>NW_027507790.1:229158291-230554124 GCF_037356315.1 Lithobates pipiens
TGCCCTGGCCAGTCTTCAGATCTCAACCCCATAGAAAAACTTTGGCGAGAGCTGAAAGTCCGTGTTGCCCAGCGGCAGCCCCAAAACATCACTGCTCTAGAGAAGATTTGCATGGAGGAATGGATTTGTTTCCACATTTTGTCTCTCATAGTTGAGGTATACCTATGATGACAATTACAGGCCTCTCTCTTCTTTTTAAGTGGGAGAACTTGCACCATTGGTGGCTGACTAAATACTTTTTTGCCCCACTGTATCCCTCTCTACAGAAGAATGGGATTCCTATTTTGAAAATCTTCACAATGCACCAGATCCATAACAATTAGGGAGACGGCCACCATACTATTTACTAGGTGGTACTATACTCCTAATAAACTACACACAATTTTCCCTACGGTACCCCAGATGTACTTTAGAGGTTGTAACTTACCGATACTTAGTTCATTCTCCCACATATTCAGGGAATGTGATAAAGTCTCACAAATACGGAATCAATTAAGTAATTTTGCAACATCGATATCAGGTTATATAATAAATCTCACATATCATAACTGTCTATTATTCGCTAAAATCAAAGGACTGTCTATACCTCATATGAGACTGGTTCACACCATATGTGCAGCAATTCATTGGCTCATACATAGCCTATCACTGGAAATCTCCCTCAATTCTGATAAATCAATTAAAAACAAGAATTAGTTCCATTAACAAGATGGAAAAAAATCTTTCACTTATTATACAACTCTATACAATTTTATAATAAAAAATGGGACTCTTGGTTCTCACCTGGAGATGTATTGTTCAGAAATGCAAAGAATTGCATAGAGATGTTAGTTCAAATTTATATTTCTATATTTTATTTTTTATTTTTCATCATATTATATATATATATATATATATATATATTATATATATATATATATATATATATATATATATATATATATATATATATATATATATATATATATATATATAATTTACACTATTGTACAGGCATTTATTTGTACAAAACCCTTGATAAATTGTATCAATATATTTTCTGCGTCTATTTTTCAACAATTATATAACTGAATAACCGTTATATGGTAATTTTACTGTAAGTGAAAACAAAAAGAAAATACCTTCTGATTTACTACAGCTCGTGTCCATCTACTGTTGTGTTTGCAATAAAATGTATTTGCCAGGTGTGCCAGAGGGGCTGAGACTATTCTTGGGGTTGAGGGGTACAGCATAGAACCTAACATTCTCAAGCGGCTCCTTCGGGGGTGGCACTACATTCATTTTTTGTATTTCTAGATTTTAATATTTATATAGTATGTCTGTTTTCTCATGACTATAGTATAACAGATGTCTGTTATTGCTGACCAGCCACCCACTCCATACCTTTCCCCTTTTCCCATTAAAGGAGACCAAACCTTATTGGAGTAATTAGTGGACGTAGCAGCCCCTTTATTAATAACCAATAAATGTAACATATAACAATAAAACATCTGTTGACTGAAACCAATCGCGTTGGTCTTCTGCAGGACATACCCCCCCCCACCCCATTAACGTAAACGATCAACCATACACTGCGGTCCTATTAAGTGTAAACTAGGCCTCAAGCTGACATACTAGCTCAGAGACAACCAACTATTGACCGCAGTGCACCCTTTCACCAGATTCCATATAAATCATCATTATGTGGAATATCACCAACGAGCCCATATCTCCAATGGGTCCTGCATCACCTTCTCTGTGGGGAGGGGGTATCTTCCTTCACCTGCAATGACCAACACCCACCAACTGCTACGACATCCATGAAACAACATCTGAAAAGGAATATATGTTATCACATTCAACTAGTACCTAACTCTAGGGAGGGAGGGTGGGGATCTGACTCCTCTTCCGACTGACGCTCGGGCGGGATACGCCGTTGCTTCACTTGCTCCCGGCCCCTCCCCCTTCTCTTAATCAGCCAATCCCCCACGATTGGATTACCTCCTGTTAACTCATTCATGACAGCCATTCGTCCATTTTTCCTGTCAGTTTCCTACGGGCTGTTCTTTCTGTGTGCTTGACAAGCATTCTAGGACTGTGGGCATAGTCAAAGTGGACATGTCTAGCCACTGCCTTGTCTGTTATCCTACCGGAGGCTTCTCCAGGAGGTATGGCTGCCTATTACAGACTGACTACTGAGGTCAGCAAGAGCTTGTAGATGGGCCTTAGGCCCAATATACCTGGTCAAGGAGAGACCACATACAATCCTTAAGTGTTATTAATCATCTTTTATATTGCATACAGGTTTGCAGTAATGAGTAATGACAGTTCTTAAATACACTGATATAAGGAAAAGCAATAGTTTGTGTTTAGAAGAGAGAGGTAAGATTGCGCTATGGATAAGTGATACAGTGGGCCAAAATGCAATGGGTAAGATCTGCCTCTACCTTATATCTCCTCCCAAATAGGGTGGATTAAGTTTGTGTGAAAAAAGAAAAAAGAAAGTAGACTTGGCGCTATACCTTTAAAACATAAAAAAACTTTTTAAAAATGTGAATAATATTGTGCTCGTTCTACCGTGATATATACCCTTCCTACTAAATTCGGAAGTGAACTAGTTGGATGATAATTATAATTGAATATCTCAGAATGTTAGATCCCCTGGAATTGGGGTTAAATCTTATACAATATTTCTAAAATAGGTGGTGGTGGCTAATGTTTCAAACATTGGTATTTATAAGAATGGCAGAAGATGTACAAAGATGAAGTGATCAAAAAACTTGTTACAAAGGGGTACCACATCCCAATATTAAATACAAAACATGAAAAGAGAGGGAAAAGGAACAGGGCTGGAGGGTAACCAACCCGCAGGACTTTTTGCAAACAGAAAAAATAACCATATAAAGATAGACAATAATTTTATTATTCATAAAACAAGGCTTAAAACAAGAGACATATAAACGTCAGAACATAAATTCAGTAAGTGTGTACAGAGGAGGTACAGATCATATGACCACAAGGTATTACCAATCCTATACATGGCAAAATTCTGCTAATTTCAACAATTATGAATAATTATGAATAATAAAATTATTGTCTATCTTTATATGGGTATTTTTTCTGTTTGCCTCTATTTGGGTACCGTTTAAAAGTCCCGGGGGTTGGTTACCCTCCAGCCCCGTTCGTTCCTTTTTCCTATCTTTTCATGTTTTGTATTGGTATTTATAAGAACCTTATGAGTGATGATGGTACCAATAAATCTAGTGTGTAAATCAATGTGCAAAAAAAAAAAAACATATATGTTTACAACCAATATACGTGCATACAAATCTATGATTTACACAACCAATATATGTGCATACGTGCATATATAGTAGTGAATCTATCTTTTAAGCAACCAATATACATGCATCTAATGTTAATTAAATGTGCATGTGATTAAATAAATAAGTGAAAAAATATATAGATTAATTAATAGTCCTAAAGAATGTTGAAGGTGACTTGTGCAGAAAATCTATAACCACTTCTAAGAAGCTTCTGGTGCATTTTTCCAGTGCAAAATAATGATTTTGCCCTCACCAGATACCCTGCCCCTGCAGGGGTGGATTTGCCTTCACAGTGTAAGCCCCTGTGTCGCTGCCTGGTGTCTCCCTGGGAGCTTTGTTTTTCATCAGCTGGGAATATCTTGTTCAAGTATTCAATAGAAAAGAGGGATATCCATAGTGTAATATGTTTCTACAATATGTTTATTGAATAAGAAAATTACTCACACTCTCCCCAGCAAGCTGTAGCGGCTGGCGGCGGTTGTAATTTACTTGCGATTTTAAAACTTTGTCACTTGTGAGTAATTTTCTTTTTCAATAAACATATTGTGGAATTATATTACACTATGGATATACCTCTTTTCTATTGAATACTTGAACAAGGTATTCCCAGCTGATGAAAAACGAAGCTCCCAGGGAGACACCAGGCAGCGACACAGGGGCTTACACTGTGAAGGCAAATCCACCCCTGCAAGGGCAGGGTATCTGGTGAGGGCAAAATCATTATTTTGCACTGGAAAAACGCACCAGGAGTTTCTTAGAAGCGGTTATAGATTTTCTGCACAAGTCACCTGCAACATTCTTTGGGACTACTAATTAATCTATATATTTTTTAATTTATTTATTTATTCACATGCACATTTAATTAACATTAGATGCATGTATATTGGTTGCTTAAAATATAGATTCACTACTATATATGTTATATGCACGTATGCACATATATTGGTTGTGTAAATCATAGATTTGTATGCGCGTATATTGTGGATATTGTAAGCATATACGTTTTTTATTTTTTGCACATTGATTTTCCCACTAGGTTTACTGGTACCATCATCACTCATAGGCTGGGTTCACACCACAGCGATGCGGGAACGCCGCGAATCCGCGGCGTTTTCCCGCATCGCATGACTCCCGCCGGCAGTTCACACTGCCCTATGCGAACGGCTGGGAGTGTCAATGAAATGTTAATGACACCCCCAGATCCGTCCGCATATCGCAGTGCGATCTGCAGACTTGCACAGGAATCGGATCGCATGGTGTGAACACCTATGCGATCCAATTCTGTTGCGGACCAAAAAAAGGGTCCCGTGCGAGTTTGCTGCGGGAGCGATGCGAATTCAGCCATACTATCTGTATGGCTAAACTCGCATCGCTACGGAGATCGGATGTGATTTGCACTGCAGTGCGGTGCGAATCACATCTGGATCTCCCCCCCGCAGCAGTGTGAACCCGGCCATAAGGTTCTTATAAATACCAATTTTTTAAACATTAGCCACCACCACCTATTTTAGAAATATTGTATAAGATTTGGGTACCGTTTAAAAGTCCCGGGGGTTGGTTACCCTCCAGCCCCATTCCTTTTCCCTCTCTTTTCATGTTTTGTATTTAATATTGGGATGTGGTACCCCTTTGTAACAAGTTTTTTGATCTCTTCATCTTTGTACGTCTTCTGCCATTCTTATAAATACCAATGTTTGATACATTAGCCACCACCACCTATTTTAGAAGTATTGTATAAGATTTAACCCCCAATTCCAGGGGATCTAACACTCTGAGATATTCAATTATAATTATCATCCAACTAGTTCACTTCCAAATTTAGTAGGAAGGGTATATATCACGGTAGAAGGAGCACAATATTATTCACATTTTTAAAAAGTTTTTATGTTTTAAAGATATAGCGCCAAGTCTACTTTTGTTTTCTTTTTTCACAACAGTTTGTGTTTGCACAGTGCTACCCAGCTTTGTCCTCTATTACCAGAGGATAGCTTCCTGGTGGGGTGGCAGTTTACATTGTACTGGGATTGTACTGCAATGTAGATAGGAAGCCTGATGTTACTAATTTGCTGACCAGGATGTTTCCACTTTCCATTGTTCCTGTCTTCACTGTACATGCCAGGAACCTTTCCCTTCACTAATCACTTCCCCTAACCAGTGGAAATCTGCCCCTGGCCTACTAATCACTCTAGCCACGCCTAAAAAGCTAAGGGTCACACTATACGGTATATAAGGTTCCACAGCAAAATGGCCACCTGAGATTTAAGGAGATTGCAGCTTCCAATCAGATAGCTGGTATCTCTGAGACACTGATGGGGTTCATAAAAGGGACAATTCCCTTAACATACTCCATTCCACCTGTAACAATGGCACAGGACCACCTACAGGTCATAGAGAAACCTGCACCTGCCAACCTATTTACTGGAAGTGATACAATGCAGATGCTGGCAGGATCAGCAGGTACTTTGTAATGCTTAGCAGATACCATTTTAAACCTTGCTATGGTAAATATATAGTCCAAATGGGATTATCTAATGGCATGTTTTTAGATTTACAAACACTTTAAACTTTTTCTTTAAAGTGGTTGCAAATCCTTAAGATTTTTCATTCTATGCATTAAGGTGAAAAATCTTCTGTGCGGCAGCTCCCCCGAGCGCACGAGCGCAGTGGCTCCTGCCGCTTCCACACTCCTCACTGGACAGATTGATAGCAGCAAAAGCTGTTGTCAATCAAAAGCTGCGACAGCTGGGGGTGGGGCCAAGTCCCACTGTCTGTGTCAATGGCCACAGCAGCGGGTCTCGGGAGAGAGTCTGCACGGGTGCCCCCAGGAAAAGCCGCTTCATCCTCGATGAAGAGGAGGAGCCAGGAGCACCGGCGGGGAACCTCAGAAGAAGAGGATCAGGGCTGCTTTGTGCAAAACCATTGCACAGAGAAGGTAAGTATAGGCATGCTTTGTTATTTTTATTCTTAAAAAAAATCAAAGGTTTACAATCACTTTAAGGCATGCCAAAGAGAAACGGTTATCTACATGAGGACCATAGAAAGACATTTTTCCACAGAAAAGGGTGGTATGTTTTCGTTATAAATTGTAATGAAGTTATGTCATGTACAGTGTCTCCCAAAATTATTCTCCCCCTTGCTTTTTACCTATTTTGTTACATTACAGCCTTTAGTTCAATGTTTTTTTTTAATCTGAATTATATGTGACAGATCAGAACACAATAGTCTAAGTTGGTGAAGTAAAATTAGAAAAATATATACATAAGACTACTTTTCAGAAATAAAAAAATTATAATTGACATGTGGGTATGTATTCACCCCCTTTGTTATAAAGCCCATAAAAATCTCTGGTGCAGCCAATTACCTTCAAAAGTCTCATAATTGGTGAAATGATGTCCACCTGTGTGCAATCAAAGTGTCACATGATCTGTCATTACATATACACACCTTTTTGAAAGGCAACACCTAAGCAAGAGGCACCACGAACCAAACACTGCCATGAAGACCAAGGAACTCTCCAAACAAGTAAGGGACAATGTTGTTGAGAAGTAAGAGTCAGGGTTAGGTTATAAAAAAAATCCAAATCTTTGATGATCCCTAGGAGCACCATCAAATCTATCATAACCAAATGGAAAGAACATGGCAAAACAGCACACCTGCCAAGAGACGGCCGCACACCAAAACGAACGGACCGGGCAAGGAGGGCATTAATCAGAGAGGCAGCACAGAGATCTAAGGTAACCCTGGAGGAGCTGAAGAGTTCCACAGCAGAGACTGGAGTATCTGTACATAGGATGACACTAAGCCGTACTCTCCATAGAGTTGGGCTTTATGGCAAAGTGGCCAGAAGAAAGCCATTACTTTCGGCAAAAAACAAAATGGCACATTTTGAGTTTGCGAAAAGGCATGTGATGTGGGAGACTCCCAAAATGTATGGTGGAAGGTGCTCTGGTCTGATAAGACTAAAATTGAACTTTTTGGCCATCAAAGAAAATGCTATGTCTGGTGTAAACCCAACACATCACATCACCCAAAGAACACCATCTGGTAGCAGCATTATGCTGTGGGGATGTTTTTCAGCAGTCAGGACTGGGAAACTGGTCAGAGATGAGGGAAAGATGGATGGTGCTAAATACAGGGATATTCTTGAGCAAAACCTGTACCACTCTGTGTGTGATTTAAGGCTAGGACAGAGGTTCACCTTCCAGCAGGACAATGACCCCAAAAACACTGCTAAAGCAACACTTGAGTGGTTTAAGCGAAAACATGTAAATGTGTTGGAATGGCCTAATCAAAGCCCAGACCTCAATCCAATAGAAAATCTGTGGTTAGACTTAAAGATTGCTATTCACAAGTGCAAACTATCCAACTTGAAGGAGCTGGAGCAGTTTTGCAAGGAGGAATGGGCAAGAATCCCAGTGGTAAGATGTGGCAAGCTCATAGAGACTTATCCAAAGCGACTTGGAGCTGTTATAGTCATAAAAGGTGGCTCTAAAAAGTATTGACTTTAGGGGGGTGAATAGTTATGCACATTGACTTTTTCTGTTATTTTGTCCTATTTGTTGTTTCCTTTTGTAGCACTGAGCCCCAAAGGAGCTGCTGGTTTAGTTGGGCTTACCGTTACCTTCTTTTCCTCAATTCACGTCTAGGGGTGTCCCGTGGTAGATGGACCAGTAACTTGAGAGATTGATGACAGAATCTACATAAAGGGATTTTATTTGCAAATGTAGACAATGAACAGTCTCTTAAATTGGGATCAAAGAGTTAGGAAGAAAGTTCAGGTACTCTTATTGTCAAAGTCAAAAATTGAAGAGCTTTCTCACCTTGACTGCATCCAGAGAATAGCCATTCACAACTGGATGTTCACTCAGGTTGGATAGTCCCTCTCTCACAAGGCCTAGCAGCCAACTAGGTGCTTAACTTAGGAACAAGTCTCTGCCACAGACGTTGTTGTAGAACATGTAGGAAACTAAACTTGTAGAACACTCGTGTGATACCTGTATCTTTCAGCCAGCTTGGCGATATCCACGACACCAGATTCACTTTGGTACTTCAGCCCTTCCAGGCTCTTGCTAAGAAACCAAACCATATGTGGTCTTCTTCTGAAGAGTCCTCCCCTGGAATGCTATGAAGCTAATGGGTCTCTCTCAAACTGGAGACGGCACCCAAACACCTCAGAATCCTCCTTTAGTTTCCTTGCCTCGGGCTAGCCAGCCCCAAGACAGCAAGTCAGGTGGATCCGCACCCCAGGCCATAGCCTTCCTGGGGGCTGGTCAGGAGGACCAGGACCATGAAGTCAGCCCATCCTTCTGGAC
This sequence comes from Lithobates pipiens, assembly GCF_037356315.1. Lineage (NCBI taxonomy): Eukaryota > Metazoa > Chordata > Amphibia > Anura > Ranidae > Lithobates > Lithobates pipiens. Next base: position 229,166,909 of record NW_027507790.1, read on the forward strand.
CTGAACCCCGAACCATGTGACATCCGCATCTTAAGTACCCTCTCCCAGGAAGCACAGCAAGAGCGCCATTCCCACTGGGCGGGCTCCGAGAGAGAGTAAACTTAAAGCACCCAACTAGACTGTAGTTCCATGCCTGCCAGAAGGGACAGTGCCCCCTGTGGCCAGGCTGAACATCCCATAGTCCAGTCAGACTGATGTTGAGGTCCAAATTTAGACAATTTCACCCATACCAAGCTGCAGTTCAGGTGTAACCTTAAATTTATAAAAACATAGCACGTGCTCTTCAGGAGCCGATGCTACACTTCACAATAATAAAAATAAAATCTTCAAAAGTTGTGGACATGTTCTGTAAATTAAATGATGCAAATCCTCAAACAATCCATGTTAATTCCAGGTTGTGAGGCAACAAAACGCGAAAAAATGCCCAGGGGGGTGAATACTTTTGTAAGGCACTGTAGTTGATTTACACATAGAACATCCATAGCACTTTCGCGGCTATAGTTTTCTCTAATGTAAACAAAAATGATTCATACTATTAATAAAGTTGACAAACTGACAAAAAGGTATTAAAGTAAGGGTTTGAAGCTTAATAAACGCTTATGCGAAAAACAAATCACAATGCTGATTTTCAGTTTGTAAAAATAGGTCTCCTTTATACTACAATTACCTCAGTGACTGTTTATCTTAGGGGATTGTAAGGAACAATTGTACTGCTGCCAGAAAGCTTGCATCTCATTTATTGTTATTAATTTTCAAGCTTGCACACCTACTGTATAAGCCTTGTGTTATGACGGGATGCGTCCAGCCACTTCTGTGTATAGCAACCAGATCTATAAACAGGGAACATGTACCAACCCATCCCAAACAACGAAAATCCAACTAATGAACAAGACAGTTTCTGCTTGCTTCTTTGACAGGTATAAACCGATTTCACCTCTGCAACAAGGAAGAATTCCACAAATACGTACAATACGTTTTTAAAGGGATACAGTTGTACTATGTGCATATTTTTTTTATTTAACCACTTGCCGACTGCCCCATAGCAGATTTACTGCTACAGGGCGGCCGCGCTGCATAGGATAATGTATATATACATGATTATGCTCTTCCGGGTATTGGGCGCGAGTGCGCACTGCCCGGTGGGTGGTTCGCAGCGGGAGCCGCTTAACGGGTCCCGCAGACCCTATGTCCACTGGCACCCGCTAAACGTTTGATACAATGACAGAATGCCAGTCTGCCTATGTAAACAAGGCAGATTGTCGTTCTGTCAGTACAAAAGGCACATTTCCTGTAAAGCAGGAACTCCAATCTATGTCTTCCACTAGTAAAAGCACCCCACTACACTGAGGAGATTTTGTCTTATGTATCCATGTCAGAATTCATGTGAACAGGTACTAACCTGTACAGGCGTTGTTTGACTTACTTTTTAATTAAAGTGGTCAAACGAATCTGGTAAGCAGATTGTATTTTCAATCACGATTGGGTGTCGTTACATTGATTTCTCTGGTGGAGGTATATGCAATCTCTTTGGAATCATCTTTGTCACATCTTGCAAGATTTCTTGTGCTGGTGGATTTGAGATCAAAGAAGCTGTTGTGTCATATTGATGGGACTTTTTTTGAAAAGAAAATTATAAGTAATCTTTGAATTAACTGTTTATAGTCAGTTGATCACGAGTGGTAATATATGAATATTGTTTTCACATTTTTTTATATGTTGTATTATTGTGTATTTTTTCCTATGGTTTATTAGATAGGATTTGCACTGATATATTTAAAGCGAAAGGCCCACCCTAAAGTGGACCTTCCGCTCATCGGAACCCTCCCCCCCTCCGGCGCCACAATTGGCACCTTTCAGGGGGGAGGGGGGGTGCAGATACCTGTACAGTACAGGTATCTGCACCCACTTCCGGGATAGCTCTCTGCAGAAAGGGGCGTAGATTACGCCCCTTTCCGCAAGTGCCCTCCCCTTTCTGCAAGTGCCCCGCTGCCTGCTGGGAAACACACAGATCCCAGAGGCATCGGGGACCGTCCTTATTGCACAGCGCGACTCGCGCATGCGCAGTAGGGAACCGGGAAATGAAGCCGAAAGGCTCCATTTCCTGATTCCCATACCCAAGATGGCGGCGGCAGCACTCGAGAAACGATCTAGAGATCGGCTTCGGGTGCCGACATCGCGGGCGCGCTGGACAGGTAAGTGTCACTATTTTAAAAGTCAGCAGCTGCAGTATTTGTAGCTGCTGGCTTTAAAAAAAAAAAATGTGGAGTCCCGGTGGACTCCCGCTTTAATATGTAATTAGAGCGCCCCCAAAATTATTATCAATATTCTTTGTTTATAGTGCAAAAAACAAAACAAAACACAGAGGTCATCAAATACCAGCAAAAGAAATCTCTATTCGGGGGGAAGAATAGGATAAAAGTTTATTTGGGTACAGTGTTGCACCAACTGCACCATTGATAGTTAAAATAATGTAGCACCGTATAGCAAAAAAAAAAGGGGGGGGGGTTGTTGGGTTGGGGCTACATCTTCTGGAGGCCAAAGTGGTTAAAAAAAAATCTGTATTTTTGGAGATGGTGATTGTGTAGATTCAACCATAGGGTCACATAATGCCTATATTGCTCTAACTTGTATTTCTTCAATTCTTTATTTAGCGGTTCACATCAGAGCTCACCATAACAGTAGGTTACTTTTACAATGCAGATAGAAAGGGTACATATAGCAATAGCCATATAAATACAGTATACAAAAAATTTTTTAAATATCAGGTATCACAGCTTGTTCCCTTTGTAAGACCAAAAGGGTGAAAAATGACTCTGATGTGGAACAATTTTTATATACACTCACCAAGCAACTGTTCAAATGCTTTGTAACACAAAATGCTAATCAGCCAATCACATGGCAGCAACTCAATGCATTTAGGCATCTAGACGTGGTGAAGACAACTTGCTGAAGTTCTAACCGAGATCAGAATGGGGAAGAATGGGGATTTAGGTGACTTTGAACATGGCATGGCTGTTGGTGCCAGACGAGCTGTTCTAACTATTTCAAAAACTGCTGATCTACTGGAATTTTCACACACAACCAGAGAATGGTCCAAAAAAGAGAAAATATCCAGTAAGCAGCAGTTGTGTGTAGGAAAATGCCTTGTTGATGTTAGAGGTCAGAGCAGAATGGGCAGACTGGTTTGAGATGATAGAAAGGCAACAGTAACTCAAATAACCACTCGTTCCAACAAGTTATGCAGAATACCATCTCTGAATGCGGGGCGCATGCGCGGAGGCTCCGAAAATGGACGCTTAGTCTGAGAGCTCCGTCCCGCCGCAGCAGCTCCGGCCTCTATACCGGCACCCTCGGACGCAATCTTCGCCTGAAACGAAGCCTCTAAACGAGCGGAAGCCTCGGGGACACCTCCGATGTACGCGGGAGCGGTGAGAAGAAATTTAACGACCGCTTTTGACGCCGCAGTGTCCCTGTCAGATCCAGCCAAGATGGCGGCGGCCTCGCGCTGCCCGGGCCCCGCTCGCCTGCCTAACTCAAACAATGCTGCATCCCCATCCATTTTGGCACCAGACCCCTTGCCTGACTTCCCCCCCCTGGGAGCCACTTCTCCTGCTTCTACAGCATCCCTCCTGGAGCACACCCTAGCAGACCTGGGACTCTCACCAATGGAGGCTGGCCCACCTCAGTCTCCTCACACACTACAGCCTGAGGCTTCAGGCCTACCGCAAAATCTGAATGTGGCTGATCTCTTTGCAAAATTTGCAGATCTCCTGAACATAACAGCGAATAAAATTACAAGCGATATTAAGGCAGACCTTCACAATATTGGCTCCCGCATAGAAATAGTGGAATCTAATTTGGAAACCACAATTTCTAGGACCAATCAAAATACGGCTTGCATACAGAATCTACAGGAGCAATTGGAGACTGCACAAGCTAAAATTGACGATCTCGAAAATAGAAATCGAAGGTATAATTTTAGGATCAGGGGGCTCCCTGAATCCTACAAGGAGGTTCCTGAAACGGTCTCATCTCTCATCAAAACACTTATTCCGGATATCCCGCACCATCTCTGAATGCACAACACATCGAACCTTGAAGAAAATGGGCTACAGCAGCAGAAGACCACTCTGGGTGCCACTCCTGTCCGCTAAGAACTGGAAAATGAGGCTGCAACTCACATAGACTCACCTAAATTGAACAATAGAAGACTGGAAAAACATTGCCTGGTCTGATGAGTCTCCATTTCAGCTCCGACATTCAGATGGTAGGGTCAGAATTTGGCATAAACAACATGAATGCATGGATCCATCCTGCCTTGTATCAACGGATCACACTAGTGGTGGTGTAATGGTGCGGGGGAATTTTTTTTGGCACACTTTGGGCCCCTTAGTACCATTTAAATGCGACAGCCCACCTGAGTATTGTTGCTGACCATGTCCATCCCTTTATGACTACAGTGTACCCATCTTCTGATGGATACTTCCAGCAGGATCATGCACCATGTCACAAAGATCAAATCATCTCACCACTGGTTTCTTGAACATGACAATGAGGTCACTGTACTCCAATGGTCTCCACAGTCACCAGATCTCAATCCAATAGAGCGCCTTTAGGATGCGGTAGAACTGGATATTGGCATCATGGATTTGCAGCCAACAAATTTGCAGCAACTGTTATGTTATCATGTCAATATGGACCAAAATCTCTGAATGTGTCCAACACCTCGTTATATCTATGCCACAAACAATTAGGCAGTTCTGAAGGCAAAAGGGGGTCCAACCTGGTACTAGCAAGGTGTACTTAATAAAGTGGCCGGTGCATGTAGATTGTAGGTCAAAGTGAGGGTGGAAATTAACTAAGTTAAGGGGAAAAGGTAGATAAGGGGTTATTAGGGCAGAGGGAGAGGGGGGGAAAAGGCAAAGGTGTGAAAAAGAGGGCAGAGGAAAGGAGAACAAAGGAGGACAGAGAGCGTGTCCAGAGGGAGTGTCACCAGGAGCTGGCAGACATGGTAACAGTAAAGCCTCATACACACAATCGGACTTTGTACAAACTTTCCCATGGATTTTTGTACAAAGGGCGTCGGCCGTGAACTTATATCGCATACACACAGCAGAACTTTTTCAGCCAACTTTCACCAAATCACGTGTTTTTTCTGCTCTTTACCGCCACCTTTGGTCAACTTCTGTATTGTTGTCTGATCTTTTGCATTGGTTCTGAGCATGTGTGTACTTTGTTCAAAAGTCGTATGGTTTTCTGTACACACGATCGGACTTTGCTCCATCAGACTTTTGTTGCCGAAAAGTTTGTCTGTTTGCAGAGAAAACTTTTGTCCGATGAAAACCGAAAACCTTTGTCCGATGGAGCGTACACGCGGTCGGATGTTGCCTTAAAACAGCTAATTTGCATGTTTGTTGTCAAAAAGTCTGGTCGTGTGTATGGGCCTTTAGGGCTATTTAGTCTTGTAAGTATTCCATAGATGGTCAGAACTATTCCTAGTATAATTATCTGTCGATATGAGCTTTGGTTTGTCTCTATGGGCTGAAGTTAATTGTTTCATGTGTTATATGTTGTTCATCCTGGCAAATCACTATGTTACTGTAGGGGAATTCTGTTGTTTCCACCTGCTTTAGATGCTGGCCCTGGCATATATAGCCCTAACTTTCAATGCCATTCTTCTTTTTGCCTAGAGCACAATCTTGTTTCAAGGCTGCTAGTGCCACTCTGGTACAAATGCCAGCAGAAAAAATAATGAGCAGCTCAATTATATTAAATGCTTATCTAAAGACAATAATTTTTTGTGTTTTGTGATGATGTGTTGGGACCCCTCGTAAGTTTTTTTTTGCTGTCTGTACCCCAGTTGGGCATATTTGCATTTTTTTTTGTGATGGTGGGCATTGCCATTGAAATTGACAGTGAGGGAAAATCCAAAAATTTTAATTGCCATCAGAAGAAGACTATGGGGAATTTTGTCAGAGGAATTGGTGCCAGTGAATTTCAAACAGATTTCCTCTCTCTTCCCTATGGTGTTGACAAAAAGGAATGAAGGGAATGTATGTTAACCACTTCAGCCCCGGAAGATTTTCCCCCTTAATGACCAGAGTATTTTTTGCGATATGGCATTGCATCACTTTAACCACTTCCCGACCAGCGCACGACGATGTACGTCGACAGAATGGCACGGGTATGCATATTGGCGTACAGGTACGTCCAATATTCAATGCCGCCCTGCCATCGGGAGCGCGCCGCCGGCGGCGCGCTCCCGCGCTGGTCGGGACCCCCGTGAGTCCGGTCGCGGGACCCGCGGACTCGATCGCCGCGGGCATCCCTGCGATCGTCTCACGGAGCGGCCGAATGGAGGAAATGCAGTGTAAACAACATTTCTCCATTCTGCCTAGCAACTAGTGACACTGATCTCTGCTCCATGTGATTGGAGCAGAGATCAGTGTTCACTAAATGAAAGCCCAACCCCCCCACAGTTAGTAACACACCCCTAGGAGCACTTAACCCCTACACTGCCACCCACTGGTTAACCCTTTCACTGCCAGTGTCATTTACACAGGAATCACTGCATTTATATAGCAGTGATTACTGTATAAATGACAATGGTCCCAAAAATGTGTCAAAAATGTCCGATGTGTCCCCCACAATGTTGCAGTCACAATAAAAATCGCTGATCGCCGCCATTACTAGTAAAAAAAAAATAATAAAAAATGATTAATAAAAATGCTATAAAACTATCCCTATTTTGTAAACGCAATAACTTTTGTGCAAACCAATCAATAATCGCTTATTGCGATTTTTTTTACCAACAAATATGTAGAAGAATGCGTATCGGCCTAAACTGAGGGAAAAAAATGTTTTTTTATATATTTTGGGGGGATATTTATTATAACAAAAAGTAAAAAATAATGTTTTTTTATCAAAATTGTCGCTCTATTTTTATTTATAGCGCAAAAAATAAAAACCGCAGAGGTGATCAAATACCACCAAAAGAAATCTCTATTTGTGGGAAAAAAAGGACGTCAATTTTGTTTGGGAGCCACGTCGCACGACCGCGCAATTGTCAGTTAAAGCGACGCAGTGCCGAATCGCAAAAAGTGGTCTGGTCTTTGACCAGCAAAATGGTCCGGTCTGCAAGTGGTTAACTGACAATTGCACAACGTTGTACCTAAACAAAATTGACATCCTTTTTTGCCCACAAATACAGCTTTCTTTTGGTGGTATTTGATCACCTTTGCAGTTTTCATTTTTTGTGCTATAAACAAAAAAAAGAGCGACAATTTTGAAAAAAAAAAGTTTTACTTTTTGCTATAATAAATATCCTCAATAATAAAAAAAAAAATCTTCATCAGTTTAGGTTGATATGTATTCTTATACATATTTTTGGTAAAAAAAAATCCAAAAGTGCAAAAGTTATAGCATCTACAAAATAGAGGGAAGATTTATGGCATTTTTATTATTTATTTTTTTAGTAGTAATGGTGGCGATCTGCGATTTTTAGGGGGACTGATTGCAGCCGACAGATCAGACACTTTTGACACTTTTTTTGGGACCATTGACATTTATACAGTGATCAGTGCTATAAAAATGGACTGATTACTATGTAGATGTCACAGGCAGGGAAGGGGTTAACACTAGGGGTGATTAAGGGGTTAAATGTGTTCCCTCCTGTGTGTTTCTAACTGTGGGGGCAGTGTAGTGACTGAAGGAGGAGACAGATCGACGTTCCTAATTACAAGTAGTAGGAAAAGATGACCTGTTTCTCTTCTCCTGTCAGAATGGGGATTACACACACAAATCTCCATTCTGGCTCTCGTGCCCGCAATCCCAGGTGGCTGGCGGACATCGGGTCCCCTGCCGTGCAATGGGTGCTTGCATAGGAGCATGCTATGGCTTTCAAAGGAGCTGATGTACAGGTACGGTGATTCACACAGGGGAGCCAACCTGCTGCCGTAAATGTACGTGAGCCAGTCGGGAAGTGGTTAAGTAGATCAGTGAGTGAAAGTGAGAGAATTTTTGCAGATGGCAAAACCAATTTCGCTAAAGTTCTCTCATTCTCATTAGTGGAGTATCATAAGTATGCTTCACCTTGTTGATGAAAAAAGGTCTGAAAAAATCTCGACCATGTGGTCAGGATTCACCCAAACCAATTTCGCTAAAGTTCTCTCATTCTCATTAGTGGAGTATCATAAGTATGCTTCACCTTGTTGATGAAAAAAGGTCTGAAAAAATCTCGACCATGTGGTCAGGATTCACCCATGGTTGAGAGCCTGAGCCAGCCCCTTCTGCCCTCTCCACAGCCCAGCGCTCCAGTGAGTGCTGGAGGGGAAAGCAGAGAGCTGCTGACTGACAGTCATGGTTCTCTGCTCACAGCGGAGGAGAGAAACAAGTGATCAGCAGTCTTTGATCGCTCAGGTTTCACCACAGAGCCGGTGAGGGACAAATGCAGCATCAGATTGATGTAGCATCCACCTATCTTGTATAGTTTTTTTTTACAGATACCATACTTCTCTTTTAAGTGGAATTTTCTTGAATAAAAATATACTCTTTGTTCTTTCCTTTATTTAGTGAGTGTGTTTGTGGGGGGTTGTGTATTTAGGGTTATTTATTTTATTTCATGTTATTTTTTTTCTCCTTATTTTATGTATCTGATAATTACTTGCATAGTCACTTTAGTTTATAATTGTACCTATTCTGCTGTTTCTTTTTTCATTTGTGTGAAAAGAAAATTTAATTATGAGGCTAATGAGTAATACTAAACAGGTGGCAGATAAGTTGAAAGATGCATTTGTTTACCTCTAGACCAGGGATATGCAATTAGCAGACCTCTGTTGCAAAACTACAAGTCCCATCATGCCTCTGTCTCTGGGTGTCATGCTTGTAGCTCTCAGCGTTTTGCTATGCCCCGTGGGACTTGTAGTTTTACAACAGATGGAGGTCCGCTAATTGCATATCCCTGCTCTAGGCCTTATGAAGCAGGCTGTGCCCTTAGAAACATATTGATTCTAATCATTTAGTCAAAATGGTAATATTTTGCCCACATTTTCCCAATTTCACATCTCCCTACCCACTGCAGTTTTGACACATTTGTTCATTTAAAGGGCATGTATTTTCCTCTTGAGGCTGAATTTTTAGTTGTTTATGGGAAAAAACGACTTTGCTTGTCTGCAATAAAGAAATGGAATTCTAATTGGTCCCTGTGCACACACTACAGAGATCAATAAGCTGTCTGATTCTATGAATTCGAAAATTGTTTCTTTTTTTATTTGAAAAGTCAAAAGATTTAGGGTACTTTCTCACTGACAGCGCATGGCGTTAGCGCTAAAGTGCCGCTCATGTTAGCGGCGCTCTAGCGATGTTTTAGCTGTGCTTTTTGGCCACTATTGGGCTGGTTTTTACTCCCCCAAAAAAGGGATTAAAAAGCCAGTTTTCTGGTGCTTTCGAAACGCTTTTAAGGCTTGCAATGGGCAGGGCGTTGTGGGAGCACTAAATACAGCGCTCCCAACCCGCCCCAAAGATGCTGGTTGCAGGACTTTTAGTAACGCACCACCCCAATATGAAAAGTCACAGTACAATGAATGGGAGGTGGTTTTCAGGTGGTTAGTAGAAGCTATTTCTAGCACTAAAGCGCCTAAAAACCACCCCAATGTGTAAAGGATTTTAGACTGACCCACAAATAAAGCCTTTTGCAAATCTAATGTGTCGTTTTTTGAGAAGGAGGGGGTGGTCAACCATGTCAAAGGCAGCTAAAAAGTCCAGAAGTAGGAGTACAGAATAGTGTCCATTGGTTTTTACAGTTAGTAGGTAATTTGTGAGTTTTAAAAGAGCAGTTCCTGTGGCGTGTTGAGGGCGAACTCCAGATTGAAGGGGATCAAGAAGGTTATTCTGAATGAGGTGGTCACTCAGTTGGTTGTAAATCAGGCGTTCAAAGAGTTTAGAGGAAAACGGGAGCAAGGAGATAAGGCGTAAGATTGTTTGTTAAGATTGGTAGGGTCCAAGGACGGCTTATTAAGTATGGGGGGGGTAACCAATGCATGTTTTAGAGCATTGGGGAAGATGCCAAAGGTGAGGGAGAGTTTGAAGATGTAGGTTAGAGAATGTAGAATAGAGTAGGAGGCCGACCGTAGTATTTGAGAGGGAATAGAGTCCAGGGGACAGGTGGTTAGATGGGCGTTATAAAGGAGTTTAGCAACTTTATCTGTAGTAGCAGATTTGAATAAGGGGAGTGGCAATTGTATCTGTTGACATGGGGTCTTAACTGGGGGAGATACCTTTAGAGTGGAGGTTTCATCACGGATTGTATCAATCTTTTTTAAGTGATTAACAATCTCCTGGGCAGTAAGTGAGTCAGCGGGTGGAGGCGGTGGAGGATGAAGTAGAGAGTTGAATGTAGAGAAGAGTTTACGGGGACTGGATGAGAAGGTGTTAATAAGAGTTGTAAAATAGTTCTGCCTGGCAGTGTGGAGGAAAAAAATAGTATTTTTGGAGGGAAGATTTGTATTGGTTGAAGTCTTTGAGAGACTTAAATGCCGTGTACAGACAATCAAAATTTCCGACAACCAAACCGTGGATTTATTTCCGACAGATGTTGGCTGAAACTTGTCTTGCTTACACACGGTCGCACAAATGTTTTCGGAAATTCCGATCGGCAAGAACGCGGTGACATACAACACATACGAAGAGTCAAGAAAAATGACGTTCAATAGCTCTTCTGCTTGATTTCGAGCATGCGTGGAATTTTGTGCATTGAAATTGTGTACACACGATCGGAATTTCAGACAACGGATTTTGTTGTCGGAAAATTAGAGAATTAGCTCTGAAATTTTTGTTGTCGGAAATTCTGACAACAAATGTCTGGTGGAGCGTACACACGGGTGAAATTTCCGAAAACAAGCTCACATCAAACATTTGTCGTCAGAAATTCCGACCGTGAGTACGTCGCTCAAGAGTACAACTATGTTTTTTGGAGAATTCTAGTGTCATCTGTTTTCCAAGGTTGTAGGGGTCAAGGCCTGATTCTGCGTGTAGTGAGGGGAGGTACATTTATGCTCCTGTTGTCCACAACATATGCCATGTATATTAGGATGAGATCGAATTGCTACAGCAAGGCATTCAATTACTAGGGCAAATAGAAATGTTGAAAGTGGGCAAAACTGACTTGTTCCACGACGGATAGAAAACGATACTGATCTATGATCCCGAATGGAAACCTGGGCGATGGGTCACTATAAAGCTGTTTAAGTAATGAAATAAAAGTATAACCAAATCCAAAAGCCTCCAGAATGGTAAATAAGTAGTCCGAATTTAAGCTATCAAAGGCCTTATGAAGGTCCAATGAAAGAAGTAACAGTTACCTAGACAGAGGGGTATCCCATTTGGGACGTACCACAGAAATCAATGCTATGGACCGACAAATCTGATCTAACGTTTGGCGTTCGGTTATAAATTCTGATTGATCTTTGTGAATATATTGTGCCAAAAAAGTACAGAGACATAAAGCTAGGAGTTCTGTCAAGATTTTGAGATCACAATTAATCAATGAGATAGGACTGTAATTAAGGATGTCCATGGAGTCTTTATTTGGTTTGGGTATGACCAGTGGCGCCTGGTGAAGTTTTAGGATGGGGGTGCCAGACTTCGTCCTTCCTTTTTGACCCCTCCCACTTGGTGAAAATGGTCATGGTTTCAGCGAAATAGTGGGCGTGGCTCTAAGGTGATGTGGTTAGTGTCTGAGATGAATGAGGGATGGAGGGAGAGAGAGATGGAAGGACAGCAGGCCCAGATCCTACATAACAATAGAAATATGTGTATTCTAGAAAGTTTAAGAATCAGCAGATAAAGATATTCCAAACACCTGGTGTTAGCACTTCAATCATCCCGGGAACCATGGTTGTCATGGTGTCAGGATAATTGAAGCGCATTATTTCTATTATTACATTGTAATATAAAATGAAATCATTCAACTCACCATAATGTAGAATCAGCTGGAGCCCTGAGTGTGTCAGTAACCATGTCGCCTGCCACCAGATGCCATCAGGTGTCCCCAGCGGAGTCCATCCTTACATCAGGTTCCCCCAGCGGAGTCCCTCCTTACCTGCAGCCTGTGTCCCACCAAATGCAGCTGCCTGTGACACCACCAAATTGCAGCAGCCTGTGTCACCACTAAATTGCAGCAGCATGTATCACCACCAAATTGCTGCAGCATGTGTCACCACCAAATTGCAGTAGCATGTGTCATCACCAAATGCAGCAGCATGTGTCACCACCAATTGCAGCAGCATGTGTCACCACCAATTGCAGCAGCCTGTGACACCACCAAATTGCAGCAGTCTGTGTCACCACCAAATTGCAGCAGCATGTATCACCACCAAATGCAGCAGCATGTGTCACCACCAAATGCAGCAGCATGTGTCACCACCAATTGCAGCAGCCTGTGTCACCACCAAATTGCAGCAGCCTGTGTCACCACCAAATGCAGCAGCGTGTTTCACCACCATATTGCAGCAGCGTGTGTTACCACCATATTGCAGCAGCGTGTGTCACCACCAAATTGCAGCAGCACGTGTCACCACCAAATTGCAGCAGCATGTGTCACCACCAAATTGCAGCAGTACGTGTCACCACTAATTTCAGCAGCTTGTGTCACCACCAAATTGCAGCAGCCTGTGTCACCACCAAATTGCAGCAGCCTGTGTCACCACCAAATGCAGCAGCATGCCTGTGTCACATCAAACACCCCCCTCCCCCGTTACTTACTTTGCTGTGTGTTGTCCTCTCCAGTGGTGTCTTCTTCCACAGCGGCGATGGTGAGGTACGCTCCTCTCATACTTCCTGTTTCCTCTCTCCTGGGCTCAAGTGGAGAGAGAAAACAGGAAGTGACATCAAACTCAGATGTCAATCAAACCGCCCAGCTGTAGTAATATATACTACGAGCGGCGGGCGGAAGCTACTCAGTGCTTCAGAAACACCCACAAATGAAGCGCTACGTCTGCAACCTCGTTATTGCATAGACGTGGCGCTTCCCATAAGTGCACAGTGTCCAGCGTCGCACTGCGTCTGAACACAGTCCACTTAAGGACTTTTTTTGTATTTTTTTTTTTAAAGCGCCCCCTATTCATCATATGTAATGAGTTGGTTCATAAGTTCCTTTATGAGACTCCATGAAAGATGGCAGAGATAAGGTGCTCGGAAACTCACTAATGGAGACAGGAATGTGACCCTGGGATGGGTTGTATAATTTAGTGAAGAAATCTTGAAATTCCTGAAGAACCTTTTGGGGATGTTGGAAAAGGTTGCCTCTTGAGAGTCTAATTTTCGGAAGAGCTATGTGTGAATGTTTAGGGGTATTAAATCATGATTTAACCACTTCGATACAGGGCATTTTCACCCCCTACCTGCCCAGGCCAATTTTCAGCTTTCAGCGCTGCCACACTTTGAATGACAATTGCGCAGTCATGCCACATTGTACCCAAATTTTGATTGTTTTTTTTCCCCACAAATAGAGCTTTCTTTTGGTGGTATTTGATCACCTCTGCGTTTTTTATTTTTTGAGCTATGAACAAAAAAAGAGTGTCAATAAAAAAAAAAAAAACACAATATTTATTACTTTTTGTTATAATAAGTATCCCATTTAAAAAAATAAAAATAAATAAAATGTTTTCCTCAGTTTAGGCCACTACATATCCTTCTACATATTTTTGGTAAAAAAAATAAAAATCCCAATAAATAACTATGTACTATGTAACTATGTAACTATGTATATTGATTAGTTTGCGCAAAAGTTATAGCGTCTACAAAAAAGGGGATAGATTTGTCATTTTTATTATTAGTTTTTTTTTTTTACTACTAATGGCAGTGATCTGAGATTTTTATCATGACTGTGACATTACGGCAGACAGATCGGACACTTTTGGCACTATTTTGGGACCATTCACATTTATAAAGCGATCGGTGCTATAAAAAATGCACCGATTACTGTATAAATGTGACTAGCAGGGAAGGTTTTAACACTAGGGGGTGCTGCAGGGTTTAAATGTGTGTCCTAGGAAGTGATTCTAACTGTGGTGGGAGGAGACTGATGAGGGGAGGAGACCAATCGGTGTTCCTCTGTACAAGAAACATCTGAACAGTTCTCCTCTCCCTGACAGGACATGGATCTGTGTGTTTACACACACAGAACCACGTCCCAGCTCTGTTCGGGTGCCCGGCGGACATCACGGCCACCAGGTGCGCGCATCGGGTCTTCAGCGATGCAGCGCGCGCGCGCTCTCCACAATGCCAGGAAGCAGACTGAATCCAACAGACAATTCGATCGTGTGTGGGCTCCAGCGGACTTTTTCTTCCCCAAAGTCCGGTGGACCTAGAAATAAAACTTGCTTACGGACTCGCCTTTCTAGCGGACAATCTGTTTGTCTGTGTGCTAGTCCGACGGACTAAAACCGACGCTAGGGCAGCTTTGGCTACTGGCTATGAACTTCCTTATTCTACGTCATCACGTTCGAATCCGTCTGACTTTTGGAGTGATCGTGTGTGGCCAAGTCCGTTCGTTTGGATCTCAGCTGCAAAGTCCGTCAGCTTGTCCGCTGGACCAAGTGCGTTGAAAAGTCCGGTCGTGTGTACGCAGCATTAGTCTCATGATTCAGGTTGCCCTGCAGAAAACACTACCATTAGGAGGAAGCATTGGACCTTCCTGTAAATTACACTGCAGTTAAAGCAGCTTACATATGCTCCATGATCGGACAAGTCTCAGGTGATCCACACAAATGAATCACATCATGCTTTATAAGTTGCACTCTTTATCTGCAGCCCTATCTTCTCGACAGAATTCTAAAACACACAGATCAAAGACTATTTACCAGCTCCAGCGGGAAGGAGGCAGGGATCTGAACTCAAACACTGCATGGCAAAGAGCATGTCTCCCTGTGCAGAGAAATATAGTTTTGATGGCCCAAGCTACTGTTCACACTGCTATGTAGAGGAATATAGGAAGCTAATATTAAAAGAGATTCAGGTGCTTATGCTAGTCATACTGTATGTAAAAATATATTTGGGCTAGCTTCAAATTTACGTAATGTAATTACGTATGTAATGTGGTAGCTCCTGATAAAATATGCATTTTATTGTGCATTATCTCAATAACCAGTAACTAACCTTGCCAAATGAATAAAAACGTATGTGCGATGCAGTGCACAGATGGGACAATATGTGAGTTGTGATATATTATAAAAAAATCACTTTCTGGTTTTGGAAACATTAACAGCCTTAAATGAGAACTTCTCTCAAAAAAGTGAAGGCTTGCAATGTTGTACAAA
This sequence comes from Lithobates pipiens, assembly GCF_037356315.1. NCBI lineage: Eukaryota > Metazoa > Chordata > Amphibia > Anura > Ranidae > Lithobates > Lithobates pipiens. Next base: position 229,182,223 of record NW_027507790.1, read on the forward strand.
AAAATTGGAAATTTAATTTGTGCCTAATCAATGCCCTTAAAAAAATTGACTTTTGGTCTGGGATTCCTCTTGAAAAATAGCAGTGCACTTGTATGTATGGGTGCCTGGTGCCAACAACCTTATTCCAAAGACAATCTCCTACACTCGAGCGTGGTATTTCAGAGCTTGGTGCAATGTCCGCTTCTCCGGCTTACAAAAATATGTCTTTGTGCCTTCTCAGGTCTATGGGTATCCTTTCAAATAGTAATATAAAATAACAAAAAGATAACAAACACATTACCACTATCCACTTTTATTAAACAAGTAAAACAAGCAATATACACAAATGCATGATCATAACAGGCGTGTCATAAAATACAAATAAGCCTGCTTCCAGATCTACATCGCTAGATCAGTAATAAGGGAACCCTTTTCAGCATTCAATGTGGCTTAAGCTTTTTTGTGGGACAAGCCCTCTTCATCACAACCAAAGGTATGAGTGACTGAAAACCCACTTATATACTACTGTATATGGTGGCACATGAGAGCACAAGTCTCACAGTTAGTTACACCACATTTATAACTACCTTTTTGGTCGAATATGATGGTCCATTGGCTATATACTACATAAGCCTTAAATTTGCTAAACATTAAATTGGTGGGAAAACAGGCTAGTTCCTCCACCTCAAATTCGCTCATCCATGTCTTTATGGACCTTGCTTTGTGCACTAGTCCAAATCATTCGGTGGAGGGGGGATTATGATGTGGGATTGATGGTCAGGGGTTGGACTTGGCCCCTTAATTCCAGTGAAGGAAACTCTTAAGGCGTCAGCATACCAAGAGATTTTGGACAATTTCATGCTTTCAACTTTGTGGGAATAGTTTAGTGATGGCCCCTTTCTGTTACAACATGACTGCGCACTAGTACACAAAGCAAGGTCCATAAAGACATAGATCAGCAAGTTTGGGGTGGAGGAACTTTATTAGCCTTCACCTGAGTCCTGTTCTTAACCCGATAGAACACCTTTGGCATGAATTAAAGACTGCGAGCCAGGCTTTCTAATCCATCATCAGTGCCTGACCTCACAAATGCGCTTCTGGAAGAATGGTTAAACATTCCCATAGACACACTTCTAAACCTTGTGGACAGCTTTCCCAGAAGAGTTGAAGATGTTATAGCTGCAAAGGGTGGGCCAGTTCAGTTTTGAACCCTACGGACTAAGAATGGGATGCCATTAAAGTTCATGTGTGTGTAAAGGCAGGCGTCACAATACCTTTGGCAATACACTGCTTTGTAGGGAATTACATAAAGCTGATATCAAAACAGTACGTGCATTAATTTTGAATGGCACCCTAACACACCTTGCCAAATGCATCCAAACTCATGTGTGAGGTACAGTCCAATGCATTATAAAAAAAGATCCCTTCCTGGTTTTGAATATGTTTGCAGCCCATGTAATATAAGAACTGCACTCAAAAAAAAGGTTTGCAATATTATACAAAAAAACTGTAAATTTCTATTTGTGCCTAAGCAGTGCCCAGAACAAATAAACTCTGAAGGTTTTTCCGTCGGAGTTCCGACGGAGTTCCACTGAAACTGTCTTGCGTACACACGATCACACCAAAGTCTGATCGATAAGAACGAGGTGAAGTACAACACGTACGACAGGACTAGAAAAAGGAAGTTCAATAGCCAGTAGCCAATAGCCTCTGTCTCGTACTTGCTTCAGAGCATGCGTCGTTTTTGGTCCGTCGGAACAGCATACAGACGAGCGGTTTTCCCGATAGGTTCTGTCATAAATATTTAAAACATGTTCTATTTCTAGGTCCGTCTGAATTTTCGTAAAAAAAATGTCCGATGAGGCATACACACGATTAGAATATATGATGTAAAGCTTCCGTCTGATTTTTTCTGTTGGACATTCCGCTTGTGTGTACGCGGCATTTGTTTTAAGATATTTGATGTTGTGATTACGGGTTCTTTGTTCGCTGTTGTTCGCTGTTATTCATGGAGGCTCTGACATGCTGAAGTCAATTTTGTCTCTACCAAGATTGCCGTCTTCATACAGAGACATAGTGTAGAACAAGGCAAGGCTGGTCAGTAATGGGAAAAAAGTTCAATTGCAGTGAGACCACAGGCAGCACTGGTGACTAGTCCTTTGAGCTGTGTCTATCTTTTTCTGGGCAAAGTATAAACAGTTTGGTTCCTCTTTAACACCATGCATGTTATGGTACAGTATGCTGCATGTTAACATGTAAAGCAAGGGTCTCCAACCTTTTCAGTATGAGAACCACATCATACATTGCTAAAAATAATCCTCATCGGTGTCCCAGCAAATATTGTGGTCCCCATTAGAATCCTCCTTAAGTCAGGGTCCCCATCAGAGTCTCCTCTTATTTTAGGATCCTCTTCTGAGTCCCCCATATCATCATGGTTCCCATAATGCCGCGTACACACAACCGGACTTTCCATCAGACTAGGTCCAATGGTCTTAACGAGAGACTTTTTGGTGGAGTTCCGCTGGACTTCGGAACAAACGGACTTGGGGGAGGAAACAATGCAGTTTTTTTCAATGAGTTTTATCCATATTGCCAAGAATAGGGGGGAGAGTTGGGACTTTAGATGAAGCAAAATTAAGTGCCTCCATCCCGATAATGGGTAGATACAATAGGGAGATTGGGACTTTAAATGATGCACTTGGATAGTGGAAGTAAATTTAACCATGTTTAAGTTTCACCATGTTTATTAATTGTAAAATATACAGACAATAAAAAGTATTGATTTCATATGCATGTAAGGACGTGCACATAGCATAAGTTTAGTAAGAAAGTACATATACAGTAACGCATGATTCTAAAAATGAATAAATAAAATAGTATAACATAATAGTATCAGGGTAACTGGGCTCCTGGCCCACTTTGCGCCCACCACTGTGCATTGCGTTCGCTGTCTGAGTTGGTGAGTGTGTTTGGCTACAACCATCTACATGCATTAAATGTTTATTCACCCATATACTCTCTCATATATGGATAGTATGGTTCATTACTTTTTTATATACATTCTTTAGGAATTTATGGTCGCATCAGCTCCCGATGAGTGGAGAAGCATCCACAAAACGCGTCGAGCTTTGATTTGATGCCCCAGCTACATTTCATCTGGAATCATGCTTAGTCTATTATTATTTGATCGTTTCAATTATATATAATAAACTTTTCCCTACTTAGTGGATGCATATTTACCATGTGGGTACATTTGTCTATATCAGGCATGCTGTCATTGATATTATTACCCTGATACTATTATGTTATACTATTTTATTTATTCATTTTTAGAATCATGCGTTACTGTATATGTACTTTCTTACTAAGCTTATGCTATGTGCACATCCTTACATGCATATGAAATGAATACTTTTAATTGTCTGTATATTTTACATTTAACCACTTCAATATCAGACACTTAAACACCTTCCTGCCCAAACCAATTTTGAGCTTTCAGCGCTGTCGCACTTTGAATGACAATTGCGCGGTCATGCTACACTGTACCCAAATTAAATTTTTATAATTTTTTTCCCACAAATAGAGCTTTCTTTTGGTGGTATTTGATCACCTCTGCGGTTTTTATTGTTTGCTAAACAAATAAAAAAATACCGAAAATTTTGAAAAAAAAATGTTTTTTTTTTTGTTTCAGTTTCAAAACTTTGCAAATAAGTAAGTTTTCTCCTTCACTGATGGGCACTGATGGGGTTACACTGATGGGCAATGATAAGACGGCACTGATGGGCACCGATGAGGTGGCACCAATGAAGTGGCATTGATGAGGTGGCATTGATGGACACCGATATGTGGCACTGATAGGCGGCACTGATGGGTGGCACTGATGGGCGACACAGATGGGCACTGATAGGTGGCACAAATTGGCACTGATAGCTGGCACGGATTGGCATGGATGGGCATGGATAGGTGGCACAGGTGGGCATGGGTTAGTCGGCACAGGTGGGCATGGGTAGGCGGCACAGGTGGGCATGGGTAGGCGGCACAGGTGGGCATGGATGGGCACTGATAGGTGGCATGGATGGGCACTGATAGGCGGCACAGATGGGAACTGATAGGCGGCATTGTATTATAATATATTGTACTAATGGATGCCAATCAGTGCCAATCAATAATGCATGCCAATCAGTGATGCCCATTGTGGGCACTGATTGGCATCCATTATGGGCACTGATTGGCATCCATTGTGGCACTGACTGGAATCCCTGGTGGTCTAGGGTGGCATACCTTGTCCTGGGCATCCCTGGTGGTCTGGTGGCGTCCCTGGTAGTCCAGTGTGGGCATCCTCGGGGGGGCTGTGCTGATAATCGATCAGCACAGACCCCCCCTGTCAGAGGAGCAGCCGATCGGCTCTCCTCTACTCGCGTCTGACAGACGCGAGTGAGGAAAAGCCGATCTCCGGCTTTTCCTATTTACACTGTGATCAGCCGTGATTGGACACGGCTGATCACGTGGTAAAAAATCTCCGCCGGAGACTCTTTACCGAGATTGTAGTTGCCGGGTGTCAGACTGACACCCCGCAACAACGATCGCCGCGATGCGCGCCCCCGGGGGCGCGCAGCGGCTCATAATCCTGATCACGTCATATGACGTCCGGTCAGGATTATGCAACCACTTTGCCACCGTCTATTTGTTATAGGGCGGGCGGCAAGTGGTTAATAAACATTCCATGGTGAAACTTAAACATGGTTAAATTTACTTCCACTATCCAAGTGCTTCATTTAAAGTTCCAATCTCCCTATTGTATCTATCCATATTGCCGTGATACGACAATTCATTACAGCCACGAGAAGGTTTAAACGACTTATTTTTTTCCTTTAGAAATGTAATTTTGCTGTATTATTGCTCTAAATTTGGGAAAACTGTGCCACTTTACAGGCATACTATAGACGCCCCCCAGGCACGATATATAAAGGAATATTTCATGTTTATTGATTAATTTTAAGAATTATTAAAATCACTACTCATGAAAAACTGACATTTTTAAAACTTTTTTTTTGCATTGATACATGTCCCCTGGGGCAGGACCCGGGTCCCCAAAACGTTTTTATGGCAATAAATTTCATATAGGCCTTTAAAATGAGCACTCTTGGTTTTTCATGTTAATGTCCCATAGACTTTAATGGTGTCCCTGGGCTTACGAATTTGCCTAATTTGCGAATTTGCATAATGTTCGCTGTTTCGGTGAAAAGACGAACACCCGTTGTTGGAGTCGAACTTACGCTTGACTCCAACATCGGGCTCATCCCTAATCAGGATCACCATCGGTTCCCCCTAACGTCATGGTCCCAATCAGAGTCCCCAGATTTATCAGGGTCCCCATCGGTGTCTCCCCTTAAATCAGAAGCGAAGACCACAGGCACATCGGTGTCCGCAGGTAGGGGCAGGGGGGGTCAAGTGCCCCCCCCCCGGAATGGAGGATCAGATGTTAAATTCAGCACAGTTGCATCGCTATCGGGGCTTCCTGCCTGCTCCGTTCCTTCCTTATTGGCCATAACTGAGGGCCAATCAAAGTAGACTAAGAGAGGAGAACATCATGGGACATGTAGTCCCAAAGATTGACAGCCCCATTTTCCACAGGGAGGAGGCTACAGCTCGATCAAGAGAGAGATTGAGAGACTGCAGCCTGGAAAAAAGCTGAGGGAGAGAGTGCTACAGGACAAAGAATGAGGAGCGCGCCGGGTGGAAGCCAGAGAGACCAGGGTACAGACATGCTACACTACTAACCAGGGTCGCCCCTGGGGGACCCAGAGTGATCGATCATCCAGCCAGAGGGATCACTGCTGTAGTTTCGCTGGGTCTGGTAAGAGGGCCTGTTGCCCATTATCCATTATTTATCCTAGGGACTGTACTACGTCTGCAGTCTCTGACCATAATAATGTGATAATGACATTGTCGAAAAGGGGCGGTGCATGGGTGACCCTAAAATGATGCCCCGCCCTGAAAAAAGTTCTGCGGACGCCCATGCACAGGCAGCCTCTGCCGATGCTAGTCCTCAATCAGTGCATGTTGAGGACTTGCCACTGACCCTAGCTAGCCGTAGTTTGGAGACCACTGATGTACACTAACACCTGGAAATGGTATAAAGGGGTGCATAATGATTTTTAATAATTCAGTAAATGGTGCCTTTGTATGTGTGCCTGCAGTTCAGCTTTTTTATGGCTCTTTGCCTGAAAATTATTTTTCCACTGCAAGAGTTCTGTTTTATTTCCCATACTTTCATCACCACTAATAACATACGAATCTTACCGCTACCCAGACCCACAAAGTGCCAGGGAGGAATTGCTCAGCCAGCGAACTGTGAAACAGCGCTAATTATTTTACACATATTTACAGATGCAGTGGAACAGCGTCTGCGGCAAGCTCCATACATAATCAGTGTCGTATTAGTGTTAAACAGATGAAAATGTATGCAAACACATACATCACACCCCATGCTGCCATCAAGCTCAGACTTGTACTTTGACACCTCACATACATGCTGCTAGCAAAAGAGAATAAAATCTGTTAACGCTAAACAAATTAATTCCCCAGCGAAAGAGGCTGAGATTTTGGTTTCCCTGCTGACATGAAAGTAAATTATTATTATTATTATTTTTTTAACTCCTTTGACAATACAATGGCGTCTTTCTTCAGCAGCATAGAATGTTAATCATGTGTGCCTGTTTTAGCATACTATTTAGAAAGCATTGAAGTTAAATTCCAATTTTTAAAGAGTACTGTATATTCTGCATGGAGGTTACAAATGTTGATTCCTACTTGCGTCTGAGGTATTACAATCCTACATTTCCTTACATTGTTTAGATGTAGAGCCAGGTGGGAAATGCTGTCATTGGGATGAGGTAACCTGAAGCCTGAGCCAAGCAACTAGCATTTCCAGAAGAGGCCTACGCAAATTTCTCTCTGAAAAGATCTATTTAATGGGTGCCTACATAAACAGTATGTCTATCTTTGTACAGATAAAGTATATTTAATGGGTGCCAACATATATTTCTAGATGTGTACAAATCTATTTAATGGATGCCTGCATACAGTGCCTTGAAAAAGTATTCATATCCCTTGAAATTCTCCACATGTTTTCATGTTACAAAAACGTATGTAGCACTTACCCCCGAAGGAGCTGCTTGTGATTTATTGGGCCTGTACTCTGCTCTTTCTACCCCAAATGGTTTGGCTCAGCCCACTTGACACAGCTCTGTAACAGTGTTGGTGCAAAACCCAATGATAAAAGACAATTGAATAGTCACAGATTATATGCACTTTACCTGTGTTGTCACCTGGGCATACACTGCTACACCTGCCTGGAGAATGAACGAACCTCACAATAGATTGTGTTAAACCAAAATATACGTTTACTGTAACAGGTTTGAACATTTAACATAAGAACCATAATGACATATAATTCTGACACAATGATGAGGCAAATAGTTGTGAATGACTATCACATAGAGAGCTACCTGGATTGCTTTTGCAAGTGCGTCTCCAAGTGGGACTAATGCTCAGGCAACAGGACCTCAGTACTGGGCACCTTCCCACTTCCAGCACACTGTGCAGAAACTCTAAGATCTGTAGTATCCTACACAGTATTTGACAAGGATGAAGCAGTGTAGTTATTCAATTCTCCCCTTCAGTTTATGGTAGGTAATAGTAACCCTGTAAGTCCTTAAAGTAAAAGATAGAGTCTCTTGTCTTCTTTTCTTCAGCTAGCCATTTATACTGCAGTATTTATAATCTGCAGGATTTCTAACCAGTAGTGTAGAATAATCTAAAACAGTAATTTCGATTGTGCAATATATTTGTGAACTGCTTCCCTGAGAATGCACTTCCAGCGTCAGTCACTTGGTAATTAAATCCGGCTTTGAGGCCTACGTGAGTGTAATTCAACTTAGAAGAACTGCTCTGGGGGACTACAGGTCCCAGCAATGCTGTAAGTCTAGTCTAACTGTGTGAAGTGCAATATTTCACTTCTGGGCAACAGCCCTCTCACCACACCAGGCCTGGATGGATGGATACCTCCGCTCAGATGGTCTTCGTCCTGCTGCCAGTCAGCTCCACAATGCTGCACCGCTCCACAAGATGACTGGGACCTCCGTCTGGCTCCGTCAAATGCTCTGAATCTTCCGGTCGGATCATACTGCTTCTCCAGCAGACTGTGGTGAGGCTCTCACTGTAGTTGCTGCTCTGCACGAAGTAGGCTGCGGTTCTTCCAGACGCCCACACACAGATCCCTGTAGGCAGGCCACCCATCCCAGCAGAAAGAGTAAAAATGGCCACGCTGGGTCTTTTATTACCTACCCAGCATGCAGTTCAGCCACTCAGTGTTCATGGGTAGGTGAGTGGGCATTGTGGGTAGGTGAGTCCTTTCTCAAAGTAAACAATTAAGTCACTTCCTGCTTAGCTATTATGTGGAAGTTAAAAAAGTCTTTGTCATTGTATGCCAGTAGAGGGAGCCAAATGCCAATCTATTAAACATAGTCCTATTAATAGGATTACATGGCAAAAATACCAGCGCTACCTGTAAATGTATTTTATTGGGATTTTATGTGATAGACCAACACAAAGTGGAACATAATTAGGAAGTGGAAAGAAAATTATAAATGGTTTTCAAAATGTTTTACAAATAAATATCTGAAAAGTGGTGGTATGGTGTGCATTTGTTTTCAGCCTCCTTTACTCTGATAACCCTAACTAAAATCACGTGGAACCAATTGCCATCAGAAGTCACCTAATTAATAAATAAAGTCCACCTATGTGTAATTTAATCTCTGTGTAAATATAGCTGTTCTGTAAAGCCCTCGGAGGTTTGTTGGAGAACCTTAGTAAACAAACAGCATCATGAAGGTCAAGGAATACACCAGAAAGGTCATGGATAAAATTGTGGAGAAGTTTAAAGCAGGGATAGGTTATAAAAAAAATATCCCAAGCTATGAACATCTCAAGGAGCACTGTTCAATCCATCATCCAAAATGGAGAGTATGGCACAACTGCAAACCTACCAAGACTTGGCCGTCCACCTAAACTGACAGGCCAAGCAAGGAGAGCATTCCTCAAAGAAGCATCCAAGAGGTCCATGGTAACTCTGGAGAAACTGCAGAGATCCACAGCTCAGATGGGAGCATCTGTCCACAGGACAACTATTAGTCGTGCACTCCACAAATTTGGCCTTTATGGAAGAGTGGCAAGAAGAAAGCCATTGTTGAAAGAAAGTCATAAGAAGTCCCGTTTGTGAGAAGCCATGTGGGGGGACACAGCAAACATCTGCTCTGGTCAGATGAGACCAAAATGTAACTTTTTGGTAAAAAGCAAAACGCTATGTGTGGTGGAAAACTAACACTGCATATCACCCTCACATCACCCTCACATCATCCCCACCCTGAAACATGGTGGTGGCAGCATCATGTTTTAGGGATGCTTTTCTTTAGCAGAGACAGGGAAGCTGATCAGAGTAGTTGGGATGGTGGATGAAGCCAAATACAGGGCAATCTTAGAATAAAACTTGTTATGCCCTGTACACACGAGCGGATTTTCCGCCAGAAAAAATTGGATGTTTTTTTTACGACAAAATTCCACTCAAGCCTGGCTTGCATACACACAAAACTTCTCTGTACTTTCGACTGTCAAGAACACGGTGACGTACAACACTACGACGAGCCGAGAAAATTAAGTTCAATGCTGCCAAGCATGTGTCGAATTGTTTCCGAGCATGCGGAATTTTTCACTTCGGAAATTGTACAGGCAATCGGAATTTACGGTTAGAACTTTTTCCGACCGAAAAAATAGAGAACCTGCTCTCAATCTTTTGCTGGCTGGAATTCTGCCAGCAAAAGTCAGATGGAGCATACACACGGTCAGAACTTCTGACCAAAAGCTCACATCTGACTTTTGCTGGCAGACTTTCTGATCGTGTGTATGGGGCTTTAGAGTCTGCAAAAGACTTGGGACTGGGACGAAGGTTCACCTTCCAACAGGAAAACGACCCTAAACATACAGCCATAGCTACAATGGAATGGTTTCGATCAAAGCAGATTCATGTGTTAGAATGGCTCAGTCAAATTCCAGACCTAAATCCAATTGGGACTCTGTGGCAAGACTTGAAAATTGCTGTTCACAGACACTCTCCATCCAATCTGACAGAACTTGAGCTATTTTGCAAAGAAGAATGAGCAAAAATGTCACTCTCTAGATGTGCAAAGCTGGTAGAGACATCCCCAAAAAGACTTGCAGCTGGAATCACAGCAAAAGTTGGTTCTACAAAGTATTGACTCAGGGGGGCTGAATAAAACTGCACACCACACTTTTCAGATATTTATTTGTAAAACATTTTGAAAAACATTTATGTTTTTGGTTGTTACATGGCAAAATGTGGAAAATTGCAAGGGGTATGAATACTTTTTCAAGGCCCTGTATGTCCTTACAGATTATACACCCATACACATATAAATACATTTATTTATGCAATGCCAATCTGGAGTAACAAAGTAACAAGGCTCATTCCAAAGACATTAGTTGCACTTAGCTGCTTGGTGTCCAGTAGAGATCCCGGGTTTAATGGCTTGTTACTGTTTGGCTATCCGCAGTTTAGTTTTGCTGACATGGGTCTATTTTGCAGGGAAAAGTGTTGAGCATGGGAAGGTAACAGTACAGAGAGTTCCCTCCACATCTGATCTCTTTATTTCATTAAACATTCACCTCAGTGATTCACCCAGGCCAGAGATTGTTTGTCACTGCACAAAGCAAGCTGCACAGATGAAGATTACACAGTAAACAGGCTCTGCTGATGGCAGAAGAGAAAGCTGGAGATAAAGGAGGAGATAAACATGGCGTTGCACTTAAAGTGGAGATCCACCCATAAAAAGAACTTTACATTACTCTGTAGCAAATAACCTAACCAACGACATTTGGACACATTTTTAATTTTTTTCCTTACTTTTTTCATTCCTGTTGCTTTGTGGTCCCTTCTAATCTTTCCCTTCTCCCTATGGTGCCAGACGTAATTTTCAGAGGGCTAGTATCACGGTCTTTCAACAAAAAAAAAGTTTCCTACGCTCTACGTGCTTTTACGGGTGGTGCATGCTGGGAATACAGCAGAGCCATATCCCGGAAGAATATGCCTGTGGGCTTCGCCTGCCCACAAGTAAGATGAGAATGTCTGAGAAGGCTCAATCAAATGTACTTTTTAAATAAAATAATAAACGAAGCACTAATGGCAAGAGTAACAATTGTATAATATACATTCTGCAATAGTTGTTAAACAAAAAAAAAAACAAATGTGTGGGTGCAACTCTGCTTTAAAGGCAATGTTCACCTTTGTGATAAAATGCACTATTCAGTCAAGTGATGCCAGTACTTTAAATTTAGAGTTTCATTTGTATGCAATTGTAGTGCTACCGCTGTAGGGACCGTTTGTGAATGTTGTTGTCTCCCACCCTGCACAGTCAGGCACATGAATTTCCAGTCACTCAGAGACAAGAAGCAGTCCTTGCAGCTTTGTTTTTGTTTTTTTAATAGGGGAATTAAACTTGGACGGGGAAGGGTGCATATGGCATGCCCATTTGATCAAAGAAACTCTGTAGGGGCTTGAACTATATACACTGCAGTATATGCTTTTTCTCCTCTTCTACCTCCAACACACTTGCTGGAAGACTATCACTCCCAGGACCAGATAGCACAGGTTTCAGACTCAGAATAATCTCAGCTGGATCTGGGCGAATGCCCTTTGCAGGCACGGGCCCCTTATGTTGTAGCAAAAATGGAAGTCTTTTTTGCTAGCTGTCCTATCTGTGGCTATTGCTCCCAGTACCACTACTTCAGGCACTGCCAGCCCTCCTGGTTGCAGCTGCCCCTTTCCACTGCCCGTGCCCCCACAGACCTCCTGACTGGCTCTGCCTCAGGCATGCCCCCCAGTCCTCCTGACTGTGTGTTACTCACCAGCCCTCTTGAAGACGAAGGAGAAAGACGGGCCACCATTAGCAAAAGAGCGGCAAAAGAGCAGAAGATAGCGGAGGAATCCGGAAAAAGAACTGGAAAGTGTAGAGAAGTCAGAAGACCCTCGAAGTCGGAAGAAGACCCCCGGAGGTGCCTAATAAACTAGTTTAAAAACCGATGTACCCCATACTTATTCACATAGGGTGGTGGGCCGGGATCTGGGGGCCCCCTTATTAAAGCGGGCTCCCGGATTCCAATAAGCCCCCCATCTGCAGACCACGACAACTAACGGCCAGGATTGTCAGGGAGAAGCCCTTATCCTCATCAATGTGGGGACAAGGTGCTTTAGGGTGGGGGGCCGCAGGGTCGCCGCCCTTCCCCAAAGCACCCAACCCCCATGTTGAGGGCATGTGGTCTGGTACGATTCAGTGAAATAGGGAGGGGGGGAAATAGGTTTGGCGCTATACCCTTTAAAAAATTGGAGACTTAGGTATACAATTAGCAAGAAATTTCCAGCATGCTGGATAATAAAATAAAATAAATATGAATAACTGTGTATGTGTCAGTAAGTGTCAACAAACAATTATTGTATCCTTTAAAGACCATAAGTGTCATAAAAAATCATAAATTCATAAATCATTAAACAATTGTAACAGCAAGCAATAAAAAATATATAAAGTGCAAGGTGCTGGTGAACAGATACTGGTATTTGTGACAGAACTATATAAATAAAAAGTAGAGCTTAGTATAAAAAGTATATATAAAGGTGTATATAGAAGAAATATATATAAAGATATATATAAAAAATATATTAAATATTCCGTTTATCTGTTAAACATATCAAGTCCTCACGTAGTGTAACTGTGATGAAAGGTGCATATTACATGGTTGAATAAAGATGCAAGATGGTGAAAAAAATGTGGTAAAATTTGGCGATATAAAAATGCAAAATAAAAATAAAAATAAAAATAAAATAAAAATAAAAATAAAAATAAAAACAAATGGGAATTAAAAATAGTAATTAAAAAAAGTAATTAAAAATAGTAAAAAAGTGTCCCTCAAAAAGGTGGTTATGAATTAGTGGGGTGTCCTCTGCGGGTGAAAGTGAAGTGAAGGGTGGAGGAGATTTCAATTGTTGTTCCCGGTGCTCTGTGGCTATTTTTATGCAGTTGCTCTCACCAGAGTTATGGCCCCTTCCAGGGTGGATCAACCTTCACAGTATCAGCCACTGTGTTGCTCTCTGGCTTGCCTCTATTGCGGTTCCGGGAAACCTTCGTTCCTCCGTTCATATGCCGTGTTCGGTTATATGTAATGAATAAGAGGCATATCCATGGTGCAGTATGTCTTATAAAACTTCGTATTTATTATATAGGCAAAAGTATTACTCACAAACATCCGTTCATATATGTATATTGAAAGGAAAGATCCCGTTCGGCTAGCACGCCTTCTGAGTTAGCGGTGTATGCTTTCTGGCCACGCCCTACGCGTTTCGTCATCAAAGACGTCCTCTGGAGCGGCCATCTGCATACACCTTTTCCCATATATAGGGTGTAATGTGTCACCACGCATGTGCGGATAATCCTGCGGCCATTTTAATTGAGGGAATGCCCTCTGCTGGTATTATACTAAATGTATGAATACAGATATAGAAGTATATATTGCCGGGACACATTATTCCCTAATCTGTAAGGGAAATTTTAACATTCCAAATATTGTATACAGTATAATATAGAAAACGAAACAAAACAAAAAACAAAAAATTATATGAAATTAAACCAAAGCGGGACCAATTATAAAAGTATATAAAAAATACATATAATATAAGTATAACGAAAAAACCTCAATTCTTTAATTATGATTCAAATATGTATTAAAATATATATTAAAAATATATTTTATTATTAAGAACTGGGATATTTGGAATTTGGAAGGAGATTATTATCCCAGTTCTTAATAATAAAATATATTTTTAATATATATTTTTAATACATATTTGAATCATAATTAAAGAATTGAGGTTTTTTCATTATACTTATATTATATGTATTTTTTATATACTTTTATAATTGGTCTCGCTTTGTTTTAATTTCATATAATTTTTTGTTTTTTGTTTTGTTTCGTTTTCTATATTATACTGTATACAATATTGGAATATTGGAATGGAATGTTAAAATTTCCCTTACAGATTAGGGAATAATGTGTCCCGGCAATATATACTTCTATATCTGTATTCATACATTTAGTATAATACCAGCAGAGGGCATTCCCTCAATTAAAATGGCCGCAGGATTATCCGCACATGCGTGGTGACACATTACACCCTATATATGGGAAAAGGTGTATGCAGATGGCCGCTCCAGAGGACGTCTTTGATGACGAAACGCGTAGGGCGTGGCCAGAAAGCATACACCGCTAACTCAGAAGGCGTGCTAGCCGAACGGGATCTTTCCTTTCAATATACATATATGAACGGATGTTTGTGAGTAATACTTTTGCCTATATAATAAATACGAAGTTTTATAAGACATACTGCACCATGGATATGCCTCTTATTCATTACATATAACCGAACACGGCATATGAACGGAGGAATGAAGGTTTCCCGGAACCGCAATAGAGGCAAGCCAGAGAGCAACACAGTGGCTGATACTGTGAAGGTTGATCCACCCCGGAAGGGGCCATAACTCTGGTGAGAGCAACTGCATAAAAATAGCCACAGAGCACCGGGAACAACAATTGAAATCTCCTCCACCCTTCACTTCACTTTCACCCGCAGAGGACACCCCACTAATTCATAACCACCTTTTTGAGGGACACTTTTTTACTATTTTTAATTACTTTTTTTAATTACTATTTTTAATTCCCATTTGTTTTTATTTTTATTTTTATTTTTATTTTATTTTTATTTTTATTTTGCATTTTTATATCGCCAAATTTTACCACATTTTTTTCACCGTCTTGCATCTTTATTCAACCATGTAATATGCACCTTTCATCACAGTTACACTACGTGAGGACTTGATATGTTTAACAGATAAACGGAATATTTAATATATTTTTTATATATATCTTTATATATATTTCTTCTATATACACCTTTATATATACTTTTTATACTAAGCTCTACTTTTTATTTATATAGTTCTGTCACAAATACCAGTATCTGTTCACCAGCACCTTGCACTTTATATATTTTTTATTGCATGCTGTTACAATTGTTTAATGATTTATGAATTTATGATTTTTTATGACACTTATGGTCTTTAAAGGATACAATAATTGTTTGTTGACACTTACTGACACATACACAGTTATTCATATTTATTTTATTTTATTATCCAGCATGCTGGAAATTTCTTGCTAATTGTATACCTAAGTCTCCAATTTTTTAAAGGGTATAGCGCCAAACCTATTTCCCCCCCTCCCTATTTCATTTTATTCCTTCCCTTACTGGGTAGGAATTTAAATAGGGGCTGCTCTTACCCAAATCACAATCCATAGCGCGACCTAAAAACCCCCCTACTGGTACGATTCAGGCTCGCTCGTCCCCACCCCCTTTCCTGACCAGCTGGGCTGCGTGCTCGGATAAGGGTCTGATATGGAATTTGGGGGGACCCCATACCATATTTTTTGGTGTAGGGGGTTCCTCTTACAATCCAAACCAGGTGACAGGGCTCGCAAGGTGTCAATCTCGGCGATGAAAGCTGCGAGATTGACTTCCCTTTCTATTCCCGTCGTACCTGGAGTCACATTCAAAATGAATGGACTTTAGTCTGTGTGTGGGCAAGTCCGTTCATTTTGAATGTCCGTCGGGAAGTCTGTCAGACCTAGTCTGCCGGAAAGTCCGTTCATGTGTACGCAAGTCAGCTCATTTGGAAAGTCCGTCAGACCTCCGCCAAAAGTCCATCAGGAAGACCGTCGGACCTAGTCCGTCAAAAAGTCAGGTCGTGTGTATCTCTATGAGCTTGCCACATTTTACCACTGGAATTTTTGCCCATTCCTGCTTGCAAACTTGCTTCAGCTCTTCAAGTTGGATGGTTTGCGCTTGTGAACAGCAATATTTGAGTCTGACCACATATTTTCTATTGGATTGAGGTCTGGGCTTTGACTAGGCCATTCCAACACATTTGCATGTTTCCCCTTAAATGACTCAAGTGTTGCTTTAGCAGTGTGTTTGGGGTCATTGTCCTGCTGGAAGGTGAACCTCCGTCCTAGCCTCAAATCACACACACAGAGTGGTACAGGTTTTGCTCAAGCCCTTGTGCACACGATCGGACATTCCTACAACAAAATCCGTTGGATTTTTTCCGACGGATTTTGAAAGTGGTGTTGCATACACACAGTGGGACAAAGTTGTCAGAAAATCCGATCGTTTGGAATGTGATGACGTTCGTGCCTTGCAACGGGACTATGTTGTGGCTAGTAGCCAATAGCTCTGGTGTGGTAATTTGATCTGAGCATGTGTGGCACTTTGTCCGATCGGAATTCACTACAAACGATCGTACAAAGTCCGATCGGTCATGTTGTCGGAAAGTTTTATAGCCCAGCTCTAAAACTTTGTTGGTCGGATATTCCGACGGAAACAGTCCGATGGAGCCAACACACAGTCGGATTATCCGACAACACGGTCCGATCGGACATTTTCCGTTGGAATATCCAACCGTGTGTACAAGGGCTAAAATATCCCTGTATTTAGCACCATCCATCTTTCCCTCAACTCTGACCAGTTTCCCAGTCCCGACTGCTGAAAAACATCCACACAGCATGATGCTGTCACCACCATGTTTCACTGTGGGTGTTCTTTGGGTGATGTGAAGTGTTGGGTTTGCGCCAGACATAGCATTTTCTTTGAAGGCCAAAAAGTTACATTTTAGTCTCATCAGACCAGACCTTCCTCCATACATTTTGGGAGTCTCCTACTTGCCTTTTTGCAAACTCAAAATGTGCCATTTTGTTTTTTGCTGAAAGCAATGGCTTTCTTCTGGCCACTCTGCCATAAAGCCCAACTCTATGGAGCGTATGGCTTATCGTCGTCCTATGTACCGATACTCCAGTCCCTGCTGTTGAACTCTGCAGCTCCTCCAGGGTCACCTTAGGTGCTGCCTCTCTGATTAATGCCCTCCTTGCCCGGTCTGTGAGTTTTGGTGTGCAGCCGTCTCTTGGAAGGTTTGCTGTTGTGCCATGTTCTTTCCATTTGGTCATGATAGATTTGAATGGTGCTCCTAGGGATCATTAAAGATTTGGATATTTTTTTTACAACCTAACCCTGACTTGTACGTCTCAACAACATTATTCCTTACTTTTTTGGAAAGTTCCTTGGTCTTCATGTCAGTGTTTGGCTAGTGGTGCCTCTTGCTTAGGTGTGGCAGTCTCTAGGGCAAAAAGAAATAATTATCTGTGTTCTGAAGGTGATTGGTTGCACCAGAGCTTTTTATGAGCTTCATAACAAAGGGGGTGAGTACATACACACATGGCAATTATAATTTTTTGATTTTTTTGATTTCTGAAAAATAGTTTTATGTATATATTTTTCTGATTTTACTTCACCAACTTAGGCTATTGTGTTCTGATCCATTACATATAATTCAGATTTAAAAAAACATTCAACTAAAGGCTGTAATGTAACAAAATAGGTAAAAAGCCAAGGGGGGTTAATACTTTTGCAAGGCACTGTACAAAATACATTGGCTGAAAATCAATTATACTAGTAAAATTTGTTATATTTATAGGCAAATACACTACATAGCCAGAAGTTTGTAGACTGATGACCATCACACCTATAGAAGCTTTGTAAACGCCTCCTTCCAAAACAATGGCTATATGGAGATGCCTGAAACCTCCATCTGCCACACACACACAACTCTGCAGATATAACATCCTCCACTCTCCTGGGAAGGCTTTCCACAAGATTTTGGAGCTTGTCTGTGGGAATTTGTATGCATTCAGCCAAAGAAGGTCAGATTCTGATGCTGAGAGGATGTTGCTTGAAAGAGCCAAAACTCATCCCAAAGGTTTTATTGGGGTGAGTTTCAAGTTTTTCTGCACCAAACTTGTCACACCATGTCTTTATTGAGCTGGCATTGTGTGTAGAGACACAGTCCTGTGGAGACAGAAATGTTTTACCTGCCAGCAGATTTTGTACAGCCAACCATTTGTTCTATATGGTTCATGTTTAAGCAATTCATTTTTAGATTCAGTGATCCAGCATCTTGTTTCTCCTCTCCATCTACAGACACTTCACTACACAAAATCATTATCATTGACTTGCCCAACAAGTAAAAAGATGATCTAGGAAGCAGGAGTAGTAAACTAGACAGTGGCAGAGTGACCCCCCCCCCCCCCCCTTCTACCCGTACAAGGGAGGGAACGCATGGAAACAGACAAGTAGTTATTTTCCCTGTGTAGCATCCCTATGGCTGGTAAGTTGTTGGCAGCCATTAGACCTCTAAAACGTGGTGGTCAGGAATAACAGCTTTAATACTTCCTCAGTACTGGTTTCCTTTAAGGAAGCGAGAGATTGCCACACGTGCAGAGCAAGCAGCTCAGAAGTGTGCATATGAATAGTTTCTCAATACACAATTATTCCCAGCTGCTGCTTGACTGTTCAAGAGGGAATAGGGGAAGGTGAGGACAAGGAGGAACATGTGCAAATTATAAACTTTAAGAAAAACAAACCCGATTTGGTTATTTTTTGCAGAGGGCATGCTACTAGGCTGACACTCGTGCCCAAGCAGGCTTATTTTTACATCGGAAAACTCAAAGCCATAGTGAAACATTCAATTGTATTCAAAGGCAATAAAATGTATCTCTTCCCCGTAAGGGCTACTGGATTTTTGGGTTTCCTTTTACATGGACAGCCAAGCAACAGGTATTTTCAGCATGCATTCTGTAGACAGAAACAAGTTCAAGGGCTTTGTTTTTTTAAATTTATTAGGGGAATTAACTTGGTATGGGATGCCTAGGACTGTAATATAATAGAACTTGAGGACATGCAAAAACTGTCTCTGGTTTACAGAAAAGGACACAAAGCTGTATTCCAGTAGAACAATCTGAATAGCCCAACTGGCAAAAAATTCAGAACGTTTTACTGCAGGTACTCTCCCTCCTCAGAGTATGGAACTAAGGGGCTTTGACCATCTTTACTCAAGAGAGCCTGACTATGCCCGCCCTTTCCTCTCAGCTCCTCCATTTATAGAAGCCATTACTACAGCTTCTATGAATAAAACGTGATATATGAATGGAGGGCAAGGGGATGGGGAGGGATGACCTATCATCCACTTCCATTCATAGATTGTGTTTCATTCATAGAAGCTTTATTATGTATTATGAATGGAGTAATTGCTCTAAATAATTATCAGGCATTTTCAACCATCATTAATAATAGCTAATCAGTTTTTGTCTTTTACCCTATTGTCTTCTCCTAGACAACACTTTTGATTTGAAGTTTTAATTTAAGTTTTATCCATGTCTTCGTAATATGTATGGAATTGTATATAAATGTAGTAATATTAGTAATTGTTTATTTTGGTAATATATTTTTGTACCTCAAGATGGCGCTGCCTCTTGGCTTGGTTGCTTAAAGGGGTTGTAAAGGTAAATGTTTTTTCACCTTAATGCATTCTATGCATTAAGGTGAAAAAACATCTGCCAGTGCCTGCGCCCCCAGCCCCCCCGTATTACTTACCTCACCCCTCGAAATTCCTGCGCTCACCCCCCGACGTCCTTTCCACCGTTCAGCCTGGCTGCTGATTGGCTGGAGTGGATGGATGGAAAGCAGCGCAGCCATTGGCTCGCGCTTCTGTCAATCACATCCACTGACGTGGAGCACCGGGGGGCTTTAAGATTTACTATAAGTATTGATGCTTCCTGTTGATGGAGTGCATAAATATTTCCTGTTTCCTGTTTTGGAACTCAGTCGATTTTCTATTTGCTTCCTGCTTCCTGCCGTTGGAAAGCAGGTAATGCCCGTCCACTATTAAGCCACCCCTATATATATCAAGCATTGCACATGTCAAGCCATGCCCCTGACAACGTCATAGATGACAAAACGCATCAGAGGAGTTGGAGATGTGTGATGCGACTTGCATGCTGGGACGTGTCGGAAATTTTGCAGGTTGGAAACGCTGGCCGTTTCCTACAATGCTTATATTAACCTGCTGAAATGTGAGTGCAAAACCTTTTAGCTTTTTATCAATAAACTATCATTTAGATGTCTGCACTATGAGGAGTCTCTTTTTCTCTCTTAACTGGGTATTGAGACTGTGAAGGAGATACTGAGTCTTCCCCGTACTGCTGAGGAGCTGTCAGTGATTTATATCCATGGCTGTTAACATCTACCTATGGGTAAGAGGTAGTGTGTTGGGTAACGGTGGCCGTCTCTTCACTTATTTGATACCTCAAGATACATCCCTGTGGCTTACTTTGGACTTTTAAAAGTGGATTACATTTATATGTTTTTGCCAGTTGAGTCTGTGCCAGCAATATATTTTGGGTTCATGTTGGACTTTTTTCAAGCGCTTCATCATTTTCCATATATTTTGTTTGGGTTTTGTCCATGCATATTGTGATAGCTCCTGTTTAATGTTAATTTTAATTTAAGAGATTATATACTCCGAGAGCAACAAATTTGGGTTTTTCTACTTTCTATTTTGGATTATTGTGTTGCAGCAGGGAATCCTTGCTAATGGATATATTTGATTTTAGAGCATCACATGCTATAAATACAGAGGGTATCTTCTCTGAGGTTAATAACTCTCATGGTTCCAATACTTTAATAAGGCGGGGCTCAGTCTGTTGCAGTTTATGCTGACCAAGAAAAAATGAAAACTTTTGAAAACAGATGAGGAAATCACTTCCCTCGGGGATAAGCTTAACCCATCTAGAGCTAATGAAGTCTTTATTAAAGGTCAGAAAATGTAAAGAAACATTTAGAAAAGGAGGAGGCAGATCAGAAAGTAAAGAAAAAGAAAAAATACCTAAGGGACTTGATTACAAAAATAAAAAAGTGTTTAGGTGGCAGAGTAAAGAGGTGACAGTGGGAGTGAATAATCCTAATGGGGAAATGGCAGTGGCAATGTCAACGGCATCAGTCTATCCACCTAATACACCTAAACCTCCACACTCCCTCTATCCATCAAATTCTCAACCAGGTCATTCTCAAACCAGAGGGTTTTTTAGAGGTAGGGGTAGGGGTGGGAGAAGAGGGGGATGCCCTAACCCACCAAACGTATACCCCATGAGTGCCCGTAATAGATATGACCCCTTGGAGGGTGATAATGGGTATTTTGAGGAATGTAGATATATGACTGAGGACCCTAGAAATTGAGATTCTCAAGCTTATCAAAGGGATGTTTATTCCCCAAGGATGCATCAAGGAAATAAGAGTGGGAACAACCGGATCATTTACCTGGACCTATGGGTCATTATAGACAGAATTATTACAATAGGGGGGCCAACATTTTTTTTCCCGGGGCTCCAAATCTTAAAAAAACAATAGATCCAAAAGGTGTTCCCGAGGGGTTTGGCGGATCCGCTCAAATAAGAAGGTGGGTCTGAAAGATGCCAGCTTTTTTAATTTGAGCACAGCCATGATTTCATTAGAAGAAAAACATGTGCTGAACCATGGCCTTAAATTCTCCCCTTCTAGACCACTAAATAAATGTCAAACCTTTATTGATCTTCACAGATTTATCTGTAAGATCAATATTAAAAGGTATATGATCACCAATAACTTCAGGTCTACTAGGATGGCATCCACTGAGGTTAAACATACCTCTTTGTCTAATGTGTCTTTGTTCAACCCACCAGGGAATCCAGCCCATCCCTGAAGGTTTTTAGGGAGTTGGTGAGCAATGATTTAGGACAATTACACATTAAGGCCAATACACACGATCAGACTTTTTGACAACAAACATGCAAATTAGCTGTTTTAAGGCAACATCCGACTGTGTGTACGCTCCACCGGACAAACTTTTTATGTTTTCATCAGACTTTTGTTGGCTGTGCGAATGGACAAACTTTCCGGCAACAAAAGTCCAATAGGGGAAAGTCTGATCGTGTGTACAGAAAACCATAGGACTTTTGTACAAAGTACAAACACGCATGCTCAGAAGCAATGCAAAAGATCAGACAACAATACAGAAGTTGATCAAAGGTGGTGGTAAAGAGCAAAAAAAACACGTGATTTGGTGAAAGTTGGCTAAAAAAAGTCCTGCTGTGTGTATGCAATACAAGTTCATGGCCGACGCCCTTTGTACAAAAATCCACAGGAAAGTTTGTACAAAGTCTGATTGTGTGTATGAGGCTTTAGAAATAGTAGAAGTGATTATATGTTCAGAAAAAGGACTTGATTGTCTAAAAAAGCTGAATAAAATTGTGGTGCAACCCACTGATAAGGGTGGAGGAATTGTGATCTTAGATAGGGCAGCCAATCAGGTTTAAGTTTTATCCATGTCTTCGTAATATGTATGTAATTGTGTATAAATGTAGTAATGTTATTAATTGTTTATTTTGGAAATATACTTTTGTACCACACGATGGCGGTGCTTCCTGGCTTGGTTGCTTAAATTTACTATAAGTATTGATGCTTCCTGTCGATGGAGTGCATAAGTATTTCCTGTTTCCTGTTGTTTGAACTCAGTCGATTTTCTATTTGCTTCCTGCTTCCTGTCGTTGGAACGCAGGTAATTCCCATCCACTAATAAGTCGTCCCCTATACTGTATATATTGATCATAGCGCACGTTAAGCCACGACACCAAAGATGTCATAGATGACAAAACGAGTAGGAGGAATTGGAGATGTGTAACACGACTTGCATGCTGGGACGTGGCAGCCATTTTGTGGGTTGGAAGCGCTGGATGTTTCCTATAATGCTTATATTAACCTGCTGAAATGTGAGTGGAAAACCTTTTAGCTTTTTATCAATAAACTATCATTTGGATGTCTGCACTATGAGGAGTCTTTTTTTCTCTCTTAACTGGGTGTTGAGACTGTGAAAGAGATACCAATTCATCCCTGTGCTGCTGAGGAGCTGAAAGTGATTTATATCCATGCCTGTTAACATCTACCTATAGGTAAGAGGCAGTGTGTTTGGGTGACGGTGTTGGTCTCTTCACTTATTTGATACCTCAAGATACATGTATATGTTTTTGCCAGTTGAGTCTGTGCCGGCAACATATTGTGGGGTCATGTTGGACTTTTTCAAGCGCTTCAGCATTTTCCAAATATTTTCAACCATTACCAAATGAAAAATAATCTGACTGAATCAAGATAACCTACAACCAATACTATAGATCATTGCAGGTATCCACAGAAACAGTTAGTGGTTATTATTATTCTATTGATCATCAAAAGCTGGTTAAATGTGTGTGAAAGTGATTAAAATATAGCCGCCAGGTCTTTCTCCAAGTGGGCCTTGCTTCAGAAGACCCATGAAATTCCAGAGCCAGTTTTTCCGCTAGCTTCAACTTCAGCACTGGCTCGCCTTGCTGTAAAGAACTCTACGTACTCGTTTCAGAAAAATGCATTTTCTCTCTTGGATCTCCGGGCCATATCTCATCCCTCATTCATTTTCCACCCCTCTCACCTATGTTGCTTAGTGGGAATGATATTTGGCAACTGAGATAGGCTTAGCGGACTGGAGCAGGGCCTGGTCTTTTGTGGCTAAATGCTCATGTAATACAGCCACCTTGGAGGCAGCGTATAAAGTGCTTTTTCGTTGGTATTGGGTAGACATGTGCTCCATCAATAAATTTGTTTTGTTTCATTCCTTTCCATTTCGTATTAGCCATTAATTCGTATTTCGTAATTCGTGCCCGAAATTCAATTTGGATTCATATGAAATACGAATTTTCGTTAGGTTCGTTAACTTTTCCTAACAACGAACATTCATTATGATGAATTTAAAAAGAAAAAAATACCTTTCTCAATATGGCGTCGTCAACTCATTATGCTCATTATGAGGGGCTCCCACCATCCCTGTGCTGTGCTGACTTCCTCCTGGGGCTGTACCCCTGCTGTGCTCATTACGAGGGGCTCCCACCATCCCTGTGCTGTGCTGACTTCCTGGGTTTGTACCCCTACTGTGCTCATTATGAGGGGCTCCCGATATCCCTGTGCTGACTTCCTGGATTTGTACCCCTGCTGTGTTCATTATGAGGGCCTCTCACCATCCCTGTGCTGTGCTGACTTCCTGGGTTTATACCCTTGCTGTGCTCATTATGAGGGGCTCCCACCACCGCTGTGCTGTGCTGACTTCCTCCTGGGGCTGTACCCCTGCTGTGCTCATTATGAGGGGCTCCCACCACCCCTGTGCTGTTCTCATTATGAGGAGCTCCCACCACCCCTGTGCTGTTCTCATTATGTGGGGCTCCCACCACCCCTGTGCTGTGCTGATTTCCTCCTGGGGCTGTACCCCTGCTGTGCTCATTGTGAGGGGCTCCCACCATCCCTGTGCTGTGCTCATTATGAGGGGCTTTCACTATCCCTGTGCTGTGCTGACTTCCTGGGTTTTTAACTTCATCATAACGATTAATCGTAATTATTATGAGAATAATAAAACAATATTAACAAACATTCTTATTTTGTCCGATTCTGAATCTCCCATCGACTACCAGTACCAGTCTCCCACTCCCATATTAAAAAGGGTAATTTTCCCAACCCTCACTCAGCAGCAGAAGAAAACCTCTGATTGGTCAACAAAACATCAGTCACGTTTCCGTTGTAATGGAATTTGGATCCGAAATTCATCAACTAAATTTCGTATACAATTCGGAAGCACAGAAATTCGATCGATTTTTAAAGTGATTGAGACATTATGGCAGACACATCGCACACTTTTGCCGCTATTTTGGGACCATTCGCATTTATACAGCGATTAGTGCGATTAAAAATGCACTGATTACTGTGTAAATGGGACTGGCAGTGAAGGGGTTAACCAGGAGGGGGCGCTGCAGGGGTTAAGTGTGTCCTAGGGAGTGACTCTAACTGTGGGGGGGAGGCACTATGTGTCACATGACACTGATTGCCGCTCCCGATCACAGGGAGCTGTGATCAGTGTCATTGTCACTAGGCATAACGGGGAAATGCTTGTTTACATTAGCATTTCCCTGTTCTTCCTCTCCATGAGACGATCGTGAGTATGCCTGTGGACATCGAGTCCGCGAGACCCGCGGTCAAACTCACGGAGCTTGCAGTGCGCGCGCATCTGCTATCCGAACTTCGTAAGATCACGTACAATAACGTGATTTCGCGCAGCGGAGCCAACCTTCTGCAGTTAAACTGTAGCGGCTGGTCCGCAAGCGGTTAATTGTATTCATATATGTATTTCGGATGCCTCCGAATGTACGAATTTTCGATTCGTATGAAACGAACCTCACATGTCTAGTATTGGGTCCCTGCTTGTATTGGCCATACCAATCCGTCCTACAGTGACTGCTGTTTCCGTGGTTGTGGCCTTCGGGGTGATGTCTTGTGCATATGGTGGATGTGCCTTAGACAAACCGTTTTTGGTCCCGTGCATTTGGCTTCCTATTCACTCTGTTCCATCTGTGCATACAAATAGAAGACAAGTTTGCCTTATTACACTGCTCAATTCTGGGTATGTTTGGTCATCAGCAGAAGCTTGCTTCCTACCTTTTTCTGTCGGCTAAAAGAACGATTGCCCAAGCTTGCAAGAAACCATCAGTCTCCTTTCAGGGGGTGAGAGATCGCATGACTGCTTTGGTGCTTAAGGAAACAAATATCCAACATCGGCAATGACTCTCGTGCTAAATTCCCTATAATCTGGCAACTGTGGCTGATATATGCCTTTCCTACTCTCCCTCCAGCCAGCCTGGGCTGCTTATGATGGGTTGTCTCAAAGCTCCTGAGCCCTTACCTCCTTCTTTTTCTTGGCCTTCTGGCCCTTTTCCTTCTTTCCTCCTTGTCTTTTCCCTGAACCCCCAATTTTCAGGTGTGCAATTCCTTCCCCTATAGTGTCACCTTTTTGCCTAATTTTCCATTTCTGCACTGTTCTCTTCAACTTTTGGAACTGTATAGGCTGTATATTGCACCACTGTATGGGTATTGGTGGGCCCAGGGGACTCCCCATTGTTGTGGGAACCTCTCAAGGACCTTTATGGCTTTTTGACTATGCCTATTTACTGCTGTTGTGTCAGTCCTTGGTTTTCTGCTTCATTATTGCCTTCCTTTGCTATCATACAAGCCAATTCTTGTTACAAACGTCAAAGCTAGCCCCTGCGTGGGCTCGCCTTCTTCTGTTCTGGTGCATGAGTGAAGCTAGGCAATGAAGACTAAAGGAGCACTGGGAGAGAGTAACAGAGAGGTAATATAAGTTAGTTCTATGTAACAGGACACAAATGGTGTCCATCATTTTTTCTAGTAGTGGCTGCTGATCTGCTGGATGACCAAATGTTGCAAAAGCTGTCATGCTCACAAATCCTTATACAGCCTAGC
The DNA here is from genome assembly GCF_037356315.1 of Lithobates pipiens. Lineage (NCBI taxonomy): Eukaryota > Metazoa > Chordata > Amphibia > Anura > Ranidae > Lithobates > Lithobates pipiens. The sequence goes on from NW_027507790.1 coordinate 229,208,636, forward strand.
TTGCCATTATACTACCCTTGCCTGTTTATATACTACCCTAGCCTGCCATTATACCTCCCTAGCTTGCCCTTACACTGCCCTAGCCTGCCCTATACTGCCCTAGTCTGTCTATAGCCTACCCTAGCCTTCTCCTATACAGCCCTAGCCTGCTCCTATACTGCCCTAGCCTGTCCATATACTACCCTAGCCTGCCCATATACTACCCCGGCCTGTGTATATACTATCCTAGCCTATCAATATATATATATAATTTGGTTTATGGTGCAAAAAACAAAACTAAAACACAGCGGTGATCAAATACCACCAAAAAAAAATCTCTATTTGTGGGAATTAAAGGACATATATTTTATTTGGGTACAGCATTGCATGCCCACTCAATTATCAGTTAAAGTATTGCAGTGCCGTATCATGGAAAATGACCTGGTCATGAAGGAGTAAAACATTCCGGTGGTCAAGTGGTTAATTTGGAAGATGGCATAAATATTCACAGTTTAATTTCCTGCCAAATACAAGTCTCTGGAAGTCATGCAGCTCAGTACGCTTTGATGCCAACATCCTCAAGTAGTGCTTCTGCCCCAAGTGATGCTTAAATTTGATTTGAAAAGGTCATTTTTTTTCTTTGAAAATATTTCAATATAATGAACACAGAGAAAATCACATTTCATGGACAATTTGATTGGAAACCAGTTATTTAATAAAGACTGCGCTGTGATCCAGCTATGCAAATTTTCTAAAAAACTGATTTGGATTTCAATGAAACATTAAAACTTGGATGAAACAGCTTTATATTTATATTTAAACTTGTGACCAGTGATAAAAATCAACAATGTTTTCAGTCAACAAAGTCCTGACTTAACCTGACTTAGTATTAGAAATGTGGAGAAGTACAAACTTCTAGAACTTAAGCTATTGCTTTTTCCTATTTAGTTACCACTTACCAGTAGGTTGTGTAGCACTAATTATGAACTACAGTGCCTTGAAAAAGTATTCATACCCCCTGAATTTTTCCGCATTTTGTCATGTTACAACCAAATTGTAAACTTATTTTATTGGGATTATATGTAATAGACAACACAAAGTGGCACATAATTGTGAAGTGGAAGAAAAATGATAAATGATTTTCATTTTTGTTTTTTACAAATAACTATATGAATAGTGTGGTGTGCATTTGTATTTAGCACCCTTTACTTTGATACCCCTAAATAAAATCTAGTGGAACCAATTGCCTTCAGAAGTCACCTAATTAATAAATATAGTCTACCTGTGTGTAATTTAATCTCAGTATAAATACAGCTGTTCTGAAGCCCTCAGAGGTTTATTATTAGTGAACAAACAGCATCATGAAGGTCAAGGAACACACCAGACAGGTCAGGTATATAGTTGTGGAGACGTTTAAAGCAGGTTTAGATTATTTAAAAAAAAATATCCCAAGCTTTGAACATCTCACGGAGCACTGTTCAATCCATCATCTGAAAATGGAAAGAGTATGGCACAGCTGCAAACCTACCAAGACATGGCCGTCCACCTAAACTGACAGGCCGGGCAAGGAGAGTCAGGCCGGGCAAGGAGAGCATTTATTAGATAAGCAGTCAAGAGGTCCATGGTAACTCCGGAAGAGTTGCAGAGATCCACAGAATCTGTCTACAGGACAACTATTAGTCATGCTCTCCACAAATCTGGCATTTGTGAAAGAGTGACAAGCAGAAAGCCATTGTTGAAAACCTGTTGGAGTCTGCAAAAGACTTGAGATTGGGGTGGATGTTCACCTTCCAGCAGGACAACGACACTAAACATACAGCCAGAGCCACAATGGAATGGTTTAGATCAAAGCCATATTCATGTGTTAGAATAGCCCAGTCAAGGTCCAGACCTAAACTATTCTTATTATTAATATTATTATTATTATTATACAGGATTTATATAACGCCAACAGTTTGCGCAGCGCTTTACAACACAAGGGCAGACAGTACAGTTACAATACAGTTCAATACAGGAGGAATCAGAGGGCCCTGCTCATTAGAGCTTACAATCTAGAAGGGATGGTCAAGGTGATACAAAAGAGGGTGAGCTGATGGAAAAAAGGGAAATAGAGTTGTTAAGTGTGGGCAGGATAGGCTTCTCTGAAGAGGAGGGTTTTCAGGGATCATCCAAAAGAGTAGGAGATAATCTGACAGATTGGGATAAGGAGTTCCATAGGATGGTAGAGGCTCTGGAAAAGTCCGGAAGGGGAGCATGGGAGGAGGTGACATGTGAGCTAGAGAGTGGGAGGTCTTGAGAGGAACAAAGAGAATTATTAGGGCCGGTTCACACTGCGGGCGATGCGAGGCGACACCGACTTGCCTCGCCGCGACCTGCCGCGACCTCAGCAGCGATTTGCAAATGACTTCTGTATAGAAGTCAATGCAAGTCGCCCCGAGGTCGCCCAGAAGTAGTACAGGAACCTTTTTTCTGAGTCGGAGCGACTCGAGTCGCTCCTCTCAGAACGGTTCCATTGTACAGAACGGGGGCGACTTGTCAGATTGCGGCGAGGTAAGTCGTGTCGCCTCGCATCGCCCGCAGTGTGAACCGGCCCTTAGGTTGGTATTTTGAAACTAGGCTAGTGATATAGCTGGGGGCTGAGTTGTGGGTGGCTTTGTAAGTTGTTGTTAGTATTTTGAATTCAATTTGTTGAAGTCAGTGGTAGGTGTGTGCTGTCTGCGTGCTCTGAACCCAGTATACACCGCTATATCCATCTATATAGCTAGTTATCTTGCTCGTTTTAAATAGAGCTTGCAGTCAGTGGTAGGAGATTGTGCGTGCTGTCTGCGTGCTCTGAACCCAGTATACACCGCTATATCCATCTATATAGCTAACTATCTTGCTCGTTTTAAATAGAGCTTGCAGTCAGTGGTAGGAGATTGTGCATGCTGTCTGCGTGCTCTGAACCCAGTATACACCGCTATATCCACCTACATAGCTCTTCTCTATTTGAGCCATCTGCCATCTGCAGGAGTTAGTGGAAGTTGTGTGTGCCTCCAGCACAATATACACTACCCAATTGCTGGTTTTCCCAACTCCCTTCAGGCCATTACCATGTCTGGAAGGCCAGCAAGGAGAGGTAGACAGGCGTGAGCCGATAAAAGAGGGCAAGCAGGTTCTGTGTCTAGAGACAACAGTGCTGGTCGTGGACGCGGTTCATCGTCATCATCAGCACGTGGCCATGGGACACGCTTGTCCTTCTTTTTGGCAGCTGGACATGTTAAGCCGCAACATGCCAACGACTTGGTAGAGTGGATGACCAAGCCCTCTTCATCCTCCTCATTCTCTCTCACCCAGGCTCAGGGTACTAGCAAAGCAGCTGCCAACGCATCGTCTTCCCTCCTCTCAATGTCATCATCAGTGACTCCTTCCCTAGACCCACCACGTCCTCCTGAGGAGTCTCCTGAACTCTTTGAGCACAGTGTTGGGTACATGCTCCAGGAGGATGCCCAGTGTTTTGTAGGCTCTGATGATGATACTCAGCTAGAGGAAGGCAGTAGCGTGAATGCAGAGAGAGGGGATGCTCAAGAAGGACAGCAATCTGGCAGTCATGTTTCACAAGCTGCAGCATACTGCCAGGTTTGCTCCAGTGATGAAGAGGGAGGGGATGATGAGGGCACTGACTCCACGAGGTACAAGCAGTGTATCCAGTTTTTGCATGGCCACGGCTAATGAATAACTACATACAACATGCAATGTGTTAAATGCAATGGGCATCTCATGTCACCCCTTTTTACAAGTTCATGTGATATCCTACAATAAATATGACAAAACCAAGAAATAGACTATTCTTTGAGTTGATTGATTGTGAGGAGCGTGGCAGAAGGGTGATTGGCGGATTGCTAAGTAATCAGCAGCAATCAGGTCAACTCACCAGTTCTGTGGAATAATGTTTGCTAAGGCCGGCCACCGTGGTTCAAATACATTAAGACCCCTTTCACACAGGGGCAGTTAACAGGTCTTTAGCGCCAGAAACAGCCTCTGCTAAGTGCCTGAAAACCGCCTATCATTCATTTAAGTGTGACTTTTCACACTGCGCTTGCGGGACGTTCCAAAAAGTCCTGCAAGCAGCATCTTTGAGGCGGTTTGGGAGCACTGTGTTTAGCACTCCCAAAATGCCCTGCCCATTGGAATGATTGGGCAGCGCTACCGAAGTGCCTGAAAAGCGATTTGGAAGTGCCACAACACAAGTTTTTAACCCCTTCCTTGGGGTTAAAAGCCCCCCTCTAGCGGCCCAAAAGCATTGCTAAAAGGAGGGGTGCATTAGCGCTAACATGGCCACACCCCCCAGTGTGAAAGGGGTCTAAGTATGGCGCAGAGTCTAAGCTGTGTCCCTGCATTTCATCATGCTATAAATTGTTCTTGCAAAAAGTAGTAATAGCTAAATGCCAGCGATAGCAGGTGGAGTTAAATATCAAGTGACACAGCAGGCAACATTAATGAGCATTATTCTCTGTTGGCCCTGTCATCATTTTTTTTTTTTTTTAAACTTCTTTTATATAGAGTCCAGGAGAGGGAATTCAACAATCTAAAAGGGTTTAAGCATTCTTTCCTGACATTTTAAACCAAAGGTCAAAAAAACATGAATTTAACCTTTACAATGTCTTTGTATACTAGAGACATCGGATCACGTTGATTCTTTACACATATTTAAGTGTTCACTTTTATTTCCAAAAGCTGTAAAAGGTCATTACAATCCGTACAAGATGTATGTATCGGTGACCTTTAGGAATACAAAGAATATTAACATCTGTAAAAATGAAGATTCAATGCCAAAAATGTCAGGCCGCCACTATAATATAAATCACAGACTTGGTTTATGTTGTCCTGTATAGTATTATATTAATATAATGAAGATCAGTGAAATAATCAACTTTAGTTGTTGGCATTTATTATTAAACAAAGTGTAACATATGCTGTTTTTTTCCCTGGTACCTCATGAGTACAAGGCCCCTTTCACACGGCCTTTTCCGATCAGAACCGCTTGTCAGTTTTTCAAGTTGGACCTGATCGGACACTCCATTCACCTCTATGGAGCGGCAGATATCAGCGGTGATATGTCCGCTGATATTTGCTGCCAGCCAATCCGATCCTGTCCATGAAATCCAGATGGATAGAGACCCTATTTTCCATTGGTCTGTCAGGTCGGATGGGATCGGATGAAAACGAACAGGCGGTTTTCATCCGATCTTCCCATAGAGGAGAGCGGGACTCTGACAGGTCCGTCTCAGCACAGTGAGCGGAGACGGACCAGAAGTGCCACCAATAAATGCCCATGAGTGCCACCAATCAGTTCCCATGAGTGCCTATCAGTGACACAAATCATATAGGTAAGGCACTGATCATCGGTGTCCTGATTAGAGTAAAGCCCCAGAAGTGCCGCCAATCAATGCCCATGAGTGCCACCAATCAATGCCCATGAGTGACACAAATCAGTGCCCATCAGTGACACAAATCTGTGCCCATTACTGGTACCAGTCAGTGCTGCCTTTTAGTTACCATCAGTGCCTGCTCATCAGTGCTGCCCATCAATTCCCATCAATGCCCATCAATGCTGCCAATCAGTGCCACCTATCTATGCTGCCTTTCAGTGCCCACCAGTGCCACCAATCTGTGCCACCTATCAGTGCCCGTCAGTGCACCCTATCAGTGCCCATCAGTGCCACCTCCTCAGCGCACATCAGTGAAGGAGAAAAATTACTTATTTACAAAATTTACTGATAGAAACTAAGAAAACCTTTTTTTTAAAAAAAATTTTTGGTCTTTTTTCTTTTGTAAAAAATGAAAAACCCAGCAGTGAATAAATACCACCAAAAGAAAGCTCTGTTTGTGTGAAAAAAAAAATTAAAAACGCATTTGGGTACAGTGTTTCATGGCCACGCAATTTTCATTGCTGAACGCTGAAAAATGGCCTGGGCAGGAAGGGGGTGAGAGTGCCATGTAATGTGGTGGTTAATGTTACTTTTGGGAAGGCTGTGCACAAGGAAGTGTGTCTATGGACTAAAGTCTCATACATACGATCGGATTGTTGGCCAACAAAACTGTGGACTTTTGTCCGAAGGGCGTATACTGGAGCATACAAATGGTCATATTTTTCACCAAAAGCCTGTCATCCAACATTTCCCTTCAGAAAATCGGATTGCATGTACGAGGCTTAAGACTGGGATGTTATTAAAGTTCATGTGTGTGTAGAGGCAGGTGTTGCAATACTTTTGACAATATAGGGTATGTGCATTCAGCCGGTGCGAAGAGGTTAAATAATACTAAAAAAAAATTTTTTCATCGTTTAAAGCTGAGAAATACAGGCAGATATTTATCCATCATGCCATACCATCAGGGAGGAGTGTGAGTGACCACAAACCTGTATCATTAAGAACTATCTTCAGCATAAAGGAGAACAAGGAGTCCTGGAAGTAATGGTTTTGCCCTCACAGAGCCCTGATCTCAACATCATGGAGTTTGTCTGAGATTACATGAAGGGACGCAAAGTTTTGAGGCAACCTACATCCACAGGAGATCTGTGGTTAGTTCTCTAAGATGTTTGGATAAAACTACCTACCTTCAAAAACTGTGAGCAAGTGTACCTAGAAGTAGAGGTGTACGCAATGGAAAACTTTGTTTTGTTTAATTTTGGGTTTGTTTGTTAACCCCTTAACATTGATGCCTCCCAGTCCTTTAAGAGGTTTCTAATACCAGGAGGCGGGGTGTGGTTTCTGACCTTGTGGCTGCTGTGATTGGCTCTCACAGTGGTCACATGATTGAAAACCTCCTGAATGCAAGTAGAGATCAAGAGCTTTCCGTTAGCTGCTTGCAACGGCGGCAAGAGTGCACAGGGTGCATGCTCTCGGCACAGCTCTGTTTACATTCTGGTACGCATATATGCCTCTCTGCATCAAAGCCCATCCGCCGAGCAGCCGCATATATGCGTACCACCGTACCACCGGCGGGAAGAGGTTAAGTTAATAATTTTATTTTGTCATATTCATTATGTTAGAATGATTCATTTTCAAAATTTGCTTTGTATATTCACATTACTTTCCTATATTAATTTCTTTGGAATTGATTGGAAATTTGAATTTCAGAAGATGACTATATTCTTCCTATTCCAGTCTATTCTATTCAAAAGTGAAATTTGGATTTTGAAAAATGTATATATTCTTTTTATTTTATTTTATTCTATTCTATTCCAAATTCAAATTATGGAAGACAGATATAATCTTTCTATTTTATTCTATTATATTCTATTTGAAATTTTAATTTTGGAAGACTGCTATATTCTTTCTATTTTATTCCATTCTATGTGAAATTAGAATTGCTATTCTATTTTTTTATATTCTATTCTTTTTTTTCTATTCTATGTTTTTCTATTATCTTCTGTTTCTTATTTTCTATTCTATTTTATTTTCTATTCTATAATGTTTTATTATATTTTATTATATTATTTTATTTTCCTATCTGTATTATTCTATTCTGTTTTATTCTATTTTATTATTTTCCATTCTATTCTGTTTTATTCTGATCTGTTCTATTCTGTTCTACTATTTTATATTATATTCTATTATATTTTATAACATTCTATTCTATAAAGCATCCTAGGTAGCAATCATCATCTTATTTCACTTTTATACCTTACTGTATTAATTGCTATGTTTTCATTTCAAATTCAGATTCATTTTCAAATAATAGTTTTTTATTTATTTTCAACTACCATTGAACTACCACTGCACCAGTGCACACCTCTGTGCCCCCCCCCCCCCCCCCCCCTTTGGTATTCAGTCCATTTAACAAACAAGCACACTTTTGCTAGTACAGTATACTTTTAAAATTGAACTCGCAGCTACTCATTTACAAATATATGTGAGATTTATGTAGCCCTGCCTAACAGAAAAATTTGACTGGTGCCCAGACGTTTGTTAGCTGTTGTTACGCAACACAGCATGGCAACCTTCCTTATCCCAAGGCGATGCAGGGGCAGAATTATGAAGCCATTGTTCTGCTCAGCCAGCTTTCTTCTACAGTGACCAATGTTTTTGCGAGTACAGTTTTTTTGGCAAGTGACAAAATTGCTTTAACCAAATTAATTTTGGGTAGGCCAGGCCAAACGTCACTCCGTGTCATAACACGTAGTCAGCTATAATGTAATACCTGTGTCACTACATGTCTGCCTGGAGAAAGAGGTTTACAGCTATAAACTGTGTTTAAAAATGCTTTGCTGCCTTTGGCACAAAACGGAGAAAACAGACATAGTATAGAAAGCAGACATTATATAGCATGTCAGAGATCAGTGAAGGATTGTAAATCAAACACACTCCAGAGGCAGAAGAAATGGATTGTGGGAAGCACAAGGCCCATATAAAGCTTCCACCAAGAATGTTCCCTACAGTAAAAACATTCCAAGCTTTAAAGTGGTTGTAAACCCTTTACTACCACTTTTACCTACAGGTAAGCCTATAATAAGGCTTACCTGTAGGTACCATGCATGCGCTGGATTGACGTCATTGCGGCTCCGGCCAATCACAGCGCCAGAGCCTGCGAACCTGGAAATAACTCCGGGAGACATGTTGCCAGTCACAGCGGTGTGCGGGGACCACTACAACAGCTTCGATCTAAGGTAAGTATTTCATAATGAGCTAGTATGCATTGCATACTAGCTCTTTGTCTTGCAGGTTGTTTTTTGTTTTATTTATTATTTTGGAGAGTTTACAACCACTTTAAGGCCATATAGCCAAGTAGAAAGTTTATTAGATAGATAGATAGATAGATAGATAGATAGATAGATAGATAGATAGATAGATAGATAGATAGTGTTACCTGCTATGACAATAAAACCACCCCCCTTTCCTCTAATGAACACACCACACATAACTGGGGTAAATTGGCTGTAGCAGCTGTTTTATTAACCAAATATATAAATAACCAATAGTTAACATATCAATAACCTTTTAAACATAACATACAGTTTATGAATGATAATGGACCCCAAGGTCCCAATAGGCATAAACCAGAACCGCATCTGCTAGTCACTTCTAAGGCCTCAACTCGGAGACAGCTAGCAAGTACCCGTACCAACAGGGAGCCGTACCTCAGATGGGTCCCTACCAACAGGGAGCCATACCTCAGACGGTTCCCTACACCATACCTTTTAGGTGCCCATATGACCTGAAAGGACCTTGCACCCTGTCAGGTGTGCCACTTTTCCTTAGGGACGCACCAGTCCCCCAAACCAACTGAAAAATTACCACAACATGTAGGGCGGGAGGGTGGGAAGCTGTTCCTTTCTCCTTCCTCTGCAAACTGATGCTGCCTTCCTTCCTCGTCCTGCGTCACTTCCCCCTCCAGGGCTCCGCCCACCTAAATACCCACCTCAGGTACCTAAAGCCCCATTAACCCCTGTCATGCCAGCCCTCCGTCATACCAGCCCGCTTTGGGTTGTCCTCTGAGCCTCTCTTTATATTTGGCGTGAAGCACTGAATTTATTAATACTTAAAATTGCTCATGGGGAACCCCATGTAAAAAAAAAAAAACTGCTGAAAATCTCCCAAAAATCCACACCAGACCCTTATCGGAGTATGCAGTGTAGCTGATCAAGAAGGGGGGGGCACCCCCTCCCTTTCTGAATAATTCTAAAACAAGTAGAAGGCGCAAAAAAACATTTAGTTCTAACATAAAACTAAAAAGTCCATGAATTAGTCCATATAACATAGATAAGTGATAAGGTCCATAAAGATAAGAAGCCAAATTCCAGAGAGGCTGAGAATAAACAAACTGCCTTATGCACCCCAAGCCTCGTTTTGGGACATCTCACCGCACGGCCGTATCAGCAGTACACAGTGAGGATTTGTTGCTCTGCAGCACCATGAGTAAGGGCATTATGTGACAATTCTTTGCAATTTTTATTTTCTAATAAAGACATTTTAAAAAGTGTGTGTTTTTATTTAATATTAAATTTTTTTTTTATGTGTATTATATACTCCTTACTCATTTACGTAGGGGGGAAACGTATCTGGGGGGTTCCTATTGTTAAAGGGACTTCTAGATTCAGATAAGACCCCCGCCTGCAGATCCCCACAACCACTGGGTCAGGATTCTGGGGAGGAGGTCTTTGTCTTCATTAATGTGGGCAGAGGGAATGTGGCCTGGTATTGTTAAGGGGGGGAGCTGCAAGCTGGTATAAAGGTCTAGTATGTATTTGGAGGGGAAACCCCACCCCCACCCTTTTTTTCTTCACATTTTTTTTTTTGTCGAAGCTTGAACTAGCTGAAGTTGGAAGCTGATTGCCTACCATGCACAGCTGCACCAGATTTTACACTCGCTTTAGTTTTGGTAAATCAACACCTAAGATTCTGGAGTAGAATTAGGACGAGATTGCATGCCTTTTTATTTATTTATTTTTTGTATGGGGTCCCTCTTAAAACCTATTACAAACCTGAAGGGTCTTTAACAATCTTTGGGAGAGACCCCACCCCTTTGTTTAAAATAAAAATGTCAGCCAGGATAAGTCTGGTCGATAGGATGCCGGAACAGTGGCTCCCTAACAAAAAAAAGAGCCCTGAGCAGGAAGCTGTCATATTTTGCAGTGATAGTTATACTACTTGGAAATATTTCACTTCCCACTGTAGCCAGAGGTTTGATTTGGCCCAGCAATCATTTTGTTCAAGACAGAAAATTTAAACAGGAGGCTTGGACTTTTTAGGCACGACCAAACAATTTATACAAAAAATATATTATTATTGTAAACATAGAAAATCTATATTTTTAAAATCCACATTCATAAATCAAATATAAAATAAAGTGCAACTACTGTACATAACCAATTAACAACGGCATGGAAACTTGGAGATGAATGAGATCATTCCATTATAGTGATGGATCCAGTAGTGTGGTTATATTACAAGGAAGCGATGAAAGAATGTTCTAGGCTCGCTCTACATGTTACGTGCCTTGCTCTTCAGGAGAATCAAAAGGATAGATAATGTGGAGTATAGGGAAAACAGCTCACTTGGAAATTTATAGATAGACAACTCCTATCCTCATATTGATTAGTGGTTCCAAATTATTAATAACTACTGCAGTAGGGAACAGACACAAAAGATACACTCCGCATTTTTCCAAATAACTGTTCCGTTTTATTATGACGCAATTTAAGGTTTTTATACACATAATTACGTAGGTATCACATTAATATTACAATTGTATGTTTATGGTAACAAGGGGCGTATCATAGGCAGACTAGTTCTAATTAGGACTCAAAAGAATGCAAACATGTAACAAAAACATTATTAGTACTGTGTACACAGTGAGGGCAGTGTGCAATACATACAAAATAGAATACAATTATATACAGAACTTACAAATTTCCTTTACAGTCTCCTCTCTTTTGATCAATATTTTGATCACTAACCATATCTGCTATCACATTTATCCTGGAACCTCCACTGGTGGAGGTAGTCCTGGCCAAAGAGGCAAAAACTCCATTGTGGTGAAAATAATATCTGAGCAGCGTTTTCATTATTATTATTATTATTATAATACAGGTTTTATATAGCGCCAAAAGTTTGAGCAGCGCTTTACAACATGAGGGCAGACATTACAGCTATATTACAATTTGGTACAAAAGGAATCAGAGGGCCCTGCTCGTTAGAGCTTACAATCTAAAAAGGAAGGGTCAATTGATACAAAAGGTAATAGCTGTGGGGAGATGAGCTGATGGAGGAAGTAAAACAGTGTTAGTTAGAAGCAGAATAGGCTTCTTTGAAGAGAAGGGTTTTCAGGGATCGTCTAAATATGGATAGATTAGGGGACAGTCAGACAGATTGGGGTAGGATAAGAGAAGCTCTGGAGAAATCCTGGAGGCGTGCATGGGAGGAGGTGACAAGGGAGCTAGAGAGCAGGAGGTCTTGGGATGACCGAAGAGAGCACCTTGGTTGGTATTTTGGGACTAGGTTAGTGATGTAGCTGGAGGCAGAGTTATGGATGGCTTTGTAAATTATTGTTAGTACTTTGAATTTTATTGTGGAAGCCAGTGGAGGGATTGGCAGAGAGGGGTGGAGGACACTGAATGGCTGTTAAGGTGTATGAGTCTGGCAGCGGCATTCATTATGGACTGAAGGGGAATAGTCTATGTAAAGGTAATCCAATGAGGAGGGAGTTGTAGTAGTTGAGGCCGAGAGATGACCAGGGAGTGAGTAAGAAGCTTGGTGGTGTCATTAGTTAAAAAGGGGCGTATTCTAGAAATGTTGCGGAGGCTAAGGCGGCATGATTTGGACAGTGATTGTATGTGGACCTGAAAGGACAGTTCAGAGTCTAAGGTTACACCTAGCACCCTGGCATGCATGGACGGACTGATAGATGTGTCATTAATCTTGACAGAGAAGTCAGGGAAAGGGGCACATGGAGGAGGAGTTTTAGATAGATTAAGTTGGAGGAAGTGGTTTGACATCCAAGCTGATATGTCTGTTAGTAGATCAGTGATGTGTGAGGAGATTGATGGGGTGAACTGAGGGTCAGAGAGATAGATTTGGGTGTCATCGGCATATAAATGGTAGTGAAAGCCATGGGAGGCTATCAGCTGACCCAGGGAGGATGTGTAGACCGAGAATAGTAGAGGTCCAAGGAAAGAACCTTGGGGGACCCCAACAGAAAAAGGAGTTGGAGAAGAGGAAGTGGAGTTGTAGGTGACACTGAAGGTGCGATGAGATAGGTAAGATTCAAACCAACGGAGAGTGCAGCCTTGGAGACCAAGCAAATTGAGTTTTTTGAGGAGGAGGGGGTGATCGACTGTATCAAAGGCAGCAGAAAGGTCCAAAAGTAAGAGTATGGAATAATGACCATTGGTTTTGGCTGTTAGTAAGTCGTTTGTGAGTTTTAGGAGGGCAGTTTCAGTGGTGTCCTGTGGACGAAATACAGACTAAAGGGGATCAAGAAGGTTATTCTCAATGAGGTGGTCGCTTAGTCGGTTGTAGACTTATGTAGAAACGTTCAAGGAGTTTGGAGGCAAAAGAGAGAAAAGAGATGGGTCTTCAGTTGTTAAGATTGGTGGGGTCTGAGGTCTTTTTTGGTATTGGGGTGACTAGCGCATGTTTTAGAGGGTTGGGGAAGATGCCAGTAGAGAGTGAGAGGTTGAAGATATGAGTTAAGGAGTATAGGATTGAGTCAGATGGTGACCGTAGTATTTGAGAAGGAACAGGGTCCAGGGGGCAGGAGGTTAGGTGGGCATTAGAAAAAAGTTTAGTGACTTCCTCTATAGTAGCTGGGTTATAAGAGGGAAGTATTGATTGTTCAGGAGGACAAGTAGTGTAAAGTGAGGGAGATGTCTGTAGAGTGGAGATCTCGAGACGAATCATCTCAATCTTATTTTTGAAGTGATTAGCAATCTCCTGGGCAGTGAGTAAGTTAGTGGGTGGGGGTAATGGAGGATGAAGTAGAGTGGTAAATGTAGAAAAGAGTTGATGGGGACTGTGTGAGAGGGTGTTAATGAGAGTGATAAAGTAGGTCTGTTTGGCAGCGTGGAGGCAGGAATGGTGTTTTTGGAGGGCAGATTTATATTGGCTGAAATCTTGCTGCAACTTTGTTTTACGCCACAGACGCTCATGAGAGCGGCTACGTTTTTTGAGGATTCTGGTATTGTCTGTCTGCCAGGGTTGTAGCGATCGGGGCCTGATTCTGTGCGTAGTGAGGGGGGCAAAGGTATCCAGGGTGGCTGACAGTGAACTGTTGTAGACAGAAGTAGCCAAGTTGGGGCAGGACAAGGATGAGATTTTGTCATAGAGACAATCTGTAGCAGAAAAAAGAAGAGAAGGATTAAGATGGCAAAGGTTTCTACAGGTAATAGTTTGGTATTTGGAAGGCAAGGAGGAGGCAGACAAGGAGAGAGTGAAATTAATAAGGTGGTGATCAGATAGAGGAAAAGGAATATTGGAGAGAGTGTGCGGAGTGCATAGGTAGGAGAAGATGAGGTCAAGGCAGTTGCCAACAGAGTGAGTAGAAGCACTTGTCCATTGTTTTATGTCAAAAGAGGAGGTAGGCTTAGAAGTAGCAGGAGTGTTAAGATTAACAGGGATGTTGAAGTCTCCAAGAATGATTGCTGGAATTTCAGAGGAGAGAAAGTAGGGTAGTCAGGCAGAGAAGTCGTCAAGGAAGTGTGATACCGGTCCAGGGGGCCGATAGATCACAGTAATTCTCAATGAAACTGGAGAAAATAGAAGAATACAGTGAGCTTCAAATGAAGAGAGGGACAGAGAGGGGGGTGGATGAAGAACTTGAAAAGTGCTTTGAGGGGATAGGAGGATTCCAACACCACCTCCTTTTTCCATGCACTAGGCCTGGGAGAGTGAGTCCACAAAATGACTTTTCATTGTGAAAAACAAATGACTGATAAGACATATTTACAGAGTACTGACTGTACACTCCTGTGGCCAGAATTGCCTTCTAGCTTAATTGTTGGCATGATGACTTTATCAGCATATGTAAACACAGACAATTCTACATAAAATGGAAGATGTACAAAAGACAGATATGACTTCAACATGGCAAAACTACTTTTCAAATCACATATATCCCTTACAATTAAAGTATTTGAATAACTAGTACCTAGACTGTGATCGCAAGAGGAAAACAAATCAAACACAGAGATTTCTTTCATTTAGTCATTTTTTTCAGTGTCTGGTGTGGATCCAGGTGACTTTTACTTCAAGTTTTGCACAACTGTACATGAAATAGATGCTGTATTGAGTCTTCAAACATTTCCTTATACTGTATATAAATGTCTCTTCACAATCCACAAGTCACCTGACTTTAGTTTTAGAGCCTTCCAAACTTTTAGGATCTGGAATTGGGGAGCAAACACATAAATGAGCTTGTCAAAAACCTTAAAAGATCAGCAACATTATCTGTGAGATCCAAATGGAGGACTTCAGCTGCTGAGACAAAATATAAGCCAGTGAGTAACACACTTCCAAACAAAATCCCATAGGGAGGGAGTTCAACATCCCCTTAGGGGTTTGATAAAATATAAGAAGGCAAAAATGTTTTAGTTTCTTACTCTACTTTTTCCACTGCATTGTAGACAGTAGGAGGTGTAAAAATAAAACCTCAAAACTTCTAGTAAGGACTCTCCTATAAAAAAAAATTTCCTCTGTTACTCTCTGTAGATTCTGCACTCTGTACTTACAAACTACTTCTGATAACAATTTTTACTGTGGCATTTGCAGTAGCATTTGCCACTGCACATTCAGAAAACATGTCCATACAGACAAAATGCACACTCGTAAGAGCCTGACTTGGACATCTGGATATATCTTTTTGTAATCTCTGGAAAGGATGTTCAGCTTTTGGTAACACCTTTGGTAACAGGTAAAACAAGAAGTTGTATGTTATAAAAAAAAAAAAAACAACTGTGGGGAACCCTGGCTCTATCCCACGCTCATTTACTAAGACAGCCATAACTGCTTGTTACTGATGACACAGTCCATCTGTCAAGCTGGAGGGAAAAGAGTGTCTGGCAGACATAAAAGATGACATTTTTCCAAAATCCTGTTTCATAAGAAATTGCCCTCTGTGGATCACTTGTTCTTCTCAGTCTGGGGTCCTTAAAGTTTAATTATTAATCCCAGGCTATACTGGACCAGAACTAGGGTGGAATCTGTGAGTTGCACAGACCCAGCAAGTGTCCGGGGCTGTAATGCACCTGGTCTGCTTCCATTTGTGAGTTTTAATGTTAGTATGGCTACCTCAGCAAGAACCTGGCAGGCTGAAAACAGCCAATCAAATTAACTTAGCATGCTTGATTGGTTCACCTGCCAAAGTAAAAACAAACTTCTGGCCCTTCAAATGGAACCAAAAGCTCTCTATATCTCGACTATCTATATGAATATATATATACTCTTTTTTATAGCTCACAGGCTTTGCTAAATAATGGAGGTCTGCTTATTGAGCTGGGGAAAAAGGATCCAATGACTCTGAATACAGAGTATCCTTCCGGGTGATAAACTGCATAATCAATATGGGTATTGCCATCCTCAGTAAAAAACCGGGATCAAATCTACAAAAAATTAAATATCTGGTTCTTCAGGGAGTGTGTCCTGCACTGGGCTCACAGCAGCTGATTCCTACGTCATCAATTTAACACATGTGTTTTTTATTTGTCTCCAGCCTCCTCCAATAGAGGCAATAAGGTAGCTGGATTCAAATGCACACATTTTTCATTGTTAGATTTGTACATAAATAAACAAAACAAATTCATATTTTGAACCTTTCATTAGACAAACATTTAGTTAGCTGTATATTTGCTACGCAGAATGCGGGACCATTAAAAGTTAAATATTTGACCAAAATAATGTCTGTAACTTTGTCTAATAGCACCTTTGCATAAAGCTATTATTTATAAAAGCTCTGATATATCATGATGAACCCTTCATTACTGGGTCCAGCTTGCATACATATATTACAATGGCTTGTTTTCTATCATGCTGCTTGTGTAAGAACTCCAGTTTCATGGTTCAAAAAGACAATTTTTTCCTGGCAATATTATACATTTCTCATTGCTTGCTCTGTTGTTAATTTTAGTTAGAAAACACAAGTCCTTGGTTTCCATCTGACATTATTTTCCTGATGTCATAACATAATAAATGATAACAATACCCAGTGTTAATGCAGAGATGCCCAATGAATCCAAAGTATTCTTCTACTTATACCACTGCACTTACAAGGAAAAGGGATACATCATTTCACAATCCACACATCCTGCTTTGGGTTTCAAAAATAAAAATACATAAAAAAAAGGACCAACAATCTGTATATGACAGGACAGAAAGCTCTCAGCCACATAAAAACTATACAATTGGCTGCAGGGTGTGTGGACTTGATGTGATGGGTATGTTATATAGTGATGGCCGAACGGTTCGCCCGGCGGTCGTTTCGCGGCGAATTTCCGACTTTCGCCGTCCGCGGGTTCGAACGCCTTTTTCCGTCGTTCGCCCCGGCGGACTTACGTGTTTAATGTATACAAGAACTTTAACCTTTCGTGACACGTTTATCATGTGTTACAGGACAACCAATTGAGACATGACAGCTCATGGACACTTGGACATTCCCCCTAACCTATAAATACACCCGATCCGGTGGCCATTTTACATTCTTTCTTCTGTCACTGTAGGGAAAGGATCCTGTGTGGAGTAGGGACAGAGAAAACGCTAGCTATTTGGTACACAAAAGTTCTTTTCAGGACTGGTATAGGTGTTAGGTCAGCAGCCTGAGTTTCTTTTGTCAGTTTAGATAAAGGGACAGAGCGCTGTATGCTGCTATTTTAGGGACAGCTCAGCCAGATTAGTCTTTCTTCATCATCATCATCATCATCATCATTAGCTGTTACTATCAGGTCCACAAAAGAGCTGTTCCAGCTAATCGTTCCAGCCTACTCTTTTTTGCCAATTTGTATAGGGACAGGCAGGAAGCAGTGTGTCAGGCAGTGAGGATAATTTTAAAGACTTGCTGTTACTATTAGTTCCACAAAGGTTCTTTTCAGGACTGGTATCAGTGGTACGGTAATAGGCTTGTACACGTATAATATTCTTTCTTCCAAATATAGAAAGAATATTATACTTGACTGCTGCCCTTCTGCTGCAGTCTGCTAATCATTCACAACTCACTTGTTCCACAAAGCTCTTTATCAGGACTGGTAACTTGGTCTGTCTAGGGTGCTACGGTACATAGGCTTGGGTGCGGTACAGTCTGCTGTTCTGTAAGGACCGCTATCGGTCCACAATACATAGGGTTGCCGTGCACTACTGCTGACCGCTGCCCTATACTGCAGCAGTCCTTCATTGGTATAGGGACTGACGTACAGTCTGCTAATCACTAACACACAACCTGCTTGGTCCACAAAAGTTCTTATAAGGACTGGTAACTTGGTATAGGGTGCTACGGTACATAGGCCTGAGTGCGTTACAGTCTGCTGTTCTGTAAGGACCGCTATCGGTCCACAATACATAGGGTTGCCGTGCACTACTGCTGACCGCTGCCCTATACTGCAGCAGTCCTTCAGCGGTATAGGGACTGACGCACAGTCTGCTAAACACTAACACACAACCTGCTTGGTCCACAAAAGTTTTTATAAGGACTGGTAACTTGGTATAGGGTGCTACGGTACATAGGCCTGAGTGCAGTACAGTCTGCTGTTCTGTAAGGACCGCTATCGGTCCACAATACATAGGGTTGCCGTGCACTACTGCTGACCGCTGCCCTATACTGCAGCAGTCCTTCATTGGTATAGGGACTGACGTACAGTCTGCTAATCACTAACACACAACCTGCTTGGTCCACAAAAGTTCTTATAAGGACTGGTAACTTGGTATAGGGTGCTACGGTACATAGGCCTGAGTGCGTTACAGTCTGCTGTTCTGTAAGGACCGCTATCGGTCCACAATACATAGGGTTGCCGTGCACTACTGCTGACCGCTGCCCTATACTGCAGCAGTCCTTCATTGGTATAGGGACTGACGTACAGTCTGCTAATCACTAACACACAACCTGCTTGTTCCACAAAAGTTCTTATAAGGACTGGTAACTTGGTATAGGGTGCTACGGTACATAGGCTTGAGTGCGGTACAGTCTGCTGTTCTGTAAGGACCGCTATCGGTCCACAATAGATAGGGTTGACGTGCACCACTGCTGACCGCTGCCCTATACTGCAGCAGTCCTTCAGCGGTATAGGGACTGACGTACAGTCTGCTAAACACTAATACACAACCTGCTTGGTCCACAAAAGTTCTTATAAGGACTGGTAACTTGGTATAGGGTGCTACGGTACATAGGCTTGAGTGCGGTACAGTCTGCTGTTCTGTAAGGACCGCTATCGGTCCACAATAGATAGGGTTGACGTGCACCACTGCTGACCGCTGCCCTATACTGCAGCAGTCCTTCAGCGGTATAGGGACTGACGCACAGTCTGCTAAACACTAACACACAACCTGCTTGGTCCACAAAAGTTTTTATAAGGACTGGTAACTTGGTATAGGGTGCTACGGTACATAGGCCTGAGTGCGTTACAGTCTGCTGTTCTGTAAGGACCGCTATCGGTCCACAATACATAGGGTTGCCGTGCACTACTGCTGACCGCTGCCCTATACTGCAGCAGTCCTTCATTGGTATAGGGACTGACGTACAGTCTGCTAATCACTAACACACAACCTGCTTGGTCCACAAAAGTTCTTATAAGGACTGGTAACTTGGTATAGGGTGCTACGGTACATAGGCCTGAGTGCGTTACAGTCTGCTGTTCTGTAAGGACCGCTATCGGTCCACAATACATAGGGTTGCCGTGCACTACTGCTGACCGCTGCCCTATACTGCAGCAGTCCTTCAGCGGTATAGGGACTGACGCACAGTCTGCTAAACACTAACACACAACCTGCTTGGTCCACAAAAGTTCTTATAAGGACTGGTAACTTGGTATAGGGTGCTACGGTACATAGGCCTGAGTGCAGTACAGTCTGCTGTTCTGTAAGGACCGCTATCGGTCCACAATACATAGGGTTGCCGTGCACTACTGCTGACCGCTGCCCTATACTGCAGCAGTCCTTCATTGGTATAGGGACTGACGTACAGTCTGCTAATCACTAACACACAACCTGCTTGTTCCACAAAAGTTCTTATAAGGACTGGTAACTTGGTATAGGGTGCTACGGTACATAGGCTTGAGTGCGGTACAGTCTGCTGTTCTGTAAGGACCGCTATCGGTCCACAATAGATAGGGTTGACGTGCACCACTGCTGACCGCTGCCCTATACTGCAGCAGTCCTTCAGCGGTATAGGGACTGACGTACAGTCTGCTAAACACTAATACACAACCTGCTTGGTCCACAAAAGTTCTTATAAGGACTGGTAACTTGGTATAGGGTGCTACGGTACATAGGCTTGAGTGCGGTACAGTCTGCTGTTCTGTAAGGACCGCTATCGGTCCACAATAGATAGGGTTGACGTGCACCACTGCTGACCGCTGCCCTATACTGCAGCAGTCCTTCAGCGGTATAGGGACTGACGCACAGTCTGCTAAACACTAACACACAACCTGCTTGGTCCACAAAAGTTTTTATAAGGACTGGTAACTTGGTATAGGGTGCTACGGTACATAGGCCTGAGTGCGTTACAGTCTGCTGTTCTGTAAGGACCGCTATCGGTCCACAATACATAGGGTTGCCGTGCACTACTGCTGACCGCTGCCCTATACTGCAGCAGTCCTTCATTGGTATAGGGACTGACGTACAGTCTGCTAATCACTAACACACAACCTGCTTGGTCCACAAAAGTTCTTATAAGGACTGGTAACTTGGTATAGGGTGCTACGGTACATAGGCCTGAGTGCGTTACAGTCTGCTGTTCTGTAAGGACCGCTATCGGTCCACAATACATAGGGTTGCCGTGCACTACTGCTGACCGCTGCCCTATACTGCAGCAGTCCTTCAGCGGTATAGGGACTGACGCACAGTCTGCTAAACACTAACACACAACCTGCTTGGTCCACAAAAGTTCTTATAAGGACTGGTAACTTGGTATAGGGTGCTACGGTACATAGGCTTGAGTGCGGTACAGTCTGCTGTTCTGTAAGGACCGCTATCGGTCCACAAT
Organism: Lithobates pipiens; assembly: GCF_037356315.1. Taxonomy (NCBI): domain Eukaryota; kingdom Metazoa; phylum Chordata; class Amphibia; order Anura; family Ranidae; genus Lithobates; species Lithobates pipiens. Next base: position 229,229,276 of record NW_027507790.1, read on the forward strand.
AGATAGGGTTGACGTGCACCACTGCTGACCGCTGCCCTATACTGCAGCAGTCCTTCAGCGGTATAGGGACTGACGTACAGTCTGCTAAACACTAATACACAACCTGCTTGGTCCACAAAAGTTCTTATAAGGACTGGTAACTTGGTATAGGGTGCTACGGTACATAGGCTTGAGTGCGGTACAGTCTGCTGTTCTGTAAGGACCGCTATAGGTCCACAATAGATAGGGTTGACGTGCACCACTGCTGACCGCTCACCTATACTGCAGCAGTCCTTCAGCGGTATAGGGACTAAGAGTTTTGTCACAGGGTCATTTAAAAAATGACATGCAGAGGAAGAGGCAGGCCCTTCCGCAGGGGTGGTAGGGGTAGGGCAGGAGCAACAGGCTTGAGCCAAAGTGGGAAGTTGCAGAAGGTGCGTTCAATTACTTTAAAGGATGCACCAGACTTGGTTGAGTGGCTCGCTCAGCCTTACTCTTCTGCACCCTCCTCATCCTCTCGATCTGCACCCTCTTCTTCACTCTCTGCTATGTGCACCCCCAAAGACACTACCACCAACAACACGACCACCACCACCACCACCACATACCTTCCGCTTGAGTCACTGGAATTATTTTCCGATCCATATCAAGAGGACATTTCTGATGCGCAGCCACTCTTGGTATTGGATCAGGAAGAGGAGGTAGCAACAAGCGCTACTCAGCAGTCTGACGCCAGTACCCAGATCAGCCCAAGGAGGAGGTTGGTCCCCGGTGTTGCTGCCTACTCTACTTATAGCGGTGGGGAAGGTGACGTTGATGATGACGTGTCTAGTGATGTCACGTGGGTGCCCACAAGAGAGGAAGAGGAGGGGAGTTCAGAGGGAGATATGGACCAGCAGATAGGGAGGAGAAGCAGCAATGACTTACATTGCACAGCAGGGACAAAGCAGACTGCAAATGTATCAGGAGCGAGTCATCGACCATGTACGGTCACATCTGGCGCTCCCAGGACACCGGCACATGGCTCCGCAGTGTGGGCTTTTTTTAACGTGTCCGCTGCTGACAATAGCGTTGCCATCTGCAATCTTTGCAGTCAACGCGTTAGTCGCGGTAAGCCCAATACTCACCTAGGGACGACCGCCTTAAGAAGGCACATGAGCAGCCATCACCGAGCCCAGTGGGAGCAACGGAACACACAAAGCCACACTGCAGGCTCTCACCGTCCAGCCTCGTCTTCTACTTCTCCTTCTCCTCTCTCCTCACAATTGTCCTCCACTCCACCTTCCATCACGCCAAGCTCACATTTTTCTGCAAAAAGGCAGGCTTCCGTGGGCCTAATGTTTGAGCGTAAAAAAATGATGACGCCGGATAACCCTCTTGCCCAACGGTTGGCGGCTGGCTTGTCAGAACTCATAGCCCGCCAACTACTGCCATATAAACTGGTGGACTCGGAGGCCTTTCGCAAATTTGTGGCCATTGGAACACCACAATGGAAGGTCCCAGGAAGGAAGTATTTCTCAGAGAAGGGCATCCCAGAGCTATATGGCCATGTTCAGCGGCAAGTGAATGTATCTCTGGCACACAGTGTCGGTGCCAAGATACATCTGACCACAGACACGTGGTCTAGCAAACACGGGCAGGGAAGGTATATCAGTTTTACTGCCCACTGGGTGAACCTTCTGACGGCCGTCAAGCATGTAACCCGTGGCACCCGTGTAGATTTGGTTTTACCGCCACGGATTGCATGCAGGCCTGACTCTTCTTCTCCTCCTCCTACTCCATCCTCCTCCCTCTCCTCCTCAGCTGCCTCCTCCTTTTCCGCTGCTAGCGTCTCTTCCACTGCACCGCCCAAGCTCCCCAGAACCTATTCCACATGCCAGGTGAGACGTTGCCATGCCGTGCTGCGTCTGTTGTGCCTGGAAGCAAAGAGCCACACTGGCCCGGCACTCCTTTCAGCTTTGCGTTCACAGGCAGATGAGTGGCTAACACCGCTCAATTTGACAGTTGGTAAAGTGGTGTGTGACAACGGTGCCAATCTGCTTAGCGCATTGAAACAGGGCAAAATCACGCACGTGCCGTGCATGGCACACGTCTTAAACTTGGTCGTGCAGCGATTCCTTGTCAAATACCCTGGGGTCCAGGACATCTTGCGGCAGGCAAGGAAAATCTCGGCCCATTTCAGAAGATCTTACACGGCCATGGCTCGCCTTGCTGACATTCAGCGGCGACACCATCTGCCGGTCAGACGTCTTATTTGCGATTGCCCGACGCGATGGAACTCAACCTTCTATATGCTTGATAGGCTGCTCCAGCAGAAACGTGCAGTTAACGTCTACCTGTATGAACTCTGCGAAAGAAACGGTTCTGGGGAGCTGGGTTTTTTTTCACCGCGCCAGTGGCTGCTCATGCGCGACACATGCAGACTTCTGCGGCCATTTGAGGAGATCACCAAACTGGTCAGTCGCAGCCATGGCGCCATCAGTGACATGGTACCTTATGCCTTCTTTCTGGAGCGTGCATTGCGTCGTGTCATTGATCAGGCTGTGGAGGAGCAGGAGCGGGAAGATGAGGAAGTCGCAATGCTGGATGAATTCCCAGGGGGGGCTACTCTATCTGAGACAAGTCAACAACAGGAGTCTGATGAGGAGTCAGAGGAGGATGGTGCCGGGGCGGATGAGCAGGAGCAAGAAGAGCATGCTTTAAACCTTTCTGGGATCCCTGTTGTGCGAGGATGGGGAGAGGAGAATGAAGAGGACGACATTATCCTGGATGATGAGCAGGAGCCAGGCCACCACACCGCTTCCACTTTAGTGCAAATGGGGGCCTTCATGCTCCAGTGTTTTAATAGGGACCCCCGTATAAAAAGCATGAGGGTCAAGGACCAGTACTGGGTGGCAACGTACTTAGACCCCCGGTACAAACACAAAATGGCGGAAATGTTACCGCCGTCGCAGAGGGCTGTCAGAATGCAGCACTTCCAGGCCTTGCTTCGAGAAATGCTGCATTCTGCTTTTGCGTGCGCTGGCAGAGGAGCAATTCCCACTCCCAGAGAAGGATTTGCGGGTACCAATCCAACAGCGCCTGCAAGAAGAGGCCGGTTTGAAGATGTGTTGGTGACTTCGGATATGAGGTCATTCTTTCAGCCGACCCATCGACAGGTGTCATCCGGATCCAGCATCAGGGAACGCCTAGACCGTCAGGTGTCCGACTACATTGGGTTAACGGCCGATGTGGACGCTCTGAGGAGTGATGAACCCCTAGACTACTGGGTGGGCAGGCTTGACCTCTGGCCAGAGCTTGCCCAATTTGCAATCGAACTGTTGGCTTGCCCCTCATCCAGTGTCCTGTCCGAAAGGACGTTCAGCGCAGCAGGGGGGATTGTGACCGATAAGCGTACTCGCCTAGCTCACCACAGTGTTAACTACCTCACATTTCTAAAAATGAATGAGGCATGGATCTCGGAGGAATTCAACACATGTGATCAGTAGACCATGTATATGTCTATAAACAATTTTTGGAATCAAGCACACAGACCTTCTTAATTCATTTGGCTCACTTCCCTGACCCAAAAAAGCACACCGTACTATATGCCCCTACCCTCCTCTTTGAAGAGGTTGAGCGGTGTCATATTTCTACTGGGGCTGCTTATTATGAGGGGTTCCCACCATCCCTGTGCTGTGCTGACTTCCTCCTGGGTGTTCTTATTATGAGGGGCTCCCACCATCCCTGTGCTGTGCTGACTTCCTCCTGGGGGTTCTTATTATGAGGGGATCACACCATCCCTGTGCTGTGCTGACTTCCTCCTGGGGCTGCTTACGGTGCTGCTGTCAGCGCTGTATGTCACGGAGCTGCTGTCAGCGCTGTATGTCACGGAGCTGCTGTCAGCGCTGTATGTCACGGAGCTGCTGTCAGCGCTGTATGTCACGGAGCTGCTGTCAGCGCTGTATGTCACGGAGCTGCTGTCAGCGCTGTATGTCACGGAGCTGCTGTCAGCGCTGTATGTCACGGAGCTGCTGTCAGCGCTGTATGTCACGGAGCTGCTGTCAGCGCTGTATGTCACGGAGCTGCTGTCAGCGCTGTATGTCACGGAGCTGCTGTCAGCGCTGTATGTCACGGTGCTGCTGTCAGCGCTGTATGTCACGGAGCTGCTGTCAGCGCTGTATGTCACGGAGCTGCTGTCAGTGCTGTATGTCACGGAGCTGCTGTCAGCGCTGTATGTCACGGAGCTGCTGTCAGCGCTGTATGTCACGGAGCTGCTGTCAGCGCTGTATGTCACGGTGCTGCTGTCAGCGCTGTATGTCACGGAGCTGCTGTCAGCGCTGTATGTCACGGAGCTGCTGTCAGCGCTGTATGTCACGGAGCTGCTGTCAGCGCTGTATGTCACGGAGCTGCTGTCAGCGCTGTATGTCACGGAGCTGCTGTCAGCGCTGTATGTCACGGTGCTGATGTCAGTGCTCTGTATTACGGTGCTGCTGTCAGTGCTCTGTATCTCCTGCACCCTCTTGTTTGCCTACCCTGGTCCCTGACCTTCCCTCTCCTCCATTGCCTTCATTAGCTCCATAGTCCTGAATTGTCAGAACAATTTCCCAAATAAAAAAAAAATGCTTGTAGTTATCGATCCCAAATTCACCTCATACATGTATTATGCTATTGTCCAGGTGGTGGGACTACGTGCTACCCCCTAATAATTACCCCGTGGCCGCAAATTCGACCTAAAGGTTTGCGAAATTCGCCTCCCATTGAAGTCAATGGAGCCCGCGGCGAACGGTCGTTTTCGCGAACGTTTGTGTCCGTTCGCGTTTCGCGTTCGCGAAACGTCCCGTCGGAAGTTCGTCCATCACTAATGTTATATTTAAATTTTATATATTATTACTCTCACATCATAAACCGCACATCAAGTTATTATCAGACCTTTAGATTACATTTTTGTAGAAAAACCTATCCCATCCATCTTGGCTTTGTTAAATAGTATGGCAGCTGTATTCCAATTAACAACCTCATCTTAATCTTTTTTCTCTCATAAATGTAAAATTACAAAATTGTTATCTTAATCTAAACAAATCCCATTTTACACATTTCCTTAATAACCTGGATATAATTTCCAACCAGAGGTTGTCTAAATCAATTATAATATTCTATATTATTAATAAAATTGTTAAACTCATATCAGAAATTAATACTCAAGTCATTATCTCAATATCACACCCAAATACCAATATATATCCACAGATATATTTCCTTAAAGGAGGATATTTTACTTAAATTCCCTGTTTTAAGTGCACTATTTCCACTATCAAAGGATATTCAATTTGTGTAATACATGGTTAAATGTAACCTTCATTTTTACCATGTATGGAAAAAATTCTAAATAATTGTGATCACATTGTTTATCATTAAATTAATTAACCCGACACATTTTGTTATAAATGTTTTGTCTAAAAAACAGAAATTGGCATGGTGTCCTTCCAACTGATCACTGATCTCTAATTCCAGCTACATTCTTTCAAGAGAGCGCAAAGGAGGGGTTCACATCTGCATACATGACACACACAAGAGATAGAACTAAACGGTCCAGCTTTCACACACATACACAAATATCTCTCTTAAATCACTTACATTTATCCCATTTGTACATAACACATACATATCATTCTCTCACTTTCTTTTAACTCTCTTTAATAATCCCCTGCTTAAATTCTGCTTTCTTTATTTTGTTCTGATATCCTTTGCATCCCATTTATTGTAATCCCATACTTCACATACTCTAGCTTCTATGATTCTATGATCAGACGGGCAGCCATAGTGCTCATTCCATCTTTCCAGTCTGACAACATATAAAGTATTCTGTTTTAACCCTTGTTTCTCTGTTTTAACTTTACTAGCTGTAGTGCTTGACCCCAAATTCATCACATAACTTATCAAAATGTCCCTTTCTGTCTAATGCTAATTGTCACCCTTGATCCATCCTGATCACATAGATAGCTGTTTCTTTAGCTGTTTACTCTGCATGATTCTTAGTCCCTGTGGACTTCGGTAACCCAGTTACCTATTGTGGATCCCTGTCCACTTTAACCATTAATCTAGGGGCTCAGTATAGAAGGAACCACATCTTCAGTTCATATATTTGATAGTGCTCCTCTTGTTCTGGGCATTTTTGAGGGTCTCTTACTCTTCATTCCCTTACATATTTTAATGCCCATAATGACTGGCCAGTCTTCTCTCTTCTCTACTTGTGCCTATACTCTCTTTCCTCTAAACTACTTTATCTAGCAGATGTACTACATATACCTGTGAACAGCATTATTCTTCCCTTTCTTATATATAACACACCGATGGACAGTAGACTGGGACAACATGACATATAACCACAAATCAATACAGTTCGATTAAGGGGAGTAAAATAGGTACCCTTTGTCCCAAAAATGCCTTACCAATAAAGGAAGTCTGATAACTCAAATTTAAGCAAAAGGCTTACCTCATCCGGCTGATTATCAGAAATTCCCAGATTGTCTCAAGCTCCTCTTTTCAAATTCTCAGGGTCACCTGTAAATCCCCTCTTAGGCAAAAATCACCATCTGACCTGGAAATTTATAGATAGGTAACTCCTATCCTCATATTGATTAGTGGTTCCATCTATTAATAGCTACTGCAGTAGGGAAACGGACACAAAAGATACACTCTGCATCTTTCAAAATAACTTATGCTTTATTATGACGCAATTGAAGGTTTTTATACACATGATTACATAGGTACCACATTAAATTACAATTGTACATTTATGGTAACAAGGGGCATAACATAAGCAGGATAATTCTAATCAGGACTCGAAAGAATGCAAACATGTAGCAAAAACCTTATCAGTGCCCTGTACACAGTGAGGGCAATATGTAATTCATACAAAATAGAATACAATTATATACAGAACTTACAAATTTCCTTTGCATAGCTTAAAAACAAGTTAAGGCATGGTAAACAAAACACAAGACAGATGTTGGGTTGTCTTTGTAGCAATCCTGTCACAGTAATTCCTGTTTGAGTAAAAGGTATCAGTTCAGTAGATCACTATCAAGATGAAAGGGCAAGGGAGAGGTTCTTTTTAGAAAAAAAACTCTATATCAGAGTGTCAGACAAGACATATCCCAAGTATGGGACAATCATGCTCAATGAGGAATAGTTGAGCCCATTAGGTTCTAGGGAGCCAAACATGTACTGACTACATGTAATTGGTGTTGTCAGTACAGCGGCGGCTGTTATACGAGTGAGGTGTCCTGTGTAAGGGTATTTACCTATCAACCTGCATTTTAGTTGTTATGGAGAGGACCACTCTGTGCTGATACAATTAATATTTTCAACCATTTTGTTCAGCTGGTTGCCGAACAAAAATTATATTCAAGTGTGGGTTCAGCCTAAACCAGCTAATCATCCCTAATAGATAGACAAATTAGAGTAGATAGTTTAATTAGAATGCTATTTCAATGATGATCTTAAACAGCATGGTCTGCTCACCCTCCCTTCCTGGGCTGCACACTCTACTCTCCTGAAGAATTTGCTCAGGAAAAGTTCTGCTCTCTCTTCCTCTTCTTTGGCAGGGCTCCCTAGGCCTGTAGTTCAGTGCCCCATAGTTTAAATTGACAAAGCAGTCTTCCGGACGACATGTTCCATCATGCCCCACCTAATCTCTCCAGATTGGTTCCTTTACCACTTGCAAGCGGTGAGTAAGGAAAAAACACAGAGCCCACAGCTGTGTATTCTGTCCCTCTCCATAGCAGTCATGAGGTGAGCGGGGCAAAGAAAACAGTCCAACCCACTCAACTGCTCTCCCCACACAGTGCGGTATTCTATAATGGCAGTGGCCACTTGCAGCAGGATAATGCACCTTGCCGCACTGAAAAAATGATTCAAGAATGGTTTGAGAAACACAAAAACAAGTTTGAGGTGTTGACTTTGAAATTCAAATTTGGCCTCCAAATTCTCCAGATTTCAATTCAATTGAGTATCTTTGGGATGTGCTGAAAAAATAAGTTCAATCCATGGAGGCCTCATCTCAGAACTTACAGGACTTGCAGGATCTGCTACTGACAGCTTGGTGATAAATACCACAGCATACCTTCGGAGGTCTAGTAGCATCCATGTCTCGACAGGTCAGGATTGCTTTGATGTAAAACAGGTATGTTTTGGCAGCAAAAAGAGGACTTACACAATATTAGGTGGATGGTCATAAAGTTATGTTTGATCACTACATATGCTATATCCAACTATTATAGTCCATTGGTTACATGTACATTGAAAAAATGTTGACAGATCTTTACATAAGGTTGTTATGATTAGCAATATTTTTCCATAGAACATTCTCTCCAGTATGCGTGATCTTGTATTTTCTTGGTAAAACAGTTTGTTCCAATAAGGTATGGCAGTCATGCCTGTGCCAAGTGCCTGCCAGGTACTACCTTATGCTTTGAAATGTTCAAAGAAATTGCACTGATGCAAGTAAAGCACAAATAGTAATATTTTCTAATAGTGGAAGACCAGCTTATTTCATATCAGGTATGGTGGTCACACCTAAACAGATAATACCTAATATTATATTTTAATGATATTGATACACACTTCATTGGTTCAATAAGAATTGTGCCACACTGCTGCCTCATTAAAAGCAAATGTTTTTTTTTTACTATAAAGTGTAAATGAAATGTTCTGGAATTCACAGTGTGAATGTTAATGGTCTGAAGCAGAAATAAAAAAAAATATTCAGCAACAGATTTGTTTCACAAAGTTTGTATTAGGTTTTAAGTTTGTTTTTGCTTTTTACAAAGTTTAACCACTTGCTTACTGGGCACTTAAACCCCCCTCAGTCCCAGACCAATTTTTAGCTTTCAGCGCTGATGCACTTTGAATGACAATTGCGCGGTCATACAACACTGTACCCAAATTAAATTTTTATCATTTTTTTCCCACAAATAGAGCTTTCTTTTGGTGGTATTTGGTTACAGCTCGGAGTTTTATTTTTTGCTAAACAAACAAAAAAAGATGCAAAAAATAAAAAAATCATGTTTTAATAGTTTGTTATACGTGTTTTGCAAACGGGTCATTTTTCTCCTTCATTGAAGTGCGCTGATTAGGCAGCACTGATGGGCTGCATTGGTGGGCACTGATGGGCTGCATTGGTGGGCACTGATAGGCTGCATTGGTGGGCACTGATAGGCTGCACTGGTGGGCACTGATAGGCACAGATAAGGCGGCACTAATAGGCACAGATAAGGCGGCACCGATGGGCACAGATAAGGTGGCACTGATGGGCAAAGATGGGCACAGATAAGATGGCACGGATGGGTGGCACGGATAAGTGGCACGGATGGGTGGCACGGATGGGCACTGATAGGTACCACTGATAGATGGGACTGATGGGCACTGATAGGTGGCACTGATAGGTGGCTCTGATAGGTGGCACTGCTGGGCACTGATGGGCGGCACTGCTGGGCACTGATGGGCGGCACTGCTGGGCACTGATGGGCGGCACTGGGGTGCAGCACCTTTGAGGCAGATTGTGGGCACTGTGGGTGGCACTGTGGGTGGCACTGTGGGCACTATGGGCACTGCTGGGTGGCACTGACGGGGGGCACTTACTTTTATTCAGGATGGCACTGCAGGCGGCAGGTGGGCACTGGCAGGGGGCAGGTGGTCGCTTGTATTGCTGGCCGTGATCGGGACTGATGTCCCGATCACTGCCGCCGGTGATCGGCTTTTTTTTTTTCTCCTCGCGCTGTCAGCGCGAGGAGGAATAATAGCCGATTACCGGCTCCGTTCTATCACATGATCAGCTGTCATTGGCTGACAGCTGATCACGTGATAAGGGGTCAGGATCGACCCCTTGCACGGATCGGTGATCAGGCGAGTCTCATGGACTCGCCGATCACAGAGCGCGCCGCGTGCGCCCCTCAGGGGGCGCGCAGGCCGCTCGTACACGGGACGACGTCAATAGACGTAGTCCCGGAAAAGTAGGTCCGCGCTAATGCCGTCATTTGGCAATAGCGCGGATCCCAAGTGGTTAAAGGGGTTGTAAACCCTTGTGTTTTGTCACCTTAATGCATCCTATGGAGATGTTCTCTACACTTTTGCGCCTGAGACAAAACAGGAAGTTAGTGGTAAACCCTATTATATAGTTGACACTGGAACAGGTGTCACAAGCATGGGTCAGGCTTGGAAGCTAGTGGCTACAGCAGTGGAAACATTCACACAAAAACCAGCAGGATAAATAGAAAGTAGATTTCCCTGGCGGGTGACGTGGGCTCATCTGAGGTGCAGGGTCTAAGCACTAACTAGCCTTGATCAGAGCTCCTGGTGGTGGAGATGGGTTTCTGCATGCTATTGCCAAGCCAGGATTGCTTCACCAGAAAGTGAGCAAGCCAGGGTGCAGTAGCAGGGTTAGCAGGTACGGATCAAGCAGAAGCATAGTAGGTAAACAAGCCAAGGTCAGTAACAAATGGCTGCAGATTGGGATCAAGCAGAAGTGTAGTCAAGAAACAAGCCAAAGGTCGGTAACAAAAAGTAATGCAGATGTGGATGGCAGCTGAAGAGTAAGGAGCAAGATATTGGCCACTGGAAGAGCACAATAATCTGGCAAACAGGAACTGCAAAGGCATGGCTTAAATAGAAAATTCATGGGAGGGGCATGAAGTTCAGGTGTCACCAGAAACAAGATGGAAAGTAAGTCTGTAAAGGATCGGGCAGGAAGCTGTCCAGCATCTCAGTTGACTCAGCTCCTGCCAGATTTAGAAGTCCTGGGTTTAGATCCAGGTCTTGACAACAGGTGTCCTCCTAGAAGATTCCTCCTCACCTTCTATGGCAATCAAAACTGTAAAATTTAGGATTTCCCATTAGAGACCAAATCCCTTAAAGGGGCAACAATAAAAACCTAAATGATTTAGGAATTGAAACACCACAATATAATGTCAGATTCAAATTCAAGTTTATTCTATTGCTAATTTTTTTTTAAGCCGACAAATTTCAGGAGTTGTGCCTTTGCCCCTTTCATCAAAGTTAGCATGTGTAGCACCCTCTAGTGTGCTAGAAGTGGCAGTGATTAGGTTTTTTGTTAGTGTAGGTAAATTCCAGGCCTGGCTGGCAGCCAGGCCTGTTTGTTTGTTTGTTTTGATCTGGGTTGGGAGTCACTCAGGCAGAGCTGGGTGACTCACAGGCAGCATCACCAAGACCTCCCACTTCTTTCTTGAATGTTCTAGAATCTTGTGGAAAGGAAGGAGGAGAGGAGAGCTGTGACTTAAAGAAGAAAGGGAACTACTGAAAAAAATTGTTCACACCCAAGTGAAAATGTGATGGACAGTGATACATCAAGGACACTGGGGTATTTAACTAGTCAGGTAATATAAGTTGTCGCAAAGGGGCAAATTCTTACCTTCCATGTGAATAATGAACTAACTCATGCATCAGAACTGTTTCTAGTGTTGGTCACCAGGTTGTGTTGACCTGGGTGATATTGGTAGTGGTATTATGAGTATTTGACAAAACATGCTAAGTAAAGTTCTTTAGATTAATGGAAAGGGGTGGCATTCTCCACTGAGAATGGGGCCCACTTCCATGTGTATATGTTTCAGACCTATTATAGGGTATACTTACACTGCTATGTTGTCCTTGTTATGCTATGTTATTATAGGAATAGGATGCATTTGCATTGCTGTTTATTTCTCTTTCAGGTGTTCCTGCACCATTGCATCTTCCTTGGACAAGGAGAGACAGTGATCCAACATGGATGATAATGCTAACCATTCATGCCCTCTTTATTAATGTACATATTAGTTAGATAGTTAGAACATAAGGCTAATGTTGATATTTTCCCTTAGCCAGTTGGGTGGTACACCACACGTTAAACTGTATACATAGTTCTTGTTTTTTATCTGCCCTGTGTGAACTACCATTCACTCATTCATGTTTATTTTCTGTGATATGCTATTGCATTACTTGTTGTTATTATTCCTTTCCTGTTTTCCCATCCCTCCTAGTTTTGGCCAGGATATTCATTCTCAGGCTTGAGAGCTCAAATTACATTTCTGCAAACTCTGAGATGTAGTTTTGTAGGCAGGGGGAGGATGTAGCACTCCGATGCTTACGGCGGTGTTGCTAGTACATTTACCTGCCAGGTATGGTTGCCTTGGCCAATTGATAGGGGATCAATTGAGTCCACCATAATTCTGGAATTGCTGCACTTCTCTCTTCTGTCACTAGATGGCCGGGTATCTGGTGGCATTAGATAAGGCAAAGGCATTACAAGGACAGGGACCAAGACAGTGGAGGTGATGCTTGCAGAGCAGCCTTGTGTGCCAAGCCAGGGACCGAGCAGGCCATTGGGGTGAAACTTAATGAGTATCTGTGAGTGCCAAGCTAGGGACCCAGCAGGGAAGCTGGGGTGATGCTTGCGGAAGATACTCAGTGATCAGCAAATCTAGTGAGATAGACTGGGAGCTCAGTAGAGTGAAGATCTACAAGAAGTGATTGTAGAGGAAGTAAGGAAGTTCATTACAACTTGCGTTAGAAACTGTTATAAGACTGTTAGCATAGGAGACAGCACTCCTACACATGCAGATGTGGTGTCTGGCTGGGTGCCTTTCCCTGCATGGCTGTCTACCTGTAGAAGTCTCAGGCCGCGTACACACGCGGGGACTGTTCGCCCAACTTTGTCCGTCAAACAGTTTCGGCAAACAGTCCGCTCAAAATTAGCATGGACGGACATGGCCACACACGACGGACGAACAGTTTGCTGAAACCGTGCGCGATGACGTGAACGGCACGTACGACGGGACGAAAAATACGACGTCCTATACACTGCATTATAACTTTCGGCGTGAAAATCCTTTCTGAGCATGCACGCAACTTTGTTTGACGAACAAGCCTACACACGCGGGGACTGTCCGCTGAAACAAGGTTTCAGCGGACAGTTTTTCGGAATTTCCGAAAAACCTTGTTCAGCGGACTGTTCGCTGAAACTGTCCGCTGAAAGCCCACACACGAGCGGACTGTCCGCTGAAACTTGGTTTCAGCGGACAGTTTCAGCGAACAGTCCCCGCGTGTGTACGCGGCCTCAGAGTTTGCTAATTAACATTGCAACTACTAAAGAGTGTCCTGGCCCTAAACTCTCTCTCCTACAGTTCTGTTCAAGAGAAAATAAATCTCTTTGCATTTAAGAAGTGTCTGGCGCCCATGAATCTATCTTGCATTGTACCCCCCCCCCCCCATGCCTTGTAACCAACTCTACACAGAAGGATGTCAGCTGTCCCTAACTCTGGAGGTTCTCATTAGACCAAAGGGGACCCGGGACCTTGCTACATGTATGTTGACATGTACTACAAACATATCACATAAGGATTCCTTCTTTCATGTATTATTGTACCTTTACCATGACTGGTTCCTTAATGTTCATTCTCTTTATGAACTGTTTGCCTGTTTCACCCTCCTGAGATATTTGCAGGTCAGTAAGATTATACATACCTGCTCCTATCCCTACCTTAGAATGCACCGGCCTTTGTTAAAGCTGAGGTAACATAATCAAAGAAGTTTCCTCTTCTTTAACCCTTAACATATCCCTTTGAATTCTTGCTGTCACTCTAGCTATAATCTTTTGTATGTTAGTTAACGCGTTAAGTTTAGATCAAACAGCTAAAACCCACTTCTCCCCTATGCACCATACCAACAAAAGTTTTCTTAGTCTTCTCAGTCTTTTTAACCTTATCACCTTATGTGATGCCATAGATACATTTGAGATCTCCCCTTACTTTCTTTCATCCTGTAAAGAAAACTTAGCAGATCATGTGAATGCAAAAAAAAACACTTACCACTCTCACAATATCTGGGTGAGTGTAAAGGAGATTACACACACCCAGATATGCCTCGGCTCCGTACCCTACCCACGAGCACCAATGCTACCAATGGGCTTGTACATTTTTCCACAGCATTACCGCAATGCTTAAGGCCAACCTGGGCACAATAATATAGATGCACCAGGCTGCCACGCGAAACAGTACGCAACTTCTTCTGGAGGTGCCTGTCCTATTAGGGGGGCAACCCAGGTACAATTTAGTAGTTAAACAACACCTCAGTGGCCACACCCCCTCCCAACAAAAATACTCTAGAAAAACAACTTTTCCTCTTTTAATCACTTGCCGACCAGCCACCGTCATTATATGGTGGCAGGTCGGCACGTTCCCGCAAACCGCCGCAGGTGTAAGGAGCCATAGCAGGCGCATATGCTTTCCCGCTGTACAGCGGGGGACCTGATGCCTGTGGTCGGCAGCTGCAATGTCCACTGGCCAACCACGATGTCTGCCGGCCACCCGCGATCGTGGGAACAAGAGCCAGAACGGGGATCCGTCAATGTAAACAGACAGAGCCCTGTTTTGACAGGACAGGGGAGAGAGATATGCTGTTCCTAGTGATTAGGATCAGCGATCTCTCTCCTCCTCCAGTCAGCCCAGCTCCCATACAGTTAGAAACACTCCCAGGGAACACACTTAACACCTTGATCGCCCCTAGTGTTAACTTCTTCCCTGCTAGTGACATTTATACAGTAGTCAGTGGCTATTTTTAGCTCTGATTGCTGTATAAATGTCAGTGGTCCCAAAAAAGTGTCAAAAGTGTCTGATCTGTCCGCTGCAATGTTGCAGTCGCTATTAATTAATGTAGAAGAATACATATTGGCTTAAACTGATGAAGAAATTTGTATTTTTTAAATTGTTTTGGGGGATATTTATCATAGCAAAAATTAAAAAATATATATTTTTTTTTTCAAAATTGTCGCCATTTTTTTGTTTATAGCTCAAAAAATAAAAACCACAGAGGTGATCAATGAGCCATGCTACCAGTGGTACTTCTTGATCTATTTAAACGTGTTATCTATTTCTGAGTATTTTAAATTCTGACACCATTAAATTGTTAGGATACTCCTTTAACCTATAACAACTAGTCTTGGCTATCACCTCATCCTCTAATTACATTACCTTATTGCCAGCCACACCCAGATCTGCGCAGGGAACAGTGTATACAAAAGTGGCTCAACACAGATGAATTCTACACACTGTTTATTTTTGGCTTGTACAGAATCTTAAACGGGCTCTAAACCTTCGTTTTTTTTTCAAAAATGTTGAAAAAGAGGGAAGGATGAGGCATAAAAACAGAACTTCTGCCTTAAGTTCTTGTGTCAGTTTCACAATGTGCTCCCATAAACTGCTGCTAGAGTCCCCAGAAACTTTTGAAACCAGCTCA
This sequence comes from Lithobates pipiens, assembly GCF_037356315.1. Classification (NCBI taxonomy): domain Eukaryota; kingdom Metazoa; phylum Chordata; class Amphibia; order Anura; family Ranidae; genus Lithobates; species Lithobates pipiens. The sequence goes on from NW_027507790.1 coordinate 229,244,522, forward strand.
CTGTACTAATGTCATGGTGGTTATGTCACCAGATTAATGGAGCCCCTAAGAGGGCACAGAATCGAATGTGCCATCCAGTATTCACCAGCTTGCCTTGAAGCTTTGCTGCTGAACAGCTCCCACGTTGCAACCCCCTTATACACCAAACTGGCAGCAAATGACATCAACAACACAAGGTACAGAATCAGGAGACATGCACCATAGTCTAGACAAGCAAGGGTCACAACACAATTTTCCAGCACACCTCCAACATGGGTATAGGGATTCTGGTAGTTATGGGTATGGTGCAACATCTGTAACTTACCTTTGTATCAGAGATGACTATGCATGCTCCCCATTGGTTTTAAGCAACAGGATGGAATATTTTGACAGGTAGGAGGGTTTCCACTCATTCCTTCATGCTAATAAGTACCATATCTTTTTTTACCAGCAGTAGAACACTGGGACATAAGCAAAATATACTTTCTCTGAAGAAACATGTTACATTGCCTACTATAAGTATTTACAGGTTTACTTTAAAATGGCTAGTGTTAGCATTAGATGTTATGTATAGGAAGACAGCATTTGACAATGAGGCCAGATAAGAAAGAATAGAACATTTTTAAAATAATAATAATAAAGAATAGAAAATGGATATGTCAGACTTATATAAATGGACAGATGTAGAGCCTGCAAACAGGGGTCAGTCAATGTGCAGTAAATTAAATGCTGAAGTAGAGAAGTTGAAGTGTCTCTCCAGCTCCAGCAAACACATACAATAAATCATGCTAAGAGATATTTCTCCATCATATGGCCTTTTCATTTAGGCCTTGTGAATGTACCTAATGCAGGCTAAGTGAAACTTAGCTGAAGATGATTAAAAAATGTATTCTCTCTAACTAAAAACCTTACACAACCTCTTTAATTGTGTTCAAGAACTTAAGGAGATTCATAAAAGGTACTTGAAATTTTTTTTTTGAGAAAGCATGTTGTTTCGTTAAAGGACAACTGTACAAAATGTGCAAATTGATGGATCAGAGGTAAGTTCAATCCGTAAATGTGTCTTAGCTCTGCCTTCTGGTTGGCTTAAAGCTGAATTCTAGGCAGATATAAAAGACTAATGCTCCTTTGAATTAATTTGTACATCCCCAAAAATTTTTTGGGGGGATAGGCACCTTGGTTCCATCCTTCTTGTGTTTGGTTTTAGATAGCATGTGTTTCCATGCTGTTATTATGGACCTAGTGCTAAATAGGTTAGAAGTGCTAATTTTTGTACATAACTAGCAATAGTTAAGGCACTTAGATCATAGCCTACAGTGGCTTCTTTTTCAATGCTTTCCCAAAGTTTGTCTTCTGGTAGGTCCATGCCTCCTGCGGATTTGGTGGTTGTTAGAATTGAGAACGCCACTCTAGTTTTTTTTTCCATTCCAAATTATGTTTTTCAGTTTTGTGTCAATCTACGTAATTTTTTTTTTAAAAGATCGGGATAGGCAGGGACCGGAAGTAATACAGAATTTTGTGGAGGGTTTTCATCTCAAATGCAGCAATTTTCCCAACCCACAAGAGTTGTGTTTTGATCCCATCTGGGGTAAGCGGGGGTCTGACTAACAAATAGATATCAGTACATGTTATCCTTTCTTCTGTTGTACCTTGTTTTGTTTATTTTCACATTATATGTTGAACGAGTATTATGGTCAATCCTTTAAAATTATGTCAAATATAGTTGAATATCTGATACCTTTCATTAAAAATAAAAAATTCTGGTTAAAAAAAAAAAAAAAATATATATATATATATATATATATATATATATATATATATATATCATATATATATATTTATGCAAGCAGTGTAAGTGCCAGGCATCAGCCTCTTACAGTACAACAATGCTCATAGTGAGGTGAGGAGAAACAGCACAAGAAGCCAATCAGGTGTGTTCCAGCAAAAGGAGTATGCACATTGTTGTTCTGCTTCTCTTTTCCATGTCCAGTCACTGGCTGGGAGTGGGGAAGAGACTTGTAAGTAAATAAGAAGCAGGAGCAAAGAAGTATCAGGCTCCCTCCAGGACTGTGCTGCATAGCCAAGTAAAACATTTTGCAAGTACAGTAGCAACTTTTGAGTATTTTATAATTTGCCTGAATTAAGATAAACTGTGCCCAATGGATATTTTAGTATTCACTTTATTAGCTTTAGAACAAGCCATCACTCTCATTTGAAGCATTGACGCTGAATCATTCTCTCAGCAGCTCTGTTTATCCTACTTTCCCCATCCAAAAGTGATTCAGTAACTTAGTTTACCCTGCTCCGCCCTCCCAGTAATAACTTAGCAGTGTAGAACGCCCTGGTCCCACCCCTGCAGTAACTCAGAAGCTCAGCTCATCTTGCTCTCCCCTCTGAGCAGAGACTTAGCAGCTCAACTCAACTGGGTCCCCCATTCTAGCTGTGCTTTAGCAGCTTAGTATTCTGCTCCCCCTCCCTGCAGCGATTCTGCGGCTCTGTACACTTTACTCCCCCCTAACAGGAGTGATTCACCAGTAATGATGATCAAACAGGCCCTGGCTTAATAGTCTGTTTGTGAATCTTGCTCAAAATGTATAAAATGTGAATTTAAAATGTGAATTTTGCAGCAAACCCCATCAAAGTCTTGGGCTGGGGCATCTTGTTATTCAAAACATGCCTTTTGTAGAAATAATCAGGAAACTTTTGTCAAACAAAAGCATATGGGACCAGACACTGCCATGGGGTCATGTTACAATGGGGAGATTAGAGTTTGACTTTAAAAATACATGGATTATTTTAAAATGCAGGCTTGGGGCATGCTTTAAAGTTGTGCAAGGTGTTACAGAATACAGTACCAAATGATACAGAATATCACAAAACATTCAGAAGCAATATTGCTTGTTTACTTAATCTTTATGACTAACATATGCACAAAAGAGTTTAATTTAAAAGTGTAGTTATGTAGTTAAATTATATACAATATGATGAGATCTAATGCAGCATTAACACGCCAGTGCCACTTGTAAAATAGGTTTATTATCTGTTGATACTGCCAGTGGATCTGTTATTTTTCCACTTCCTGTAACAGGCCAAGCTGTTCACCTGACAGGAACGATGAATTTGGTGGTGACAGAAAATGTAGTTAAAACTAATATAATGGTAAACAATATGGTAGCCAAAGTGGGTAGTCAGAACAAGCCAGTAAATCAGGAAGCCAGAGATCAGCATAGTTGGAGGCAGCAGACAGGATCATGAACCAGAAGGGATGTCAGCCAGGCAAGTCTTCAACAGAAGCACAGCAGAGAGTCTCTTGATATGTTTGACCAAGGCGAAGGCACAGGGGAAATGAACCAAGCAGTTTAAATAGCCAGAAGGGGCTGGCTGTAGGCTGGAGTGACGAGCACGAAATGATCACCAGGTGAGTTACAGTGGAATGATGAGTGCTGGCAATTAACTGACAGCTGGGCAACCTGAGAGCTAAAAAGGGAGGGCAGAGAGCCCAGCCCTGACAGTACCCCCTCCTCAACAACCCCTCCCCCTCGGAGGGCCACCAGGGGAAAATGTATATAGAAAATAATTGAGGAGGACAGGGGCATGTACGTCCAAGGATGAGACCCAAGAGCATTCCATACTGTACCCTTTCCAATGAGCCAGGTTCTGTATGTGCCCACAGAACCTATGGGAATCAATGATCGATTGCATCACATACTCTTCATGGTTTTCCACTTGAACCGGGCGAGGATGTGGTATCAAGGTGGTGAAGAGGTTGCACACCAAAAGTTTTTTTATAAGGAGACATGAAATACATTCAAAATATGCATGTTAGAAGGAAGGTCTAATGCGTAAGCCACTGGGTTGGTCCTATGGAGAATAAGGAAAGGCCCAATAAACCATGGTGCCAGTTTTTCAGTGAGAGAACACAGAGTCTGAGGTTACGAGATGACAGCCAGATGCAGGAATTCTTTAAGGAACAAATGAGTCAGGCAACATGGATGGTTGGAAACCATAATTCACCATAAACAGAGACAATTGGGAAGCAGTACTATTGTGAGCAAACTGTGCCCAAGGTAAGAGGTCTGACCAGTTGTTATGGTGGTCCGAAATGTAGCAACATAGAAACATCTCCAAGGCTTGGTTGGCTCCTTCTGCAGCCCCATTGGACTGTGGGTGATACACAGAGGAGAAGGAAACCTGAATTCACAACTGTGCACAAAAGGCTCGTCAGAACCTAGAGACAAACTGACTACCCCTGTCTGAGATGATAACCTTGTGTAGCACTAACCCCCGAAGGAGCTGCTGATTATTTTTGGGCTTACCGTTACCTTCCGTTCTCCTTGTGACACGTCTAGGGGATGTCTCATGGTAGATGACCCAGTAACTTGAGACTGACAATAGATTCACTTGGATTAATTTTATTTGCAAAACTCAAACCATTGAACAGTCTTTCAACTTGAGATCAGAGGGTTGAAAAAGTCCAAAAACTTTAAAGAATTTGCTTACTTTGACTGCATCAAGAGAATAGCCATTCACAGCTGGATGAACACTCAGGTTGGACAGTCCCTCTCTCGCAAGGCCTAGCAGCCAACAAGGTGCTTACTCAGAAACAAAGTCTTTGTCACAGACGTTGTTGCACAACACATAGGGAAACTAAGCTGTAGAACACTTGTAGGATACCTGGATCTTTCAGCCTGCTTGGCGATATCCACAAGACCGGATTCTTTCGGTAACTTCAGCCCTTCCAGGCTCTTGTTAAGAAAACCAACCTATACATGGTGTTCTTCTAAAGAGTCCTCCCCTGGAATGCTTGAAGTACAATGGGTCTCTCCCGAACCGGAGACGATACCCAACCACCTCAGAATCCTCCTTTAGTTTCCTTGCCCTGGGCTAGCCAGCCCCGAGGCATCAAAGTCAGGTGGATCCGCACCCCAGGCCATAGCTTTCCTGGGGGCTGTTCAGGAGGACCTGGACCAAGTAGTCAGCACATCATACTGGACCGGAACCCCCAGAACCATGTGACGTCTGCATCTTAAATACCCTCTCCTAGAGGGCACAGCTAGAGGGCCACTCCCACTGACCTGGCTCTGAAAGAGAGTAACTTAAGCACCTGACCAGACCATAGTTCCACGCCTGCCACAAGAGACAGTTCCCCCTGTGGCCAGGCTGAAAATCCCACAGTCCAGTCAGACTGATACAGTAGTCAAATTTATACAAATAATACCCAAACCTAACTGCAGTTTAGGTAGAGTTTAATTTAGAAAAACGCATAGCGCGTGCTCTCTGCCGCTACACTTGGGTAGCCCATGTAACCGAAAAATCTCTTGAGTAAAAATGGATGCCAGTTCTTTGGATGTGAGCAACTTCTTCTAGTGGAATGCAATGTGACATTTTCGAGGGCCGGTCAACCACCATAGGAATAACTGTGTTGCCCTGGGAGTTGGGTAACTCCACAATAAAATCCATGGACAGGTGGGTCCAAGGCCTCTCTCCACTGGGCATAGGCTGTAGGAGGCCCATTGGAAGATGTCACGGTGTCTTACTCTGAGCACACACAGAACAAGCGGCTACAAAGGCAGTCACATCTGTGCAAAGACTAGGCCACAAAAATGGTTAAGAAATAGCCCAAATTAGTTGATTTTTCCCTGGGTGGCCAGCTGCCTTACGAGAATGGTATGTCTGGAGCAAAGCAGTGTAGAGATTCTCAGGGACAAAGCAGCGATCACCGGTTTTCTCATGAGGAGAATGCATCTGAGCAGCAAGAATTCTGTCACCCAATGGTGAAGTGAGACTATTACGAACAGTGGCCAGAATACGATCAGGAGGTATCACAGGAGCAGGAACCGACTCCATCTTGGAAGTGCAGGAAAAATGTCACGATAATGCGTCAGCCCTTACATTATTAGTCCTGGGAAAGAATGAGACTACATAATTGAAGCTTAACAGAAAAAGAGTCCATCGCGCCCTTCTGGGAGATAAGTGTTCAGCCTCAGAGAAGAATTTGAGATTCTTATGGTCAGTCAAAATGAGGACCGGCACAGTGGTACCTTCGAGGCGATGCCCCTATTCTTTAAGAGCCAAGATGATAGCTAACAAGTCTCTGTCCCCAATCTCATAACTGCACTCTGCAGGAGACAATATCTTAGAAAAGTAGCCACAAGGCTGCATAGAGCTCTCAGAGGTAGGATATTGAGACAGAAGGGCTTCCACTCCAGTCTCAGATGCATCAACCTCAAGGATGAAGGGTAACGTAGGATCAGGATGTGCCAGCAGAGGAACTGAAACAAAGGCAGCCTTGAGAGACTCAAAGGCTTGAACGGAATTGGAGTCCAATTCTGTGGGTTATTGTCCTTTCTGGTCATATCAGTCAGGGGTTTGACCATAGAAGAGAAGTTATGGATACATTTCCGATGATAATTGGCAAAGCCAAGAAACGTTCTAGGGGACCTAGTCGAGGCCACTGTAGAACTGCACATAGTTTCTCTGAGTCCATCGAAAAACCGGCAGTAGAAATGGCATAACCAAGAAATGTAACCTGTTCAAGATGGAACTCGCACTTCTCCAACTTACAATACAGGTTATTGTCTCTCAGCCTCTGTAGCACACGGGAGACATCTGTGTGGTGGCTCTCTAGTGATTTGAAATCTATGATAATATTGTTGAGATAAGCCACCATACACTGCTGCAACATATCTCGGAGGGCATCGTTGTCAGCAGGGGCATTGCAGAGACAAAATGACATTACAAGGTATTTGTAATGTCCTGTCCTGGCATTAAATGCAGTTTTCCATTCATCACTGTCCTTGATCCTCACAAGTTTGTATGCCTCTCTCAGATTGAGCTTCATGAAAACCGTTGCTCCCTTGAGGTGGTCAAATAATTTCGTAATCAACGGAATTGGATAGGCATTCTTAATCGTGATGCGATTGAGACCCCTATAATTGATACAAGGTCTCAGTTCACCACTCTTCTTCTTCACCAAGAAGAAGCAAGCACCAGCAGGAGACAAGGATTTGTGGATGTACCCTCGAGAAAGTGCATTGGCAACATAGTCCTCCATGGCTTTATCCTCTGAGACAGATAAAGGGTACACTAGACCAAGAGGGGACATGGCACCAGGTTGAAGGTCAATTGCGCAATTATGTGACCAGTGTGGAGGCAAACTACCGGCTTGACCTTTGTCAAAGACATCTTTAAATTTGTGGTACTCCACAGGCAAACAGGACAGTGAAGAGGTGCACAAGACCTGTGCCACTTTCTAAAAACATGTTTTACTGCATTGGGGCACCAGGAAAGAACCTCAGCACGAAGCCAATCAAAAGAGTGGTTGTGCCTCTGTAACCAAGGATAACCAATAACCACTGGGTAATGAGGTGAGGAAATGACTACAAATTGGATCATCTCATGGTAATGAGCCCCTACAGCCATGGTTAATGGAGCAGTCTCATGAGTCACCTGGGCAAGCTGTAGAGGTATCCCATCAATAGCCTCAGTGGCAAGTGGAGTGGCACGAAACTGCAGTGGAATTGAGTGCTCAGACACAAAGGCTAAAGTCGACTAGAGCCTGTGTCTCGATGGAGGACTCAGACCATGTAAGGGTAAACAGAACTAAGGGCTTATCCTTCAGCATAACTGGGGACGTAACAATGCCACCTAAAGTCTGTCCCCTACATGACATCAAGGTGCAGGTGTTTCCTGGATGGGTAGGACAAGTCTTTAAAAAGTGACCTGGCTGGCCACAATAAAGGCACAATATCTCCCTCCTCCTAAAGGCCCTCTCATCCGCAGAGAGATGTGTGAAGCCCAACTGCATAGGTTCAAGTTCAGTGGCCGATTCGGTACAAGGAGGGTGGGACTGCAAAGCTTGGAGCCAAATGTACAGAAGGCTTTTGAAAGTGCTCCTTAAAGGAAGGTCTCTCTTGGAGTCAATGAGTATGGCAAACGTGATTAACTTCTCCAGATCTGTAGGTATGTATTGGGCTGCTATATCATCTTTGATGTTATCCGAGAGACTCTGATGAAAAGCGGCCATGGGGGCATCAAGCAACCTCTGCTGCCGGATTATGGAATTAAATGGTGTAATCGGCAACCATTCTCGTACTCTGTTTAATGGACATGAGACTCTTGGCAGCAGAAGTGGAGCGTGCTGTAACATCAAATACCCTTTTAAAGGAAGCCACAAACTCAGGGTAACTCAGGACAATGGTTTTTTGCATCTCCCATAGAGGGTTTGCCCAGGCCAAGGCTCTATCAGAAAGCAAAGAAATAGCAAAGCCTGCTTTGCTTTTGTCCGTGGGGAATGCCTGGGGCAGCATCTCAAAGTATATCCCAACCTGGTTGAGAAACCCTCTACATTGAACTGGATTGCCCCCAAATGGCCGTGAAAGCAGAGCAGAACCAGACATATCACTTTTAGAGGTAATATTCAAGGTGGGTGCATGCATCTTTTAAATTCACTGCCTTCGCCTGCAGACAGGAACCATGAATCAGAAGGAGACAGAAAATGCAGTTAAAATCACACCTTTTATAATAATGGTAAAAAATGGTACAAATAGAAAATATGGTCAATACATAGCCAGGGTACAGTAGCCAAAGCGATTAGTCAGAACAAGCCAGTAAATCAGGAAGCCAGAGATCAGCATGGTCAGAGACAGCAGACAGGATCAGGAACCAGAAGGGACATCAGCCAGGCAAGTCTTCAACAGGAATACAGCAGAGACTCTTTTGATATGTTTGACCAAGGCGAAGGCACAGGAGAAATGAACCAGGCAGTTTAAATAGCCAGAAGGGGCTGGCTGTAGGATGGAGTGACGAGTAGGAAATGATCACCAGGTGAGCAACAGTGGAACGATGAGTGCTGGCAATTAACCGACATGACAGCTGAGCAACCTAAGTGCTGAGAAGGGAGGGCAGGTGAACCCGACCCTGACACCAGCAAAGATGACAGTTACAGGGTTGGGAAAACCATATAGCACTCCTGAGAGTGCTTACAACAGTCAACTTTTCTTCATATGGTTTAAATCCTTTTCCAAAAGTAAAACAGTCTTGTACTGAAACTGCTTAAAGGCTAAGTTCACCTTTGTTCACCATTTTTTTTTCTAAATTCCAGCTCCCCTATGTACCAATACAGCATTAATGTACTTATTTTGCAAAAATAAAACAGCTTTCCTTTAATTCTACACAGGCTTATCTCACATTCTTCTTAGCTGTTTAAAACACTGCTCAATTGCTTCTGCCTTACTTCCTGGGCAGACTTTAGTTCATGACACAGGAAGGAGTTGACCAGCTGATCTCATTAGCACACACCTTGCATTATTCACCCTCAGTTTGTCAACTCCTTCTTGTGTCATGACCTAAAGTCTGTCCAGGAAGTAAGGCCTCATACACACTATACAACTTTTGTTGTCTGATTTCCTTTAGATTTACCAAAACCATGTAGTGCAAGGGCCTGCCTAATTGCATACAAATCAAAACTCTTAAGGTTTGACCTCATATTATATGGTTTTGGTAAATCTGAAGGAAAAAATCTATAGAAAATTGGATAGTGTGTATCCAGCTTTAGGCAGAAGTAATTGAGCGGTGTTTTTAAACAGCTATGAGGAGAGTGAGCCATTGGAATAAAGATTGGTGGCTTGCTTCTAAGATAATAGTTGATTTTTGTATTCCCTGGCACTTTTCATAGTCCCTTTAAGCTCGGCTATGATAACTTCCCCAGGGCAGGTATGAAAAGTAATGTTAAAGACATTTTGCTCTTAATCCAACTGGCTTCCTCGGTGTGGGAACCTACCACATCAGCATTTTTACCCACATGAGTAACACACACCTTAATTAAAATGCCATGGTATCAGGAAATGTGTCAAAGAATTTTTAGGTTGCCCAAGACATGAAATAAGGTGTGAAAGCTGTGTTAACTGACATATTCCAGTCATGGTGTCATTAGGTCTTTGGACAGGTAAAGATATAAAAGCGTTATTATATGAGGGTAACAGGTGCCAGTTTTCAAAGGCCCCACCCCTGTTAAAGAATTTTGTTCCAGTTTGACACACCCAGCCTTATTCATGCCTTTGGCTGACTGCTGAGTCCTTACCTGTAGACTTCACCTTGCTATGTTGTATCATGCGTTTGCCAAGCATTTATTTTGTCTCGGCAGTGACAAAATGACTATCCGCTAGTGCTCAGGTGAGCCTGTTTGTCCTGGATGAGCTTGGGTGCATGTGGAACTGTGGCTTAGTTGATTAAATCGCCTTTCTAGTAAACAGGAGATCTTGAATTTGACTCTCAGTTCTTGGTTCAGTTTAAAAAAACAAAAGGTTGTAAGAATTGGTCAGAGACCTTTTTGCGTGAATGTGGTTTCTTGCCTGGGCTTGCTTTAAATGCTAAGTTCACCTTTTTTTCTAAATTCCAGCTCCCATATGTACCATTATAGCATTAATGAACTTATTTTGCAAAAATAAAACAGCTTTATATTAACCACTTAAGACTGGATCATTTGGCTGGCCAAAGAGCAGAGCACTTTTTGTGATTCGGCACTGCGTCACTTTAACTGACAATTGCGCAGTCGTGCGACGTGGCTCCCAAACAAAATTGACATCCTTTTTCCCCACAAATAGAGCTTTCTTTTGGTGGTATTTGATCACCTCTGCGGTTTTTATTTTTTGCGCTATAAAAAAAATAGCAACAATTTTGAAAAAACACATAATTTGTTTACTTTTTGCTATAATAAATATCCCCAAAAAATATATAAAAACTTTTTTCCCTCAGTTTAGGCCGATATGTATTCTTCTACATATTTTTGGTAAAAAAAAAAAAAATTGCAATAAGGATTTGATTGGTTTGCGCAAAAGTTATAGCGTGTACAGAATAGGGGTTCGTTTTATGGCATTTTTATTAATAATGTTTTTTTACTAGTAATTATTATTATTATTATTCAGGATTTATATAGCGCCAACAGTTTGCGCAGCACTTTACAATATGAGGGCAGACAGTACACTTACAATACAAATCAATACAGGAGGGATCAGAGGGCCGTGCTCGTTGGAGCTTACAATCTAGAAGGGAGGGTCAAGTTGAAACAAAAGGTATTAACTGTGGGGGGATAATCTGATGGAGAAAATTTCTACCACTGCGATTTCTATCATGTCTGCAACATTATGGCGGACACATTGGACAATTTTGACACATTTTTGGGACCATTGTCATTTTTACAGCGATCAGTGCTATAAAATTGCACTGATTACTGTAAAAATTACACTGGCAGTGAAGGGGTTAACCACTAGCTGGCTAGGAAGGGGTTAACTGTGTTCCAGAGAGTGATTATAACTGTTAGTGGGCGTGGCTATGAGTGACACGTCACTGATCACTGCTCCCGATCACAGGGAGCTGTGATCAGTGACAGTGTCACTAGGCAGAATGGGGAGATGCTTGTCTACATTAGCATCTCCCTGTTCTTCCTCTCCATGAGATGATCACAGGTATCCCCGTGAACATCGAGTCTGCGGGACTCACGACCCTACTCACAGAGCTCGTGGCAGGTGAGGAACGCACAGGTACGTTACTTTTTGCGCAGCCGTGCCATTCTGTCTAAATAAATGTACAGGCGGCGGTCGGCAAGTGGTTAATTCTACACTGGCTTACCTCGCTCTCTTTATACAGTAGCTGTTTAAGAACACTGCTCGATTACTTCTGCCTTACTTCCTGGACAGACTTTAGGTCATGACATAGGAAGGATTTGACCAGCTGATCTCATTAGCATGCACCCTACATTAACCACCCTCAGCTGGTCAAACCCCTTCCTGTGTCATGACCTGATTAAAGTGCCTGTCTATTAAACAGGAGATTAGTGATGGACGAACTTCCGACGGGACGTTTCGCGAACGCGAAATGCGAACGGACCCAAACGTTCGCGAAACCGACCGTTCGCCGCGGGCCCCATTGACTTCAATGGGAGGCGAACTTTGCAAACCTTCATGTCGAATTTGCGGCCACGTGGTAATTATTAGGGGGTAAAACGTAGTCCCACCATCTGGACAATGACATAATACATGTATGAGGTGAATTTGGGATCGATAACTACAAGCATTTTTATTTTATTTGGGAAATTGTTCTAACAATTCAGGACTATGGAGTTAATGAAGGCAATGGAGGAGAGGGAAGGTCAGGGACCAGGGTAGGCAAAGAAGAGGGTGCAGGAGATGATCACCAGCAGCGTGACATACCGGAATGACACATGCACCGTGATAGAGGCATCTGACAGCAGCACCGTAATACAGAGCACTGACAGCAGCACCGTGACATACAGCGCTGACAGCAGCACCGTGACATACAGCGCTGACAGCAGCACCGTGACATACAGCGCTGACAGCAGCACCGTGACATACAGCGCTGACAGCAGCACCGTGACATACAGCGCTGACAGCAGCACCGTGACATACAGCGCTGACAGCAGCACCGTGACATACAGCGCTGACAGCAGCACCGTGACATACAGCGCTGACAGCAGCACCGTGACATACAGCGCTGACAGCAGCACCGTGACATACAGCGCTGACAGCAGCACCGTGACATACAGCGCTGACAGCAGCACCGTGACATACAGCACTGACAGCAGCACCGTAAGCAGCCCCAGGAGGAAGTCAGCACAGCACAGGGATGGTGTGATCCCCTCATAATAAGAACCCCCAGGAGGAAGTCAGCACAGCACAGGGATAGTGTGATCCCTTCATAATAAGAACCCCCAGGAGGAAGTCAGCACAGCACAGGGATATCATAAGCAGCCCCAGTAGAAATATGACACCGCTCAACCTCTTCAAAGAGGAGGGTAGGGGCATATAGTACGGTGTGCTTTTTTGGGTCAAGGAAGTGAGCCAAATGAATTAAGAAGGTCTGTGTGCTTGATTAAAAAAATAGTTTATAGACATATACATGGTCTACTGGTCACATGTGTTGAATTCCTCCGAGATCCATGCCTCATTCATTTTTAGAAATGTGAGGTAGTTAACACTGTGGTGAGCTAGGCGAGTACGCTTATCGGTCACAATCCCCCCTGCTGCGCTGAACGTCCTTTCGGACAGGACACTGGATGAGGGGCAAGCCAACAGTTCGATTGCAAATTGGGCAAGCTCTGGCCAGAGGTCAAGCCTGCCCACCCAGTAGTCTAGGGGTTCATCACTCCTCAGAGCGTCCACATCGGCCGTTAACCCAATGTAGTCGGACACCTGACGGTCTAGGCGTTCCCTGATGCTGGATCCGGATGACACCTGTCGATGGGTCGGCTGAAAGAATGACCTCATATCCGAAGTCACCAACACATCTTCAAACCGGCCTCTTCTTGCAGGCGCTGTTGGATTGGTACCCGCAAATCCTTCTCTGGGAGTGGGAATTGCTCCTCTGCCAGCGCACGCAAAAGCAGAATGCAGCATTTCTCGAAGCAAGGCCTGGAAGTGCTGCATTCTGACAGCCCTCTGCGACGGCGGTAACATTTCCGCCATTTTGTGTTTGTACCGGGGGTCTAAGTACGTTGCCACCCAGTACTGGTCCTTGACCCTCATGCTTTTTATACGGGGGTCCCTATTAAAACACTGGAGCATGAAGGCCCCCATTTGCACTAAAGTGGAAGCGGTGTGGTGGCCTGGCTCCTGCTCATCATCCAGGATAATGTCGTCCTCTTCATTCTCCTCTCCCCATCCTCGCACAACAGGGATCCCAGAAAGGTTTAAAGCATGCTCTTCTTGCTCCTGCTCATCCGCCCCGGCACCATCCTCCTCTGACTCCTCATCAGACTCCTGTTGTTGACTTGTCTCAGATAGAGTAGCCCCCCCTGGGAATTCATCCAGCATTGCGACTTCCTCATCTTCCCGCTCCTGCTCCTCCACAGCCTGATCAATGACACGACGCAATGCACGCTCCAGAAAGAAGGCATAAGGTACCATGTCACTGATGGCGCCATGGCTGCGACTGACCAGTTTGGTGATCTCCTCAAATGGCCGCAGAAGTCTGCATGTGTCGCGCATGAGCAGCCACTGGCGCGGTGAAAAAAAACCCAGCTCCCCAGAACCGTTTCTTTCGCAGAGTTCATACAGGTAGACGTTAACTGCACGTTTCTGCTGGAGCAGCCTATCAAGCATATAGAAGGTTGAGTTCCATCGCGTCGGGCAATCGCAAATAAGACGTCTGACCGGCAGATGGTGTCGCCGCTGAATGTCAGCAAGGCGAGCCATGGCCGTGTAAGATCTTCTGAAATGGGCCGAGATTTTCCTTGCCTGCCGCAAGATGTCCTGGACCCCAGGGTATTTGACAAGGAATCGCTGCACGACCAAGTTTAAGACGTGTGCCATGCACGGCACGTGCGTGATTTTGCCCTGTTTCAATGCGCTAAGCAGATTGGCACCGTTGTCACACACCACTTTACCAACTGTCAAATTGAGCGGTGTTAGCCACTCATCTGCCTGTGAACGCAAAGCTGAAAGGAGTGCCGGGCCAGTGTGGCTCTTTGCTTCCAGGCACAACAGACGCAGCACGGCATGGCAACGTCTCACCTGGCATGTGGAATAGGTTCTGGGGAGCTTGGGCGGTGCAGTGGAAGAGACGCTAGCAGCGGAAAAGGAGGAGGCAGCTGAGGAGGAGAGGGAGGAGGATGGAGTAGGAGGAGGAGAAGAAGAGTCAGGCCTGCATGCAATCCGTGGCGGTAAAACCAAATCTACACGGGTGCCACGGGTTACATGCTTGACGGCCGTCAGAAGGTTCACCCAGTGGGCAGTAAAACTGATATACCTTCCCTGCCCGTGTTTGCTAGACCACGTGTCTGTGGTCAGATGTATCTTGGCACCGACACTGTGTGCCAGAGATACATTCACTTGCCGCTGAACATGGCCATATAGCTCTGGGATGCCCTTCTCTGAGAAATACTTCCTTCCTGGGACCTTCCATTGTGGTGTTCCAATGGCCACAAATTTGCGAAAGGCCTCCGAGTCCACCAGTTTATATGGCAGTAGTTGGCGGGCTATGAGTTCTGACAAGCCAGCCGCCAACCGTTGGGCAAGAGGGTTATCCGGCATCATCATTTTTTTACGCTCAAACATTAGGCCCACGGAAGCCTGCCTTTTTGCAGAAAAATGTGAGCTTGGCGTGATGGAAGGTGGAGTGGAGGACAATTGTGAGGAGAGAGGAGAAGGAGAAGTAGAAGACGAGGCTGGACGGTGAGAGCCTGCAGTGTGGCTTTGTGTGTTCCGTTGCTCCCACTGGGCTCGGTGATGGCTGCTCATGTGCCTTCTTAAGGCGGTCGTCCCTAGGTGAGTATTGGGCTTACCGCGACTAACGCGTTGACTGCAAAGATTGCAGATGGCAACGCTATTGTCAGCAGCGGACACGTTAAAAAAAGCCCACACTGCGGAGCCATGTGCCGGTGTCCTGGGAGCGCCAGATGTGACCGTACATGGTCGATGACTCGCTCCTGATACATTTGCAGTCTGCTTTGTCCCTGCTGTGCAATGTAAGTCATTGCTGCTTCTCCTCCCTATCTGCTGGTCCATATCTCCCTCTGAACTCCCCTCCTCTTCCTCTCTTGTGGGCACCCACGTGACATCACTAGACACGTCATCATCAACGTCACCTTCCCCACCGCTATAAGTAGAGATCTCGGAGTAGGCAGCAACACCGGGGACCAACCTCCTCCTTGGGCTGATCTGGGTACTGGCGTCAGACTGCTGAGTAGCGCTTGTTGCTACCTCCTCTTCCTGATCCAATACCAAGAGTGGCTGCGCATCAGAAATGTCCTCTTGATATGGATCGGAATATAATTCCAGTGACTCAAGCGGAAGGTATGTGGTGGTGGTGGTGGTGGTCGTGTTGTTGGTGGTAGTGTCTTTGGGGGTGCACATAGCAGAGAGTGAAGAAGAGGGTGCAGATCGAGAGGATGAGGAGGGTGCAGAAGAGTAAGGCTGAGCGAGCCACTCAACCAAGTCTGGTGCATCCTTTAAAGTAATTGAACGCACCTTCTGCAACTTCCCACTTTGGCTCAAGCCTGTTGCTCCTGCCCTACCCCTACCACCCCTGCGGAAGGGCCTGCCTCTTCCTCTGCATGTCATTTTTTAAATGACCCTGTGACAAAACTCTTAGTCCCTATACCGCTGAAGGACTGCTGCAGTATAGGTGAGCGGTCAGCAGTGGTGCACGTCAACCCTATCTATTGTGGACCTATAGCGGTCCTTACAGAACAGCAGACTGTACCGCACTCAAGCCTATGTACCGTAGCACCCTATACCAAGTTACCAGTCCTTATAAGAACTTTTGTGGACCAAGCAGGTTGTGTATTAGTGTTTAGCAGACTGTACGTCAGTCCCTATACCGCTGAAGGACTGCTGCAGTATAGGTGAGCGGTCAGCAGTGGTGCACGTCAACCCTATCTATTGTGGACCGATAGCGGTCCTTACAGAACAGCAGACTGTATCGCACTCAAGCCTATGTACCGTAGCACCCTATACCAAGTTACCAGTCCTTATAAGAACTTTTGTGGACCAAGCAGGTTGTGTATTAGTGTTTAGCAGACTGTACGTCAGTCCCTATACCGCTGAAGGACTGCTGCAGTATAGGGCAGCGGTCAGCAGTGGTGCACGTCAACCCTATCTATTGTGGACCGATAGCGGTCCTTACAGAACAGCAGACTGTACCGCACTCAAGCCTATGTACCGTAGCACCCTATACCAAGTTACCAGTCCTTATAAGAACTTTTGTGGACCAAGCAGGTTGTGTATTAGTGTTTAGCAGACTGTACGTCAGTCCCTATACCGCTGAAGGACTGCTGCAGTATAGGGCAGCGGTCAGCAGTGGTGCACGTCAACCCTATCTATTGTGGACCGATAGCGGTCCTTACAGAACAGCAGACTGTACCGCACTCAAGCCTATGTACCGTAGCACCCTATACCAAGTTACCAGTCCTTATAAGAACTTTTGTGGAACAAGCAGGTTGTGTGTTAGTGATTAGCAGACTGTACGTCAGTCCCTATACCGCTGAAGGACTGCTGCAGTATAGGTGAGCGGTCAGCAGTGGTGCACGTCAACCCTATCTATTGTGGACCGATAGCGGTCCTTACAGAACAGCAGACTGTACCGCACTCAAGCCTATGTACCGTAGCACCCTATACCAAGTTACTAGTCCTTATAAGAACTTTTGTGGACCAAGCAGGTTGTGTATTAGTGTTTAGCAGACTGTACGTCAGTCCCTATACCGCTGAAGGACTGCTGCAGTATAGGGCAGCGGTCAGCAGTGGTGCACGTCAACCCTATCTATTGTGGACCGATAGCGGTCCTTACAGAACAGCAGACTGTACCGCACTCAAGCCTATGTACCGTAGCACCCTATACCAAGTTACCAGTCCTTATAAGAACTTTTGTGGACCAAGCAGGTTGTGTATTAGTGTTTAGCAGACTGTACGTCAGTCCCTATACCGCTGAAGGACTGCTGCAGTATAGGGCAGCGGTCAGCAGTGGTGCACGTCAACCCTATCTATTGTGGACCGATAGCGGTCCTTACAGAACAGCAGACTGTACCGCACTCAAGCCTATGTACCGTAGCACCCTATACCAAGTTACCAGTCCTTATAAGAACTTTTGTGGAACAAGCAGGTTGTGTGTTAGTGATTAGCAGACTGTACGTCAGTCCCTATACCGCTGAAGGACTGCTGCAGTATAGGGCAGCGGTCAGCAGTGGTGCACGTCAACCCTATCTATTGTGGACCGATAGCGGTCCTTACAGAACAGCAGACTGTACCGCACTCAAGCCTATGTACCGTAGCACCCTATACCAAGTTACCAGTCCTTATAAGAACTTTTGTGGAACAAGTGAGTTGTGAATGTTTAGCAGACTGCAGCAGAAGGGCAGCAGTCAAGTATAATATCCTTTCTATATTTGGAAGAAAGAATATTATACATGTACAAGCCTATTACTGTACCACTGATACCAGTCCTGAAAAGAACCTTTGTGGAACTAATAATAACAGCAAGTCTTTAAAATTACCCTCACTGCCTGACAACACTGCTTCCTTCCTGTCCCTATACAAATTGGCAAAAAAAGAGAACGATTAGTGGTTACTGGAACAGCTCTTTTGTGGACCTTGATAGTAACAGCTAATGATGATGATGATGATGATGATGATGAAAGACTAATCTGGCTGTCCCTGTAGCATACACCGTCCTTTCCCTTTCTCTAAACTAACAAAAGACACTCAGGCTGCTGCAAGAATCAGCAGCACAGCAAACCTATCAACACCTAACACCTATACCAGTCCTGAAAAGAACTTTTGTGTACCAAATAGCTAGTGGTTTATCTCTCCCTACTCCACACAGGAACCTGTCCCTATCTTAACAGAAGAAAGAATGTAAAATGGCCACCGGATCGGGTGTATTTATAGGTTAGGGGGAATGTACAAGTGTCCATGTGCTGTCATGTCTCAATTGGCTGTCCTGTATCACATGATAAACGTGTCACCAAAGGTTAAAGCTCTTGTATACATTAAACACGTAAGTCCGCCGCGGCGAACGACGGAAAAAGGCGTTCGAACGTGCGGACCGCGAATGTCGGAAATTCGCCGCGAAACGACCGCCGGGCGAACCGTTCGGCCATCACTACAGGAGATCCTGAGTTTGACTCTCAGCAGTGTCTTCCTTTGGTTCAGTTTCAAGAAACAAAAGGTTGTAGGAATTGCTTAGAGACCTTTTTGCGTGAATGCGTTTTTGTGGTTGGGTTTGCTTTAAGCAATCAGTGGAATAAAGATTAGCTGCTTACATCTAAGCTCATTATTTATTGTTTATTATTGGATTCCCTGACACCTTTCATAGGCTGTTCAGGCTTGGATATGATGAATGCATAGAATGCATTAAGGTGAAAAACCTTGAGGGGTTACAACCCCTTTAATCCGAATGGCTTACTCAGTTCAGTGTGTGGGAACCTACCACAGCAGAATTTTTATCCACATGATTAACTCAGTCACCTTAATTCAAACGCCATGGTATCAGGAAATGTGTCAAAGAATCTTCAATTTTCCCAAGACATGAAAGGAGGTGTGAAAGTTGTGCTATCTGACATATTGTCATTAGGTCATTGCCATGGTGTCATTAGGTCTTTGGACAGGTGTTATTTCTTAGAGTTGCACGTCTGAAGGTCTGAATTGTCTTATGCCCCAGATAAAGATGTAAAAGCAGTATTATGAGGGTGACAGATGACGGTCTGAAAGGCCCCACCCCAGTTAAGAAATCTTTGTTCCAGTTTGACACACCCTGGCTCATTTATGCCTCCGGCCGACTATTAAGGGAACTTACCTGTAGACTTCATCTTCCTATGTTGGGTCATGCATTTGCCGAGTAGTTGCTTTGTCACACCAGTGACAAAACCACTATTCGCTAGTGCTCTGGTGAGTCTGTTTATCCAGGATGAGCTAGGATGTATGTGGCGTTGTGGCTTAGTTGGTTAAAGTGCCTGTCTAGTAAACAGGAGATGCTGAGTTCACCTCTCAGCATTGCCTTCCTTTAGTTCAGTTTCAAGAAACAAAAGCTTGTAGAAATGTCTCAGAAACCTTCTTGCGCAAATGCGGTTTTGTGCTTGGGCTTGTTTTAAAGGCTAAGTTCACCTCTTTTTTTTCCTCTAAATTCAAGCTCCCCTATGTACCAATATAGCATTAATGTACTTATTTAAAAAAAAAAATACAGATTTCTAATAATTCTACACAGGCTTACCTCGCTCTCTTCATAGGTGTTTAAAAACACTGCTTCATTACTTCTGCCTTACTTCCTGGACAGACTTTAGGTCATGACACGGGAAGGCATTGACCAGCTGAGGGTAGATGATGCGTGGTGTGTGCTAATGAGATCAGCCGGTCATCTCCTTCCTGGCTATGAAGAGAGTGAGGTAAGCCGGTGTAGAATTAACAGAAAGCTGTTTAATTTTTGCAAAATAAGTACATTAACGCTATATTGGTACATAGGGGAGCTCGGGAGCTGAAATTTAGAAAATAAAGTGAACAACAAAGGTGAACTTAACCTTTAATAACTGTTAGGTGTGGTTAGACTTTCATTGAATTTTCTTTCATTATTTTAAACATAATTTTCCTTGAAGATTACACTGTTACAGAAAGTGGACAAAAAACAGATCTACTGGCAGGATCAATAAATAATAAAACGATGTTACAAGAGAGACATAGAAAAACTGCTGTTAAGTCCAGTGACTAGTTCGAGATTGCACTGCACAGATTTAGGGTTGAATATATTTTTTACTCTGTGTCATCACCCTTCGGACACTGCCCAGATTTAAATTCTATCTGTTACCTTGTCACATGGTGGAGGGTATCAGGAATAACTAAGAAGGGGGGTTAAGGGGGGGGGGAAAGGGGGAAGCACAGCATATGCAGTTTTAATAGTGGCTACTTATAACATCCAAGTTTGTTAGCAGGTAATCCTCCATTTGTGTTAGAGCGGGGGGGCTTATTTATATAGGTTCATCTTCTAAGTGTGACTTATGGCCCCACTAGCATCACCAACCTCCATTCATTAGTAGTGTCACGGCTGCTCCTCTGAGCCTAAGGTTATTGAGGAATAGTGATGGACGAACTTCCGACGGGACGTTTCTCGGACGCGAACGCGGCCGATAGTTCGCGAACCGTAACGTTCGCGGTGGGCCACATTGACTTCAATGGGATGCGAACTTTGCAAACCTACAGGTCAAATTTGCAGCCACAAAATAATTACTAGCTGTGCAAACATAGTCCCACCACATGGCCAATGACATAACACATGTATGAGGTGAATCTGGGATCGACAACTACAAGCATTCTTTTTTATATGTGAAATTGTGACAATTCAGGACTGTGGAGCGCATGAAGGCAATGGAGGAGAGGGAAGGTCAGGGTAGGCAAAGAAGAGAGTGCAGGAGATGATCACCAGCAGCGTGACATACAGCAATGACACCTGCACCGTGATAGAGTGATCTGACACCAGCACCGTGATAGAGAGCACTGACATCAGCAGCGTGACATAAAGCACTGACACCAGCACCGTGATATACAGCACTGACACCAGCAACGTGATATACAGCACTGACACCAGCAGCGTGACATACAGCAATGACACCTGCACCATGATAGAGTGATCTGACACCAGCACCGTGATAGAGAGCACTGACATCAGCAGCATGACATAAAGCACTGACACCAGCACCGTGATATACAGCACTGACACCAGCACCGTGATAGAGAGCACTGACATCAGCAGCGTGACATACAGCAATGACACCTGCACCGTGATAGAGTGATCTGACACCAGCACCATGATAGAGAGCACTGACATCAGCAGCGTGACATACAGCAATGACACCTGCACCGTGATAGAGTGATCTGACACCAGCACCGTGATAGAGAGCACTGACATCAGCAGCGTGACATAAAGCACTGACACCAGCACCGTGATATACAGCACTGACACCAGCACCGTGATAGAGAGCACTGACATCAGCAGCGTGACATACAGCAATGACACCTGCACCGTGATAGAGTGATCTGACACCAGCACCGTGATAGAGAGCACTGACATCAGCAGCGTGACATAAAGCACTGACACCAGCACCGTGATATACAGCACTGACACCAGCACCGTGATATAGAGCACTGACACCTGCAGCGTGACATACAGCAATGACACCTGCACCGTGATAGAGTGATCTGACACCAGCACCGTGATAGAGAGCACTGACATCAGCAGCGTGACATAAAGCACTGACACCAGCACCGTGATATACAGCACTGACACCTGCACTGTAAGCAGCCCCAGGAGGAAGTCAGCATAGCACAGGGATGGTGAGAGCCCCTCATAATGAGCATAGCACAGAGATGGTGGGAGCCCCTCATAATATGCACAGCAGAGGTACAGCCCCAGGAGTAAGTCAGCATAGCACAGGGATGGTGGGAGCCCCTCATAATAAGCAGCCCCAGGAGGAAGTCAGCATAGCACAGGGATGGTGGGAGCCCCTCATAATGAGCATAGCACAGGGATAGTGGGAGCCCCCCATAACATGCACAGCAGAGGTACAGCCCCAGGAGGAAGTCAGCACAGCACTGGGATGGTGGGAGCCCCTCATAATAAGCAGCCCCAGGAGGAAGTCAGCAAAGCACAGGGATGGTGGGAGCCCCTCATAATAAGCAGCCCCAGGAGGAAGTCAGCACAGCACAGGGATGGTGGGAGCCCCTCATAATAAGCAGCCTCAGGAGGAAGTCAGCATAGCACAGGGATGGTGGGAGCCCCTCATAATAAGCAGCCCCAGGAGGAAGTCAGCACAGCACAGGGATGGTAAACTTTACAAACCTACAGGTCATATTTGCAGCCACAAAATAATTACTAGCTGTGCACACATAGTCCCACCACATGGCCAATGACATAACACATGTATGAGGTGAATCTGGGATCGACAACTACAAGCATTCTTTTATTATATGTGAAATTCTGACAATTCAGGACTCTTGAGACAATGGAGGCGAGGGAAGGTCAGGGTAGGCAAAGAAGAGGGTGCAGGAGATGATCACCAGCACCAGCACCATGATATAGAGCACTGACACCTGCACCGTGATAGAGTGATCTGACATCAGCACTGTGATAGAGAGCACTGACATCAGCAGCGTGACATAAAGCACTGACACCAGCACCGTGATATACCAGTCCTTAAGGATTAGCAGACTGTACCTCACTCAACCCTATATACTGTAGTACGCTATACCTTACCAGTCCTTAGAAGGACCTTTGTGCCACTAGTAGGTTGTGATTAGCAGACTGTACCTCAGTCCCTATACTGATAAAGGACTGCTGCAGAATAGGGCAGCAGTCAGCAGTAGTGCACCTCAACCCTATATATTGTGGACCTATACCAGTCCTTAAGGAATAGCAGACTGTACCTCACTCAACCCTATATACTGTAGTACACTATACCTTACCAGTCCTTATAAGGACCTTTGTGGAACTAGTAGGTTGTGATAAGCAGACTGTACCTCAGTCCCTATACTGATAAAGGACTGCTGCAGAATAGGGCAGCAGTCAGCAGTAGTGCACCTCAACCCTATATATTGTGGACCTATACCAGTCCTTAAGGAATAGCAGACTGTACCTCACTCAACCCTATATACTGTAGTACACTATACCTTACCAGTCCGTATAAGGACCCTTGTGGAACTAGTAGGTTGTGATTAGCAGACTGTACCTCAGTCCCTATACTGATAAAGGACTGCTGCAGAATAGGGCAGCAGTCAGCAGTAGTTCACCTCAACCCTATATATTGTGGACCTATACCAGTCCTTAAGGAATAGCAGACTGTACCTCACTCAACCCTATGTACTCTAGTACACTATACCTTACCAGTCCTTATAAGGACCTTTGTGGAACTAGTAGGTTGTGATTAGCAGACTGTACCTCAGTCCCTATACTGATAAAGGACTGCTGCAGAATAGGGCAGCAGTCAGCAGTAGTGCACCTCAACCCTATATATTGTGGACCTATACCAGTCCTTAAGGATTAACAGACTGTACCTCTTTCAACCCTATGTACTGTAGTACACTATACCTTACCAGTCCTTATAAGGACCTTTGTGGAACTAGTAGGTTGTGATTAGCAGACTGTACCTCAGTCCCTATACTGATAAAGGACTGCTGCTGAATAGGGCAGCAGTCAGCAGTAGTGCAGCTCAACCCTATATATTGTGGACCTATACTAGTCCTTAAGGAATAGCAGACTGTACCTCACTCAACCCTATATACTGTAGTACTCTATACCTTACCAGTCGTTATAAGGGCCTTTGTGGAACTAGTAGGTTGTGATTAGCAGACTGTACCTCAGTCCCTATACTGATAAAGGACTGCTGCAGAATAGGGCAGCAGTCAGCAGTAGTGCAGCTCAACCCTATATATTGTGGACCTATACCAGTCCTTAAGGAATAGCAGACTGTACCTCACTCAACCCTATATACTGTAGTACACTATACCTTACCAGTCCTTATAAGGACCTTTGTGGAACTAGTAGGTTGTGATTAGCAGACTGTACCTCAGTCCCTATACTGATAAAGGACTGCTGAAGAATTGGGCAGCAGTCAGCAGTAGTGCACCTCAACCCTATATATTGTGGACCTATACCAGTCCTTAAGGATTAGCAGACTGTACCTCACTCAACCCTATATACTGTAGTACACTATACCTTACCAGTCCTTATAAGGACCTTTGTGGAACTAGTAGGTTGTGATTAGCAGACTGTACCTCAGTCCCTATACTCATAAAGGACTACTGCAGCAGAAGGGCAGCAGTCAAGTATAATATTCTTTCGATATTTGGAAGAAGGAATATTATACGTGTACAAGCCTATTACCATACCAGTCCTGAAAAGAACATTTGTGGACCTAACAGTAACAGCTACTGATTAAACTGACTGTCCCTCACTGCCACACACAGCTTCCTGCCTTTCCCTATTTAAACTGAAAAACACAGGCTGCTGCAACAATAACTTGAATAGCACTCAAAACTATATCCTGTACTACTTTACCATACCAGTCCTGAAAAGGACTTTTGTGGACCTAATAGTAACAGCTATTGATTAAACTGACTGTCCCTGCTGCACATAGCGTCCTGTCCCTCTCTACACTAACAAAAGACAGGCTGCTGCAACAATGACTTGAATAGCAGTGCCTCAAACCTATATCCTGAACTACACCTAACACCTATACCATACCAGTCCTTAAAAGAACTTTTGTGGACCTAATAGCTAGCGATTTGGGTCACTGCAGTCTCTCCCTGCTCCACACAGCAACCTCTCCCTATAGTGACATACGAAAGAATGTAAAATGGCTGCCGGATCGGGTCTATTTATAAGTTAGGGGGAATGTCCAAGTGTCCATGTGCTGTAATGTCTCAATTGGCTGTCCTGTACCACATGATGGATGTGTCATCATAGGTCAAAGTTCTTTTACACAGTAAACACGGAAGTCCGCCGGGCGAACAGCCGCAATAGTCCGCCGATCGGGTGGACCGCGAACAGTCGAAATTCGCAGCGAAACGACCACCGGGTGAACCGTTCGGCCATCCCTATAGAGGAAGAGATCCGATTTGGAGTGGTGATGCCAGAGGGACCACAGTAGGGTAAATTTGTCATATGTGTCCTCCGCCCTCGCCTGCAGCACCTCCATGAGCATCATGTCGTTAAGGATGTCCACCCATCCAGAAATAGGGGGGTGGAATCTTTCTTCCAGTAAAGAGAAATAACATGGCGAGCAGCAGAGAGGAAGAATCGTAGGAGACTCTTCTTCTGCATTTGAATCGTTCCTGGAAGGATGGATAGGAGGGCAGTCAGAGGCAAAGGAGACAAGGAAGTCTGATATACATCATTATATATCTCAAAAATCTTGTCCCAGAATGGACGAACCTTAACACAGTCCCACCATATGTGGATGTAGGATCCTCTTCCTCCGTGACATCGCCAACACGTGTCTGTAGTTGATGGGAACATCCCGTGCACTGTGACCGGAACCCTGTATCACCGTGACAACAATTTGTAGTTCTTCTCTTGTTTGAAGCCGGACCTGGATGCTTTGTGTGCGAGTGTAAATGAGGTAGTCCATTGTGCAGGGGAAATCTCTATATTCCGGTCTCTTGACCATTTATGTGTGTATGCGGGAAGAGAATCATACAGGTGAGCTTGAATGTCTTTGTATATTAACGATAATGTGTGTCTGGGGGTTTGAGAGAGGCTACACATGTCTTCAAATGAAGTGAGTGGTCTGTGGACCTTTCCAGAAAGGTGGAGAGATCAGAATTGGTTTAGAGAGAATATGGATAGCCAGTCTGTCGTGGTGGGCGTCTGCGGGTCTGAGGGTGGGTGGAAATGACCAGTGGTGGGATGGACAAATTGGTTAGCTACTGGCCAATGTTCCCATCTGTATGCCCAACAGTGTTCCCTAGAAGAGAAAGCAGGTAGGGTTGAGTTGTCGAATAAAGGGGAGAGAGGGCTTGGATCAGTGGACAGGGCGTATGTATTGGTCTTATTGTACCATAGTGTGAGGGCCACCGTCGTCAGTGGGGAGACTCCTTGTATCGTGCGAAATTTGGCATTGTATCCCCACAGGAGGGCTCGTAGGTCCACTCATGCCATGTCTTGTTCAATAGAGGTGGGGGGTTTAGTTAGTGGTCTCGGGAACCATTCCAGGAGTCTGGAGAATAGCACTGAAAAGCATTTGGCAAATGCGTGAGATCCCCCGCAGCCGGAGCACAGGTGCTTGAAATGACAGTTCACTCCAAATTTGCCTTTGTTAAACTGCCAATAAAAACCCCATCGCTTTTCGGTCAGTTGCTCTGAGGTTGCTGAACCTCCGACCCCGTCTGAAAAAACTGGCTTGGAGCCCTCCCCGCCGTCATCAACTTCATCCACAAGCTAATGTCCTTGTGGTCCCAGGGAAGCAACGGTCGGACCGCCATCCATTGCCAAAATAGCTCATCGTACCGGAGTCCTAGGCTCCGCCCCCAAGCCCCGCCTTCCAGTCCCTCTTAAAGCGGCCACTATCTATTCTAAAAATGGTGACTGTGCAGTCCCAGCACATGTCGTGCCGTCCCTCCGCCCACAGCATGCAGCTGCCAGCTCCGTGGACTCTCTTTATCCTGGGCTGCATTTCTGCACTATCCCTACTTTTATGCTCTTATTTCTTGTTTTTCTGGGTTTGGCCGTTCCAGGGTGGCACCACAGGTAGGCTAAGGCATACACCAATTGCACCATAGAGTTCAGATATCTGACATTGTGGCTTCCCATTGGCAGTAGAGATCTACATGGTTACATAGCCACTGCTTGCTGCTTCATGCATAGAGTTGTGGGCACAATTCATGTTGGTTCTAGTAAATTGATTGGTCCTCTCTTTTGTCTAAATGCCTGAACTTAAAGCCTGGCTGCACTCCTGCTCCACCATTTTTCTCCCTTCTTCAAGGCTCCTGTAACCACTCTGCTTGTATGTTATTTTTCTCTTTTTTACTCTTGCTGCTGTTTACATTTGTTTTATTTTCTTTCTCAGAACACGTCCCTATTATTAACATAACTTTTATGGACAGAACAATTTTGCATATATAATCTCTTTATGTCTTACGAAAAGGACCAAGGAAATGTACACATGAATTCTCTAGAGCAGGGGTCTCAAACTGTTGTAAAACTACAAGTCCAATCATGCCTCTGCCTGTGGGAGTCATGCTTGTAACTGTCAGCCATGCAATGCCTTATGGGACTTGTAGTTTGGCAAACAGCTGGAGGGCCGCTAGTTTGAGACCCTTGATCTAGAGCAATCTTCTTTGGAATAGGACGCCTATTCCAGAGTGGGACACTTCCTACCTAAGGAGAATAAGGCAAAGTCAATTATAGAAGTTGCAACTTCTTAGGCCGCGTACACACGGGCGGACTATCCGTCCAACTAAGTCCGTCAGACAATCCGACAGACAGTCCGTCCTACTTTTGAATGAACGGACTTGACCACACACGACGAACAGACAGTCCGCTGAAAGCTTGCACGATGACGTGTATGGTACGTACGACGGGACTAGAAATTCGACGTCCAATACACTGCAATGCAACCTTCGGCTGTGTAAATCCTTTCTGAGCATGCGCCATACTTAGTCCGTCCAACTAGCCTACTCACGAGCGGACTGTCCGCTGAAACCAAGTTTGGACGGACAATATTACGGAAATTCCGAAAGACTTAGTCCGCCAGACTGTCCGCTGAAAAAGTCCGCTGAAGCCCACACACGAGCGGATTGTCCGCTGAAACACGTTTCAGCGGACCAAGTCCGTCAGACAGTCCGCCCGTGTGTACGCGGCCTTAGGCAGCAAGTTGAAGGTATTAGCAGATGTGGTTTGCAGAGCAAAAGGCTGGAACTCTTGCAACACCTTTACATGCAACTATAGGTTAAATGTATCCTGTAATCCTAGGTAAATTATGGGTGCCCCAGTATTATCTGCCACACTGGAACAACATTAAAGCCTTATTCAGCAGCATCTGTTGTTTTGGTGTCTTTTATTCTATTTCCCTCCCTGGTTAGTCCATGGCCAGTTAGATTCCATTGTGTGTGTATGCAAAATGAAAAGTTGTTTTCAGATACTTGCCATAATTTTCCTAGCTCTGACTCACCTCAACAAAAAGCCCTCCCTTATCCGCTGTGAGTCTGGTCATGGAACACTGGCAAAGGGGGAGCCTTGAATTTATTGGACAAAATAGGAATTTCCCTATTGGGGGTCAAGGGGTGGAGATGACCTATTGTGTGCTGACGTAAAGCAACACCAAGAAAAGAAAATTACGCTAAGGCTCCATTCACACTCGTGCGACTTGTCATGCAACTTTGGACATCAAAGTCATATGATAAGTAATTTCCTATGTTTTCCAATGATAACCATTCATATATGTGCGACTTAAAGTTTCAGCAACTTCAAAGTAGTTCATGCGCTACTTTGGTCTGACTTTCATGCAACTTGAGGGCCATAGATTTCAATGTTAACCCTCAAAAGTTGCATGAAAGCAATACCTGATAGTTATACAATGCAACAGTTATCCATTATCACTAGTTAAATTCGTATCCAAGTTGCCCCGATCCAAAGTTGCATCAAAGTTTTGTCAAAGTTGCACTCCAAAGTCTGCACAACTTTGGAGTCATAAAAGTGTGAATGCAGCCTAAAGCAAAAACTTTTTTCATTTCTGATAAAGTGATGAGTGTAAACCCGCCATAAGTTTCCATTTTTTTAGCCACCTGTGTTTCATTAGGGAGATTTCCCTTAACTTCCTGACTTAACTTGTCTCAATAGGAACTGAGAAGATATCATTCAAATGTGAAGGAAGCCCTCTCTTTAAAGATTTCCTCTCTATTTCTGTTCTGGTGGTAACTCAACATTTTGGATTTACCCTTATTTTATTCCGGTTGACATTGGTGATCTGGAAAATCTTTAACCAATAGAGATCTGCACTATTGCCAAATGACGGCTACAGCGCGGACCTCCTTTGCCGGGACTACGTCTATTGACGTCGTCCCGTGCACGAACGGCCTGCGCGCCCCCTGAGGGGCGCGCGGCGTGCTCTGTGATCGGCGAGTCTATGAGACTCGCCTGATCACGGATCCGAGCAAGGGGTCGACCCTGACCCCTTACCACGTGATCAGCTGTCAGCCAATCGTCTATTTTTCCTCCTCGCGCTGACAGCGCGAAGAGAAAAAAAAGAGCCGAGCACCGGCGGCCGTGATCGGGACATCAGTCCCGATCACGGCCAGCTTACCAGTGCCCACCTGCCCCCTGCCAGTGCCACCTCAGGAATAAATAAGTGCCCCCCGTCAGTGTCATCCAGCAGTGCCCATAGTGCCACCCAACAGTGCCCATAGTGCCACACATCAGTGCCCACAGTGCCACCCATCAGTGCCCACAGTGCCACCCATCAGTGCCCACAATCTGCCTCAACAACGGTGCTGTACCCCAGTGCCACATATCCATGCCCATCAGTGTCATCTACTAGTGCCCATCAGTGCCCATCAGTGCCGCCCATCAGTGCCCACCTATCAGAGCCACCTATCAGTGCCCATCAGTCCCATCTATCAGTGGTACCTATCAGTGCCCCTTAGTGCCACCCATCCGTGCCACCCATCCATGCCACCCATCTGTGCCATCTTATCTGTGCCCATCTTTGCCCATCAGTGCCGCCTTATCTGTGCCCATCAGTACTGCCTTATCTTTGCCTATCGGTGCCACCTTATCCGTGCCTATTAGTGCCGCCTTAACTATGCCTATCAGTGCCCACCAGTGCAGCCTATCAGTGCCCACCAGTGCAGCCTATCAGTGCCGCCTCATCAGCGCACTTCAATGAAGGAGAAAAATGACCTGTTTGCAAAATTTTATAACAAACTATTAAACATGATTTTTTTAAATTTTTTTATTTTGCATCTTTTTTTGTTTGTTTAGCAAAAAATAAAACTCCCAGCTGTAATTAAATACCACCAAAAGAAAGCTCTATTTGTGGGAAAAAAAGGATAAAAAAATCATTTGGGTACGGTGCTGTATGCCCGTGCAATTGTCATTCAAAGTGCATCAGCTCTGAAAGCTGAAAATTGGTCTGGGCAGGAGGGGGGTTTAAGTGCCCAGTAAGCAAGTGGTTAACAAGGACATAGACAACATGAAAACATGGCAAAGGCTCTAACTAATCACCAGTCTATCCAAACCTATAAATAAAAGTTTTTTCTTGGGTTATACTTTAACCTTTAAAGGTTCAAAGAATATCCAAGATCTGGGAAAATATAATACCAATCATAATTTATATATGAAGAAATGGCTAAATGTCATCTGCAGAAAATAAACCCAAATGCTTTGATCTTGTTATTAGAGAACAAAGCACGAAATGTATTATGGCCTGCCAAAAGTTGTGGTATTTTTAGTGATAGCATTTATTGTTTTACTGGTAACCAGGACAGTGTTTTTATTTAATTGATTCTAGACTTTTTGGGAAAAAATATGAATTGTATAACTGTAATTTATCCAAACAGAGATGTAAGACAAGTCTCATGCACGTGCTGTACCCTTTTGTCTCATAAGAAATAGTGTTCATTTTGTTCTTTTTTCTAAGATGTATTGCCCAAAAACAAATAGTTCAGAACACTGGAAAAAAACAATAAATATAATAAATATAATTGAGAACAAATATGACTATATAAAGTCCATATGTTACGTGTTCAGGAAGCTTTAAAGCACTGCATATGTCCAGTAATACAGTAACTTGCTGTCCCCACTCAATTGGTGGGACACTTATTAAATGAAAAACAAAAGCAACAGGAAGAATGTGAGCAAAATGTACATACAAGCAATATCTTTTTAAAGAATACAAATTACACTTGACAGCATGAATGCTCCTCTAGGGAGCTTATTGAGGAGGTAAGGCTTGACTAGGGAGGGTTAATTTTGCCTGTTATTTAGCCGAGGTTCACACTGACAGCTGGATTGAAATTGTGGGAGTTCAGTTGAACCCACACAATTTCATACCCACGTGTCAGTCCGACTTCAGGAGCAATTTCAGAGACATCTGTGTGGGTTCCTGCAGTAAAAGTACTCCAGTCCAAAAAAGAAGCCGCCTAAATGGGACTCCAGTAGTGTATCATATAATTAAACAAAGAATAATTATCAGCCAAAAATTAATTTTTAATCAAATTTTTTGGGGATTAACGTTACTTATATATAGCAGGTAAAATAAGTATTGAACACGTCACCATTTTTCTAAGAAAATATATTTCTAAAGGTTCTATTAACTAGTTGCTCCCCGCCCACTGTCAAATGAAGGTGGGGTGGTACGGCTCTCTTTCTAGGACGCCGTCATTTGATGGCGTCCCAGAACGGCCCCACTCACACGCATTGCGGCCATGCTGTGTTGCTAGGAGATGGCGCAAGACTGATCTCTGTAAAGAGTCGTGTCCGTGGCTCTTTAACCATGTGATCGGCTACGTCCAATCAATGCCCATCACTGCTGTCGATCAATGCCCATCAGTGTCACCCATCAGTGCCACTCACCAATGCCCATCAGTGCCCATCAGTGCCGCCCATCCATTCCACCTATCAGTGCCCATCAGTGCCACCTAACAGTGCCCATCAGTGCCACCTAACAGTGCTCATTAGTGCCACATATCAGTGCCACCTGTCAGTGTTGATCAATGCTCATAAGTGTCGCCCACCAGTGCCACTCACCAATGCCCATCAGTGCCCATCATCACTGCCTATCCATGCTGCCTATCAGTGCCCATCAGTGCCACCTAACAGAGCCCATCAGTGCTGCCTATCAGTGCTCATCAGTGCCACATATCAGTGCCACCTGTCAGTCCCATAAGTACGGCATATTAGTGCCTCCTCATCAGTGCCACCTAATCAGTGCCCATAAGTGTCACCTCATCAGTGCCCATAAATGCCACATCATCAGCGCACATCAGTGAAGGAGAAAAATTACTTAGTTACAAAATTTACTGACAAAAACATATTTTTTCAACATTTTTGGTCTTTTTTTTGTAAAAAAAAAAAAACCCAGCAGTGATTAAGTACCACCAAAAGAAAGCTCTATTTGTGTGAAGAAAATTATAAAAATGTGTTTGTGTGCAGTGTTGCATGACTACGCAATTTTCATTCAAAGTGCAACAGCACTGAAAGCTGAAAAATGGCTTAGGCAGAAAAGGGGTGTAAGTGCCCTGTAGGCAAGTGGTTAACATGACATTTTCACCACTTGTTGGTAACAAGCCATGCAATCCATATATACAAAGAAACTAAAACAAATAAGTTCAGAAATTAAGTTATGTGTAATAAAATGAAATGATACAGGAAAACAGTATTGAACAGGCTGACTGAAATTTATTTAACCCTTCCCGGCAAGCGTACGCAGATGTGCGTACTCGGCTTCCGGGGGGTATACCGGGATGATGCCCGCACCTGCAGGCATCATCCCGGTACCGTTTTTACAGCGGACAATTGGCTATCCAGCCATAACAACCGAAGTGGCTAAAAGCCGCTCGGCTGTTATGCCGGAGGAGCGGTAGGGGGCATCCCCCCTCCCTCCGCCTCCCGCCACGGTTACCGGTGCTCCCGCTCAATCGGGAGCACCGATTCACGATCTGATGCCTCCGGCTGCTGGGGAGGAACTGGAATGACGCCGTAATCGGCGTCATTCCGGTCTCCTAATTGTAAACACAGAAGAGACGTCATGACGTCACTTCCCGTTTACTCGGTTGCCAATGGCGCCGGTATTAAAAAAATATACAGTATTCAGAATCGCCGTTTTCGGCGATCTGAATACATTGAAGTGTAAAGGACGGATCGGGGGTCTTTTAGACCCCCGATCCCTTACATATAGAGTACCTGTTACCACCTATTACTATCACATGTTTACATTCCTTGTGACACAATAAAAGTGATCAAAAAAAAAAAAATGTATTCATTTTAAAATAAATAAAATAAGTAATAAAAAATTTTTTTTAAAGCGCCCGCCGTCCCTGCGAGCTCGCGAAGCAAAGAAAACGCATCTGGAAGTCGCGTCCGCATATGTAAACGGTGTTCAAATCACACATGTGAGGTATCGCCGTGATCGTCAGAGCGAGAGCAATAATTCTAGCACTAGACCTCCTCTGTAACGCTAACCTGGTAACCGTAAAAAAAAATTTAAGCGTCGCCTATTGAGATTTTTAGCTACCGTACTTTGTCGTCATTCCACGAGTGCGTGCAATTATAAAGTGTGACATGTTTGGTATCTATTTACTCGGCATAACATTATCTTTCACATTGTACAAAAAAATTGGGCTAATTTTACTGTTTCGTTTTTTTAAAATTCATGAAAGTGTCCCTTTTCCCAAAAAGTTGCGTTTAAAACACAGCTGCACAAATACCGTGTGACATAAAATATTGCAACAATCGCCGTTTTATTCTCTAGAGTCTCTTCTAAAAAAATATATATAATGTTTGGGGGTTCTAAGTAATTTTCTATCAAAAAATATGGATTTTAACTTGAAAACACCAAATGCCAAAAATAGGCTTAGTCATGAAAGGGTTAATACTTTATTCAATATAGTTCCGTGGGCCTCTTCTATGAACTTTAGTTCTTTCCATAGATTTTCTATTGGATTCAAGTCAAGTGATTGGCTGGGGCATTCTAGCAGCTTTATTTTCTTTCTTTCAATCATTGTTTGGGATCATTGTCTTGCTGAAATGTCCCTGGTTTCATCTTCATCATCCTGGTAGATGGCAGCAGATTTTTATAATGAATGTCTTGGTAAATTTTTGCATTCATTCTTCCTTCAATGACACGAAGTTTGGCAGTACTGTATGCTGAAAACGGCCGCACACCATGATGCTCCCACCTCCAAACTTTACTGTTTGTATGGGGGTGTTTTTGGCTTGTTGTGCAATGCCATTTGACCTCCAAACATGGTGTGAATTATTACATCCAAAGCAGTGGTGTCGGGAGGGGGGCTTTGGGGGGGCTGTAGCCCCAAGTGGGTCTCCAAAAAGCCCTGGCTCTCAGGCATGCACAATTTTGTTATTAGCCCTAAGCCCAAGCGCCGCTACCCAGCAGGGACTGATCTGACCCCAAGCGCAGCCGAGTGATATAGCAGGTCCCGCCTTCTGGAGCCTGCAGTGCCTATGATGGACGTCCTACTAGTCCAATGCTGGGACCATGGGACGTGTGACATCCATCATAGGTGCTGCATGCTCCAGAAGGCGGGAATTACAATGCGACCACCACATCATGTCACTGTGAGAAGATCCCCACTAAGCGCTCGGGCGGCTCTCCTCTCCTCTCTCCTGTGTCATTTCTCTGGCTCTGGCTCCGGCTGCCTGGAGTGCCTGCTGTCTACGACTCTACTATGATGGGCGCACCGCACACTACAGCTGAGCTGCAGGAGAAGGTCACGTCACCTGAAGTCTAGTCAGGTAGGTCAGTGTGTGTCAGTGTGGGTCAGTGTATGTCAGGTAGGTCAGCGTGTGTCAGATAGGTCAGTGTATGTCAGGTATGTCAGTGCGTGTCAGGTAGGTCAGTGCGAGTTAGGTAGGTAACATCTCCCCCAGTGCCGGGCTCAGACTTCAGGCTGAAGCCCCTGGTCTTTTTGCCACCTAGCAACGCCCCTGATTCAAATAGTTTGATTTTGGTCTCTTCTGACCAGACTATATTCTCCCAGTATTTCACAGGCTTGTCTAAATGTTGTGCAGCAAACTTTAAACAAGCTTTTTCTTCAGCAATGGAGTCTTGTGAGGTGAGGGTGCATACAGACCATGGCAATTTAAGTGCATTACTTATTGTTTTGACCTCGCAAATGTGCTCCTGGAAGAATGGTCCTAATGCTTCCTAAATCTTGTGGACAGCCTTCCCAGAAGAGTTAAAGCAGTTTTAGCTGTAAAGGGTAGGCCAACTCAATATTGAACCCTACAGACTAAGACTGAGGTGCCATTAAAGTTCATGTGCGAGTAAAGGCAGGCGTTCCAATACTTTTGGTAATATAGTGTGTATGGTATCACTGCAATTGTCAGGAGCAGGAGAATGTATTTTGGGTTGTTCTTTTGGTGGTAGGTTATGGTAGTAGCAAGAAATATAGAGTTTTTTTTTTTTTTTTTAAAGATTATTTTTTCTATTTTGGGACAGTTTCCTTTGATAATAAAACAAAAATAGGAGATATCCATTATAATTTACCACCAAATGAAAGCCTAATTTGTCCTGAAAAAAAAAGTAGTGCAGTTTTACTAGATTTGTTTTACCCTTTGCCGTGAACAGGGGCGTCATAGGGGATGGAAGGCCACAGCCGACATGATTTCCACATTCTACACCTCCGGTCATTATGTAAGTCTTTTGTGTCCAGATGCATTGAATGTATCAGAAACAACCCAAACACACCAAACAAGCCCAAACATGAACACCTACTGTAACCTACCTCACCTTTTACACACCTACAAATAGATTTTACCCACATACCAAAGTTGGGAAAGAGACAGGAATATTTACTCGTCATAGTAGACATGTTTTCCAGGTGGGTAGAAGCTTTCATCTGTACTAGGTAGGATGCAAGTACAGTTGTAAAAATCCTGCTGTAAGAAATAATACCTAGGTGGGGATGTCCGTTGAAAATTAACTCAGATAATGGCCCATCCTTTGTTTATAAGGTATGTCAGAACCCTGCAAATAGAGTGGAAATTCCACATTCCCTATCACCCACAAAGCTTGGGTATAGTGGAAAGAATGAACAGGACAATCAAGGACAAGATAAGGAAGGCTACGGGTGGCACATTTGCCAAATGGAAAACTGTGCTCCCTGTAGTTTTAGCAGAGATTAGAATGACTCCTTCCAAGATTATTCATTTGTCACCCTTTGAAATTCTGATGGGTTGACCATTTCCCACCCCCTGGGCCAAGAAACCTCCGGTAATAGAACAAGGTGACCTGGGCATGATACAAGAAGAATATTGCAGAAATTTGATTATGAAATTGAATGGCATCTACAGTAAAGTATCCTCTTTTGTCCCGTTACCCTCACAGGAACCAACGCATGAATTCCAGCCTGGTGACACGGTGGTGATTCGTCAGCTGAGCCGGAAGCAAGACTATCTCTTTGGCCCATCCACTACTGTCATCGCAGAGACCAGACCCGCTATCCTTACAGGACAGTCTGGAGCGTGGATCCATGCAGAGAGATTAAAGAATGTACTACAAAGGACCCAGAAGCAAGACACAGGTAAAGGAGATGTAACATGTGATATAAATCCTCAAAGAGTGAGTGAAACAGGTGATAACAACTCTCAAAAAGATGACCTCTTTAGAGTCTGTGTAAATGTTTACTTCTTGTCTCTTAAAAA
This sequence comes from Lithobates pipiens, assembly GCF_037356315.1. Taxonomy (NCBI): domain Eukaryota; kingdom Metazoa; phylum Chordata; class Amphibia; order Anura; family Ranidae; genus Lithobates; species Lithobates pipiens. The sequence goes on from NW_027507790.1 coordinate 229,280,873, forward strand.
GCTTACATGCTCTTGTCAGAGCAATAAGCTCTGCTGCTTGAGCTGATTGATAAGGGATGGGTTGTGCCTCTATCACTATGTCAGGCAATTTTACCACGGGATATCCGGCATAGTAGGTGTGACCATCGGGACGAGAGCAAGAACCATCCACAAACACAGTGTGTGCTCCCTCAATGGGGCTTACAAGTAGGTCAGCTCAAGGTGATGTGTTCTGATGTACAGTCATAAGGGGGGACTAATTCATCTGTTTCTCCTTTTATGCTAAGTAAGGCATTCAAGATAGGAGCAGGAACTGCTGTAGGGGCATCGTACTTGATTTGTAGGGAGGTATTGCTCATGAGGATGACCTCATACCCGCTTAGTCGTTGTGCAGACATGTGTTGGATATTAAGGTTCTTCAGTAAATATGCAACCTGATGTGTAGTGTGCAGTTCTGTAGGGTGATCCAGTGTAAATGATGTGGCCATCTCTACAGCCATGGCAAAGGCCCTCAGACACGCTGCCATGCTTTGTACTGGAACTGGCACTACTCTAGAAAAAAAAGGCTACAGGTCTCAGCTTTCCTCCATGCCACTCTTCAAGGACCCCAGCCTTCGGCCCCATCCCTACTCTTTATCCAGTGCCATCCAAAGGTTTATTGATCTTAATTGGAGATCTGACTTAGTATCTTGGTCTTAAGTGGTTTCCCATATGGAGTCCATTAAAATTTTGTAAAGAATCTACCCCACTATCTATGACACCATGCCTATCTTTAAAATAAAGTGGGGTTACTTCCCACTATTATTATTATTTATTTTCATGTTGTTATTCTGTATTGTACATTATATTGGGTCTCCATACCTTCGGTAAAATACCACAAAGCATTATGTGATTTGCTTTATTTGACTAAACAGTTTTTCCTACAAGCATTACTATCTGTACCAAATGGCATTGTTGTATTTCTGATTCTGTCTTGTATCCAATAAAAGTAATCTGTTAACAAAAAAAAAAGATTCACAATGGCGAAAGGTGAAATGGTGATATACTGTACATACGCTGTATATATGGAGGAAGCTCTAATAGTGCATAGTTGAGAAGTGTAGTCTGATCTGTCACTTTCTGCCTTGGTATCAGCCATTCAGTCTCCAAAGGAAGGGACTGCACATAGATATCATAAAATAAGATATTTATTGAGCATTTTTTTTTTATTGTTTTCATTGTGAAAGACACCAAGCAAGGTTAGACGTGCAATGAGGATGTTGGTTACATTTGCCTTTGTCTGAACTTCCAACGGGACGTTTCGCGAACGCGAAACGCGAATGCGGCCAAAAGTTTGCAGCGGACCCCATTGACTTTAATGGCAGGCGAACCTTAAAAACCTCCAGGTCATATTTTCAGCCACAAAATACTTACTAGCTGTGCACACATAGTCCCACAACATGGACACTGACATAACAAAAGTATTAAGTGAATCTGGGATCGACAACTACAAGCATTCTTTTTTATCTGTGAAATTTTGACAATTCAGGAGCACATGAAGGCCATGGAGGAGAGGCAAGGTAAGGCCAGGCTATGAAGGGGGTGCAGGAGATGATCAGTGCCACAGTCAGGGCAGCGCAGTCCTGTGTCAGTGTCCCAGTGTGCCAACCTGTGCTTGAGCCCCTCCCTCTGCTCGGCCCTTACCCCCACCTATGCAGGGCTCCACTGAGGTGATCCGTAGGTGCCAGTCCAGTGCTGATCCTCAGCCATGGTGCTGGCACCGCCTGCTGATTGGCTTCTCCGCTGCTATCTCCCTCACTGTCTGAAACCAGCACCGCCATAGAGACTGAGCACTGACGCCAGCACCGTGATAGAGAGCACTGATGCCAGCACCGTGATAGAGAGCACTGACGCCACACCAGCGCCGAGATAGAGAGCACTGACGCCAGCGCCGAGATAGAGAGCACTGACGCCAGCGCCGTGATAGAGAGCACTGACGCCAGCGCCGTGATAGAGAGCACTGACGCCAGCGCCGTGATAGAGAGCACTGACGCCAGCGCCGTGATAGAGAGCACTGACGCCAGCGCCGTGATAGAGAGCACTGACGCCAGCGCCGTGATAGAGAGCACTGACGCCAGCGCCGAGATAGAGAGCACTGACGCCAGCGCCGAGATAGAGAGCACTGACGCCAGCGCCGAGATAGAGAGCACTGACGCCAGCGCCGAGATAGAGAGCACTGACGCCAGCGCCGAGATAGAGCGCACTGACGCCAGCGCCGAGATAGAGCGCACTGACGCCAGCGCCGAGATAGAGCGCACTGACGCCAGCGCCGAGATAGAGCGCACTGACGCCAGCGCCGAGATAGAGCGCACTGATGCCACACGAGCGCCGTGATAGAGAGCACTGACGCCAGCGCCGTGATAGAGAGCACTGACGCCAGCACCGAGATAGAGCGCACTGACGCCAGCACCGAGATAGAGCGCACTGACGCCAGCACGGAGATAGAGCGCACTGATGCCACACGAGCGCCGTGATAGAGAGCATTGACGCCAGCGCCGTGATAGAGAGCACTGACGCCAGCACCGAGATAGAGCGCACTGACGCCAGCACCGAGATAGAGCGCACTGACGCCAGCACCGAGATAGAGCGCACTGACGCCAGCACCGAGATAGAGCGCACTGACGCCACACGAGCGCCGTGATAGAGAGCACTGACGCCAGCGCCGTGATAGAGAGCACTGACGCCAGCACCGAGATAGAGCGCACTGACGCCAGCACCGAGATAGAGCGCACTGACGCCAGCACCGAGATAGAGCGCACTGACGCCAGCACCGAGATAGAGCGCACTGACGCCACACGAGCACCGAGATAGAGCGCACTGACGCCACACGAGCGCCGTGATAGAGAGCACTGACACCAGCGCCGTGATAGAGAGCACCGACACCAGCGCCGTGATAGAGAGCACCGACACCAGCGCCGTGATAGAGAGCACCGACACCAGCGCCGTGATAGAGAGCACCGACACCAGCGCCGTGATAGAGAGCACCGACACCAGCGCCGTGATAGAGAGCACCGACACCAGCGCCGTGATAGAGAGCACCGACACCAGCGCCGTGATAGAGAGCACCGACACCAGCGCCGTGATAGAGAGCACCGACACCAGCGCCGTGATAGAGAGCACCGACACCAGCGCCGTGATAGAGAGCACTGACACCAGCGCCGTGATAGAGAGCACTGAGCCCACACCAGCACTGAGATAGAGAGCACTGACACCACACTAGCACCAAGATAGAGAGAGAGAGAGCACTGACACCAGCACTGAAATAGGGAGAGAGAGCACTGACACCAGCACCAAGATAGGGAGAGAGAGAGCACTGACGCCAGCGCCGAGATAGAGAGCACTGACGCCAGCGCCGTGATAGAGAGCACTGACGCCAGCGCCGTGATAGAGAGCACTGACGCCAGCGCCGTGATAGAGAGCACTGATGCCAGCGCCGTGATAGAGAGCACTGACGCCAGCGCAGAGATAGAGAGCACTGACGCCAGCGCCGAGATAGAGAGCACTGACGCCAGCGCCGAGATAGAGAGCACTGACGCCAGCGCCGAGATAGAGCGCACTGACGCCAGCGCCGAGATAGAGCGCACTGACGCCAGCACCGAGATAGAGCGCACTGATGCCACACGAGCGCCGTGATAGAGAGCACTGACGCCAGCACCGAGATAGAGCGCACTGACGCCAGCACCGAGATAGAGCGCACTGACGCCAGCACCGAGATAGAGCGCACTGTCGCCAGCACCGAGATAGAGCGCACTGATGCCACACGAGCGCCGTGATAGAGAGCATTGACGCCAGCACCGAGATAGAGCGCACTGACGCCAGCACCGAGATAGAGCGCACTGACGCCAGCACCGAGATAGAGCGCACTGACGCCAGCACCGAGATAGAGCGCACTGATGCCACACGAGCGCCGTGATAGAGAGCATTGACGCCAGCGCCGTGATAGAGAGCACTGACGCCAGCACCGAGATAGAGCGCACTGACGCCAGCACCGAGATAGAGCGCACTGACGCCAGCACCGAGATAGAGCGCACTGACGTCAGCACCGAGATAGAGCGCACTGACGCCAGCACCGAGATAGAGCGCACTGATGCCACACGAGCGCCGTGATAGAGAGCATTGACGCCAGCGCCGTGATAGAGAGCACTGACGCCAGCACCGAGATAGAGCGCACTGACGCCAGCACCGAGATAGAGCGCACTGACGCCAGCACCGAGATAGAGCGCACTGACGCCACACGAGCGCCGTGATAGAGAGCACTGACACCAGCGCCGTGATAGAGAGCACTGACACCAGCGCCGTGATAGAGAGCACTGACACCAGCGCCGTGATAGAGAGCACTGACACCAGCGCCGTGATAGAGAGCACTGACACCAGCGCCGTGATAGAGAGCATTCACACCAGCGCCGTGATAGAGAGCATTCACACCAGCGCCGTGATAGAGAGCATTGACACCAGCGCCGTGATAGAGAGCATTGACACCAGCGCCGTGATAGAGAGCATTGACACCAGCGCCGTGATAGAGAGCACTGACACCAGCGCCGTGATAGAGAGCACTGACACCAGCGCCGTGATAGAGAGCACTGACACCAGCGCCGTGATAGAGAGCACTGACACCAGCGCCGTGATAGAGAGCACTGACACCAGCGCCGTGATAGAGAGCACTGAGCCCACACCAGCACTGAGATAGAGAGCACTGACACCACACTAGCACCAAGATAGAGAGAGAGAGCACTGACACCAGCACTGAAATAGGGAGAGAGAGCACTGACAACAGCACCGAGATAGGGAGAGAGAGAGCACTGACACCAGCACCGAGATAGGGAGAGAGCACTGCCACCAGCACCGAGATAGAGAGAGAGCACCGACACCAGCGCCGTGATAGAGAGCACCGACACCAGCGCCGTGATAGAGAGCACCGACACCAGCGCCGTGATAGAGAGCACCGACACCAGCGCCGTGATAGAGAGCACCGACACCAGCGCCGTGATAGAGAGCACCGACACCAGCGCCGTGATAGAGAGCACTGACACCAGCGCCGTGATAGAGAGCACTGACACCAGCGCCGTGATAGAGAGCACTGACACCAGCGCCGTGATAGAGAGCACTGAGCCCACACCAGCACTGAGATAGAGAGCACTGACACCACACTAGCCCCAAGATAGAGAGAGAGAGAGCACTGACACCAGCACTGAAATAGGGAGAGAGAGCACTGACACCAGCACCAAGATAGGGAGAGAGAGAGCACTGACGCCAGCGCCGAGATAGAGAGCACTGACGCCAGCGCCGTGATAGAGAGCACTGACGCCAGCGCCGTGATAGAGAGCACTGACGCCAGCGCCGTGATAGAGAGCACTGACGCCAGCGCCGTGATAGAGAGCACTGACGCCAGCGCCGTGATAGAGAGCACTGACGCCAGCGCCGAGATAGAGAGCACTGACGCCAGCGCCGTGATAGAGAGCACTGACGCCAGCGCCGAGATAGAGAGCACTGACGCCAGCGCCGAGATAGAGAGCACTGACGCCAGCGCCGAGATAGAGAGCACTGACGCCAGCGCCGAGATAGAGCGCACTGACGCCAGCGCCGAGATAGAGCGCACTGACGCCAGCGCCGAGATAGAGCGCACTGACGCCAGCGCCGAGATAGAGCGCACTGACGCCAGCGCCGAGATAGAGCGCACTGATGCCACACGAGCGCCGTGATAGAGAGCACTGACGCCAGCGCCGTGATAGAGAGCACTGACGCCAGCACCGAGATAGAGCGCACTGACGCCAGCACCGAGATAGAGCGCACTGACGCCAGCACCGAGATAGAGCGCACTGATGCCAGCACCGAGATAGAGCGCACTGACGCCAGCACCGAGATAGAGCGCACTGATGCCACACGAGCGCCGTGATAGAGAGCATTGACGCCAGCGCCGTGATAGAGAGCACTGACGCCAGCACCGAGATAGAGCGCACTGACGCCAGCACCGAGATAGAGCGCACTGACGCCAGCACCGAGATAGAGCGCACTGACGCCACACGAGCGCCGTGATAGAGAGCACTGACGCCAGCGCCGTGATAGAGAGCACTGACGCCAGCACCGAGATAGAGCGCACTGACGCCAGCACCGAGATAGAGCGCACTGACGCCACACGAGCGCCGTGATAGAGAGCACTGACACCAGCGCCGTGATAGAGAGCACTGACACCAGCGCCGTGATAGAGAGCACTGACACCAGCGCCGTGATAGAGAGCACTGACACCAGCGCCGTGATAGAGAGCACTGACACCAGCGCCGTGATAGAGAGCACTGACACCAGCGCCGTGATAGAGAGCATTCACACCAGCGCCGTGATAGAGAGCATTCACACCAGCGCCGTGATAGAGAGCATTCACACCAGCGCCGTGATAGAGAGCATTCACACCAGCGCCGTGATAGAGAGCACTGACACCAGCGCCGTGATAGAGAGCACTGACACCAGCGCCGTGATAGAGAGCACTGACACCAGCGCCGTGATAGAGAGCACTGACACCAGCGCCGTGATAGAGAGCACTGACACCAGCGCCGTGATAGAGAGCACTGACACCAGCGCCGTGATAGAGAGCACTGACACCAGCGCCGTGATAGAGAGCACTGAGCCCACACCAGCACTGAGATAGAGAGCACTGACACCACACTAGCACCAAGATAGAGAGAGAGAGAGCACTGACACCAGCACTGAAATAGGGAGAGAGAGCACTGACAACAGCACCGAGATAGGGAGAGAGAGAGCACTGACACCAGCACCGAGATAGGGAGAGAGCACTGCCACCAGCACCGAGATAGAGAGAGAGCACTGACACCAGCACCGTGATAGAGAGCACTGAAACCACACTAGCACCGAGACAGAGAGCACTGACACCAGCACTGAGACAGAGAGCACTGACACCAGCACCGAGATAGAGAGCACTGACACCAGCTGTCATGGAAGGGATGCCTGACAGAGGCATCCAGCACAGAGTAAACAGATCAATGGGCTGCACTAAAGGAATAAGGCTCAAAGGTAAGTGAAAATATATATATTTATTAAGGATAAAGACACACATGCAGACCAAACACAGCAAACCATGAACAAGAATGCAAATAATACACAGCAACCCAAAAACCCTAACCTAACTAACTAACTATATATACATACGGAAAGGGAACACATATATAACAAGGCAGGGATGAGAGACAAGGGGAACAGGAGGCCAGGTGAGGGAAGCAGAAGCAAGGGGAGCCAAGGCAGGAATCAGGGGACAAGTCTCAGGAACCAGATACAGGAAACAGAGTCCACGACAGGGCAGGAAGCAGATCAGGAACAGATTTCTGGCAACAGATCAGATCAGGCAGGGACAAGGCTTGCATTAAGGAATTCTGAAGCACTGAGCCTCAGTGAAGGGCGGGCTTATATACTCCCAGCAATTCCACATCAGGTGCAGCTAGATCACTAGAATGTCCATTTGCTGGGAGACACCTGCTGGTGACCACCAGAACTGCAACCTTTGATGGCGAAAGAAACAGTGACACCAGCAGGCGATCCAAGCAATAACACTGTTCCTGACAGTCCCCCCCCCCCCCAAGGAGTGGCCTCCGGACACTCCATTCTGCCCTTGACCTGGCAGTGCATGTAAATGTGGAAAAGTCCCGAAAAGTCTCCCCTGTGACTGCGGACTTCTTTGCGCTCTCCGGCCAGAGTCTCTCAACCTACTGGTAGGCGTGCCACCCAAGTCCGACAATGGGACATGTATCCCACCACCAGGGTCTGGAAGTTTAGATCTGGAAATAAAAACAGGCAGGGCAACGTGCTTCGGGTCATCGGGCTGGGCAGCAGGCTCCGGGTCATCAGGCTGGGCAGCAGGCTCCGGGTCATCAGGCTGGGCAGCAAGCATTGAGTCATCAGACTGAGCAGCAAGCATCGGGTCATCAGGCTGGGCAACAAACACCGGGTCATCAGGCTGGGCAACAAACACCGGGTCATCAGGCTGGGCAGTAGGCTTGGCAGCAAGCACCGGGTCATCAGGCAGGGCAGCAAACACCGGGTCATCAGGCTGGGCACCAAACACCGGGTCATCAGGCTGGGCAGCAAACACCGGGTCATCAGGCTGGGCAGCAAACACCGGGTCATCAGGCTGGGCAACGAGCTCTGGGTCATCAGGCTGGGTAGCAAGCTCGGGGTCATCAGGCTGGGCAGCAAGCTCCGGGTCATCAGGCTGGGCAGCGAGCTCCCGGTCATCAGGCTGGGCAGCGAGCTCCGGGTCATCAGGCTGGGCAGCGAGCACAAACACCTCAGACTGGGAAGCAGACCGGAACACATCAGGCTGGGAAGCTGGCACAGGCACATCAGGCTGAGAAGCTGGCACATCAGGCTGGACAGCGGGCACATCAGGCTGGACAGTGGGCATGGGCACTTCAAGCTGGGCAGCGGGCAGGGGCACTTCAAGCTGGGCAGCGGGCACAGGCACTTTGAGCTGGGCAGTGGGCACTTCAGGCTGATCAGCGGGCACTTCAGGCTGGGCAGTGGGCACTGGGACGTCAGGCACACCAGACTGGACAGCCTCAGACTGGAAGGCATCAGACTGGAAGGCCGGGACATCAGACAGCAAGGCATCAGACTGGAAGGCCGGGACATCAGACTGCAAGGCATCAGACTGGAAGGCCGGGACATCAGACTGCAAGGCATCAGACTGGAAGGCCGGCACATCAGACTGCAAGGCATCAGACTGGAAGGCCGGCACATCACACTGCAAGGCATCAGACTGGAAGGCCGGCACATCACACTGCAAGGCATCAGACTGGAAGGCCGGCACATCAGACTGCAAGGCTTCAGACTGGAAGGCCGGGACATCAGACTGCAAGGCGTCAGACTGGAAGGCCGGGACATCAGACTGCAAGGCGTCAGACTGGAAGGCCGGGACATCAGACTGCAAGGCGTCAGACTGGAAGGCCGGGACATCAGACTGCAAGGCGTCAGACTGGAAGGCCGGGTCATCAGACTGCAAGGCGTCAGACTGGAAGGCCGGGACATCAGACTGCAAGGCGTCAGACTGGAAGGCCGGGACATCAGACTGCAAGGCATCAGACTGGAAGGCCGGGACATCAGACTGCAAGGCATCAGACTGGAAGGTCGAGACATCAGACTGCAAAGCATCAGACGGGAAGGCCGAGACATCAGACTGCAAGGCATCAGACTGGACAACAGGCAGAGACACTGGCACAACAGGCTGAACAGCAGGCACTGGAACATCAGGCGTGGAGGCAGGAGTGGGTGATGACAGGATGGTATGGGTTGGGAAAAACTTCCGTTTCTTTTTGGTTTTAGCAACTGAAGATTTGTATGTGGGTACAGGGCTATAGGTAGTGGATGCAGCTGGTAAGAGCGAAGAGCGGAAGTATGGTAAAACAGAGGGAGCAGATTGAGGGGATTTAGTGGAACTGATGGAGGCATCTGAGAAGTAGCAGAGGGGTTAAAGGCTGGGTAGGTACAGCAGGAGGAAACAGGGTACTGGTACTTCATTGGTAGCAGGGTGCATTGGTCAGAAATTGTGGTTGTTGGGGGTAATAGAGAGGAAGATATCCCAGCAGGCTGGTATCTAGACACAGAAATGGGTGGTTGGGAGCTGACAGAGGCGGAGTACAACAAGCTTGACCAAGGATAAAGACACACGTGCAGACCAAACACAGCAAACCATGAACAAGCAAGAATGCAAATAATACACAGCAACCCAAATACCCTAACCTAACTAACTAACTATATATACACACGGAAAGGGAACACATATATAACAAGGCAGGGATGAGAGACAAGGGGAACAGGAGGCCAGGTGGAGGAAGCAGAAGCAAGGGGAGCCAAGGTAGGAATCAGGGGACAAGTCTCAGGAACCAGGTACAGGAAACAGAGTCCAGGACAGGGCAGGAAGCAGATCAGGAACAGGTTTCTGGCAACAGATCAGATCAGGCAGGGACAAGGTTTGCAGGAAGGAATTCTGAAGCACTGAGCCTCAGTGAAGGGCGGGCTTATATACTCCCAGCAATTCCACATCAGGTGCAGCTGGATCACTAGAATGTCCATTTGCTGGGAGACACCTGCTGGTGACCACCAGAACTGCAACTTTTGATGGCGAAAGAAACAGTGACACCAGCAGGCGATCCAAGCAATAACACTGTTCCTGACACCAGCACTGATACCAGCAACTCGCTGCGGGACCCAAACCTCTTCAAACAGGAGGGTACGGGCATATAGTAGGGTGTGCTTTTTTTGTACAAGGAAGTGAGCCAAAGGTAGAAAAAAGGTCTGTGTGCTAGATTAAATAAATTATTTATAGAGTTATGCATATACATGGTCTACTGGTCACATGTGTTGAATTCCTCCGAGATCCATGCCTCATTCATTTTTATAAATGTGAGGTAGTCAACACTGTTGTGAGCTAGGCGAGTGCACTTATCGGTCACAATCCCCCCTGCTGCCCTGAATGTCCTTTCAGACAGGACACTGGACGAGGGGCAAGCCAACAGTTCCATTGCAAATTGGGCAAGCTCTGGCCAGAGGTCAAGCCTGCCCACCCAGTAGTCCAGGGGTTCATCACTTTTCAGAGCGTCCACATTGGCCGTTAACCCGATGTAGTCGGACACCTGTTGGTCTAGGCGTTCCCTGATGCTGGATCCGGATGAGACCTGTCGATGGGTCGGCTGAAAGAATGACCTAATATCAGAAGTCACCAACACATCTTCAAATCGCCCTCTTCTTGCAGGCGCTGTTGGATTGGTACCCGCAACTCTTTCTCTGGGAGTGGGAATTCCTCCTCTGCCAGCGCACGCAAAAGCAGAATGCAGCATTTCTCGAAACAAGGCCTGGAAGTGCTCCATTCTGACAGCCCTCTGTGATGGGCTAACATTTCCGCCATTTGTACCGGGGGTCTAAGTACGTTGCCACCCAGTACTGGTCCTTGACCTTTATGCTTTTTATACGGGGTCCCTGTTAAAACACTGGAGCATGAAGGCCCCCATTTGCACTAAACTGGAAGCGGTGTGGTGGCCTGGCTCCTGGTCATCCTCCAGGATAATGTCATCCTACTCGTTCTCCTCTCCCCATCCACGCACAACAACAGGGATCCCAGAAAGGTTTAAAGCATGCTCTTCTTGCTCCTCCTCATCTGCCCCGGCACCATCCTCCTCTGACTCCTCTTCAGACTCCTGTTGTTGACTTGTCTCAGATAGAGTACCCCCCCTGGGAAATCATCCAGCATTGTGACTTCCTCATCTTCCTGCTCCTTCATGGCTTGATCAATGACACGACGCAATGCACGCTAAATAAAGAAGGAGTAAGGTACGATGTCACTGATGGTGCCATGGCTGCGACTGACCAGTTTGGTGATCTCATCAAATGGCCGCAGAAGTCTGAATGCCACTGGCGCGGTGAAAAAAACCAAGCTCCCCAGAACCTGTTCTGCCGCAGAGTTCGTACAGGTAGTCGTTAACTGCACGTTTCTGTTGGAGCAGCCTATCAAGCATGTAGAAGGTTGAGTTCCATCGCGTCGGGCAATCGCAAATAAGATGTCTGACCGGCAGATTGTGTCGCCAATGAATGTCAGCAATGCGAGCCATGGTCGTGTAAGATCTTCTGAAATGGGCCGAGATTTTCCTTGCCTGCCGCAAGATGTCCTGGACCCCAGGGTATTTGACAAAGAATCGCTTCACGACCAAGTTTAAGATGTGTGCCATGCATGGCACGTGTGTAATTTTGCCCTGTTTCAATGTGCTAAGCAGATTGGCACCGTTGTCACACACCACTGTACCAACTGTCAAATTGAGCGGTGTTAACCACTGATCTACCTGTGAACGCAAAGCTGAAAGGAGTGCAGGGCCAGTGTGGCTGTTGGCTTCCAGGCACAACAGACGCAGCACAGCATGGCAACGTCTCACCTGGCATGTCGAATAGGTTCTGGGGATCTTGGGTGGCGCCGTGGAAGAGACGCTAGCAGCGGAAAAGGAGGAGTCACCCAAGGAGGAGAGGGAGGAGGATGGAGTAGGAGGAGGAGAAGAAGAGGCAGGCCTGCATGCAATCTGTGGCAGCAAAACCAAATCTACAGGGGTGCCATGGGTTACATGCTTGACAGCCATCAGAAGGTTCACCCAGTGGACAGTAAAAGTTATATACCTTCCCTGCCCGTGTTTGCTAGACCATGTGTCTGGGGTCAGATGTATCTTGGCAATGACACTGTGTGCCAGAGATACATTCACTTGCCGCTGAACATAGCCATATAGCTCTGGGATGCCCTTCTGTGAGAAATACTTCCTTCCTGGGACCTTCCATTGTGGTGTTCCAATGGCCACAAATTTTCAAAAGGCCTCCGAGTCCACCAGTTTATATGGCAGTAGTAGGCGGGCTATCAGTTCTGACAAGCCAGCCGTCAACTGTTGGGCAAGAGGGTTATCCGGCGTCATCATTTTTTTACGCTCGAACATTTGGCCCACGGAAGCCTGCCTTTTTACAGAAAAACGTGAGGACGGCATGATGGAAGGTGGAGTGGAGGATAATTGTGAGGAGAGAGGAGAAGGAGAAGTAGAAGACAAAGCTGGACGGTAGGAGCCTGCGGTGTGGCTTTGCGGGTTCCGTTGCTCCCACTGGGCTCGGTGATGGCAGCTCATGTGCCTTCTTAAGACGGTCGTCCCTAGGTGAGTGTTGGGCTTACCGCGACTTATGCGTTGACTGCAAAGATTGCAGATGGCAACACTATTGTCAGCAGCGGACACGTTAAAAAAAGCCCACACGTGCCGGTGTCCTGGGAGCGCCAGATGTGACTGTACATGGTTGATGCCTCGCTCCTGATACATTAGCAGTCTGCTTTGTCCCTCCTGTGCAATCTAAGTTCAGCCTGCTTCTCCTCCCTATCTGCTGGTCCATATCTCCCTCTGAACTCTCCTCCTCTTCCTCTCTTGTGGGCACCCACGTGGCATCACTAGACACATCATCATCGACGTCACCTTCCCCACCGCTATAATTAGAGATCTCGGAGTAGGCAGCAACACCGGGGACCAACCTCTTCCTTGGGCTGATCTGGGTACTGTAATCAGACTGCTGAGTGGCGGTAGTTGCTACCTCCTCTTCCTGATCCAATGCCAAGAGTAGCTGCGCATCGGCAATGTCTTGTGATGGATCGGAAAATAATTCCTGTGACTCAAGCGGAGGGTATATGGTGGTGGTGGTGGTGTTGGTGGTAGTGTCTTTGGGGGTGCACACAGCAGAGAGTGAAGAAGAGGGTGCAGATCGAGAGGATGAGGAGGGTGCAGAAGAGTAAGGCTGAGTGAGCCACTCAACCAAGTCTGGTGCATTCTTTGACATAATTGAATGCACCTTCTGCAATTTGCCACTTTGGCTCAAGCCTGTTGCTCCTACCCCTACCCCTACCACCCCTGTGGAAGGGCCTGCCTCTTCCTCTGCCTGTCATTTTTTAAATGACCCTGTGACAAAAGTCTCTAGAGAAGTGCAGTATGTATGTGGAAGAAGATATATAACACCCCGCTTCAATCTGTCGTTTTTGGGGGCCACTGGTCTATCACACCAGTTATAATACTTCTTTTTTAATTGCGTTTGTTACACTTTGTAGTATCGCTGCAGAACCGCTCAGCAGTCTCAGCAGTCACAATGCTGCACAGTGGAAATGCGCTATACTATGCTTTCTATATTTGTAGTATTTTATACGTGTATTACACCCCTTAAAAGGACCTTTGTGGACCTAATAGTAGCTAGCTAGTAGCTAGTGAATTGCAGACTGTCCCTGCTCCAAACACCAAACTGTCCCTCCCTACACTGAGAAACGACAGCTGCAGAATCGGTCAGCAGCACAGCAGTGCAGTGCACTATAATATGCTTTCTATATTTGAAAGAAAGTATATTATACGTGTACAACCCTATATACTGTACACCAGTGGTCATCAACCCTGTCCCCAGGGCCCACTAACAGGCCAGGTTTGCAAGATAACTGAAATACATCACAGGTGATAGCATTTTCTGCTCAGTGATTGTGGTATGCTAGTCTGCATCTCCCCAAGGTAATACATAAAACCTGGCCTGTTAGTGGGCCCGAGGACAGGGTTGATGACCACTGCTGTACACCTATACCAGTCCTTAAAAGGACCTTTGTGGACCTAGTAGCTAGTGATTTGCAGACTGTCCCTGCTCCAAAACACCAAACTGTCCCTCAGTCCCTACACTGATAAAAGACAGCTGCAGAATCGGTCAGCACTCAGCATCACAGCAGTCAGCAGTGCACCATAATATACTTTCTATATTTGAAAGAAAGTATATTATACGTGTACAACCCTATATACTGTACACCTATACCAGTCCTTAAAGGGACCTTTTGTCATGGTCCCTACCATGTCTTTTAGACAGCCAGGCGTGGTCACACCCCAAGTGGCTTTGGGTGGTATTGAACTAATGACTGTTTGTTCTTGCTCCTGTTTCTTTACCTCTGAGCCACACCTCAGTTCTAGTCTGCCTGCTTTACAGCCATGCCTAGTTTTGCATAAAGTACTGTGGGCAATTCTGTTTGTACCTGTCAGGCCGCGTACACACGCGGGGACTGTTCGCCCAACTTTGTCCGCTGAACAGTGTTTCGGCGGACAGTCCGCCCGTGTGTGGGCTTTCAGCGGACAGTTTCAGCGAACAGTCTGCTGAACAAAGTTTTTCGGAAATTCCGAAAAACTGTCCGCTGAAACTTGGTTTCAGCGAACAGTCCCCTCGTGTGTAGGCTTGTTCGTCAAACTAAGTTCCGCGCATGCTCAGAAAGGATTTACACGCCGAAAGTTGTAATGCAGTGTATAGGACGTTGTATTTTCCGTCCCGTCGTACGTGCCGTTCACGTCATCGCGCACGGTTTCAGCAAACTGTTCGTTCGTCGTGTGTGGGCAAGTCCGTCCATGCTAATTTTGAGCGGACTGTTTGCTGAAACTGTTTGACGGACAAAGTTGAGCGAACAGTCCCCGCGTGTGTACGCGGCCTCACTCTTGGATCAGCTGTGGCAGGTTACCTAATCAGCTGGGTATAAAACACTGCCTCACTCTGAGGGCTTTGTCAGTTCATTGTCTCTTGTCACTAAAGGTACCTGTGTGCCTAGTTTCAAGTTACAGTGTTCCAAGACTGACCCCGGCTTCTGACCCTGGCTTTTATTTAGTTTATGCTGACTTCTGGAATCCCGGACAACGGCTTTCTTCGACGATCCCTTGGCTTTTCCTGTCAAGCCCCCGTGCACAGATTCACAGCCCAGGTAGCTTATCTCTTTGTTACCGTGGGCTGTGTGTATTTGCAAGGGTGAGTGTACATCTCTGCACCATGGACTCCAACCAAGGTAAGCCCTCACAGCTTTGTGGACCTAGCAGCTAGTTATTTGCAGAGTGTCCCTGCTCCAAAACACCAAACTGTCCCTCAGTCTCTACACTTATAAAAGACAGCTGCAGAATCGGTCAGCACTCAGCAGCACAGCAGTCAGCAGTGCACCATAATATACTTTCTATATGTGAAAGAAAGTATATTATATGTGTACAACCCTATATACTGCACACCTATACTAGTCCTTAAAAGGACCTTTGTGGACCTAATAGTAATAGCTAGTGATTAAACTGACTTACCCTGCTCCACACCGTGTCCTTTCCCTACACTGACAAAAAGACAGCTGCAGAATCGGTCAGCAGTCAGCAGTGCGCCAGAATATACTTTGTATATTTCAAAGAAAGTATATGCTAAGTGTATTACAACCCTATATATTGTACACCTATACCAGTCCTTGAAAGGACCTTTGTGGACCTAATAGTAATAGCTAGTGATTAAACTGACTGTCCCTGCTCCACACAGCGTCCTGTCCCTACACTGACAAAAGACAGAATGTAAAACGGCTGCCAGATCAGGTCTATTTATAAGGTAGGGGGAATGTCCAATTGTCCATGTGCCAAAATGTCTCAATTGGCTGTTCTGTACCCCATGATGGATGTGTCATCATGGGTCAAAGTTCTTCACAATATAAACACATATGTCCGCCACGCGAACAGCGACAGAAGTCCGCCGGTTTAGCGAATCATGAACGAGCAAAATTCGCTGTGAACTGATCGCCGGGTGAACCGTAAGGCCATCTCTATTTACAACCACTTTAAAACCAAACTAAAATCTCTCAATCAACATTAACCATTTTTATTTTTATTATGCTGATAGCATTAGTGAATAGATCCCCCCCCCTCCCCCCGGTAAGGGCCACGACAGCCTCTCTCAGCACTGCTTCTCCATTTTCCACCTGACTCCCCTGTTGGCATGGCCCATGTCTATTTATAGGTTATCCCAGTTCCCTGCCAGGCCCACTCCTGGGGACTGGCTGAGAGCCCATAAATATTCAAAGCAGCTCCTCCTCCACCCGCTAATTCCAGAATGTTCTCCAGCTTTCCAGATACAAGGGGGAGGCACCATAGAGCTGCCTGGATGAGTCATTTTGCCCTGGCCTTTAGTAACCCTGACCCAATTCAGTGACTCAGGCCTAACCCAGAGCCAGCTATATTTTCTGCTCTGTGCACATGTATGACATGATTTTTTTTTTTTGTGTTTTTTAATAAATAAAAAAAAATGGGCATTTACAATCACCTAAATGCTACATGATGGCCATGGCTAGAAATGCTAGGGCAGGTTTTTGCAAAGTGATTTCTGAACAAAATAAAGCATGGATACATGCATGGATGGATGAGTTTTCTTTGAACAAAAATGAATTTTAAGGTGGAACTCTGCTTTAAATCAAACATGGCCAGTCTGTCCCCCAGTATAATCCGCCCTAAGTCAGTCTGTCCCCCAGTATAATTGCCCTCAAGTCAGTCTGTTCCCCAGTATATCCCCCCACGTCAGTCTGTACCCCAGTTAAAGCATCCCCCCTCCAATAATTAAAAGCACTGGAAACCGACAAGAGGGGAGAGGGGGATAGAAGAACTGGTGATGAGGAGCTGACACTGATGTGTCTGGGTTTCAGATGGACTGAAACCTGAACACAGGATTTCAAATCCGGACTGTCCGGGTGAATGCCAGACAGGTGACAACCCTAAAAAGAGTATACAAAAATGTAGCAATACACATAAGGAAGAAGGAAAAAAATTTGTCTTTGTCTGACTCCTGAAATACCATTCTGAAATACTGTATCATTATATAAGGCCCCTTTCACACGGGGCGGATGCGCTCAGCGGCATCTGCCAGCTCAGCGGGAGATCGCGTCGTTGATCTCCACTGACCTGGCGGATGACAGGTCCGTCTCTGCTCACTGAGCTGGGGGGACCTGTCAGAGCCCCACGGATCTCTATGGGGAGATTGGATCAAAACAGATAGCCTGTACATTTTCATCAGATCTCATCCGATCCGCCAAGGAGGATGACAGACATATTGTCATACTTCTGTCTTGAGGGGATCGGAGGGCAGACTAGTGTCACTGGACTTATCTCTGCTGACATCTGCCTGCCCATAGGAGTCAATAGATGGCCCCCACGGATCCGCCTGAAGAACGGACAGGCAGATCCGTGTGGGCTTATCATGTGAAAGGGGCCTAAAAGCTGTGATATGGTTGAGGAGTTAGTGCCACCTAGGGATGAGCTTCGTGTTCGAGTCAAACGTATGTTCGACTCGAACATTGGCTGTTCGTCTGTTCGGCGAAATCCGAACTCTTGGTCCGTTCGCGTCAAAATTCGTGTGGCGCGCACGGCCCACAATGCACGGCGATGGCGCAGTGCATTGCTGGCTCGTGATTGGCCAAGCATGCACTGTGACCCCGCATGCTTGGCCAATCGCATCGCCAGCAGCGAGGAGAGCCATGATTGGCCACAGGCATCCTGCCTGTGGCCAATCATAGCTCAGGCTGTGTAGTGCACGCCCCACACTATATAAGGCCGCCTTTGAGGCGGCCTCGTGTAGTGTGTTGGCGTCTGAAGCAGTGGGTGTTCTGTGTACCTTCAACACAGTTACACACCGATCGTTTTTTGGCTGATTTCCTATCTTGCTCTTGTGTAGTGGTTATTGTCTGTGCCCTGACCGCAGTATACACCACTATATTCACCTCACCTATATAGCTAGTGATCTAGTTTTAATAATAGAGCTTGCAGTCAGTAGTGTTAGGAGATAGTGCGTGCTGTCTGCGTGCTCTGTACCCAGTACATACCGCTATAATCCACCTACATAGCTGTTCTCTATTTGAGCCCAATTGCCATCTGCAGGAGTTATTGGAAGTTGTGTGTGCTTCCAGCACAGCACAGTATACATCTGTATATACCCGTTTATCTCTGCTGTTCTATAAAAAAGGCATCTGCAGGAGTTAGTGGGTGTTGTGTGCCTCCAGCACAATATAAACTACCCAACTACTGTTTTACCCAACTCCCTTCAGGCCATTACCATGTCTGGAAGGCCAGCAAGGAGAGGCAGACAGGCGCGAGCCGATAAAAGAGGGCAAGCAGGCTCTGTGTCTAGAGACAACAGTGCTGGTCGTGGACGCGGTGCATTGTCATCAGCACGTGGCCATGGGACATGCTTGTCCTTCTTTTCTGCAGCTGGACATGTTGAACCGCAACATGCCAACGACTTGGTAGAGTGGATGACCAAGCCCTCTTCATCCTCCTCATCCTCTCTCACCCAGTCTCAGGGTAGTAGCAAAGCAGCTGCCAACGCATCGTCTTCCCTCCTCTCAATGTCATCATCAGTGACTCCTTCCCTAGACCCACCACGTCCTCCTGAGGAGTCTCCTGAACTCTTTGAGCACAGTGTTGGGTACATGCTCCAGGAGGATGCCCAGTGTTTGGTGGGCTCTGATGATGACACTCAGCTAGAGGAAGGCAGTAGCGTGAATGCAGAGAGAGGGGATGCTCAAGAAGGACAGCAATCTGGCAGTCATGTTCCACAAGCTGCAGCATACTGCCAGGTTTGCTACAGTGATGAAGAGGGAGGGGATGATGAGGGCACTGACTCCACGTGGGTGCCTGGAAGGAGGGAGGAGGAGGAGGCACATGTCCAACGAGGCAGGATGCCCTCCGGGGGCCAGCTTAGGGGCAGCACACCGACTGAATCACACCGCAGAGCTCCGCCTGCGCAGAGCGATTCCTCTGCGCGTTACTCTAAAAGTTCTTTGGTGTGGGCCTTTTTTGAGACGAGTGCATCAGATCGCACCGCTGCTATTTGCAACAGATGTCTCAAGCGTATCTCACGTGGCCAAAACATCAGCCGCTTGGGCACCACATGCTTGACCAGACATATGTTGACCTGCCATGCAGCTCGTTGGCAAGCGTACCTCAAAGACCCACACCAAAGAACAAAGCGGACCTCTCCTTGCTCCTCATCAGCTGGCATCTCCAACCCCACTAGACCTTCAGTCCTCTCTGAAACCTGCTCTGAGAGGAATGAAGGTGTAGAATTAGGTGTGTCACAGCCAAGTGCTTCCGGGAACTCTGCTAGTGGTACATCCACATCCGATTATAGCAGGCAAATGTCCCTGCCCCAGCTGCTGGACCGGCGGAAGAAGTTTACTCCCAGCCATCCACATGCCCAGCGGTTGAATGCTAGCTTCGCTAAATTGCTAGCACTTCAACTGCTGCCTTTTCAGTTGGTAGACTCGACCCCCTTCCATGAGTTTGTACAATGTGCGGTTCCTCAGTGGCAGGTCCCCAAACGCCACTTTTTCTCACGGAACGCGATTCCGGCTCTCTACCGGCATGTGGAAGGCAATGTCCTTGCCTCACTGGACAGGGCGGTCAGCGGTAAGGTGCATATTACCACTGACTCATGGTCCAGCAGGCATGGACAGGGACGTTACCTGTCTTTCACGGCCCATTGGGTCACTCTTCTGGCTGCTGGGAAGGATGCAGGACAAGGTGCAGTAGTGTTGGAGGTTGTTCCGCCACCACGCCTCCAAAATGCTACTATTGGTTGTGACACACCTCTCTCCTCCACCCCCTCCTCTTCTTCTTCCTCCATGGCCTCTTCCAGTGCTCTGTCCTCAGAACCAGCGGTGCTCCGTAGGCGTTCCAGGGGCTACGCAAGTACGCAGGCAAAACGATGCCATGCCGTGCTTGCGCTGGTTTGTTTGGGGGACAGGAGCCACACTGGGGCGGATGTTTTGTCAGCTCTGCAGGGGCAGGCCGAGAGGTGGTTGACGCCACGCCAGTTTAAGCCAGGAATGGTGGTTTGCGACAATGGCACCAACCTCCTCTCCGCCCTCCGACAGGGACAACTGACCCATGTGCCCTGTGTAGCTCACGTCCTTAACCTGGTGGTGCAGCGGTTCTTGGGCAGGTACCCCGGCTTACATGATGTCCTGAAGCAGGCCAATAAAGTCTGTGTGCATTTCCGCCGATCATTTAATGCCTGTGCTCGGCTGGCTGAGCTCCAAAAGGAGTTGAACCTGCCCAAGAACCGCCTTATATGTGACATGCCCACCAGATGGAACTCAACATTGGCCATGCTGCAGCGGCTGCACACGCAGCAGAGGGCCATCAATGAGTACCTGTGCGACTACGGCACCAGGACAGGGTCAGGGGAGCTTGGTTTTTTCTCACCACGCCAGTGGGGCATGATCAGGGATGCATGCACTGTCATGTCACCGTTTGAGGAGGCCACAAGGATGGTGAGCAGTGACAGTGCATGCATCAGTGACACTGTACCTCTTGTCCACCTCTTGGAGCATACACTGCGTGGAATAATGGACAGGGCACTTGAGGCAGAACAGAGGCAGGAAGAGGAGGACTTCCTTGCCTCTCAAGGCCCCCTTTATCCAGACAGTGTTCCTGCTGTGCCACCCATCACACAGGAAGAGGGTGAGGAGGAGGAAGAGGAGGAGGAGGATGATTGTGTCAGCATGGAGGTGGAGGCTGGCACTCAGCATCAGCATCAGCAGCAGCAGTCTTATAGGGATGATTTAAAGTCCCAAGAAACACGTGGACTTGTACGTGGCTGGGAGGAGGTAGCTGCGGATCATGTTGTCCTTAGTGACCCAGAGGACTCCGGACCGAATGCCTCAGCTAACCTACGCTGCATGGCCTCCCTGATCCTGCAAAGCCTGCGGAAGGATCCTCGTATTCTTCGGATCAAGGAGAGGGACCATTACTGGCTGGCCACTCTCCTTGATCCACGGTACAAGGGTAAGGTTGTCGACCTTATCTTGCCATCGCAGAGGGAGCAGAGGATGAGACATCTCCGGGAGGCCTTGCAGAAAGCTCTGTGCAACGCGTTCCCAGAGACTGGGAGGTCACAAACTCCTGGTCCTGGACAACGTGTTGCTGAGGCATCAGTCAGAAGGAGCGGTGGAGAAGGTGGCCGTCTGACTGATGCTTTCAGACAATTTTTTAGTTCGCAGCCCCAAGGTATGATTGGTTCCAGCACCCATCGCCAGCGTCTAATTTACATGGTGCAGGAATACCTAGGGGCAAGGTCAGACTTGGACACCTTTCCCACTGAAAATCCTCTGGCTTACTTGGTCTTGAGGATGGATCACTGGCCAGAGCTTGCACAGTATGCAATTGAGCTACTGGCCTGTCCTGCATCCAGCGTTCTTTCGGAACGCACCTTCAGTGCTGCTGGTGGCTTTGTTACCGATCACAGGGTGCGCCTGTCCACCAAATCAGTTGATCGACTGACCTTCATCAAGATGAATCAGTCTTGGATCACCCACAGCTACCAAGCACCTGAAGCTGATGTAACCGAATAATTTTTTTGAAATACCACATCCCTTCAAAACTGCCTATGCTGATGCTGAGTGACTGTCCTGTTATGTTGATTGTCTATCCTCTTCCTCCTCCGCTGATATGTTGGAAGAACATTTTTGGTTCTGGGTGATGCCAGCAGCCCAATTTTTCTGCCCCTGTTTAACAGGGGCGTTTAATTACAATTTTTGATGCAATGCTTTGCAGCAGGGCTAATTCCTGCAATAAAACTAGAGTATATGGCAGAGGTTGGAGTGTGGTGGCACCAGCACCAGTGCCTAAGGCCCAATTTTTCTGCCCATGTTTAACAGGGGCGTTTAAGTACAATTTTTGATGCAATGATTTGCAGCAGGGCTAATTCCTGCAATAAAACTAGAGTATATGGCAGAGGTTGGAGTGTGGTGGCACCAGCACCAGTGCCTAAGGCCCAATTTTTCTGCCCCTGTTTAACAGGGGCGTTTAAGTACAATTTTTGATGCAATGCTTTGCAGCAGGGCTAATTCCTGCAATAAAACTAGAGTATATGGCAGAGGTTGCAGTGTGATGGCACCAGTGCCTAAGGCCCAATTTTTCTGCCCCTGTTTAACAGGGACATGTAATTACAATTCTTGATATAATATTTCACAGGAGGGCCCCTTCCTGTGCCCACCCAGAGTAACGGTGAGGACTTATAGTGTTGTGGCACCAGCACCACAACTACCAAAGGCCAATTTTTCTACCACTGTTCAACAATGGCATGTAATTACAATTCTTGATATAATCGTTCACAGCAGGGCGCTCCAGCACCCACCAAGAGTCACTTTGAGGGCTTACAATGTTGTGGCAAAACCAACACCTTGTTCCGCCATTTCTGCAGAGCATATAGGGCAGGCCCCTACTTTCAAACATCCAATTTACAAACATCTCCTACTTGCAAACGGAAGGAGACAACAGCAAGTGAGATGAAAAAAGATGGACGACAAAAGAAATTATACAGGGGTGATAACCCTTCCCTATGTTTTCCAAAAAGCTTAAAAATAGTTTTTTTGACTGGAGCTACACTTTAAAAATGTACCAGTTGAAAATTACAAACAGATTCAACTTAACACAACAAACCTACACAGTCCCTGTCTTGTTTGCACCGCCTGTATACTGCTGTTCTGAGTATATAGGGCCTGGGGGCCACACGCATTTCCTTTTTTTAATATGGGTACGGGGTTCCCCTTAATATGCGTACAAGACCCAAATAGGCTGGTAATGGGCAGGGAGGGCTACCCATGCCATTTTTCTCAATGATTTTCAACCATATTGCAGGAACCAGATATAACATTAAAACCGCAAGCAGTTTTAAATGGTGTTATTTCCGTTTAATGTCATTTTGTGCAGGGACTGTTCTAAACACGGGAAACACGTGGCACTTCACAGGCATACTACAGACACCCCCCAGGCACCATATTTAAAGGAATATTTCACTTATTTTTTTTTCACTTTAATCGTCATTAAAATCAGTGCTCCCGCCAAAACGGCCATTCTTAAAAACATTTTAGGCATTGACCCATGTCCCCTGGGGCAGGAGCCAGGTCCCCAAACCCTTTTTAGGACAGTATCTTGCATATTAGCCGTTAAAATTAGCACTTTCCATTTCGAACTTTCGAGTCCCATAGACTTCAATGGGGTTCTAACGTTCGTAACGAACGTGGGGTCCGTTCGAAAGTTCTGGTGCGAACCGAACCGGGGGGTGTTCGGCTCATCCCTAGTGCCACCTATGTGCCCTGAGGTTTGACTTGCAGATACTATGCTGCACAAGGAACCATTAGTGGGTTAATACAGTTTGAGTAGAAATATAAAAGTCAATTTGTACTATAATCTATAAATAAATAAAAGCAATGGTGCACCAATAATAAGATAGTTACACACATCCTGAAATCGCAATTTTTGAGCAGCTAGAAATAATTTTATCTTTACGTAATAAGTACACAAAACATGAAATTATAATAGAATTATAGACTTCCATCACCTCAAGTACTATGATTTCACTGTAAATAAGCATGTTGTATTTACTATGGATTTTCAACACTTATGGTGGTGGTGGGAGATATGAAAATATTGCTATGGAGCCCTGTAATTTACAGGATATCCACTTGTTACTTTGCAGATATTATTTTTTTTTTTGGCAGACTTTTATCATAACTGTGTTGTAAAAAAAAAAAGGCATTTCTGGAGAGCATGCTGGGACTAGTAGTGTCTAAATAGTTTTCTAACACCATCTGTTTAACTGTAACTGCAGCTAGCAGGTCCCACTGGATTTATATGTTAAAAAAAAATAAAAAAAACAACTTAAATTTGGCAACACTTCTGGAAATAGATCCGTATTCATCATCATTGTGTGGGAAAATATTTTACTGAGGAATTGCAAAGGGAACGACCACCACATCTCAGAGACATCCAAACCTTTTACATGATATACTACTAGCTATGAAAGAGTAACTAGCAGATGTAAGGGTGAGAAATTACATTTAATAATGCTATTGCTCTTCAAAATAGATGAAAAGCATTGTTTTGAAGTGAGTCTCTCTTTAAAGGGGTTGTAAACACATTAGTGCGGTTCCCCAGCCCGCCCCCCCCCCCCCCCCCCGTTTTACCATGCCGGAGACACGTTCTTCCCCTCTTCCCGTTATATTGGCTCTTGATTGGATAGATTGATAGCAGTGCAGCCATTGGCTCCCGCTGCTGTCAATCAAATCCAATGATGCAGGTGCCGGGAGGAGTGCCAAGTCCAGCATTCTGCATCTATGGATGCAAATGCTGGACTCGGGAGCGTGCCCACAAGGTAACCCCATGGGAGAGCGCTTCTCCTAGGGGGTTATACAATGCAGGGAGGAACTACCAGTGCTGCCAAGGGACCCCAGAAATCCAAGATCGGGGCCATTCTGTGAAAAACGAACTGCACAGTGGTGGTAGGCAGTGGAGTTTCTAGGGGTGGCTTTTAGCCCATAGCCCAGAGTCTCTGCAGGGATCCCCAAGGGGATGCTCTCTGGGGACCCTGATGTAAGTGGGGGATTCCCTGGGGACCCTGATTTAAAGGGGGAGGCTCTCTAGGGACCCTAATGTAATGGGGGCTCTCTGGTGAC
This sequence comes from Lithobates pipiens, assembly GCF_037356315.1. Lineage (NCBI taxonomy): Eukaryota > Metazoa > Chordata > Amphibia > Anura > Ranidae > Lithobates > Lithobates pipiens. The sequence goes on from NW_027507790.1 coordinate 229,305,705, forward strand.
CCTGATGCAAGGGGGAGGCTCTCTTGGGACTCTGATGTAAGGAGGAGGCTCTCTGGGGACCCTGATGTAAGGGGAGCTCTCTGGGGACCCTGATGTAAGTGAGGGGCTCTCTGGGGATATATACACACACATATATTACTGTATATACATGTGTATGCCCACCCAAAACCAAAACATACTTAATAGATCATGGGTCTCAATTGTCTAGGCCAGCCTTTCTCAACCTTTTCAACACAGAGGAACCCTTGAAATAGTTCTCTGGTCTCGGGGAACCCCTGCTAAAAATTAGAAATCTACAACTCATGATACATTAGTGTGATGGTTAGTGGGAAGAATGATCCTTACACTTGTGGTCATTGGGAAGAATTACCTCCTTACAGATGGCTAAAAAGATCAATGGTGTGAGTGGGAACTTATCTGAGAGGCAGAAATTGCCCAATGCTGAAGGAACCCCTAGCAACCTCAGGAGGAACCCTGGTTGAGAATCACTGGTCTAGGCTGAGGCGAGTTCTCCTTTCACCCCTCTTCTTCAGGGCCACTATCTTTAGCAGAGATTTGGCGCATGTGCAGACAAGCCATGAGTCTCTACCAGGTAACTTGTTAATAGACTCCTTAATGTGAAGCTAAAATGTTAAAGTTAAGCTGGCCATGCTCAAAATTAATTTAGTTCTTGAGGAACTGACCAAAATGTACTCAATGGGTGGCACTGTCAGCTGCCTTCTGCCTGATATCCCTTGATTTAAAAATCAAAGGTGCAGTACAGAAACTAGTCGGCTGTAAAGTATCCAATGAGCCACTGTTTGTGTATTCTGCAGCTGATGGGGCCAAGGTGGAAGAAGTTTCCATCCACGCTGTGTATTATTGCAAGTTCTTTAGTACAATATACTGATGCAATATCATACACTATATCATACGCTATATTACCAAAAGTATTGGGATACCTGCCTTTACACACACATGAGCTTTAATGGCATCCCAGTCTCAGGCCGTAGGGTTCAATACTGAGTTGGCCCACCCTTTGCAGCTATAACAGCTATAACTTTTCTGGGAAGGCCGTCCATAAGGTTTAGGAGTGTGTCTATGGGAATGTTTGACTAGTCTTCCAGAAGCACATTAGTGAGGTCAGGCACTAATGTTGGACAAGAAGGCATGGCGCTCAGTCTTAACAGAAACACAGGAACAATACCTTCCTTTCTCACAGAACGATGATCTGCCTAGTTTATCTCTGGGACGATTGGCGGGTCTCCGCAGACATCGTGTCAGCCGGACCTCCTGATTGGCTCCTGCCGTGCCCAATCACAGGGTCGCTGGTGGTGCATGTACGTGCCCCAGACCCAGAGATGCAGGATCACGTACAGGTCACAGAACTATCTCTGCTGTCTGGACCACAAAACTGGCTGATCAGAAATGAAAATCTTTTGTCCAAAGGGTAGTTTCCATACATACATTTCAAATGGGCATTTAGCTGTTTGTCTTTCAGCTTTAATTTTGGAAAAGAGAGTCTTGAATACTATTATTATTATTATACAGTACGGAATTTATATAATACCAACAGTTTTCACAGCTCCGCAAAATGAAGGCAGACATTACAGTTACAATACAATTTTGTTACAAGAGGAATCAGAGGGTAATGCTCGTTAGAGCTTACGATCTAAGAGGGAGGGTCAAGTTATACAAAAGGTAATAACTGTGGGGAATGAGCTGATGGAGAAAGTAAATACACAGTGTATTAGTTAGAAGCAGGATAGGCTTCTTTAACCGCTTGCCAACCATATACCGTAGATATATACGACAGCAAGGCGGCTTCCCTGTACAAAACCACATACAGTGATGTGATTTTGCACTTCAGGGTCCGTGGCCCACAGATATATATAAAGCACAGCCTATGACCTTCTGTTTAATTAAAGGGGTCATGCCTTGGTGACGGTGTATGGATAAGATTCACAACACTCAAAAAAATTACTAATGGACTTTTGGATTAATTGTTTCATATATGAATTTATCACTATCTTTAATATATATAAATAAATAAATATATATATATATATATTTATGGTCCAGAGCCCTCAGACCGATACGGATAAGGATGACAAACAAGGTTAACATAAACTCGCTTCCTTGAAATGGACCTGAAAGTGTGCCCTGGTCTAACGTACGGTATGCCAAAATAAGGGGGCATACCTTAAAATGAAATGAATATGAAATGGGTGAAATGAGTACTCACTTGAGGAGTATGCTTAGAGAAATGCCCTGATAAAGGGGATGGGTGGGCGGGTATCGCGCACCGGAACCGACGAGGAAGACGGGCGGACGGCTGGTTATATATTCCACCGGGCTCCTCCCATAATTTCAGGCCACCATACTGGCCTTTCTATTTATGGTCCAGAGCCCTCAGACCGATACGGATAAGGATGACAAACAAGGTTAACATAAACTCGCTTCCTTGAAATGGACCTGAAAGTGTGCCCTGGTCTAACGTACGGTATGCCAAAATAAGGGGGCAAAACATCCAGGTAGGGGTTGCACTTTATTGAGTCAAGACTGCCACTGGGTGAGTTTGACAAAGGCCTGGGCCATCTCTATTTGCAGATTGGGTATGTAACGGGCAAAACAGGAGGACTTCCATCTACCCAATTTCTTGATAACATGGACCGGGACCCCTTGGCGGGAGGCAGTAGAAGCTGCTTCGATACGGAATGAATGTCCGGAGTAGTGAGCAGGATTGAGGTGAAGGATGCCCAGGAGTATCCTGACATGCTCCACGAACTGGGCTGCGTTGAGAGGTTTCGTGTGAAAAGGCAGAAGCGGGCCAGTTCCTGGTTGGTTGGCCAAAAGGGTCAACAAGCGGATGAGAACAGTGACCGGGCACCAGCGGTTGTTGGTTTTATAGAAGTGTATGTCCATACCCGAGCCAAGCTGCTGCGTCTTGGAGACTGCTAAGTGTAAGATGAAATGGTCTTCGTATCGGACCAGGTGGTGCTTGTACAGCATGCGTGCTGTGAGGCTACTACAAATAAACTGGCTTGGCCGTAAGAAGCCGTAGAAGGCCAGGTGTATGGCTGCTTGTAAATGCCACTCATGTGGAGACCGAAAGGTGAAGTGGCCAGGATATCTGACATAGTTCTAGAACGTCTCCTGTGAAAGGCGGTGGTTTGGTGCCGGCCATCGGCTGGCGCTTCTGGACACTGCGCATCACAGCCCGAACGGTGTGGTAAGAAAATAAGGAGGGTACGGTAGGGTCCTGGAGGGACGTGAAATGTTGTACACCGGTCAGGTATAGCCGGATCGTATTAACGGATAACACCAACTGCGAGTGGCAGTAGGAAATGAAGGCTACGACTCGCTTGACATGGGACGTCACTGTGCTGTGATACGTGATGAAGCGGTTAAAGGCCCTCCAGGCTGACTGATAGGCCTTGAGGGTATTGCGGGAAAGGGAGTGATCGATAAGTTGGGTAGCCGCTAGGAGGTGAGGGGCTAATCCAGGGTTAGTTGAGACCAGTCCGGGATAGCTGCTGATGTTGGTCCGGCTCCGGGTACCTGATCGGAAAAGAGACAAGGTTACAGCGGGAGAGGGCGTCCGCTGCCTGATTGAACTTACCGTGGATAAAGGAACAATAGATGTTGAACTGAAACAACAACAAGAGCTGGACCAGTTGACGTAGGAAGAACATAATCAACAGAGAGGACGCCTTGGCGCAGCCAGGAATTGCCAGTAACTGGGGAGGCCAGGGAGCTGCGAGCCGGAGGTGGCCAAAAAACAGCCGCAAGCCCGTGGAGGCCGCTGCGTCGGTCATCACCTGGGGCGAAAGGGAAGACACGGAGGGAATGAACAGGGAGACGCCATTCCCAGACGATAGGAATTCCTCCCGCATAGCAAGGACTGCTATTGCCGCGGGGTCCAGGCTGAGGACTTGCTCTGGATCCTGTGAGAGGGACAGTAAAACCAATAGGCGTGACACAAGGCGCGACCCTGAGGGATGATGCGCATAGCGAACTCAACATGCCGTGTAGGGACTGTAGGTGTCTTTTGGACGACTAGACTGGAGAATATGCGAGGATATAATATGCCCCTAAAGATGGCAGTTGTGATGGCGAGCGTTTGCCGTTGGCTATGGGCTGATGCCTCTGGATGCCCCGAGGTGGGGATCTTGCTGTATGGGCCGTAACGACAGATGGCTCTCCGTGCACTGTAAGGATAAGAAATGCTGAACGCTGGCTAGAAATAGCCTGGGCGTGTTACAGGAAGAAGCCAGTTGCGTGTGACAACATGATCCTGGTGCGGGACGGAAGCTGAACTCAACTGCCCTAAGGAAGAGACGGATAGACAGACAACAGTGAGTGGTTTGTAAGAAAGCCACGGGAGACGAGTGGCCAATTAAGTGCTGCTGAAAATGACGTGTAGCCAGTTTGTGTGCCACTGAGAACGTGCTTGCCAACGAATGATTGCAAGAAGTTATGCTAAGTCACGAGCCTTGGCGTGACTAAAAGTTGTGTTTAAACATGTGCTTGCGACAATTGCCCGGGAGTTTGTCACTGGAGATGTATACGTAGTGACTGTGAGCAATTCGTGTTACCGCATGTGCACTGCGAAGACTACAGGAGTTGTGCTTGAATGCATGTTTGGATGCGTGCTTGCGATGATTGCAAGATGTTACCCAGGATGCGTGCTTGCCATGACTGCAAGATGTTATGCTAGGATGCGTGCCTGCAACTAATGCAAGGAGTTGTGCCAGGACTCGTGCCTGCAACGACTGCAAGGAATTCTGGTAGGCTTCATGGGTAGCCCGGCCGGAAAAGACAGAAGTCCATCCGGTCCAACCAAATCAAAATAAATAAGGTATCACACAACCCGACACACCCAATTCTACGCCCGCAGCTGATCCAGAGGAAGGCAAAAAACCCCCAACAGAGCATAGGCCAATTTGCTACAGCCGGGGAAAAAATTCCTTCCTGACCCCTCGAGAGGCAATCGGATTTTTCCCTGGATCAACTATACCTATAAATATAAGTACCCCGTAATACAACGTACATTTAGGAAGGTATCCAGGTTTTCCCTAAAGCAATCTATTGAGCAAGCCAGAAGTGCCTGCCAGCAATGATTGCAACAAGTTGTGCCTGGACACCTGCTTGCAACGATTGCAAGAGGTCTATGCTCAAATGCGTGCTTGCCATGATTGCAAGAGAACTATGCTCGAATGCGTGCTTGTAATGAGTGCAAGAGGTCTATGCTCGAATGCGTGCTTGCAATGATCGCCAGAGGTCTATGCTCGAATGCGTGCATGCAATGATTGCAAGAGGTCTATCCTTGAATGCATGCTTGTAATGAGTGTAAGAGGTCTATGCTCGAATGCGTGCTTGTAATGATCGCGAGAGGTCTATGCTCGAATGCGTGCTTGCAGCGATTGCAAGAGGTCTATGCCCGAATGCGTGCTTGTAATGAATGCAAAAGGTCTATGCTCGAATGCGTGCTTGCAATGATTGCAAGAGGTCTATGCTCGAATGCGTGCTTGCAACGATTGCAAGAGGTCTATGCTCGAATGCGTGCTAGTAATAAGTGCAAGAGGTCTATGCTCGAATGCGTGCTTGTAATGATTGCGAGAAGTCTATGTCTGGATGCGTGCTTGCAACGATTGCAAGAAGTCTACGCTTGGATGTGTGTTTGCAACGATTGCAAGAAGTCTACGCTTGTATGTGGAGAAAACAGCGAGACACGCCTAAACGAAGCTGTGTTTTCCCTTTTGAAGGCAATCTATAATGAAATGAGGCCGAGGAGCAAGGCCCCCGGCAGGCATCCAAACATTGAAGAATCAACTGGACCCAAGCCGGGAAGCGGTATGTGACAGTGAAATGAGAGAACCTGCCATGACAGAGATCCGGATCGCCATGCCACAACTTGCGACCGAGCACGAAACGGATTCTGGAGCATGTACTGAAATGAGGCCATTCCTGGGGCACGCCGAGACGAATTTGGTACACAGATGTGACTATTCGTACCGGAATGTGATAGGTGAAATGAAATGAAAAACCCATGACAAAGACAAGAATCAGAGGACGAGCCCTTGAACCAAACAGATGAATCCTGTCTTTGGAGCATGTACTGAAATGAGGCGTAGCAGCTGGGCACACCAGAACGAATCGGTGCATAAGGAATGCGACAGGATTCGAATTGGAGCGTAATAAGTGACAGAAATGATATGCCATGACAGAGACAAGATTCAACGACTGGACTGATGGTTACAACAAAGAATCCGTCTCTGGAGCATGTACTGAAATGAGGCGTAGCAGCTGGGCACACCAGAACGAATCGGTGCATACAAGAATGCGACAGGATTCGAATTGGAGTGTAATAAGTGACAGAAATGATATCCCATGACAGAGACCGGATTCAACGACTGGACTGCAGGTTACGGAAAAGAATCCGTCTCTGGAGCATGTACCGAAATGAGGCGTAGCAGCTGGGCACACCAGGACGAATCGGTGCATAGAAGAATGCGACAGGATTCGAATTGGAGCGTAATAAGTGACAGAAATGGTATGCCATGACAAAGACAAGAATCAGGGACCGTGCGTGAACCTGCGAGTGACTCAGTCTCTGGAGCATGTACAGAAATGAGGCCGAACCCTGGGGCACTTCAAAGCGAATCGGTGCACCAGAGGTGCGACAGGATTCGCGCCGGAGCGCGGCTAGTGACAGAAATGTTTTGAAACGGTAGAAATGAGTGGGACTGAAATGACTTGAATGAGATGAAATAAGATACATAACACAACTGCATGAATGATGAGATATATTCGAACTGGAGCAGATACCAACCGATACGTGCGGACTGCTTGCTTTGTCGTAACAAGCAGTCGGCTGTGAGTCGAACGATTCGACCGATACTAAACAGAAATGCTCGGGGAGTCGAACGGTTTCGAATGTCGTACCTGCGAATGAATCGCCTGACGTGGCGTGATCGACCGAAGGTGATAACGACTACATCGAAAGTAGAAACAGTGACATGAGTACGAGAGCCACAGTAAAACATCCGAGCGGTTCGTGAGTTCAGGGAACGTTGAAGGGACATCGTAATACATGAACCAAAAAGGGGGTGCCGAAGCCCTACCTGCGACAGGCGGCCCGACGTGTAACGACAAATTCGATGGGTAAGACGACACTCCGACGGCGAAACCCACGGACGCTGATGAACGGGAAGACGGTCAAGACGGAGACGAACAACGCGAACGGGCTCACTGCGTCTGGTCTAGGATAGTCGGCCCTTGATATCTGACGTATCAGGTATCGCGCACCGGAACCGACGAGGAAGACGGGCGGACGGCTGGTTTTATATTCCACCGGGCTCCTCCCATAATTTCAGGCCACCATACTGGCCTTTCTATATATATATATATATATATATATATATATATATATATATATATAAATGTTTATCATTAGCACAATGCACTTTAATATATTTTCATTCATCACCAATGTAATGTTATGTATTATCAATACTTTTGTTAGCTCTATATTAGAACCCCCTATCACTTTAACCCCTTACCTGCCAGTGTCATTAGCCCTGTGTTATCACTATATTAGTGTTACTGATCCCCAAAAAAGGGTCAAAAGTGTCACTTAGCCCTTGTACACACGGTCGGAGATTCTGACAACCAAATCCGTCGGATTTTGTCCGAAACTGTTGTATACACACGGTCGGACAAAGTTGTCGGAAAATCCGACGTGATTACATTATTTCGTTACGATGGGACTACGTTCACGCTAGTAGCCAATAGCTTTGGTGTAGGAATTTGATCTGAGCATGCGTGGCACTTTGTCCGATCGGAATTCTCTACATATGATCGGAGTATATCCGATCGGAGCATTTTGTCGGAAAATTTTACCGGCAAGTTGGAAAAGTTGGTCCGTCGGATACTCCGACGGAAACAGTCCGATGCAGACCACACACAGTCGGAATATCCGACAAAATGGTCCGATCGGACACATTCCGTTGGAATCTCCAACCGTGTGTACAAGGGCTTAGAGTCCGATTTGTCTGCTATTTTTTTATATAAATAAATAAAAATTCCATAAATATATCCCATATTTTGCAGACGCTATAACTTTTGCACAAGCCAACCAATATATCCTTATTTACCGAAAATATGTAGCAGAATACATATTGAGCTAAATTGATGAAGAAATTTGATTTTTCACTTTTTTTTTTTATTGGATATGTTTTATAGCAGAAACTAAAAATAATTGGGTTTCTTTTCAAAATGATCAGCCTTTTTTTGTTTATAGCACAAAAAATACTGCGGAAATACCACCAAAAGAAAGCTCTATTGTGGGGAAAAAATACATACTTTTTATTTGAGTACAGCGTTGCTCGACCGTGCACTTGTCAGTAAGGCCCGGTTCACACTGCTGCGGGGGGAGATCCGGATGTGATTCGCACAGCAAATCACATCCGATCTCCGTAGCGATGCGAGTTCAGCCATACAGATAGTATGGCTGAATTCGCAGCGCTCCCGCAGCAAACTCGCACGGGACCCTTTTTTGGGTCCGCAACAGAATCGGATCGCATGGGGGTTCACACCATGCGATCCGATTCCTGTGCGAGTCGGCAGATCGCACTGCGATATGCCGACGGATCTGGGGGTGTCATTAACATAACATTGACACTCCCAGCCGTCCGCATAGGGCAGTGTGAACTGCCGGCGGGAGGTGTGCGATGCGGGTAAACGCCGCGGATTCGCGGCGTTCCCGCATCGCTATAGTGTGAACCCGGCCTTAAAGTAGCGCAGTTCTGGATCACAAAAAATGGCCTGGTCATGAAGGGGGGTAAACTTTCTGGAGCTAAATTGGTGAAAGAGAAGGGTTTCAGGGATCATCTAAAGATGGATAGATTAGGAGATAGTCAGACAAATTGAAGTAAGGAGTTTCGAAAGGATGGGAGAGACTGGGGAGAATTACTGGAGGTGAGCATGGGAGGATGTGACAAGGGAGCTAGAGAGCAGATCTTAGGAGGACCGAAGAGAACAGTTTGATTGATATTTTGAGACTAGGCTAGTCCAGGACAGGAAGCATGAGTAAAAGTCTGCCAAGTGTGGAGTTAGACACATTACAGACCTGACAGGTTTTACATTTTCTGTCAGTTGGTGATTGCCATGCCTTGCTACCTGATCAGTTAATTTCCTGCAGTAAGGTTTCTACGCTCTGTGTGAACCTGAGTATGCATATATGAGACTGGACTGAGACTGCAGATGGTTGGGCGCCATGACAGTGATATAAATGTATCCAGGAAGGAAGCGAGCACATTTTCATGCACACCCATGCATCACCTGAATAGAGAGCTGAATATCAACAATAGGGATGAGCCGAACACCCCCCGGTTCGGTTCGCACCAGAACATTCGAACGGACCGAAAATTAATACAAACTTTAGAACCCCATTAAAGTCTATGGGACTCGAACGTTGGAAATCAAAAGTGCTAATTTTAAAGGCTAATATGCAAGATACTGTCCTAAAAAGGGTTTGGGGGCCTGGTTCCTGCCCCAGTGGACATGGATCAATGCAATTTTTTTTTTTTAAACTGACTTTTTTTGGGAGCACTGATTTTAATGATGATTAAAGCAAAATATTCCTTTAAATATTGTGCCTGGTGGGTGTCTACAGTATGCCTGTGAAGTGGCACGTGCTTCCTGTGTTTAGAACAGTCCCTGCACAAAATGACATTTAACGGAAAAAAGTCATTTAATACTGCTTGTGGTTTTAATGTAATGTCTGGTTCCGGCAATATGGATGAAAATCATTGAGAAAAATGGCATGGGTAGCCCCCCCTGCCCATTACCAGCCCCTTTGGGTCTTGTACGGATATTAAGGGGAACCCCGTACCCAAATTAAAAAAAGGAAAGGCGTGGGGCCCCCAGGCCCTATATACTCAGGACAGCAGCATGCAGGCGGCACAAACAAGACAGGGACTGTGTAGGTTTGTTGTGTTAAGTAGAATCTGTTTGTAATTTTGAAGTGGTACATTTTTAACCACTTAAGGACCGCCGCATGTAATTATACGTCGGCAGAATGTCATGTACGGGCACAAGCACGTACCCGTATGTGCTTGCCTTCCACCGGGTGGGGGGTCCAATCGGACCCCCTCCTGCTGGCTGCGGTGGTCCGTTTCGCTTCAGGAGCGATCCGGGATGAGGGGATGGCCATCCCCTCTCGATCGCTCCTGTCGAATGAGAAGCTTCCCCTGCCTGTGTAGTGTAAACACAGGCAGGGAGGAAGTGATGTCACTCTTCTCGGGGTGGTCTTTTTGACCGGACTGCGAGGAGAGGACATAGTAAGTGCACCAATCACTACACTGACACGTAGGTACACATAGGCACACAAATCCCCCCCAGCCCCCCCCCCCCCCCACCAGTCACAGTGACACTGATTGCAGTGATCATTTAATTACTGATCACTGCATTTAGTGTCAGTTGTGACAGTAAAAAGTGTCAGGGCAGTTAGTATTAGGTCCAGGGTAGCCCTCTACCCCCCCCCCCCCAATAAAGGTTTAACCCCCTGATTGCCCCTAGAGTTAACCCTTTCACCCCCTTTTGCCAGTGTCACTAAGCAATCGTTTTTCTGATCGCTGCATTAGTGCAGGGCTGGACTGGGACAGAAATTCAGCCCTGGACGTCATCCAGACCGGCCCACTTACGTTTTGAGTGTCCCATCAGCACTTCTTTACATCAGATTCTCATCAGCAGCCCCTTTACATCAGATTCTCATCACCAGCCCCTTACATCAGATTCTCATCACCAGCCCCTTACATCAGATTCTCATCACCAGCCCCTTTACATCAGATTCTCATCACCAGCCCCTTTACATCAGAGTCTCATCAGCAGCCCCCTTACATCAGAGTCCTATCAGCAGCCCCCTTACATCAGAGTCCTATCAGCAGCCCCCTTACATCAGAGTCCTATCAGCAGCCCCCTTACATCAGATTCTCATCAGCAGCCCCCTTACATCAGATTCTCATCAGCAGCCCCCTTACATCAGAGTCCCATCAGCACCCCCTTTACATCAGAGTCCCATCAGCACCCCCTTTACATCAGAGTCCCATCAGCACCCCCTTTACATCAGAGTCCCATCAGCACCCCCTTTACATCAGAGTCCCATCAGCACCCCCTTTACATCAGAGTCCCATCAGCACCCCCTTTACATCAGAGTCCCATCAGCACCCCCTTTTTACATCAGAGTCCCATCAGCACCCTCTATTTACATCAGAGTCCCATCAGCACCCTCTATTTACATCAGAGTCCCATCAGCACCCTCTATTTACATCAGAGTCCCATCAGCACCCTCTATTTACATCAGAGTCCCATCAGCACCCTCTATTTACATCAGAGTCCCATCAGCACCCTCTATTTACATCAGAGTCCCATCAGCAACCCCTATTTACATCAGAGTCCCATCAGCAACCCCTATTTACATCAGAGTCCCATCAGCAACCCCTATTTACATCAGAGTCCCATCAGCAACCCCTATTTACATCAGAGTCCCATCAGCAACCCCTATTTACATCAGAGTCCCATCAGCAACCCCTATTTACATCAGAGTCCCATCAGCAACCCCTATTTACATCAGAGTCCCATCAGCACCCCCTATTTACATCAGAGTCCCATCAGCACCCCCTATTTACATCAGAGTCCCATCAGCACCCCCTATTTACATCAGAGTGTCCCCCTCCCACATGTACTCAGAGTTCTAAAGGCACGGCAGCCTCTCTTCTTCCTCTCTCCAGTCATGTGATAACAAGTGATAGGGGAGAGAGGAAGGAAAGTCTGATGACCGTGTCTATCTTCCCCTGCAAGCTGGAGGGAGCAGAAAGCCTAATGCTCTCTCCAGCATATCACAGAAACTGCTCCTCCTGACAGGAGTAAAATGGAGATCGCTCACTGTCAGAGAGGAGCGGCTCCAGGACTGCACCAGACCGGCCCACTGAGCCATCGGCCCACTGGGAATCTCCCGGTAGTCCTGATGGCCAGTACATGCCTGCATTAGTGTCACTGGTGCCGCTAGGTAGCTAGTTATTTTTTTAGGTTCACTGCCAGGTTTTTATAGCGTTAGGTACCCCCATATACAACCTAATAAAGGTTTTAACTCCCTGATTGCCCCTAGAGTTAACCCTTTCACCAGCGATCACCGCATAAGTGTCACTGGTGACGCTGGATAGCCAGTTAGTTATTTAATTATTTAGGTTCCCCGTCAGGTTTTTATATAGCGTCCGGGACCCCCATATACTACCTAATAAAGGTTTTAACTCCCTGATTGCCCCCAGGTAACCCTTTCACCCCCTTTTGCCAGTGTCACTAAGGCCGCGTACACACGCGGGGACTGTTCGCTCAACTTTGTCCGCTGAACAGTGTTTCGGCGGACAGTCCGCGCGTGTGTGGGCTTTCAGCGGACAGTGTCAGCGGACAGTCTGCTGAACAAAGTTTTTCAGAAATTCCGAAAAACTGTCCGCTGAAACTTTGTTTCAGCGAACAGTCCCCTCGTGTGTAGGCTTGTTCGTCAAACTAAGTTCCGCGCATGCTCAGAAAGGATTTACACGCCGAAGTTTGCATTGCAGTGTATAGGACGTCGTTTTCTAGTCCCGTCGTACATGCCGTTCACGTCATCGCGCACGGTTTCAGCGGACTGTTCGTTCGTCGTGTGTGGGCAAGTCCGTCCATGCTAATTTTGAGCGGACTGTCCGCTGAAACTGTTTGACGGACAAAGTTGGGCGAACAGTCCCCGCGTGTGTACGCGGCCTTAGTGATCGTTTTTCTGATCGCTGCATTAGTGTCACTGGTGCCGCTAGGTTGCTAGTTATTTTTTTAGGTTCACCGCCAGGTTTTTATAGCATTAGGTACCCCCATATACTACCCAATAAAGGTTTTAACCCCCTGATTGCCCCTAGAGTTAACCCTTTCACCAGCGATCACCGTATAAGTGTCACTGGTGATGCTGGTTAGCCAGTTCGTTATTTAGGTTCCCCGTAAGGTTTTTATATAGCGTCAGGGACCCCCATATACTACCTAATAAACTTTTTAACCCCCTGATTGCCCCTAGTTAACCCTTTCATCAGTGATCACCGTATAAGTGTTACGGGTGACTCTGGTTAGTTAGTTTACTTTTTATAGCATCAGGGCACCCACCATTTATTACCCAATAAAGGTTTAACCCCCTGATCACCCAGCGGGTGATATCAATTAGGTTTTAGGGTCAGGGTCTGCGTCGCCCCAGGCAGCACTAGGTTAGTGCCAGTACCACTGGAACCCACGCGCAAAGCATACACCCCCCGTAGTGGTATAGTATCTGAACAGATCAATATCTGATATGATCAGATTTATACTAGCATCCCCAGCAGTTTAGGGTTCCAAAAAAACGCATTGTGAGCGGGATCAGCCCAGATACCTGCTAGAACCTGTGTTTTGCCCCTCCGCCCAGCCCACCCAAATGCAGTATCGATCGATCACTGTCACTTACAAAACACTAAACACATAACTGCAGCATTCGCAGAGTCAGGCCTGATCCCTGCGATCTCTAACAGGTTTTTTTTGTAGCTTTTATATTTAAATCCTGAAGGCGGTGCTTGGTTTTCGGGTCCCGTACGTGGCTAGGCTCCCAAAAAGTCCCCCACATGTGGTATCCCCGTACTCAGGAGAAGCAGCAGAATTTATTTTGGGGTGTAATTTCACTTGTGCCCATAGCATGTGTGAGCAATATATCATTTAGTGACAACTTTGTGCAAAAAAAACAAAACAAAGTTTGTAATAGTCCCGCGACTTGTGGCAAAATATAAAATATTTCATGGACTCAACATGCCTCTCAGTAAATAGCTTGGGGTGTCTACTTTCCAAAATGGGGTCATTTGGGGGGGGTTTTCGTGCTATTTTGGCATTTTATGGCCTTCGAAACTGTGATAGGTAGTGAGGAGTGAAATCAAAAATTTGCACCCTTAGAAATCCTGAAGGCAGTGATTGGTTTTCGGGGTGCCGTACGCGGCTAGGCTCCCCGTACTCAGGAGAAGCAGCAGAATATATTTTGGGGTTCAATTCCACATATAACTATGGCATGTATGAGCAATATATCATTTAGTGACAACTTTTTGTAAACTTTTTTTTTTTGTGTCATTATTCAATCACTTGGGACAAAAAAAATATTCAATGGGCTCAACATGCCCCTCAGCAATTTCCTTGGGGTGTCTACTTTCCAAAATGGGGTCATGGGGGGGGGTGGTTGTACTGCCCTGCCATTTTAGCACCTCAAGAAATGAGATAGGCAGTCATAAATTAAAAGCTGTGTGAATTCCAGAAAATGTACTCTAGTTTGTAGACGCTATAACTTTTGCGCAAACCAATAAATATACGCTTATTGACATTTTTTTTTTACTAAAGACATGTGGCTGAATACATTTTGGCCTAAATGTATGACTAAAATGTAGTTTATTCGATTTTTCTTATAACAAAGTAGAAAATATCTTTTTTTTTTCAAAATTTTCAGTCTTTTTCCTTTTATATCGTAAGAAATAAAAATCGCAGAGGCAATCAAATACAATTAAAAGAAAGCTCTATTTGTGGGAAGAAAAGGACGCAAATTTTGTTTGGGTACAACATTGCATGACCGCGCGATTACCAGTTAAAGCAGTGCCGTGTGAAATTGTAAAAAGACCTCTGGTCCTTAGGCTGACAATTGGTCCGGGGCTTAAGTGGTTAAAGTGTAGCTCCAGTCAAAAAATCTAGTTTTAAGCTTTTTGGAAAACAAAGGGAAGGGTTATCACCCCTGTATAATTTTTTTGGCCGTCCATCTTTTTTCATCTCACTTCCTTTTGTCTCCTTCCGTTTGCAAGTAGGAGACGTTTGTAAGTTGGATGTTTGAAAGTAGGGGCCTGCCCTTTATGCTCTGCAGAAATTTGGCCCTAAGGTGTTGGTGTTGACACAAGTTCACACTGTAAGCCCTCAAAGTGACTCTTGGTGGGCGCTGGAACGCCCTGCTGTGAACTATTATATCAAGAATTGTAATTACATGCCATTGTTGAACGGTGGTAGAAAAATTGGTCCTTTGGTGGTGCCACAACACTGTAAGTCCTCACAGTTACCCTCGGTGGGCACAGGAATGGGCCCTGCTTTGAAATATTATATCAAGAATTGTAATTTCATGCACCTGTTAACCAATTTCAGACCGGACCATTTTGCTGGCTTAAGACCAGACCACTTTTTGCGATTCGGCACAGCGTCGCTTCAACTGACAATTGCGCGGTCGTGCGACGTAGCTCCCAAATAAAATAGACGTCCTTTTTTTCCCACAAATAAAGTTTTCTTTTGGTGGTATTTGATCACCTCTGCAGTTTTTATTTTTTGCACTATAAAAAAAAAAAAAGAGCGACAATTTTGAAAAAAACGCATTATTTTTTACTTTTTGCTACAATAAATATCCCCCAAAATATATAAAAAAACATTTTTTCCTCAGTTTAGACCAATACGTATTCTTCTACGTATTTTTGTTAAAAAAAAGCAATAAGTGATTATTGATTGGTTTGCGCAAAATGTATAGCGTTTACAAAATAGGGTTTTATGGCATTTTTATTAATAATTTTTTTTTTTTTACTAGTAATGGCGGCGATTAGCGTTTTTTTTTTTTATTGTGACTGCGACATTATGGCGGACACAGCAGACATTTTTGACACATTTTTGGAACCATTGTCATTTATACAGCAATCGGTGCTATACAAATGCACTGATTCCTGTGTAAATTACACTGGCACCAGGGGGTGGCAGTGTAGGGGTTAAGTGTGTCCTAGGCGAGTGTTACTAACTGTGGGGGGCTGGGCCATGTCTTAGTGAACACTGATCTCTGCTCCAAATACAGGGAGCAGAGATCAGTGTCACTTGTTGCTAGGCAGAACGGGGAAATGCTGTTTACATTGGCATCTGCCTGTTCAGCCTCCCCGTGAGACGATCGCGGGTATCCCCGCGGCGATTGGACGCACCTGTACGCAAGTTTGCCTGCCCGTGCCATTCTGCCGATGTACATTGTTGTGCGCCAGTAGGGAACTCGTTAAAAAGGGGCTGAAAAATTGGGCCTTAGGTACTGGTGCCACAACACTGCAACACCTCAAAGAAACTCTAGTTGGAGAGCAGGAATGAGCTCAGCTGCAAAGCATTGCATCAAAAATTGTAATTACATGCCCCTGTTAAACAGGGGCCGAAAAATTGGGCCTTAGGCAGTAGGCACTGGTGCTGGTGCCACGACACTGCAACTTCTCCCAGATACTGTAGTTGGAGTACAGGAATGAGCCCTGCTGCAAAGCATTGCATCAAAAATTGTAATTACATGCCCCTGTTAAACAGGGTCTGAAAAATTGGGCCTTAGGCACTGGTGCTGGTGCCACGACACTGCAACCTCTCCCAGATACTCTAGTTGGAGTGCAGGAATGAGTCCTGCTGCAAAGCATTGCATCAAAAATTGAAATTACGCACCCCTGTTAAACAGGGGCTGAAACATTGGGCCTTAGCCACAGGTGGCAGCGCCCAGAACCAAAAATGTTCTTCCAAGCTATCAGCAGGATCATTGAGGAGGAAGAGAATAGTCAGTCAACATAACAGGACAGTCACTCAGCATCAGCATAGGCAGTCTTGTGACATTTAAAAAAAAAATTATTCGGTTACATCAGCTTCAGGTGCTTGGTAGCTGGTGGTGATCCAAGACTGATTCATCTTTATGAAGGTCAGTCGATCAACCGAGACGGTGAACAGACGCACCCTGTGATCGGTTACAAAGCCTCCAGCAGCACTGAATGTGCGTTCTGAAAGAACGCTGGATGCAGGACAGGCCAGTAGTTCAATTGCATACTGTGCAAGCTCTGGCCAGTGATCCATCCTCAAGACCCAGTAAGCCAGAGAATTTTCAGCAGGAAAGGTGTTCAAGTCTGATCTTGCCACTAGGTATTCCTGCACCATGTAAATCAGATGCTGGGAAGGGTTGCTGGAACCAATCATACCTTGGGGCTGCGGACTAATAAATTGTCTGAACGCATTGGTTAGACGACCACCTTCTCTACCGCTCCTTCTGTGACTGACCGAAGCCTCAGCAACATGTTGTCCAGGACCAGGAGTTTGTAACCTACCAGTCTCTGGGAACGCGTTGCACAGACCTTTCTGCAAGGCCTCCCGGAGATGTCTCATCCTCTGCTCCCTCTGCGACGGCAAGATAAGGTCCACAACCTTACCCTTGTACCGTGGATCAAGAAAAGTGGCCAGCCAGTAATGGTCCCTCTCCTTGATCCGAAGAATACGATCAGGATCAGGGAGACCATGCAGCGTAGGTTAGCTGAGGCATTCGGTCCGGAGTCCTCTGGGCCACTAAGGACGACATGATCCGCAGCCACCTCCTCCCAGCCACGTAAAAGTTCACGGGTTTCTTGGGACTGTAAATCATCCCTAAAAGACTGCTGCTGCTGATGCGGAGTTCCAGGCTCCACCTCCATGCTGACACAATCCTCCTCCATGTCCTTTTACTGTGATGGGTGTGACAGCAGGAACACTGTCTGGATAAAGGGGGCCTTGAGAGGCAAGGAAGTCCTCCTCTTCCTGCCTCTATTCTGCCTCAAGTGCCCTGTCCATTATTCCACGCAGCGTATGCTCTAACAGGTGGACAAGAGGTACAGTGTCACTGATGCATGCACTGTCACTGCTCACCATGCTCGGGGCCTCCTCAAATGGTGACAGGACAGTGCATGCATCACGTGCATGATCATGCCCCACTGGCGTGGTGAAAAAAACACGAGCTCCCCTGACCCTGTCCTGGTGCCATAGTCGCACAGGTACTCATTGATGGCCCTCTGCAGCGTGTGCAGCCACTGCAGCATGGCCTACGTTGAGTTCCACCTGGTGAGCATGTCACATATAAGGCAGTTCTTGGGCAGGTTCAACTCCTTTTGGAGCTTAGCCAGTCGAGCACTGGCATTATATGATCAGTGGAAATGCACACAGACTGTCCTGGCCTGCCTCAGGACATCCTGTAAGCTCGGGTACCTGCCCAAGAACCGCTGCACCACCAGGTTAAGGACGTGAGCAACCACACAGGGCACATGGGTCAGTTGTCCCTGTCGGAGGGCGGAGAGGAGCTTAGTGCCATTGTCGCAAACCACCATTCCTGGCTTAAGCTGGCGTGGCGTCAACCACCTCTTAGCCTGCAGAGCTGACAAAATATCTGCCCCAGTGTGGCTCCTGTCCCCCAAACACACCAGAGCAAGCACGGCATGGCATCTTTTTGCCTGCGTACTTGCGTAGCCCCTTGAATGCCTATGGAGCACCGCTGGTTCCGAGGACAAAGCACAGGAAGAGGCCATGGAGGAAGAAGAGGGGGTGGAGGAGAGAGGTGTGTCACAACCAGTAGTAGCATTTTGGAGGCGTGGTGGCGGAACAACCTCCAACACTACTGCACCTTGTCCTGCAGCCTTCCCAGCTGCCAGAAGATTGACCCAATGGGCCATGAAAGATAGGTAACGTCCCTGTCCATGCCTGCTGGATCATGAGTCAGCGGTAATATGCACCTTACCGCTGACCGCCCTGTCCAGCGAGGCATGGAAATTGCCTTCCACCTGCCAGTAGAGAGCCAGAATTGCCTTCCGTGAGAAAAAGTGGTGTTTGGGAACCTGCCACTGAGGAACCGCACATTGCATAAACTCACAGAAGGGGGCCGAGTCTACCAACGGAAAAGGCAGCAGTTGAAGTGCTAGCAATTTAGCCAAACTAGCATTCAACCTCTGGGCATGTGGATGGCTGGGAGTGAACTTCTTTCGATGGTCCAGCAGCTGGGGCAGGGAAATTTGCCTGCTTTGAACATCGGTGTACTGCTAGCAGAGTGCCCACAAGTACTTGGCTGTGACACACCTCATTCTACACCTTCATTCCTCCAAATGCAGGTTTCAGAGAGGACTGAAGGTATAGTGGGGTTGGAAAACCCAGCTGATAAGGAGCAAGGAGAGGTACGCTTTGTTCTTTGGTGTGGGTCTTTAAGGTACACTTGCCAACAAGCTGCATGGCAGGTCAACATATGTCTGGTCAAGCATGTGGTGCCCAAGCAGCTGATGTTTTGGCCACGTGTGACACACTTGAGACATATAGCAGCGGTGTGATCTGATGCACTCGTCTCAAAAAAGGCCCACACCAAAGAACTTTTGGAATAACGCGCAGAGGCAGCGCCCTGCACAGGCAGAGCTCTGCGGTGTGATTCAGTCGGTGTGCTGCCCTTAAGCTGGCCCCCGGAGGCCATCCTGCCTCGTTGAAGATGTGCCTCCTCCTCCTCTCTCCTATCCGGCACCCACGTGCAGTCAGTGACATCATCATTCCCTCCCTCTTCATCACTGGAGCAAACCTGGCAGTATGCTGCAGCTGGTGGAACATGACTGCCAGATTGGAGGGCTTGGTGATCCACTCTACCAAGTCTTCGGCATGATGCAGTTCAACATGTCCAGCTGCCGAAAATAAGGACAAGCATGTCCCATGGCCACATGCTGATGAAGATGCACCGCGTCCACAACCAGCACTGTTGTCTCTAGACACAGAGCCTGCTTGCCCTCTTTTATTGGCTTGTGACTGTCTGCCTCTCCTTGTTGGCCTTCCAGACATACTAATGGCCTGCAGGGAGATGGGAAAACCAGCAATTGGGGTAGCTTTAGGTGCACACTGAGCAGATGACACAGTACACCGACTGCAATTACTGCAGCTGCCTGCCTGTGGTATAGGATCTTAAGAACACCAGCAATTGGGGTAGCTTCAGGTGTATACTGTGCAGGAGGCACACTACACCCACCGTAACTGCTGCAGATGCCTGTGTTACAGAAACAGAACAACACCAGCAATTTGGGGTAGCTTCAGGTGTATACTGTGCAGGGGGCACACTACACCCACTCTAACCACTGCAAATGCCTGTGTTACAGAAATAGAACAACACCAGCAATTTGGGGTAGCTTCAGGTGTATACTCTGCAGGAGGCACACAACACCCACTCTAACTGCTGCAGATGCCTGTGTTACAGAAACAGAACAACACCAGCAATAAGGGGTATCTTCAGGGGTATACTGTGCAGGAGGCACACAACACCCACTCTAACTGCTGCAGGTGCCTGTGTTACAGAAACAGAACAACACCAGCAATAAGGGGTAGCTTCAGGTGTATACTTTGCAGGAGGCACACAACACCCACTGTAACAGCGCTAGGTTCACAAGCAAAAAGACACTGTCCCTGCCTATCTTGCTCTTTCCCTGCACGCCAACACACTACACAAGGCTGCCACGCAGGCGGCCTTATATAGTGTGGGGCGTGTACTAAACCCCCCTGAGCTATAATTGGCCACAGGCATCCTGCCTGTGGCCAATTATGGCTCTCCTTGCTGCCGGCACTGTGATTGGCCAAGCATGTGGGGTCACAGCATGAGCCAGCAATGCACTGAGATGGCGCAGTGCATTGTGGGCCTTGAGCGCCACAGGAATATGGCGCGAACGGCCCACAAAGTTCTGGATTCGCTGACCAGGCGTTCGACTTGAACACCGAGCTCATCCCTAATCAACAAGAAGATCATTTATTGTTTTAGAGTTTATACATACTCACATACAGGAGAAAAGATGGAAAACATTGTACAGGAAATGTCTTTTTTAATTATTATTTTTTTATTGCTTTATTAAGAGACTGTAATTACAGCGAAAGAATAACTCTCACAATAGGTAGTGGAAAGCAAAATAGACATCCAAAGTTTACAAAATGTTCATAAGAAATAATAGAAAACAAGAAAATAAAATAAAAGGAGAGAAGAACATAGCGACATGCAACCTTGTTCTATTGAATATTTAAACTATGGGGACAGAAATTACAATACATTGGCTATTGTGTCTTGAGAGTTTGGCTTATATAAACTGATATGAACATTCTAAGATAATTCAATATTTATGTAGCCAGATTACATTCCTTTGTATATGGTCAAACAAGGGTTTCCTTAGGATGTTAAAATGGTTAAAATAGTACTTAATGAGTGTATTGTTTTGTTTTTTTTGTTTTGTTTTTTATACATTCTTTATTTTGATTTGTTTTCTTGAAAGAAATATCAATGATATTACAAAATATAGTGACATAAGAGTACAGTAATAAATGCAAAAATGGATGATAAATAAACCCAAGAACTGTTCTATAACATACAATAAGGTCCCTTTCACACTGAGGCAGGAGGTGTGTCAGCGGTAAAGCTCCACTATTTTTAGCGGCACTTTACTGTTGGATTTGCTGCGCTATTCGGCTGCTAGCAGGGCAGTTTTATCCCCCCGCTAGCGTTCGAGAAAGGGTTCAAACCATCGCAATGCGCCTCTGCAGAGGGGCTTTGCTGGCGGTATAGCCGCATTGCCCCATTGATTTCAATGGGCAGGAGCGGTGAAGGAGCGGTATACACACTGCTCCTTCACTGTTCCAAAGATGCTGCTAGCAGGACTTTTTTTTACCGTCCTGCTAGCGCACCGCTCCAGTGTGAAAGCCCTCGGGGCTTTCGCATTGGAGAAACAGCGGCGGCTGTTTCAGGTCGGTTTGCAGGTGCTATTTTTTGTGCTGTATCGCCTCCAAAACGACCCAGTGTGAAAGGGGTCTAACGCGCAATAAACAATATTTTAGGGCTGTTACTGATTAAAATTTTCATGTTTGATTAATCGATTTTTTTTTTATCGATTAATCGGCTGATTTTGATTAATTATAACGCACATACAGATCCACCTACTTTTAGCTGATCTCCTTGCATTGCAACTCTGCATTAGTCAGTGGTAAATGTGGTATACACGATATACAATCACCCGACACTAGTTTCCACAATCCATGACTTAACTTCACAGTTCACACAAATACGTTTTAAATTCAAACTGTAGGACTGACGTAAGTTTTTTCCCACAGTAGCGTGACAATCCCTCCACCTCCAGTCTAACTAATCACCCTCACCTTATGGCATGGACCCCTGCGCAAACAGGTGGTCATGCAAGCGGTTATTAAAAGGGTTAACATGGACCATAATACTTCTCTCACAAGATCTCAGCAAGGACGCGGGTCATGGGTAGAAAGAAAAGATCTAAGTGCTCACCGTTTAAGTATAAGATTTAATTTTTGTGTTCAAACACAAACTACTCACATAAAGATGATAAAAACACAGCAGGTAAAGCCAACATTCGTGTTAGTTCCGTAGGGCAGCAGCGGGTGAGGTCATGCGTAGCTCCTCCCCCATACATGTTATATTCAATCAGAACTTTGACATCACCGGACTCCTCCCCCCTTCCCTTTTTTAGCAGATGGAGGCACTTGGGGAAGGGGGGAGGAGTCCAGTGACGTTGATGTCTGTGACATCACTGGATCTCCGACAGAACTCCCTGAAGACCCGGAAGTCGGCGGAGAGGTGAGTATCGATCAAAAGAATTTTGATCGATCAAAAAAATGTATCGATTAATCGGGGAATTAATATTTAATTTCCACAGCCCTACATTATTTGCAAAGACATTGGACATTTGTATTTAAATTTTGGGTACAGATAACTGCAATCTAGCAAAATGTTGTTTGGACTTACAGGTACGTGCTTCAAGATTTGGGGAGGGGACATAAGCTTTGTACGCACGTGCTGAATATTGGTCTCAACATCGGGTTCAACAGACACTGGCCAACATTCAGTCCATGCGTACATCAGCCTGTCTGACAGAGGCCGGCTTCTGCCAAATAGGCATGCTGGAAAAATAGCAAACAATCAGCATCCATTCAGTGCTTTTAGCCAATGGCTTTGTGCACTGATCGGTGTGTTCTGGCAGGTTTGGGGGGGGGGTGGGGGGCAATAGCTCAGTGGGGGGATTGCTGTACTAACATTGCATGGTTAGTACAGAAAGCTCCTTACAAGCTTGGTGTGTACCAGGCTATACTGAAGAGAAAAAAAAGAGATATTTGGGGTATGGGGTGGTTTGTCTTGCATTTCTATTTTAAACTGAACAAGTTGCTTTACACATTAAGGGTTCACATATCCTTTTGTTTTGTTCATTTCTGTGACAGTCACTTTAACTGCTTTCAGTGGTCATAAGTTATGCAATTTAAAAAATCGAATCCTTTAGTGTACAGTACATATACTGTATATCTAATCTGAAAAGCAAAGTGCACTGGTCTGGAGAAGCACATTTAGAAATTTGTTAGCAATAAAGAATAAATAAAGGATGGAGTACTCCTAATACTTAAATGCTCATTAAAGCCACAAAAATGATGTATAGCAGATCCTCAGATCTCCTTCCAGCATCATACAGAACTACATCGGCTGGTATCTGTTAGCTGCTGGCGTATTCCTGGGGTCCAGCCCTTTATTCACCGTGACAGGCAGGCTCTACTGAAAAGGACGGGACACCAGAAATGCATCATCTGCTAACAAAAAAATGGCAGATGGGGTTGCCGTATGATATTGTTGTACTGGAAGGAGATCTGAGGATCTGCTATTCTTGATTTGCTGAGCATTAAACAATTGAGATAAGTGTATGTGAATAGTATTTTATCCTTTATTTCAAATAAATTGCTAATAGCGCTCCATGATGCCAGTGCTCTGTTTTCCATTAGTTTTCTGCTAGTGTTAAATGCACTAGCAGATTTAGATGGACTTGAAAAACAAATTAAAGTGCAACCCCAGCTAACACTTTTTAAGAAGTTGCAGCAACCGTTTTTTTTTTTCCTTTTCGGATAAATATTTAACATTAATGTAAAAATCCGCACATTTTAAGCACCCCTGTCAGTGTTAAATGGTTAGAAATATTGTAATAAACCTCATTATGGGACTTTTACACGGCAACCAATAGCAAACAAATCTATTATGCGGCGTACACACGAGCGGAATGTCCAACAGAAAAAGTCAGACGGAAGCTTTTCCTCGTATATTCTGATCATGTATATGCCTCATGGGACTTTTGTTTATGAAAATTCTGACGGACCTAGAAATAGAACATGTTTTAAATATTTCTGACGGAACCAATTCCTATTGGGGGAAAACCGCTCGTCTGTATGCTTTTCCGACGGACCAAAAACGACGCATGCTCTGAAGCAAGTACGAGACAGAAGCTATTGGCTACTGGCTATTCAACTTCCTTTTTCTAGTCCCGTCGTACATGCTGTACATCACGCGTTCTTTACGATCGGACTTTGGTGTGATCGCATATACGTACGACAGTTTCAGCAGAACTCGTCGGAAAAGTGTTTAGTGTTAATAAAAAGGCTTAGTGTTAAAAAAAAGATCAAAAGGATTAAACAGACAAGAAATACATCATAATTCATATATGAAGTGGTGATACCCAATACTACGAGTAACCAGGGCCGGTGTTAGACTATTTTGCACCCTAGGCAAGACCAGCTACTTGCACAGATACTTGATCACAGATCCCAGTGTGTATTGTGTGACAAACTGTCACAATGCTTTTTTTTTATAATGACACTTTTTATTATTTCACTGTGTGCCATCATAAAAATATATATATTAGTGGCGGAACACCAGGGCCCGATTGCAAGTGCGACCTTTGTGGCCTGGTCTTTCGGCCTGGATTAGGAGCATCATAGGCCTGGTGCTGAGGATTTTGGTGGGCCCTGGGTTATGAAGCCCCTTGCCATGTATGCTACATTAAAATTTTCTCTACAGCCTTGCCTTTATTAACCACCACTTGTGCCTAGGCATTCTTTCCATCACCCCCCACTGCACCCGGGACCACTTTCCTCATTATATACTGTGCCTGCAGCCTCCCTTGCCTTAACACCCACTGCACCTACAGCCCTCTTCCCTCATCACCCAACATGCCTGGGCCCCCCATCCCTCACTACCCACTATGCCTAGGTACACCTTCCCTCACCACCTACTGTGCCTGTAGCCCCCTTTATTGTAGAAATACTACAGGAGATGGTCACAGACTGCAAAACATACTACAGGAGATGGCCACAGACTGCAAAACATACTACAGGTGATGGTCAGAGACTGCAGACATGGTACAGGAGAGGGTCAGAGACTGCAGACATGGTACAGGAGATGATCAGAGACTGCAGACATGGTACAGGAGATGATCAGAGACTGCAGACATGGTGCAGGAGATGATCAGAGACTGCAGATATGTTACAGGAGAGGGTCAGAGATTGCAGACATGGTACAGGAGATGATCAGAGACTGCAGACATGTTACAGGAGATGATCAGAGACTGCAGACATGTTACAGGAGAGGGTCAGAGATTGCAGACATGGTACAGGAGATGATCAGAGACTGTAGACATAGTACAGAAGAGGATCAGAGACTGCAGACATACCACAGGAGATGATCAGAGACTGCAGACATACCACAGGAGATGATCAGAGACTGCAGACATACTACAGGAGATGATCAGAGACTGAAGACATACTACAGGAGATGATCAGAGACTGCAGACATACTACAGGAAATGATCAGAGACTGCAGACATGTTACAGGAGATGATTAGAGACTGCAGACATGGTACAGGAGATGATCGGAGACTGCAGACATGATACAGGAGAGGGTCAGAGACTGCAGACATGGTACAGGAGATGATCAGAGACTGCAGACATGGTACAGGAGATGATCAGAGACTGCAGACATGGTGCAGGAGATGATCAGAGACTGCAGACATGTTACAGGAGAGGGTCAGAGATTGCAGACATGGTACAGGAGATGATCAGAGACTGTAGACATAGTACAGGAGAGGGTCAGAGACTGCAGACATGGTACAGGAGATGATCAGAGACTGCAGACATGGTACAGGAGATGATCAGAGACTGCAGACATGGTACAGAAGAGGATCAGAGACTGCAGACCTATTACAGGAGATGATCAGAGACTGCAGACATACTACAGGAGATGATCAGAGACTGCAGACATACTACAGGAGAAGATCAGAGACTGCAGACATACTACAGGAGATGATCAGAGACTGCAGACATACTACAGGAGATGATCAGAGACTGCAGACATAGTACAGGAGATGATCAGAGACTGCATAGTACAGGAGATGATCAGAGACTGCAGACATAGTACAGGAGATGATCAGAGACGGCAGACATAGTACAGGAGATGATCAGAGACTGCAGACATAGTACAGGAGATGATCAGAGACTGCAGACATACTACAGGAGATGATCAGAGACTGCAGACATACTACAGGAGATGATCAGAGACTGCAGACATACTACAGGAGATGATCAGAGACTGCAGACATGCTACAGGAGAAGGTCAGAGACTGCAGACATAGTACATTCTAGCAGTGACCAGTGTGGAAAAACATTGATCGCTGCAAACAGGAGTTTACAAGATATAAGTGGCAAAAAAAAAACATATTTGCTAGTCATTTCTCAAGCACAGGAGGACAGTAAATGGTTAACAGGTCTGTGAAGTTCCTAGCCTGACCAGATAATTCCTTCAAAGATAACAAGGAAAGTTCCATAAATCAGGGATGTCAGACATCAACTGGGGCATAAATAGCTATAAAAACAGCTGACATTTGGAAGCAACTTGCAGAAGTCTAATCATCAGTCACCTTGCTGTGTAAATACAAAGACAGATAAGCAGAGGCTCTAGACTTTGCAAGGCCTTAGGCAAAACTTAGGCACAAGGCCCCACTCACGCCCATAATGGGAAAAATAATATAGGTGATAAAAATGAACTGCAAAAATGCATATATTAACAGCCTTAAATCCTATGAACTCAGTTTATATCATTTTCATGGACCAATTATTCTTTAATCAAATATCATTAAACATAGGATATAGATT
Organism: Lithobates pipiens; assembly: GCF_037356315.1. Classification (NCBI taxonomy): domain Eukaryota; kingdom Metazoa; phylum Chordata; class Amphibia; order Anura; family Ranidae; genus Lithobates; species Lithobates pipiens. The sequence goes on from NW_027507790.1 coordinate 229,332,525, forward strand.
TTTATATATATATATATATATATATATATATATATATATATATATATATATATATATATATATATATATAAAACACACACACACACACACACACACACACACACTTGAGCCATGGACAGGGTGCTGACAGACAATCACACCACAAAGATGAAGGAGATGGTCAGAGACTTCTGTCACCAGCCGCTTATGGTGGTACCAATCCCCCTGGCCAAGCACGGCCATGATATTTACAAGTGCGGCGCTACATACAGCAAGCCGCCTACATGGGGCAGTATTTGTGCAGGAGGCGGCCGTTGGAGCCGGGACTTGGGAGGATGGGTCGGGGGGGCTTTTTTTCATTGCAGGTGGCTTTTTTACCACCCCTGCAAAGTGCCACCCTAGGCCTGGGCCTTGTCGGCCTAGGCCAAGACACAGCACTGAGACAGGGTACTGGGGACAGACCGTAAGACAGACCCAGACCGTGAGACAAACCGTAAGACAGACCCAGACTGTGAGACAAACCATGAGACAGACCCAGACTGTGAGAAAAACCATGAGACAGACCCAGACCGTGAGACAAACCATGAGACAGACCGTGAGACAGACCCAGACCGTGAGACCAAGACAGACCGAGACAGACTGAGACAGAGACAGACCTGAGACAGACCGTGAGACAGAGACAGACTGAGACAGACCTGAGGCAGACCGTGAGACAGAGACAGACTGTGAGACATAGACAGACCTGAGACAGACCTGAGACAGACCGTGAGACAGACCTGAGACAGACCGTGAGACAGAGACAGACCTGAGACAGACTGTGAGACAGAGACAGTCTGTGAGACAGAGACAGACCGGGTACTGGCCATGAGACCATAAAAAGACAGGGTAATGAATACTCAGCATGATGATGTACTGTACCTGCTCGTCGGTCCCCTATACTACTAAAGACAGCATGAGAAGCCGGCGACAGGTGATGTTGTCTTTGTGCTCCCTCATGCAGTGCAATCTGGGAGTTGTAGTCTCTGCAGAGCACAGGCACCAGAGGGCCAAGTCTGTTGTCTGTGCTGTGAAGAACTACAACTCCCACTATGCACTGGGGTCGCCGACTGGGTGAAAGGCTAGGAGGATGACGCCGCAGCGGTGGAGCCTGTTAATGGATGCAGCCTGACTGAGCCGAGATGATGTCATCTAACTCGTCCGCAGAGGCTCATCATCAGCTCAGACAGGCGGCATGGTGCTGGCGTCTATGTGCAGCTCCTGCCCGCTCGCTCACCTCGCCACAGGCAGCCGGCTTGCTTGTGCACACTGACCGTTCCACACACTGTCTCCTGTCAGGCAAATTAGGCGGCCGCGGCCTGCGAGGCCCTTATGAGGGTGAGGCCTAAGGCAATTGCCTAATTTGCCTAATTTAAGAGCCGCCTCTGCAGATAAGAAGCAGTGTGAGAAGATGGAGGGGTTTTCTAATCTACACACAGGACAGGAGAACACACAGATTATTAGACTCCTGCACTACCAGTGAGTGTGTGACATGATCACACCTTATTCATGTTCAGGTATGTCAGAGCCTCTGCATCCTGTCCTGCTCTGGTCACTGGCATCTTCTGATCAAATGTGGCAGGCTGATTGGTTAAGGGAGTGCTGGTAGGTGGAGCAATTTAGCAGTCATGCCCTCCCACTCAGAAGAGTGGTGCTATTGGCTGCCTGACACACTGGTCTGTCCCTCTCCCTCCAGCATGTGAGAGCTGTGGAGGGAGAGGGGGAAACTGAACACGCTCAACAATTATTTACACCGGCCCGCCGCACTGAGCACCTTGCTGTCTGGGGCCCCTCTATCAACGACTCTGCCGGGAGCCTGGGGAGCGACATGGAGGAGGAAGAGGTGAGGCAAGGGTCAGCAGCGCCCCTAGGTGGCAGTGTACGCCCTTGGCGGCTGCTTAATCCGCCTAGTTGTAGCACCGGCCCTGCAATTAACTGCACATTCCCAAAGTTTAGTAACAGTATTTCATTGGAAAGAGGCTGATCACAGAACAGGGTAAAGGGCCAATCACAGTGGCCCTTTACCTTTGGCTGACAGCTGATCACAGAAGTAAACAGAAGATGGTTATCGACTTTTTTCTCCTCAAGTTGACAGCATGAGGAGAAAGGAAGAATACCGGTAGCCGACTTCTGTTACAGGGACATCGGTCCCATGCAGTGCTCATCAGTGCTGCTAATCAGTGCCAACCAGTGCCACCTATTGGTGCCCACCAGTGCTGCCAATCAGTGCCCACTAGTGCCACCTATCAGTGCCCATCTGTGCTGCCAATCAGTGCTCATCAGTGCCTCATCATCAGTGTCACCTATCAGTGCCACCTTCGAGTGCCATTCAGTCCTGCATATTAGTGCTGCCTATCAGTGCTGCCTATCAGTGCTGCCTATCAGTGCCACCTCTCAGTGCCGCCTCTCAGTGCCGCCTCTCAGTGCCCTTCAGTGCTGCCTATCAGAGCCCAACAGTGCCACCTATCAGTGCAGCCTCATCAGCGCCTCCTCATCAGTGCCCACTAGTGCTACCTCATCAGTGCCCATCAGTGCAGCCTCATCAGCGAACATCAGTGAAGAAGAAAAATTACCTGTTTGCAATATTGTATAAAAATCTATTAACCACTTAACAACCGCCCATTGCCGATTAACGGCATCAGGGCGGTTGTTTAACTCTGAGAGGCCGTTAATTAACGGCCTCCCAGAATTCTGCTCTCGCGCGCCCCCTGGGGCGCGCACACGAGAGCATCCGTGACCGCTGGGTCCAGTGGACCCGGCGCATCACGAATCACGGTAAACGGCCGCTCATCGCGGCCGTTTACCACGTGATCGCTCCGTCAAATGACGGAGTGATCACTTGTAAACAAGCCGGCGTCATGTTATGACGCCGGTTCCTCCCTCCCCCTCTCTGTACCGATCGGTACAGCGGAGGGGGAAGAGATCGGTGTCAGCAGCGATGTGGGCTGCATCTGCAGTGCCCACATCGCTGCTCACCGAAAATTAACCCCTCAAATCCCTGCAAATACTCTGCATTACTCTGCAATTCCCTGCAAATACTCTGCATTACTCTGCAATTCCCTGCAAATACTCTGCATTACTCTGCAATTCCCTGCAAATACTCTGTATTACTCTGCAATTCCCTGCAAATACTCTGCATTACTCTGCAATTCCCTGCAAATACTCTGCATTACTCTGCAATTCCCTGCAAATACTCTGCAATGCCCTGCAAATACTCTGCAATGCCCTGCAACACTCTGCAATGCCCTGCAACACTCCGCAATGCCCTGCAACACTCCGCAATGCCCTGCAACACTCCGCAATGCCCTGCAACACTCCGCAATGCCCTGCAACACTCCGCAATGCCCTGCAACACTCCGCAACGCTCTGCAATACCCTGCAACACTCTGCAACACCCGCCAATACCCTGCAACACTCTGCAATGCTCTGCAACCCCCGCCGATACCCTGCAACACTCTGCAATGCTCTGCAACCCCCGCCGATACCCTGCAACACTCTGCAATGCTCTGCAACCCCCGCCGATACCCTGCAACACTCTGCAATGCTCTGCAACACCCGCCAATACCCTGCAACACTCTGCAATGCTCTGCAACACCCGCCAATACCCTGCAATGCTCTGCAACGCAGTACTCTGCAACACCATGCTCTGAGATACCCAGCCATAGTCGGTGATACCCTGCAATACCCAGCCATAGACATCTCCCGCCGCCCTCCGCCCTCCGGTGCTTCTACCGAATCGCTAATACGATCAAAGCCAGAATCTTTTTTTTTTTCAGGCTTCCCAGCTTAGAGGTGAGATGTGGGTCTTATTGACCCCACATCTCACTGTAAAGAGGACCTGTCATGCCATATTCCTATTACAAGGGATGTTTACATTCCTTGTAATAGGAATAAAAGTGATCAAAAAAATTATTTTTGGGGAAAAAAATGTCAAACTAAAATAAATAAAGTAAAATGAACAATAAAAAAAAATGTTTTTTTTAAAGCGCCCCTGTCCCCATGTGCTCGCATGCAGAAGCGAACGCATGCGTAAGTCCCGCCCACATATGAAAACGGTGTTCAAACCACACATGTGAGGTATCGCTGCGAACGTTAGAGCGAGAGCAATAATTCTAGCCCTAGACCTCCTCTGTAACTCAAAACATATAACCAGTAAAAAAAATGTAAATCGTCGCCTATGGGGATTTTTAAGTAGCGACGTTTGCCGCCATTCCACGAGCGTGTGCAATTTTGAAGAGTGACATATTAGGTATCTATTTACTCAGCGTAACTTCATCTTTCACATTATGCAAAAATTGGGCTAACTTTACTGTGTTTTTTTTTTTTTTTAAGCACAAAACAGTTTTTTTTCCAAAAAAAAGCATTCGAAAAATTACTGCGCAAATACCGTGCGAGATAAAAAGTTGCAAAGACCACCATTGTATTCTCCAGGGTGTTTGCTAAAAAAACATATATAATGTTTTGGAGTTCTATGTAATTTTCTAGCAAATAAATGATGATTTTCACATGTAGGAGAGAAATGTCAGAATTGTCCTGGGTGCTCCAGAACACCTGATGGCGCTCCATGCATGTTGGGCCTCTGTATGTGGCCACGCTGTGTAAAAGTCTCACACATGTGGTATCACCATACTCGGGAGTAATAGCAGAATGTGTTTTGGGGTGTAATTTGTGGTATGCATATGCTGTGTGTGAGAAATAACCTGATAATATGACAATTTTGTGAAAAAAAAAAAAAAAAGTAAAAAGAATCTTGATTTTGCAAAGAATTGTGGGAAAAAATGACAATTTCAAAAAACTCATCATGCCTCTTACTAAATACCTTGGAATGTCTTCTTTCCAAAAAGGGGTCATTTGGGGGGTATTTGTACTTTTCTGGCATGTTAGGGTCTCAAGAATTGAAATAGGCCGTCAGTCCTTCAGGTGTGATCAATTTTCAGATATTGGCACCATAGCTTGTGGACTCTATAACTTTCACAAAGACCAAATAATATCCACCAATTTGTACTTATTTTTACCAAAGATATGTAGTAGTATAAATTTTGGCCAAAATTTATGAAGAAAAAATTACTAATCTGCTAAATTTTCTAACAGAAACAAAGAAAAATTCGTTTTTTTACAGAATTTTCGGTATTTTTTCTTTTATAGCACAAAAAAAAAAAAAACCCAGCGGTGATTAAATACCACCAAAAGAAAGCTCTATTTGTGTGAAAAAAAGGACAAAAATTTCATATAGGTCCAGTGTTGCATGACTGAGTAATTGTCATTCAAAATGCGAGAGCACCGAAAGCTGAAAATTGGTCTGGTTATTAAGGGTGTTTAAGTGCCCAGTGGTCAAGTGGTTAAAATAAATTATTATTTTTTTTTTTTTCTAAATTTTCGGTCTTTTTTTAATTCTTTAGGAACAAATAAAAAACCCAGTGGTGATTAAATACCACCAAAAGAAAGCTCTATCTGTGCAAAAAAAAAAAAAAAATATGGCAATTTTGTTTGGGTACAGTGTTGTATAACCACACAATTGTCATTCAAAGTGCAACAGTGCTGAAACCTGAAAACTGGCCTGGACAGGAAGGGGATGTATGTGCCCAGTAAGCAAGTGGTTAACTTAATACCACTTTAACGCTTACATTTAAGAAACAACATTTTTAACTGGTTTATTGGGTTTCCTAACCATACTTGGCATCTTAAGATCATTTCCATTAATGAATACCAGGCAAATGCTAGGTGGAAAAAATGAAAAGAAAAATAAATAAAATAAATTAATTTATTAAAGTCAATAAACTTATACACGAGCTAAGATATTAAAATAAACCAGAAACTATTTTTCTAAATCTGAACCAAATGTGGTAAAAAAAAAAAAAAAAAAAAAGATTCCGAAAAAAGATTGAGAAAACATGATAGTAGCCTAAACAATGGAAATATACAAATATTTTAAATTAATTTTTTTACTGTTATATTATATAAAGAGATCAATAGGAGAGATCATCAAATATCACAGACTTTTCTGTAAAACCAACTGTATCCTAATAATTCCTATTCTTTTCTTCACCTATATCACATCTGTAAACCTTATCTCCAAGCCCAGAGCTTTAAATAAGTAGCAGCTTATAGCAGCGGCCACGTAAATAGTATTATAAGATTATGTTCCATATACTGGGAACTATAGGAATTTTTCGGAATGACTGAATTCCCAGCAGTTCTTTTAAAAACAGGAGACAGAAAGCTGAATGCTCTATGCTAAAAAAATATCTACAACATTAAAAAAAAAAAAAGGCTTTTGGATGTAATCGTGTAACAAGCCTGTCTACATACTTTTGTGCAGAACTAAAATATTAAAATATTTGAAAAGGTTGAATGTTACTTCCAATGTGCCAGCTAAAAGAAGATAAATGTCAACAGAAAAAGTTCAACGTTACATTTTCTAAAAAAAATGTAATTTTTCCTGATTAGGTAATTCTGCAATCCAGTACAATGTTTATCTGCTGACTGTGAGCCTTAATATACAGTAAATGCAACTTCGCTAGTTTTGGCTTAGGCCGCGTACACACGGGTGGACTGTCTGACGGACTTGGTCCGCTGAAACGTGTTTCAGCGGACAATCCGCTCGTGTGTGGGCTTCAGCGGACTTTTTCAGCGGACAGTCTGGCGGACTAAGTCTTTTGGAATTTCCGTAATATTGTCCGTCCAAACTTGGTTTCAGCGGACAGTCCGCTCGTGAGTAGGCAAGTTGGACGGACTAAGTATGGCGCATGCTCAGAAAGGATTTACACGGCCGAAGGTTGCATTGCAGTGTATTGGACGTCGTATTTCTAGTCCCGTCGTACGTGCTGTACACGTCATGGCGCAAGCTTTCGGCGGACTGTCTGTTCATCGTGTGTGGTCAAGTCCGTTCATTCGAAAGTAGGACGGACTGTCTGTCGGATTGTCTGACGGACTTAGTTGGACGGACAGTCCGCCCGTGTGTACGCGGCCTTAGAGTCCAGAATGATGACTTCACAGGGGTAGTAAGCAGTCAGCCAAAAAAACCGAAAGACACAGAGTTTTCAGACTGTGGGGTTTTCTGTTTTTTTTTTTTTTTCTCTACCGTTACAGCAACTCTTCTTAACTAGGGTTGTGGGTAACCCTAGAGTCCCTCAAGATCAGGGATCTCCAAACCAAGGCCCTCCAGCTGTTGTAGTTCTACATGTCCCATGAGGCATTGTAAAACTCTGACGTTCACAGACTAGGCCTGACGGGAATTGTAGTTCCGGAACAGCTGGAGGGCCATAGTTTGGAGACCCCTGTTAGACGTTGCCAGGGCTTCCTTGAGCAGCAGACAATTTCTATCCATGGTGAAAAAGCAACAAGGAGGCGCTTCTAAGTGCAGTATTCCAACAGTTTAATACACATAAGGTTAAAAGCACTTACAAGATCTAGCATATAAATAAGCTTGTCAATGTAATATTCCTGACTCCTGGCTCACAGAGTATACAATGCTAATCCAACCAGCAGCTGCAAAAGGAGGGGAGAACGAGGGAACAAGATGGCTGCCACACTTCCAGGACATGCGTTCCACGCAGCGCATGTGCATTCCACAATGGTTCCCGAGGTGTGGAGGCCATCTTGTCTTAATGTTAGGCGGAGAAGTAGCGTATTTCAGAGCATGTGCAGTAGCTCCTTCCTCAGACCTAAGCCCAATATGGAAGAGCAGCTCATAAGGAGCATGGAAGAGGAGAAATGGGAGGAGAAATCACTAAGATAGGCATGGATGAGGGATGCAAAATACTAGCAAGCATACCTAGTATATAGAATGGCTTCATATACCAATCTATAAGGGAGCTAGACTGCCCACTCAAGCCTAAAGCATATATAATCGTGATTAAGATATATATAATCGGATCAAGCAATAAAACAGCAGTATTAAAAGAACGAATACATATTAAGAGAACAGTTAAGACATTAATATCCATAATGCTTCAGGGGAGGGGGGGAAATAGGGGGAAGAAACAAGGAGGGGGGGTTAATATTACTAGCCATGGCATTTATAAGGCCCTAAGAGCTTTACATCACAGGGGAAGAAGCCACAGTCTTTCAGTACTAGATAGTATACAACTATATTGTATTTCATACATGTATATACAGTATACATATCTATATACAGTTGTGCTCATAAGTTTACATACCCTCACAGAATTTATGATTTCTTGGCCATTTTTCAGAGAATATGAATGATAACACAAAAACTTTTTTCACTCATGGTTAGTGCTTGTCTGAAGCCATTTATTATCAATCAACTGTGTTTAATCTTTTTAAAGTGGTAGTAAACCCTCTAATGTTTTTTTTTTTTTTTTTTTTTACCACCTGCAAAGCAAAAGGCATAATGAGCTAGTATGCACCGCATACTAGCTCATTATGAAATACTTACCTTAGAATGAGGCCCCGACATCTGGCCCGATCCACGCCGAGGGAGCTGACATGCTCCCTCGGCATTTCTTCTGGGTATCGCGGCTCCGGCACTGTGAGTGGCCGGTGCCGCGATATCGTCACTCCCACACATGCGCAGGAGATTTCATCCCGGCCGGACAGCCACTGCCGGATTTTCAGCCTAGAATCCCCCTTGTGCGCATGCGCCGCTGCAGTCAGTGGCGCATACCGAGGGGAATATCTCCTAAACCGTACAGGTTTAGGAGATATTTTTTTTTTACCTACAGGTAAGCCTTATTATAGGCTTTCCTGTAGGTAAAAGTGAAAAAAAAGAGTATACAACCACTTTAAATCATAATGACAACAAAAACTGCGCAAATAACCCTGATCAAAAGTTTACATACCCTGGTGATTTTGGCCTGATAACATGCACACAAGTTGACACAAAGGGTTTGAATGGCTAGCAAAGGTAACCATCCTCACGTGTGATCTGCTTGCTTGTAATTAGTGTGTGTGTATAAAAGGTCAATGAGTTTCTGGACTCCTGACAGACCCTTGCATCTTTCATCCAATGACGCACTGACGCTTCTGGATTCTGAGTCATGGGGAAAGCAAAAGAATTGTCAAGGGATCTGCAAGAAAAGTTAGTTGAACTGTTTAAAACAGGAAAGGGATAAAAAAAAAAGATATTCAAGGAATTGGGAATGCCAATCAGCTGTGTTCAAACTCTAATCAAGAGGTGGAAAATGAGCATCTGTTGAAACCAAACCACGGTCAGGTAGACCAACTAAATTTTCAGTCTCAACTGCCAGGAAAATTGTTCAGAATGCAAAGAAAAACCCACATATAACTTCAGGTGAAATACAGGAATCTCTGAAAACACATGGTGTGGCTGTTTCAAGAGGCACAATAAGTAGGCACTTGAAGAAAAATTTGTGGGGATTGCGGGGACTGTGGCATCATAAAGGGGCGGGGTCACATCACCCAGTGACCATGCCCCATACCTATATAAGTCGCCACGCATGTCGCAGAAGCCATTACAGTGGAAGAGAGTGGCATGTTAACATCGGAAGAAGAAAGAAGAAGGAAGAAGGATGGAGGAGACTGGGCTCCTCCGCTAGTAAAAGAGCTGCAAGAAGACAGTGGAGGAGCCCAAGAGAAGACGCCGGAGAGCGGGAGAGCGGGAGAAGAGGCCGGACACCGGGAGAAGAGGCCGAACAGAGCGGAGAAGTTAGAAGAAGACCCCCGGAGCTGATTAATAAATTACTTTAAAAACCTGTGTTGTGTTTTTTTTTTATTGTCAATTTTTTCCCCAGGTGAATGGGTAGGAGTACGATGTACCCCTTACTCATCCACATAGGGAGGGGGGCCGGGATCTTGGGGGCCCCCTTATTAAAGGGGGCTCCCGGATTCTGATAAGCCCCCCGCCCGCAGACCCCCGACAACCAACGGCCAGGGTTGTCGGGAAGAGGCCCTTGTCCTCATCAACATGGGAACAAGGTGCTTTGGGGTGGGGGGCCGCAGGGCGCACCCCTCCCCCAAAGCACCCACCCCCATGTTGAGGGGAATGCGGCCTGGTACGGTTCGGGGGGGGGGGGGGGGGGCGCTCGCTCGTCCCCACCTCCTTTTCTGCTTGGCCAGGCTGCATGCTCAGATAAGGGTCTGGTATGGATTTTGGGGGGACCCCCACGCTTTTTCGGCATAGGAGGGTTCCCCTTAAAATCCATACCAGACCTAAGGGCCTGGTATGCTCCCGGAGGGGGAACCCATGCCAGTTTTTTATTTAAAATTTGGCGTGGAGTTCCCTCTCGAGAGCTGATTGTTCTGTGAGAGGTGACATTGTCTCCTCAATATAGATGGAGATCCGACTTGGAGGCGACTTCCATTGAAATCAATGGCTATAGAAGTCTGATAGAAGTAGTACAGGAACCTTTTCTGAAGTCCGAGCGACTTCAGTAGTGTGCATTAAGACACCTCTCATTCACTTACATCATTTTTTACATGTAGCGCGACTTAAGGCGACTAGGGGCGACCTGAAGTCGGATCCTGAGTTGCCCCTGTGTGAACCGGCTCTAACTATGTAACTATGTAACAAGGCAGCAACTCTTGTATGCTTGCAGTGCTGCATGCCCAATACAATGGACCTATTTTTTTGCTCTCAATGACGATATTTTTATGTTGATACTTTTATTATGCATTAATAAAAATTTTGAAAAGAGACAAAAAAATCACATGAACTAGGATTTTGAGGGCACCAATTAAACTTTTAAAATGTTCAGACTGTAGTTTGACTCAATAAAATTGTTGTTTTTATTTACATATATTTCTCTAGCTTTAATCCTTTCTTTCCCCTGATGTTTAGAGTGACAATATTTATCACAGTAGTTCTAAAGTGTGGTTTGTATTTTTTTTTCCTGTGTTGATGATTATCTAAGGGACTTTATTTCCCCACCTATTTTACATATATATTTGTTTTTGTAACAAATTGTGTTACATTGCGTTGAGATTTTTTTTTTAATTCGGTCCCTTATTTTAGGGTTTTTGTAATATGCTTGTAATATCCTCAATAAAAGAAAAACTGGGTATAGAGTTAGGCCATTTTGCCTATTAAAGACAATGCAATGTAAAGACAATGATGCATGGTTTACTGCAGTGGTGCCCAACTGCTGGCCCGCTGGCCACAGCGCCCTCTGATGTGGCCCGCAAACTCATGCTCTGGAATGGTGGGTTGGCAGGTCCAGATCGCTGATTCCCGACCCACCATCCCTGGGCATCACTGTGAAGAATGGAGTCAGCGCTAGTGGAAGCATAGCCGATGCTTCATGTATAGCGGTGGCTCCTCTCACAGGCGGAGTGATACCAAATGTACTCTGCCTGTGACAGGAGCAATACAGGAAGAATTGGCTCTGCTCTCTACTGTAGCCTCATACTTCCTCCAGGGCCAGCTCCTGTCACACTGATGCTCAGTGATGGTGGGTTGGGAACCAGCCAGCAGTACCCACCAGCAGTATCAGCCACCAGTACCCACCAGCAGTATCAGCCAGCAGTACCTTCCAGCAGTACCCTCCAGCAGTACCCACCAGCAGTATCAGTCAACAGTACCCACCAGAAGTACTCACCAGCAGTACCCACCAGCAGTATCAGCCAGCAGCACCCACCAGCAGTATCAGCCAGCAATATACAGTGGTGTGAAAAAGTGTTTGCCCCCTTCCTCATTTCCTGTTCCTTTGCATGTTTGTCACACTTAAGTGTTTCGGAACATCAAACCAATTTAAACAATAGTCAAGGACAACACAAGTAAACACAAAATGCAATTTGTAAATGAAGGTGTTTATTATTAAAGGTGAAAAAAAATCCAAACCATCATGGCCCTGTGTGAAAAAGTGATTGCCCCCCTTGTTAAAACATACTATAACTGTGGTTGTCCACACCTGAGTTCAATTTCTCTAGCCACACCCAGGCCTGATTATTGCCACACCTGTTCACAATCAAGGCATCACTTAAATAGGAGCTGCTTGACACAGTAAGGTCCACCAGAAGATCCTTAAAAGCTACACATCATGCCGAGACCCAAAGAAATTCAGGAAAAATTGAGAAAGAAAGTAATTGAGATCTATCAGTCTGGAAAGGGTTATAAAGCCATTTCCAAAGCTTTGGGAATCCAGCGAACCACAGTGAGAGCCATTATCCACAAATGGCGAAGACATGGAACAGTGGTGAACCTTCCCAGGAGTGGCCGGCCGCCCAAAATTACCCCAAGAGCGCAGCGACGACTCATCCAAGAGGTCACAAAAGACCCCACAACAACATCCAAGGAACTGCAGGCCTCACTTGCCTCAGTTAAGGTCAGCGTTCATGCCTCCACCATCAGGAAAAGACTGGGCAAAAATGGCCTGCATGGCAGAGTTCCAAGGAGAAAACCACTGCTGAGCAAAAAGAACATCAAAGCTCGTCTCATTTTCTCCACAACACATCTTGATGATCCCCAAGACTTTTGGGACAACATTCTGTGGACCGATGAGACAAAAGTGGAACTCTTTGGAAGGTGTGTGTCCAAGTATATCTGGCGTAGAAGGAACACTGCATTTCATAAAAAGAACATTATACCAACAGTAAAATATGGTGGTGGTAGTGTGATGGTCTGGGGCTGTTTTGCTTCTTCAGGACCTGGAAGACTTGCCGTGATAAAAGGAACTATGAATTCTGCTGTCTACCAAGAGATCCTGAAGGAGAATGTCCGACCATCTGTTCGTGTACTCAAGCTGAAACGAACTTGGGTTCTGCAGCAGGACAATGATCCTAAACACACCAGCAAGTCCACCACCGAATGGCTGAAGAAAAACAAAATGAAGACTTTGGAGTGGCCTAGCCAAAGTCCTGACCTGAATCCTATTGAGATGTTGTGGTATGACCTTAAAAAGGCCATTCATGCTCGAAAACCCTCTAATGTAACTGAATTAGGACAATTCTGCAAAGATGAGTGGGCCAAAATTCCTCCAGGACGCTGTAAAAGCCTCATTGCACGTTATCGCAAACGCTTGGTTGCAGTTGTTGCTGCTAAGGGTGGCCCAACCAGTTATTAGGTTTAGGGGGCAATCACTTTTTCACACAGGGCCATGATGGTTTGGATTTTTTTTCACCTTTAATAATAAACACCTTCATTTACAAATTGCATTTTGTGTTTACTTGTGTTGTCCTTGACTATTGTTTAAATTGGTTTGATGTTCCGAAACACTTAAGTGTGACAAACATGCAAAGGAACAGGAAATGAGGAAGGGGGCAAACACTTTTTCACACCACTGTAAGCCAGCAGTACCCACCAGAAGTACCAACCAGCAGTACCCACCAGCAGTACCAGCCAGCAGTACCCACCAGCAGTATCAGCCAACAGTATCCACCAGCAATGTCCGCCAACAGTACCAACTAGCAGTACCCACCAGAAGTACCTGCCAGCAGTACCCACCAGCAGTATCAGCCAGCAGCATCCACCAGCAGTATCAGCCAGCAGTACCCACCAGCAGTACCAGGCAGCAGCACCTACCAGCAGTACCCACTAGCAGTACCAGCCAGCAGTAGTAGTCAGCAGTACCTGCCAGCAGTACCAGCCAGCATTGCCAGTAAGCAGTACTTGCTAGCAATACTAGCCAGCAGTACCAGCCAACAGTACCAGCCAGCAGTGCCAGCAAGCAGTATCCACCAGCAGTACCAGCCAGCAGTACCCCCAAGCAGTAGCCACTAGCAATACCAGCTAGCAGTACCCACCAGCAGGAACCACCAGCAGTACCAGCTCTGGAGGACAGCCAGCAGCAGTCACCAGCCATACCCACCTGGGGGACAACAACAGCCAGCAATACCTGTGGGAATCCTGAGGAAGAAGTGAGGAATGAAGTCAGTTGAGGTGCAGGTAAACCACAGCACATCAGTGTGAAAGCAGCCATAGGCCCCTTTCCCACGATAGGTCCTTTCAGGTCCGCCTGTCTGTTTTTTAGATGGACTCTCCATTCGCCTCTACACAGCAGCAGATGTACACGAACATGTGTCCTTTTACACCCGCCATCTCCAATCCGATCCACTTAAAAAAAACAGAAGGGGATCTGTCCCCTTCTGTCTGGGCAGATTGGAGGGCCCTAGAGTAGAGCATGCTGTGTCCGTGTCTGCTCTGCATATGCAGAGTGAACACAGACCTGTCATCTGCCCGCTCGGCTTATTGTGGCCCACGACCGGTTACCAAGTCGCTAAAGTTGCCCTCGCTCTTCAAAATGTTGGGCACCCCTGGTTTACTGTATGTAGCTCTTGGGGGGGGGGGGGGGTTACTGTATGAACAATGTCCCTTCCCAAACATTGTATTGAGCTATTAAGCTAAACCTGTTGGTAAAGAAGAGAACCTTCTGTCACATACCTGATATAGGCAAAACCAATGGGGGGGGGCTCCAACTTAAACCTCCTGCCCTATTTGTCCCCTGAGATTGATAATAGGGTAGGACAGGCACTGGTACTGGAAATCAGAGTCAGTTTATCTACTCTGCGCCTAGTCCCTAGTATATAATCTGTCACGCAACTGGACCTCTAACTACCAGAAGTGGCTGCCGGATTCCTAACCTAGCTCTATATCCGAGCCTGTGCTGGTTATTAAGCCCTAAGATAAACTAGATATAGACTCCCAGACCAGAAGGGACAGGGTTAACTAGACTAACAGGAGTTGCATATGAACTCTATTGCATTAAATAGGTTCACCTGCTAACATACAGCAACCTGAACACTACACACGCACAATGCGAACAATCTGGTATAGTGAACAGTTAACAAGAGAACAGATATACAGTACTTCTGTCAATAATCTATTTACAGCATATATATATATATATATATATATATATATATATATATATATATATATATATATATATATATATATATTAGGGTTGCCACCTGTCCAGGATTCACCCGGACAGTTCGGGTTTGCAATCATGCGTCCGGGTTTCAGACTGCCTGAAACCCGGACACATTATTAAGACTGGACTATGGCTTCCCAGCAGGGTTGCTGGCTGCAGTTGTCTAAGCTGGGAGTGTCTGTTACACTTTTTCACACTGCCCAAAGTCAGCACTAACAGTTCCTCCAGGCACACACACACAGACGGGAGAGGAGAGAGGACTCGATCTGCACCTCTTTCCCCCACCCCTACCCCTCTGTGTCTGCCCACACTCCAATCCCCAAGTCCTCTCCATACATCAGAGTTCTCAGTGTTCCCCCTTAAATCAGGGTTCCCAGAGTTCTCCCTTACATCAGAGTCTGCAGAGTCCCCCTTTACAGTGAAAGGGAACTCTGCGAGTTCAGATTTAAAAGGGGAACTCTGTGGACTCTGATGTAAAGGGGGACTCTTGTTATTAACTTCTTATGATTAAAAATGTTATTTAATAGCAAAATATATGTATAGTTTATACAATAAAAAAAATTACTGTGCGCCACTAAAGTGTTCGGGTTTGACTTGAAGAAAAGGTGGCAACCCTAATATATATATATATGGGCAACAATAGTAAATTATTAAACATATGAGCACTTGCCAAATAACCCCTGCTTCTGGCCTAGAATAGCAACAGTTGTTCCATGGGCGCATATTATCTTAGCTCCTCTCTCTTCCCACGTCCTCCTTCTGGGGTTACTAACCCAGACACACAGAGTCAGGAAGTGATGTACTTACAGTAAATAATCTCTGTGAACAGCACAGCCACTTACAGACAGTAGAGGGCAGCAGATCCCTACATGTGTATGCAAAGAATACTGTTACAGCTCTGAACAGAAATATGATTTCAATTGTTATTCTTCATAAATAAAGGTACATAAAGGAACCCTTCTATTATGTAAATAACAATTTGAATCCTAACTGGAGTTTCCCTGTATTGTTTTTTTTTTTTTTTTTACTTTTATTACAGGATGTGTACACACCTAGAGCCTTTGGATGTATGACAAAGCAGAGACCTACAAAGCCTTGGCATTTTTGGGGTGGGTAGCAGGGATCACTGTAAAGAGGGACTGTAGATCCCATACTAGAAGTGGAACCCCATGGGTCTGTAGGGCTGTGCCTGTTTCAAATCTCTGTTGGTTTCTTGTTGTGCATTGAAAGTAAATGCACTGATCCAATTATCTCTGTAGCTGTATCATTGTAAAGTGAGAAGCCTTTACATATTCTTTTCCTGTCTCTAATAATTGTTCTCTATAAAGCTGTCAATAAATATGACAAAATTGCCTTGTAACTGAACACATCACAGGGAAATATCAGGGATATGACCATGGGTAATCTGTATGTAACCAGATACCCGGCCAGATACCAGATACCCTGGGTCTAAATATATTTCCAATTACAAAGCATTATTGGTAAAGGAAAAAAGAGACACAGAAGCTTTTCTTTCACTGCAATGCCAGAGGAGGCTGCAAATAGTGCCTGCGTTATACAGAAATAAACTCATGGCCATACTCAGGTTGAGACTGAGGAAAGTTTTATTGCTTGCAGTTGTCCTTAGATGTTCAGCCACCATGGAGGTATTTCTTTAGCAACTAAAAGGATAGACACACTGATGCCAGGGTCTGCTACATAGCACTTCACGAGCCCCAATCAAATCTGATGAATCACTGATCATCAATCTTTGATCCACCTAAATATTTACATCATAGGTGTGAGCACAGGGTATGCCAGGTGTGCCTGGGCACACCCTGATCACGCTGTGCTATGCAGATTCCCCTTACTGCTTGGCTGCAGAGTAGGGAATGTCACGCAAATCTCTGTCCTTGGTCCCTTTCTCTGTCTCAAAAGTGAGGCTGCTCGGACCCCTGATATTTCACCAAAGCCCCCCAATGGGGCTCCTAATAAACTGTAAAAAACATAATAATAATAATAAAAATACTACTAATTTGCAGCACTGATATACAGCACTGATGAACACTGATGTTTGGCAGTGATGGGCACTGATGAGCACTGATAGGTGACACTTATGGGCATTTATAGGTGGCACAAATAGGCAGTACTGATGGGCACTGACTGGGGGCATTGATAGGTGGCTCTAATGAGCAGGCATTGATGGACACTGAAAGACAGCACTGACTGTCATCACTGCTGGGCACTGATTGGCATCACTGCTGGGCACTGTTTGAGCTGCACCAATAATCAGGGCACTGATAATCAGTGCCCTGTTTATCTGTGCAGATCTCCCCTATGAGGAAATGCTGCTGATTGGCTCTCCTCTCCTCATGCAATGTCAGTGTGAGGAGAATGCCGATAACTGGCATTTACTTTTTTACATGTGATCAGCTGTGATTTGACACAGTTGATCACATGGGTAAAGAGCCTCTTCATCGGTTCTTTACTGAAATTGGTGATGCATCGCATCCCAGGGACACAGTGCACCACCAATTGCCACGGTGTGTGCCCCCAGGGGCGCGCAAGCGTGGTGCGAGTGGGACAACATCATATGGAATCGTCCAAGAGTGAGGGAGCCACCTTTTTACAAGATGGTGGGTGGGAGGTGGTTAAAATGAATTTCAATGAACCTCAACACAGGTCAGTGCAATGCATAGTACATAGGCATGTAAGGGGGCTTCTGATTGGCCAACTATTGTCCCCAAATTGCTCAAGTTCCCACCTTGCTTCTTCTTGGATAGGACAACAACTCACTCACAGATGTAGTTTAGCCTCCCATGCAGCGATGCAGGGAAGGTGGAGGATAAAGTGGAAACCGAGTTCCTCTAAGGCCGTGTACACACGGGCGGACTGTTCGCCCAACTTTGTTCGTCAAACAATCCGACAAACAGTCCGCTCAAAATTTGCATGAACGGACTTGACCACACACGATGAACGAACAGTCCGCTGAAAGCGTGCGCGATGACGTGAATGGCACGTACGACGGGACGAGAATTTCGACGTCCAATACACTGCAATGCAACCTTCGCCGTGTAAATCCTTTCTGAGCATGCGCGAAACTTAGTTTGTCGAACAAGCCTACACACGAGCGGACTGTCCGCTGAAACCAAGTTTCAGCGGACTGTCTTACGGAAATTCCGAAAAACTTTGTTCATCAGACTGTCCGCTGAAACTGTCCGCTGAAGCCCACACACGAGCGGACTGTCCGCTGAAACACTGTTCAGCGGACAAAGTTGGGCGAACAGTCCGCCCGTGTGTACGCGGCCTGAGACCTCCATAGGTGTCATCAGGGGAAAACTTGTCCGATTGGATGCTACTGCCCTGACTGATCCACGGCCATCTTTGATTTAGGCAGTGCTTATAAAAAGCACTGTCATCTTTGGGTTGGCATGCATGCTGCGTAGTGGGTAGGTCAGGGACAGATTCTCCCACCTGATCTGTGGATCTCTCCAGCTCCTCCATAGTTACCATGGGCCTCTTGGCTGCTTCTCTGATTAATGCTCTCCTTGCCCGGCCTGTCAGTTTCAGTGGACGGCCATGTATTTTTAGGTTTGCAGTTTTACCATACTCTTTCCATTTTCTGATGATGTATTGAACAGTGCTCCGTGAGATGTTCAAAGCTTGGGATTTTTTGATGTTGTTTGTTCACTAAGGTTTTCCAGAAAACCTCTGAGGGTGTCACAGAACAGCTGTATTTATGCTGAGATTAAATTACACACAGGTGGACTCTATTTACTAATTAGGTGACTTCTGAAGGCAATTGGTTCCACTCGATTTTAGTTAGGGGTATCAGAGTAAAGGGGGCTGAATACAAATGCAAGCCACACTTTTCACATATTTATTTGTAAAAAATGTTGAAAACCATTTGTAATTTTCCTTCCACTTCACAATTATATGCCACTTTGCGTTGGTCTCATACAATCCCAATAAAATACATTTATGTTTTTGGTTTGAAACATGAGAATATGTGGAAAATGTCAAGGGGTGTGAATACTTTTTCAAGGGCTGTAAGTATTCTGGTTCAGTGTGGCTGTGTCTGAAGAGATATCTGTTTTCTTCCAACATTTCCACGTTAATATACATTGCTGCATCAACCAGTCTTCATGTAAGATTTCTTCCCCTGCAGGCAGTAAGCAGGGGCAAAACCTACACACTGCTATAATTCAAATCCTCCTCCATTTGTATCTCACACGACCCCTCTCCCAGACACTGCAGCTCTCAATGGGAGGGTTTCAGTAGCAGAGGCAATGCTATCAATCCAGGAAGCATTGAATAGAACTGGATGTGGTCAGGTAAGTATAGTATAGTATAGATCTATGTTTGTCCCTCTACAAGACTGTACATATTCAGTTAAGTCTCTCCTGATAAGTTTTACCCCTTAGACCTTTCATCATTTTTGTTGTCCATCTCTATTTTATCAATATCTTTTGTTAGTGTGGGCTCCAGAACTAGACACAGTATTCTAAATAAGGTTTAACTAGGTTCCAAGGTAAGTAGTTTTCTATTTTTTAAACATTGTACTTTGGTCAACTGTACATGTAATTTTTCTTATACAGATGGTGCAGGGCTGTCATCTAAGCAGGACCTTCTATTTTCATAGAAGGTCTGCTTAAAAATACAAATACAAATCATTTTTTAACTGCTTGTATATATCCATGATCCTGCTGGGCGTGAATGTGCGCTGCGGCAGCTGATCAGCGGGTCCCACAGACCCGATGTCTGCTGGCACCTGCTGATCGTTCTGTACACAGGCAGAACAATGATCTACCTATGTAAATGTAGCATCCTTGTCCTAAACAGGGCTTCTAGTAAATTTAGTCGTGCTAGGTGGTAACTAGCCTGGCTAATTTGTAGTCTTGACCAAATGACTTTCTGCTACTCTTGAGTTTAACAGTGATATCTCTCTTTTGTCAATAGGTGGCACTGTTGCCTTTGACATTAGAATGATAGATTACAGTGAATTCAGGTTATGAGTGAAAATGCTTTTTTCTGCCAATCAGCAGAAGTTTCTATGGCCGTTGAGGCTGCTGGGATAGTCTATTTATTTTGAGAGAGTCAGGTGATCAGGGTTCTTTCCACCAGGGCTGCAGCCTGGGTGGGTGTTGAGTGGAACAGCAGCAGAGGTGTAGGCATGAAGCCTGAGGCCTAGCCACATGTAAAGGGGCTCAGCCCAAGGGGAGCCTGATCATTGCCGGAGGCGAAGGAGAAGCAGTTTCCAGAGGGACAACCACTTTTGTTGCCGGAGGCAAGTCTAGAAGGGATGGAGTTCTGAAGGAGTACCAAGACAGACGCTTAACTAGCCAAGGACGGTGAAGTATTTGAGAAAGCTTCAGTAGAGACTTATCCAGGAATACAGCAGGTAGCTGTATGTAAAGCTTGAAGATAAGTACAGTGGGTATCTGTGAGTCAAGCCTGAGAGATCCAGCAGGTAGCTCAGAGTCCGAAGAAGCCAGCAGGTGAGCCTGAGAAGTCCAGCAGGTAGCTGGGAGCTAAGCCTGAGAATCTACAGGGGGATACTGTGAGTGGAGCCTGAAGATTTACAGTGGGATACTGTAAGTGAAGCTGTTGTCATAGGAGACAGCAGTTGCTACAAGATACAGATCACTGCATTCAGCTTAAAGGCCCCTTTTCTATATTGCTGTCTGCCTAGTTCTATTTTTGTCCAAGGAGTCTGCCAAGTTGCTATTGCATTTCCCCAAGGGTGTCCTGTGTGCTAAGCCTCTCTCTCCTGTTCCTGTTAAGATAATTATTTTTTATAAGTGACTAGTGCCCTATTTTCATCTTGCAATACACCCACCATGCCTAGTAACCTGCACCCTGAGGAGGAATGTCAGCTCTCCCTGGCTCTGGGGGTCACCGTCAGGCAGTTAGAGGTTGGGGAGCCGCTACATAAACAAGGCAGATTGCAGTTCTATCAGTTCAGAAGGCATGGGCCCTATGTTCCTGCAAAGCAGGAACATGGATCCATGCCTTCCCCTAGTAAAATTACCCCCCCCCCCCCACAACACTGAAACACTAACTAGGCACGCAGTTAACCCTTTGATTGCCCCTTATGTTAACCCCTTCCCAGCCAGTGCCATTCGTACAATGACAGTGCATGTTTTTTAGCACTGATCACTGTATTAGTGTCAATGGTTCCCAAAAAAGTATCAGTTAGTTATCCGATATGTCCACCGCAAAGTCCCGCTATAAGTCGCTGATCGCCACCATTACTTGTAAAAATAAATAAATAAAAATTCCATAAAAATATCCCATAATTTGTAGACGCTATAACTTTTGCACAAACCAATCAATATACGCTTATTACGATTTTCTTTTCTAAAAACACATAGAAGAATACATATTAGACTAAACTGGTGACCAATTAGATTTTCTACATTGGAGATGTTTTATAGCAAAAATTAAAAAACACAGGTTTTTTTGTTTTCAAAATTATCAGTCTGTTTTTTTTAGTGCAGAGATGATCAAATACCACCCAAAAAAATCTCTATTTGTAGCAATAAAAAAGGGCATAAATTTGGGTACAGGGTCACACGGCCGTGCAATTGTCAGTTAAAGCAACCCAATGCAGTATCACAAAAAATGCCCAGGAAGGGGTGTAAACCTTTTGGAGGTGAAGGTGGGACTGTTCTGAGAAGTAGCTGCAAAGAAAAGAATGTTCTCACATTTCTGTTAGGCTGCGTACACACGATTGGAAATTTTGACAACAAATGTTCGATGTGAGCTTGTTGTCAGAAATTCCAACCGTGTGTAGGCTCCATCAGACATTTCCTGTCGGAATTTCTGACAACAAAAATTTGAGAGCTAGATGTCAAATTTTCCAACATTAAAATTAGTTGTCGGAAATTCCAGTTGTGCATACACAATTCCGATGCACATAATTCCACACATGCTCGGAATCAAGCAGAAGAGCCGCACTGGCTATTGAACTTCCTTTTTCTAGTCCCGTCATACGTGTTCTACGTCAGCACATTCTTGCCAAGTGGAATTTCCAAAAACATTTCTGCGACCGTGTGTATGCAAGAGAAGTTTCAGCCAACATCCGTTGGAAATAAATCCACGGTTTGGTTGTCGGAAATTCCAATCTTCTGTACGTGGCATTAGTGTTCTGGAGTATTCCATAGCTACTCTAAGGCCCCATACACACTATCAGTTTTTCTGCTGAGTTTTTCCTTCAGATTTACCAAAACCATATAATAGAAGGTCAAACCTTAGGAGTTTCAATGTGTATGCAATCAGGCAGGCACTTTCACTATATGGTTTTGGTAAACCTGAAGGAAAAACTCAGCAGAAAAACTAATAGTGTGTATGGGGCTTAAGCCTAATCAAGTTACTCAGCAATAAACCTAATAAAAGGAAACCCCTAGACTTTTTAATGAGCCAGAGGACGGCATGTTTCTATTCGCCTGGCTGCTGCTACACAGAGGGAAAATAATCTGCGACACAAATTCAGTGGCTCCTCTGGCGGTAGCGCTACATTTAGAAAGCTTAATAGTCCAATATTTGCAAATGCAACTGAGTCAGAGCAATAACTCAGCCCCCTCTCTCCTTCCTACTTCTAAATTAAAAGAGGCAGCTTAAAGGCTTGTTCTGCTCTCTCCTTAGAAAACCAGAAGTGTTTCTGAGTCATTGATGAATTCTATATTATCTATTTATACATAAAACAAAGATTTGGTACTATTTATTCTACACAGAAAGGTGTATTATTTAAGAAACATGATGTGTGTCTGGCTGTGTGCAATCTCTAGCAGCCTTGGACTGGGGCCAGTATGGGCTTTACAGAAAACTGATCCACTACAGTAATTTCTGTCGGAAAAAACTTGGATGGTTTTTCCGACGGAATTCCACTCAAGCTTGCCTTGCATACACATGGTCACACAAAAGTTCTCTGGACTTTCAACTGTCAAGAACGCAGTGACGTACAACACTACGACGAGCCGAGAAAATTAAGTTCAATGCTTCAGAGCATGCGTCAAATTGTTTCCGAACATGCGTAGGAATTTTGCGTTTCGGAATTGATACAGACGATTGGAACTTTTTCCAACCGAAAAATTGAGAACCTGATCTCAATCTTTTGCTGACAGGAATTCCGCCAGCAAAAGTCCAATGGAGCATACACACGGTCGGAATTTCCGACCAAAAGCTCTCATCGGACTTTTGCTGGAGGAATTTCCGATCGTGTGTACGGGGCATTAGTGTTTATGAGCAGAACATTCACTGCACCCAAAAAATAAAATGTCAGCCTTTTGTGCAAATAAAAAAAAAATAGAGACCTGTCTCAGGCAATGTTGCAGGATTATAAACTGAGATGTAGGGTAGGACATTAATGTAATTCTCGCCATTTGACCATATTGCCTGATTCCCAGCTTGCAGAACTGCCTAGGTGACATGGTAACCCCGCCAGTTGAGGAGCACCTTAGGATAATATATATGAAGAATGGTGGAAAGCTACCTCTCTGGCTAGGACCAGTAGTCCAAGCATCATGTAGGCAGAAAGAAGGAATAATTTAGTTTCTCCTTAGGGAACCTGATTACTTTTTTACCTGGAACTAATTGCATTCTCCGTTGGAGGGATGCTGGGACTTTGCTTGGTAATGGATCTCTTTTTCTCTTTACATCACTACTATGTTTCTGTGAATGGCTTGCCATTGATGAAGCTATGTGCCACCACCCTCCGTGTGGCTGAAGTGCGCTGTAGGACTCCCTAAGTTATTAAAAGTTTAGAAAAGAGTTTCTCTCTGTGGTCTACTTGCTCATTCTATTGGAATTACCCTGTGCCCTTGGATCACTGGGAGCCCACTGTTGGCAAGGCAGGAGCAGGTGGGAAGAGGGCCCTGGGCTTTTGGTAAAGCTAGGCTTGGTTGCTCTTAGGGTTTTCCATTTTATAAGTGAGGAGCTCCATACTAGAGAACCTGAGGAGCTCCATGCTAGAGGGCCACTTGTATCACCTGTGTGGTACAACAATGGGTTAAAGAGCGGACATGCTCCCCTGCTACATAAGAGATACCCTCTCACCATGAAGCATAGACTGAAAAATAATACATTTATTAAAACAAAATTTACTGTTCACTTTTTTTGTACATTGTATGCCCCTGTTGCTGGAAAATTTGCTCCATTATTTACAGCAACCTCTGACACCTCCTGGTGTGTCAAGTATGTCTTCAGCTCTGTAACCCACAGCTGCTGCCTGCTCGCCCATCTGCAACTGATGCTGATGATATGGATGTATAAAAGCACAGAGGCTGTGCACTTTGCAAGTGCAGTTGCTCCAGAGTTTAGTAAATGAGCAGAAGATCTGCTGATTTCCATCATCCAATCATGTGCAAGAAAAAATGCATTTTTTTTTTAATTTTCCTTGCACGTGGTTGGGTACTCTTTGCAAAGTGCTGCTTTACCTTATTTACTAAGCTTTGGAGCAACTGCACTTGCAGAGTGTAACTGCACTTTGCAAAGTGCACAGTCTACCTGCCTTTAGTAAATCAACCTCACTGTGATCAATCTTTATCACGTGACCAGGTATGGTCATACACTGATAGTATGCTTGTAGTACATTTACTGCTTACATTGGCTTACATTGGTATCAAAATCATCCTCTTCCGCACTGGCAGTGGATGGGCCTTTCCTGCATAGGCGCTTTGTTAGATTGTAAGCTCTCATGAGCAGGGTCCTCCTAACTCTTTTGCATTGAATTGTATTGTAACTGTACTGTCTCTCTTTATATTGTAAAGTGCTGCACAAACTGTTAGAGCTATATAAATCCTTTTTGGTAATAATAAATCAAAGTGACATGTTAGTGTGGGTCTATTAAGCCCTATATTGTGAATATAGGCTACGTGATGACATACACTCAGGGGTAAGCCAGGACTCACAGGAAGAAGAATTAATGATGCTAATTGTCATTTAACTTAGGCCAGCCATACATGAATTGAAATTTGTCAGGGACCGGCCGAGATCCAATACATCTATGGACAGACTGGTTGTACCCAAGTCGATCCATCGATCAACTTGGGTACAATCAGCATGTTGTATTTTTTATATGTGATTTCTGCCAGCGGTTATAGCCACTAGCAGTAATCACTGTGTTCTGCCAGCCGGGAAGACACCGTCTTCCACAGTAACCTTGTGTGTCATACATCCTAGCCCTGCTCTACGCGTTTCATCATATATGGCATCATCAGGAGTCACCCTCCTGCCTGCATTCCCGAGCTAAGGACAAATGGATTCCAGGAAGTAAATGCTACATGAATCATTTGCCCTTACTCAAGATGGCTGCAGCTAGGAATGCTAGGGGGTGTTTTTCCAATTTGATTTCTCAACAAAGTAAAGAATTGAGACGGATGGATTGGGGAGCTCACATGGAATCTTAAAAATGAATGAAATTGTGTTTTCAGTTTGTGGAAACCACATTTTTTTGTCATACAGATCTTATGATGTTGTTTATGAATTGTCATTTCTTTCTAATGCCGGCACTTTAGCAATGAACTTATGTGTTCTATTAATTTAGAACACATATTACATTATTATGTAAGAAGAAAAGATGCTTTCATATGTAAAAAATAAATTAAATTCCCAAACACATTCCTGTGAAATAACCAGAACAAGCCAGCAATCACTCATGTTTCATCTAAATACAACCTAATATTTGGATTATAAAATATTTACGAATTCTGACATTTACAGTAAATAAAGCATGCATGTATTTCTTCCATGACGAGGCTTTACATTTTACTAATAGAAGGTTTTGTAATGTTTGAATTATCTGTAATCCATAATTTAAATAGACTGTATATTACCCCTAAAGTAGTATTTAACCCTTAGCATTTGTTAGTTTAACACATTGAATGCAATAAAATAAACATTAGCCAGTAAAATATTTGTTAAAATTCTTACTCCAGAACATGCAGTTTACAACTTTTCAGTACTCTTTGTTCCTGCTCTCTCAGTGCAGCTTCCCTGAATGTTCACAGGAGTTAAAATTGGACAGTGCAGTCTCCAGCCAGTCTGTTAGCTAAGGGAAGGAAGTGCATGGAATTTCCATCTTTGGCTACAGTGCTTAGTGATCATTTTGTTGCATATAGTGGAGTGAGACATGGCTCTAATCCCTGCATGCAAGTGTAGGGATCGCCTGCCCTCTAAAGTCTGAATTTGTAAATGCCTGTAAATGTATTATGTATGCACATCCTGTCCTTTGGTTTTTAGCTTTGAAACATCAGAAGGGGAAAGCCTCAGCCATACTGTCCTGTTCATGTGGTTAAACCCCAAGCCAGAAGGGACTATAATGCAAGTATTCCTATGATCTAATAGTTTAACTTCAGATGCTGAGTGTACATCTAAATCCTGGTGACAGAGTATCTCTGTCCTGTCGTTATTATCTCACCTGCACCATGCCAGATAGCTACTGTAGGTATGTGCTACTGTATATGTAGTGGTCAACTTCCAGTATATTGGTAGGTGAACCTGTTTATTGCAATCGAGCTTATATGCAGCTCCTCTTATTCTACGTTTTAGTCCCTCCCTAATAGTTTCTAATCTGACATGTAAAATGACCTCTAAGCTAATGATCCTTACATGGCCAATGGATGCCTAACCTAGCTATAGCCTATGATGGCATTGAACCCTAAGCTAAACATACAGTAGCTCTAGAATTCCAGTCCAGAAAGGAGCAAAGAGGCTGACTCTCAATTTTAGTGCCACAAAACAGTTGCTGCTGGTGAGAAGCTCCATTCCAGGCTAGTTGGACTCCATTTAGAGCATCTCCCCATAGCCGCAGATTTGTCTTCAGATTTCTGACACAAAGACAGATGCCAGTGGTCCCTATAACCTGACTTTGCTGCAACATTCATCTGGAGGGATCTCTATTAATAACTACATATAACCGGGTATATGTGCCCAATTCCACCAGGGCTCCTTTCAACCCCTTTGGTAATAATACATGTTGGTACTTGGTTTAATGTACTGTTCTTATATAAAGCTTGTATTATTTCTATACTGGTGTGTTTATGATTAATGTTACATGCTGGTTGCAGTAGTTCTGCTGCTCCCAATTACTTTGTTTAGTATACTGTCCTGGGTGGAGGCACTGCCAACTTTATTTTAAAATCCATTTCATAAAGGTTCTGGTTTTCTTATTTACTCACAGGTTTAGTACAATATCCTGTTTGTGGAGGGCCATTTCTCATAACCCCCCTAAAATAGGGCTGCAAAGAGTGAATCCATAGGATGCGGAAGTGAAAGGAGCCACCCTGAAACATGAAACCTGGGGCAATGGTCATGGCATCAGCTTAGACTGGAACATAGGCAAGGATACAAAGATAAAGAAGCTGCACACTCAGTAAGCCATTAAATCAACTAATTAAAGTGTATGTTTAATATTACTTTAAATATCATTTAAAGATCCACAAACTGTACAGGTGTTTATACAAAGCCATCAGCCACAACAAGATGGATGAAGAGAATAAGCTACCAGAATAACTGACTGAAACCAACTGGCAGAGAAAGTAAAAGTCAAGATGTTTTTCCTAACGCATTGGAAAATATTTCTCTGCCAGCCATTGCTTCCAATTGTATAATTTAATACAACTGGTAGGCAGAATATCTATGTCTGGTCAAACCTGATAATGAAAGACAGCATTGCAAAACTGTAAGAAAAGTTAACAAACTGTACAAAATGATTTTTAGATATCCTGTGGCTCTGTTTTTGCCGTAAAGTAAATATGTGGCTAGGCAATGGTCAATCAACATTTACATATTCTTCACAAGTAGTAAACAAGCTCTTAACCTCTGTAGCTGTAGCCACTGTGAAGCAACTAATACTAAAATTTGTAGAAGGATAGCAGCTGATGGCGGCCTTAGATGAATCACCTCTGAAAATCAAAAACCAAGTGTAAAGGAAAACGGCGCTCACAGTGTTAAATCTTGGCCTAAGCGTAGAATACAGTGAAAGCATGTAATGAATGTGTAAAAAACCCAGAAGAGACTTCCTGAAGATGCCAAGTACCCACCAGGTCTACCATTGACAGCGAAGAGTGAACCACACACAAGCGCTAGATTGTGCCAGGACACAGGCACTGATACATGTGAGTGCAACTTTTTTATGTATTTGTTTTTACGTATTAATTAAACCTACTACTACATACTATATTCCTACATCTTAGCCTTATCCTGAGGGAAACCTGGAGTGGAGTAGTGTTATCTGAGGAACAATTTGGTTTTCCATTTTGACCTTCTGTCTCTGGTGAGTTGCCATCTAACTTTTGAGTACTCAAGGTGAAGGAATCAGAAGACACGATTATTTAGAAGCACTTATTTTGGTGTTGGGAATTGTCACTGTAGGACCCTCCTAGGTAGGTGCTAGAAGAGAGTATAGTTTTTGGTCATTATGCTTACCAGGAGGATGCTCTCTGCCTACCAAGGAGCAGGATCTATTGGTTAGGTCTGCTTATTGTGCTCAGGTGCAGCTTAGCTTTTTCTGTGCAAAGGCTTTGCTACAGCCCTGGAAATTGGCAGAAAGAAAGTGCTGCTTTGCATTGTGGGATACTGTATATAAGGCCAGATTACATGTGCTCAGAGTTAGTTGAGCCAGGGAGCAGAACCCGGAAGGAGAGGGGTGGCTGCCCTCTCCTCCGCAGAAGAGGCTGTGCAACCCTGGATGGTCAACCAAGGAGATTAGAGAGACAGAAGTTGAACCCAGAGGTCCTGCAGAGCTGACTGGAAGGGAGACACCAGGAAGCATCTGATTCTGCCTACAGATCTGTGTTTTTGGGGCTTGTTGAGTGAGGGCTGCCCCCTTCTGATAGAGAGTCAGTGGAGAGGTGTCAGTAAAGGGGATGCTAGAGAGTGTCCTGAAGATAATGTAGTGCATCAAGTCTTCTGCTAGTGAGAACAAGAAGACTTAACCCTTCCATACATGTGGCTGTATGGTTCAAGTAGTGCGTCTGCTTCCACAGGCCAAGTAAGCGTTGTCCTCATCTATTGTGAATAGGGATGAGCTTCGTGTTCGAGTCGAACATACGTTCGACTCGAACATTGGCTGTTCGTCCGTTCGGCGAAGTCCGAACATTTTGGTCCGTTCGCGTCAAATTCGTGTGGCGCTCATGGCCCACAATGCACTGCGATGGCGCAGTGCATTGCTGGCTCATGATTGGCCAAGCATGCACTGTGACCCCGCATGCTTGGCCAATCGCAGCGCCAGCAGCGAGGAGAGCCATGATTGGCCACAGGCAGGAGGCAGGAGAGTTAGCACAGTATACATCTGTATATACCCCTTTATCTCTGGTGTTCTATAATAAAGGCATCTGCAGGAGTTAGTGGGTGTTGTGTGCCTCCAGCACAATATACACTACCCAACTGCTGTTTTACCCAACTCCCTTCAGGCCATTACCATGTCTGGAAGGCCAGCAAGGAGAGGCAGACAGGCGCGAGTCGATAAAAGAGGGCAAGCAGGCTCTGTGTCTAGAGACAACAGTGCTGGTCGTGGACGCGGTGCATTGTCATCAGCACGTGGCCATGGGACATGCTTGTCCTTCTTTTCGGCAGCTGGACATGTTGAACCGCAACATGCCAACGACTTGGTAGAGTGGATGACCAAGCCCTCTTCATCCTCCTCATCCTCTCTCACCCAGTCTCAGGGTAGTAGCAAAGCAGCTGCCAACGCATCGTCTTCCCTCCTCTCAATGTCATCATCAGTGACTCCTTCCCTAGACCCACCACGTCCTCCTGAGGAGTCTCCTGAACTCTTTGAGCACAGTGTTGGGTAAATGCTCCAGGAGGATGCCCAGTGTTTTGTGGGCTCTGATGATGACACTCAGCTAGAGGAAGGCAGTAGCGTGAGCGCAGAGAGAGGGGATGCTCAAGAAGGACAGCAATCTGGCAGTCATGTTCCACAAGCTGCAGCATACTGCCAGGTTTGCTACAGCGATGAAGAGGGAGGGGATGATGAGGGCACTGACTCCACGTGGGTGCCTTGAAGGAGGGAGGAGGAGGAGGAGGAGGAGGCACATGTCCAACGAGGCAGGATGCCCTCCGGGGGCCAGCTTAGGGGCAGCACACCGACTGAATCACACCGTAGAGCTCCGCCTGTGCAGAGCGCTGCCTCTGCGCGTTATTCTAAAAGTTCTTTGGTGTGGGCCTTTTTTGAGACGAGTGCATCAGATCGCACCGCTGCTATTTGCAACATATGTCTCAAGCGTATCAAAACATCAGCCGCTTGGGCACCACATGCTTGACCAGACATATGTTGACCTGCCATGCAGCTCGTTGGCAAGCGTACCTCAAAGACCCACACCAAAGAACAAAGTGAACCTCTCCTTGCTCCTCCTCAGCTGGCATCTCCAACCCCACTAGACCTTCAGTCCTCTCTGAAACCTGCTCTGAGAGGAATGAAGGTGTAGAATTAGGTGTGTCACAGCCAAGTGCTTCCGGGAACTCTGCTAGCGGTACACCCACGTCCGATTATAGCAGGCAAATGTCCCTGCCCCAGCTGCTGGACCGGCGGAAGAAGTTCACTCCCAGCCATCCACATGCCCAGCGGTTGAATGCTAGCTTGGCTAAATTGCTAGCACTTCAACTGCTGCCTTTTCAGTTGGTAGACTCGGCCCCCTTCCGTGAGTTTGTACAATGTGCGGTTCCTCAGTGGCAGGTCCCCAAACGCCACTTTTTCTCACGGAAGGCGATTCCGGCTCTCTACCGGCATGTGGAAGGCAATGTCCTTGCCTCGCTGGACAGGGCGGTCAGCGGTAAGGTGCATATTACCGCTGACTCATGGTCCAGCAGGCATGGACAGGGACGTTACCTGTCTTTCACGGCCCATTGGGTCACTCTTCTGGCAGCTGGGAAGGATGGAGGACAAGGTGCAGTAGTGTTGGAGGTTGTTCCGCCACCACGCCTCCAAAATGCTACTATTGGTTGTGACACACCTCTCTCCTCCACCCCCTCCTCTTCTTCTTCCTCCATGGCCTCTTCCAGTGCTCTGTCCTCAGAACCAGCGGTGCTCCGTAGGCGTTCCAGGGGCTACGCAAGTACGCAGGCAAAACGATGCCATGCCGTGCTTGCGCTGGTTTGTTTGGGGGACAGGAGCCACACTGGGGCGGATGTTTTGTCAGCTCTGCAGGGGCAGGCCGAGAGGTGGTTGACGCCACGCCAGCTTAAGCCAGGAATGGTGGTTTGCGACAATGGCACCAACCTCCTCTCCGCCCTCCGACAGGGACAACTGACCCATGTGCCCTGTGTAGCTCACGTCCTTAACCTGGTGGTGCAGCGGTTCTTGGGCAGGTACCCCGGCTTACAGGATGTCCTGAAGCAGGCCAGGAAAGTCTGTGTGCATTTCCACCGATCATTTAATGCCTGTGCTCGGCTGGCTGAGCTCCAAAAGGAGTTGAACCTGCCCAAGAACCGCCTTATATGTGACATGCCCACCAGATGGAACTCAACACTGGCCATGCTGCAGCGGCTGCACACACATCAGAGGGCCATCAATGAGTACCTGTGCGACTACGGCACCAGGACAGGGTCAGGGGAGCTCGGTTTTTTCTCACCACGCCAGTGGGGCATGATCAGGGATGCATGCACTGTCCTGTCACCGTTTGAGGAGGCCACAAGGATGGTGAGCAGTGACAGTGCATGCATCAGTGACACTGTACCTCTTGTCCACCTCTTGGAGAATAATGGACAGGGCACTTGAGGCAGAACAGAGGCAGGAAGAGAAGGACTTCCTTGCCTCTCAAGGCCCCCTTTATCCAGACAGTGTTCCTGCTGTGCCACCCATCACACAGGAAGAGGATGAGGAGGAGGAAGAGGAGGAGGAGGATGATTGTGTCAGCATGGAGGTGGAGGCTGGCACTCAGCATCAGCATCAGCAGCAGCAGCAGCAGTCTTGTAGGGATGATTTACAGTCCCAAGAAACACGTGGACTTGTACGTGGCTGGGAGGAGGTAGCTGCGGATCATGTTGTCCTTAGTGACCCAGAGGACTCCGGACAAAATGCCTCAGCTAACCTACGCTGCATGGCCTCCCTGATCCTGCAAAGCCTGCGGAAGGATCCTCGTATTCTTCGGATCAAGGAGAGGGACCATTACTGGCTGCCCACTCTCCTTGATCCACGGTACAAGGGTAAGGTTGCCGACCTTATCTTGCCATCGCAGAGGGAGCAGAGGATGAGACATCTCCGGGAGGCCTTGCAGAAAGGTCTGTGCAACGCGTTCCCAGAGACTGGGAGGTTACAAACTCCTGGTCCTGGACAACGTGTTGCTGAGGCATCGGTCAGAAGGAGCGGTGGAGAAGGTGGCCGTCTGACTGATGCTTTCAGACAATTTTTTAGTCCGCAGCCCCAAGGTATGATCGGTTCCAGCACCTATCGCCAGCGTCTGATTTACATGGTGCAGGAATACCTAGGGGCAAGGTCAGACTTGGACACCTTTCCCACCGAAAATCCTCTGGCTTACTGGGTCTTGAGGATGGATCACTGGCCAGAGCTTGCACAGTATGCAATTGAGCTACTGGCCTGTCCTGCATCCAGCGTTCTTTCGGAACGCACCTTCAGTGCTGCTGGTGGCTTTGTTACCGATCACAGGGTGCGCCTGTCCACCGAATCAGTTGATCGACTGACCTTTATCAAGATGAATCAGTCTTGGATCACCCACAGCTACCAAGCACCTGAAGCTGATGTAACAGAATAATTTGTTTTGAAATACCACATCCCTTCAAGACTGCCTATGCTGATGCTGAGTGACTGTCCTGTTATGTTGATTGTCTATCCTCTTCCTCCTCCGCTGATATGTTGGAAGAACATTTCTGGTTCTGGTTGATGCCATCAGCCCAATTTTTCTGCCCCTGTTTAACAGGGGCGTTTAAGTACAATTTTTGATGCAATGTTTTGCAGCAGGGCTAATTCCTGCAATCAAACAAGAGTATATGGGAGAGGTTGCAGTGTGGTGGCACCAGCACCAGTGCCTAAGGCCCAATTTTTCTGCCCCTGTTTAACAGGGGCGTTTAATTACAATTTTTGATGCAATGATTTGCAGCAGGGCTAATTCCTGCATTAAAACTAGAGTATATGGCAGAGGTTGCAGTGTGGTGGCACCAGCACCAGTGTCTAAGGCCCAATTTTTCTGCCCCTGTTTAACAGGGGCGTTTAAGTACAATTTTTGATGCAATGCTTTGCAGCAGGGCTAATTCCTGCAATAAAACTAGAGTATATGGCAGAGGTTGCAGTGTGGTGGCACCAGCACCAGTGCCTAAGGCCCAATTTTTCTGCCCCTGTTTAACAGGGGCGTTTAAGTACAATTTTTGATGCAATGCTTTGCAGCAGGGCTAATTCCTGCAATAAAACTAGAGTATATGGCAGAGGTTGCAGTGTGGTGGCACCAGCACCAGTGCCTAAGGCCCAATTTTTCTGCCCCTGTTTAACAGGGGCGTTTAAGTACAATTTTTTATGCAATGCTTTGCAGCAGGGCTAATTCCTGCAATAAAACTAGAGTATATGGCAGAGGTTGCAGTGTGGTGGCACCAGCACCAGTGCCTAAGGCCCAATTTTTCTGCCCCTGTTTAACAGGGGCGTTTAAGTACAATTTTTGATGCAATGCTTTGCAGCAGGGCTAATTCCTGCAATAAAACTAGAGTATATGGCAGAGGTTGCAGTGTGGTGGCACCAGCACCAGTGCCTAAGGCCCAATTTTTCTGCCCCTGTTTAACAGGGGCGTTTAAGTACAATTTTTGATGCAATGCTTTGCAGCAGGGCTAATTCCTGCAATAAAACTAGAGTATATGGAAGAGGTTGCAGTGTGGTGGCACCAGCAGCAGTGCCTAAGGCCAAATTTTTCTGCCCCTGTTTAACAGGGACATGTAATTACAATTCTTGATATAATATTTCACAGGAGGGCCCCTTCCTGTGCCCACCCAGAGTAACGGTGAGGACTTATAGTGTTGTGGCACCAGCACCACAACCACCAAAGGTCAATTTTTCTACCACTGTTCAACAATGGCATGTAATTACAATTCTTGATATAATCGTTCACAGCAGGGCGCTCCAGCGCCCACCAAGAGTCACTTTGAGGGCTTACAATGTTGTGGCAAAACCAACACCTTGTCCCGCCATTTCTGCAGAGCATATAGGGCAGGCCCCTACTTTCAAACATCCAACTTACA
The DNA here is from genome assembly GCF_037356315.1 of Lithobates pipiens. Taxonomy (NCBI): domain Eukaryota; kingdom Metazoa; phylum Chordata; class Amphibia; order Anura; family Ranidae; genus Lithobates; species Lithobates pipiens. The sequence continues at coordinate 229,366,493 of NW_027507790.1, forward strand.
AACATCTCCTACTTGCAAACGGAAGGAGACAACAGCAAGTGAGATGAAAAAAGATGGACGACAAAACAAATTATACAGGGGTGATAACCCTTCCCTATGTTTTCCAAAAAGCTTAAAAATACTTTTTGGACTGGAGCTACACTTTAAAAATGTACCAGTTGAAAATTACAAACAGATTCAACTTAACACAACAAACCTACACAGTCCCTGTCTTGTTTGCACCGCCTGTATACTGCTGTTCTGAGTATATAGGGCCTGGGGGCCACACGCATTTCCTTTTTTTAATATGGGTACAGGGTTCCCATTAATATGCGTACAAGACCCAAATAGGCTGGTAATGGGCAGGGAGGGCTACCCATGCCATTTTTCTCAATGATTTTCAACCATATTGCAGGAACCAGATATAACATTAAAACCGCAAGCAGTTTTAAATGGTGTTATTTCCGTTTAATGTCATTTTGTGCAGGGACTGTTCTAAACACGGGAAACACGTGGCACTTCACAGGCATACTACAGACACCCCCCAGGCACCATATTTAAAGGAATATTTCACTTTTTTTTTCACTTTAATCGTCATTAAAATCAGTGCTCCCGCCAAAACGGCCATTTTTAAAAACATTTTAGGCATTGACCCATGTCCCCTGGGGCAGGAGCCAGGTCCCCAAACCCTTTTTAGGACAGTATCTTGCATATTAGCCGTTAAAATTAGCACTTTTCATTTCGAACGTTCGAGTCCCATAGACTTCAATGGGGTTCTAACGCTCGTTCGAATTTGGGGTCCGTTCGAAAGTTCTGGTGCGAACCGAACCGGGGGGTGTTCGGCTCATCCCTAATTGTGAATAGTGAATAGTTATAGTTGGAATATCCCACGTATCCCTTCTCCCATCCAAGTTCCAAATAAAATACAAAAACCCAAATACCCTGGACTGGTCTTTGAGTAAGGAGCAAGTAGCAAACAAGCAGGAATCCCTAGCAACATAGTGGGTAATCCTCAGCAACCGAGTGGGAACCCATAGCAACATAGTGTGAAATCCTCAGCAACCAAGCGAGAACCCTCAACAACATAGCAGGAGCCTTCTGCACCTAAGTAGGAACACTCTGCACCTAAGTGGGAACCATTGGCAACCAGCTGCAGGTAACCAGGGAGAGACCTTAGAAGTCAACACTCAGCAAGCCCTATGGGGACAGTGCTACATCACATTGGACTTTTTCATATTATCTTATATGATCTAACAACATGTCACATGTTTTTCACCAATTCATTTTATGATATAAACTGTATTTTATGCTTAGGCCAAGATTGAACACTGTGAGCACCATTTTTCCTTTACACTTGTTTTTTGATTTAATAGTAAAATTTCACAAGAGAAGCAGTGAAGTTGTTCAAGTCAGGTTTTAGCTCTCTTCTTGTGTACATGCTCTGTGATTCAATTGGACCAACCTTTCTCAACCAGGGTCCTGTGAAACTTTAGGGTTCCTACGGAGACTGCTAGGGGTTCCATGAGCAGTTAGACATTTCTATCTCTCAGATAAGTAACCACTGGCATAAATGATCTTTTAAGCTATTTGTAAGGAGGGGAATCTTCCCACTGACAACAAATGTAAGGAGAACACTTACCGCTGACCATAATGCTAAAGTACTGTAGAATGAGTTCTCTGAGACCAAAAAGTTATTTGAAGTGTTCCTCTGTGTTAAAAATGCTGAGGCTGCATTAGAGATTAAAAGAACAGAATGAGCTAAATTGCTGAAATGAAGATGAATTGCTCCACAGTGCCTACAGCTACAGATATCTTATTTTAAAGTACATTTACTGTTTGTTATGTATAACCAATTATGCAGTTGGCCATTGCCTGGTCACAGTTTTACTATATACTCAAGCCAAAGACTTTTTTTGCAATAAAAACAACTTTTCAGTGGAGAGAGACTTCTTTGTGACCAGAGAAACACAAAACCTTTTGGATTTACTATTAATCCTAATTCTTTAATGTAAGTTGTCTGTATGATTGAATCCTTCTAGATGAGGAGTGACATAGTCCCACTGGAGTGTTTTTACGTCATCCATCAATTTCTAAAATGATGTTTAGGCCTCTAGTGCATTAAACCTTATTCTACTGGCCATCAGTGTTTGAGTATTTAGCTTTCCATAATCCTTGCAAACGCAGATGGGCTGTTTGGGTTGTTGTGCACAAAGCACAACACAGACCTATACACACACATTTGTTCCTTTCAGGTCCCTTGTAGTCTTCAGTCTTCTTCCAGTAATACCGCATGACATGCCCAAGCTGTGACAGTACAAGGCAAGCTTTATGCACATCCAATTACTTAACAAGATTTCAGTAAGAACTGTTTATTGAAATAGCTTTGATTAGATACACACGCAGACAAGCTGTGTGTATGTCATGAGACAAATCAGACAGAGATCTATTCAGAGTAGAATTTCAGATACAGCCTAACGGCTTTTCTGACTAATATTTATGGATCTCAGCTATGCTGAGTCAAGCTGAAAATCAGTCTATATACTTTATGCCAAAATTTTTATACCTCAAATTAATTTTAAATTGGTTTCCAAGTATTGGAAACGCCCTCCAGGGAACCCAGATAGGAAACAGTAGTAAACAAGCTGTCTGCTACCTTCCATTGAACAATTACTTCTATTCAGAGAAGAAGGGCCTGGCAGAAGTGGCAGATAATGGATTATAAGGCTTAGATAAGGAATCATGGTGATAGTGAACACCATGATGTACCACACCTAGGGATGAGCTGAATTGAGAGTTTACATTTCCCCAACATTCTAGTGAAAACAAAGGGATTTTGGTGAAATGCATTGGTGTCCATTAAGAAGGGTTCAATGGTCTTTAACCACTTCAGCTCCGGAAGGTTTTACCCACTTTCTGACCAGGCCATTTTTTGCAGTACGACACTGCGTCGCTTTAACGGCAACGCTGGACCAAAATAAAACCGATGTCCTTTTTTCCCACAAATAAAGCTTTCTTTTAGTGGTATTTGATCACCTCTACGTTTTTTTTTTGTGCTATAAACTAAAAAGACTGACAATTTTGTGACAATACTGTGCCAGTTTACTGAGCTGCATTCTGTATCTTTGGTGAATGGACTGTGAATCTGTGCGAAACTTTTGTAAATATAATTTTCCACTGTTACTTATCTGCCAATTAAAGTTACTTCATTTATATACCACGCAGTGTTTCCCTCTATAATACAGCCACGCTAATTTCCCCCGCTTGTACTAACACGGGACAGTACATTTTTGCACTTTGTGCACTTTGCAAAGTGCAGTTGCTCTAGAGCTTAGTACATGAGGTAAAGCTTCACTTTGCAAAGAATACTAATCACATGCAAGGGAGAGTAAGAAAACATTATTATTTTTTATGATTGGATGATGGAAGTCAGCAGAGCTTCTGCTCAATTACTAAGCTCTGGAGCAACTACACTTGTAGAGTGCAACTGCACTTTGCAAAGTGCACAGCTTATTTCCCTTTAGTAAATATACCCCTGTGTTTCAGATTATTGCACATGGTATATGGCTCATCTCTAAGCTGGAGTTTCATCCAGTGCTCTGTCTTGGCCTAGGCCGACAAGGCCCAGGTCTAGGGTAGCGGCAAAATAAGCCACCCCCCGGACGGAAAAAGCCCCCTCATCCCACACACACAGAGCCAGGAATGGTGCTACAGCTGCTACGGCCTAGAGCACACATCCTGTGTCGATCCACCCGCTCTCCTTCCTCTCTCCAGGCCACTGGTTCGTTGCACATCTCGGCTTGGCTCAGGGGGCGGGGCAGTCCACTGAAGGACTCAGCTTGGTTTGGGGGGCAGGGTGGTCTGCTGAAAGGCTCGACTCAGCTCAGCTCGGCTTGAGGGGTGTGGTGGTCCGCTGAAGGGCTCGGCACGGCTCGGGGGCGAGGCGGTCGCCTGAACTGCTCAGCTCAGCTCGGCTTGGCTCAGCTTCGGGGGCGGAGAAGGGTTGTCCACTGACCCGCTGCTCATAAAGGTACCTTTTGCGCAAATTTAAAACAATCTGCAAGGAGAGGGAGCGAGATGAGAAGAGGATCCAATTCTGCCTGCAGTGCCCTGGACTGCACAGAAACTTAAGGTCAGTGCATGACAGCTCCATGCCACAGATTGCCCTGCCATCTGCTGAAAAAAATCAGCAGGGGGACTCTGATCTAAGAGGGGAGTAGGAACCCTAAGATAGGGGGAACACTGATATACATGTTCCCCCTTGTATCAGTGTCCTCACTCCCCTCTTACATCAATGTCCCACCTTACCTCGTACCCCCCCCCCCCCCCCCCACACATCAGAGTTTCCCTTTACACCCTAGTCCACAGAGTTTGGATGCCACGTACAGAGTGCAGGGCTCAGGAGGATGCTACGTACATATTAAAAAACACAACAAAAGGAAAGCGCTGAATCCTGGCAAAGGCATAACACAATTCTCCAATGTATAAAAAATGTCTGTTTATTATAAAATAATCCAAAGCATACAGATGTCCATGAACTTCCCTTAAAAAGCAAAAGCAAAGCTGGCCCAAGAGAATTAGCTGAAGAATTACCTGAAGAGGGAGACCATATGAGTGACAGGAGGAATCCAGAGGAACCACAGGAATACTGGCTGGGCTGGTGGAATAACACACTGAAGGAGTAAAAGGGAGGTCGTAATGCCATAGGATGGATCCCAGAAACTGGGGTGGAGGGAGCCGGTTGGATCCAACAGGGTGGGTGGATGTGGCCGGGCGCCAGACATTGAAGGTTGCTCCACCGAGGAAGCCACTCCTGTCCCCTGGGGAATGACATCACAAGCGTGCGGAAGTTGGAGACAGTGAGCCGACAGCTATGGGCAGCACTGGGATGGGTGATTGGTCCAGAGAACACTGCAGCCCAGGAGTCAAGGGATAAGGGCAGACGTCAGCAGCAAAGACAAACTACTGTATGTGCAGCCACAGCAGTGAATAATAAACCACCTGAATTATAAAAAAAAACTGAATTATACACCACTGTTGGTGTACATACAGTAGTTACAATTGGTCCTGCCCCCTGCTACCTTCTTCCCTGCCCACCACTGTATAAATGCTGGCTGTTTGTCTATGCACGGATTGTCTGACAAAGGGGGTGGAGCTCTGCATATCGTACCCGTCCATCCCCGACATCAGAGCTTCGATTTGACATCTCCACTCACTCTCGCTGTCATGGCGGCTTTATTCGCCCATCTTGCCCACCAATCCCTGGCTGTGCTGGTTGGATGTTCACACTGCTGCAGGTCCTGCTAGGCTATTAGCAATGGGTATGGGCCCTATCCCTGAATCTGGAGTCATAACTGGGGACATACTTGGTCTGGAAACCGGGGACGGCTGTTCACCCTACTTTAGTATTCTAAAACACTTAGTTGCTTATTAAATTGAAGAAGGATCTAGGGAATGGACCTTTATTTCAACCCACAGTTTCCTAAAAAAAAGGGACATATAATATTGTTGGTAATAGGCTGTAGATGAGAAGTGTGAGACCCATTGGCGGAGTTGTGGCATGTTATGGAGTCTGATTTTACTATAAATGAAGTGAAGCCTATATGGATTGTCTGGTTGCTGCACAGAAGAGCCCAATGATCTGTAACAGGATTACTGTTAATTCATAGAGCAGTCACATTCCTCATATGAGATCTCATTACTTGCTGTGTTTTAATCAGATTTCCTTCTGAGTCAGAGAATTTATGAAAGGATTCACTTCATCCCCTCAAAATAAAGTTATTTACAGAAAAATCACACACAGTGAGGAACAGAAACAACTTCAAGTGATTCCCTCTGTTTTTTTTCCAGAAAAAAACCCAGTACGTTCGGTAAGTTTATTCTATGTGTATACCACATGGCCCATATACATTCCAAGGATCTGAACAAACCTTAATGTAGATTTTTATTGGGGACACTGGGAACGGTTTTCTAAAGGCAAATAGGCTGTTTTCTTTGCAAGGGAATTTGCCCCAGAGCTTGATAAATATAGTGATATTTCACTATGCAAAGAATACCCAATCACGTGTAAGGGGAAAAAAAATTGCGGTAAATATATCACCAATGGTACTACATGCCTACCAGACTAGCCTTGAATATTTCCGTGCCATTTCCCAGAATGCTGGAGGTATTGCAATGCTGATGGCACCACACTTCTTATATTGTGGGACTGCCCTCACATTGTTCCATTTTGGAGAAATATCTCTAATCTTCTCATTAAGGTTTTATGTGTGCTAAATCCTGGAGTGGCTCTCTTTGACCTAGGTCTATCATCCTGGTCACCTAAATTTCATGCTATTGTTACACATGTCATAATCGCAGCCCATTTAACTATAGCCCACTCCTGGAAAGACCCTACTCCCCCACTCGTTTCTACTGTTATCTCATTAATTAATGACCACTGCCACATGGAATTTCTTTTTGCCAAAACGCATTTAATGATGAACAAATTTTCCTAACTCTGGCTTCCATGGTTACATGATGCCATAAGTATCCCACTTACTATTTGATGCCATTTTGGAGACCTACCCAATCTGTAACTGCTCTTAACATATAAAATTGGCTGACAATGTTCCTAGACCAGAAAGAGCCGTGATCTACAATGTAACTTATCTAACAATGTATGTTATGCCACACATACTTAAAATTTCTCCACTGACTACCCTCCATCTGCTTTCTCCCCCCTGTCCCCCTTCCTCCAGTACATCTCTACTCTTTTGAGGAGAGGTGTCTCTATTTAACTGTTATTCTATTCACTTTAGTATCGTAGCTTTTCTTTTTCTTTAATTAGCAGCTATTGTGATGTTACATTTCTTGCTATCGTGTAAGATGTACATCTTCTTACTCAGGGGATGGTTTCTCTCCCCGGTAGTGTCTTGTTCAGTTTGTATGCTTTCAGAATAAAAAAAAAACAAAAAAAAAAACAGGGTTGGTTGATGGGAGTCACCTCATTCACAAAAGTCTGGGGCAAATGACCTTGAAAAGTGAACGGCCTATTTGCCATTAGTAAATCAACACCACTAATAGAAGCTGTGATATCATTTTCACTCTGTCTGCTATGTGGGAAAATGTATATTTATTATAAGTATCTTCTCAGTCTCAGAGCTGTAATATCAGAAGTAGCAGCCTTTGCGTCCCAACTGTATCTGCCGGCACAACACGTTTTTAAACTATGAATTATGAATTTTTCCATGTTCCCATTCTTATAATCCTCAATGCTGCCAGGGCCATCTTTAATATTGATTGGACCCTGGGCAAACATATTCCTGGCTCCCACCCGGCCCAATACCACCACCCCCAACCCCCATTATGCAATTTCTCTCTCTACCTGCTCCGAGACATACAATAAATAGGGATGAGCCCGATGTTCGAGTCCTGTGTTCACCTGTTCGCCATATAGCGAAGTTGGGGTGTTCGCAGCAAATTGGAAAGCCATGTAACACCCTTTAAAAGTCTATGGGAGAAACCAAAAATGCAAATTTTAAAGGCTTATATGCATGGCATTGTCAGAAAAAGTGATTGGGGACCTGGGTCCTGCCCCAGGGGACATGTATCAATGCAAAAAAAAGTTTTAAAAATGGCAGTTTTTTCAGGAGCTGTGATTTTAATAATGCTTAAAGTGAAACAATAAAAGTGAAATATTCCTTTAAATTTCGTACCGGGGGGTGTCTATAGTATGCGTGTAACGTGCCACATTTTTTCCATGTTTAGAACAGTCCCTGCACAAAATGACATTTCTAAAGCAAAAAACGTAATTTAAAAATACTCACAGCTATAATGAATGAAACTGACCACCCGTCCCGGCAATACAGATAAAAAAAAGTCTTTAAAAAATGGCATTGGATCCCCCCAGTCCATTACCAGGCCCTTTGGCTCTGGTATTATTATTATTATTATTATTTGGGATTTATATAGCGCCAACAGTTTGCGCAGCGCTTTACAATATGAGATGAATATTAAAGGGAACCCCGAATCAAAATTTTTAAAAAAATTGCGTGGGGGTCCCCCCAAATTTCATACCAGGCCCTTCAGGTCTGGTATAGATATTAAGGGGAACTCCGTGACAATTTTTGTTTAAAAAATGGCATGGGGTCCCCCCAAAAATCCATACCAGACCCTTACCCAAGCACGCAACCTGACAGGCCACATGAAAAGAGGGGGATGAAAGAGCACCCCCCCCGAACCATACCAGGGTACATGCCCTCAACACGGGGAGGGTGCTTTGGGGTAGCCCTCTGATTCCTCTTGTAATATAACTGTAATGTTTGCCTTTATTTTGTTCAGCACTGCGCAAACTGTTGGTGCTATGTAAAACCTGTATAGTAATAATCGTTTAGCTGCTAAAGAAGTGAAAGTTCAACTCAGCAGGCCAGGGCAAATGAGCTAATTCAGATTGTAAATCACACAACATACCAGCTATCAGCTCATCAATGCCGACCAGTGTTATATACAGGCAGTGCTGGTAATGTTGTTAAAAAGCAGAGAGGTAAAGAAGAAAAGCGATAACAGATTAACGCCTCAAACAGCCATGCACATGTTCTTATTCAGATCGTAACTGTCGGAAGATGCAGTTGTAGCCCCTAGTCTACAGTGTTGCTTTGTCTGGCAGCAGCGTGGCCTGGCTATTACTATTGCTGCTTCTGCCATGTATTTCCTCTCATCCCTCTTGAAGTGTGCAGAACTATATATAGACAGACACAGAAAGACAGACACAGAAAGAGAGCCACCATCCAGAATCACGCAGAGGAAGGGGAACTGAGCTGCTGTGGCTTATGGGAATCTCAGAGCCTGCTGGGTGCAACTATGACTTGTAGGAGTAGTAGTCCCCAGACAGGCTGAGCCTGTATTATGCCACGTACACACGATCGGAATTTTAGTCAAAAAAAGCTCTGATGGTTTTCCCGACTAAATTCCCACAGGATTTCGCTCAAGCTGTCTTGCATACACATGGCCACACCAAATTCCGACCGTCAAGAACGCGTTGACGTACAACACATACGACGGGACTAGAAAAAGGAAGTTCAATACCCAGTAGCCAATAGCTTCCATCTCATAGTTGAATCTGAGCATGCCTGAGTTTTTGAATGTCGGACTTGCATACACACAATCAGAATTTCTGATAGAAAGTTTTTCCGTCTGAAAAATTGAGAACATGCTCTCAAATTTTTGCTGGCAGGAATTTGGTCAGCTAAATTCCGATGGAGCATACACACGGTCGCATTTTCAGATGAAAAGCTCTTATCGGTCTTTTGCTGGCCGAAATTCCGATCATGTGTACGCAGCATTAGAGATTGGCAATTGAACCAATGGAAAAGGAAAAAGTCCTGGAAGTTGCACATCTCTGCAAAACCCCATAATGTGTGTGACAGCCTTAGCTCGGGATCCAACCAGGCTACGCCCCAATGTGTTTTACTTGGCCCACAGAGCTTAGTCATGGGGCGGAGTGAAATGCATCGGGGGCATAGCCTGGTTGGAGCCCAGGCTGAGGCTGTCATACATCTTCTTACAGGATTTTTCAGTGATGTGCGACTTCCAGGACTTTTCCCTTTTCCATTAGATACCTAGAGCTGGGAGCTCTGTTTTTGTCTGCATGTTAAGCGGTTGCTACATAAGAGGACCCGTGGAGCTTTGAGTGGCACCTGTAAATTTAGTTTGGGTCACTGGCAATTGAACTACACATACCATCATGACCGGAGAGTTGTGGAGAGGAAAAGGAAGCCTATGCCTGGGGTCGAGGCAGATGTGGTGAGGATAATATAGGAGACAGGCCATGCAGAACATTTTGCCATTGTATCAGAAATGCAGAGAGGGGTAATAGCAGACATCTCCTTGTACATCTGAATGCCACTGTCGCTGACCAGTGCTGCTGCCTGATCGTTGGGGAAAACGCAACTGTCGTTGATGGGTGGTGCCGTCTGATTGATCTATCCCCCTATTGAAGCCAATCCTTCTGTCCCTTCCTGACAAAAGTATTATACTGCACTAAACTTTTTTATCCAACCTCTATTTTGCTACATATAGAAATTCCAGAACAAGGGAAAATAGAGGCAAAAAAAAAATACTCCTGTGGTTTAGCCAATCATTTTCTGCATATTAGATTCTTGTGTTTGGTGTTACCGGGGCTGTGACATGGATGAGTCTTTTGCGTACATACTGTGTACTAAAAGGTGTCCATCATGATTTTGGAAAGTTGAGAATCATGTATTGAAGAAAAACAGTATTGTTTGCTTGGGATACAGTAGAGGCACCTATACCCATGTTAGGAAGAACCTATCTTGAGAGCTCCAACGCCAGATCTGGGCCTCAATGTGCTGGCCAGCAGAGAAAGGGTTTAATACAAACTGAAAGATTGTTCTTGTAACAGTGCACATAGACAGGACTATCTCTACTATAGGACTTAGAGGTTACCCTGTGGGCCATTGGCCTATTATCACCGGTATAACCTATTTGCTACTATATACATATACAGTATATCCACACAATAATTATCTTCTCTTCAGCCTGGGTGTCAAAGAGTGTGGTACTGTTTACAGAGTCATGGGCTCTGAGAACAGAGGACATGAGAAAGTAGTGCCTTCTTTGGGGGTAAGGGTTAAACTGTTCAAGATAAAAGTAGTATTCTCTACATATGACCTGTATGTGTGTATGTATGTACGTACATATCTATGTATGTATGTGCCAGGACTGCCAGAGAGGTGAGTATACTGTCTCCTAATGCAAGAACATGTAAGAACATGACATTATTTTCTTGCGATTGCAAGCTTTGCTGGTGAAGTTACCATGAAAGATAAACAACATGCTCACTGGGCACTTATAGCCCCTTCCTAACCAGGCCAATTTTCATCTTTCATAACTCTCACACTTTGAATGACAATTACTCGGTCATGCAACACTATACACATATGAAATTCTTGTCCTTTTTTCAAACAAATAGAGCTTTCTTTTGGTGGTATTTTATCCCTGCTGGGTTTTTTATTTTTTGCACTATAAATAAACAAAATACCCCAAATTTTAGTAAAAAAAAGCATTTTCTTAATTTCTGTTATACAATTTAGAAAATTAGCAATTTTTCTTCATAAATTTCGGCCACAATTTATACTGCTACATTTCTTTGGTGAAAATAGACCAATATTATTTGGTCCTTGTGAAAGTAAGAGATTCTACAAGCTACGGTGCCAATCATGGAAAATTGATCACGCCTGATGTACTGACGGCCTATCCAATTTCTTGAGATACTAAGTCCGGGTTCACACTGGAACTGGCTACGGATCACACAGGAGCGCTGTGCGTCCCTGTTCCCCATTTCAGGGGCGAATCAGGGCCTAATCTATGCCTGAATTCAGCCCTGAAACTGAGCCAAAGACGCACAGCGTTTCTGTGCAGTGCACTCCGCAGCCGCAACGCAGATACATGAACCGGCTCCATAGGGGGCCAGTCACATTCTCCTGCTATGCGAATTGGAAGGTGGGTAAACCCGCATCCAATTCGTATAGGTGTGAACCTGGCCGAAAGCCTCATACACAGGACCAGATTTTCAGACTACTGTTTTTGTTGCATGCTAGTCTCATGTCGAAAGTGAAGAGGATGATAGGTCCATCACAGCTCACTGTGCTGAGACGGAACTGTCTCAGCACAGTGAGTCGGCTCTCGTCTATGGGGAGATCAAATGAAAATGGGCCGTCTGTCCATTTTCATCAGATCCACCAGACAGCTGTCACCGCTGACATCCACCGCTCCATAAGAGTGAATGGAGGCTCCGATCAGGCCTGCCCAAAAACCTGACAGACGCCCTTAATTGGAAAGGGCCCTAACAAGTCAAGAAAGAACAAATGCCTCCCAAATGTGCTATTTTTTCCCCCAAATTCTTTGCAAAATAAAGATTTTTTTTTTATGTTAATTTCTTTTTGCACAAAGTTGTCATATTAACCTCCCTGGCGGTATGATTCAGTCTGGAATTAGGTGCTGAAAGCGGTACAATTATTTTGCACGGAAATCTGGCTTTTATTTTGTAGTCCTGTAATTCTTAGGAATAACACTCTTAAATCTGTTCAAACCAGAGTCTAGCAGACATCCCGGGTATGATAAAGTTTATAATATAATAAAGAATAATAACATTTATTCAATAATGTAATAAAATCCTAAAACACTGAAAAATTGACACTTTTTGGTTGCTATGGACAATCTCCAAATTCCAGGCAGTAAAAAACAGTATTTATAATATAAAAGTGCATGCAGGGCATTGCACAGACCACTAGGGACAAAGGGGGTGTGTATTTTTTAATACAGCACTGTAATCTGTAAGATTACAGTACTGTGTGTGTTTTGTGTGTTTTAACTTTTTTGAATTTGCCGCCGTTCTCCACTCCCGTGCGTCGTAACGTCGCAGGGAACGGAGCTCGGCGGCATTCGGCACTGTGAATCGAGCGCAGGACGGCTCGATCACACAGCGCGGCGGACATCGCTGGATCCAGGGGACAAGGTGAGTAACGATCCCTGTGTCCTCCCCTGCATCGAGCGAAGCAATCCCGAGTCTGGCTCGGGGTTACCGCTCCTGTAATGAAAATCCCAACCCGAGCCAGACTCGGGATTACCGCTAGGGGGGTTAAAGAGGAAGTAAACCGTGCCACATTTTCTTTTTTTTTTTTAAAAACACTGCAAATTAAAGGCATAATGTGCTAGTATGTATTTCATACTAGCACATTATGAAATACTTACCTTAGAACAAAGCCCTGCACTGCTGCGCTGTGAGCTCTGACAGACGTGTTAATCTTCACCCGGTTTTCCTTCCAGGTTCACGTCCTTCGGCCGTCTTGTTGGCCATGTCACAATGACATAACTTCAGTGCATGCGCAGCGGAGTCACAGACTGCGGCACGGAGCTCTGAAGGGACGGCATGGGTATACCGTTCCTTCAGAGTGCATGTGCTGGTGACATAAGCAACGACATTAAGTGTATGCAAGTTTAGGAGATATTCATAGTACCTACAAGTAAGCCTTATTATAGGCTTACCTGTAGGTGCAAGTTTACAGAATAGGTTTACACCCTCTTTAACAGGTTACAGGCATACCACACTTTTAAGTACACAATGGGGGTTTATTTACTAAAGCTGGAAAGTGCAAAATCAGGCTCACTTCTGCATAGAAACCAATGAGCTTCTAACCCCAGCTTGTTCAATTAAGCTTTAGTAATAAAACCTGTAAGCTCATTAGTTTCTATGCAGAATTGAGCCTGATTTTGCACTTTCCAGCTTTAGTAAATAAACTGCATTGTGTACTTAAAAGTGGGGTATGCCTGTATTTCTCTCAGGTGACATATTAATACTTGCAACTATACCCCAAAACACATTCAGCTACTCCTCCTGAGTAAGGTGGTACCACATTTTATGAGACGTTTACACAGCCCTGCCACATACAGAGGCCCAACATGCAAAGAGCACCATCAGGTGTTCTAGGGGCATAAATGATCTAATTTCCTGATTACCAATTACACTTTTGAAGGCCCTGGAGCACCAGAACAATGGAAAAGACCCCATTTTGGAAAACAAACAGGGGGCGTGTGAGAAGTGCAAGAAAGCTCAGAATTAGCTGGACGCCCTGTATCCGTCGTTTGGCTATAGTGCGGTCGGCAAGTGGTTAAAGTAGACATCTTGGGAACAGTACGTTTCACATTCATATACATCTTTCATCTTTTTTAATATAAAGCAATAAAATTTTATTGATTTTTGGGGATTACCTATCTCCAGCAATGCACTTTCCCGTGTTTCAAAAAAGACCTAGCTATTACACCTTCTGCAGTTGAGTTCTGCAATTATTAATCCCATCCACTCCTATCGTGCAAGGTTTTGAAGAAATTTGTTGTGATTTTATTTATGCATTGCTGCAGTATATATATTCAAAATTGATCAGTGCTATAGATGTGCTGCAAATAAATAATGTTATACCACTGTGTGTTGTGCATTATTTAGTCTGTAATGCTCTTATAACAAACATATATTCAATCACATACATTACACTACACTATGATGAACTCCTCCTCCTAAAAAAAAAAAAAATCACACTGTGCACAACCTGATGTTATTTTTGCTACTGGAGGCATCCTTAACCACTTGCTTACTGGGCACTTAAACCCCCCTCAGTCCCAGACCAATTTTCAGCTTTCAGCGCTGATGCACTTTGAATGACAATTGCGCGGGCATACAACACTGTACCCAAATGAAATTTTTATCATTTTTTTCCCACAAATAGAGCTTTCTTTTGGTGGTATTTAGTTACAGCTCGGAGTTTTATTTTTTGCTAAACAAACAAAAAAAGATGCAAAAAAATAAAAATAAATAAATCATGTTTTAATAGTTTGTTATAAAATTTTGCAAACAGGTAATTTTTCTCCTTCATTGAAGTGCGCTGATTAGGCGGCACTGATGGCTGCATTGGTGGGCACTGATGGGCTGCATTGGTGGGCACTGATGGGCTGCATTGGTGGGCACTGATGGGCTGCACTGGTGGGCACTGATAGGCATAGTTAAGGCGGCACTAATAGGCACAGATAAGGCGGCACCGATGGGCACAGATAAGGCGGCACTGATCGGCAAAGATGGGCACAGATAAGATGGCATGGATGGGTGGCACGGATAAGTGGCACGGATGGGTGGCATGGATGGGCACTGATAGGTACCACTGATAGATGGGACTGATGGGCACTGATAGGTGGCACTGATAGGTGGCTCTGATAGGTGGCACTGCTGGGCACTGATGGGCGGCACTGCTGGGCACTGATGGGCGGCACTGCTGGGCACTGATGGGCGGCACTGGGTCGCAGCACCTTTGAGGCAGATTGTGGGCACTGTGGGTGGCACTGTTGGTGGCACTGCTGGATGGCACTGTGGGTGGCATTGTGGGTGGCACTGTAGGTGGCACTGTGGGCACTATGGGCACTGATGGGGGGCACTGATGGGGGGCACTTACTTTTATTCAGGATGGCACGGCGGTGGGCAGGTGGGCACTGGCAGGGGGCAGGTGGTCAGCTGTATTGCTGGCCGTGATCGGGACTGATGTCCCGATCACGGCCGCCGGTGATCGGCTTTTTTTTTCTCTCCTCGCGCTGTCAGCGCGAGGAGGAATAATAGCCGATTACCGGCTCCGTTCTATCACATGATCAGCTGTCATTGGCTGACAGCTGATCACGTGATAAGGGGTCGGGATCGACCCCTTGCACGGATCGGTGATCAGGCGAGTCTCACGGACTCGCCGATCACAGAGCGCGCCGCGCGCGCCCCTCAGGGGGCGCGCAGGCCGCTCGTATCCGGGACGACGTCAATAGACGTAGTCCCGGAAATGTAGGTCCGCGCTGATGCCGTCATTTGGCAATAGCGCGGATCTGTAGTGGTTAAAGCGTAATCAAACCAAAAAACAAAAATTGTATTTCTTGAAACTTGCCAATCCTCAAATGTTAGTAATGTTGTTAGTTTCCTTTATCTAGGCTTTTTTTAACTTTATTTTTTTTTATTTATTTTTTTATTTTCAAAGGCTTTTTTTTACTACTGATAGCAAGAATAATATTATTATGCTTTTTTTTTTGTTGGGCAAGTTACCACAACACTATTATCCCATAGTTTTTTAAGATCAAAGATACAACTATGTTGGTGTCCCTTGTCAATTTTACATTTTATTTTTTTAAATGTAACTGCCTACTCCCAAACTGTCTTTTGAAGTAAAACACATAGCCAAGTATTAGTCGCCACCATTTTTTATTGTGCATTAAAAAAAAGAAAACAAATAAAATTAGACATGCTATCTGACAATAGAACTTAACCAAAAAGTGCATTCTGTGCATGCAAAAATCTAGAAAATATAACAAATCAAATCATTATTCAACCAAAAAATAAAATAAAAGCCTCATGCATGTGTCCTGCTTCCTAATATAGGGGGTAAATAATGCCAAGAGTTGGAGAGAGTTGGAGAATGCAGGGGTCTGTCATCCAGAGATAATTCCGAAAATCATCTCTATTCTCCTGGAGCTCCCGCAGCAAAGGCATATGACATTATTGGTCACGATTAATAAAGAAACCAATTTTTGGTCCAAAAACTCCTCCTCCTCCTGTTTCTGGACTGGACTTTGGTCAAAGTAATAACTCCAAGTCCAATAATAAATAACATGTTATCTTCTCCAAGTTCTGGTTGATGAACGGCTGTTCAGAAACAAACTGAAAAGCATGAAATGAAAAGCGCAAAATGAAAAGCGCAAATCAACACTCACCAAACTCACTAATACGAAATTAGCAGAAAGAGCTGAAAGGGTGGCACTAAAGAGCTGACAAAACACAAAGTACATCACTACATTCGTGTTTGTTGGCCAACAATTCCTTGCTGTTTGTATGCAAGACAAAATCCAGGCACACGCCTTCGGACAAAAGTCAGAGGTTTTGTCTGCGGAAAATCCAATCGTATGTATGGGGCTTTACAAAGCCAATCCATGTCAATTGCCCTTCCATCACCCTACCAGGTAGTTCCCCAGTGATATTGATTTACTTATATGGTCTACTGGCACAGCACAGTAATAATCTATCCAGTAATAAGTCTACTGGAGATAGCCCTGGCACAGACAACCAATTCCCCCATAATTTTTCAAACTTGTGTGGGTTACTTCTATGCGCATATATAAATTTTACATACCTACTGTGCCTATTTGACCTATCCACCACAGCAGTGTTGTTACCATTTGGGAGATCCAATGCAGCAGAATAAGATTCTCTAATGACTGTTTGGCTCTGATAGCATGCTGCAGCTGAAGGTAATAAAAATGCATGTTTTGTGTAACCCCATATTTAGTCTGGAGCTGAGCAAAGGACAGCAATTTGCCATTTTCAAAAATGTGTCGGAGATGTGTGATTCCCAACGCTCGGCAAGTATTCGAAATAGGACTGTAATAGGTGTACCTCGA
The DNA here is from genome assembly GCF_037356315.1 of Lithobates pipiens. Taxonomy (NCBI): domain Eukaryota; kingdom Metazoa; phylum Chordata; class Amphibia; order Anura; family Ranidae; genus Lithobates; species Lithobates pipiens. The sequence goes on from NW_027507790.1 coordinate 229,383,443, forward strand.
AACCCTTTTAACTTTATTTTAACCTGGCGCTCCCTCCAGTAGCACACTTCCTGTCTTAGGGTGTCTCCATTCTGTCTGGAAGAGTAACAGAGAAGACACCTTTGGACAGCAGCATTGTTAATTTGGGCAGTGGGTAGTGTTAGATGTACTAGCAGATTTAAATGGACTTGTCTAGGGTATTAAATCCAAACTTCAACTAACACTTTTAAGTGGTAACAGCAACAGGTTTTAGATAAATGAATAAAAACTGATCATTATCAACACCCCTGTCAGTGGTAAATCATTTTGTTTCAACCCTCTAACTGCCACTTTATCTGGATAGGTTGGTCTGTTAAAGGGAGTTGAAAAATAACAGACTTACTGGCCAGATCACCAGCTGAAAGTAAAGGAAAAAAGCCTAATAAAAGAAAACGAATGGTCAGGAACCTAAGGCTAGCTGTGCTTATTTTCATGTACATGCTCATGAGCATAGATGTACTGCATATCTGAACTTGCAAGAATGAGAATGTGCACGCTCACACACAGGAAAGCGCCAAGGTTTACATGTGCAGACAGGGGCACGCACATAGTTTCTGGAGACCTGTGGCCTATTTAAACCAGAGGCCTGCCTAATATCATTCCTCAATGGTCTTCAGCTTTACTTTGTGACTTGTGTTCCTGAAAGCCTGCTTAATCGTGTTACTAACTTGTCTGAATCTACTTTGTATTCCCTTTGCCTGCTTATGTCTGCTACTGATTTATATTACTGACCTTGACTTTGAGTAAGATGCTAATTTTGTACCTCACCAGCACGTTGCCTATCTTGCCTGTCTCTGACCTGGACTCTAAACATGAATCTGTACCTATCTGCCTGGTTGTTGCCAAATTTGGCTTTTGACCAGACTCCTTGCTTTTGCTTATCCCACCTGAGCATCTCCAAGTCCAAGTTCGCTTCACCAACTTCCTGGCACCTACATCCTTCCACTGCCATAGCGGTCTTAGTCTGCACCACCAAGGACAGGAATTGTGCAAGAGGCCACCCTCATCATCCCGAGCTTCACTAACAGGTATGTGGCACTAATACAGCCACTACATTTAAGAATTGGTAAGCTTCAATTTACTATATTTTTCTCCTTTTGTTTCTTCTGCATAGCGAATAGCATTTAATACCTATATATGTTTTTACCCTCATAAAAAAAATTAACAAACATGAAATTCAGCTTTTATCTGTTTTCCATGTTCATATGCATTGAATCTGTAATAACTGTCTTGTACTGATGTGAAATGTTTTTTCCACCTGTAAAATATTTCTGTATGCTGGAGATAGCTCCACTCTGTAATTTCAAGGCTAACAAATCATAGTCGACATGTAGTTCATGCCCGGTGTCAAGTTAATGAGGTGGGAAGCCAGAAATACTTGTAGAGAGAGTGATTACACCTGCTTCGAGCTTATCCCAATCCTCACTTCTGACACCTGACCTAGAAACTAAATGCCAATTTACTGAACCTATAGTCTTCCCTGCAAAATCCCCATAGAAAAGGTACAGGAGCATACTGCTTTACAGTGTTTTTGTACAGCAATTAAAACTATTTCTAGTGATAGGCTAAAGCTCAATAAGTGCAGAGAGAGTAATAATGTGTATTATATGTAGTATAATTTCCACATTCAGCTCAATGAAATGCGTTAGAGGTGTAACTAGGAAAAGCAACAGGGTCATTCATCAGGGAAAACAGAAGTTGCAATACCACATTAAAATAAAGAAAAGAAAAAAAAAACCTTTGCCATTCCATTACCATCTAAATTAACACTGATCTTGAAAGAATCATCAACTCGGCATGCAAGTTTGAGAAGTTTAAAGGAGATGCACCCATGTTTCTTCTTTGCTTACTGCATTAGAGAAGAGAAGAAGCAGCACATTGAGTAACTGCAGTTAATTTATTTAAGGGGAAATAGACTGTTCACTTTGCAAGGGAATTTACCCCAGAGCATAGTGAATGAGTTGAAGCTCTGCCGACTTCCACCATCCAATCATGGGCAAGCAAAAATGCTGTTTTTTTTCCCCCTTGCATGTGATTAGGTATTTGTTGTAATGTAAAACTTCCCTACATTCACTAAATTCTGGGGCAAGTTCACTTTCAAAGAGCAACTTGCCCTGAAAGTGAACAGTCTGTTTCCCTTAAGGCCCCGTTCACATCTGGCGTTTTATGATCTCGAGCAGAATGCCATTCATTTTCAATGACACCTAAACGCTGTGCGGTTTTGGACTGATAAATTGCTGAAAACTGCAACACGCAAAGTTTTTTGCCCAAAAAAAGCCCCAGCTCCTGCTCCCCACCACGTTTAGGTACCATTAAAAATGAATGGCACCTGAACACGCGTGGTGCATTTTGTTATTATTGCACTGTGATTTGGGTTTGTGGGCAAGAATCACAGCAATTCTGGCCAAGATCACAAAATGGCAGATGTGAACGGCATCTTAGTAAATCAGCCCCAATATCTGCCATGGAGAGGCATATTATCTATAAAGCCTGGCTGGCAAAACAGGTATATCAAGGAGACAAGCAAATAAAGTGAAGAATGAACTTTGTGGATTCCTAATTGATCATTCTTGGAGAAAGACCCAGTGCCACCTGCCTCTGCTACAGATTTTTAGCTAGGTATTTTTGTTGAGTTATCAGACTCCCTTCAGGAGGATCCCTTCCTCACAAGAAGAAACCAGGAAGTGAACTTTGAACTTTGAACTTGGCCCACCCATTGCCTAATTTTACTTAAAGTGGTTGTATACCCACATTTTTTACTTTTACCTACAGGAAAGCCTATAATAAGGCTTACCTGTAGGTAAAAAAAATATCTCCTAAACCTGTACGGTTTAGGAGATATTCCCCTCGGTATGCGCCACTGACTGCAGCGGCGCATGCGCACAAGGGGTTTCTCGCCGACAAAATCCGGCAGCGGCCGAGCGGCCGGACTGAAATCTCCCACGCGCATGCGCGGGAGTGACGATATCGCCGCTCCGGCTACTCACAGAGCCGGAGCCGCGATACCCGGAAGAAACGCCGAGGGAGCATGTCAGCTCCCTCGGCGTGGATCGGGCCAGATGTCGGGGCCTCGTTCTAAGGTAAGTATTTCATAATGAGCTAGTATGCGGTGCATACTTGCTCATTATGCCTTTTGCTTTCCAGGTTTAAAAAAAAAAAAAAAAAATGTGCGGGTTTACTACCGCTTTAATGACAGATGTATCAACCTTTCCCTTTCCATTCCTCCCCAAAATATATTCTGTTTTATAGGCTTATTATCAGAAAGGTCTATTGATCTCCCTCCAGTACACAAAGGTCTGTTGCGGTCAGAAGCAGCAGGGCAGCTTGGGTTTCAACTCCCAATGTCTGCCATCTGCCCTCATATCTATTCATTTTTCTATGCAATTGCATAGGTCCTGTGTTAACAGGCTTAGAGTTTATGTTGATGGGAAATGCATCCTTCTTTTTACATAATTTTGATATTCTTATGAGATTATTCAAAATGTATTAAGTGGTTCATTTGACAGCCACTTGTCCTCTTTTTGACCTGACTCAATTTGGTTTTGTTTGAACTAGAACTGTCAAAATAGATGCTAGTGGTGGCACTAGCATGGCCACCCTTGTGAAAAGCAATCTTTTGAATAGACATCCATGCAGGTGTCCCCAAAGAAACTGGCATTTTCCAATGCCCACTTAGAACTTTGTTTTATATATACATAGATATGGGCTAATTGCATACTCGTTTGCGCTAATAAGCGCCCATTTCGTCTAATGGTATAAAGTGAGTCCCGGAGCTAGCAGCCGCAGGGGGTGGGTGCAGGGACAGCATGACATGTGCTGGACCGCACAGTCGCCATTTTTAGTGGTTAGTAGGGGGCGCTTTAAGGGAGGCAGATAGGCGGAGCCAGCGTTAGCTTCGTGATAGCATCATGTAATGCTATCACTTGCAGAGCGGAGGAGGAAGTGATCCCCACCCACCCTCTCTGGGTATAGAGAGTGGGGTCTTTTGGGGTCTTGGTGCTCAAGGGGAGCCAGGCGGTTCTTTGGGATTTTTGAAGAAATAATGGGAGATACGGATAGAAAACTGTTGTACCCATCCATGGATGGGGTGGTTTAATGTTACTTCCAGGTTACGAGGGGTTAACCTGGAAGGGTTAAAAGGGGTAGGTCACTGCGGCAGTTTGGGTATAGCCTCCGAGACAGGGGATTCCGTCTGGAGGTCAAGAGGTCTAAAGTTGGAAGTCGTTCGCAGTGACCAGTATGTTATTATGCTAGTACCCATGACCCGTTTAAAGGCTGGGAAGGTTTACTGTTATTTAAAGTTATTTATGAAACAGATTTTGTTAAATAAATTATGACCCAATGGCCATTTAATCCAAATCTAGTCCAGTCGTTTGTTTAAGGTGGGACGGGATTTGGAGAGGGGCACCTGTCAGAGTAAAAGGTATGGAATACACTGGGCTTAGAGTCCTACAGATGTCATGCATGTTACTTAACCCAGTCTCCTGCATTTCCCCAGTAAACAGACATGATCATGCTTACGTCCTCATCTCAACACGACTATCTACTGGGCAGTGCTCTTTTCACACACACAAAGGAAGTCACAAACAGGAAGCCCTGCCCCAACAGCCAATCGCTTCCTCAACAGGATCTGACAACATAGGATGTGACAACACAGGATGTGAATGTCAACACAGGATATGAGTTTATACAACAACCAATGACGGCTGTTCCTGCTGATGGGAGCTTATCTGCAGGTGTACGTCATGGCACCTCAAATATGTTGATCAGGCATACAGGGGTGACACGAGCGCACATCCGCTAAACCGATAATGTCTTTGCAGAGCGAACACATCCCCCCAAGCCTTTTCGCCGGCAGACATATCCTCACTCTGCAAACACTTCTCTCCAACCTCAGGAAGTTTTCCACTACCTAACGGATCTCAACCAGTGTCAGTCTGCCCCAGTCAGCTCTTTAGAGCGGGTTGCGGGAGAACTAACACTGGGAGACACTATGACAATACATATTAAAATACGTTTTCATAAAATTTCCACAACAATTGCCAACTGGTGGTCCCTTCTGTCTTTAAAGATAAATATTCCTATTTAGGTATTGCTCACTGGTATACATGCATTAGAGGGTATATCTATTTACCTATGTGGTTAATGTTTGTTGGAATGTACAGATGGAGTAGGTTAGTTCAGTATAAGAATGCAAGACCATGCAGCACCAGATGCCAGAAGATGCATGCAAACACTGTAAACATTTACTAATGACCTGATCCAGAACCACAAGGCTCATCTGTAGTAGGTTCTGTAGTGATTACCAGCTAGACACTGGAGCAGTGCAAATATTCGCCATCACATCATGGATCTTCAAATGCAGGTCAAAGCTTTTATTGCAGAGAGATAACATCACAAAACAACAAGTGCAACGTTTCAAAGCAAACTATCAAGCGTATTAAGTGTTTCTCACCCCACAGTCACATATATACAAGAGCATGTATACATCTATAGATCATAAATTACACCAACAACAAAACCTTTGTGCAGTGCATATCTTGTAAACATCAGACAAGGACATACATGTAACATAACACACAATCTATAAAAACTGGATGACTGGACGCCTGGTCGTGATGCACAGAGAGGATGTCATGCGATATTAATCGCATACATTATTCTACAAAGTGAGTATGCATAAGTAAAGGATATTCATACTGGATCCATACTGCTCCAATATTGGCCTTTGCTACCAAAGTAACCCCTTCATTTACCCAATGACTCTCACTGGGTTCATCTGTATGCATATATACATCTGTCTGCTGGGTGGGGAATGCATCAGTTCCTCATGATTGGTGGTCCGCAGTGACAGTTTCCTGACAAAAATATTCAGGTGGGTTCTGACATTGTCTTGGAGGTACATACAAAAGCAGTGAGCACCAAAAGGTCTGCTTTACAATTTGAATGGACCAGGGCACAGATCACAATAGTAAGCCTACACAATTAAAGAGTTAAAGAAAAATCAGGGTTGTTATGGGCACCACATTCTGATAATATGAGACACTAAGGAAAAGTAAATGCTAATCAAAAAATACATCTCCACACAGAGTGGTGCTGTGGATACACAGAAGTACAGCAAGTGCCATGGCCCAATTAATATTTTACAAAAAAGACAAAAGATGGGGCTTCTGGACTTTTTAGGCACCATGTATAAAATAACAATCATAGAATAAAGATAAAAATCAACATTTTATTAAGAACATATTATTTTTTCATTGTACTAGACAACAGAGATTGCTAAAAGAGCATCTAATCACAGCAGCACACAAATCTCTCACTCCCGAAGAAGCGTGTTAAAACACGCAAAACATGTAGAGCTTTCTCCTTCTCAGGCAGTACACTTAATACCGCGAGTAGAATAATCATATTTCTGAAGATTATGTATTAAATGTTTACTATCTATTTCCAAAAGTGAAAATGTGAAATGGCGGTATAGTCTGTATATTATGGAGGATATGAGCCCTGCTGTGATTAGATACTCTTTTAGCAATCTCTGTTGTCTAGTACAATGAAAAAATAATATGTTCTTAATAAAATGTTGATTTTTATCTTTATTCTATGATTGTTATTTTATACATGGTGCCTAAAAAGTCCAGAAGCCCCATCTTTTGTCTTTTTTGTAAAACTAAGGAAAAGTAGAAATATGGATTTGGTATTAAGACAATCTCACAACATGATTAAAAATTCACAATTTCATTACAAAATAAAAAAATAAATAAAACATTGTCATTAAAATCACACAAAATTCAATGTACTGCACCTAGCTTACATTTACTAATCATCCATGGAAACAAAAAGCCAGTGTTGAACAATTACCACAAAATACAGTATATGCTCAAATTAATCAGTATTTGCTGGAGGTGTCTCCAACTTGGACGGTGCATCTCAATACTTTTCCTGGGGAACCCGCTTCTTCAGGAGTAGTAGAGGAGCACTTCTACAAACTGAAATTAACAATAAAACACATTATGAAATTATAAAGAAACATTTCAGTGCAACAGTGCAAAAGCTCACAAAACCATCTGGAGGTCCACACACCATAAAAAGGCAAAGTGTGGTAGCCTAAAGCCCCATACACACTATCAGATTATCTGCTGAGTTTTTCCTTCAGATTTACCAAAACCGTGTAGTAGAAGGGCCTGCCTGATTGCATACACATTGAAACTCCTAAGGTTTGACCTCATATTATATGGTTTTGGTAAATCTGAAGGAAAAAGTCAGTGGATAATCTGATAGTGTGTATGGGGCTTAAATCATGCAATGCCTCTCTCTGTGGCAGGTGTGGGAATGATAATTTAGAAGCTGTGGAACAAAATAGTACAAAATATTATATGGTATAAGGAAGCCCCCCTATATCCTAGGAGCTACGCATTATAGTCCGATCAAAATGTAAGAATTACACACCTAAAATATATTGGAGGCTGAATGTTACTCAATTGATCAATAAACACATGGAGAAAAGCTGGTAAGACATGGAAGTGCGTGGGAACATTGGGTTGATTTACTATAACTGGGGAGTGCAAAATCTGGTGCAGCTGTGCAGAGAAACTAATCGGCTTCTAACTTCAGCTTGTTCAATAAAGCTTTGACAAAAAAGCCTGGGAGCTGATTGGTTTCTATGCAGAGATGTTGCACGCCCCAGTTTAAGTATATCAACACCATTGATTCAAAATGTCCAAAACCCGGATAGTGGGTGCTAGATGGATATAATCCGGCCAAAAACAAACAAAAAATAAAAAATAAAACACATGTGGTCTATCAATCTTCAATAGGAATTAGAATAAACTTTGAATAGATCAGGGCACACATGACAATATGAAGTCACCACAACTTTTGTAAATTAAAGGGGCTGTAAACATTTTTTGCCTTTTTTTTAAAACAAACACGTCATACTTACCTCCACTGTGCAGTTAGTTTTGCACAGAGTGGCCTCTTCTGGGGTCCCTCCGTCGCGCTGGTGGCTCCTCCCCGCAATCGAGTGTCCTCACTGGAGAAGTGCTCTCCTTTGTGGACATCCGTGCGGGCGCGCTCCCGAGTCCCGCATCTGTGCCCACTCAGACAGAATACAGGACTCGGCCCCACCCCCGGCACTCAATGTGGAACCTATAGGGTTAATCTTCCGCATTGTGTAAAAAAGCTGTTTGATTCTGTCTGCTCTGATTCTCCCCTTCTTCCACTGTTCCCAATCCATCTGCTGAAAGAACAGTGCCCTAAAAGGCACTCTGCACATGCTCAGTTTGGCGTGTATTTCTGGAAGGTGCATGTGATCATCACTGTCCAGATAGAAAGTCAGAGGTCATGCAGCCTCATAGGAAGGTCAGAGGAGAATGAAAAACCCTCCTACAAGCTTTAACCAGTGCTTGGTTGGACACTGATAGAAGTCACAAGCCTGCTCTATACTGCTGATGAGAAAAGGTATTTAGCAGTTTAATTTTACTAAAATAATTGCATTTCCATATTCTGTGGGACACCAGATATAGTGAATGCAAGCTCTTGGGTTTAGTAACACTTTAAGCCTTGTGGGCTGAGTTTTTTTTTTTTTAACCACTTATCAATTCTTGGTTAACTTGGTAATTTAGTATTGGCATTAGAAAATATACAATTTTTTAAAAGGTCTTTATTTTCATTTGTATTCATTTAAGAACATCATAATTTGTAAGAGAAGCTACATTAGTTCCTATTTAGTTAATGTAATGTTTATAAAATCCATGCTGTGTAATACCATGCTCATTATGAATAAATCATATTAGTTTACCGCGGTCTGTCATCGCTCACCTAGGTTATCTAATATAATATAAATAGCACAAGACTAGCACACCAAAAGCACTGTTCAAAGTATTTAATGCTTAAAGGGGTTGTAAAGGTTCGTTTTTTATTTTCTACATAGGTTCCTCTAAGCTAGTGCATTGTTGGTTCACTTACCTTTTCCTTTGATTTCCCTTCTAAATGTTTTTTTTCTTTGTCTGAATATCTCACTTCCTGTTTCTCCTCAGTAAACTTCTCACCATCATCCGAGCTGGTGGTTAGTCAGCCAGAACAGCTTACTGAACAGCTTACTGAGGAGGAACAGGAAGTGAGAAATTCAGACAAAGAAAACAAAGAAAAAAAACATTTAGAAGGGAAATCGAAGGTAAGGTAAGTGAACCAACAATGCACTAGCTTATAGGAACCTATTTAGAAAATAAAAAACAAACCTTTACAACCCCTTTAAAGAATAATGATTGTCAAAATGTGACTATAACATATACAGCGATGCACATCAAATGTACAGAGCATCTGGAAAGTATTCACAGCGCTTCACTTTTTCACACATTTTGTTATGTTACAGCCTTATTCCAAAATGAATTAAATTAATTTTTTTCCTCAAAATTCTACAAACAATACCCCATAATGACAATGTGAAAGAAGTTTTTTGGAAATATTTGTAAATTTATTAAAAATTAAAAACGAAAAAATTCCATGTACATAAGTATTCACAGCCTTTGCCATGACATTCAACATTGAGCTCCGGTGCATCCGGTTTCCACTGATCATCCTTGAGATGTTTCTACAACTTGATTGGAGTCCATCTGTGTTAAATTTAGTTGATTGGACATGATCTGGAAAGGTACACACCTGTCTATATAAGGTCCTACAGTTAACAGTGCATGTCAGAGTACAGCCAATCCATGACGTCCAAGGAATTGTCTGTAGACCTCTGAGACAGGATTGTATTGAGGCACAGATCTGGGGAAGGGTACAGAAACATTTCTGCAGCATTGAAGATCCCAATTAGCACAATGGTCTTCATTATCCATAAATGGAAGAAGTTGGGAACCACCAGGACTCTTCCTAGAGCGGGCCACCTGGCCAAACTGAGCGATCAAGGGAGAAGGGTCTTAGTCAGGGAAGTGACCAAGAACCTGATGGTCAGTCTGACAGAGCTCTAGCCTTTTTCTGTAGAGAGAGGAGAATCTTCCAGAAGGACAACCATCTGTGCAGCACTCCACCAATCAGACCTGTATGGTAGAGTGGCAAGGCGGAAGCAACTCCTCAGTAAAAGGCACATAACAGCCAGTCTGGAGTTTGCCAAAAGGCACCTGAAGGACTCTCAGACAATGAGAAACAAAATTCTCTGTTTTGATGAAACAAAGATTGAACTCTTTGGCCTTAATGGCAAGCATCATGTCTGAGGAAAATCGGGCACTGCTCATCACCTGGCCAATACCATCTCTACTGTGAAGCATGGTGGTTGCAGCATCTTGCTGTGGGGTTCTTTTTCAGCTGCAGTAACTAGCAGACTAGTCAGGATCGAGGTAAAGATGAATGCAGCAATTTACAGAGACATCCTTGATGAAAACCTGCTCCAGAGCTCTCAGACGGGGTGAAGGTTCATCTTCCAACAGGACAACGAACCAAAACACACAGCCAAAATAACAAAGGAGTGGCTATAGGAACTCTGTGTGGCTCAGCCAAAGCCCAGACTTGAACCCGATTGAACATCTCTGGAAAGATCTGAAAATGTCTGTGTACTAACACGCCTCATCGAACTTGATGGAGTTTGAGAGGTCCTGCAAAGAAGAATGGGAGAAACTGCCCAAAAGTAGTTGTGCCAAGCTTGTAGCAGCATACCCAAAAAGACTTGAGGCTGTAATTGGTGCCAAAGGTGCTTCAACAAAGTATTGAGCAAAGGTTGTAAATACTTATGTACATGGGATTTTTTTTGTTTCTTTATGTTTAATACATTTTCAAAGATTTGAAACAAACTTTTTTCACATTGTCATTATGGGGTAATGTTTATAGAATTTTGAGGATAATAATGAATTGAATCCATTTTGGATTAAGGCTGTAAAATAACAATATGTGGAAAAAGTGAAGCGCTGTGAATACTTTCAAGATGCACTGTATATAGTAATATACAGTCAATCAATCAACAGATGGGGAGGGATTGAGGTTTCTAAATGGACATTTCAGAGTATAGAACACCTTCCTATAGGAGTGTTAGAATGAAACGCCATTTGGGTGTTTATTACTCTGTTATCTTTCTTTATACTTGATCTTTTTTATATGCCTATTAGGTATGCATTGGCATTTTTGGTTTATCACATTAGTTAATATACACAACACTCCCTCTGTTCAATATTTATGGGCCAGTAGACAATGGCTGTTATATCTGTGCCTTGGCTGCTGTACATATAGACATGCAGGCACCATTCTAACACCCTCGGACATCCTTGCTGCAAAAAGACACTAAAGCCCCATACACACTATCAGATTTTCTGATGACTTTTGTCTTCAGATTTACCAAAACCATGTAGTGCAAGGGCCTGCCTGATTACATACAAATTAAAACTCCCAAGGTTTGACCTCATATTATATTTTTTTGGTAAATTTGAAGGAAAAAAATCAGCCAAAAATCTTATAGTGTAAATGAGACTTTATAGTTTCAGCTTGGAAGAGCTAGTGCTATTTTAAGTCTATAAGTAGGAATAATAAAAATGGAACCATAGCACTGCATATTCCTTTGACATTGTGACGGAACCGTCCAGCACCCAGCTTGGGTGCTTCCGTCAAGATATAGCTTCCTCCAGTCTGGACCCAGGAATCGGGCATTATTGCTGAGCATCCAAGACAAGTCGACAATAGCTTAGATGCAAACTGGAACTCACTTTATTGAAAACTCACACAATTTATATACTACACAACTTCAGGTAGGGCCTGATCACATTATCCTAACAATACAAACTGTAAACAGGAATATAATTAACATAGCTAAAGAACAGCCAACATACACATAATGCTAATCCATATCTAGCAACAAATAGCTTACAGTGATCTAATTAACATGAACTAAATAACAACTAGCCACTTAAGCAAACCTAGGTGCCCAGTGCATTCGGCACCTAGTCGAACATCCTCGATATACAGAGTACATTACACATTATCCTAAGCAAAAACACATAACATCTGACAATGGTTTGCTAACAAGTTACAGTGGTTACAATATTAATCACATCTCTAAGAGATGATCAGAGAGACAGAAACAATAAGAGACTCAATTAACAATTGAAACATACACCTAGGAGGCACACACTAATGCCCAGCAGAACCGAAGATTGGCTCATAGAAATTGGGCAATGCACAGGCACGAACCGCCACGAGGATCAATGTGCCAGAGCGTGCACGTGTGTGTAGAAAGCACATGTAATATGTGACAGATGCTGGTGCCCAGTGGCATATTTAAAGCCAGCAGCATAAGCCATTAGTTGCTGGTTGATCTTCAGCTCCCCCCATGTGTTCCTGTTCTTGATACTACTGGATTTCCTGTTATCGACCCAGTTTGCCTTTGACCTGTCTTGTCTCCGTTTCTGGTTTTGACCCTCGGCTTGCTCCATTGACTCTGCTTCTGCCTGTTGACTGGTGTATGACCTCTGGCTTGCTCCTTGACTCCTCTGCTGCCTGATTACCAGTGTTTGACCTTGGCTTCCTCCTGACTCTGCTTGTTGCCTTATCCTTGCTGACATTTCGTGTATGACTTCTGGCTCTCCCTTCTGCCAAATATCATTGGGTACGTCTGAAGGACTCTTGCTCAGCAGTGCATCCCACTTGTCCAGCCACCAGTGGCGGCTGGTGAAGTTTTTGGATGGGGGGGGGGCGCCAGACCCCGCCCATCATGACCACCCCAAAGCACCTTGTCCCCATGTTGATGAGGACAAGGGCCTCTTCCCGACAACCCTGGCCGTTGGTTGTCGGGGTCTGCGGGCGGGGGGCTTATCGGAATCCGGGAGCCCCCTTTAATAAGGGGGCCCCGGATACCGGCCCCCCACCCTATCTGAATGAGTATGGGGTACAATGTACCCCTACCCATTCACCTGTGAAAAAAAAGTACAAAAAAAACACAACACAGGGTTAAAATATTTTATTGCACAGCTCCGGGGGTCTTCCGTCTTCGCGGGTCTTCTCGCCGGACTCCTCCGCTATCTTCTTGTAGCTCTTTTGCTAGCGGAGGAGCCCGGCTTTCTTCCTCGCCGCCGGCCTCTTCTCCCGACTTCGGGGGTCTTGTCCCCCTCTTCGGTTCTTCTGCCGGGCCACCGCGCCTTCTTATAGCTCTTTTACAGGCGGTGGCTCGGCCTTCTGTCGCCGCCGCCGCCGCCGCCCGTTCTTCTTCTTCTTCTCCTTCTTCTCCAGGAGATGTTGCCTCGACAATCTCCCTGGCCGGAATGCCAGGGACGCGCTGCGCTGCCACTTATATTGGGACAATGGGGCGGTGTCACATGGGTTGATGTCACATGGGTTGGTCACATGGGTTGATGTCACATGGCGACTGTGACATCAACCCATGTGACCAACCCATGTGACATCAACCCATGTGACACCGCCCCATTGTCCCTATATAAGTGGCAGCGCAGCGCGTCCCTGGCATTCCGGCCAGGGAGATCCTCGAGGCAACATCTCCTGGAGAAGAAGGAGAAGAAGAAGAAGAAGAACGGGCGGCGGTGGCGGCGGCGGCGGCGATAGAAGACCGGGCCACCGCCTGTAAAAGAGCTATAAGAAGGCGCGGTGGCCCGGCAGAAGAACCGAAGAGGGGGACAAGACCCCCGAAGTCGGGAGAAGAGGCCGGCGGCGAGGAAGAAAGCCGGGCTCCTCCGCTAGCAAAAGAGCTACAAGAAGATAGCGGAGGAGTCCGGCGAGAAGACCCCCGAAGACGGAAGACCCCCGGAGCTGTGCAATAAAATATTTTAACCCTGTGTTGTGTTTTTTTTGTACTTTTTTTCACAGGTGAATGGGTAGGGGTACATTGTACCCCATACTCATTCACATAGGGTGGGGGGGCCGGTATCCGGGGCCCCCTTATTAAAGGGGGCTCCCGGATTCCGATAAGCCCCCCGCCCGCAGACCCCGACAACCAACGGCCAGGGTTGTCGGGAAGAGGCCCTTGTCCTCATCAACATGGGGACAAGGTGCTTTGGGGTGGGGGGGCCGCACGCCCCCCCTCCCCCAAGGCACCCCCCCATGTTGAGGGCACGCGGCCTGGTACGGCTCAGGAGGGGGGGGCGCCCGCTCGTCCCCACCCCCTTTCCTGGCCGGCCGGGTAGCGTGCTCGGATAAGGGTCTGGTGTGGATCTGGGGGGACCCCCACGCCGTTTTTTCGGCATAGGGGGTTCCCCTTGGAATCCATACCAGACCTAAGGGCCTGGTATGCTCTCAGAGGGGGAACCCACGTCAAATTTTTTTTCTGAAATTTGGCGTGGAGTTCCCCCTTCAGAGCTCATTCTCTGATTGGCCACGGCAAAAGTCGCCTGGCCTGGGGTAACCTTTCTGGCTGTGAAAGCTTTTTGCATTCATTCAGCTAAATGCATGAACATTCTCAACAAAGTAGAAACTAGAAAGCCTTTATGCGGTGACTCACCTGTCTCACTGTCTGGCAGCTCCGCTCGGGCTAAGGAACGGAGCTGCCGACGTCACTTCCGGGTTTTGTGAAGCAGCCGAAAGCCGGAAGTGACTGCCTGTCTAAGAATGACAATGCTCCCGCCCGTAGAATCACAGTGATTTTACGGGCGGAAGCTAGTCGGCGTTCTGCAGTGCGCCGCAATGCGGGTTTTTAACCCGCAAATGAAGCGCCATGGATGCAATCTTGTGATTGCATCGACGTGGCGCTTCTCATAGTGCACTGTGACCGGCGCCACAGTACACTATGTCAAATTGTTAAATGAAATTTTTTTTTTTTTTTAAATGTCTTAAAGGGCCCGTTTTTTTTTTTTTTTACTTTTTTTTTTTTTTACACCTAGGGAGAGGGGGGGCGGCGCCCGGGCGCCCCCTATGGGGGGGCCGCCACTGCCAGCCACCGTCAGCAGACATCACTGCATCACTTAGCTTGTTGCAGCTGGCAACCCCTGCTTCTTTTGGCATTCCCTGTTACCACCTTCACTCAGCCGCAAGGGAAGCACTCTCAGCACTTTGGCCTCTGACCAGGTACATTACAGACATACTTAACAGAAAGTCACATAACACCTTAATAAACAGACTATAGCAGAAGACCCCAGTATCTGGTTGCTTTGAGTTCATCATATTAATATTTGCTCTCAGTATCAGTCTTAAGCAGTCATTGCTGGTTTCGGCATAGAAACCCCAAATATGTACATGGGTCCACCAGTTCCCAGAGTCTGTGTGTTTTGGGCAAACATGGACTTGTATCCAAAGCAAGACTACTCCAATGGTCCCCCAGGCACACACCTCCCAAAGAGAAGTGTTACCTTAAAAGCCAGGGCCCATAGTCAGTATGCAAGAGGTCACCATGCAGTCCCCTCCAAAAGCCACTTTCCCGGTTATGTCTGTCACAGATATCAAGCAGTAGGCCTCATACTACACTCTTGAACCATATGAAATTCAAATCCTTGCGTGGAAAATTCAGGTCTGTTTTTCTATAAGATTACGATCAGGTTGGCGCTAACTCTTTTAAATCAAGATGATGCTTGGATTGAGGGTTCTGAGCAAAATCTTGTTTGAAAAATATAATTGTCATTATAGAACCAAGAGCAAGAAAGTTATCACTAGCCTAATGCCTTTGCTGTCATAAAATTAGGTAGCCACAGATAGGCAGAGCATGCCAGTCCACTAAAGGAAGAAGACCATGAAAGTAAAGTCCAGTGTATAAGCAAAATCTCAGCGACTCAATCCCTCTCTATGTTCAGTGTTTGATTCTTTAAACATGTAGATATGTGCCCATATGTCTTTTTCGAATGGTAATATACTGGAGCTTTTAGGCACACAACCTTTGGTGTCCAACTCAACACTCATTTTCTAGTATCACTTATTTACACTGAACATGTTCTTGTTTTACTGATCCTTATCTGATTTACAATAATGTGACAATCTGTAAACATACTTACATGAGGTAACTGTATTTCTGTCAGAGATGGGAAAAAAAGTGTTGACAACTGTACATGGAAAAGCCATCTCTTGACCATATGCCTAATGATAACATTTCTATTCCCACTGGCAGGAGAACTGAAGGAACGTACTATCCAAAGCCTTACAATGTTTCTGAAATATTTTCTGCACACAAGATTAGAGAGAATTACTGGTTATGATGATTCATACCATGTACATAAATAACATTTCAAGTCATTCCATATATTCTCCCAACTAAAATGATGTGTTTAATACTTTTTATAGCATAAGATGATTGCAGGTTTCGATGTGAAAGTTTTGATCATATGACAATTACTAAGATCTGCAACTACCTGGCAACATTTTGAAATATATTTCTTAGGTAAATAAATAGTTCTCCCTGTATCTTTTCTTTATACATTAACATTATTCACAGCTGGAGATACCCGAAATGATTAACACAATCTAGGATTTGACCCAAATAGGGATGAGATTCGGGTTAGCTGCTAAGATGTATTTTCAGCAGTTAAGAAACTTTTGTCTAAAAAGTTTCCAGGTTTGCCAACAGAAACAAGGAACAAAATATAATGCAGCGCATAGCCTTCTGTCTGGTTGGCCGAATCACAAAAAGCCAATAGTTTGAAGGAATAAATAAATCAGCCCCTTTCGATAAATTGTTGGGCCATATTGTCAGTGTGTGTTGGAGCTGCTGGGGGGGGGGGGGGGGGACTGACTGTTCTGAATAGGAAAAAAATGCTGTTTTTTTTTTTGTTTTTTCATTTTGGCATTGGTAAATGTCTCCTAAGTACCCTGGTTTCCATGACTTTTGTTTGACAATAGCTTGCTTACTAGCCCTAAAAATGGGCAGAATTGAATACCAAAATGTGTGTTCTCATTTGTGTGGATTTACTAAAGCCAAATAGACTGTACACTCTGCAAGTGCAGTTGCAGAGCTTAGTAAATATGAGAACACTCTGCTATTTGCCATCATCCAATCATGTGTAAACAAACATGACTTTTTTAAAAATGTTCCTTGCACCTGATTGGGTATTTTTTACAAAGTTATGCACTCTGTACAAATCAATAGATAGTTTTGGATTCTCTCTTTCTCTCTCACTGCTCAACCAGTCCCAACTATCCTATGTCATTGCCTACAATGCAGGATCAGTGGCCCTGTGCTGTACATGATGACATCAAAGAGCTGTCATCATGCAGAGGGCTGCCATCACAAAGGGCACCAGGCCACCAATGGTTCTTCCTTTTATGTGAGGATGCCAAGAGCCTACCCACAATGTGGCAACATTGACTACCAGAGGAGCAAGGAATAAGTTAAGTAATCGTATTAACTATCCCCTAGAAAAAAAAACATTAATATAAAAGAGTTAGCTAACAATCACAAGAATACATTTATAACGATTTTTATTTGAGCTGCAGTTGCAATATGGCAAAGTATCATGAAGCTGCCACCACTTGGGATGCTCCCTGTGTGACATCTCTGCCCAAATAATCAGTAAGTTACTGTTGTACTGGATTACTTCCATCACAGTGGTTGGGGATTTCCACCACATAGGTACCAACGACGTTAAATGTGAGCTAGCTTCCTGGTAGGGGCACTACAGTTACCACAATGTAATAGTGACCCGCGGTCAACGTTTTCAAGTTTATTAATTATACTGGAGAAGCCAACATTAAGGAAGTAGTGTGTATTTTCTATCATTCACTCATCTGTACTACTAATACCATAAACCAACTTTAAGAGCAAGCTCCAGTGTATTGATAAACAACAGCACAAGATGATGTTTATTTTTGATTTTTTTTTTTCCCTGGCATTCCTCTTGTAATCTATACCAACTATATATTGTTGGTGTTGGTTGTTTCTTTAGCAGCTGATTTTTATTTTACTTTCAAAGTATTTTATTTTGTGTAAAAGTAGAAGAATACAGTGATACCGAAACATCATATATGACAAATAAAGCTCGAATAACAACAATGTAATATCGAAATTCCATAAACGAATAAAGTCAACCTTCTAAACCTTTTAAGGAAGAATAGGATTTGAATATAAAAGGAGAAAAAACGCCTATAGAGAGACAGCTCTATCGGGTCTAAACATACGTCCCTACCCCAAAGGTGTGGAGGGGACCTCTAGGGAGTCCGCTAAAATTAAGATAAAGGCGTGTTAAACCAAGGCTAGATGAGCTCGAGTGCCCAGGATGAACCCAGCCTGGGCCAGTTGCCGGGGGATAACCTGTCCCTGTGCCCCTATTGGGAACACACTGCACAGGAACAGGGCTGATTTTTATTTTAGCTAATAATTAACCATACCAGCTATGAAGCACAGTACAGTATTAGTCACTAACGCATGAAAATAAGTTTAAAAATGTGTCAGTGGACAATATATCATGGACTCTGTACTCTATCTTTCACCAATATTGTGTAGCACTCTCTAGTGTGCTACTAGTGTGAGAGTAGGTAAACCATATCCTGACTCATACTTAATCAGTTAGTCTGTAATTGGGTCAGGGTTATTAGAGTTCAGGGCAGCATGACTCATACAGACAGCTCTCTGGTGCCTCCCTATGGTGCTAGAAAGTTGGAGAACATTCTAGAGACTTGAGGGCAGAGGCTAGAAGGGTTGCTCTGCATATTTAGGGGAACTTAGCCATTTCCCAGACGGTGGGATTTGCAGGGGACTAAGTGAGCCCTAAATTATTGATGAGTCAGGGGGAAGATGGGCATACAATGCTCAGGAGACCGTCGGTGTGCCTCAAGGGACCCCTGCCAGGGAGGGGCTCTATCTGGGGCCAGGGCTCAGTTGGAAGGAAGCAGTAGCAGGAGTAAGGTGAGGACAGGGTGAGTACTACAGAACGGTGCAGGGACTTACAAGGGAAGAGACTGCCACATGTAGCAGGTCTCTCTGGAAGATAGTGGTGTGCTTAAATCTTCCCTACCTTGCCCTGGGAGAATCTACAGAGAGTTAGTCAGGCAGACTGGTGAAGAGAGTCAGTCGAGTAGACTGGTAAAGAAGCAGCCAGGTGGGTTGGTGGAGAAGCAGCCAGGTGGGCTTGCATTTCCTGCAGTGGAAGAGCTGGGACCAGTGTCTACAGGGAAGTGGAGGCACTTGAGAATGCAGTTCACACCACATTGTGCTACTTTCTAAAGGGACTGAGAGTTCCTAGCCTGTAAGGGGCTTGATGATCTAACAAAGACTGATATCTAATTAATCAGAACATTACAATCCAAGAAGGGGGAATCAATTGGAGTCGTACAGGAAAAAGGAGAAGAATAAAGTGGAGCTGTGTACATAGAGCGGAAGTTGTCCCTGATTTTTTTGCTATAAATTTGGGCATCCCATAATTCCTATTTCCATCCAAGTTATTACTCCCATAATAAAATATAAAAACAGAGCTTCTTTCCTATCCACCCCTCCTACCCTCTGCTGTCTAATTAGGGCCGTGATGTTTTTTTTTTTTACTTTTAGGCTAGGTTCACACTATTGCGATGCGGGAACGCCGCGAATCCGCGGCGTTTTCCCGCATCGCATACCTCCCGCCGGCAGTTCACACTGCCCTATGCGGACGGCTGGGGGTGTCAATGTTATGTTAATGACACCCCCAGATCCGTCGGCATATCGCAGTGCGATCTGCCGACTCGCACAGGAATCGGATCGCATGGTGTGAACCCCCATGCGATCCGATTCCGTTGCGGACCCAAAAAAGGGTCCTGTGCGAGTTTGCTGCGGGACAGCTGCGAGTTCAGCCATACTATCTGTATGGCTGAACTCGCAGTGCTACGGAGATCGGATGTGATTTGCTGTGCGAATCACATCCGGTTCTCCCCCCGCAGCGGTGTGAACCCAGCCTAACTTGTTTTTTTAAACAAAAACATTACACCAAGGGCCACATAAAGGCAAGCAAAGGGCACCATCCGACCCGAGCCATAGTTTGGAGACCACTGTTTTACAGATTTGTATACAAGAGTGGGCAAGGGGTAATAAAAACAGACAGGTGAGCCGTGGTTGTACTGCCACCCAACCACTAAGCTGCAAGTGACCATGACTAATAGGCAATGATGGGCAATGGGCAAGTACATGCTTCCACAGTGATAGTTTTGGCACAGCAAATTTCATAAAACAGGTTGTGTTCATCAGGCAGTACTGCCAACAAATGTGACCCATTCAAGTGAGTTTGTATTGAATGTGTCTCACACTTTACAGGCTTGCATGCAGTTCATGCATGATGCTGTAGTGGATTGGTGGATAGTGTCACCATGTAATCATAGGAAGGTAAGGATCTTCACCAGCGCACCTTGGCATAGTAATGATCTTGTCCTTTATTCACATAAAGAAAGGCTGACATTTTGGGTCCTCACTGAATACCTGCAGGGTCTCAAATTGTTGGCCTTTTATGCCTGTTGCTTTTTGTGAATAAAGGAGAAGATTATCACTATGTCAAGGTGTGCTGGTGAAGATCCTCATTTTGCATTGAAGTTAATGGAGCCACACTGCAACTGTGAGTAATGCATGTGGTTGAAGTGCAGTGCTGTTTGTTTTCCTTTGTTAACACAGGCAGCGAGGAGTGTACATATCGCTACTGAGACTCCTGTCAAATTCCTTTGAAAAGCGTTTCACAGTGGATTGCTTTTCAGAGGGGTGTCAAACATGCCTGACCATGTAACCGAGCCCTAGGGGTGCAAGTAAGAATGTTGTCTACATACTAAGATTTAATTCCATATCTCTATTGCATATCCTATTATGACTATAGAAAAGCAGATCTTGGAATACTTTGGTTTGTGGATGACATCCAACTTGCATGTGCAGAAAGGGCACCACCTGTCCTGCTCCAGCACCTGAGATTAGATAGGTCAATAACTCACAAGGAGAATGGCTGTGTATCCTCTGTCCTCATTAGTATCTTCTACAGCAGGGATATGAAATTAGCGGACCTCCAGCTGTTGCAAAACTACAAGTCCCATCATTCCTTCTGCTTATGGCTGTCAGAGTCTTGCTATGCCTCATGGGACTTGTAGTTCTGCAACAGCTGGAGGTCTGCTAATTGCATATCCCTGTTCTACAGAGACACAGACAGCATTTGAAAACATGCAGATCACCGTAAAATCAGACCCAACATCATAAATTAAAGTTTGGTTGGGCTTTAAATGGTATTTAGTTATTTAATCACCTCCCTACCAACATTTTGTAAAAGGAAAATAGCAAGAAGATAAATGACTGTTTTTTGGAGTGCCTTTATAAATGACATTCTTGAAAAAATTCCACATATTTATAACAGTCTCCCGTCCCATGTGTCAAAAAATCAGGTTGTACAGTGAAACCTATACGTAAGGCCCATAGATCAATAGCTTGTTAGACAGATAAGGTAAATATACTGTGGCTTTCAATATGCAGGGCCATTGATAGGATCACTGTACCAACACCAATGGATCGCTACACGTTTCTCCATTAGCTTCTTCAGGAGTCCTATTGGTACGTGGTCAGGGCAAGACGCATAGAGTGCTCAAATCACAGCGTGAAAAGGGAGACAGTCAGCTCCAAGAGGGATGTAGGCATATGGTATAATGCAACCAAGAACGAGGGCTCATTCAGGGTAAAGCCTGTACTTTTCAATGTAATGCCAATGCCATTTTTTCTAGAAAGTCTTTTATGGCTTTTTATATTTGATATGATATAATACATTTGGAGATTTTTTTTACAGCCTTTTTTTCTTCCACTTAGGATTGTGGCAACTTTCAAAGTCCTGCACTATTGTTCTTTTCTCTTTTGTATTTAATTTGGATGTGGTGCCACACATAACAAGTTATATCTCTACACTGTATTATTGCCTTTTTTAATGGCACTTCGGACACACATTTAACTCCTTGATTGCCCCCTAGTGTTAACCCCTCCCCTGCCAGTGACATTTATACAGTAATCAATGGCTATTTATAGCTCTGATCACTGTATAAATGTCAGTGGTCCCAAAATAGTGTGAAAAGTGTCCCTCGCAATGTCCCAGTCCCAATAAAAATCGCAGATCACCACCATTGCTAGTAAAAAAAAATAATAATAAAAAAAATGCCATAAATCTATCCCCTATTTTGTAGACGCTTTAACGTTTGTGCAAACCAATTAATATACACTTATTGCGATTTTTTTTTTTTTACCAAAAATATGTAGAAGAATACATATTGGCCTAAACTGATGAAGAAATTTGTTTTTTTTAATATACTTTTTGAGGATATTTATTAGAGCAAAAAGTAAAAAATATTGCTTTTTTTTCAAAATAGTCTTTTTTTTTGTTTATAGGGCAAAAAATAAAAACTGCAGAGGTAGGTGATCAAATACCATCAAAAGAAAGTTCTATTTGTGGGGAAAAAATATATATTTTTTTGCGTACAGCGTCACATGACCACGCAATTGTGAGTTAAAGCGATGCAGTGCCATGTCGCAAAAAATGGCCTGGTCAGGAAGGGAGTAAATTCTTCCGGGGCTGAAGTGGTTAAAGAGCACACACCTTCCTTTTACCAAAAGAAAAGGTATAAATAACGACTGAATGATAATTCATGAATTCCAGGGCTCCAGCATCATCAAGGGTTTAATAGTGTTTTTTTTTAACCCTTTCGCCTCCCTTTTATTCCCTGTACATGTGATCTCCTGTCTCTTTGGGGACTTGTATATTAACCATTCACCTCCCTTAATCGATGAACATTAACCCTTTCATCCCCATCCTTCAACTGTATGTGACTTTTACATTAACCCATTCACTTCCTACGTTTCTGTATGATCTATGATGCTGCCGTATCTAGTGCACCATTCACAGGCTCCATGTTTTAACCCCCTCACGACCAACATGTTTCTTCAGTTCCCAAAAAATTGTGGCAAAAAAATAGATCACCTTGGGGTGTCTGCTTTCCACAAAGGCTCCATTTCAGGGGTATTTGTATTCTCATGACCTTTTTATGTGCAGGTTTTATACCAGAAAGAGAAACAGCTTTTTCAAAAACAGTTGGTCTACTTTCTACCTGATTACAGCAAGGAATAAAAATAAAGTTTTCCTAAATGCCACCAAAAGAAAGCTCTATCTGTCTCAAAAAATATATATGAAATTCATTTGGGTGCAGTGTTGCATGAACTAATAAGTAGTCACTCGAACTATCATGGCACGGAAAACTAAAAATGACTTGGCAATGAACAGGTATACACAGGCTGGTGGTTGAGTGTGTCAGTTCAGTGTATGCAAAGTAAATAAATGAATTTATATTTTAAGTCGTTTCTAAAATATCCCAAAAGTTAGATAGTTAACAATCCTGTTGAATTCAAGAGTCAAAATCTGTCTGTGATTTGTGATTTGTAGTACTGTCTGTAATGGGCATTTTGCCTGGCAATGACGCATTCTAAACAATGAGACTACACAGCTGGGGGGGGGAAACAGAGAATACTAAGAATATGTAGACAGAGAAGAGAATGTTCTTTCAGAGCTCTGCGTATTCTTTGGGATTCGCCTGTCTTGCCGTTGGGAACTTTTCTTTTGTGTAGTATTATATAACTTTAAGGAATTAGACAAGGGTAGGCAATGCATATTAGATAGTCTTTACACCAAAAAGTAAACATGAAAGAAAACATTTTAAAGCATATATCCACCTTTCTGACAAATGAAAGACTGAATGGTAGGAATACCCAATCCTGTATAATGCTGTGTACAAATTCGGCCAGCAAAAGACTGATGAGAGCTTTTGGTCGGAAAATTCGATTGTATGTATGCTCCATTGGACTTTGGCTGGCTGAATTTCGGCCAGCAAAAGATTGAGACCATGTTATCAATTTTTTGGTCAGAAAAAGTTCCTATCCGAAAATGCGTTCGTGTATATGCAATTCCGACGTGTAAAAACTCACACATACTCAGATTCAACTACGAGATGGAAGCTATTGGCTACTGGCTATTGAACTTCCTTTCTATAGTCCCGTCGTACGCGTTGTACGTCACCGCGTTCTTGACGGTTGCAATTGTGTATGCAAGACAGATTGAGGGAAATCCCGTCAAGATTTCCATCGGGAAAACCATCAGAGCTTTTTCCGACCAAAATTCCGATCTTGTGTACGCGGCATTAGTAGAAATATAAATTTTTATAAATATACAATGTCTGTCCGGAAAGTATTCAGCCGTGTTATATGAAAAATAGAGACATTTTACACTTCCATAAAGGACTGGTTGTAACCAGCTCAGTTAACAAAAGCTGAATGCATTACTAATGCACAGAATACAACTGGTTACATGCAAAATGGGATCTGTAGGTGGTTTGTTCTTAAGTCAAATTTGTTTGTAAGTCGGAACAGGTACAATTTTTAAGTGTAGCTCCAGCCCAAATATTTCTTTTTATTACGTGTTTTGGATAGCATAGGGAAGGGTTAAAACCCCTGTAACATTTGTTTTGCTCTCTGTGCCCCTGTTCAGAAGATTTCACCTCACTTTCTGTCCCAATGACAATTGGATTTTGAAAATTTCGGGTTGTTGTGGAAACAAGGATTGGTGATAAAGCATCAGTGGAGACTCCTTTTTCCCATAATAACTCTTATGCCCTGTAGGATTTTCTGACAACAAAATCCATGGGATTTTTTCAGACAGATGTTGGCTCAAACTTGTCTTGCAAACACACGGTCACACAAAGTTGGTTGGAAATTCTGAACATCAAGAACGCTGTGACATACAACACGTATGACGAGCTGAGAAAAATTAAGTTCAATAGCCAGTGCTGCTCTTCTGCTTGATTCCGAGCATGCGTGGCACTTTGTGTATTGGAATTGTGTATACACGATCAGAATTTCTGACAAAGGATTTTGCTGTCGGAAAATTTGAGAACCAGATCTCAAATTTTGTGTGACGGAAATTACTATGGAATTTGTGTGAATTTCCGACAAGGTCCTATCACATATTTACCATGAAAAAATCCTATCATGTGTACGGGGCATAATGCCCCGTACACATGATTGGACATTGATCGGACATTCCGACAACAAAATTTAAAATTAGCATTTTTGATTTTTTATGTTAGTGTCCCATAGACTTTAACAGTGTTCCGGCAGCTTTCGAATTTGCTGCGAACACCGCATATTGTTCGCTGTTCGGAGAATAGGCGAACACCCGATGTCAAACTTATAAAACCCAAATAAAACATTTTTTAAATAAAATAAAAAAACCATTGTAAATACCTTTTTTTCCCTTTTTTGTAAGTTATCACATTCCCTCTGTCATCAGCTGCATAAGAGCAGAAACAGCAGCACACTGAGCTTCCCAGTGAATGGCTGTGCAGCAGGGGCATGTCAGGACAGGTCTGATCATTGGAGGAGAGCACACTGAGTTCCCAGCTAGACAACTGACCACGGTTTGCTCTCCTGCTTAGTGTGGTCAGTTTTAAATAGGAAAGCAAGGGGACTGACAGAAACCAGGGATTTTATAAAAAAAGTAACAATACAAAGAAAACAGGTTACTTCCTCATACAAGTTCATGATACAGCAGGCACATATAAGGAATATGAAGTGTTGAGGTAACAAACACTTTAAGGAAATTGTTAGGTCCGATTAGCGAGTTCAACACTTAATTTTTCAACATATATATTTTTTATTTACATTTTACAACTAATAACACAAATGTCATTGATCCAGGGAATATCCAATTGTCTTATGGTATAAGAAAATATTTGTTTCCCCTGTTGAAGAAAATAGGTCCATGCTTTAAATCTTTTTTTTTTTATGCCTTCCTCTGAATCAGTTGTGGGATAGGGTTCTGGATATGGCGGGTTCAAATGTATTTATTCATTTGTTTTTCTACTGGTTGAACTAGACAAACTTGTTTCTTTTTTCAACCTGACTACATAAGTACAATGGTAAAAATGATTCTGTTGGCTTGTTATTTTAACATAACATTTTTATAAATTTCAACATATAAATAAATGTTAATTAATTTACTTTGATATTTTAACCACTTGCCGACCTCTGCATGCCGATATACGTCGGCACTATGGCAGTGGTGGGCAAATGAGCGTACCTGTACGTCCCCGTGACTGTGCCCGCGGGACCGGCAAACTTGATGCCCATGGGACTGGCAGACTTGATGTCCACCGGTCTCCCGGCAATCGTGTCACAGAGCCTCAGATCGTGGAAGGGCCTATGTAAACAAGGCATTTCCCCATTCTGGCTTGTGTCATGACAGAGATCAACGCTCCCTGCCATCGGGAGCGGTGATTTCTGTCATGTGATTTGAAGCCCAGCCCCCCCCCCCCGAGATAGAATCACTCTCTAGGACACACTTAACCCCTTCATTGCCCCCTAGTGGTACACATTAATTAGTGCATTTTTATAGCACTGATCGCTGTATACATGACAATCGTCCCAAAATAGTTTTAAATGTGTCCGATGTGTCCCCCATAATGTCATAGTCTCGATTAAAAATCTCAGATTGCCTCCATTACTAATAAAAAAAAAAATAATAAAAATGCCATAAAACTATCCCCTATTTTGTAGAGGCTATAACTTTTGCGCAAACCAATCAATATACACTTAGTGCGATTTTTTTTACCAAAAATATGTAGAAGAATACATATTGGCCTAAACTGAGGAAAAAATTTTTTTTATATATTTTTGGGGGATATTTATTATAGCAAAAAGTAAAAAATAATGCGTTTTTTTCAAAATTGCCACTCATTTTTTGTTTATTTATGCAAAAAATAAAAACCATAGAGGTGATCAAATACCGCCAAACGAAAGCTCTATTTGTGGGAAAAAAGGAACTTAAATTTTGTTTGGGTGCAACGTTGCGTGACCGCGCAATTGCTAGTTAAACCGACGCAGTGCTGAACCACAAAAAGTGCTCCGGTCAGGAATGGGGTAAAATCTTCCAGGGCTGAAGCGATTAAGTACCTTACTTAATTTTCATTAGTTCTTAAAACACACCTTTTACATTTACAAAAATAATGTATAATATTGATTAATCTAGACAAAACTTTTTCAGGTATGAGTATTTCCATATTCTAATTGAGTCACATTTACTTAAAAAAATTATTTTTTAATCTTACTGAAATTGAGGGACCCATATGTTTGCCAAACATGCAACCGCATGAGTTTTGATGCTGTATATATTTTTTTTCAAATTCTTTATTTAAGATTCAAAAGGTAGCCAAGACAATAAATCAAATCAGAACATTGAAAAAGTAGTCAGGTTATATCAGTGCATCAAGTATACAGGTTCCAAACCCAGAATGTAGATGTAACAGTAGAACCACTATTGTATTCAGGGTAATGCCACGTACGCATGACCGGACTTTCCGGCAGAAAAGGTCCGATGTAATCATTCCGTCGGATATTACGATCGTGTGTGGGCTTGATCAGACTTTTTTCTTCAAAAATTCAGACGGACCTAGAAATAGAACATGTTTCAAATCTGTCCGATGGAATCCATTTCTATTGGGAGAACCATTCGCCTGTATGCTGGTCCGACGGACCAAATACGACGATAGGGCAGCTATTGGCTACTGGAAAGTCCGGTTGTATGTACACGGCATAACACTACTAAAATGAACACAAAGATGGGTGCCCAAGTTTTTTTTTTTCCAAGGCAGAAAAGAGGGAGGGGAGAAAACAGAGAAAGATAGGCAGGGAGGTAAAAGTGTGTGTGTGGGGGGCGGGGGGTGAGGAGGGGGCAGTAAAGGGGCAAGTAAAGGGGCAAACCAGCTGGACAGGGTGGAGGTATTAAGGCAGTTGTGGATGGACATTTAAAAGAGATCGTCCTTCCTCTGAGTATACGAACATGTTCCAGTTTAGCCACGTTTTCTTGTAACGCTCATGCTTCTTTTGTGCAGTCAATCAACAACAAGTCTTCCATTTTGCTGGTATCCTCATCCATTCTTAGCCACATTTGATAGTCGGATGGTCAGGTTCTTTCCTTCGTTTAACTGATGCAACTCGTGGCAGCATTAAATAAATTAAGTAGCACTGATTTTTGTTGAAATTGGGATGTCAGAGCAATGTAGTAGGAAGAAGGCAGGATCCTCTGGGACTGTATGGTCCATGAACTGTTGTGTGATTCTGAGCACCTCTTTCCAGAAGGTCTCCAGGGCCTGGCAAGCCCAAAACACGGGATAGACGGCCATCTGTCCAAATTGAGAAAATGTGATGCCTGGAAACAGCCCATATCTAGCAAGTGCTAAAACAGGCCTCCCCGAAGACCCAGGGAAAATTGGGATTACCCAGTGCCGGATATAATGGTGCCTTAGAGGTGGTAATAACCTGGTTTTTACACAGAGCGTTGCAAACCTGTAGGGTTGAGCCTACGACAGGGTGAGCTTTTAGTATCGAGGGCAAGATCTGAAAGCACCAGGGAGCTCCACGGATAGGGATGGTGCAGAATTGTTGTTCTAGTTGGGTCCACAATTTTTTAGCATCATGTCTGCACCAATCAATCACCAATGTGAGGTGAACAGCTTGGTGATATTTTTGGATATCTGGGACTGCAATCCCCAAAAATATTTTGGGGAGAGTTAATAATTGTCCCCTTATTCTGGGCTTTTTGTTAGCCCAAAGTAAGTTAGCGAAGAGGGCGTTCACTTGTTTAAAGTAAGCCGGTGAAATATGAATAGGGGGGGGGGGGAGCCTGAAAGGCGTACAAGAATTTGGGTAAAATACTCATCTTTATAATGTTACATCGACCAAACCACAAGTGTAGCCCATGACGCCACCAAGCCCAAGAGAAGTTCAATTTAAAGACATTGGACACAGATGGGGGAGGGATATGCATTCCTAAATATTTTAATGCTGTGGAGGGCCACTTCAATTTAAAATTACTTTGTAAGTGGTGTAGTGTTGTGGGAGTCATTCCCATGCCCATAGCCTCAGATTTTGAAGTTAATTTTCAAGTTCAATAGATCACCATATTGTTTGAGTTCCTGTAGTAGATTAGGCAGAGATATAATCAGGTTAGATAATGAGAATAGGAGGTCGTCTGCACAAGTTGAGATTTTATAATGGGAATTGCCGATCTTCAGGCCTTTGATGTGATCGTTTAATCTGACTCTACACAGGAACGGGTCCAGGGTAAGAACGAATAGAGGTGGTGACAGAGGACAACCCTGCCAAGTCCTATTCGATATTGCGATCTGGTCTGAGAACACACCGTTAACCTTGACTGAGGCCCTTGGGGTAGCATATACCTCGGAGATACACTGAATCATCCTGTCTCCCAAACCAAATTTTTGAAGGGTCGCAAACATCAAACTCCAATTCACCCTATCGAATGCCTTTTCAGCATCCGTGCTCAGGAAGACACATGGTATTTTGGTATGATTGGCTAAGTGTAACAAATTCAAGACTTTTGTGGTGTTATCACATGCTTCACGGGTGGGGATAAAGCCTACTTGGTCTAAATGGACCAGCTGAGGAAGAAAAAGCTAAAGGCGTGTAGCTAGGATTTTAGTGAAGAGTTTCAGGTCTAAGTTAAGTAGTGATATGGGTCTAAAGCTGCTGCACAAGGAGGGATCTTTACCCTCCGTATGTATGACTGAGAAATGGGCCAGCAATGTTACAAGCTGGAAGGAGGAAGATTGTCCCAATGCATTAAATGTTTTTACTATTTGGGGTCCTAAGATGGGTAATAGGGTCTCGTAGTATTGCATGGTGTAACTGTCAGGGTCGGGAGCTTTGCCGCAGAAGTAAATAAAAGACACATCAAAGCTGTGGGGATTAAGTCCACTTTACTTGTTGTGACCGAAGGTATAAATGTCACCTTATGTTGCAATATCATACCTTATGTAACAGGAAGGTACTATATAATTATGTCAAGAGTATGAAGGAGCGTTCATTGGATGGCTTATCTCCTAACAAGCAAGCATCTCATTACTGCTGTCCTTATTGTACCCATACAAGTTATCTATATATGGTGCTTGTTAACGTAGCTGTATTGCACTTTGTGTGGCGTTTATAGTGCAGGTGACTATGTCAACACCCCTATCTTCAATCGCATTTCAGATACAAAACTCGCAGGCCAGTGGGACCGACAGGCCATTCCACCGCGGGGCACAGCCATGAGACCTGCCATGCCCCACCATGGGATCGCTGATGGTAGCACTATGCAACAGATGGAGCCCCATCATTGCTACGCAGACTGGTAACACGAAATAAGGTAAATAAAATAAATAAAGAATAGCGGTGAACTTATGTAGACATAAAAATAAAAAATAAAAATGTATAACATAGTGTAACACCCTGAACAGGAGATAGGGAGCAGCAACATAAATTGGGGCTGTCCTTGTCCCTGCATATGGTGGACAGGAAGTGTTTTAGAGAGCTCTTCAGTACCCTCAAATATAAACCTGAGGGGGAGAGATCACAAAAGAGGGGACATAGTCCAGGCAGTCATAACAGCAGCACCTTAGGTTGATGAGCATATTTCTGACAAGGAGCTTAAAAAATGTTGGTGCAAAGCCCTTCGACCTGAAGAGAGTGTCCACGGAGTGTCAATACAAGGCTGAGAACAGGCTTACCAGGGTGGTAATTGTATGGATATAGAGGGTAGGAGGAAGCCCATAAGAAATTAAGGAACTAAGCCCTTGTCCGCGGGGAGCAGAAACACATGAATGCAGATCAGTGTAGTGCTGTGCAGTGCACCGGAACAGTGTAGGCACCATACTTCATTTGCAAGACTTTAATAATATTAAATTTGTAACACTTTATAAATAATAAATGTTAATTTGTTTTGAAAGCCTGTTTCATGAGACTATTCTTTTTTAAAAAACAAACAAACACATTATTGTATTATTTTTATATAAAAACCTTCAAATAAATATCAAATACGAAATGGAAAATAAGTTTTACCAACTTAAAAAAATGTAGTAAGTCACAAGTTAATATCACTTAAAACTAAGTAACTAAGTACCTAAGTAACTAAGTAACTAAGTAATAGGGCAGCACAGTGGTGTAGTGGTTAACACTTTGGACACTACCTGTCTGGAGTTTGCATGTTCCACCCTGTGCCTGTGTAGGTTTTCTCCTACACTCCAAAGACATGCTGGTAGGCTAATTGGCTCCTATGTAAATTGGTCCTACCGGTAGTATGTGTATGTATGAATGTGAGTCAGGGATCTTAGACTGAAAGGTCTTTGAGACCAGGTACTGATGTGAATGTACAATGTATATGTAAAGTGCTCTGTAAATTGACAGTGCTATATAAGTACTTAAAAATAAATAAGTTAATGTATGTGTTACTAACTTAAACTTTTTTAGAAACCGGAAAAATTTA
Source organism: Lithobates pipiens (assembly GCF_037356315.1). Lineage (NCBI taxonomy): Eukaryota > Metazoa > Chordata > Amphibia > Anura > Ranidae > Lithobates > Lithobates pipiens. Next base: position 229,414,651 of record NW_027507790.1, read on the forward strand.
GTTGGCTTTACTTGAACCTATGGTCTATAAACTGGAAAAACATAGTTGGCTTTACTTAAAACAACAAAGCTGAAAACATGAAAAGTCTAATGAGTCATACAAAAATAAGTTTAGTACTTTAGTACTTCAGTACTTAAAAAGCTGATGCAATGGCGCATAGGCGGCATCCAATGATGGCGGACGTGTGATTGCTCCGCTCCGTCCTTGCCGCCTTCCACAGTTCCCACTCAAGGAACGAGAGCTGCATCAGCCATGGGGGAACCCATACTAGATCTCCGATTCTCTTCTCTCCAACACCATCACTAAAACCCAATTGTCTCAAAGACTATCCTTATTCTTTCAAATGAATGAACACACTGTGTCGGACGTGTCTACCCTATGGGAGGTCCACAAAGCCTATTTTAGTGGCCAATGTATTTCGGTCGGCTACCGTATAAAGAGAGACTCTACCACTCAGAGACTTGATATCTTTTCTCAACTATATAAAGTGGAGAGCTTGCTGCTTACCTCCCCTACGGTGGCACATCTGCATACAGTCACCTCCCTACGCGAACGGTTAAAATCTATTCATGTGAACAGATGCTGCAAATCCCTTCTTTGGCTAAACAGAAATTCTATGAGTATGCTAATAAGCCTCATAGAATATTAGTAAATAAGCTTAAACGATGCCCATTTTACTCATAACCTGAATTTCTCACACAAAGTGACGAAACCCCAACTCATTGCCCACCAACAATGTCTAAAGTCTTCAGGTAATTCTATAAAAAGCTATATAATTGTCTACACACATACCCTAAACATTTCTTTTCCCAAGACAAATACAGTTCCTTGGCTGAAAACGATAGGGGAGTTTACTTCCACTTTAAGGACCTGCCATCACACAAGTCGCCAGGGCCAGACGATCTGCCTTATTTTTATTATAAGACCTCCCTCCCAATCCTAAGCCCTTATTTAATAGATCTTTTTAACTCTCTACAGAAAGGCACCATGCCTCACCCCCAATTCTTACACGCCCACATTACAGTCCTTCCGAAACCCAGGAAACCCCCTTCACTACCAGACAACTATAGACCCATAGCCCTACTCAATTCAGACTGAAACATTTTTACAAAAAATCTAGCCAATAGACTTACCTCTATTATCCCTAAATTTATCCATAATGACCAAGTGGGTTTTGTCTCAGGTAGACATGCCAGTGATAACACCAGACACCATTGACCTGATAGATCTACTAGACAAGACTTCCCGCCCTTATTCTAAGCTTAGACGCCCAGAAGGCTTTTTTTTACAGACTTGGATGGTCATATATGTTTGCCACACTCACAAGATTTGGATTTGCCGGCTCATTCATGTCAGCCCTCCAGGCCTTGCACTCATGTCCGACCTCCCAAGTGCAATTGGCTTCCTTTCTGTCTCCATCCTTCCATAGCAATGGAACTAAACAGGGATGTCCCCTATCCCCTTTACTGTTCATACTATGCCTTGAACCCCTATCTGAAGCCATACATATACACCCAGACATTAGTGGAGTCTCCCTCCAGCAAAGAGAGTACAAATTATCTCTATTCGCAGATGACATACTTTTAACGTTAACAAAACCCCACACTTCTCTTCCCAACCTCCACACTCTATTAAACACATTCAGCAAACTCTTTGGTTACAAAGTTAACATGGCCAAGACGAAAGCCCTTCCTATACATATCCCCCCCCTACACTCCTCGCCACATTAAAAAACAACTTTCAGTATCACTGGTGCCCCTCCTTTCTTAAATATTTGGGAATACATTTAACCACATCTTACTCCACTCTATATCTATATCGGAAACATACAGGCTATTACGCACATGGGAGGAGTGTCCTCTGTCTCTTCTAGGTAGGTTAAATGTCCTCAAGATGTCTACATTCCCACAGTTTTTGTACCTCTTTGAAACCTTGCAGATCGCAGTTCCTTTGACACGACTCCAAAATATCCAAAGGGCCTTTACCTATGCTACCCATGTCACAGCGACTATTTCCTGGTCAAAACGATATGCAACAAACAGGTGGGCGGAGTTGGGACTGAGCATCACTAGCCCTGTACATCCGTGTTCCATGCTCTGGTCCGACCTGACCACCTCTTTCTCTCTCTTCTCTCTTCTCTATGCCCACCTCATACATCAGCATGTATCCATGATCACAGACAGGTATCTTCCAGCTTTGTCACTTAGTACACCCTGTGACTCGCAAATTACTCTCATTCCAGGACCTCCAAAACAAATGAGAAATTCCCAAATTCACAAGTTTCCAGATGCGTGGAGCAGAGAGAGACAGCTTATAAGATCCTCATGTTCTGGTATAGGACCCCAGAAGTACTCTACTTCAGACAGTGTTAGAGACAGACTTCCGGTTAGACCCGGTCCATTATTTACTAGGCCTCCCGGTTCCTAGAATATATAAGCACGCTAAAAAATGTATCCTGTTGGCTACCAAGAGAGTACCGTATATACTCGAGTATAAGCCGAGATTTTCAGCCTCTTTTTTGAGGCTGAAAGTGCCCCCTCGGCTTATACTCGAGTCACCGCTGTCTGACTGCTCGATCAGCGTATCGAGCAGACAGACGGCGGACATTAAAATTCAAAAGCCGCGCCTCCTTCTCCGCCTCCGCCTGTGATAGGCGGAACACTGAATTTCCCAGCAGTCAGTGTTCCGCCTATCACGGACATCCGCTCATTCTCATACTACGGACGAGGATGAGAGGATGTCCGTGATAGGCGGAACACAGGCTGCTGGGAAATTGAGTGTTCCGCCTATCACAGGCGGAGGCGGAGGCGCGGCTTTTGAATTGTAGAATGGCCGCCGAGAAGAGCGGCGATCCTGGAGCGGCGATCCATCGGCACGGCACGGGACGGAGGAGGCACGGGACGGAGGAGGCACGGGACGGAGGAGGCACGGGACGGAGGAGGCTCGGGACGGAGGAGGCTCGGGACGGAGGAGGCTCGGGACGACGGCGGCTCGGGACGGAGGCTCGGGACACAGGTAGGCTGGACACACACACAAGGCTGCACGGACACACACACAGGGATGGATGGATGGACACACACACACACACACACACACACACACACACACACACACACACAGGGATGGATGGATACACACACACACACACACACACACACACACACACACACAGGGATGGATGGATGGATGGATGGATACACACACACACACACACACACACACACAGGGATGGATGGATGGATGGATACACACACAGGGATGGATGGACGGACACACACACAGGGATGGATGGACACACACACAGGGATGGATGGACGGACACACACACAGGGATGGACGGACACACAGGGATGGACAGCCATGTCTCACCCTCGGCTTATACACGAGTCAATAAGTTTTCCAGTTTTTTGGGGGTAAATTGGGGGCCTCGGCTTATATTCGGGTCGGCCTATACTCGAGTATATACGGTAATACCTACCCATAGGCTATCCTCTAGTTCTCCGACACAATCCCAAATGATTCTGACCATAGCACAGATACATAGAATAGAATGCATGACAGCAGCGATCCATGAATCCTTTTCTCAATTCTCAAAAAAATGGTATACCTGGGATAGCTCGCCATTCAATCCAGAGACAATATCCCATACCTCTGGTTAAATGTCATATGCGCAACCAGACTTTACCAGCCAGATTGATCTATTCCTATTTTAATTAATACATATATATATGCACTGTTGAATAGGGATGAGCTGGGTGTTCGAGTCGAACGCATGTACGACTCGAACATCAGCTGTCCGGCCGTTCGGCAAAACCAGAACTTTATGGGCCATTCGCGCCACATTCAAGTGGCGCTTAATGGCCCATAATGCACTGCATCATCCTCAGTGCATTGCTGGCTGATGATTGGCCAAGCATGCACTATAATCCACATGCTTGGCCACTCACAGCGCCGTCGGTAAGGAGAGCCATAATTGGCCACAGGCAATTAGGACTCAGGGGATTTAGTACACGCCCCACACTATATAAGGCCGTCTGCACGTGTGTTGCGGCGGCTCATAGAGACAGACACAGAAACGGTGTCTTCATTTGAACCTAGTGCAATTACTGTCGGTGTATTGTGCCCCCTTCACAGTGTACACTTGAAGCTACCCCAATTGCTGGTGTTGTTCTGGTCCTATACCACAGGTAGCTGCAGCAGTTACAGTCGGTGTATTGTGCCCCCTGCAAAGTGCACACCTGAAGCTACCCCAATTGCTGGTGGTGTCCGGGTCCTATACCACATGCAGCTGCAGCAGTTACAGTCGGTGTATTGTGCCACCTGCACAGTGTACACCTGAAGCTACCCCAATTGCTGGTGTTGTTCTGGTCCTATACCACAGGCAGCTGCAGCAGTTACAGTCGGTGTATTGTGCCACCTGCACAGTGTACACCTGAAGCTACCCCAATTACTGGTGTTGTTCTAATCCTATACCACAGGCAGCTGCAGCAGTTAAAGTCAGTGTATTATGCCACCTGCACAGTGTACACCTGAAGCTACCCCAATTGCTTGTGTTGTTCTAGTTACAGTCGGTGTATTGTGCCACCTGCACAGTGTACACCTGAAGCTACCCCATTTGCTCGTGTTGTTCTAGTCCTATACCACAGGCAGCTGTAGCAGTTACAGTCTGTGTATTGTGCCACCTGCACAGTGTACACCTGAAGCTACCCCAATTGCTGGTGTTGTTCTGGTCCTATACCACAAGCAGCTGCAGCAGTTACAGTCAGTGTATTGTGCCACCTGCACAGTGTACACCTGAAGCTACCCCAATTGCTGGTGTTGTTCTAGTCCTATACCACAGGCAGCTGCAGCAGTTACAGTCAGTGTATTGTGCCACCTGCACAGTGCACACATAAAGCTACCCCAATTGCTGGTGTTGTTCTGGTCCCATACCACAGGCAGCTGCAGCAGTTACAGTCAGTGTATTGTGCCACCTGCACAGTGTACACCTAAAGCTACCCCAATTGCTTGTGTTGTTCTAGTCCTATACCACAGGCAGATGCAGCAGTTACAGTCGGTGTATTGTGCCACCTGCACAGTGTACACCTGAAACTACCCCAATTGCAGGTGTTGTTCTAGTTCTATACCAAAGGCAGCTGCAGCAGTTACAGTTGGTGTATTGTACCCCCTGCACAGTGCAACACCAACACCTTAGGCCCAAATTTCTGCAGAGCATATAGGGCAGGCCCCTACTTTCAAACATCCAACTTACAAATGTCTCCTACTTGAAAATGGAAGGAGACAACAGAAAGTGAGACGAAAAAAAGATGGAGGGCAAAAAAAATTATACAGGGGTGATAACCCTTCCCTATGTTTTCCAAAAGGCTTAAAAATCGATTTTTTGACTGGAGCTACACTTTAAAAATGTACCAGTTGAAAATTACAAACAGATTCTACTTATCACAACAAACCTACACAGTCCCTGTCTTGTTTGCACCGCCTGTATACTGCTCTTCTTAGTATATAGGGCCTAGGGGCCCCACGCCTTTCCTTTTTTTATTTGGGTACGGGGTTCCCCTTAATATCCGTACAAGACCCAAAGGGGCTGGTAATGGGTAGGGGGGCTACCGATGCCATTTTTCTCAATGATTTTCATCCATATTGCCGGAACCAGAAATTACATTAAAACCGCAAGCAGTTTTAAATTACTTTTTTTCCGTTAGAAATGTCATTTTGTGCAGGGACTGTTCTAAACACAGGAAACAAGTTCCATGTTTTGTTTATTCACAACGTTTTATACTCAATTTTGGGGATGGTTTCTTTGAAAGTCATACAAACTTCTTATACGATGGATTACATAATATTTTGACACTGTCATATATATGTGTTATCATCCACTTAGATATGCTTCTCTTTTTGTATAGGATTGTTACAACATCTTTATATTGTACTTTCGATGGAAAAATAAATAAATAAATATACAATTAGAGAAAAAAAAAAGCTGATGCAAATAGTTGCCTCAATTTTTTTGAGTAGACCCAGCACAATACTTTTTACAGTGTATGTTCTTGACCTGAATTTTAGTTAGATAACTGTATTTGTTTACACCAACAACAAGCAGAAGATGGGGTCACAGAACACAATAGTAAAATGAGCGAGCACATCAATTATCATGCAACAAAAAGCTTTGATGTTTGAGTAGAATAATGTTTTTAAGATGGCTAATGCATTTATCAATGGTCTGGAAATAAAGTGTATATTTCCACCAGAGAATTTTTCAAAGCTGGTCAGCTGGTTGATTCCAGGTCAAAGCAGTGACAATGGATGAGCCATTAAAATCTATGAGTGATGTCACACTCCTAGACATTACCAGTTGTTGTCAGAGCGCTCTTTCCTCTCCCCTGCTGGCTGACACAGAGGATGACACGACCAGACAGAGCACCCTGAAAATAAGTAAATATACATGTAGGCAAGGGTTAGTACCCCTTTCAGTGAGGTCCCTCCTCTGAGTGAGTGTAGGTGGAGTGTGGCGTATACCCCTATATAATCTGGTGTGGCATTAGCCTTGGTTAGAAGGCGTAAAGGGAACAGGCTACCCCTGCCATAAATTACATAGTTCTGTAGCCTAGGGGAGAGTAACCTTCAGGGTAGGCCAAAAAGACTTTAGAGGAGAGTCCACAAAAAATGGGACTTACATTGAGGAGTGAGGGAGAGATAGCTAGACATTATATGTTCAAGTATCACTACTTTACTTTGTGCTGTAATACTGGAACTGGAAATGTGGAAATAAAGGTATTGCTTTACCGAGGCATTGACATGTTGTTTCTTCAGTGAACATTAAAATACTAGTCATGTGAAAATACCTTTATTCGTGAAGGTAGACCTCAGGGCAGGAGAATGTGAGTACTGCAATGGAGGTGGGCCTCAGGCCAGGAGAATATGAGTATTACAATGAAGGTGGATCTTAGGCTGTGAGAATGTGAGTACTATGATGGAGGTGGGCCTCAGGCCAGGAGAACGTGAGTACTACAATGGAGGTGATCCTCAGGCCAGGAGAATGTGAGTATTACAATGAAGGTGGGTCTTAGGCTGTGAGAATGCGAGTACTATGATGGAGGTGGGCCTCAGGCCAGGAGAACGTGAGTACTACAATGGAGGTGAGCCTCAGTCCAGGAGAATGTGTTTAAAAAAAAATGGCAGAGCATCTGCCAAAGTTAGGGTTTGCAATTCTACTCTAAGATCCATTGAGTTTAACCAAAAGACAAAACTAAATGAACTGAAAACTCTAAAGCAGAAGTTGATGCAGAGGAAATACATATTTGTGGTGCTGAATGCATGGTCATTAATGTCCCTTACAGTATATGGTGGTGCATTAATGCGCAATGCATTAAAGCAGCCTATTAAAATGAATGGGTTGCCAATGCATCACAACATCCCAAAAATCAGACTTATCACAATTTTAACAACACACCAAAGCACACTACAATGCATTGTTGTGCATTGTGGTGCCATTTAAAATCAGTTGCAATGCACCCTTGCCTGTAGGATACTGCAACACGGTTCTGGCAGTTCAGTTTTAAAGTAAACCACTTTGCTTCAAGTTTACTATCGGCTCCATTTTTGTGTATACACAAACCCGAAATATTATTTTCCACTGGGCTTCCTGAGATTTTGTGCTATATATTTTCCTAGTATGAGAAATCAATATTCTACAAAATCACAGAGGAATATAAATATTTTTATTCCCCTAGCATAACAGAGACTTTCACTGATTTGTAACGCAGCAATATAACTGTCAGTACCTTATGGAAAATGAAAAGTTCGAAATAATATATCTTTCCGTCCACCCACTTATCTTTCATTTTATTTATGTTTTTCTGCTACTACTTTCTTTATTTTCTACCATGTTTACAAGAGAGAAGAATACAATACAGTATTTTAAAGAAGACTATGTGTAGCAAGTAATCACAGCTAAGGACTGGATAATTATCATCTCTTATAATAAGCACTGTAGGTTCAAGGCCCTAAAATGTATAGTCTGCCACCATAATTTCACTCTAACTATCCTAAAAGAAAAAAATAATTTGATGTATGTGCCACTCTATCAATAGCCCATTGCAGAGCGTGGAGAACAGGATATAAGGCCGTAATTAAATGTGTTTTCCTTACCTTTTCTTCTGAGAAAAATATATTGTTTATGCAGAAATGCCACATTATGACTTGTAGTTTGAACAGCTCAATTCCTATAACTCATTTACCAACAGATTAGAATTTTTCCTTCACAAAGCCCAAGTGAAAAAAGACGGCAGATTGAATGACGATGGTCAAAGAATGTGAAGAACATTGGTGACGTTTATCAATATGGAAAACAGCAAAGATGACTAGTGGAACAGATAATAACAGGCCTTATGACAAAAGCAGGCGAAAAAATGAAATGATGTTTGTAGGCCCAAGGAACCAATCAGGATTCAGCTGCTTTTTCCAGTTCAAAATAAAAGAATAAATCTGATTTCCTCCCACTTACTGTTTTGGCTATGAAACAGGAAGTAAAGGGAATTTTCCGCAAAGACAAAAAAAAATGGTCAGCGTTTATAATCACGCTTTTGGCACGATCAAGGGTCAGGCTCCAAGACCAGTTGCTATAGCATTAGCTGGACTTCCACCAACCGGTGGGGTAGGTATAAAAGCGACTCACCATGGTGGATGAGCTGCAGGGTCTAAGTACTAACTGGTGTTCACCAGAGCTCCTGATGGTGGAGATGGATTTAGCTGTATGTTAGTACCAGGTTGCGGTCCTTGGGATCACCCTATCAGGAGGTGAGCAAGCCGGGGTCCAGAAGCATATATAGCAGGTAAGGCTCAAACAGAAGCATAGTCAGTAAACAAGCCAAAGGTCAGTAACGGGCAGTTGCAGGTTGGGATCTGGAAGAAGTGTAGTCGAAGAACAAGCCAAGGGTCGGTAAAAAGTGGTAGAAAAGATAGGGATGGCAGCAGGGAAGACAGAACGAGATATTGGCTAAAGAGAGTGCAATAATCTGGCAAACAGGAAGTGCAGAGACATGGTTTAGATCAGGAAGTTCATGTGAGGAGCAAAGAGTTCAAGGTTCAGCAGAAGTCAAGCCACAAGGCAGGGTTGTCCCTAGGATCAGACAGGGTGCTTTTCAGCATCTCAGGTAGCTCAGTGAGAAGAGTCATTGCCAGACAAATCAGAGGTTCCGGGTTTAAGTCCAGGCCCTGACTTTGATATTCTTTCCAAAATCAAAGAAAAAAAGTTAGGAAAAAAAGTAATGAAAAAGGACACTAACACATCTAGTTCAACCAAAAGTAAAAAACGAACTAATAGAAAAACCCCATATACACAATCCTATATCCAGAGCTGATCCAAAGGAAGAGTAATTTCCAGACAAAGCAGAGGGCCGTGGCAGGCCCTGACTGCTTTATTCTTTCAAATAAAGAAATAAATTCATGAAAAATGCCAGGAAAAAAGACACTAGTCCATCTGGTTCAACCAAAAGAAAAAAAACAAATTAATAGAAAACTCCCATATGCACAATCCTATACCCAGAGCTGATCCAAAGGAAGGCAAACAATCCTAGAATAAAGCATGATCCAATTTACTCCAGTGGAGAAAATAAAAAAATCCTTCCTTATCCCGAAGGAGGCAATTGAATATTCTCTGGATCAACTATCCCTGATGTTACCTATGAATGTTTGTATCCAGGTATATTTTGTGCATTTAGGAATGTGTCCAGCTCTTTTTAAAACAATCTACTGAGATGGCCAGAACTCGTTCTTGAGGGTGTCTATTCCACATTTTTACAGCTCTTACTGTGAAGAAGCCTTTCCGTATGTGTAAGTTAAATCTCTAGATATCAAAGTGAGAGAAAGTGAGGCAAACTCTCCCCAATACAGATATATAGAGAGAAAATTGGATTTTAATGGTTCCACAAAGATAACAACTTTTATAAAAAAAAAATACAATATTTTATTGATATAGAACATTTTAAAAAGTAAACAGAGGTTTTCTCTAACGCATAAACAGTAATATAAAAATCACAGCATGATAGTGAACAATAAATGCATATAGGTACATAATGCTATATAAATGCCTGTTGGCTCAACATGTTTCGTAAAATGCTTCTTCAGGAGAAGTAAGGCATATATTGGCTATAAAGAAATACAGAAAACAAAATATAAGCAATGAACAACAGACAAGACAAAATAATCATGATATACTAATACATTTTAATAAATAAGAAAACATTTTTTTTTATTTGCATACTATACATTGAAGAAGCATACAGCATCCAAATCAATAAACTATGGCATTAATGGAACTCATATAGGGTAATGTGCAATAGTGGTGACACTCACCTATCATGTATATGATAAATAAATTGGTCAAAGTCCTGTTAGTATAGAAAGAGGGAGCAGAGAGGTAAGCATCGAGTCCAACAATGGTGATCGTAGGGTGGGCACCAAGAAAAAAGAAATCACTCCTACAATAGGTGTAACAATACAGCAATGAGGGTAAATCCCTCCCAGAAAACTTGCTGAAATACCTCAAAAAAGAGAACAGATAACAAAAATGGAGCAGAGGGAGACTCTAAAAGAGAGGAAGACGAGAAAATAGAAAAAATGTGGGCGTTGGTTACCTTAAAACAGCATCCGGACAATGCTCAGGGAATATATACAGTATCTCACAAAAGTGAGTAACCCCTCACATTTTTGTAAATCTTTTATTATATCTTTTCATGTGAGAACACTGAAGCAATTACACTTTGCTTCAATGTAATGCAATTAGTGAGTGTACAGCTTGTATAACAGTGTAAATTTGCTGTCCCCTCAAAATAACTCAACACACAGCTAATGTCTAAACTGCTGCCAACAAAAGTGAGTACACCCCTAGGTGAAAATGTCCTAATTGGGCCCAATTAGCCATTTTCCCTCCCTGTGACTCATTAGTGTTACAAGGTCTCAGGTGTGAATGGAGAGTAGGTGTGTTAAATTTGGTGTTATCGCTCTCACTCTCAAATACTGGTCACTGGAAGTTCAACATGGCACCTCATGGTGAAAAAGCTTCTGAGGATCTTGCTCTACATAAAGATGGCCTAGGCTATAAGAAGATTGCCAAGACCCTGAAACTGAGCTGCAACACAGTGGCCAAGATCATACAGTGGTTTAACAGGACAAGTTCCACTCAGAACAGGCCTCGCCATGGTTGACCAAAAAAGCTGAGTGCACATGCTCAGCGTCATATCCAGAGGTTGTCTTTGGGAAATAGATGTATGAGTGCTTCCAGCATTGCTGCAGAGGTTGAAGTGGTGGGGGGGGGGGGGGGGGTCAGCCTGTTAGTGCTCAGACCATACGCCACACACTGCCTCAAATTCATCTGCATGGCTGTCATCCCAGAAGGAAGCCTCTTCTAAAGATGATGCACAAGAAAGCCCTCAAACAGTGAAGGCAAGCAGACTAAGGACATGGATTATAGGAACCATGTCCTGTGGTCTGATGAAACCAAGATAAACTTATTTGGTTCAGATGGTGACAAGCGTGTGTGGCGGCAACCAGGTGAGGAGTACAAAGACAAGACAATCAAGCATGGCGGTTGGAGTGACATGGTCTGGGGCTGCATGAGTGCTGCCGGCACTGGGAAGCTACAGTTTATTGAGGAATAATGACCCAAAACACACCACCAAGACAACCACTGTCTTGCTAAAGAAGCTGAGGGTAAAGGTGACCTAAACCCTACTGAGCATCTGTGGGGTATCCTCAAATGGAAGGTGGAAGAGTGCAAGGCCTCTAACATCCACCAGCTCCGTGATGTCGTCATGGAGGAGTGGAAGAGGACTCCAGTGGGCCCAGTTTGGACATTTCACTTAGGGGTGTACTCACTTTTTTTTTTAGACATTAATGGCTGTGTGTTGAGTTATTTTGAGGGGACAGCAAATTTGCACAAGCTTACACAAGCTGTACAGTTACCGTACTGTTTCTTCAGTGTTGTCACATGAAAAGATATAATAAAATATTTACAAAAATGTGAGTTGTGTACCCACTTTTGTGAGATACTGTATATATATATATATATATATATATATATATATATATATATATATATATATATATATATATATATATATATATTATATAATATATCACAGAATTTGAGCTTCCACGTGGGGAAAAGTGTACAGCTCCCAACAAAACAGCCCAGGAAGGTTCAGGCTGACAAGATAAATAAAGCCCCATCTTAAAAGTAAAAATCTAATTGGAATAGCAAATAAGGAGTGTGTTGTAAGTATGTAAACAAAGAATCAGAGAGAGGGTCAATATATAGGAGGTCTCCATCATCACTTACATAAAGGCCCAACAATGGTGTCTCCACAGCTTTCCCCTGCTCCAAACAGGTGCCGTGGTGTTTCCACCAACAGCCCCATTTAAATAGGCTCACCCTGATCCTCTGGCGTCTGACATCACCAGCAGATCGTGGACACAAAGGCATCACTGCGCATGCGTGAACATCACAGCGCTGTGACATCAGATGCAGGCATGCGAGTCCCAAGCCCCCCTCTTGGAAAATCTGTCAAGGAGAGACAGACATCCAAGACAGCGGGCAAGACCCTAATCAACAATTATACTGTAATAGGTTTGGGAGGATGTTGCCACAGGCCACTGAGATCCGAACGGATCGGTGTGAGGCCAGAGCAGCCTTGACCAGGTTGAAGGGAGAAACCACCCATAAGGGGAAGGGGACCAAGAAACCTGGAAACCCATACCACCCAGACATGGAGGACCAGGAAGAAAGAGGGATAGGACTTCCCAAGCCCGGGGGGGGGGAGGGAAGAGGGCACTGGGCAGGGTGGTACATTGGTGCCCACCAAGAGCGGGAAGGGCTAAACATGGAAAAACAAAAAGCCCAGCTGTGAGGGGGACACCCCACATGTCCATAAGATCCCCCGATAAGCGGACAGAATGTTACCACAATTATTGTTCCAGGAATTCAGTGGCAATAAAGCAATCATGTTTACCAAAATAACATGCACATTAATAGCCACAAAAAACAGGGTCCATGCCATAGTCATATACAACACAAAAAATAGGATTAAACTTAATGTCATAGTTAGAAATGGTATTAGCAAGAAAACAGCAAGAGGGGAAGAAATTGTAGCTAAGGGAGGAGAAGTTACAATGTAAGTATACATAATAAATCTACTACTACTACTACCAGTTTGATCACTAGTTATTCGGGACACCCTTCTAAGATTTGACATATTATGCAGAGATATTGGCACTTACTCACTGCTGATGAGTGGTCTCTAAATATATCAAATTACCTTTCATAAGTCTAGATCTTTAAAAGATCAGCTAGTCCATAGTCACCATGTATAGAAGGTATCAGTGATTACTTCATAGTGCCAACATCCTAAGTTAGAAGCAGAAAATGGGTTTCCCTTGGATTTGGACTTTAACGACATTTGGGTACAAATAACAAACATATTGAAGTAGAAAAATCATTTATTTATGACACATAATTAAAAAAAGAACAGAGTATACATCACAATAACTGAAGGTTTTACAATTGTAACATGATGGTGGTATAGAGGAGATATCCTTCACATTTCGCATTTCGGAGTCTATTGAGTCTCTTTCCTCAGGTGTAGGGAAGATACCAAATCTCTACAATACAAATGCAAAAATCAATAACAATTCATATAATTACATAATATTCAAATATATGCGGTTCAACATTTAAAACGTACAGTTATTTCAGTCGTGTATATGCAGACACTCCATGTAAGTAAAAAACAACAAACAACACTGCCTTAGGGAGTTGCCGCCCTCTCAATCTCCATCAGGTGCCACGTGAGTTCAATTGCAGGTATGAGTAAAAACAAAATGTTCCAAAGTCAAGGCAACATCAGCAAGAGTCACTATGCATGGGAAGTTCAGACCCACTGAGGCCTACAGATAAAAACCTATGAATGAGACATAATAATACCATAGTTCCACGCCTGCCACCAGAGACAGCGCCCCCCTGTGGCCAGACTGAACATCTCACGGCCCAGTTCGACTGACACAGAAGTCAAATTTAGGCAAATAGACCCAAACCAAACTGTAGTTTGGGTAGAGTTAAATTTTGAAAACACATAGCGCGTGCTCTTCAGGAGCCCGCTGCTACATATATATATATATATATATATATATATATATATATATATATATATATATATATATATTTATATTTATTAACAAAACATTAACGATACTATGGCCTAGTAATCAGCCACAATGGCACCTCAAGAGGCTATATAAAAAACAAGCTGAGATCATATACATGTATTGTGTCATCTGCACAATGTACGCCTAAAGCTACCTCGATTGCTTGTGTTCTTCAGATCCTATACCACAGGCAGGCAGCTGCAGTAATTACAGTCGGTGTATTGTGTCATCTACACAGTGTACACCTAAAGCTACACCAATTTCTGGTGTTCTGCTGAACCAATCCGCAGGCAGCGGTAGCAATTACAGTCAGTGTACTGTGTCATCTGCACAGTGTGCACTTAAAGCTACCCCAATTGCTGGTGTTCTTCAAATCCTAAACCACAGGCAGGCAGCTGCAGTAATTAGAGTTGGTGTATTGTGTCATCTGCACAGTGTGCACCTAAAGCTACCCCAATTGCTGGTGTTCTCATAGTAATAATACTACAGGCAGGCAGTTGATTCTGCTAGCTGCAGTATAATCAGTATATACATCCCAGCTTTGTGCAGATACATCTCCCTGCAGGCCATTAGTATGTCTGGAAGGCCAACAAGGAGAGGCAGACAGTCATGAGCCAATAAAAGAGGGCAAGCAGGCTCTGTGTCTAGAGGCAACAGTGCTGGTCGTGGGACACGCTTGTCCTTATTTTCGGCAGCTGGACGTGTTGAGCCGCAACATGCCGAAGACTTGGTAGAGTGAATGACAAAGCCCTCCTCATCCTCCTCATCCTCTCTCACCCAGGCTCAAGGTACTGGCAAAGCAGCTGCCAACGAGGCCCCTTCCCTCGTCTCAATGGCATCAGTCACTCCTTCCCTGCTCCCCATGTCCTCTTGAGGAGTCCCCCGAACTGTTTAAGCACAGTGTTGGGTACATGCTCCATGAGGATGCCCAGCGTTTTGAAGGCTCTGATAATGATACCCAGCTAGAGGAAGGCAGTAACTTGAGCCCAGAGAGAGGGGATGCCCAAGAAGGACAGCAATCTGGCAGTCATGTTCCCCTAGCTGCAGCATACTGGCAGGTTTGCTCCAGCAATGAGGAGGGAGGGGATGATGAGGTCACTGAATCCACGTGGTTGCCTGATAGGAGAGAGGAGGAGGAGAAGGTACATCTCCAACAAGGCAGGAAGCCCTCCAGGGGCCAGCTTAAGGGCAGCACACTGACAGCATCATACCGCAGAGGTCCGCATGTGCCGGGCGCTGCCTCTGTGCATTATTCCAAAAGTTCTTCGATGTTGGCCTTTTTTGAGATGAGTGCATCAGATCGCACTGCTGCTATTTGCAACATATGTCTTAAGTGTATCTTGCGTGGCCAAAACATCAGTCGATTGGGCACCACATGCTTGACCAGACATATGTTGACCTGCCATGCAGTTCGTTGGCAAGCGTACCTAAAAGACCCACACCAAAGAACAAAGCGGACCTCTCCTTGCTCCTCATCAGCTGGGATCTAAAACCCCACTATACCTTCAGTCCTCTCTGAAACCTGCACTGAGAGGAATGAAGGTGTAGAATTAGGTGTGGCACAGCCAAGTACTTGCGGACAATCTGCTATCGGTACACCAACGTCTGATTGTACCAGGCAAATTTCCCTGGTCCAGCTGCTGCACCATCGAAAGAAGTTCACTCCCAGCCATCCACATGCCCAGCGGTTGAATGCTAGCTTTGGCTAAATTGCTAGCACTTCAACTGCTGCCTTTTCAGTTGGTAGACTCGGCCCTTCCGTGAGTTTGTGCAACGTGCGGTTCATCAGTGGCAGGTTCGCAAACGCCACTTTTTCTCACGGAAGGTGATTCCGGCTCTCTACCGGCATATGAAAGGCAATGTCCATGCCTCGCTGGACAGGGCGGTCAGTGGTAAGGTGCATATTACCGCTGACTCATGGTCCAGCAGGCATGAACAGGGACGTTACCTATCTTTCACAGCTCATTGGGTGACTCTTCTGGCAGCTAGGAAAGATGCAGGACACGGTGCAGTAGTGTTGGAGGATCCGCCACCATGCCTCCAAAATGCTACTACTAGTGATTGTGACACACCTCTCTCCTCCACCCCCTCCTCTTCTTCTTCCTCCATGGCCTCTTCCTGTGCTTTGTCCTCTGAACCAGCGGTGCTCCGTAGGCATTCAAGGGGCTATGCAAGTATGCAGGCAAAAAGATGCCATGACTAACGTTGAGTTCCACCTGGTGGGCATGTTACAGATTAGGAGGTTCTTGGGCAGGTTCAATTCCTTTTCTAGGTCAGCCAGCCGAGCACTGGCATTATATGAACCGTGGAAATGCACACAGACTTTCCTGGCCTGCTTCAGGACATTCTGTAAGCCCAGGTACCTGCCCAAGAACCACTGCACCACCAAGTTAAGGATGTGAGCCACACAGGGCACATGGGTCAGTTGTCCCTGTCAGAGGGCGGAGAGGAGGTTGGTGCCACGAGGATGGTGAGCAGTGACAGTGTATGCATCAGTGACACTGTCCCCCTTGTCCACTTGTTGGAGCACACGCTGCGTGGAATAATGGACAGGGCACTTGAGGCAGAACAGAGGCAGGAAGAGGAGGACTTCCTTGCCTCTCAAGGCTTCCTTTATCCAGACAGTGTTCCTGCTGGCCTGCCAATCACACAGGAAGAGGAAGAGGAGGAGGATTGTGTCAGCATGGAGGTGGAGCCTGGCACTCAGCATCAGTCTTTTAGGGATCATTTACAGTCTCAAGAAACCCATGGACTTGTATGTGGCTGGGAGGAGGTATCTGCGGATCATGTCGTCCTTAGTGACCCAGAGGACTCCGGACCGAATGCCTCAGCTAACCTACGCTGCATGGCCTCCCTGATCCCGCAAAGCCTGCGGAAGGATGCTCGTATTCGGCGGATCAAGGAGAGGGATCATTACTGGCTGGCAACTCTCCTTGATCCACATTACAAGGGTAAGGTTGCGGACCTTATCTTGCCATCGCAGAGGGAGCAGAGGATGAGACATCTTCGGGAGGCCTTGCAGAAAGGTCTGTGCAACGCGTTCCCAGAGACTGGGAGGTTACAAATTCCTGGTCCTGGACAACGTGTTGCTGAGGCTTCAGTCAGTCACAGAAGGAGCAGTGGAGAAGGTGGCCATCTGACCGATGTGTTCAGACAATTTTTTAGTCCGCAGCCCCAAGGTATGATCGGTTCCAGCAACCATCACCAGGGTCTGATTTACATGGTGCAGGAATACCTAGGGGCAAGATCGGACTTGGACACCTTTCCAACCAAAATCCTCTCGGGTCATGAGGATGGATCACTGGCCTGAGCTTGCACAGTATGAAATTGAGCTACTGGCCTTCCCTGCATCCAGTGTTCTTTCGGAACGCACATTCAGTGCTGCTGGAGGCTTTGTAACTGATCACAGGGTGTGTCTGTCCACCAACTTGGTTGATCGACTGACCTTCATAAAAATGAATCAGTCTTGGATCACCACCAGCTACCAAGCACCTGATGCGGATATAACCGAATATTTTTTTTGAAATGTCAGATCCCTTCAAGACTGCCTATGCTGAGGGACTATCCTGTTATGCTGAGTGACTATCCTCTTCCTCCTCAATGATCCTGCTGATAGCTCGGAAGAACATTTTTGGTTCTGGGCGCCACCACCAGTGGCACAATTTTTCAGCCTCTTTTTAACAGGGGTGTGTAATTACAATTTTTAATGCAATGCTTTGCAGCAGGGCTCATTCCTGCGCTCCAACTAGAGTATTTGTGAGGGGTTGCAGTGTCGTGGCACCAGTGCCTAAGGCCCAATATTTCAGCCCCTGTTCAACAGGTGCATGTAATTACAATTCTTGATATAATATTTTACAGCAGGGCCCATTCCAGCACCCACCAAGAGTAACTGTGAGGATTTACAGTGTTATGGCACCAGCACCACCACCACCACCAAAGGCCCAATTTTTCTACCACTGTTCAACAATGGCATGTCATTTCAATTCTTGATATAATAGTTCACAGCAGGGCATTCCAGCAACCACCAAGAAATTCTCTCCTGTAAGAGTTGATATGGAAAAAAAAGTTTCTCCTCT
This sequence comes from Lithobates pipiens, assembly GCF_037356315.1. Lineage (NCBI taxonomy): Eukaryota > Metazoa > Chordata > Amphibia > Anura > Ranidae > Lithobates > Lithobates pipiens. Next base: position 229,432,926 of record NW_027507790.1, read on the forward strand.
CCACTGATGCTTTATCCCAATCCTTGTTTTACTAAAAACCACAAATTTTCAAAAAACATTGGTCATTGGGGCAGAAAGTGAGGTGAAATCTTCTGAAGAGGTGCACAGACAGAAAAAAATGTTTTTCAAAAAGCTTAAAAATAGATTTTTTGACTGGAGCTACACTTTAAAAATGTACCAGTTCAAAATTACAAACAGATTCTACTTAACAACAAACCTACACAATCCCTGTCTTGTTTGCACCGCCTGTAGTCTGCTGTTCTGAGTATATAGGGCCTGGGGGCCCCACGCCTTTCCTTTTTTTAATTTGGGTATGGGGTTCCCCTTAATATCCGTACAAGACCCAAAGGGGCTGGTAAGGGGCAGGGGGGGCTACCCATGCCATTTTTCTCAATGATTTTCAACCATATTACCGGGACCAGACATTACATTAAAACCGCAAGCAGTTTTAAATGACTTTTTTTCCGTTAGAAATGTAATTTTGTGCAGGGATTGTTATAAACACGGGAAATGCGTGGCACTTCACAGGCATACTATAGACACCCCCCAGGCATGCTACTTAAAGGAATATTTCACTTTTTTTTCACTTTAAGCGTCATTAAAATCAGTGCTCCTGAAAAAACGTCAGTTTTTAAAACTTATTTTTGCATTGATACATGTCCCCTGGGGCAGGAGCCGGGTCCCCAAACCCTTTTTAGTACAATAATTTGCATATTAGCCTTTAAAATTAGCACTTTTGATTTTGAACGTTCGAGTTCCATAGACTTTAATGGGGTTCTAAAGTTCGCACAAATATTCGGTCCATTTACAGGTTCTGGTGCGAACCGAACCAGGGGGTGCTCAGCTCGTCCCTACTGATGGGTATCAGTTGTGTGCAGATTTAGAGACAAATTGATTAAACCTGTGCTTGGCCCCCTGGGAGGTGTGCGCATCCCACTGACACGGCCATACTCCCATAAGTGTGAGACACTCCAGAGGAGATGTAAGGAGAGATCGGAAGCTGTACAAGGGTCAAGGAAAGACCTATCCGCTATCTCCAATGCAACACAGGGTAAACTGAGCATGGGCTGCGTCGGGCGGTCTGAAGCCCAAAGTCACATAATGATAATAGTCGGATAGTGTCTGGAATGATAGGAGTCCATTACCAAGTGGTCAGAGAGCCAAACTACATCACCAAAAATAATGTTACAATAGGTATAATGACACCTAATGCAAACATGGATGAGAGAACAGCAATCTCCAGGGCAGCATGAACATAAGAAAAGTATAAGCAAAAATACCATAATATTAATACATTGGTCGAAATCATGGGACTTATGCATACGCATATATGTTTGATGTAATTGTATACTATTGTCAAATGAGAAAATCAGAGCGAATGGAGTGTAATTATGTAAATTATTTTTCCATTCCCCCAGAAGCAAAGCCTTCCAGGAAGGGCTTATAGCATACAGCTTCATTTAGTCCTGGAGGTTGAGTGACCCTCAAAGTATATATCCATTAGAGTTCCAGCTGAATAAGGGATTTATTCCAGTCCCTCCTTTAGAGTTGGGATTGATCCGGTCCTAAATAAGCAATAAGCAATAAAGCAATCATAATTACCAAAATAACATGCACATTAATAGCCAAAAATTAGGATCCAGGCCATAGTTATATACAACACAAAAATTAAGATTAAACTTAATGTCATAGCTAGCAATGGTATTAGCGAGAAAACAGCAAGAGGGCAAGAAGATGTAGCTAAGGGAGGAGAAGTTACAATGTAAGTATATATAATAAATCTCAATCTACTACTACTACTAGATTGATCACTAGTTATTTGGGCCACCCTTCTAAGATCCAACATATTATGCAGAAATATTGCTACTTACTCACAGGTGATCTAAATATATCAATATATTCCCTGAAATTACCTGTCGTAGGTCTCGATTTTTAAAAGATCAGCTAGTCCATAGTCACCATGTCAGTCAAATTCCTGGGAAGGGGGAAAATTGGGTACAGTGCCCTGCAGTAGATGTAACTATTCTACATTTGTTATCAATGCTCATCAGATCTCATTACCTAATGGTTAAATTTGGAAGCCTCGTTTCTTTGCTAACTGTCAGATCATTGGCATTATTTCTATCATGCAATGTGACGGTGCCTAGTATGTAGGAAAGACAAATAAACCTTTCTTTCATAGGATCAGGGACCAAGTATCCTTGATTAGTAAGAAGAGAATGGAAACTCCTATTAGTAGACACAGTGGGCTACACCATGGATTTGATTTGTCTGGGGTCTATTTCGTTGCTCTGGATCATATCCCTCTACATGAGAGAGGTGGAGGAGATATAGACAAAAAATTATTACAAAGTGAGGCCAGATGGATTTATCAGCTATCAGCTACTAAATATCCTGGCTTCAAGCCTTTTTTGTAAAACAGGCCAAATATTTACATTGCAACATCTCCTCTCTTAGCTACATCTTCTTGCCCTCTTGCTGTTTTCTTGTTAATACTATTGCTAGCTATGACATTAAGTTTAATCTTAATGTTTGTGTTGTATATAACAAGGGCGTGGACCCTCATTTATTGCTATTAATGTGCATGTTATTTTGGTAATTATGATTGCTTTATTTCCACCAAAATTCCTGCAGCATTAATTGTGGTAGTATTCTGTCTGCTTATCAGGGGATCGTACGCATGCGTGGGGTGTCCCCCTTGTGGCTGGGCTTTTGCTTTTCCATGTTTAGCCCTTCTCGCCCTTGGTGGGCACCATTATACCACCCTGCCCAGTTCCCCCTTTCCCTTACCCCCCTTTTTCCCCCCTTTGGACTTTTTCTTCCTGGTCCTCCATCGCTGGGTGGTATGGGTTCCCAGGTTTCTTGGACCCCTTATGGCTGGTTTCACCTTTCAACTTGGTCAAGGCTGCTCTGGCCACACTCTGATGCATTCGGATCTCAGTGGCCTGTGACAACATCTTCTCAAGCCAATTCCATCATAATTGTTGATTAGGGTTTTCTAGATTTTCCAAGATGGTGGCTTGGGACTTGGCACACCTGTGTCTGACGTCATGGCGATGTGACATTCGTACATAAGCAGTGGTACCGTTGCGTCCATGAACCGCCGGTGACGTAATTTAAATGGGGCTGTTGGTGGAAATATCACGGCACCTGTTTTGAGCAGAGGAAAGCTGTGTAGACATCATTCTTGGGCTTTTAAGTATGTGATGATGGAGACCTCCTATATATGGACCCTCTCTCTGGTTCTTTGTTTACATACTTGCAACGCACTTCTTATTTGCACTCCTTATTTGCCATTGCAATTAGATACTCTAAGATCTTGCTAAGATCTTTACTTTTCAGATGGGGCTTTATTTATCTTGTCAGCCTGAACCTTCCTGGTCTATTCTGTCGGGAGCTGTATGTTTTTCCCCATGTGGAAACTCAAATGCTGTAAATATATATTAAAATGCCAGTATGGTAGCCTGAATTTATGGGAGGAGCCTGAAGGGTATTTAAGCTGACCATTTGCCCTTGTACTTGGTCGGTTCCAGTGCGCGAATCGTTAGGTCACCAGGCTGACTCTTCAACTCACTGTGTGTTCATGAGTCTGTTATTCTGAAGACAGTACGTTGTGGTTGCTTATTTGTGGTTTGTTGATCAAGTCTCGCTTGCTGTCACAGGTAGGATTCATAACCCCCCTTGTCGTATCATGTCCAACCAGCTTTTGTTCTCATTATTTTCCCAGTTCCATTTGTTCGGTTTCCCACTGCAGGGCTTACGAATTGTTCTCCACTATGCAGTCGTTAGTTCGCCAGCCAGTTACAGGCTCATTCACTGTTTTCTTCTCCGAGTCACATTGGATGCATTGCACACTTACCACAGACTGTTCCTTTATTGTGTCATTCGGATAAACACTGTAGTTTTGGTTACGGAAGCCCCTCAATTCCCTCGTGAAGACTGAGGTGAAGAATAAATTCACTACCTTCACCATCTCCCCATCCTTTGTAACCAGATTTCCTTCATCATTCTTTATGGAGCCAATATGGTCTGTCCTCCTTTTTTACAAGAATTTCTTGGGATTTTTTTTGCTCTCCTCCGCTATGTGTCTTTCATGTTCCATATTAGCCGTCCTTATTGAACCCTTACATTTCTTGTTGCATTCTTTATAAAGTCTGAATGCTAATGAGGATCCCTCAACCTTGTATTTTTTGAAGGCCTTCTCCTTTACTTTTATATGCATTTTTACATTGAAGCTAAGCCATCCAGGACTTTTGTTTGCTCTTTTAAATGTATTACTCAATGGGATGCATTGGCTAATGCCCTTTTTTAATATGCACTTAACCACTTCAATACCGGGCACTTAAACACCTTCCTGCCCAGACCAATTTTGAGCTTTCAGCGCTGTCGCACTTTGAATGACAATTGCGCGGTCATGCTACACTGTACCCAAATGAAATTTTTATCATTTTTTTCCCACAAATAGAGCTTTCTTTTGGTGGTATTTGATCACCTCTACGGTTTTTATTTTTTGCTAAACAAATAAAAAAATACCGAAAATTTTGAAAAAAAAAATGTTTTTTTTGTTTCAGTTTCAAAACTTTGCAAATAAGTAAGTTTTCTCCTTCACTGATGGGCACTGATGGGGTTACACTGATGGGCAATGATAAGGCGGCACTGATGGGCACCAATGAGGTGGCACCAATGAAGTGGCACTGATGAGGTGGCATTGATGGACACCGATATGTGGCACTGATAGGCGGCACTGATAGGCGGCACTGATGGGTGGCACTGATGGGCGACACGGATGGGCACTGATAGGTGGCACAAATTGGCACGGATTGGCATGGATGGGCATGGATAGGTGGCACAGGTGGGCATGGGTAGGCGGCACATGTGGGCATGGGTAGGCGGCACAGGTGGGCATTGGTAGGTGGCACAGATGGGCATGGGTAGGCGGCACAGGTGGGCATGGGTAGGCACTGATAGGCGGCACAGATGGGAACTGATAGGCGGCATTGTATTATAATATATTGTACTAATGGATGCCAATCAGTGCCAATCAATAATGCATGCCAATCAGTGATGCCCATTGTGGGCACTGATTGGCATCCATTATGGGCACTGATTGGCATCCATTGTGGCACTGACTGCAATCCCTGGTGGTCTAGGGTGGCATACCTTGTCCTTGGCATCCCTGGTGGTCTGGTGGTGTCCCTGGTGGTCCAGTGTGGGCATCCTCGGGGGGGCTGTGCTGATAATCGATCAGCACAGACCCCCCCTGTCAGAGGAGCAGCCGATCGGCTCTCCTCTACTCGCGTCTGACAGACGCGAGTGAGGAAAAGCCGATCACCGGCTTTTCCTATTTACACTGTGATCAGCCGTGATTGGACGCGGCTGATCACGTGGTAAAGAGTCTCCATCGGAGATTCTTTACCGAGATCGTAGTTGCCGGGTGTCAGACTGACATCCCGCAACAGCGATCGCCGCGATGCGATGCGGCCCCGGGGGAGCGCAGCGGCTCATAATTCTGATCACGTCATATGACGTCCGGTCAGGATTATGAAACCACTTTGCCGCCGTCTATTTGCTATAGGGCGGGCGGCAAGTGGTTAAAGCAAACCCATCTCTCCTCCATGTTCTTTGATCCTAAGATTTTATCCCAATTTATGCCTTCTAGCATACAGTGCCTCAGGGGATGGACCATCCACAAACTAATCTCTGAGTTGAGATGCAGGGATATTCCCTTTCACACTATGGCCAGGAAGGCAGAGCTTTTCAGGCTCCTCTTCCCACCTCCAGCTGCAGCTGGACCCAGCACCCTGCAGGCATCCTTGCAATCCATCTCCGGGGCCATTTTCCAGCTGCATTCTTTGGTCTCCTCCTTAAAAGCAACAGTATCGGACGTCCAGACCAGAGTCACACTTTTGGAAGTTCGCCCACCCACGGCCCTCCCTGACCAGGTCATTATCCTGAAGACAGCTTCTCCTTCTACAGGTACAACAGGCCCTATACCTATTGTCCTTCCCACTCATCTTCTCCTGGCCGGCATCAGGAAGGATATATTGGAGGGCAAAGACGTCAGTTTGGCATCCCTGCTCATCTCAGCCCATGACTTAGCTGACAAAAATCATATGCCTAGGGGAAAATCTCAGTGGCTGTCAAGTCGAAAGACCCCAGGCTCAGTTGTAAGCTGTCAGCCACTGAGTTCGCCCTAGCTTTCGGGATGTATAGAGACGTCCTATGTTCAGCCACCCCCAGCAGGAGGGAGTAAATGGACTTATACCTCCATGCAGTGTTAGATCTTGCTTACAAATATAGAGATTTTGACTTCTGCGACTACCATCGAATGTTTTCTAGCCAAAGCAGCAGCGAGGCTTGCCCAGTTCCAGATCAACACGGACTGAAGCGTCACAGACACATAACTGTTTTGTCTCCACTTTGCTGGTCTTTGTTCCCCACTCTGTGCAATTTTCCAATTTTAAGCCCACACAGCAAATTGGTGCTCTGAGCCAGCCACAAGACTCCCCTTAAATTTCTCTTTCATCTCCGGCTTCAGCCAGGGTCTGCCAGGAGCAAGTAGACAAGTTGGGATGACCAGTCTTTTCAGTGGGGGGCGCAACCATATGCAACAACTTCAACCAAGGCGTGTGCTCCTTCAGCCAGTGCCGCCTACTGCACGTCTGTACTTCATGCCACAAGACACACCCAAAGACCACTTGTCACCTAAAGCAGCTTAACAAATCCTGACTAAGCCGATTGGATGTCCTGTGGTTGGGATTTTACCTCTCTACACACCCCAGTGGGGTTTTACCTCTCTACACACCCCACCCTTTTACTGGCTTCACAACTTGTCTGCACCTCATTTTTCACATATCCCAAGTATGAATTCTCTGATCCCTTCTGAAGAATCTTCTCTCAAGTACACATCAGTCAATCTGGCCATCCAGGCCATCATTAAGATAGGCACTGGTGCCTGGTTATCCAAAGCATACATCGCAGATGCGTTCAAGCTCCTGCCTATTGAGCCATCCCTCTGGCGGTGGCATGGCATGAAATGGAGGCATTCCTACTATTTTGCCATCAAGCTGACCTTTGGATCTAAAAGCAGCCCATGATGTTTTCACCCACTCCCTCACTTGGATCCTGTCATACCGGACCCAATGTCACAGGGTTATCCATTATCTGGATGCTTTTCTGCTCATTGAACAGCCAGACATACCCCAGTAGATTTAGACAAGCTAAGAGTGGTCTTCAACAATCTCAATGTGCCTATAGCCAAACACAAAGTGGAAGGCCCGGCACATTCCATCACCTTCTTAGGCATCGTCCTGGATACGCATGCCATGCAGGTTAGCCTTCTGACAAATTAGCCCATGTTAGGTCGGTCATTCACAAGTTTACCCGGTCACAGGAATGTACTAAAAGACAGCTGAAGTCCTTGACAGGGATGCTGAATTTCGCCATGAGGATTATTCCCCAGGGGTGGTTGTTCTTCTCACAGCTCTTAGTCTTTCTCGCCCGAGTGCAGGACCCTGACCAAATCCTTAGACTAGACCCAGCAGAAATAGTGGACTTAGCCATGTGGGACGAGTTCCTCACCAACTGGAATGGCATATCATGTTTATTCTCTCAGTATCAGCTCAGTCGCCACAGGTAGTCACAGATGCTGCAGCCTCCACAGGCTTTGCTGCAATGTTTGGCCATCACTGACTCACCAGTCCCTTGCCCCCAAGAATCTGCCTAATTCCTGGTTTTGCTCGATCTTCATCATTGTTCGAGCTATACCTCATCGTGGCAGTGGCCCAAGTCTGGGGCCTCAAGTGGTCAGGTCAGACTGTACTCTTCACCACAGACAACCAGGCTGCAGCCAATATCATTTAATAAGGGTAGATCCAAGTCGCTCCCCGTCATGTGCTTCCTGCGCAGGCTGGTGCAATTATCACTACATCCCCAATTTAACATTTACTGTGAGCCTATCCCTGGCAAGTGCAATGCCACACCCGATGCACTGTCTCGCTTAAATTTTGTCTCATTCTTCCAGCAGGAACACAGAGCCGACCCATCTTCCACTCCTATCCCACCTTCGTATCAACTAACAATGGTTTGAAGCCACACCTTTCCAATGCAACCCATCTCATCAACCACTCGTTGTCTAGCAACACACTAAAGGCTTATCACACAGCCTTGAACACCTACCGTAGTTCCTAGCTGCTTGTCCCGGAACCACAGCAGACAACGTCACTCACATCCTAGCCTTTGTATCTTATTGCCACACACAGCTGGCTCTCTCTCATAACACCAGTCCCTTGCCCCCAAGAATCTGCCTGATTCCTGGTTTCGCTCGATCTTCATCATTGTTCGAGCTATACCCCATCGTGGCAGTGGCCCAAGTCTGGGGCCTCAAGTGGTCAGGTCAGACTGTACTCTTCACCACAGACAACCAGGCTGCAGCCGACATCATTTAATAAGGGTAGATCCAAGTCGCTCCCCATCATGTGCTTCCTGCGCAGGCTGGTGCAATTATCACTACATCCCCAATTTAACATTTACTGTGAGCCTATCCCTGGCAAGTGCAATGCCACACCCAATGCACTGTCTCGCTTAAATGTTGTTTCATTCTTCCAGCAGGAACACAGAGCTGACCCATCTTCCACTCCTATCCCACCTTGGTATCAACTAACAATGGTTTGAAGCCACACCTTTCCAATGCAACCCATCTCATCAACCACTCATTGTCTAGCAACACACTAAAGGCTTATCACACAGCCTTGAACACCTACCGTAGTTCCTAGCTGCTTGTCCCGGAACCACAGCAGACAACGTCACTCACATCCTAGCCTTTGTATCTTATTGCCACACACAGCTGGCTCTCTCTCAGAACACTATCAGGCTGTACCTAGCCAGTATTCAGCATTTCCTGTCCTTACAGGATCCCGGAAAGCCATCTGTATTCACAGCCCATACAGTAAAAGCCCTGCTGCGTGGTATTCAGAAGCAGCAGCCTGCAATTAAAGGCAAGCGCTTACCCATCACGAACGCCAGCTTTAGAGGCATGTCCGAAATCCTCACACATTCCCCCTTTGGGGTCTTGCCCAGCCTAGTCATCAAGGTGGAAATCTACCTGGCTTTCTATGGCTTTCTACGGCCTAGTGAGTTCACCTCTGGTAGCACCAGTAGTCATATACTGTTCAGACACCTCCTGAATCGCTTCCAAAACCGTTATGTCCTTCATCTTATGGTCTCCAAAATGCAACAAACCAGACCCAGAGTGGATATCAACTTCTTTCGGACCAGCAACGCCTGGTTCCCCGGTAACAGTCTGCTCTCTTACCTACCCAGCCAGTCAGTCTCCAGCCCGTTACTGCCTTTTCTGGTTGACCCTCTCAGTGGCAGCCAATTTATTAAACATGTTAGGGTCCACTGGTCAACCTAGGTCTAGACCCAAGGCAGTATTCTGGACATTTCTTCCGGATCGGCAGAGCCTCAGGCGCAGCTCAGCACAGAGTACAAGACCATGTGATCAAGAAGCTAGAAAGATGGAACAGATACATTCCAAACCCTCAAGTAGAGATGGTCCTTGCCTTCTCCAAACTTACTAAATGAGGTTAGAGCCAATAAAGATCTACTTCCCTACCTGGTTATTTTTGGCTCCTTTTCTTGGCATACCTACCAGATGACCAAAAGCCACACCTCAGGTCTATTTATGTTGTAAGTCTAGTTGCGTGTTTATGTGAACCACATTTGTCTCGGGCTATTGTGGTGGCCTGAATTTATGGGAGGAGCCCGGAGGGTATTTAAGCTGACCCCTCTCCCCCGGTTCTTTGTTGGTTCTAGTGCGCGATACCCTCCCTCCTATTCCCCTTTTTTTACAGCACTTCTCAGCACGTTCTCCTCCACAATCATCCCTTACTTATCTTGGCTATGGCTCCTTTCTTGGCCTACCAAATTACCAAAAGTCACACCTCTGGTCTATTTATGTTGTAAGTCTTGTCGTGTGTTTATGCGATCCACATTTGTCTCGGTCATGGGACCACGACCATAAATATATATATTCCCTGGGAATTGTCAGGATGTTGTTTTAAGGTAACCAACACCCACATTTTTTATTTTTTTCAATTTTCTTGTCTCCCTCTCTTTTAGAGTCTCCCTCTGCTCCATTTTTGTTATCTGTTCTCTTTTTTGAGGTATCTCAACAGGTTTTCTGTGAGGGATTTACCCTCATTGCTGTATTGGTTTACCTATTGTAGGAGTGATTTTCATTTTTCCTGGTGCCCACCCTGCGATCCCCATTGTTGGACTGCATGCCTCCCTCTCTGCTCCCTCTTTCTGAACTAACTGGACTTTGACCAATTTATTTATCTTTTACATAAAAGGTGAGTGTCACCACTATTGCACATTACCCTATATGAGTTCCATTAATGTCATAGTTTATTGATTTGGATGCTCTACGCTTCTTCAATGTATAGTATGCACATTTAAAAAAAAAAAATCTTATTTATTAAAAATGATTAGTATAATATGATGTTTATCATTTTGTCTTGTCTGTTATTCATTGTTTATATTTTGTTTTCTGTATTCCTTTATTGCCAATGTATGCCTTACTGCTCCTGAGGAAGCATTTTACGAAACATGATGAGCCAACGGGCATTTATATAGCTTTATGTACCTATATGCATTTATTGTTCACTATCATGCTGTGATTTTTATATTATTGTTTGTTCATTAGAGCAAACTTCTGTTTACTTTTTACAATTTTCTATATCAATAAAATATTGTATTTTTTATAAAAGTTTTTGTTATCTTTGTGGCACCATTAAAATTCTATTTTCCAGTTCTCTCTATATATCTCTAATGCCGGATGAGGGTGCCTTTGATCTTTTGAATTAGTATGCTCATTTCAATACATTTTCTCCCCAATACAGTCACAGACAGAAATAAATACCTGACAGAAATTCTCGTTGTCCTAAACTAAAAATGTGGCTGGAGTTATGCTTTAAACATTAGAAGACCAGCATGATAAACTGCTTTCCTGTCCAGGCCACAGTAAATTACAGGGTGAATTCTGGTGTAATGATAATATACATCTTTGATAGGAAATTTATACAAATCAATTCATCACACCAAAAGGGGGCTTCTGTTCGCTAAGCAGTACTGGAAACATGATTGATTGCTAATGCAGGCAATTTTATTCACCTCCCAGTAGATTTTTACTAATCTGCTTCTCTCTTTGGAATTATTAAAAAATAAATGAAGACTGCTTGCCCACTCATGGACCTAGAGCACAGACAGAAATATGTAATTTTTGATACCCCCTCCGCAGTCTGGCACCAAAACCAACCCTTCCCAAAGCCACCACTTGTGAATGCTTGCTCAATAACAACCAATGACATTGGGATTGATTTACTAAAGTCAAATAGACTGTACAATTTGCAAAGTGCAGTTGCACTCTGCAAGAGTAGTTGCTCCAGAGCTTAGTAAAAGAGGGAGAGCTCTGCCTACTTCCAATCATGTGCAAGCAAAATTATTATTTTTCCCTTGCATGTGATTGGGCAGTCTGTGCACAGTGAAGCTTTACCTCATCTACTAAGCTCCGGAGCAACTGCACTTGCAGAGTGCAACCACACTTTGCAAAGTGCACAGTCTGTTTGCCTTTAGTAAATCAACCACACTGTGTGCCCACCCAACAACCAGCAGAGTCCTAGCAACCAGCTTAGTATACATCACTGAGCTGCAGTGAGGACATAGAGGTTGATGTACTAAAGGCAAATAGAGTGCACCAGGGCCGATCCTGGGCGGGTGCACTAGCTAAGGCAGAAGGGGGCGACGAAGCTCAGGTGCCGCAGATCCCCCTCCCGCGTATGCTCCCCATTTGTAAATGATAGCAGCGGCGAGGAGGAGAGACTGTGCTGCCCCCCCCCCCCCCACACTCGAGCCGGCGCTGTAAGGAGAGGGCTCTCTGTTTTCTGCCCATTCGCCCTCCTTCCTTCAGTCAGCAGATCTGAGATAAATAGAGGGCCCTTTGGAGCAAGTTTAATGCAGATGCATTAAGATGTATTGTATTAAAGTTGTCCATTTATTTTAGGCTGCCTAGCACATTAAAACACTCAACATACCGGCAGCGCACCGCACCACAACAACACGTTCATGCACTACAATGCCTATTCGTTGGCAAGGTGCATTGGGCTACCATTCATAATCAATGCCACAGCTGCACACCAATGTGTATAATGTGAGATGCCACATGTTGGAGCAACCCACGCAATCTTGTGACGCAACAGTGTGAATCCAACCTAATTTATTACAAGATTACTATCGAAGAACCCTGGCCATGAACTTCACATGAACTGTTTCATCTGAACTGAGATTTTCTCTGCGTAAACCAAGTCATCATGTGAACTGTGAGCTACATCAAAATATTTCTTTTTTCTCAGAAAAGCCCTGGCTTTGTTATTCATACCAAATGTACAACCCACAGTCCTTTTCTGCTTGTACATGATCTGGTTCTAAGCCCCTTTTACAAACCCAAAGGTTATATAGGAATGAAATCATTTTTTTAACTCTACTCAAATGCAACTGTTTTCCATATTGCTAAGATGTAAAGTATATCTCAAGAATCATGTGAAAACATTTTCATTTTGGATGTAAATAATGGCTTACAGTGGCATCTGGTGGTAATTTTTTTTGTGCACCCACAGCCCCTATCTATGGCGGGCATCACGGGCGGTGGGCATCACTGACAGCTTCCCCTTCCCCTGCTCTCCTCCTCGAGCATCACGGCGGTTTCTGTCGCCTCCCTCCTCCTCGGCGACCAATCAAAACGCTTATCCTTTTGGCCAATCGGGAAATGGTACCCGCTTCCTAATTGACATGGAGGAGTCAGTGTGAAAATAGTGAATATTCATTCGCTATTGTCACACAGTTGGGTGGGCTTGGTTAGCAGTGCTCTGTGCCCCGAGCCCACCTTATTTTGAAGCCTATTAGAGCTTCTGCCTCTAATCACGTGCTTCAAAAAAAACACCCCCCCATCTAAATTCATGCATCCGACATCCTGCATGGGGCCGGACGCATGGATAAGGGATGTGGCACCCATGCGCCCTTGATAGATGATGAAAAGAAGAAGAAGGTGAGTTACTATCGAGGGAGACTTACTCTAACAACATGTTGAATTTGAATGACCTATGTAAGTTATGCCCCCTTTTGATAACTTTCAGTACAGCCCTTGTATCTGAATCCTTTTTCAGTCACAGCATCCTTTAACCACTTAACCACTTAAGGACCGCCATATTGCCATTGTACATCATCGCAATGGCACAGGCAGGCACAACCACGTACATGTACGTGCCTGCCTTCCAGCGGGTGGGGGGTCCGATCGGACCCCCTCCCGCTGGATACGGCGGTCCGGTTCGCTGCAGGAGCGATCCGTGATGAGGGGATAGCCGTTGGTTTCTGGCCACCCGCTCTCGATCGCTCCTGGCCAATGAGAAGCTTCCTCCCACTATGTATTGTATACACAGGAAGGAGGAAGTGATGTCATTCTCCTCGGGGCGGTCTTTTTGACCGGACTACGAGGAGAAGACAGAAAGTAAGTGTGCACCAACACTACACTGACATGTAGGTACACACAGGCACACAAACCCCCCCCCCCCCCGATCCCCCCCCCGACCCCCCCCGATCGCCCCCCGCTCCGCTCCCCCTCAGTCACAGTGTCACTGATTGCAGTGATCATTTATTTACTGATCACTGCATTCAGTGTCAGTTGTAAAAGTAAAAACTGTCAGGGCAGTTAGTGTTAGGTCCAGGGTAGCTCCCTATCACCCCCCAATAAAGGTTTAACCCCCTGATTGCCCCTAGAGTTAACCCTTTCACCCCCTTTTGCCAGTGTCACTAAGCGATCATTTTTCTGATCGCTGCATTAGTGTCACTGATGTCGCTAGTTATTTTTTTAGGTTCACCGCCAGGTTTTTATAGCGCTAGGTACCCCGATATACTACCCAATAATGGTGTTAACCCACTGATTGCCCCTAGTTAACCCTTTCACCCCCTTTTGCCAGTGTCACTAAGCGATCATTTTTCTGATCGCTGCAATAGTGTCTCTAGGTAGCTAGTTATTTTTTTAGGTTCACCGCCAGGTTTTTATAGCGCTAGGTACCCCGATATACTACCCAATAATGGTTTTAACCCCCTGATTGCCCCTAGTTAACCCTTTCACCCCCTTTTGCCAGTGTCACTAAGCGATCGTTTTTCTGATCGCTGCATTAGTGTCACTAGTGCCGCTAGGTAGCTAGTTATTTTTTTAGGTTCACCGCCAGGTTTTTATAGCGCTAGGTACCCCCATATACTACCCAATAATGGTTTTAACCCCCTGATTGCCCCTAGTTAACCCTTTCACCCCCTTTTGCCAGTGTCACTAAGCGATCGTTTTTCTGATCGCTGCATTAGTGTCACTAGTGTCGTTAGGTAGCTAGTTATTTTTTTAGGTTCACCGCCAAGTTTTTATAGCGTTATGTACCCCCATATACTACCCAATAATGGTTTTAACCCCCTGATTGCCCCTAGTTAACCCTTTCACCAGCGATCACAGTATAAGTGTCACTGGTGACGCTGGTTAGCCAGTTAGTTATTTAGGTTCCCCGTCAGGTTTTTATATAGCGCCAGGGACCCCCATATACTACCTAATAAAAATTTGAACCCCCTGATTGCCCCTAGTTAACCCTTTCACCAGTGATCACCGTATAAGTGTTACGGGTGACTCCGGTTAGTTTGCTTTTTATAGCATCAGGGCACCCACCATTTATTACCCAATAAAGGTTTAACCCCCTAATCACCCGGCGGGTGATATCAATTAGGTTTTAGGGTTAGGGTCTGCGTCGCCCCAGGCAGCGCTAGGCTAGTGCCAGTACCGCTAACACCCACGCGCAAAGCATAAACCTCCCGTAGTGGTATAGAATCTAAACAGATCAATATCTGATCAGATCTATACTAGCGTCCCCAGCAGTTTAGGGTTCCAAAAAAACGCATTGTTAGTGGGATCAGCCCAGATACCTGCTAGCACCTGCGTTTTGCCCCTCTGCCCAGCCCACCCAAGTGCAATATCGATCGATCACTGTCACTTACAAAACACTAAACACATAACTGCAGCGATCACAGAGTCAGGCCTGATCCCTGCGATCGCTAACAGTTTTTTTGGTAGCATTTTATATTTAAATCCGGAAGGCAGTGCTTGGTTTTTGGGGTCCCGTACGTGGCTAGGCTCCCAAAAAGTCCCCCACATGTGGTATCCCCGTACACGGGAGAAGCAGCAGAATTTATTTTGGGGTGTAATTTGACTTATGCCCATAGCATGTGTGAGCAATATATCATTTAGTGACAACTTTGTGCAAAAAAAAAAAAATTTGTAAAATTCCTGCAACTTGTGGCAAAATATAAAATATTTCATGGACTCAACATGCCTCTCAGTAAATAGCTTGGGGTGTCTACTTTCCAAAATGGGGTCATTTGGGGGGGGTTTGTGTTATTTTGGCATTTTATGGCCTTTGAAACTGTGATAGGTAGTGAGGAGTAAAATCAAAAATTTGCACCCTTAGAAACCCTGAAGGCAGTGATTGGTTTTCGGAGTGCCGTACGCAGCTAGACTCCCAAAAAGTCCCACATATGTGGTATCCTCGTACTCAGGAGAAGAAGCAGAATATATTTTGGGGTGCAAT
Source organism: Lithobates pipiens (assembly GCF_037356315.1). Lineage (NCBI taxonomy): Eukaryota > Metazoa > Chordata > Amphibia > Anura > Ranidae > Lithobates > Lithobates pipiens. The sequence goes on from NW_027507790.1 coordinate 229,448,612, forward strand.
TCCACATATAACTATGGCATGTGTGAGCAATATATCATTTAGTGACAACTTTTTGTAAACTTTTTTTTTTTGTGTCATTATTCAATCACTTGGGACAAAAAAAAAAAATATTCAATGGGCTCAACATGCCTCTCCACAACTTCCTTGGGGTGTCTACTTTCCAAAATGGGGTAATTTGGGGGGGTTTGTACTGCCCTGCCATTTTAGCACCTCAAGAAATGAGATAGGCAGTCGTAAATTAAAAGCTGTGTAAATTCCAGAAACTGTACTCTAGTTTGTAGACGCTATAACTTTTGCGCAAACCAATAAATATACGCTTATTGACATTTTTTTTACTAAAGACATGTGGCTGAATAAATTTTGCCCTAAATGTTTGACTAAAATTGAGTTTATTCGATTTTTCTTATAACAAAAAGTAGAAAATATCATTTTTTCTCAAAATTTTCGGTCTTTTTCCATTTATGTCGCAAAAAATTAAAATCACAGAGGCAATCAAATACCATCAAAAGAAAGCTCTATTTGTGGGAAGAAAAGGACGCAAATTTCGTTTGGGTACAACATTGCATGACCGCGCAATTACCAGTTAAAGCAGTGCAGTGCGAAATTGTAAAAAGACCTCTGGTGTCAGGTCACCTTGAGGCGAGGTGACAGGTGCACACCGTAGGGATGCGGAGTGCACCGCGAGGTTGTGGACCCTACGGCTGACTGCTGCAGACGGGGACAGATCCCACTGGGGATAGAGCGTGAGATTCCCTGGGCGCGGAGTCTAAGAGCCAGCTGGTGTTCACCAGAGCTTCGAGTGGTGAAGATGGTCTTGGCTGCAACTGGCTCCAGGTCGCGACCCCCAGGGTCCCCCAGCTCACACCCACAGTAGGCAACAGGAGGATAGGGATGGTGAGGGACAAAGCCAAGGTCGGGGCCACAAGCAGAACAGAATAGTCGGGTACACGCCAATAGGTCAGGGTCACAGGCAAGCAGGGATGGTCAGAACACGCCAAGGTCGGTAACGGAAATCAGTAGCAGAGCACACGACAGGAAACAGGAAGCTAATACACAAAGGAATACACAATGGTTGATCAGCACTGAGCCCTGCAGTGCACAGGTTTATATAGGCTCCCTGATAGGGCCTGGGGTGGAGCCATGCTTAGAGGAGAGGTTATAAAAACCACCAGGTGGAAGTAGCTGGCTTCTTAGTCTGAAGACATGAGGGAAGGTAAGCAAACACAGGAAGATCACTGCATAACCATGACATCTGGTCCTTAGGGTGTTTATTGGTCCGGGGCTGAAGTGGTTAAGGGCCGAGCCTCTTTTTGAGATTTGTTGTTTACAAGTTAAAACCATATTTTTTTTGCTAGAAAATTACTTAGAACCCCTTGAACATTATACATTTTTTTCTAACACCCTAGAGAATAAAATGGAGGTTGCTGCAATACTTTCTGTCACACCGTATTTGCGCAGCGGTCTTACAAGCACACTTTTTTGAGAAAAAATATACTTTTTTGAATTAAAAAATAAGACAACAGTAAAGTTAGCCCAATTTTTTATATTGTGAGTAAATTGATACCCAACTTGTCACTCTTCAAAATTGCACCCGCTCGTGGAATGGCGACAAACTTTTACCCTTAAAATATCTCCATAGGCAACATTAAAAAAATTCTACAGGTTGGATGTTGTGAGTTACAGAGGAGGTCTATTGCTAGAATTATTGCTCTCACTCTACCGATCGCGACAATACCTCACATGTGTCATTTGAACACAGTTTTCATATGCTACTCAGGTATGCGTTCACTTCAAGCTCTTCGGGACGGGGCGTGTTTAAAAAAAAGTTTTATCTTATTTATTTTACCTTTTATTTTATTTTTATACTGTTTTTTTTTTTAATTGTGTCACTTTTATTTCTATTACAAGGAATATAAACATCCCTTGTAATAGAAAGCATGTCAGGACCTCTTAAATATGAGATCTGGGGTCAAAATCAGATCTCATATTTACACTAAAATGCAATAAAAAAAAATTGTCATTTACATTTTTTTTTAAATGGCCCTTTAAGACCTATGGGTGGAATGATGTAGGTGAAGTATGAACACCGATCGGTCTCCTCCCCTAGTCAGTTCCACCCCTTCCCCACAGTTAGAACACACCTAGGGAACACAGTTAACCCCTTGATCGCCCCCTAGTGTTAACCCCTTCCCTGCCAGTGACATTTATACAGTAATCAGTGCATTTTTATAGCACTAATCGCTGTATAATTGTCACTGCTCCCAAAAATGTGTCAACAGTGTCCGATTGTCTGCCACAATATCGCAGTACCTCTAAATATCGCAGATCGCCGCCATTACTAATAATAATAAAAAATTATAATAAAAATGCCATAAATCTATCCCCTGTTTTGTAAACACTATAACTTTTGCGCAAATCAATCAATATATGCTCATTGCGATTTTTTTTTTCCAAAAATATGTAGAAGAATACATATCGACCTAAACTGAGGAAAACATTTGTTTGTTTTTTTTAATTTGGGGGGTATTTTTTAATAGCAAAAAGAAAAAGATATTGGGGTTGATTTACTAAAACTGGAGCAGGGGAAGGGAAACCTGATACAGCGGTGCATAGTAGCAAATCAGCTTCTAACTTCAGCTTGTTCAATTAAGCTTTGGCAATAAAACCTAGAAGCTGATTGGTTACTATGCAGAGCCGCAGCAGATTTTCCACTCCCCAGCTTTAGTAAATAACCCCTCCTTGTGTTTTTTTTTTTTTTAAATTGTCGCTCTTCTTTTGTTTATAGAGCAAAAAAAAAAACTGCAGAGGTAATCAAATACCAAAAAAGGTACAGTGTCGCACGACCGCGCAATTGTCAGATAACCGGTTCCCGACCAGTGCACGATGTACGTCGGCAGAATGGCACGGGCAGGCATATTAGCGTACAGGTACGTCCAATCTTCAATGCCGCCCTGCCATCGCGAGCGTGCCGGTCGGGACCCCCGTGAGTCCGATCGCGGGTTCCGCGGACTCGATCGCCGTGGGCATACCCGAGATCGTCTCACGGGACGGCTGAATGGAGGAAATGCCGTGTAAACAACATTTCTCCATTCTGCCTAGCAACTAGTGACGCTGATCTCTGCTCTATGTGATTGGAGCAGAGATCAGTGTTCACTAAATGAAAGCCCAACCCCCCCACAGTTAGTAACACACCCCTAGGAACACTTAACCCCTACACTGCCACCCGTTGGTTAACCCCTTCACTGCCAGTGTCATTTACACAGGAATCACTGCATTTATATAGCAGTGATTACTGTAGAAATGACAATGGTCCCAAAAATGTGTCAAAAATGTCCGATGTGTCCGCCATAATGTCGCAGTCACAATAAAAATCGCTGCTCACCGCCATTACTAGTAAAAAAAAAAAAATAATAAAAAATTATTAATAAAAATGCCATAAAACTATCCCTATTTTGTAAACGCTATAACTTTTGCGCAAACCAATCAATAATCGCAATTTTTTTTACCAAAAATATGTAGAAGAATACGTATCAGCCTAAACTGTTTTTTTATATATTTTTGGGGATATTTATTATAACAAAAAGTAAAAAATAATGTGTTTTTTTCAAAATTGTCGCTCTATTTTTGTTTATAGCGCAAAAAATAAAAACCGCAGAGGTGATCAAATACCACCAAAAGAAAGCTCTATTTGTGGGAAAAAAAGGACATCAATTTTGTTTGGGAGCCATGTCGCACGACCGCGCAATTGTCAGTTAAAGCGACGCAGTGCTGAATCGCAAAAAGTGGTCTGGTCTTTGACCAGCAAAATGGTCCTGTCTGTAAGTGGTTAAAGGTTAAATGGTTTAGGTAGCAAAAATAATAGCGTTATGCAAGTTATTCCATTCTGCTAAAATTTGATTTGGACATCTGCTGTTGGCTTCAATGACTCCCAGCAAATAAAGGGATTAAGAAGACCCTTTTAAAATATCTTACTTACTAGTCATTTGGATGTAAGACAGCTTTGGCACAATAATTTCATAAAATAATAAAAACAATTATCTATATTTGCTTGTAGCCATGTACAGTTTCCAAAAAAATGAAATGAATGAAACTGACCAAACAGTGCTATCGTTTATTTTTTATTTTTTTAATACGGCCTGATCTACTCCAGGCTAGCTGGCATACTGACATGATACTGTCAGCACTCATTGTGTTCTGACGGTTTACAATTACATAAGATTTACGGGAAAAGCTCAGCTGGGGAAGGATGTTTGAATTTTAAAATGATATTAAACCTTCAAATTTTTAAGCACTTTTAGCCGCTGATTTATTCACTTACTGAGTATACAGCTTTTTTATTTAATCCATATTAATGTTCCAGTTTAAGCTGGTGCCATGACCGCTTCCCTGTGTTTTCTGTTTAAGAGTAGCTCCTTACTCTTGCAGCATACTATGGAGCCAGCCTTGCATGCAAGGAATAGAGCAACAGTATTTCTCCCTACACTGTGTGCATCAATAGAAAAACACAGCACACCCCTACTTTCCCATTCTCCTCCCCATCTCCGTAAGCATTTTAATATTGTACATTTATCATTTATAAGCAGATACTGTATACTTAGTAGTACAGAATTTTGAAAATATGTGTGTGGACTTAGTTCTGCTTTAAATTGGACCTGAAAGCTGGAAACTACTGGCCAGTCAGCCTAACATCAATAGTAGGTAAATTATTGAAGGGGATGATAAGGGAATATATTCAAGAATTTGCAGACGAAAACAGCATCATTAGTAGTGTAGCGGTACCCCCGTAAGGGCTGCTGAGTGTTGTAGACCATCTGTCACTCTGCCCAGCCAGACACACAGTTCTCATTTACCCTCAGGCAGAAAAACAGTCCTTAAACTTTGTTTTTGTGTTTTTATTGAGGGGAATAAACTTGGATGGGGATTCGGGAGATATGGGATGCCCACTTGATTAAAGAACAAAGAATTTGGGATTTAGAAAATATATACACTCTATATATACACCTCTTCACTTCCAGCTCCAGCACATAACTTGATTACTGATCTCACTCTACAGCAGCTCACTTGATTGCTAATTTCACTCTCCAGCACACCACTTGATTTTCACTTTCCAGGACCAGCTAGTACTGAAATGCAGGCCTGATACTGGCTCAGCCAGGCTCAAAGAAGGTGCCCTTTGCAGGCAGGGACCACGGGCCCTTTTGCTGTAGCAAAAAATATGTAGATATTCCTAGTGCTAGCTGTCCACATGGTTACTGCTCATCGCACCACATCTTCAGACCCTGCCAGCCCTCCTAGCTGCAGCTGCCTCTCTCCACTGCCCAAGCCACCACAGTCCACTCCACTGGCTCTGCGCCCATTCCAGACTGCAATCTCCCAGTCCTCCCAGCCGTGTTTCCCCAGTCCTCCTGCTAGGTGTCATGCACCAGCCCTCCTGGCTGGGACCAGTTGTTCCTCCCAGGAGACTTGCCTGGCAGTGCGCTCCTGCGGTGCTCTCCTTGCTCCCATGCCTCCTGTCCAGGAAACTTCCTTGTGTTGTCAGAGGATCCTGTTCCCACCCTGCCCCAGGCCTAAGGTCCCCTCCCCCAGACTAGGGAGCTTCCTCAAAGGCCACAACAGCCCAGCACGCCATCACCATCTTCCACCCCAAACAACTCCTCCCCAGCTGGGCTGACCCTGAGTATTTAAGGAGGCTCGCTCCCTGACAATCCAGGTTGGGGATTGGTCAGGGCTCCTCAGAATACTCCAGGCACCTTCACCTTTCCTCTTCTCCTTCCTTTCCAGAAGATTCCAGCATGTTCTGGAAATAAGTGGGAGGTCTTAGTGATGCTGCCTGTGAGTCACCCAGCTCTGCCTGAGTCACTCAACCCTGACCCAGAAAGAAATACCACACAGGCTTGGCTGCAAGCCAAGCCTGACAATTTACCCATCCTCACAAGAAAAAAAACCTATTCACTCATCTAGTAACCTAGAGGGTGCTACAGTTGTAAACAGCATGGGTTTATGAAGGGTCGTTCCTGCCAGACTAATGCATTAACATTCTACGAGGAAGTGAGCTGCCATCTAGATGGATGGAGGCCTGGATTTTGCAAAAGCATTCAATACAGTTCCCCATAAACGCTTAGTGTACAAGCTGAGGTCTGCAGGCATGGACCATAAGGTTTGTTCTTGGATAGAACACTGGTTACAGGGGCATGTTCAAAGTGTGGTGATAAATAATGTGTACTCAGACTGGTCTAGAATGGAAAGTGGGGTACCCCAAGGCTTTGTTTTGGGACCAATTCTGTTTAATTTAATCATAAATGATACAGGGGATGGAATAAATAGCACAATCTCAGTTTTTGTGGACGACACAAAAATAAGTAGGGCAATAACTTCACATCAGTATATAGAAAGTTTAAAGACAGACCTGAACAAAATAATGGCGTGGGCAACTACATGGCAAATGAGGTTTAATGTGGAGAAATGTAGGGTAATGCATTTGGGGGCTTAAAACATAAACACAAACTATTCACTAGGGGGAGAATCTCTGGGGAATTAAGGATGGATAAAGATCTGGGGGTCCTAGTAGATGACAGACTGTGCAATAGCATTCAATGTCAAGCGGCAGCTACCAAGGCTGGCAGAATTATAGTATGCATAAAACAGGGGATATACTCCAGAGATAAAACTATAATCCTGGCACTTTATAAAACTCGGTTCAGGCCACATCTGGAGTATTTCATCCAGTTCTGGTCACCAGTCCTAAGAAGGGATGTGTTGGAGCTGGAGAGGGTCCAAAGAAGGGAAACAAAATTTTGAAGTGGACTGGAAGACCTCAATTACGAAGAACGACTACAGACACTATATTTATTCTCGCTGGAGAAGAGATACTTGAGAGGAGATATGATAGCGATTTACAAATACATCAACGGTGATCCCAGTGTAGGAAAAAAACTATTCAAGTGTAATGCCGCGTACACACGACCAGACTTTTCAACATCAAAAGTCTGATGGAATCATTCCGGCAGACTATTCGAACGTGTGTGGGCTGCAGCGGACTTTTGATTTGCAAAAGTCTTACAGACTTTAGAAATGGAACATGTTTCAAATTTTTCCGACAGAACTCTGCCGTACTCAGTTCCTACTGAGAAATCCGCTCGTGTGTGTGCTAGTCTGATGGACTAAAACCGACGCTAGGGCAGCTATTGGCTACTGGCTATGAACTTCCTTATTCTAGTCCAGTCATACGTCATCACGTTCAAATCCGTCGGACTTTGGTGTGATTGCGTGTGGCCAAGTCCGTTCATTCGGAAAGTCTGTCAGAACTCTGTCAGAACTCTGTCAGAACTCTGTCAGAACTCCGTCGAAAGTCTGCCGGACTTAAGTCCTGTCGTGTGTACGCGGCATAAGAGGACACGGGGCCACGCAATGAGATTGTAGAAGAAGCACTTTAACCTTAAGCTGCACAGGGGTTTTTTCACTGTCAGGGCAATAAGGATGTAGAACTCTCTTTCACAACTGGTGGTCTCAGCAGGGAGTGTGGATATTTTTAAGAGACTCCTGGGCTGCATCTTAAAGAACACAACATACAGGGAAATGATTATAGACACTGACACATGTACATCTACACAGGTTGAACTGGATGGACTATTGTCTTTATTCAAACTTACCTACTATGTAACTCCAAAAGCAAAAATTTCCTGTGTTATAGGTAACATCTAGAAACGTTTATTGTGCCTAAGAAGTACTCTGAAAAGCCTGAATGCACCGTCTGTGCTTGATTAGCTTCAGCTGAGTACAGATGTTACATATGGAATCTAAAAAAAATCTAGTGTCTGCACTATGCTATCACATACCACAGTCCCCCTGTGAGGCCTCATGCACACAGGCTGTTTTGAAAACTCTCCTGGACTCTTCTCCTCCTGGCAGTAGCGTTTCAGAAGAAAACAGCTTGATGCTTGTAAATGCTTGTAACACATTTAAGAGCGTCAAGTACTTGAGCGTTACCGTAATTCATTTCATTGGCCAGTATAATAATTTATTCTGGTCATTGAAATGAATGAATGCTCATGTGCCAAAAGAGCCTAGCGTTTACACACATTTAGATATGTTTTAAGCACATCAAGTGTTTTTTTCTGCCAAAATGCTGCTGCTCCTGGATGCACTTGCTGTGGGGTTTTTTTTTCCGCCTCTAAACCTGGGCAGGAAAAAAAAAAGCCAAATTCCCATGGGAAGTTCTGCTTTAACCACTTGTCGACTGCGCTATAGCCAAATGATGTCCAGCCAGTCCTGGGAGGGTGTCATATGATGTCCTCCTGTGAGCGCTCTGGACACAGCCAACCAGTGGCTCTTTGTCATGTGATCAGCTGTGTCAAATCACAGCTGATCATGATGTAAACACAAGCAGGTTATCACCATTTCTTTCCTCACGCTGACAGCATGAGGAGAAAAGAGCCGATAACCAGCTTGTGTAAAAGGGACATCTACACTGATAATCAGGGCACTGATTATATTGTTCTGATTACCAGTGCAGTCCCAACAGGGCCCACCAGTGCTGCCAATCAGTACCCACCAGTGCTTCCAATTAGTGCTTATCAGTGCTGCCAATCAGTGTCCATCAGTGCTGCCAATAAGTGTCCATCAGTGTCACATATCAGTGCTGCCTATCGGTGCCCATCAATGCTGCCTGTCAGTGCCTATCAATGCTGTCTATCAGTGCCACCTACCAGTGTCCATCAGTCCCACCTATCAGTGCTGCCTATCAGAGCCCATCAGTGCCACCTATCAGTATAGCCTCATCAGTGCCTCCTCATCAGTGCTCACCAGTGCTGCCTCATCAGTGCCCATCAGTGCAGCCTATCAGTGCCCGCCAGTGCAGTCTCATCAGTGCACATCAGTGAAGGAGAAAATTTACTTTTTTAGTTCACATAAATACTACTGTGGCACTGATGCCTGAAGGAGCTGCTGTTTTTTCTGGGCTTACTGATTACCTCCTCCAGCTCATAACTTGTCATTCTTGTCTAGGGGTTCCTGAGGTTGATGGCCCAGTAACTGCAGAGACCAACACTTGAATTCCTTTTTAGGGTTTTTATCTCCATAAAACAGTTGAACAAAACTCAATCTCTCAGTTAGGAATAGAGGGTATAAGGATGAAGTATAGCTCAAGTACTTTGGAACTGCTCACCTTAATAAAAGTCTCTCTTTACATAATCCAGGGAATAGCCACTCGCAACTGGATTCTTTAACTTTTGGATAAATCCTTGTTTTTGGATACTAGCAGCCAACAAGTGATTTTAGCTTAGCAAAGTCTCTGCCACCGACTTGGTTGTAAAACTTTAGATGCTCACAAAACTTAGTTGCAAACGGAAGGATAGAGGTAGGAACATTCTTACTGTACCAGTATCTTTCAGCCGGTCCATCGATACCGTAAGAAATGCGGATTCAATTAGTGTCCATAACAGCTCAGCTTCCAGGCTCTTACCGAGCAGCCAGCCTCGTGCGTGGCCCTCTTACTGAAGAGTCCTCCCCTGGTCGCGTGTAGAGTTGCTGGGCCTCTCCAAACCCGAGATGGCACCGAAACACCTTAAAATCCAGTCCTTCCAGTTACTGTGCCTCAGACTAGCCAGTTCCGAGGCTCGGAAATGGATGGATCCGCATCCCAGGCCATGAGGGCCTCTGGGGGCTGGTCAGGAGGACCAGGACCACGGAGTCAGCAATAACTTCTGGACCGTAACCCAGAACCACGTGACTTCAGTACCTTAAGTACCCTCTCCCGGAATATACAGTGAACAAACGCGCCCACTGATTGGCTCAGAGAGAGAGATTGGTACCCAATGTGTCCAACCAGACAGCGTTCTAATGCCTCTCCCAGGTGCAAACCCCACCTATGACCAGGCAGAACATTAGTACAGCCCAGCCAAACCGATGCCAAAACACAATTTTACACAATTAATCCCAAGACTCAACTACAATCTTGGGAAAAAACTCAATTTACAGACATAGCGCGTACTCATTAGGAATACCGGCGCTACACTACCAATGAAAAGCTCTATTTGTATGAAAAAAAAACAATAAAAATGTCTTAGCCCCTGTACACACGGTCGGAGAATCTGTCGGAATGCGTCTTATCGGACCGTGTCGTCAGATAATCCGACTGTGTGTGGTATGCATCGGACTGATTCCGTCCGAATCTCCGTCCGACCCAATTTTCCAACATGTTGGAAATATTTCCCAACCAACTGGGCCGGTCGGACCTAATCCGATCATGTGTATAGCATTTTGATTGGACCAAGTGCCACGCATGCTCAGATCAAATTCCTAAATCAAAGCTATTGGCTACTAGCCTGAATGTAGTCCCATCGTAACTAAATTACGTCATCACGTTCTGAAAGATCGGATTTTTCACCAACTTGGCCTGACCGTGTGTATGCAACAGTTTCGGACACAATCCGTCGGACTAAATCCGACGGGCAAAATCCGACGGATTTGGTTGGCAAAATCTCAGACCGTGTGTACAGGGGCTTATGGGTACAGTGTTGCATGACTGCGCAATTGTCATTCAGAGTGTAACGCGGCTGAAAGATAAAAATTGGCCTGGGCAGGATAGGGGGTAAAAGTGGGCAGTAGGCAAGTGGTTAAAGAGAGCAATCAAATTAAAGTAAAAGCTCTCCTCACTTCAGTTATTTAAACAGAGAATTATCAATAGTTTTCTCCCTCTCGGACCTCTGAGCAGGAGACAACACAAAACCAAGAGTGGTCCTATGCAATTCACTCTGATCTACTCTGGTCTAAGGATATTAGTGGTGTACCCCAAGGTTCAGTGTTGGGACCCTTACTTTTTAATATCTTTATAAATAATATAGGGTCTTCGATTAAAAGTACCATTTCTGTCTATTGCAGATGACATCAAGCTATGCAGTGGAATAGCGACCTTACAGGACGTCTCCAATTTATAAGTCAACCTCAATGCTCTGTTTAATTGGGCAATTGTGTGGCAAATGAGGTTTAATGTTGATAAATTACACAGTTACATAGTTAGGTTGAAAAAAAAAAGTCCATCTAGTTCAACCCCAAAAAAATCATACAATCCCATATATACAATCCTTCACAGTTGATCCAGAAGAAGGTGAAAAACCCCAGCAGAGCATGATCCAATTTGCTACAGTAAGGGAAAGAATTCCTTCCTGATCCCCCAAGAGGCAATCAGATTTTCCTGGGATCAACTTTACCTATAAATGTTAGTATAAAAAATCTAAAAACTGTGCTATAAACTATCTATCCCTAAAAAAATATAAACAGTAAGCAGCAATTATTTTGTGTAAAACAATCACAAACAGTAAATATAAAATAAATAAGAATTGCACTATATAATAAATGTGAAGCCCATAGGTGAATCCATATGGATTATAATTATCTGTACAAAAATGTCCACAAGCAATGTGATAATGTATCAATCTCCTTAATGGCAGTGTCCATCATCCAAAAACCACAGTGAATCCACCACCAGCTGTAGAAACTGCTTACCAGCTCGTGTAGAGCCCTTATTATAGGGGGTCGGTGTACGCCTGTGACTTAAAAACCAGCAGGGGCCTTTCTCCACATATCAGGGCTTCTCCACACTTCCTATGTCACTCAATGATAGGGGTTGGGCACCAAAAAGAGAGCAAAGACTCCACATAGCATAACATCCTTGGTGGGTTTATTAAGTAATAAAATGATAACACTCACAGCAGTAAGTAAGTAAAGCACCTTAAGTTTGGTGTGTCGGCCAGCACACAACTAAGCAAACCCATCCATTGGGAAATGAAAGAGATGGTGAAGACAGCACATCGCTTTGTCCTATGCATTTCGTCACAAATTATGTTGTCCTGGGGCCTGACCCTGTGCCTCTTAGCACCACAGCTCAGCTAGATCTGTTAGGCAGGTGATGAGGGTGACCTCCCGGCTGCCACCCAACGACCATATACTCCCAGCCAGGGCCACTGATAGAAATCATTGGGCCCCCTACAGCCCACCTGACGGGGCCCCCTTTAGCCCCACCCCTGGTCCCTCCTTCAGCCCCACCCCTGGTCCTGCCCCTGGTCCCTCCTTCAGCCCCAGCCCTGGCTGCTTCCCAGTGAGTTAGGACACACAGGGGTCTCAATATAAGGAGTTAAATCTCCCCCATCCACGTGACATGACAGGGGGTCGCCCATTATGAGTACACTGTTCGCAGGACACACAGGGGGCCCCCCATTATATGAAGCACAGTACACCTCTTCATACATGTTCTATCACTGTACACCTATTCACACATGTGCTGTCACTGTACACCTCTGCACACATGTTCTATCACTGTACACCTCTGCACACATGTTCTATCACTGTACACCTCTGCACACATGTTCTATCACTGTACACCTCTTCACATATGTTCTATCACTGTACACCTCTTCACACATGTTCTATCACTGTACACCTCTTCACACATGTTCTATCACTGTACACCTCTTCATACATGTTCTATCACTGTACACCTCTTCATACATGTTCTATCACTGTACACCTCTTCATACATGTTCTATCACTGTATACCTTATCATACATGTTCTATCACTGTACACCTCTTCACACATCTTCTGTCACTGTACACCTCTTCACATATGTTCTATCACTGTACACCTCTTCACATATGTTCTATCACTGTACACCTCTTCATACATGTTCTATCACTGTACACCTCTTCATACATGTTATATCACTGTATACCTTATCATACATGTTCTATCACTGTACACCTCTTCATACATGTTCTATCACTGTATACCTTATCATACATGTTCTATCACTGTACACCTCTTCACACATGTTCTATCACTGTACACCTCTTCACACATGTTCTATCACTGTACACCTCTTCACACATGTTCTATCACTGTACACCTCTTCACACATGTTCTGTCACTGTACACCTCTTCACACATGTTCTATCACTGTACACCTCTTCATATATGTTCTATCACTGTATACCTCTTCATATATGTTCTATCACTGTACACCTCTTCATACATGTTCTATCACTGTACACCTCTTCATACATGTTCTATCACTGTACACCTCTTCACACATGTTCTATCACTGTACACCTCTTCACACATGTTCTGTCACTGTACACCTCTTCACACATGTTCTGTCACTGTACACGTTCCATTGCTTTCCCCTCATGTACATATGTGTCATCGCTACACATGTGTTCCCTCAGTGCACCCCTCTGCCCACATGTTCTATCACAGTACACCATTGATGGTAAACAGGGTTGAGTGTACAGTTATAACAAGTGAGGTCACTGGCTCTTACCACTCTTGCTTCAGCAGACATTTAAATCTCCAGGCTGCACATTGTATTTCCTGCACAGACTGGAGGTCAGGAGGAGGCGGTGCAGCTCTGAGTGACAGAGCAGCAGACCAATTGGTTTGACATCCTGCTGGGAGGCAAAACTCTGTAGATAGCAGTGTAGGAGAGGCTTCCATGGTGCTGTTCTCCTCACTGACACAAGGGACATGAGCAGAGATGTGAGTGGAATGTGAGCAAGTCACACATGCAGGCTACCTGCCGTCGGTGCTGTTAAACTGAAGTCAACCCCTGCCTTGAGTTTACTCACTGTCTGGAAAGTGTTCTCCTCCTCCTCTCCAGCCTCTGAGTTGCGCCTGCCGCTCCTCACCTCTCCGGTGGTCAGACTCATCTCGTGCTGGCTGGAGAAATATATATATATTTTTTTCTATCATTCTCTGCTCAGATTGCCCGGGCCCCCCCTGCTGGCTGGGCCCGGTACAACAGGGCCAATTGTACTGGCTTATCAGCGGCCCTGCTCCCAGCAGCAGATGCGCCCACTCTTGCTCCCGGGGGCTTTCCCTTGCCCCCTAGGCCACAGCACAGCCGGCCTCTCTCCCACTGTGCTTATTACTGCTTCTAGATAAAAGCCATGGACCCAAGAGATCAAATCCTCCTCCCCTCAGGCTATTTATCTCCTCTCTCTGCATTCTGTCTTCTCCATCCAGCCAGCTGGAACTTGTAGTCCACAACGGTCCGACTCCAGTGTGAGCTTGGCTTTCTGTCCCAAGATCATTTGCTTTTTTCTTGCAAGTCCTCACTCGCTTTGCTTTCAGGATGTGAAACACAGAGTCTGAACTTAACACCAGGGGGAACAGCCTACCTGTGGCAAATGCTGCAAAGTGTCCCATGTCACTGCAGGCAATCTATCTAGCTCCTGGCTACACATGCAATGCCAAGCTGCGGTTTTCAAAGTAAGCAAATTCCTTTCTTGTATTAAAATAGGTATGGATTCCAGAGAGACAGAGATAATTTTGCCCCTGTACAAATCATTAGTAAGAACTCATCTGGAATATGCAGTTCAGTTTTGGGCACTAGTTCTCAGAAATGATATGGGGGAACTGGAGAAAGTGCAGAGAAGGGCAACCAAACTGATAAGAGGCATGGAAGAGCTCAGCTATGAGGAAAGATTAGAGGAACTGAATTCATTCTCTCTTGAGAAGAGGAGATTAAGGGGGGGATATGATCAACATGTATAAATACATAAGGGGTCCATATAGTGAACTTGATGTTGAGTTATTCACCTTAAGGGCATCACAGAAGACAAGGCGGCACACTTTACGTCTGGAGGAAAAGAGATTTAATCTCCAAATATGGAAAGGCTTCTTTACAGTAAGAGCTGCGAAAATGTGGAATAGACTCCCTCAAAAGCGGGTTCTGTCCAGCTCAGTAGATTGCTTTAAAAAAGGCCTGGATTATTTTCTTAAATGCACATAATATAACTGGATACTAACATTTATAGGTAAAGTTTATCCAAGGAATATCTGATTGCCTGTTGGGGGTTCAGGAAGGATTTTTTTTCCCCTGCTTGAGCAAATTGGATCATACTTTATTGTTTTTTTTTGCCTTCCTCTGGATCAACTGTGGGCATAGGATTGTATGTATGGAGATTTTCTATTTGCATGTGTTTTTTCTACATTGGTTGAACTGGATGGTCTTTTTTCAACCAGATTAACAATGTAACTTTCAGGGGATGGTATGACAATTTATTTCAGCTTCCAAATCAGACAGTATTTGTGGATATGCAGATACTAAATAAATTTACTCTTCTCGTTGACAAAAAGTGTCTCAGATAGCTCTGAAAAGTGTTTTCTACACATGCCTTCATTTGCCTCTCTACATAAGAGCATTGATAGCTATGACTTTATAAGGACTTTGAAGAAAGTTCCTTATGACACATAACAGCTGGAAGTGATGGTCTTCCCGGGAGCAGCTAAGTGGAATGGATATTAGCTGTCACTCATCTGAGCACACAGGAATCCCACTGGAATACTGCCTGCGATTGTCATTTTCCTTATAATACATGGCAGAATTCAACTCATCCCATGCTATTCATGGTGCATTCTGCTAAGGTAACGTTGTTGTCCTAGTGTATGATTTGTGTCAATTAGGCTGAACTCTGGGCAAGCAGCTGAACCCACAAAAAATATGCAGACATTCTTGAGATAAACACAGCCCGGTCACTGACCTTAATTGTATCCAGTGCAGTCCAGTGATTGGATATGGAAGGAGTGGCAGCGCACTGATCGCCTCGTCAATTGTTCTCTCTTCCTGTCAGCAAGCTATCTTGGCTTTCACTGCCCTTTTTTCGAGTCTCAGTCCTGCTGATTACAGGTTGGCAGGACAATAAAGTATATGTACTGTAAAGCCTCACCTTGCAAAACAACCCATTTAGTTTAAAATTGAAATGAAACGCAAAACATTTGTGTATACATATAAAAACATTATAAATACTATTTTTCTCCTTTTTTTGGAAGTGATCACATAAGTTTTGCTCTTTACTGTATACGCAGTTCAGAGAGCTAAGGGAGGAGAAAAAGCAGCACACTAGTCTTCCCAGTGGATGGCTGTGCAGGAAGGGCGTGTCAGCACAAGTCTAATCATTGGAGGAGAGCAGGCTGGGTTCCCGGGACAGCCAGAAAACTGACCACACTGTGGTCTCATTACTAGTGTGGTCGAATTTTTAAAAGAAAAGCAGAGGGCCTGCCTGGAACTGTTGCTTCCGGGCTAAAGAGTAATCCCTGCATGTCCTAGATGGGGCATTCATAGATCTTCTGCGGTTGCTTCCTCTTCTGTACCCTCCCGATTCCTTCCTTCCTTCCCCTTTCACTTATGTTTAAGAGATGTTGAGTTACTACGTTACTCGATTCAAAGTGATGTAAGTGTACGATTGGCTGGATAAGCCTTTAGGCTGATGCGCAGGTTATGGTGTTTCTTTTGACAAGATCCCCAGTGTGTTCCTATGTTTCATGTATTTGTGTCACCAGGATAAGCTATACAAGTAATGGTGGCTGTAAACATGCTTCTCAGTTTGGCAACGCTTGTATGTATACCAATGTGACAATGTGTTTCTGTAACCTGGTGTGTTCTGAGTTCATGTACTATTTTTTTTTCAATAAAAATTTATTTGAGTAAAAGGAAAGCAGAGGGACTGCCTTTAATACCAGACACTTCACATAAAGGACTCAGTACAAAGAGAGCAGGATCAGGGGCGGACTGACCATTCGGGCACTCAGGCACTGCCCGAGGGCCCCATCCCACTAAGGTTTTGGCAACCCCATCAGGGTTGCCAGCCTCAATAAAAACGGGGACGGTATGTAAAAATCGGTGTTTTAAAAAAAAATGTGATTATAACTGCCCCGCCTCTCCAGTACCTTTTCAGTGTGTGTATGTGTATTCTGTGTGTGTATATTGTGTGTCTGTTTATGTATACTGTATATATGTGTGTGTGTGTATACTGTGTGGCCCCATAATCTATTGCCTGGGGACCCCATAATCTCCTCTTGCCCGGGGGCCCCATTATCTTCTCCTATTGCCTGAAATGCTGAGGTAACATATTCTCTAATGTAAAGTACAAATCTAGGTTTTGTGAAATACATTTAACTAGTTGAAATAGGGGGAAAACACTGCGCTATAGTCAGATGTACACAAAAAAACAGCAGCCAACACTAAAACAAACAAAGTTCAACAAACAAAAGGCAAAAATAGTGTAGCGCTTCTATGGTGATAAGTGTAATCAACATGTATTAAAAAGGGTAGTCATATAACAAAAATCATATGAATAAGTAAAGCAAAGTCCAATTGGAATAGGTATAAGCTTCCGTAGTGTAGCTGGTACGGGGATGGTTGGACCGTTTCAAAGTAAGGGGAGGATCTTACTAAACGAATATGTCCATGTAAATCAGCTTGTCTGTAAACATTAAGGAAGGTAGATAAATACTTCTTACCAACTCTGTTGGACTCACACAGTCATATGACAGTTGAGTCTGTAAAGCTTGAGGTCTCAATCTGGGACCAAGGAGTGGATCGAGGAAGGTCCGTCGAACTGGTGAGGAAACTCCAAACGACTGTATGCCCAATGATGTATTTCACAGGTGGAACATCAGGATAGTTTCTAATCCAGCTCAGACGCGGCCCATTACACACCGATACTCCAATCACCCCAAAATGGAGGGGAAGATGTTAGGGGTTTAGACCAAAAAGGAAAAAAGGAAAAAGAAAAAAAGAGCTCCACATGGTGCGGGTCAGACGGTATAAAACGGTAATTTATTAAAAGTCAAAAAATTATTAATGACTTAGTGATCACAAAGAAATGGGATAAAAGTAAGAATAAAAGCAATGTAGGGTGCCAACGGCTAGCCCGACGCGTTTCGACACATATGTCTTCGACAGGGGCAACTGTCGAAGACATATGTGTCGAAACGCGCCGGGCTAGCCGTTGGCACCCTATATTGCTTTTATTCTTACTTTTATCCCATTTCTTTGTGATCACTAAGTCATTAATAATTTTTTGACTTTTAATAAATTACCGTTTTATACCGTCTGACCCGCACCATGTGGAGCTCTTTTTTTTCTTTTTCCTTTTTTCCTTTTTGGTCTAAACCCCTAACATCTTCCCCTCCATTTTGGGGTGATTGGAGTATCGGTGTGTAATGGGCCGCGTCTGAGCTGGATTAGAAACTATCCTGATGTTCCACCTGTGAAATACATCATTGGGCATACAGTCGTTTGGAGTTTCCTCACCAGTTCGACGGACCTTCCTCGATCCACTCCTTGGTCCCAGATTGAGACCTCAAGCTTTACAGACTCAACTGTCATACGACTGTGTGAGTCCAACAGAGTTGGTAAGAAGTATTTATCTACCTTCCTTAATGTTTACAGACAAGCTGATTTACATGGACATATTCGTTTAGTAAGATCCTCCCCTTACTTTGAAACGGTCCAACCATCCCCGTACCAGCTACACTACGGAAGCTTATACCTATTCCAATTGGACTTTGCTTTACTTATTCATATGATTTTTGTTATATGACTACCCTTTTTAATACATGTTGATTACACTTATCACCATAGAAGCGCTACACTATTTTTGCCTTACATTTAACTAGTTAAAGAGGAAATCCCTCTCCCAGGGGATAGGGGGTAGTGAGTACTGATATTGTCAGTATCCGCATATTTTGAATTACCACCCCTTCCCCAGCCCCCTGTGACACATCCCATCTCCCAAGAAGCTGCAGGACCATTAACAAAGCACTGTGCGATCTCGCAGATGCACAATGTGAAGCCAGCTGTGATTCCTCAGGAAGCCACAGCCACCTCCCGTATCCAAGATGGCTGCACCAGTGACTGGCAAAGGTAAGAAATAGCTACAGGGAAGCAACACTGGACCCTAGGTCACTGGTAACTGGTAACTGCCTGAGTTGTTAGAAAAAAGCTTTACTGATTCAATGCCACAAAAAATTCTATATACAATATGCCGGACAACACCTTGACGCGCCCCACTGGGCTTTTTTGTGGCACTGGCAGAGTAAAGGCTTCTTTCTAGCTTCTTAAAAACAAACATCTTTTTCAAGAGGAGCTTGTATTTCTCCTGCGGTTACTTGTGGGTTTTTCTTTGTATCCTGAACAATTCTTCTGGCAGTTGTGGCTGCAATCTTTTCTTTTCTTTTTTTCAAATAGTTTTTATTGCTTTTTCACAAAATACAGCGAAAAAGAAAAATTGCATTACTTTGAGAACATTACCAAAATAGACACAAGTTAATACCACAAGCATTTACAGTCATCAGTATACATTTGGGCAGGTTGACAATTGAGGGTGGTTACAAAGAGAGTTCTAGGCCACAAGTTCAATTTCCATCCTCGTCACTGTATTTGGGCCATACCATAGGTAGCCATGAGTATGAGTGCAAACCTTCGGCAATGCAACCATAAAAAACTAAAAGAACAGGGAGGAGGGGGAAAGGTAAGTTAATGGTCTGACCTTCCTATGCTCATATCCGTCTATTAATAGTGAGGAAGTCACTAGATCTAAATCTGGTGTTTTATTTGATATTTTTAGTCCAGATTGTCCATGTTTTCCATTTGTTATCGTTGTTTTTTGTGCCTAGATCTACCAGTAGATCTACAAGTCTATGGGAGACATCTAAAGTGCTAATTGTAAAGGTTAATATGCAAGTCATTGTCCTAAAAAGTATTTGGGGACCTGGGTCCTGCCCCAGGGGACATGGATCAATGCAAAAAAAGTTTTAAAAACTGCAGTTTTTTCGGGAGCAGTGATTTTATTAATGATTAAAGTGAAACAATAAAAGTGTAATATTCCTTTAAATTTCGTACCTGGGGGGTGTCTATAGTATGCCTGTGAAGGAACGCATGTTTTCCGCGCTTAGAACTGTCCCTGCACAAAGTGTCATTTCTGCAGGAAAAAAAGTATTTTAAAATCACTTGCGGCTATAATGAATTGTCGGCTCCCGTAATATAGAGAACACTCATTGAAAGTCATTGATAAAAAATAAAAAAAAGCATGGGGTTCCCCCAAATTCAATTACCAGGCCCTTAAGGTCTGGTATGGATATTAAGGGGAACCCTGCATTAAATTTTAAAAAAAATTGACGTGGGGTCCCCCTAAAAATCCATACCAGACTCTTTATCCGAGCACGCAACCTGGCAGGCCGCAGGAAAAGAGGGGGGGGACGAGAGAGCGCCCCCCCTCCTGAACTGTACCAGGCCACATGCCCTCAACATTGGGAGGATACTTTGGGGCTCTTTGACCCCTCAAAGCACCATGTCCCCATGTTGATGGGGACAAGGGCCTCATCCCCACAACCCTGGCCGGTGGTTGTGGGGGTCTACAGGCGGGGGGCTTATCAGAATCTGGAAGCCCCCTTTAACAAGGGGACCCCCAGATCCTGCCCCCCTGTTTGAAATGGTAATGGAATACCCCTACCATTTCACAAAGAAAGTGTAAAAAATAGTTAAATAAGACAAACACACTTTTGAAAAATTCCTTTATTAAAAAAAAAATAAAAAATAAAAATAAAAGATTCCAGCGGTGGTAATCCACTCTTGCTATCCAGCGGCGGATGATCATCTCTCCAGGGTCCAGCGATGGCTGATCTGATCCAGGACGTATGGCTGACCCTGCCCCCTCTGATGTAACGCAGGTTTCCGTTACATCAGAGGGGGCGGGGTCACCCATATGTCATTGGGGAAGCCCTGCTTCCCTCACTAGCATCAGAGAGGGGCGGGGTCAGGTGACGGGTGGCCCCGCCCTCCTCATATAAGAAACGTCAGCCGCCGGGATCCCCGCAGTGTCTCCTCCGTGGAGACAGAAGATGGATGGATGGATTCGCTGCGCTGGACTAAGAAATCACCCGTCGCTGGATCAGATCAGCCATCACTGGACCCCGGAGAGATGATCATCCGTCTCTGGATAGCAAGAGTGGATTACCACCACTGGAATCTTTTTTTAATTTTTTTATTTTTAATAAAGGAATTTTTCAAAAGTGTGTTTGTCTTATTTAACTATTTTTTACACTTTCTTTGTGAAATGGTAGGGGTACTTTTGTACGCCCTTACCATTTCAAATGGGGGGCTGGGATCTGGGGGTCCCCTTGTTAAAGGGGGCTTCCAGATTCTGATAAGCCCCCCGCCCGCAGACCCCCACAACCACCGGCCAGGGTTGTGGGGATGAGGCCATTGTCCCCATCAACATGGGGACATGGGGCTTTGAGGGGTCACAGACCCCCAAAGCATCCCCCCAATGTTGAGGGCATGTGGCCTGGTGCAGTTCAGGAGGGGGGCGCTCTCTCGTCCCCCCCCCCTCTTTTCCTGCAGCCTGCCAGGTTGTGTGCTCAGATAAAGGGTCTGGTATGGATTTTTAGGGGGACCCCCACGTCAATTTTTTTTTTTATTTGACGCAGGTTTCCCCTTAATATCCATACCAGACCTGAAGGGCCTGGTAATTGAATTTGGGGGAATCCCACACTTTTTTTTTTATCAATGACTTTCTATGAGTGTTCTCTGTATTACGGGAGCCGACAATTCATTATAGCCACGAGTGATTTTAAAGGACTTTGTTTCTGCAGAAATTACACTTTGTGAGGGACAGTTCTAAGCACGGGAAATATGCGCCCCTTCACAGGCATACTATAGACACCCCCAGGTATGAAATTTAAAGGAATATTACACTTTTATTGTTTCACTTCAATCATTATTAAAATCACTGCTCCCGAAAAAACGCCCATTTTAAAACTTTTTTTTGCATTGATCCATGTCCCCTGGGGCAAGACCCAGCTCCCCAAACACTTTTAAAGACAGTAACTTGCATATTAGCCTTTAAAATTAGCACTTTCGATTTTGAACGTTCGAGTCCCATAGTCTTTAATAGGGTTCTAAAGTTCACAAGAAGTTTAGGTCTGTTCGCAGGTTCTGGTGTGAACCGAACAGGGGGGTGTTCGGCTCATCCTTATTTACCAGCTAGGAGGGACTCATAAACATAATGGGTTTGGGTGGTCATTAAGACCTCTGAGGCATTTGGTGCCTTGTCTGCCTTCCAGTGTTTTGCTATTAGTGTTCTTGCTCCTAGCAGGATGTGGGTGATCACTGACCTGAATTCTGTCGGAAAGGTTTCAATGCCTAAGTTGATTATTGCTAGACCTGGTTTGGGACAGGTCAATACTCCAGTGATAAAATTATACACCAACAATATTGCGCAAATGAAAAAAGAAAAATTGAAGGAAAATAGAAAAATGTGAAAATATATAAGTAATAAGCTGCTAACACGCTAAAATTAGGGATTTTTTAGCTGGAAAACATGTCAAAAGTATAGTGTAAGCGCTCAACTTATATATATATGTTTCTTATAGTGCTACAAAATGATATGTGCTCAAATGTGTCAAAATATATATGAAATTACCCCAAAGAAGGGGGATAATACTGTATTATAGAAAATGAGAAAAATATATAAAAATATATAAAGTGACTTATACATATATATGTAAACCAAAAATGGTGACTGTGTGAATATTTATCCCAAAGGAGAAACAATGACTATAAATTTATGTAAATATAAATAATCACAGTGATAGAGTCCATAAATGGATATATAGTCCAAAAAACGTGCAAGATGTCAATCTGAACGTGTTGTAATAACAGCCAGGATTCTGTGATATTGTGACCGAAGAGGATAATATTTCACCCTGTGACGATCCCACCACCTTATAGGGTACAGGCTTACCGGATCTATATGACCCTAGCAGACATACGCCTCAGGGGTCAATCAAAGCTTGTGATCCCAGCCAAAATGGTCTCAAGGATTGGATGTATCAATCATGGCATATACGGTCCCAACAAACGACTATATGTAGTCAATATTCTTCATGTGCATATACAAATCCGACAACGACTCAGGCATGGAAGATGAAGAAACAAGGCCAACATGGCATAATAACGTTTAAACCTTTAATAAAAAATTTTGCTAAAACTCACATTTCCAAGATGGACAATAAAGCATGTCAGAGAGAAAGAAGTGGCAGTAGCGGAGTCCTCCCGACGCGTTTCGACCCACCGGTCATCATCTGGGGTGGGCTCACACTACTGACATACTGCCTTATATAGGTACTCACACAATAAAGTGATGCCATTCCCCCATGTGTCGCAATTATGCCCACTTCCGGTATATCCAAGATGGCGGACGGGCGTGCGTTCCACGCCTCGGTTATTATGCGTTCCACCCATGTGTCAAATCCATTTGAGCCTAAAATTCATGATTGGAAGTGGTAATAATCCCACTTCCGGTATAGGTGAAAATGGCGGCCTGGCGTGCGTTCCACGCCTCACAACAGATGCGTTCCACCCATTCACATTGATGTATAGAAAAAAGGGGTGGGAACGAACCTGCTTCATATAATGATGTATTAAATAACCAAAGGGGACCAACCTGTATGAGTCTTTAGCTATTTGGGCTTACAAATGGACATAGAGGAATGTCAAAAACACTTTTGCAAATGGTGACCCGGAACCGGAAGTGCGCATCTACGAACACACCGGAGCCGGAAGTGAGTAAAAGTCACTTCCGGTACGGAGTGGGAATGAAAACGAGGCCTGAGTACAAGGAAAACATTATCTCTTCTCTAGTACTCCTAAAAAGGTGGCGCTAATGACACCTAGTGGCCACTAATAAAATTAGAACTTGATAATACAGAAACAACACAAAAAATATGTCACATTGTGCATAATATAAATCGCATACTATGAAATAGTGACTATATGATCTGAATAACTATCTTACCATAAAACATAGAGATAGAAATAAATGAATATGTATATATACAATAAATTAGGTCATTAAAAAATAAAATGAAATAAAAATATAAAATAGAAAATAGAAAATACTTGATAAATTATACCCACAGATAAACATGCGTAATGCCAGACTGCACATTGCTAATATTACGAAAAGGTCCTATGAATCGTCTATGAAAGCATTAATGTCCCACTCCACATTCATACCAAATGGGGAGTGGGACTGAAGCTCATATATCCAAAAAGTCTCAAGCCTGGAGACCCCACGAGTGAGGGGCCCCCCTCTCCAGGGTGGAGTGTATCTATCTATCGCGACAAACTGTGTGCCACGTAAATCATTATTGTGGCATTCCCTATAGTGTTTCGGCACCGTGTGCTTGGATAATTTACTTCTGATCAGGGAGATGTGTTCGCCGACCCTCGTGGAAAAAGGTCTAGTGGTACGGCCAACATATTGCTTCCCACAGGGGCAGGTTATTAAATAAACCACATATTTAGTTTTACAGGTGCAAAAACATTTAATTGAATATCTTCTCCCAGTTACTGTAGATGTAAATTCTGAAATTTTTCGTTGTGTCAGTGCATTATGTTGACACACACTGCATTTTTTGCACGGGAAATAACCTACCAAGTTGTGAAAAAAAGTAGGCTGTGTTGGGGGATTAATGATGTTGGGGGCAATTTTGCTTTGCAAAGTAGGAGCCCCTCTAAATAAGACATTTGCTCTTTCAGGGAGATTTGGACCAAGCACAGGATCTTTTCTCAAAACCTCCCAATGTTTACTAAAGATCTTTTTTACTTGCCTGTATTGCATATTAAAGGTGGTTATAAAGGACCACTTAAATTTATCATTGTCATTCCGAGGGGTTTTAACCTGCAGAAGAGTGTCCCTGTTTATATTTGAGACTTCCTGTAGTTGTTTTTCCAGAGTGGGTGCATGATACCCCTTATCCAAGAACCGTTGTTTTAAACAGTTTGCCTGATCCACAAAAGTGCAATCATCGGTACAGTTACGACGCAGTCTAATAAATTGACTGCGAGGAACAGAGGTAAGCCAGCTTTTATGGTGGCAGCTATCGATGGCAATGTAGCTATTGCGGTCGGTAGACTTGAAGTGGGTTTTAAAACTGAAACCCCCTGATGTAATTCCAATCTCCAAATCTAAAAATTGTATTTTGTCAATGCTGGTCTGGTAGGTTAGTGAAATTCCCCTATCATTATTGTTCAGACCACTAAAGAATTCGCAAAGCGCATCAGAGGTACCTCCCCATAGGAGGAGGATGTCGTCTATGTACCGGACCCACAAAATCAATGATGGGCTCCGTTGAGCATAGACGACATCCTCCTCCCATTTGGCCATGAAAAGATTGGCCAGACTGGGCGCAAATTTGGCCCCCATGGCCACACCCCTTTGTTGTGAGTAATACTGGCCATCAAACCAAAAATAGCTGTGGCTGGTAGCAAATTCCAATAATTCTATAATGTAATCACGTTGACAGAGGACTAACGTATGTTCCTGATCTAGAAAGAAACGTACCGCTTCAATTCCCTTATCCTGTGGAATGCAGGTGTATAGGGATGCAACATCCGCGGTAGCTATAATACAATGTCCTTGGAATTGTATACCTTCCAATTTTCTGATGGTATCCCCAGTATCCTGTATATATGAGGGCATCTTTCTCACGAGTGGTTGGAGATAGAAATCTATATACCTGCCTATACGTGCTGTGACAGAATTGATGTCACTCACGATTGGTCTACCGGGGGGGGCCGTCAAGCTCTTATGGATTTTGGGCAGATAGTAGATGGTAGGTATTCTAGGGGATGCCGGGACCAAAAAGGCTTTTTCTTTTTTGTTCAAGATTTTTTGTTCATAACCCTTATCGATAAGGGCTTTTAGTTGTTTTTTGTAAACATTAGTGGGGTTGTTAGGTAATTTGCAATATGTGTCTGGCTCACTCAAAATATTTGCCATTTCCTCCTCATACTGGATCTTGTCAAGTATAACTATGCCCCCTCCCTTATCGGCAGGGCGTATTATAACTTGCTTCTGGTCACAGAGAGACCTCAATGCGACTTTTGGCAAAGAAGTGTGGTGATGCTTTTTGACTGGTAATTTGGCTAAATCGCTGAGTACCAAATCTCTAAAAATTTTCACTGCAGGAGCAGTGGGTACTGGAGGAGAAAAGAGGGAGGGATTAGATAGCCCTGAGTGGACAGTACCTGACGTGCTGGCATGATAGTCTGTGCGATACGGATTAGATGTAAGATATCTTTGAATACTCATCTTCCGTGTAAATTTGTGTATGTCTATAAATGTGGAAAATTTATTGAGTTTGTTAGGAGGTGCAAATTTTAGGCCCTTGTCTAAAACTAACATCTCTTCGGATGTAAAAGACTTGGAGCTCAAATTAAAAACCCCCTGCCCTATCAGAGCCTTCTTCTCTTTCCGTCTTTGTAATCTCCTTCCCCCTCAACAACCAATACTCCAGTGATAGTTGATATCATGCGAAAGATAGAATTCCAGACACTGGTTAAATGTCTGCACGTCCAAAACATACAGTGCCTTGCGAAAGTATTCGGCCCCCTTGAACTTTTCAACCTTTTGCCACATTTCAGGCTTCAAACATAAAGATATAAAATTGTAATTTTTTGTGAAGAATCACCAACAAGTGGGACACAATTGTGACGTGGAACGAAATCTATTGGATTTTTGAAACTTTTTTAACTAATAAAAAATGAAAAGTGGGGCGTGCAAAATTATTCGGCCCCCTTGCGTTAATACTTTGTAGAGCCACCTTTTGCTGCGATTACAGCTGCAAGTCGCTTGGGGTATGTCTCTATCAGTTTTGCACATCGAGAGACTGAAATTCTTGCCCATTCTTCCTTGCAAAACAGCTTGAGCTCAGTGAGGTTGGATGGAGAGCGTTTGTGAACAGCAGTTTTCAGCTCTTTCCACAGATTCTCGATTGGATTCAGGTCTGGACTTTGACTTGGCCATTCTAACACCTGGATACGTTTATTTGTGAACCATTCCTTTGTAGATTTTGCTGTATGTTTGGGATCATTGTCTTGTTGGAAGATAAATCTCCATCCCAGTTTCAGGTCTTTTGCAGACTCCAACAGGTTTTCATCCAGAATGGTCCTGTATTTGGCTGCATCCATCTTCCCCTCAATTTTAACCATCTTCCCTGTCCCTGCTGAAGAAAAGCAGGCCCAAACCATGATGCTGCCACCACCATGTTTGACAGTGGGGATGGTGTGTTGAGGGTGATGAGCTTTGTTGCTTTTACGCCAAACATATAGTTTTGCATTGTGGGCAAAAAGTTTGATTTTGGTTTCATCTGACCAGAGCACCTTCTTCCACATGTTTGGTGTGTCTCCCAGGTGGCTTGTGGCAAACTTTAGACGAGACTTTTTATGGATATCTTTGAGAAATGGCTTTCTTCTTGCCACTCTTCCATAATGGCCAGATTTGTGCAGTGTACGACTGATTGTTGTCCTATGGACAGACTCTCCCACCTCAGCTGTAGTTCTCTGCAGTTCATCCAGAGTGATCATGGGCCTCTTGGCTGCATCTCTGATCGTTCTTCTCCTTGTCTGAGCTGAAAGTTTAGAGGGACGACCAGGTCTTGGTAGATTTGCAGTGGTCTGATACTCCTTCCATTTCAAAATGATCGCTTGCACAGTGCTCCTTGGGATGTTTAAAGCTTGGGAAATCTTTTTGTATCCAAATCCGGCTTTAAACTTCTCCACAACAGTATTACGGACCTGCCTGGTGTGTTCCTTGGACTTCATGATGCTCTCTGTGCTTTTAACAGAACCCTGAGACTATCACAGAGCAGGTGCATTTATACAGAGACTTGATTACACACAGGTGGATTCTATTTATCACCATCAGTCATTTAGGACAACATTGGATCATTCAGAGATCCTCGCTGAACTTCTGGAGTGAGTTTGCTGCACTGAAAGTAAAGGGGCCGAATTTTGCACGCACCACTTTTCAGTTTTTTATTTGCTAAAAAAGTTTAAATTATCCAATAGATTTCGTCCCACTTCACAATTGTGTCCCACTTGTTGGTGATTCTTCACAAAAAATTACAATGTTATATCTTTAAAAGTTCAAGGCGGCCAAATACTTTCGCAAGGCACTGTATGTAATAAATTCCCTATTTCTCCACAGTTTCTCCAGCATAGGGGAGAATGCTGCGTTCCAAACTTAGATATTCTATAGGGCGTAAGGGACCACCTAAGAGCTATCTTCTGGGACAACTCCCAATGATTTACACATTTGGAAGCTTTGTAAGTTGTGTGAAATGTGGATTGCCACTGTGCATTCGTGGAGCTTTCCCCCAAATCTGTCTCCCATTTCATAAAAGGGATAGATCTAGTGAAATCTAGTTTATGCTGAAAAAAGTTGTAGAGCAGGGAGATCCCCTCGGGGGGGCTGGTTTTGTGGTGTAAAATCGCCATATTTCCTTCAGCATCTGTATATGGTTTGACTTAATAGATCCTAAAAAAGTGGGTAATCTGAATATATTTATAGAGGTCTGAGGAGGGGAGGTTAAATTGTTCAGCAAAGGTAACCGGGGTGTCGTCTAGGTAAAGGTTGTCAATTACTTTAATGCCTCTGTGATACCAGCTAGTGATATTTAAATTTGGAATAGCGTGAGATAGGATTGATAGAGGTATAGGGATATCTATTTGATCGTGATTCAAGGTCGAGAACTCGCAAAGATCCCTCCACGCCAGCAAGGAAGCCTGAATGGTGAAGGGTAGGCCCTGTAAGGGAAAATGTTTCCAGACATCTAGTAGCAGAAAGTCTTTCAAATTTTTAATCGGGCTTAGAGCTTTTTCAATGTTACACCATGGAGGCTCGGATGATGGGTCAAACCAGTTTTTAAGTTGGGTTAAGGTTGCCGCTCTAAAATAGTCTTTGATGTCCACATAACCCATACCACCTGTCAATCTATGCTTGATCAATAGGGCCTTAGTACACCTAGGTTTATTTGATTTCCAGACATAATTGGAGAGTAAAGCATTGAGAGCTTTGATATACTTATTTTGTATTGGGATTGTTAGTGTCCTAAAAATATAAAGTATCTGTGGTAGTAGCAACATCTTAAACAAGGCTAGTTGTCCCATCCACGTTAATTCTATATGAATTAGTGTTTTTGTTTCCCTGGAGAGTTTGTCAAGTAGGGGCATATAATTAGCTGGCACTAGGTTTTATAGATTTTTTTTGTCAATTTTATGCCTAGGTAGGTGATACTTGGACCACTCCATGCGTACGGAATATTGCAGGTAGATAGGATTTTACAGCGGAGGGGTGCCCATTTCAAGAATAATAGATTTTGCAAAGTTAAGTTTGTTCAGTTAGGGTGTTATGTACATGTAGGAGTGACACTTTAGGTGATGTTAGAAATAGAATAATGTCATCTGCAAATAGATTTATGTTGTGTGATTGTCCTTGGATGGTAAAGCCTGATATCTTGGAGTGGGTTTGGATACTCTCTGCTAGGGGCTCTATAAGTAAATTAAAGATTGAAGGGAAAGGGGGCACCCTTGCCTAGTACCATTAGATATAGTGAATGTGTCTGAAAGTAGGTTGGACGTGTAGACCTGGGCACAGGGAGATGAGTACAAAGCTAGTATTGCTGGCAAGATGGGTCCAGCAAAGCCGAACTTCTGCAATGTATATCTCATGTATCCCCAATGAATCCTGTTGAACGCCTTCTCCGCGTCCAAAGAGAGGAGCAGAGAAGGCGTCCAACAGGAGCAAGCATATTGAATGATACCAAGGACTCTTCTGGTAGCATCTGAAGCTTACCTACCCGGGGTGAAACCCGATTAATACGATTTAATAAGGGAAGGTAGGATAGGGAGCAACCTGTGAGCTATAATTTTTGCATATACCTTGACATCTGTGTTAAGTAATGATATTGGTCTAAGATTTGGGGGGGAAATCAACTTTTTACCTGGTTTTGGGATTGTAACCACTAAGGCTTTCAACATTTCAGTGGGAAACGAGGCAGAGGACACCGCAGCCGAATATAGCTTCTGTAATGTCGGGGCCAAACTAGTTTGGAGCGTTTTGAAATAGTCATTGGGTAGACCATCTGGGCCTGGTGATTTTTCCAATGGTAGGGTACTAATTGTTTTCTTGATCTCAGACTCCGTTATGGGCTCATTAAGAGAATTAAATTGTGTTTGCGAGAGGGATGGGAGATTAATTTTTGCTAGAAATGCTTGTATGCTCTCTTCATTTGGTTGGGGGGTGTTGGGATCTTTTTCCAGATTGTACAATGATGCATAGTATTGGGCAAAAGAATTAGCTATCTCCTTGGGATAAATTATTTTGTGGTTATCAGAGGGATGCAGCAGGTATGCGATTTTGGCTTTAGTCCTAGCCATTTTAAGTCTCTGGGCTAGGAATTTGTCCGCCCGATTCCCTGCTGAGTAGTGGGGTAGTTTTAAAAAATTAATATGTTTATCATACTGCTCAATGAGCAGGAGTCTGAGATCTGATCTAAGCCGATAGATTCTTTGGGCGGTGGATGGATTTGAGTTATTTTTTTTAATTTCTACGTTTTTGAGTTCATTCATGAGTGAATCAATCCTCTGTGCCCTCCACCTCTTCTCCCGAGCACAAATCTAGAGGATAATCCCCCTAATAAATGCCTTATGGGCGCACCACAACATTGCAGGATCACTGACAGAATTGGTTTTTACATCAAAGAATTCAGCCAAGCTTTTTTCAATAGTTGTCACATGTGAGGCATTTTGAAATATGCGTGAATTAGCTCTCCATACGTAAGCAGGACTGGGGGTGTGCCCCTCCACCACCATGATCGATACAGGAGCATGGTCTGACCACGCAATGTTGTGGATGGTGGAGGAGGACACCGCCTGAAGTAGCATCTTATCAACAACTATTAAAGCTATTCTTGAGTAAGAATTGTACCTGGCAGAGTGGTAGGTATAGTCTTTCTCATTGCCGTGCTGGATTCTCCATACATCATATAGGTCTTTTGAGTGCAGTATGGGTTGTAGCGAAGGGGAAGGTCTTTTGGCCTTGGATGTGGTGTCCATTAGATGGTGCACTGTGACATTGTGTTCCCCACATATCACCAGTGAACCCTGCTTGACAGCGCATATTTTGTGATAGAGTCGGCCCAGAAAGCAGATCTGACAGGAATTTGGTGCGTATAGGTTTGCTATAGTTAACATTTTGTTGTTGAATTCTCCAACAAGGATGAGATATTTGCCTGTTGGGTCGATATAAGTGTTCAACACAGTTAGGGACACAGAGTCTCTGGCAGCAATAAGAACCCCTTTCTGTTTTGTTACTTCTGAAAGTAAGGTGTGTTACCATGAGAGAAATGGGACTCTTGAAGACATAAGACATCCGCCTGGAGGTCAATTGCTTCCCTCCAAGCTGATGCTCTCTTGGCCAGTTGATTAAGCCCATTTAAGTTAAATGAGACTCATTTTAGAGCCATAGGTAGACAATAGGTATGCGTGATGGTTGTTCCTTAGTTTCAGTTACGAAGTCCATTTTGTTGTAGGAGCTCGGTGGTAGATTCTCAGAACGGTAGAGTTGACTTCCATCATGGTTGGGATATTGAAGATCTCTTGGAGGCCAGACCATTAGGAGGGAGAAAAGGGAAAACTGGGGAAAGAGTTTGAAGTTAAAGTACGTAAAAAAAAACAGATAACATAATAAAGGGACGTATGCAAACTTTATCCTGAGGGCATAACATCTGCCCATAACTCGGAGGGGGTAAGATTCGCAACTGGAACCTCCAGAATTTTTTTGGAACCATTATTTAGAAAATATACGTAATTTCTTATGAGTGGGTGCTTTAGAGTTGTGTTGTTTGCTGCTTTTCTTCCTAGACACCGTTTGCCATTCGTATTGGGTGTCTGGCTTTGCAAGGGGGGAAGAACCCGATGGAGGCTGGTCCGGCAGAATATTCAGGGACCTGAGTAGCTCCAGTCCCTCCTCCAGATCCGAGACCACCAAGGTGTTTCCCTCATGGGTGACCATCAGTTTTACAGGGTATCCCCAGCGATATTGAATATTGTGGTGGTGTAGAGCTTTGGTCACAGATAGTAGCGATTTGTGCTTTTGCATTGTAAATTGGGAAAGATCTGCGAACAGTTGAATATGCGCATATCTTTCCGAGGGTTGTTGATTTTTGCAAAACACAGTCATTAATTGTTGCTTTACTTGGAAGAATTTCACACGCATTAGAACATCTCGGGGGGATGTTCTCTGGAAAAAATGATGGCTTATGCACTCTATATATGCAATCTATTTGCATTTCAGACTCGGAAATGGAGGGTAGCAAGGTCTTTATTAGATCCTGGGCATACTGTTGGAGCTGCACGGGAAGAACCGTTTCTGGGACCCCCCGGCCCTTGACATTGTTCCTCCATAACCTGTCTTCCAGATCCGCGACCTTGGATCTGAGCCATGGGACCTCCTCAGCATGGTAATTGTGAGCGTCAATTAATAAGTTGTGTGATGCCGCAAAATCACCCATTTTGGACTCTATATAGCTCACCATTTCTTATAAAGCGCCTAGCTCAGTTTTAAAAGTGGTGGCACATTGCAGCATGTCTTTATGCATTGAGCTACGGAGGGACACTAGCATATCCTTAAGAGTTGTGTCTGAAACTGGCTTACCCGTAGCGGGTAATGCGGTAAATGGATCCACTAGCTCCCTTGTGTCGTCCATGGGATCCTGGGCTGTGCTGTGCCTGCTGAGTGGGGTCCTCCAGCCACGGCTTGGACTTCGCTGGGCTTGAGGCAGAGCTGTTTTGTGTGGCTGGGCTGGATGCCTCCGACCGCGAGCTGCCTGTGGAGGAGGGAGAGGTGTTCCCGGCCTCGGCGCCATCTTGGGAGATGTCCCGGTCTCTCGGGAGGAAGAAATCCTGTTATTTCTTCAGATGTGCTCCATTACGGGCCATCCCGCGGGCTCGACCGCTGCTTCAGGCTTTTCCCGGGTGTGGTGTTCAGGAATGGTGCCATCGCTAATGTCACTGGTTCTGAAGGCTGAAGCAGAGCTGTGCGATCACGTGTCCATTCAGCTGCACGGTAGCCACGCCCCCCAATGCAATCTTTCTTGATCTACCTGACTTTGGCTTGGTATTAAGAGATCCCCAAATTTTCAAATTCTTGATAAGTGATCAAACAGTACTTACTGACATATTCAAGACTTTGGATATCCTTTTATATCCTGTTCAATCGTTTTAAAGTGCCATTACCTTGTTACACAGGTCTTTTGACAGTTCTTTTCTGCTCCCCATGGCTCAGTATCTAGCCTCCTCAGTGCATCCACGTGAGCGCTAACAAACAAATTTACTTTTTATGCACAGACACTAATTTAAATATTTTTTTAAAAACACAGATGTGGGGAATTAACCTTTTTTATTGCAATTTTAATCCTGTGTGTGTCATCTTGTGTGTCTGTACCAAGGTCAAACATTCCAGGG
Source organism: Lithobates pipiens (assembly GCF_037356315.1). Lineage (NCBI taxonomy): Eukaryota > Metazoa > Chordata > Amphibia > Anura > Ranidae > Lithobates > Lithobates pipiens. The sequence goes on from NW_027507790.1 coordinate 229,481,762, forward strand.
TATGTAAACTTTTGATCAGGGCCATTTGGGAGTTTTATGTTTTCATTGTGATTCAAAAATGAGCCAAACAACTATATGCTAATAAATGGCTTCATGTGATCACTATCCTTAAATAAAAGACAGTTTTTTGGCATGATCAGACATATTTTCAGTATCAATGCCAAAATGATTTTTGCCAGGGGATGCAAACTTTTGAGCAAAACTCTATGTCTTACTTTTATAGCATGATTAATAACAAAGCTATTTATAAATTAAAGTGGTCTTAAAGTCTATTTTTTTTCTCTAAAAATAACAAACATGTTATACTTACCTGCTCTGTGCAGTGGTTTTGCACAGGGCAGCCCAGATCCTCCTAATCTCAGGTCCCTGGCTGGAGATTCTCGGGTCCTCCCTCCTGTCGAGTGTCCCCAGGGCAAGCAGCTTGCTGTGGGGGCACCCAAGCCAAGTCAGAGATTCCTGTGTCCATTCAGACAAGAAGCTTTGGTTCAGCCCCACCCCCTCTATTTCCTGATTGGCTAACTGACTTTGATTGACAGCAGTGGGAGCCAATGGTGCTGCTGTTGTTTCTCACTCAATCAGATAGAGAGTTCTGGACCTTTGGGGCACTCATGGACATCGCTGGCAAGAGAGGGGGCTCAGGTAAGTATTAGGGAGGGCTGGGGCGGCTGCTGCTGCATAGACTGCATTAAGAAAAAAAAACTGACTTCTGACTTTACAACCCCTTTAATAAATATTTTTTAAAATATGTATCACCAAATGAAATGCAAATGATTCATATCTGCCTGTAGTTTTGCTTTAAGGAAAAAATCGTCTCACCCTATTTTCCATGGGCATGCTTCCTTAGCTCATATCCTGTTTTCCAGTTCAAACTGGAGCTTACCTTTAACTCTTCTGTAAGCAGAGGACTTGAAGTCTAGATGACCATGCCGAATTTAACATCAGTAGCATCAATATGTGTCTGTTATCTTGAAAAATAACTATATTACTAATTATATACAGTGCCTTGTGAAAGTATTCGGCCCCCTTGAACTTTTCAACCTTTTGCCACATTTCAGGCTTCAAACATAAAGATATAACATTTTTATTTTTTGCGAAGAATCACCAACAAGTGGGACACAATTGTGAAGTGGAATGAAATCTATTGGATTTTTGAAACTTTTCTAACTAATAAAAAAATGAAAAGTGGGGCGTGCAAAATTATTCGGCCCCCTTGCGTTAATACTTTGTAGAGCCACCTTTTGCTGCGATTACAGCTGCAAGTCGCTTGGGGTATGTCTCTATCAGTTTTGCACATCGAGAGACTGAAATTCTTGCCCATTCTTCCTTGCAAAACAGCTCGAGCTCAGTGAGATTGGATGGAGAGCGGTTGTGAACAGCAGTTTTCAGCTCTTTCCACAGATTCTCGATTGGATTCAGGTCTGGACTTTGACTTGGCTATTCTAACACCTGGATACGTTTATTTGTGAACCATTCCTTTGTAGATTTTGCTGTATGTTTGGGATCATTGTCTTGTTGGAAGATAAATCTCCGTCCCAGTTTCAGGTCTTTTGCATACTCCAACAGGTTTTCATCCAGAATGGTCCTGTATTTGGCTGCATCCATCTTTCCCTCTATTTTAACTATCTTCCCTGTCCCTGCTGAAGAAAAGCAGGCCCAAACCATGATGTTGCCACCACCATGTTTGACAGTGGGGATGATGTGTTGAGGGTGATGAGCTGTGTTGCTTTTACGCCAAACATATCGTTTTGCATTGTGGGCAAAAAGTTTGATTTTGGTTTCATCTGACCAGAGCACCTTCTTCCACATGTTTGGTGTGTCTCCCAGGTGGCTTGTGGCAAACTTTAGACGAGACTTTTTATGGATATCTTTGAGAAATGGCTTTCTTCTTGCCACTCTTCCATAATGGCCAGATTTGTGCAGTGTACGACTGATTGTTGTCCTATGGACAGACTCTCCCACCTCAGCTGTAGTTCTCTGCAGTTCATCCAGAGTGATCATGGGCCTCTTGGCTGCATCTATGATCAGTCTTCTCCTTGTCTGAGTTAAAAGTTTAGAGGGACGGCCAGGTCTTGGTAGATTTGCAGTGGTCTGATACTCCTTCCATTTCAAAATGATCGCTTGCACAGTGCTCCTTGGGATGTTTAAAGCTTGGGAACTCTTTTTGTATCAAAATCCGGCTTTAAACTTCTCCACAACAGTATTACGGACCTGCCTGGTGTGTTCCTTGGTCTTCATAATGCTCTCTGCGCTTTCAACAGAACCCTGAGACTATCACAGAGCAGGTGCATTTATACAGAGACTTGATTACACACAGGTGGATTCTATTTATCACCATCAGTCATTTAGGACAACATTGGATCATTCAGAGATCCTCGCTGAACTTCTGGAGTGAGTTTGCTGCACTGAAAGTAAAGGGGCCGAATAATTTTGCACGCACCACTTTTCAGTTTTTTATTTGCGAAAAAAGTTGAAATTATCCAATAGATTTCGTTCCACTTCACAATTGTGTCCCACTTGTTGGTGATTCTTCACAAAAAATTAAAATTTTATATCTTTATGTTTGAAGCCTGAAATGTGGCAAAAGGTTGAAAAGTTCAAGGGGGCCGAATACTTTCGCAAGGCACTGTACATAATTCAGTCTTCAGTCTTTATTATTTATGGATATGTAAGGCTTTACTTAAAAAACTTTGCTGTAACAAATGTACAAAGATGTAAAAAAAAAAAAATACAGTTACCTTTTCATGTGTTTATTTTTTAATATTGTATTTGTATCTGAAAATTACAGTATTGAACAGAGGCACACTACCACTTTGAGGGGACAGTGCCTTCTGCAAAGTAAAGACCTGTTTGTTAATGAATCCTCCAGCCTACTGTACATACAATCACTATAGTAGAGCTGACATAGTAATCACATTATTGAGAGTCACTCCATTTAGTTAATTGGTAGTAGGGACTAAAGGATTCATACAGAGCCCGGTCTGACAGTCAATAGCCTTGCACTGTTGCAACTACTACCTGTCAAATGAAAGAGAGAGAAAGTCTCCCCAAAGGTAAAATTGACAGCAGAAAAAAAGAATTCTAATAGCGTTGGGGAGGATTTGAATCCTATCAGGTTTTATTGCTGTCTGAATCTCCTAGACCAGGGTTTCTCAACAAGGGTTTCTTCAAAGGTTGCTAGGGGTTCCTTGAGCGAGGAGCAATTTATGCATCTCAGATAAGTTCCCACTGACATCGTTGATCTTTTTAGCTATCTATAATGGGGTAATTCTTCCCAATGACCACAAGTGTAAGAATCATTCTGCCCACTGTTCATAGCATGAGTTGTACATATAGAAATTATTAGCAGGGGTTCTCTGAGACCAGAAAGTTATTTCAAGCGTTCCTCTATGTTGAAAAGGTTGAGAAAGACTGTGCTAGATAAAGGATATAAGGCATGTAGCACTAACCCCCGAAGGAGCGGCTGAATTTTTCTGGGATTACCGATTACCTCCTCCAGCTCATACTGGTTGTCCTTGTATAGGGGTACCCAGTAACTTTAGAGACCGACACTTGAATTCCTTGTTAGGATTTTTATTTCGCATAAAACGGTTAAACAAACTCAGTCTCTAAGTTGGGACTAGAGGGTATCAGGGTAGAGTTTAGCCCAGGTGCTTGGAAGTGTTGACTTCAATAAAAGTCTTTCTCTATGTACACAGTCCAGGAAACAGCCACTCGCAACTGGACTCTTTAACTGTTGGATAAATCCTTAAGTTTTGGGTTTAGCAGCCAACAGGTAATTCTAGCTTTTCAAAGTCTCTCACGCAGACTTGGTTGGAAACTTGGAAACTTAGTTACAACTGGAAGGGTAGAAGTAGGAACTTTTCTTACAGTACCAGAATCTTTCAGCAGGCCCGGCGATACCGTAAGAATTGTGGATTCAATCAATCATCCATGGCAGCTCAGCTTCCAGGCTCTTACCGAGCAGCCAGCCTTGTGAGTGTCTCTCTTACCGAAGAGTCCTCCCCTGGTCGCATGTAGAGTTGCTGGGCCTCTCCAAAACCTGAGACGGCACCGGAACACCTTAGAATCCTCCTTCCAGTTACTGCGCCTCGAACTATCGAGTTCTGAGGCTCGGAAAGGGATGGATCTGCACCCCAGGCCATGAAGGCCCCTGGGGGCTGTCAGGAGGACCAGGACCACGGAATCAGCAACAACTTCTGGACCGGAACCCCCGAACCACGTGATTTCGACACCTTAAGTACCCCTTCCCGGATTATGCAGTGAGACTGATTGGTTCCGAAACAGAGATTGGTACCCAATGCGTCCAACCAGACTGTGCTCTATAGCCTCCCACAGGTGTACAACCCCACCTATGACCAGGCAGAACAGCCCAGCCAAACTGATGCCAAAGTACAATTTAGCACAATTAGCCCCAAAACTCATTACAGTTTTGGGCGAAAAACTAAACTTAATATATAGTGCGTACTTGTTAGGAGTACTGGCGCTACAGGCAGAAGAACGCAGAAACAGAAAGAATTTTAAACTTGACATAGGTTCTAACCTTTCACAGTCCAAAACTGAAAAGGAAAACAAATGACTGGAGTTCAGTTTTAAAAGCAGACCTTCAGGCTTTATATTTTGCAAGGAGGTTCCCTGCGTGACTCTTTGTAAGTTTCCCCTATACAGATGGATCCAATATGTGCTGTCTGTAGATACCAGTACCCTGCTGCCTAGACCCCAGGTCTGCAAATGTCATTTGGTAAATGTGTTCCTGAGTTCAAGAGCAAGCAAGAATAAAAAAAAAAGTCACAAATCTATTTACTTGTTTGTGTAAAGCCTTAACAACTGTATTCTATACAGGCTGTGCTGTTTGACTTTATAGCTGAAACACAATGTAATTGATTGCCTACTATAGAAAGAGCAAAGCCGGCATCTGCTGTACCAGCAAGAACTAAATAAGACAATGCATTAAGGCTGAACCTGCAATGAATAAATTCCAGCTCAGCTTTCTCGGGGAGCATTAATACAGTCAGGGGATTGATTGTGCTTATTACTCTCTGCAAGAATAGGATCCAAGGATAACTAAGCCATTTCTTTACCTCGTGATTCACCAAAGAGCTAGAGCATACATTTTTCCTAGCAAGAAGTAATACTGCACATGACTGATTTTGCTTGTACCTATCCTCTCAAATTCTAAAATTTCAGTTTTAAACCAACAAAGAGCAGCCTTAAAGTGTTATTAAACTCAGAACAGTAAAATCTGTCTGTATATGCAGTAAAGCATGCTTGTTATACTCACTATAGAACCTAAGGGGTTAATCCTCTGCAATGTGTAAAAAGGCTGTTTGATCCTGTCTTCTCTGATCCTCCCCTTGGGCCTTGGAGGCACTCTGCATATGCTCAGTTTGGTGTGTATTGCTAGATAGTTTTTTTTGGGTAGCGTGCATGTGATCGGCACAGGGACAATCAGCACTGTCCAGACAGGGCAGAGGAGAAAGTAAACTCATCCTACAAGCTTTATCCAGACACCGGTAGAAGTCACAAGACTGCTATATAATGCTGATGAAAAAAAGGTATTTAGCAGTTTATATTTACTAAAATAATTGCTTTTCCATGTTCTGTATACTGTGGTAGGCCAGATATAGTGAACGCAGGCTCCTGGGTTTAGTGACACTTTAAGTGCTAGTAAAGCTAATGTGTGTTGCAATAGGCCAATCCTTTCAAAGTGTATGTAAAGCGAGAACCTTTTTGGAATTTTTTTCGAGAGTGCTAAGACCCTCTGGACAGGCATAAGACCTGTGAAAATAAAAATAAAAAATAAAAAAACAAGAAAAGAAAGCGTCCTGTGCCTGTCTAAACTAGAGCTCAAGAAATACAATACTGTGCAAAAGATTTAGGCAAGTGTGAAGAAATTCTGTAAAGTAAAAAATATATATTTTATTGTTATTTTTTATTGTTTATATTTTATCAAATGGCCAAAAGTGGTCTTTGTGGAAGAATTGCAGCCAAAAAGCCATACCTTTCGACATGGAATCAAGGCTAAGTGACTCAACTACACACCAAAACATAGGAACTGGGATGGAAAAAAAGTCAGCATTTGCTCTGGACTGATGAATCAAAATGTGAAATGTTTGGCTGTAGCAGAAGGCAGTTTGTTCACTGAAGGGCTGGAACGCGGTACAATAACGAGTGTCTGCAGGCATCAATGAAGCATGATGGAGGTTTCTTGGGTGACCTTGCATAGGATATTAAAAATGAATCAAATAGCATTTTGAGTTTGTGGTGCTCAGATACAGTTAAGGTCCACTTTAAATATTGACCTACTGGCAATCAATAAAGAACATATTAAACCACTTAAGGACCACCTCACGCCGGTATACGTCGGCAGAATGGCACGGCTGGGCACAAGCACGTACAGGTACGTTGCCTTTTAAGTGCCCAGCCCTGGGTCGCTCATGCCGGCGGCGTTCTCGCGACCTGGTCCTGAGCTCCGTGACCGTGGCCGCGGGACCCATTGGCTGCCGTGTCCCACGATCGGGTCACAGAGCTGAAGAACGGCGAGAGGTAAGTGTAAACAACCCTCTCCCCGTGCTTCCTAGTGAGCCTGTCACTGATCGTCTGTTCCCTGTCATAGGCAATCAGTGACATCACACGCCAAGCTACGCCCCCCTACAGTAAAAAAAACACACACACTCACACTTAACCCCTACACTGTCCCCTAGTGGTTAACCCCTTGACTGCCAGTGCCATTTTTGCAGTAATCAGTGCATTTTTAATTGCACTGATCGCCGTAGTAATGCCAATGGTCTCAAAAATGTGTCAAAATTGTCCAACACGTCTGCCATAATGTCGCAGTCACAATAAAAATAACTGATCACCGCCATTACTATTAAAAAAAAATTATTAATAAAAATGTCATAAAACTATCCCTTATTTTGTAGACACTATAACTTTTCCGCAAACCAATCAATAAACTCTCATTGTGATTTTTTTTACCAAAAATATGTTGAAGTATACGTATCGGCCTAAACTGAGGAAAAAAAACGTTTTTTTATATATTTTTGGGGGATATTTATTATAGCAAAAAGTAAAAAATATAGCATTTTTTTCAAAATTGTCGCTCTATTTTTGTTTATAGCGCAAAAAATAAAAAGCGCAGAGGTGATTAAATACCACCAAAAGAAAGCTCTATTTGTGGGAAAAAAAAGGATGCCAATTTTGTTTGGGAGCCACGTCGCATGACCGCACAATTGTAAGTTAAAACGACGCAGTGCCGAATCACAAAAAGGGGCATGGTCCTTTAGCTGCAAAATGGTCCGGGGCTTAAGTGGTAATGGCAATCAGCACTTAATATGCTATTACATGCTGTCACCTTCTCAAAAATCTTTGTTGGTAAACACCTTTCCTTGTTGATTGCCAGGGTCAAATTCAAATTTAAAAAAAAGTTGTTTTATTTCACTATAGGTCAGTATTTTCACCAAATTTATATCATTAATGATTCATTTGCCTATAAAATTATGTAATGAGAACTCTGTGCCTCTCTAAATTAAAATAATACCATCAATGAAAACAATGTCACGTTGCTATAAAATCCATTAATTCATTTTTATATAAACATATCCAGTGTTCCTACCAAACCAGGTAAACCAGGTACAGGTTTGCATCTGATGGTGCACATGGTGTTTCCATTGTTGAACCCTGCACCTGGGTGTGGTGGGTTTTACCAAGCATGAAGTTGTTGCGACTGAGAATAACCTTTAACCAGTTGCCGACCGCCGCACGACGATGTACGTCGACAGCATGGCACGGGCAGGCATATGGGCGTACCTGTACGTCCCTGCCTTCCCGCGGGTAGGGGGCCCAATCGGGCCCCCGCCCGGTGCCTGCGGCGGTCGGTTTTCGTCCGGGAGCGATCACGGGGGATTTCTATTCGTCGGGAGCGATCGCGAGGGGGCGGCCATTCATTCATGGCCACCCCCTCGCGATCGCTCCCGACGAATAGAAATCCCCCGTGACATCACTTCCTCTCCTGTAATGTAAACACAGGAGAGGAAGTGATGTTTTCTCTCCTCCGTGTCGGTATTTTTCGTTCCGACACGGAGGAGAGCGGATCGGTGAGTTGCACCAACACTCTACACACACAGTAGAACATGCCAGGCACACTCACACCCCCCCCTTTACCCCCCGATCACCCCCCCAATTACCCCTGCCCCCCAGTCACAGTGACACCAATGTCATTTTTTTTTTTGCATTGGTGTCATTTGTGACTGTAATAACTGTTAGGGCAGTTAGGGTTAGCCCCCTTTAGTTCTAATGTACCCCCCTAACCCCCCCAATAAAGGTTTAACCCCGTGATCACCCCCCGTCGCCAGTGTCACTAAGGCTGGGTTCACATTGCAGCGGTTTATGAGAACGAATGTGATTCGCACCGCACTGCAGTGCAAATCACATCCGATCTCTGTGCGATTCGAGCTCAGCCATTCGCCGCACCCGCCACACCCGCCGCACCCGCCGCAAATTCGCACGGGACCCTTTTTTTGGCCCGCAGCAGAATCGGATCGCATGGGTGTTCACACCATGCGATCCGAGTTTGCAGATCGCACTGCGATATGCGAACTGATCTGGGGGTGTCAGTAACATTTCACTGACACTCCCAGCAGTTCGCATAGGGCAGTGTGAACTGCCGCCGGGAGGCATGCGATGCGGGAACCCGCCGCGGATTCGTGGCGTTTCCGCATCGCTCCAGTGTGAACCCAGCCTAATAAGCGATCATTTTTCTGATCGCCGTATTAGTGTCACAGGTGACGCTAGTTAGGCAGGTAGGTATTTAGGTTCGCCGCAGCTTTTTATAGCGCCAGGGACCCCCATATACTACCGCATAAAGCCCCCTGATTGCCCCCTAGTTAACCCTTTCACCAGTGATCACCATATAACTGTTACAGGTGACGCTGGTTGGTTAGTTATTTTTTTATAGTTTCAGGGCACCCGCCATTTATTACCTAATAAAGGTTTAACCCCCTGATCACCCGGCGGGTGTCATTTGTGACTAATAACTGTTAGGGCAGTTAGGGTTAGCCCCCTTTAGTTCTAAGGTACCCCCTAACCCCCCCAATAAAGGTTTAACCCCGTGATCACCCCCCGTCGCCAGTGTCACTAAGGCTGGGTTCACATTGCAGCGGTTTATGAGAACGGATGTGATTCGCACCGCACTGCAGTGCAAATCACATCCGATCTCTGTGCGATTCGAGTTCAGCTATACAGATAGTATGGCTGAATTCGTGTCGCACCCGCCGCACCCGCCGCAAACTCGCACGGGACCCTTTTTTTGGTCCGCAGCAGAATTGGATCGCATGGGTGTTCACACCATGCGATCCAAGTTTGCAGATCGCACTGCGATATGCAAACTGATCTGGGGGTGTCATTAACATTTCACTGACACTCCCAGCAGTTCGCATAGGGCAGTGTGAACTGCCGCCGGGAGGCATGCGATGCGGGAACCCGCCGCGCATTCGTGGCGTTCCCGCATCGCTCCAGTGTGAACCCAGCCTAATAAGCGATCGTTTTTCTGATCGCTGTATTAGTGTCACAGGTGACGCTAGTTAGGCAGGTAGGTATTTAGGTTCGCCGCAGCTTTTTATAGCGCCAGGGACCCCCATATACTACCGCATAAAGCCCCCTGATTGCCCCCTAGTTAACCCTTTCACCAGTGATCACCATATAACTGTTACAGGTGACGCTGGTTGGTTAGTTATTTTTTTATAGTTTCAGGGCACCCGCCATTTATTACCTAGTCTCACTAGTGTACCCCTAAATTTAGGGGCGTCTACTTTCCAAAATGGGGTCATTTGGGGGGGGGGTTTGTGCCATCTTGGCATTTTATGGCCTTCAAAACTGTAACGCCCTTAGAAAGCCTGAAGGCGGTGCTTGGTTTTCGGGGCCCCGTACGCGGCTAGGCTCCCAAAAAGTCCCACATATGTGGTATCCCCGTACTCAGGAGAAGCAGCAGAATTTATTTTGGGGTGTTATTTCACATATGCCCATGGCATGCGTGAGCAATATATCATTTAGTGACAACTTTGTGAAAAAAAAAAGTTTGTAATTTTCCCGCAACTTGTGGCAAAATATAAAATATTCCATGGACTCAACATGCCTCTCAGCAAATAGCTTGGGGTGTCTACTTTCTAAAATGGGGTCATTTGTGGGGGTTTTGTGCCATCTTGGCATTTTATGGCCTTCAAAACTGTAATAGGTAGTGAGAAGTGAACTCAAAAATTTACGCCCTTAGAAAGCCTGAAGGCGGTGCTTGGTTTTCGGGGCCCCGTACGCGGCTAGGCTCCCAAAAAGTCCCACATATGTGGTATCCCCGTACTCAGGAGAAGCAGCAGAATTTATTTTGGGGTGTCATTTCACATATGCCCATGGCATGCATGAGCAATATATCATTTAGTGACAACTTTGTGAAAAAAAAAAAAAAAAGTTTGTAATTTTCCCGCAACTTGTGGCAAAATATAAAATATTCCATGAACTCAACATGCCTCTCAGCAAATAGCTTGGGGTGTCTACTTTCTAAAATGGGGTCATTTGTGGGGGTTTTGTGCCATCTTGGCATTTTATGGCCTTCAAAACTGTAATAGGTAGTGAGAAGTGAACTCAAAAATTTACGCCCTTAGAAAGCCTGAAGGCGGTGCTTGGTTTTCGGGGCCCCGTACGCGGCTAGGCTCCCAAAAAGTCCCACATATGTGGTATCCCCGTACTCAGGAGAAGCAGCAGAATTTATTTTGGGGTGTCATTTCACATATGCCCATAGCATGTGTGAGCAATATATCATTTAGTGACAACTTTGTGTAAAAAAATATATATATATTTTTTTTGTCATTATTCAATCGCTTGAGGCAAAAAAATAAAATATTCAATGGGCTCAACATGCCTCTTATCAATTTCCTTAGGGGGTCTACTTTCCAAAATGGGGTCATTTGGGGGGGTTTTGTACTGCCCTGCCAATTTAGCACCTCAAGAAATGAGATAGGCAGTCGTAAACTAAAAGCTGCGTAAATTCCAGAAAACGTACCTTAGTTTGTAGATGTGACAACTTTTGCGCAAACCAATAAATATACAATTATTGACTTTTTTTTTACCAAAGACATGTGGCTGAATACATTTTGGCCTAAATGTATGACTAAAATTTAGTTTATTGGATTTTTCTAATAACAAAAAGTAGAAAATATCATTTTTTTTCAAAATTTGCGGTCTTTTTACGTTTATATCGCAAAAAATAAAAATCGCAGAGGCAATCAAATACCATCAAAAGAAAGCTCTATTTGTGGGAAGAAAAGGACGCAAATTTTGTTTGGGTACAACATTGCATGACCGCGCAATTACCAGTTAAAGCAGCGCAGTGCCAAAGTGTAAAAAGACCTCTGGTCATTTACCAGCAAAATGGTCCGGTCTGAAAGTGGTTAATAAACTCAATATGGAGCCAGTGTGTGCCCTTATTTCATGTTGATCCAAATGCTTTTCTACTATCTAGTCCCTTGTCATGAAGTATACCAGAGTAAAGGGATTCTATATCTTTTTCCACCAAATGGGATCCAGAACAAAAATATTAGCTCACACATGCAAAACTAACATTTACCTCCAGCAAGGCTTTTTAAAAACACCTAGACATTTTCAAAAAACATTATCAAAAAATATGGGGATTTGGTCACACCATATCGCTATATGGTGCTTAAGCCCACTTACTGCGACAAAGTACCCCACCTGTGTCATGGTGGAGACCTCATGTTCTTGCATATAGAGGAGTATAGCTCCCATGATTCAGAGAAGCAGGATCTCCCAATCTATGAATAGTGTAAGACCCACTAATCATGGGGTACTTTGTCACAGTAAGTGGGCTTAAGCACCATATAGAAATATGGCGTGACCAAATCCCCATATTTTTTGATAATGTTTTTTGAAGATGTCTAGGTGTTTTTAAAAAGCCTTGCTGGAGGTAAATGTTAGTTTTGCAAGTGTCTGTAATATTTTTGTTCTGTTGTATGGTCTTATGGCAGCACCATCTTAGCGGCCATAACCCTCGATCGGGCGGCCTTGACTTTTGGGCTTACCGATTACCTCTACTTGGCTTGTTCTTCCATGTCTAGGGGTTCCCAGGGTTAGTACCCAACAACTTTGGACGCTGACACCATAAAAGTCCTTTAGAAAGGTTTTTATTTGCAGGGGTAACATCCAACAAACACAGTCTCGTATGGGAACAGAGGGCAAGGGTGAAGAAACTCAGGCACCTTGAACTGCTAATCACAAGAAAGTCTCTAATACAACCCAGAGAGTAGCCACTCGCAGCTGGGCGCATCAAGGCTGAACAAATCCCAAGCCAGAGATTATGGCAGCACTTTGATCCAGAACTTACAAAGTCTCTGACCTTGAATAAAACTTGCAACTGAAAATAAACGGGAAACTTTCCTCAGTACCTGGAACGTTCTCTGTCTCCTTGGCAGTACTGGAAAAGCGGGGATTCGTTAGTGTCCTTAACAACCCAGCAACCAGGCACTTCTTGGGTTGCCAGCTTGTTGGCCCTCCTTCGAAAAGTCCTACCCCGATCGCTTACACGAGCTGCGGTGCCCCTCCAAGTTGAGAACGCACCCAGACGCCTTGAATCCTCATTCAGTTACTGCGCCTTGGACCAGCCGATTCCGAGACTTGGGAACAGATGGATCCTTACCCCAGACCATGCGGGTCTAATGGGGCTAGTCAAACCGACCATATTGCGGGGCGGCACACGCTCCCGAGACAGGGACCCCTCACGGGGCTACCCCGGTCCAGATCCAGGAACAGGCAGCTATGGCCTCATGAATGAACCTTGAACACGTGACTTCAACATCTTAAGTACCCTTTCCCAGACTCCTCAGCGGGGCCAGACGCACCCACTGATTGGCTCCGGGGAAGGCGGATACCTAAAGTGTCCAACCGGGCCTGCTTCTGAGCCTGTCATGTGCACCTAACTGTACACATGACCAGGCAGAACTCTAAAGCCGCGTACACACAAGCGGACTGTATGGCCTACTTAGTCCGTCATACAATCCGACGGATAGTCCGTCCTACTTTCGAATGAACGGACTTGACCACACACGGATAGCCAAACAGTCTGTCGAAAGCTTGCGCGATGACGTGTACAGCACGTACGATGGGACTAGAAATAGGAAGTCGAATACACAGCAATGCAACCTTTCGCCGTGTAAATCCTTTCTGAGTATGCGCCATTCTTAGTCCATCGAACTAGCCTACTGACGAGCGGATTGTCCGCTGAAACCAAAGTATGACGGACAGAATTTCGAAAATTCCGAAATACTTAGTACGCCAGACTGCACGCTGAAAAAGTCCGCTGAAGCCCACACACGAGCGGACTGTCCGCTGAAATGTGTTTAGACGGACTAAGTAGGCCATACAGTCCGCCCGTGTGCATTACACAGCCCAGTCAAACTGATGCCAAAGTTAAACCAATATAATCAGCCCTCAGAACCCCTTTACTGTTCTGAGGAAAAACAACATTTTTACATAGCAGACACTTTGTCCAAAGTGTCGCCGCTACATTTATGCATTTTTTTTAGGGTGTGCCCCCCAAATATCTTGTCTATCTGGGATTCAAACACACATCCTTTTTTTTTTTTTTACCAAATCTTCAGTATTTGTCATTTAGTATGGAAAGCTTTTTACCAGAGATTTAAGTACTGGCTTGCCCTTTCTGTAAGGTTACCACAGCCTGAAATCTTTGGCCGCCCAGAGGTATTTTCAAATCTTCATGTAATTTATGAAGGGAATAAAAAGTGGGAATCTGACACTCCTCAAGTCTCAATAATTGTCCTGTATGACCATCAGTTATGCCTGCCTCCAATGCAGCTCAATAGGTTGGGAAAACTTCATCCTTGTCATGTTCTAAACTTAACTCTTGCAACTTTCTATGATTTAAAAAAAAATTAAGTCACCTTTGTTTATATATTTGCAATCCATTACAATTACGTTTGCCCCTTTATTTGGCATTGCGATTTCAATATCATCATCTTTTTGTAGTGTCTTATTGCCTTACTTCCTTGTACTATAAAAATATTTTTATTTGAGCCATATTTTTTTTTTTTTTTCAATGTCTTGCCTTACTATTTTCACAAATGAATCAAATTTTGGATTCAAAGATAGTGGTGAGAAATTCTTCAATTTTTCTTTTTATTATTTTAAGTTTTTATTTCCTCTGCTTCTCTTTCATTCTCAGTAGCCTATTCATCATCCTTCCAAATGTATTCTCCTCTTAAGAATCCTCACAATAACCTCTTTCCTACTAATCAGCCAGTATTTTCAAATATCCTAACTTCTTTTGTGTTACTCAACAACACCAGTTATACATAGTTTTCTTTGGAAAATCCTTATTATCCTTATGCCGCGTACACACGATCGGAATTTCAGCCAGCAAAAGACCGATGAGAGCTTTTCATCTGAAAATGTGACCATGTGTATGCTCCATCGGAATTTAGCCGGACGAAGGCAGTCACATCGGCTCTAGGCACACGCTGCGGGCACTAGTGGCCAAAAGACGAAGCGACGTAAGGTAACGTAGTTTCACCCAGCTGTGCCATTCTGCCGCAGTGAGACCTACGTAGTCAAAGGACCCTAGGAGGTAATAGAAAATTTAAAAAACAGTGCAGCATTTTAAAATGGAAATGACATACTTGCAGGCCATTTGTGCTTCCCCTTACTTGTTCCTAGAATGCTATAGCTCAGTGATATTGCATCAGGAAAGAGGACCTCGTGCCCACATGGAATTTCAAATGAGCAGCAGGCAAGCCTCCTCCAGGGGGTGGGCATCCAAAATCTAAAGCAACCTAGCAACAGAACAGGACACATACAGCTATGATAGTTTTTCAGTTAGCCTTCTGGAGGGGTGCACATGGCCTAAAGGTATTGCATTTACATTACTAAACATTTTTAAAAGCTGCACAGTTTTTTAAAAGCCTTCTGTGGTCCATTGACTACATCAATTACCGTATATACTCGAGTATAAGCCGAGATTTTCAGCCTCTTTTTTGAGGCTGAAAGTGCCCCCCTCGGCTTATACTCGAGTCATCGCTGTCTGCCTGCTCGATCAGCGTGTCGAGCAGACAGACAGCGGCCATTCTATAATTCAAAAGCCGCGCCTCCGGCTCCGCCTTCGCCTGTGATAGGCGGAACACTGAATTTCCCAGCAGCCTGTGTTCCGCCTATCACGGACATCGTCTCATCCTCGTACTACGGACGAGGATGAAAGGATGTCCGTGATAGGCGGAACACAGACTGCTGGGAAATTGTGTTCCGCCTATCACAGACAGGGAGGCGCGGCATTTGAACAGGGGAATGGGCGCCGACGAAGAGCGGTGATCCTGGGACGGGACCGGACGGAGGCTCGGCTCGGGACGGGACGGGACCGGACGGAGTCTCGGGACGGGACGGGACCGGACGGAGGCTCGGGACGGGACGGGACCGGACGGAGGCTCGGCACGGGACGGGACGGGACCGGACGGAGGCTCGGGACACAGGTAGGCTGGACACACAAGGCCACACACACACACACACACACACACACACACACACACACACACACGGATGGATGGACACACACACAGGGATGGATGGATGGATGGATGGACACACACACACACAGGGATGGATGGATGGATGGATGGACACACACACACACAGGGATGGATGGATGGATGGACACACACACAGGGATGGATGGATGGATGGACACACACACACACACACAGGGATGGATGGACACACACACACACAGGGATAGATGGATGGATGGACACACACACAGGGATGGACAGGCATATCTCACCCTCGGCTTATACACGAGTCAATAGGTTTCCCAGTTTTTTGGGGGTAAATTGGGGGCCTCGGCTTATACTCGGGTCGGCCTATACTCGAGTATATACGGTATCTTTAAAATGTGAACTAAGCCTTTAAATCTTGATTTAAAGCCAGTGTAGTCTAAGGACAATTAAAGTGGTTGTAAAGGCACAAGGTTTTTTTCACCTTCATGTATTCTATGCATGGAGGCAAAAAACCTTTGGTGCCCAGCCTTCTTAATACTTACCTGAGCCTGCTCTCGATCCAGCGATGTCCACAAGATCCTTGGCTCTCAGGGGACTTGCAACTCCTGATTGGCTTTTGGCATTTGGCCATTTGACATATGTCAAATAAAGTCAAGCTGCTAATCTAGTGGAAATGCCATCTAAGAGTTTGAAGTGTAATGTAAGAAAGGTTGAAATTTAAGCACCATGCCACTGCCACGCCCTTCCTGCTAAGAGGTCCAGATACAACTTTATCTCATTAACCAGTTACGGACCGGCCACCGCATATATACTGTGGCAGGGCAGCCCGGCTGTGCAAAGTCAACCACACAATCAGCAGTTCCAGCAGGTCCAGTGGCCGCGAAGGCTGCCGGGAGAGATCAGCCGTCTGCCTGTGTAAATAAGGCAAATGCCATATCTGTCAGGAAGGGAAAGAGCAGTCTCATGATTCAGCTAACTTCAGTCCGGGTTCACACTATCTTTGCATACCGCTCACAGCAGGGGTCTGGAGTGTCCCCGTTCACCGTTACAGGTCTGATTTCAGCCCAAATTTTGGGCTGAATGCAGACCTGAAATGAACCAAAAGACTCACAGGGCTCCTGTGCAAATTTGCACGGGAGCAGCAGGGGAGATTTGTGAACCACATCTAATTCTCAATGATGTGAACCCAGCCTAAGTGTGACACTGCCCCACACAGTTAGTAAGCACCTCCCTAGGGAACATATATTCCTTTGGTCGCCCCTGGTATTATACCCTTCCCAGCCAGTGTCATTTATACAGTAATCAGTGCATTTTTATACTAAAAAAGTGTCACTTAGTGTCAGATTTGTCCGCCACAATGTCACAGTCCCGCTAAAAATCACAGATTACAGTCATTACCAGTAAAAACAATAAAAAAAATTAAAAATTCCTAAATCTATCCCCTATTTTGTAGACACTATAACTTTTGTGCAAACCAATCAATATACGCTTATTGGGACTTTTTTTTTTTTTTTAAATATGTGGCAGAAACATATTGGCCTAAATTTATCAAGAAATTTCTTTTTTTTTGTCACGGCAATGTCAATTGTCACGGCCTTGTGCATCATGTGACCAAGATGAAGTCATCTAGAAACTGTAGATAATAAAAAAAATAGAAACAAATATAGAAATGTGGTGGTTATCACCCACTTGTTTTCGGTGCTATGTACCACATAAGGTGGCAATGCCCTATTGTATCCAAATTTGGATGTTCAATTTTATGACAAAACTAACCTGTATCCTGCATAATAACACCAAAACATTTGACAAGACATGGGATCCTTGAATTCAATATTTCTCTGTTTCCAAGTTAGTCCCTGATTGACCAGCTCTCTTTCAGTCTTTTCTTTTTCTTTCTTTCCTTCACTGTACATGGTGCTTGACTGAAGCTGTAATGCAGGTGGGGAGGGAAGTTGTGAGGAACTTGATTCCTCTATATTTTCATGTAATCACGGTGAGACAGCTGTCTGATTGGATGCTAGCACCCCATGTGACTTTGTGTCAGAAACCATGAAATCAGACCGAGACAGAAGTACAATTAAAGAGGGATTCCACCTAAAAAAAAAAATATTAAAAGCCAGCAGCTATAAATACTACAGCTGCTGACTTTTAATAAATGGACACTCACCTGTCCCGGGTTCCAGCGATGCCGAGGCCGATCAATCGCTCGGCTCACGGCTGCTGCCGTCACCATTCTAGGTGAGGGAATCAGGAAGTGAAGCGAATCGGCTTCACTTCCCGGTTCCCTACTGCGCATGCGCGAGTCGCGCAGCGCAATAGGAATTCTCCGCGCTGTCACTGGGACCCGTGTGTGTCCCAGCAGACAGCGCGGCAGGACAGGAAATGACATAGACTCCCACGGGAGTCTATGCCCGGAAGTGGGTGTAAATACCTGTCTTTGACAGGTATCTCCACCCCCCTCCCCCCTGTAAGGTGCCAATTGTGACACCGGAGGGGGGGAGGGTTCCGATCAGCGGAAGTTCCACTTTAGGGTGGAACCCCGCTTTAAATCACACTTGTTTAATTATAAAAGTAAAAAGAACAAACATAGTCAAAACATAGTCAAAGTTCAGTAACCGGAAAGGATAATCAGTCAAGCCAGGAGTCAGGGATTAAAGTAGTGGAACAGCAAGCAGGATCTGTAGCCTAAAGGGATGTCAGCAAAACCAGTCTTTAAACAGGAACGCAGGAGATAGTTTCTTGTGATGTGACCAAGGCAAAGGCAGAGCTCCTCTGGACTGCATGGCTTAAGTTGTTAGGACTGACGAGGAGGATCAACAACAGCTGGATAACTGTGGAGAGAGATGGGAGCTGGCAATTAACCGACAGCTTAGCGGCCAGCTTAGAGAAGGAAGGGATGAGCCCAGCCCTGACACTTTGATGGCCATCTAAGGTCAGGCACAGTCTATGTAAGACACCGTCTCCTGGGTTTATGTGAGTGGCTAGTATAGGAAGGGGCAGGTTCCCCGTCAGGCAGGGACAGTGTTTAGAGATAGGGAAAGGTTCCCGGAAAAGTAGGGATACTGCAGGGCCTCTCTGTGGGAGGTTTCCCATTTGGGTGTGGACCGGCCAGGCCGCATTCTGCTTTTTGTACTTACTGTTTGTTCTTACTTTTATGGCAACCTGAAAAACAGATGCTGCTTTTACTGCAACATTTTCTACTCTTGTACTTTTGTTATTTCTAATAAAATAATTGAAATAAAATCAGAGGGGGGGGGGGGGGGGGGATAGATCCTGGATGTGGCTTTAACAGTTTAGGGGATTATAGGGCACAGGTGAAGGTAAGATAATAAAGGTCAGTTTAAGGTTATTGGTCAGTGGGTGCAAGGCGTCAACTTTATTTTTCCTCTGTCTGCACTGCCAAAACTACTTGATGCGAGGTTCTCAATGCTACTGGAAGATGCCAAGGCTGAAGCTCAGAAGATAAAAGCTTGTAGGCAGGTCTGTATTCTCCACAGAATGGGAAGGAAGTTGAGAGGACCTTAGATCCTCTATGATTTCATGCAGTTACAGGGAGACAGCTGTCCGATTGGATGCTGGCACCCCATGTGACTTCAGTGGCCAACTTGGGTCAGGCAGAGTCTATTTAGGACACTGGCTCCCAGGTTGGCAGGCTTTATGTGAGTGGCTAGTGTAGGGACAGGTTCCCCATCTGGCAGGAACAGTGCTTAGGGACAGAGAAAGTTTCCAGAGGAGTAGGGATAGTGCAGGGACTATGTCTATGGGACTTCCCACCTTCCGGCTGTCAAATGATGGCTAGGCGGCACGGTTCTCGTTCTGGGTGGACGTCAATATGTTGCTAGGACACAGCACGACCCCAATCTGCGACCCAAATCTATGTAAAGATCTGTGGCTGTGGCTCTTTAACCATGCGATCGACTGTGTCCAATCACAGTCGGTCGCATGTAAACACAGAGATGCCGGTAATAGGCACTCCTCGCCTCATACTGGCAGAGTGTGAGGAGAGGAGAGCCAATCAGCGGCATCTCCTCACAGAGGACATCTAGGGATATAATCAGGACACTGATCATCAGTGCCCTGATTACAATTAAGTGCCAGACAGTGCCAGCAATGCCACTGCCAGCAATCAGTGCCCACAATTGGCACCAATCTGTGCCCACAAGTGCCAGCAATCAGTGGCCATCAGTAATGCCAGTCAGTGCTGGCTATCAGTGCTGCCCATCAATTCCCATCACTGTTGTCCATCAATGCTCATCACTGCTGCCTATCCATGCTGCTTATCTGTGCCCACCAGTGCCACCTATCTGTGCCCACCAGTGCCGCCTATCTGTGCCCAGTGCCCATCAGTGCCACATATCAGTGACACCTAACAGTGCCCATAAGTGCGGCATATTTGTGTCTCCTCATCAGTGCCCATAAGTGCTGCCTCATCAGCGGCCATCAGTGCTACCTCATCATCTCCCATCAGTGAAGGAGAAAAATTACTTATTTACAAAATTTACTGACAGAAAATAAGAAACTTTTTTTTTCAAATTTTTTTTTTTTTAAGGAAAAAATAAAAAACCCAGGAGTGATTGAATACCACCAAAAGAAAGCTCTATTTGTGTGAAGAAAATGATAAAAATTTCACATGGTTACAGTGTAGCATGACCGCACAATTGTCATTTAAAGTGTGACAGCGCTGAAAGATAAAAATTGGCTTGGGCAGGAAGTGGGTGTAAGTGCACTGTATTGAGGTGGTTAATGACATTGTCATTGTGCAACGTGATTTTCTACTACATGATCAATGTCTAAGTAGATTTTCTATTATTGGGTAATTGTCTCATGATGGTAGTTGAGTAGCTGTTGAGAATGAAACTAATACATTTCTTAGTAAATCTTTTCCATTGAGTTGCTGAAGAGCTCATTTTCTCTGCTATGTTCTCCCCACGGCTATGGTGCAGTAACAATCTTCCATTTAGTGAGCTCTGGGGACAAGATAACAACTGAGCACAACCTGTATTGCTGTACAAAATGTCAAGTTTACTTCTTAATTGGAGATGCCTCTCTGACAGCACATTGCAGCGAACTAGAAAATTTGCTTAAAGGGACATTGTCCCATTTTTCCCTTAAAGAGGATCTCCAGGGCCCTTCAGAAAAAAATTAAAAGTCAGCAGCTACAAATTTTGCTTCTGACTTTTAATATAAGGACACTTACCTGTCCAGGGTTCCCACAATGTCCTTATCTAACCCCATTCTTCAATCGGCTTTGGGTGTGTGCGCCGACAGCTCTAGTAAGGGAAACAGGAAGTGAAGCCATGCGGGAGTCACACTGTGCCCTGTGAATGGTCCCATAGTCTTTTGGGACCTGTGATGTGTCCCAGAAGCCTGAGGGAGAAGGGGGGTGGACTTTTGGCCTAGTTTGCCATGGTGATCTGAGCCGAAAGTGTAAGCGGGTACTTGTCAAACCTAGGTACCCGCTCCCCCCTCCTCCCCAAAAAGTGCCAAATGTGGCAGTGGAAGTGGGGGGGGGGGGGGGGGTGCAAGCAGAAGGAGCTTGTTAAAGCAATGTTTTACACAACCACGTCTCTCCATTCATTTCCATTCCCAATGCCATTTCAGGGGTGCAGGGGACCAGTAATCCAGTGCTGCAGCTGTGCCCACAGGTGGGCAGGTCCCTGATGGTCCCCACCTGCTGACATCATCACCTGCAGACTGTCTTCTGGATCCTTAACCCCCCTGACGGTATTCCCGAGTCTGACTCGGGGTGGATTTTTCATACCAAAAGCGGTATCCCCGAGTCAGACTCGGGACAGCGTCGCTGGATCCAGGAGGAGGTTTACTTACCTTCTCCCTCGGATCCAGCGTTGTCTCCCCGCTGTACGAGCGAGCCGTGTCTCGCTCGATGCATCACACCGCCGATCTCCGTGCCCTGCGAGCGTTGCGACGCACGGGCACGGAGATCGGCGCCAAATTCAAAAAGTGAAACAAACAGTAAACATACAGTATAATGTAATCTTACAGATTACATTGCTGTATGTAAATATTTCACATCCCCGTTGTCCCTAGTGGTCTGCCCAGTGTCCTGCATGCACTTTTATATAATAAAAACTGTTCTTTATGCCTGGAAACTGGAGATTGCCCATAGCAACCAAAACTGTCACTGTACATCAAAAATGATTTTAGACCAGCTAGAAAACAGCGATAATAAATTAGAATCACTCGCAGAATTGAGAGATAGCAATTTGTGGGGAGATCCGTCATCAAATACTGAAAAGTATTGACAGTGACAATTCTGCAACTGAGCAAATTTCAGTGTTTTTGATTTGATTACATTATTGAATAATTTTTATTATTGTTATATTATTATTTGGTACAATTATTTATAGTTATTTATTATATTATAATTTATGATTTCATTTTTCAAACTTTATCATACCCGGGATGTCTGCTAGACTCTGGTTTGGACAGATTTAAGAGAGTTATTCCTAAGAATTGCAGGACTACAATATAAAACGCCAAATTTTCATGCAAAATAATGGTACCGCTTTTAGCACCTAAAATCCAAAATAATCGTACCGCCAGGGAGGTTAAGGAACCCCAGCCTTGGATAGCCAATAGAAAATATTAACATTATTCTGGCATTGATGTAGACACCCAAAGAAAAACCTTCCCTTCTGCGCATTGTTTTGCATGGAAAAAGCACCTGACCAGATGTGGGAATGATTGACAGGTGGGTGTTGGTCTACAAAAGGCAGTCACTCTGTCTGGTCAAGGCTCCTCCCATGGCGACAAATGGCTGCAGGAGCAAAATGTGTGAATAGGCACTGGAAACCTGTCCAGACAAACATCTGCAAAATTAGATTCTGTGTCTATGCGAAACAGAAGGAGGTTACAGGCATACCCCACTTTTAAGTATGCAATGGGGTTTATTTACTAAAGCTGGAAAGTGCAAAATCAGGCTCACTTCTACATAGAAACCAATGAGCTGCCAGGTTTTATTACCAAAGCTTAATTGAACAAGCTGAGGTTAGAAGCTCATTGGTTTCTATGCTGAAGTGAGCCTGATTTTGCACTTTCCAGCCTTAGTAAATAAACCCCATTGTGTACTTAAAAGTGGGGTATGCCTGTATATGATGCTGTGAGCATCCTTTTTTGTTGCTGCCCGCCTACCATCATATGACGTGATGGACTTTGAGTGGGGATATCTGAATGATGCCTGTAGCTACAGACATCATTCAGATATTGCCGTTTTCAACCAGCGATTCCCTACACTATAAGAATGATCCCCCCTCCCGCCACCCTCCGGTGCTTCTACCGACTCACCACTATGATCAGTGAGTCGGCGACAGGATCCGCTGGCCCCAGATGTTGTTCATAGAGATTTCTGGCAGACCAGATTGTCACCGGAGTCTCTATGATCGTCGGTGGCCGGGCACGATGTTATGACTTCACAACCGGTCTCTGCATTAAAAAAAAATGGCGCCGCTTCGGCTGGGAAGCCATGAGCGGTTTATTTTTATTTTTTTTATTTCAGGCTTCCCAGCCTAGTGGTGAGATGTGGGGTCTTATTGACCCCATATCACACTGTAAAGAGGAACTGCCATGTCATATTCCTAGTACAAGGGATGTTTACATTCCTTGTAATATGAATAAAAATGATCAATTTTTTTTTTTTAAAGTCTCAAACAAAAAAAAGAACGTATAATTAACAATAATAACATTTTTTTTTTTTTAAAGCGCCCCTGTCCCCATGTGCTCGCACCCAGAGGGGAACGCATATGTAAGTCACGCCCACATATAAAAACGGTGTTCAAACCATATATGTGAGGTATCAATGGGAACGTTGGAGCGAGTGCAATAATTTTGTCCCTAGACCTCCTCTTTAACTCAAAACATGTATCCAGTAAAAAAATGTCAAGAGTCACCTATGGGGATATTTCAGTAGCGAACTTTGGTGCCATTCCAGGATCGTGTGCAATTTTGAAGCGTGACATGTTAGGTATATATTTACTCGGCGTAACTTCATCTTTCACAATATGCAAAAACATTGGGCTAACTTTACTGTTTTTTTTAAAAAAGCACAAAAAAAGCGTTCGGAAAATTGCTGCGCAAAACCGTGCAAGAAAACAAGTTGCAACAACCACCATTGTATTCTCTAGGGTCTTTGCGAAAAAAAACCCATATATAATGTTTGAGGGTTCTATGTAATTTTCTAGCAAAAAAATTGTGAATTTTACATGTAGGAGAGAAATGTCAGAATTGGCCTGGGAGGCAAGTAGTTAAAGCAACTTTTTTATGAACTTTCACATGTTGAACAGGATGGACTGTTGTCTTTATTCAACCTTACCAACTATATAACTATGAATAAATGTGGGTGGAAAGGCCCTTAAACTGAAAATTGGTAAGTGGACTGAGTTCCTAAAGCTTTAACTTTGGCATTGAACCCTAATTATGCATATACTTTATATACTGTAAATCATAAATGCAGAAGATTAAAGGTTTTTAATTGATCATTTATGTAGCACAACCCCCTAAGGGACTGCTTGAAATTACCTGCTTATCTGCACTGCCATCACCTGATGAACATTCCAACCCACCTGACACTCTGAGTTCCAACATCCTTGTACCACTGTGGAGAAATAAATAAGACAACTCCGTGTATTTATGTTCTGATAATATTTACTAGAATCAATCAAAGAGATATTGTCACCAAGAGTAGGTAATAGATCTGCTGAGTTTTCGGCAATAGCACCGACTCAAAGGTATTCCTGCAAATGACATAAGGCAAGATATAAACATATAAAGAGTAGGTTATATACACTTCCTCAAAGAAATAATGCTAGCCCCTGTAGGGATAAACACAGCTAACAGATTATACTGATACACTGTAAAAGGTGGAATCTGGCCAGCCTATGACTGTTACCCTAATAAGAGATCAGGTTTCGAAGTAATATTATAATGGCCCTTGTATCAGTAACAGCAATAGTGTCCCTGTTGCAAATCTGATGGTCTTCACCAGTATGTAGGAGCTCGTTAACTGTAATCCAATAATCCAATAAGTTAGTGTAGTGGGAAGCAATAGGTTTCTT
The DNA here is from genome assembly GCF_037356315.1 of Lithobates pipiens. Classification (NCBI taxonomy): domain Eukaryota; kingdom Metazoa; phylum Chordata; class Amphibia; order Anura; family Ranidae; genus Lithobates; species Lithobates pipiens. The sequence goes on from NW_027507790.1 coordinate 229,506,393, forward strand.
GTAGGGAAGAAGGCTAAAGAAGGCTGAAGATGTCTAAGCACAGTGTTCAAAAGAGTTTCAGGAAAGTAATCCTAAGGTAAATATGTCTGTGCAAAGTGTCCCAGTAAAACCATAACTAAGGGTGGGTAAAGGTTGGACTCCCACTTTTAAGCTTGGTATGCTGGCATGCGACAGGAGTGGTGTTGGATGGACGTCAGATGACAAGCAGCAAAGATAGACCCCTCTGATATGGGATGGAGTGTATTATAACGCATAGCAGGCCACGACCCCTCTCTCCATGCACGTAAAGGTCCATCTCAGGTCAGACCAAGGAAGAAGAGAGCTCTGTGTGGGATTTTTGCTTCTTTTATAGCTACTCCCAGTAATCCTCCTGATGGTCGCAAAGATCCCTGGGATATGTAGTCCCGGCATAAAATCATATGAAGCAATTATCAGTCTGAGGAACTACTCATCCCACAATCCCTTTTGTTTGACTCACAAATATGATGTCACCTGGCAATACTGATCACTAGAGGGACATGCGAAGCATGGAAACACTGGAGGATTACTGTACGTTATGGTTGTAGTCCATATTGCTACAGTTGATTAAAGGAAAACTATGCTTTTCCCAACTTCCCACCACTCTCCCTATTCAGTGGATACCCCCTTTCACTTACCTCGCAACCACCTTAAGTGGCTCAAGTTCTCTTCAATAAGCCAGCACATTTGCAATGGTTGCTCCATAGGAATAAAAAGAAGAAGCTGTCTTTTTGCAAACCTGCTTCTCTATTAGACCCTATAGAGAAACTGCTATGCTTGTTTAGTATGCTATGGTGCGGTCAGTGGCTAAGGTTGCCAACTTGTCAGGAAAAAAATACCCCCTAATAATCTCTTTCCTCTAAATACAACCCTTAAAAGCCAAATTTTTACTAGCCAGGTGGCAACTTATCATAACTTATCTGTACTCGCCCGAAATAAATGAAAGGGAATAGCTATTAGACATGTGCATTTGTTCTCGTCCGAATGCATTTTCGTCCAAATTTCGGGTATTTTCATTATCGTTTTAACAAACAATAACGAATGCGCAGAATCCAAAAAACCGAAAGATCCGACATAAACAAATGCTTTATTTTCATTTTTGTTGCGACAATAGTTCAATATAGATAGCAGATTTGACATGATGCTGACAATAGCGATCTGTGTCCATTGAACCTGTGGTCGAATGTGCCTAACCTTGGCTCTATTAGTCCAAGATTATTCTACATAGAGAGAAAAGATTCAACATAGAGAGAAAAGATTTGACATTATAGATACAATAGCAAAAAAAGGTTGAATGTGCCTAACCTAACTCTATCAGTCCAAGATTATTCGACATAGAGAGAAAAGATTCAACATGAAGATTCGACAAAGCAGTTGCCGCGAGCGGACATTTATGGTCAAATGCTCCACTCATAGGCTATAGAAGAATTCTAATGTTGGTTGACTAGTAATATTAATTAATAAATATAATTATTACTAGTGTCATACAACATTAGAATTCTATATATATTCGACCAGAAATGTACAATTGCGGCGTTGTACAGTTTAGCTGCTCCGTCGAATCTTCTTAAAGCATTCGACAGACACCATAAGCCTTCAATGACAGATTTGAACGTAATTATTTCGGATTTTCAGACAAATGCATTTTTTAACGAAACAAAATAAATACAAATGAATTTCAGGAGTAACTAAATAAATGTATTTTTTGGACGAAAACAAAATTCCGAAACAAAATATTTCAGTGTGCACATGTCTAATAGCTATAGGGTGGTAAACTTGAAGGGAAGAGAATGGCACTTACTTATGCATAAGCCCGGCAATCCTTTGAGCATCTCCTTTGAACCACATCTGCATTTTGGCCACACTCATGGTTTGCTGTGTCATGTTAAGTGCAGAGCCATTTGCTCCAAAAGTTGTATATTGAAGTATTTTAAACATTTAGCCATACCCCTACTTCCACACCATATATATGAGAACATCTACCTTCAGCCTTCCATTCCAAATAGTTTGTACTTGGATTTAGACAGATAAAAGTCTTATGCATTGTCTAGTAATAGTAATTATCTCTCTGATGATATTACCTCAAAGTTGCACTCTCCTGACTGACACTTATGAATGTTCCTGTGCTGTTATGTGTTATTACTTTACTTTATCACTAAGACACACAGCTAGGAAAATAAACTCATTCCCTTCCCTCGACAGGCATGTTCTTTTTGATAGTAGATATGATGATTGTGTCCTGCTGTGAACAGATTGTTTCACAAAGGATCTGAAAAGATGCCATCAGTGTTTAGTTTTCTGTTAATACCAGCTAAAAATGACTTATTCTTTGATTTATGACTAAAGCACGAACATATACTGTATAACATAGGCCTCTACAAATAAGACTGCACTGAATCATTCACATCTGCCCTTGCACCAAAGGGCCTTTCAGCCTAATGTCACTGCCACAGTTATAGAGACACATGCACATAGAGACAGACTGCTTCTTCTTTAGGGCCCCTGATGGTGGGGATAGACCTGCAGAAGGCTGGAACCAGGTTGCAGCCCCCAGGTACACCCAGTTGAAGATGTGGAGACCACTTGCGCGTGCAAGTTTATTTTTTAGTACAAATGGCAGGAGACAGGAAGTTTATTTTTTAGCACAAAGGGCAGGTAAAGCTGAGGTCGGCACACAGGAAATCAGGAGTTCAGAGAACTAGGAAGTTGCTCATGCAACGTGGGCTGCACTGAACATGTCTTATATAGGGAAGAAAACTGAGCCAAGAAGTGATGAAAGGGAAAGGAAATATTAACCCACAAAATAGAAGGCAATACCCATATGTAAGCACAGAAGTCAAACAATGCATGTGAATGGAATCACAGGTCTAAGAGAACCACTGCAGTAAAAAGGTAAGAATTGCACAGTCAGGAAAGCTGCAGGCTAAATCATGACACTATGCCTCAGTGTAGAAAGCCATCTCCACAAAGACATGTCTTGATGAATATAGTGTAAGGGAACTCAAGTGGCCTCATCCCTATTAAACACCTTTGGGATTAACTGGAATGCCGATTCAGGTGTTATTGTCCAATATCAGTACCTGACTTCAGAAATACTCTTTTGGCTAAGGCTGGGTTCGCACCTATGCGAACTGGATGCGGGTTTCCCCACATCCAATTCGCATAGCAGAAGATTGTGCCTGGATCTCTATGGAGCGGTTGACACATCTCCACAGCGGCTCCTGTGTAAATTGCACAGGAGCCCTGTGCATCATTGGTCTGGTTCAGGTCTGAATTCAGCCCAGAATTCTGGCTGAAATCAGACCTGAAACCAATGTTTTCCTTAGGAACCATTCCACAACATGCTGATAACTTTCTTTTTTTTAAACACTAGTGCTACTATTATGTAGAAGCCAACTAACATACCAGCATGTTTTTGACATGTGGAAGTAATAAGAACCTGAAGGATATGCAGGAGACCCATTTAGGGCAAAACATACATACAAAAAATGAAATCCACATACAAAACTCCTCAATAAAAATTTATTAGTTTAGTGTACACTCAAAGCTTAATGCTCAACTATATATAGTTTTACAGTGCCAGTGATGAATGCTATACTGTTTTTCCTTTATTTTTGTTTGTACGGAGTAAAGGTATAGGCATGGATACATCCACAGCTGAAGTGAGAGAATAGGACTGGCCTTGAGAATGGCACTGGTCTAGTATAGACTTAAAGCGCAAACTATGGTGAGTGGTGTTCATGCAGCTGATGTTCCTGGTAGGAATTGAACCAAGAACCCAGACTCAGAAATTTGCTTGGATGTAACCAGTAAGATTCAAGCATTATTCTACATCATTAAGAACCTGACTGCTCTCTGTGGTCTTAAAACCCTAAAATGCCCACAATGCTGCTCATCACCAGAAAACACATGACCAAATTTGTCTAAGGTTTAGGCTAGAGAGCTCGGAAGCAAATAGACCTTTTTTTACTGCTAGGGTTGGCACTATAGTCACATGTAACTTTCATGGAATATCATGTTATTAGTTTGGTGATTATCCAGTTTTTTTTTTACCGAGTCATTTAGTATGTTTTTGAAGTCCAGTTAATTAGAAGCCCAAAAAACTTTCCTGACCCTGCCTCTATCAGATTTGACAGGTGCCAGGTTTTGTGTGTCAAGGGAGAGGTGTCTGATAGGTAACCACTGGATAAGATCAGTTTTGGAAACGCATGTTGATGGCTCTTATCTGTTACCTGACAATATAATTTCCAATTGATTCAGTTGAAAATGTATGCAATACTTTCAGTGCTTGTTCAGTTTTTTTTTTTTTTTTTTGCAAGAGGCTTGTCTATTTTTTAAACAGTCAAGGTAGTTCATATAAATACTAAATGTTTAAAAAGGTAAGGAATGATGGTCCCAAACCACTGAAACAAACAATGTACATACAAGGACTGAGAAATTGAACTGAAGGAAATGAGACGTACCTAGCTACACTGTTTTTTGTGCTACTCTCATCTTTAACAAACTGCGGCTTGTGATATACTCCCTTCCTCTGCCGATGCTGGTGGCACTTGGCACTATTACCAGCGGAAGGATTAAAAAACAAAAAACAAAGCCCGTGATTGATAGGGAGGCCCATGTAAACACTGATTTTAGAGATTGTATTAAAAAACATACAGATTAACCACTTTATGACTGCTCAGAGTTGATCATTAACCCATGCAGCCTTTTTTACAGATGTTGAAACCTAATTTTTTTTCTAGAAATTTACTAAGGAACCCCCAAACATTATATATTTTCTGAAAGCAGAGGCCTTTTAAAAAAAAAAAAAAGTTGGTTGTTGTAAATTTTTTATGTTTTATGTTAAGAAACAAACATTTTCAAGAAAAAAATGCACTAAAATTAATTTTAGTGCATAAAAAAACATAATAATACCCAAGGTTTTGGTAAAATATAAAAGATGACGTTGCATCAAGTACGGTAACTAATTATCAGACATATGACTCAAAACTGAACCTGCCCATGTAATGGCAGCAAATAACAATGGTTTTCTAATTTTGGGAAATTATCAACCTCTGAGATAAAATGTGCTAATTCTTACAAATTTTGATTTTGATTAATTAGAAATAAAGGTGCTAGTTGGCTAAAGTTTTCAATAAATTTCACAATAAAGATTTATACACAGGCGAGTACATTTTCCTACAAGGAAAGGAGGTGTCTGATGATAATGATGCCTCGTAACTTCTCGGCAAAGTATGATAGAACAATAAAAATGAAAAAGGTACATTTGTCTTGGTCAGATCTACGCATCATGCAGTTAAATCTGGTGGCTTGTGAAAGTGCCATTGCCTAACATTTCCAAGGAACAATTGGGTGATATTTTACCTCAGAAGCCAAGATGCCTCAAAACTGTGTAAACAAAGTATATAATTTCTGCTACATATGTGGCGAGGTTACATTTGCAGTGGTGGAAAAGGCATACGACCTATATTTTGGATGCAAAATAGGGGATCAGGACAAGAGCTGAGCTCCTCATCATTGTTGCATTACATGTGTAATTTATCTGCATCATTGGCTAAACAGGAAGAAAAAGTGCATGCCTTTCGCAGTCCCATTGTCATGGAGGGAACCCACCAATCATAATAGCAACTGCTATTTTTGCACAGTTCCTGCAATTGCAAAAGGGATCTCAAGAAAGAAGAAGTGGACCGTGGAATATCCAAACATTCCCTCTCCACTCCTCTCCACTGTGTCCTTTACCCCATGGTGCATAATCACCACAATTATTTTGATGTAATTTTGACCTGAAGTTGTATCTTGGAAACTGGAGCCAATTAATACGCAGGACTTAATTTTCCTTTATTAGTGACCTAATTCTGGAAGAATTTTGCTACTTTAATTTCTTTAATAAAGTCTTTCTCCTTGTAGACCAGTGTTGCCATACCTAAAATTTTTCATAGCTGATGCTTTAAAAGCCTTTACAGGTTATCAATGTAGAGTTGATCATGACTATTGCTCTCACATTGATGTTTGCAACAATCTCTCATATGTGTGATTTAATAGTTATTTACATACACGTGTGGGACCTACATACCTGTTTGCATTTGTGTGTATGTGCAGGTGAGATCGGGTGCTTTTTAGATTTTTTTTTCCAAGTGTTTTTATAAACTTTTTTTTTTTTTACACTTTCATGGCTATCACAAGGGGGCTAACAAGCCACCTCCTCTGTTTAGCAATCCTGGCCATTTACTGTGGTACCAGGCTCTTTGAAGGAATGGGAGAGCCAAGGTACCATCACGGGCAGCAACGGGAGAAGTGGGCCACTCTTCTCACTTCAGTAAATGTGATCAGGTGGCTATACAGCTGCCCAGATCACTTTTACTAATCACCTGGCTGTACGGTGATCAGCAAGTTTTTAAGTTAATACAAGAACATCAGTATCTTTAACAGGAGGACATGGGCTTGTAATCATGAAGTCACTAGATAAATCAATTTTCTTGTTTGTTGGCCTGTACAGTTAAAATGTAGCTCTGAATATAGAATGAAACCCATGCAGCCTCCAAGAGCATATTCTACCATTGATTTTGTCTAAAATAATGACATACAATGGACAACGCTTGTGTAAAAGGATGTCATACTTTAGCTGTGCCTAGTGAAGCATGATGCTCTGCCTGTAATAGATGAGAGGCATTGGTATTGATTTACTAAAAGCCAATAGATTTTATACTTTACAATGGAACTTTCCGTCAGCTAAGTGATTGTGTTAAAGTCATATTAGAGTCTTGTTTCTTTTTTGTTGAAAAATAACAAACATGTTATACTTACCCAACATGAAAGAAACACCGCTCTGACCTGTGAAACCCGACTGTGAAAGGTTTGGAAATGGCACACCCAAATCCAGGTGCTCCTAGGCTAAGGATGTCCTTCTTACATCCAAGAACAGCATCTTAAACAATAAAAATGAAGGAGCTGGCACCACTGGAAATGTATTATTTCATGACCAGGTTAAAATGAAACGCATTTCGGCACAAGCCTTGTTCACAGCACTATCAAACGGTGACAAACATAACATATATATACACATCAATAAAAGAATAATGTAGTCTATTCCCACCAATTGAATGATGTCATTTATTGCAATAAACAAAAAGCGCATCTGCAGGTGTGTGATTCCTAGGAAGTGCAATACATTTTTAGACTTAGGCCGCGTACACACGCGGGGACTGTTCGCTGAAACTGTCCGCTGAAACCAAGTTTCAGCGGACAGTCCGCTCGTGTGTGGGCTTTCAGCGGACAGTTTCAGCGAACAGTCCGCTGAACAAGGTTTTTCGGAAATTCCGAAAAACTGTCCGCTGAAACCTTGTTTCAGCGGACAGTCCCCGCGTGTGTAGGCTTGTTCGTCAAACAAAGTTGCGCGCATGCTCAGAAAGGATTTTCACGCCGAAAGTTATAATGCAGTGTATAGGACGTCGTATTTTTCGTCCCGTCGTACGTGCCGTTCACGTCATCGCGCACGGTTTCAGCAAACTGTTCGTCCGTCGTGTGTGGCCATGTCCGTCCATGCTAATTTTGAGCGGACTGTTTGCCGAAACTGTTTGACGGACAAAGTTGGGCGAACAGTCCCCGCGTGTGTACGCGGCCTCAGTAAGCCTTATCATAGTGCATCCTACTCATCTGATAAGGGTTTATCCAATGTATCTAAACATTTTAAATACCAACATTCAGGCAATATGTCCACTTTAGTCTTTTATGGGTTAAAAACAGGGGTGGAGATTTACACTGCAGATTCCTCAAACGAGAAGTCTGGTAGATCTTTAATCTCCATACTAGAATACCATTGGGTATGAATTATAGGTATGATGTTGTCCTTTTCCTTCAGTAAAAGGACATTTTTGATATTGGATTTTAAAACAAATATTTATTTTTGCATTTACTTATCTTTTAGATCCATTTTTGCTTATCCAGTATGCTCTATCCATCACAGATGGAATTTCCAGTGGTGCCAGCTCCTTTGTTTTTATTGTTTAAGATGTTATGCTTGCCTGCTCTGGGACGTGGTTTTGCATAGAGCAGCCCAGATCCTCCTCTTTTCGGGTCCCTCGCCAGCGTTCCTGGCCCCTGCCTCCTGCCCTCACAGCAAGCAGTTTGCTATGGGGGCACCCTAGCCAAACCGCTGCTCTGTGTCCATTCAGACAATGAGCAGTGGATCGGCCCAGCCCCCTTTCTCGTCACTGACTTTGATTGACAGCAGTGGGAGCCAATGGGGCCCACTGCTGTCTCTCAGCCAATGAGGAGGGAGAGTCCCAGACAGCGGAGGCTCTCTTGCAATATCTCAGGTTTGAGATGGGCTCAGGTAAGTATTAGGGGGGCTGCTGCATACTGAAGGTTTTTTTATCTTAATGCATAGAATGCATTAAGATAAAAAAAAACGTTCTGCCTTTAGAACCACTTTACAAATTAATTAGCAAATAATACTCAATCACGTAGATAGACCGTAGATTAAAAACTGTGTCAGAAGTCCTAACATTTTCAACTACATTTATTTTGGTTGGTGTCCCCAGTGGAGAGATTCTCAATCACTTCCTCTCTGGACAGAAACTCTAACCCTTCCCTGCCAAATCAAAAAGCAAAATGGTTGGAATTAATCTTTAAGAAGATCTCCGGTCATTTTGAAGTTTTAAATAAACAAATGAATGTGACTGGCTTTGTGCCAATATCTGTATTTTAATATTTCTATGTAAAGTCTTCAATATATATAATTATCTGTCTGCTCAGATTGATGGAATACAATACAGTCTCTGGACTGTTTATCCTGTTATTTCAGCAGTCATTCCAACTGACATATGGTACTGTGCAAAAGTTTTAGGCAGGTGTTAATAAATGCTGTGAAGTAAGAATGCTTTCAGAGGAATGATCAAATTATATTTAATGGAGCAACAATAATGCTTATTCAAGATTTTTCCCAGATCACCCTAAAGAACCGGCGCGCCTTGCGCCCACTTCTGGACAAACTGAGAGAGAAAGATCTAAGGTATACCTGGCGCTTCCCGTTTGCTCTCACAGTCTCATTTAATAGCCACCAACATGTCCTCCGCATGCCCTCTGACCTGCCAGACTTTTGTGATGCACTAGATTTGGGTCGGGTTGACCTCCCAGAATCGTACACAGAGTTCCTACACTCACCACTGGAGAGAAGCCCACCATCATCCCCGTCTACCTTGCCAGACAAGTGGTTGTCAAAGAAACCCAAACACAGCCGGGGGGGGGGGGGGGGGACTCCGAAACGGGCACCCCAAGGAGACAAGTCGAAGCCTCCAGAGCTCAGGATGATGACTGACATGACTAGTTAGGTCGTGTCCAACTACTCGCTAAGCCCTGGCTCATTTCTCAGTAACAGCTTAAGGATGATGGTCGAGTTTTTCCTTACATTCTTGACACTGTCTCTTATTGACTGCTCTCTCGGGGAGAGATGGGGAGAACACCGGCCATCTTCGGGAGAACTTCTGCATACCAATAATGCTTGTATTATTTGACTGGGTGGGCTTCCTGGAGGGAACTGGGAGTCCGTCTCTGAGGGGACCATGCCACAGCTGATAGGACCCCGTCTGCTACCTGGCCATGCCTCATGTGGCAAGTTTACGAAGGTCAACACAAGAGATTTAGTAGAAACTGACCCGCCATAGGGCCTCTCTCCCATATCCTGCACAGGCTAAGCACCATATCCCTGGCCATGTATGTGCTTTCATGCCACCACACACCCTCCCAATACCCTGAGGTGCAGTCAGAGTTGACTTGTCTGTACCAGGAAAGATTCTTACATCCCCATCACTGAATAATGCACTGCTTTTGGTTGGCCTAGTGCCCATTTTGTTTTTGTTTTTTCTGTTACATACATTTTTTATTCTTATTTATATATATATATATATATATATATATATATATATATGCACCAAGGTCGGGTGTATACTATACACTAAATAATGTTATATTTTACTACTTACAGCCCTCATGGCCATGTGGGCAATACTGGGGATTACCCTTTCAGTTTAATTGATTGACTGTTTAACTGTTTGACTGTTTGGTTTTGATATTTAGTCACCAACAGGCATGCTGCGGCCTGATTGTTGCTGCCTCCCTTCGACCCCACAGGGTATCCTGGGATCCCTAGCTGGGAACCAGGAGACATCACATAACGCTGGGGGAACCCTCCCCTTGGGAACATAAATTGTTGTTCCGGAGAAGAACAGGGTATAAACTCTCTGTAAACTTCTTCTATTCCTTTTGCTTTCCTCCTTCTCTTCCCCTCCTCTATCACCCCCCCTCCTGTAAAAAACGTACTTTGGTAGAGTCATATATCTGCCTTCCTAAGTATTAAGCAAAGGAACTAATTTGTGTGTCATAAGCATTCCTGTTGCAGGTTGAACCATGACCACCTCCTCCTGACCACCTACCATGGCTTATGTCCGTCAGTGATCTCGCACAACATCAGGGGTTTAAACATACCCCAGCGCCGCACCACCCTATTGAGGGAACTAAAAAAAGGTAGGCTGCATTTCGTATTCCTCCAAGAGACGCATTCTAAGACGCAACATATACCAAAACGCACAGACTCATATTTTACGAGAGTGTTCCACTCCACAAACCCCGACTCTAGGTCCAAGGGGGTCTCCATACTGGTTAACAGGGAGGCCTCCTTTGAGCTACATGCGCAGCTGAGTGATCTGGGAGGCAGGTTCTTATTTCTCAAAGGGACTTATGGGGACACTCCAATAACTTTGGCAAACGTCTGTTTTACGAATAGGGCCCATGTCACATTCTGTCAACATATAGTCAGAGAACTTCAGGGGTTCGCATCGGGTTGTTTGATTTTAGGGGGAGACTTTAACATACCGTTGAACCCACTCATAGACACCTCCAACAGGAAGATGTGTATTTCCTACAAGATTCTTAAAAAGATTAAATCCCTCCTACAATCCTTGCAACTGATAGACACGTGGCGCTTCCTCAACCCTGAGGGAAGAGACTTTACGCACTACTCCATCCCTCAAGCTAGCTATGCGCGACTGAACTATTTATTCATAGCACAAATAGACCTTACAAGAGTAGTGGGAGCTCATGTGGGCATTCAGACAGTCTCAGACCATTCACCCATTGCACTATCCCTTGGTCTTTTACACCCAACTCAGCGACAACCGACGTGGAGACTTAATGCCTCGCTCTTGACTGACCCAACACTCTTACCCCAGATAAAAAAACAGCTGGTAGAGTATTTTAAGTGTAATGCCACTTCAGAATTAGACCCACTGGTGATGTGGGAAGCACATAAATGCACCATTTGGGGCATATTGATCGAAATGGGAACCAGGCGTAAAAAAGAGAGGGAAGCCACCATCAAAAAGCTGACTACCCAGATTAATGCTTTAGAATCACTACAGAAGCAATCCCTTTCTGTCGCATCTGCCACACAGCAACTAGAAGCCAGGAAAGACCTGCATCATTTATTCGATCTGAGAGACAAACGTATGCTATTTTTCAAAAAGAAAATTTACTATGAGGCACAGTACAAAGCTGGCAAGTTCCTGGCCAGAGCACTGAGGAAACAAACATCCCACAATAACATAGCTGGCATTAAACGACATAATGGGAAACTTGACGTGACGACAGAGGCAATAGCCGCTCACTTCCATGACTACTACACAAAACTGTATAATCTCCCCCCGCAGCATAAGCAGTCACATATTGAAGGAGACAGAGCGCAAATCATCAAAGACTACTTAGTTAAAAGTGGCCTCCTCACCCTTACCGACCATGACTCCAAGTTACTGGAATAACCGATTTCAGGCCTTGAACTCAGACAAGCGATTAAACAACTCAAGACAGGTAAAAGTCCAGGCCCGATGGCTTTTCTCCAACTTATTATAAAACCTTTACTGATATCATCGCGGGTCACCTCAGAGGCCATTGAACTCCCTGTCCACCCCTAGAACAGTAACTCCAGACTTCCTCTCAGCTCACATTACAGTGATACCAAAGACAGGCAAGGACCCAGGATCTCCCTATTAAATCTCAACGTTAAACTGTTTGCAAAAATCCTGGCTACGTGATTAGGTTCACTCCTCCCAAATCTAATTGGCCTAGAACAAGTGGGGTTCATGCAGGGCAGAGAAGCCAAGGACAAAGTAACGAAGGCGCTTCTTCTGATTTATGAGGCAAAATTGCGAAACATTGAGGGCCTTCTCCTCTCCACGGATGCGGAGAAGGCCTTCGATAGAGTGGCTTGGGACTTCATGATAGCAGTTTGTGACCACTAGGGATGAGCCGAACACCCCCCGGTTCGGTTCGCACCAGAACTTTCGAACGAACCCCAAATTCGTACGAACGTTAGAACCCCATTGAAGTCTATGGGACTCGAACGTTCAAAATTAAAAGTGCTAATTTTAACGCCTAATATGCAAGATACTGTCCTAAAAAGGGTTTGGGGACCTGGCTCCTGCCCCAGGGGAAATGGGTCAATGCCTAAAATGTTTTTAAAAATGGCCGTTTTGGCGGGAGCACTGATTTTAATGACGATTAAAGTGAAAAAAAAAGTGAAATATTCCTTAAAATATGGTGCCTGGGGGGTGTCTGTAGTATGCCTGTGAAGTGCCACGTGTTTCCAGTGTTTAGAACAGTCCCTGCACAAAATGACATTAAACGGAAATAACACCATTTAAAACTGCTTGCGGTTTTAATGTTATATCTGGTTCCTGCAATATGGTTGAAAATCATTGAGAAAAATGGCATGGGTAGCCCTCCCTGCCCATTACCAGCCTATTTGGGTCTTGTACGCATATTAAGGGGAACCTTGTACCCATATTTAAAAAAGGAAATGCGTGTGGCCCCCAGGCCCTATATACTCAGAACAGCATTATACAGGCGGTGCAAACAAGACAGGGACTGTGTAGGTTTGTTGTGTTAAGTTGAATCTGTTTGTAATTTTCAACTGGTACATTTTTAAAGTGTAGCTCCAGTAAAAAAAAATATTTTTAAGCTTTTTGGAAAACATAGGGAAGGGTTATCACCCCTGTATAATTTCTTTTGTTGTCCATCTTTTTTCATCTCACTTGCTGTTGTCTCCTTCCGTTTGCAAGTAGGAGATGTTTGTAAGTTGGATGTTTGAAAGTAGGGGCCTGCCCTATATGCTCTGCAGAAATGGCGGAACAAGGTGTTGGTTTTGCCACAACATTGTAAGCCCTCAAAGTGACTCTTGGTGGGCGCTGGAGCGCCCTGCTGTGAACGATTATATCAAGAATTGTAATTACATGCCATTGTTGAACAGTGGTAGAAAAATTTACCTTTGGTGGTTGTGGTGCTGGTGCCACAACACTATAAGTTCTCACCGTTACTCTGGGTGGGCACCGGAAGGGGCCCTCCTGTGAAATATTATATCAAGAATTGTAATTACATGTCCCTGTTAAACAGGGGCAGAAAAATTTGGCCTTAGGCACTGGTGCTGGTGCCACCACACTGCAACCTCTCCCATATACTCTAGTTTTATTGCAGGAATTAGCCCTGCTGCAAAGCATTGCATCAAAAATTGTACTTAAACGCCCCTGTTAAACAGGGGCAGAAAAATTGGGCCTTAGGCACTGGTGCTGGTGCCACCACACTGCAACCTCTGCCATATACTCTAGTTTTATTGCAGGAATTAGCCCTGCTGCAAAGCATTGCATCAAAAATTGTAATTAAACGCCCCTGTTAAACAGGGGCAGAAAAATTGGGCCTTAGGCACTGGTGCTGGTGCCACCACACTGCAACCTCTTCCATATACTCTAGTTTTATTGCAGGAATTAGCCCTGCTGCAAAGCATTGCATCAAAAATTTTAATTAAACACCCCTGTTAAACAGGGGCAGAAAAATTGGGCCTTAGGCACTGGTGCTGGTGCCACCACACTGCAACCTCTTCCATATACTCTAGTTTTATTGCAGGAATTAGCCCTGCTGCAAAGCATTGCATCAAAAATTGTAATTAAACGCCCCTGTTAAACAGGGGCAGAAAAATTGGGCCTTAGGCATTGGTGCTGGTGCCACCACACTGCAACCTCTGCCATATACTCTAGTTTTATTACAGGAATTAGCCCTGCTGCAAAGCATTGCATCAAAAATTGTACTTAAACGCCCCTGTTAAACAGGGGCAGAAAAATTGGGCCTTAGGCACTGGTGCTGGTGCCACGACACTGCAACCTCTCCCATATACTCTTGTTTGATTGCAGGAATTAGCCCTGCTGCAAAGCATTGCATCAAAAATTGTACTTAAACGCCCCTGTTAAACGGGCAGAAAAATTGGGCTGATGGCATCACCCAGAACCAGAAATGTTATTCCAACATATCAGCGGAGGAGGAAGAGGATAGACAATCAACATAACAGGACAGTCACTCAGCATCAGCATAGGCAGTCTTGAGGGGATGTGATATTTCAAAACAAATTATTCTGTTACATCAGCTTCAGGTGCTTGGTAGCTGTGGGTGATCCAAGACTGATTCATCTTGATGAAGGTCAGTCGATCAACTGATTCGGTGGACAGGCGCACCCTGTGATCGGTAACAAAGCCACCAGCAGCACTGAAGGTGCGTTCCGAAAGAACGCTGGATGCAGGACAGGCCAGTAGCTCAATTGCATACTGTGCAAGCTCTGGCCAGTGATCCATCCTCACGACCCAGTAAGCCAGAGGATTTTCGGTGGGAAAGGTGTCCAAGTCTGACCTTGCCCCTAGGTATTCCTGCACCATGTAAATCAGACGCTGGCGATGGTTGCTGGAACCGATCATACCTCGGGGCTGCGGACTAAAAAATTGTCTGAAAGCATCAGTCAGACGGCCACCTTCTCCACCGCTCCTTCTGACCGATGCCTCAGCAGCACGTTGTCCAGGACCAGGAGTTTGTAACCTCCCAGTCTCTGGGAACGCGTTGCACAGACCTTTCTGCAAGGCCTCCCGGAGATGTCTCATCCTCTGCTCCCTCTGCGATGGCAAGATAAGGCAACCTTACCCTTGTATCGTGGATCAAAGAGAGTGGGCAGCCAGTAATGGTCCCTCTCCTTGATCCGAAGAATACGAGGATCCTTCCGCAGGCTTTGCAGGATCAGGGAGGCCATGCAGCGTAGGTTAGCTGAGGCATTCGGTCCGGAGTCCTCTGGGTCACTAAGGACAACATGATCCGCAGCTACCTCCTCCCAGCCACGTACAAGTCCACGTGTTTCTTGGGACTGTAAATCATCCCTACAAGACTGCTGCTGCTGCTGCTGCTGATGCTGAGTGCCAGCCTCCACCTCCATGCTGACACAATCATCCTCCTCCTCCTCTTCCTCCTCCTCATCCTCTTCCTGTGTGATGGGTGGCACAGCAGGAACACTGGCTGGATAAAGGGGGCCTTGAGAGGCAAGGAAGTCCTCCTCTTCCTGCCTCTGTTCTGCCTCAAGTGCCCTGTCCATTATTCCACGCAGCGTATGCTCCAAGAGGTGGACAAGAGGTACAGTGTCACTGATGCATGCACTGTCACTGCTCACCATCCTTGTGGCCTCCTCAAACGGTGACAGGACAGTGCATGCATCCCTGATCATGCCCCACTGGCGTGGTGAGAAAAAACCGAGCTCCCCTGACCCTGTCCTGGTGCCGTAGTCGCACAGGTACTCATTGATGGCCCTCTGCTGCGTGTGCAGCCGCTGCAGCATGGCCAACGTTGAGTTCCATCTGGTGGGCATGTCACATATAAGGCGGTTCTTGGGCAGGTTCAACTCCTTTTGGAGCTTAGCCAGCCGAGCACAGGCATTAAATGATCGGCGGAAATGAACACAGACTTTCCTGGCCTGCTTCAGGACATCCTGTAAGCCGGGGTACCTGCCCAAGAACCGCTGCACCACCAGGTTAAGGACGTGAGCTACACAGGGCACATGGGTCAGTTGTCCCTGTCGGAGGGCGGAGAGGAGGTTGGTGCCATTGTCACAAACCACCATTCCTGGCTTAAGCTGGCGTGGCGTCAACCACCTCTCGGCCTGCCCCTGCAGAGCTGACAAAACATCCACCCCAGTGTGGCTCCTGTCCCCCAAACAAACCAGCGCAAGCACGGCATGGCATAGTTTTGCCTGCGTACTTGCGTAGCCCCTGGAACACCTACGAAGCACCCCTGGTTCTGAGGACAGAGCACTGGAAGAGGCCATGGAGGAAGAAGAAGAGGAGGGGGTGGAGGAGAGAGGTGTGTCACAACCAATAGTAGCATTTTGGAGGCGTGGTGGCGGAACAACCTCCAACACTACTGCACCTTGTCCTGCATCCTTCCCAGCTGCCAGAAGAGTGACCCAATGGGCCGTGAAAGACAGGTAACATCCCTGTCCATGCCTGCTGGACCATGAGTCAGCGGTAATATGCACCTTACCGCTGACCGCCCTGTCCAGCGAGGCAAGGACATTGCCTTCCACATGCCGGTAGAGAGCCAGAATCGCCTTCCGTGAGAAAAAGTGGCATTTGGGGACCTGCCACTGAGGAACCGCACATTGTACAAACTCACGGAAGGGGGCCGAGTCTACCAACTGAAAAGGCAGCAGTTGAAGTGCTAGCAATTTAGCCAAGCTAGCATTCAACCGCTGGGCATGTGGATAGCTGGGAGTGAACTTCTTTCGCCTGTCCAGCAGCTGGGGCAGGGACATTTGCCTGCTATAATCGGATGTGGGTGTACCACTAGCAGAGTTCCCGGAAGCACTTGGCTGTGACACACCTAATTCTACACCTTCATTCCTCTCAGATCAGGTTTCAGAGAGGACTGAAGGTCTAGTGGGGTTGGAGATGCCAGCTGATGAGGAGCAAGGAGAGGTCCGCTTTGTTCTTTGGTGTGGGTCTTTGAGGTACGCTTGCCAACGAGCTGCATGGCAGGTCAACATATGTCTGGTCAAAAATGTGGTGCCCAAGCGGCTGATGTTTTGGCCACGCGAGATACGCTTGAGACATATGTTGCAAATAGCAGCAGTGCGATCTGATGCACTCGTCTCAAAAAAGGCCCACACCAAAGAACTTTTAGAATAACGCGCAGAGGCAGCGCCCTGCACAGGCGGAGCTCTGCGGTGTGATTCAGTCGGTGTGCTGCCCCTAAGCTGGCCCCCGGAGGGCATCCTGCCTCGTTGGACATGTGCCTCCTCCTCCTCCTCCTCTCTCCTTTCAGGCACCCACGTGGAGTCAGTGCCCTCATCATCCCCTCCCTCTTCATCGCTGTAGCAAACCTGGCAGTACGCTGCAGCTTGTGGAACATGACTGCCAGATTGCTGTCCTTCTTGAGCATCCCCTCTCTCTGCACTCATGCTACTGCCTTCCTCTAGCTGAGTGTCATCATCAGAGCCCACAAAACACTGGGCATCCTCCTGGAGCATGTACCCAACATTGTGCTCAAAGAGTTCAGGAGACTCCTCAGGAGGACGTGGTGGGTCTAGGGAAGGAGTCACTGATGATGACATTGAGAGGAGGGAAGACGATGCGTTGGCAGCTGCTTTGCTAGTACCCTGAGACTGGGCGAGAGAGGATGAGGAGAATGAAGAGGGCTTGGTCATCCACTCTACCAAGTCATTGACATGTTGCGGCTCAACATGTCCAGCTGCCGAAAAGAAGGACAAGCGTGTCCCATGGCCACGTGCTGATGACAATGCACCGCGTCCATGACCAGCACTGTTGTCTCTAGACAGAGAGCCTGCTTGCCCTCTTTTATCGGCTCGCGCCTGTCTGCCTCTCCTTGCTGGCCTTCCAGACATGGTAATGGCCTGAAGGGAGTTGGGTAAAAAAGCAGTTGGGTAGTGTATATTGTGCTAGAGGCACACAACACCCACTAACTCCTGCAGATGCCTTTATTATAGAACACCAGAGATAAAGGGGTATATAAAGATGTATACTGTGCTGTGCTGGAGGCACACACAACTTCCAATAACTCCTGCAGATGGCAAGTGGTCTCAAATAGAGAAGAGCTATGTAGGTGGATATAGCGGTATGTACTGGGTACAGAGCACGCAGACAGCACGCACAAGCTCCTAACACTACTGAGTGCAAGCTCTATTATAAAAGATAGATCACTAGCTATATAGGTGAGGTGAATATAGTGGTGTATACTGCGGTCAGGGCACGCAGACAACAACCACTACACAACAGCAAGATCGAAAATCGTCCGAAAACGATCGGTGTGTACTGTGTTGAAGGTACACAGAACACCCACTAACTCCTGCAGATGCCTTTATTATAGAACACCAGAGATAAAGGGGTAATTACAGATTTATACTGTGCTGTGCTGGAGACACACACAACTTCCAATAACTCCTGCAGATGGCAAGTGGGCTCAAATAGAGAACAGCTATGTAGGTGGATATAGCGGTATGTACTGGGTACAGAGCACTCAGACAGCACGCACAAGCTCCTAACACTACTGACTGCAAGCTCTATTATAAAAGATAGATCACTAGCTATATAGGTGAGGTGAATATAGCGGTGTATACTGCGGTCAGGGCACGCAGACAACAACCACTACACAACAGCAAGATCGAATATCGGCCGAAAACGATCGGTGTGTACTGTGTTGAAGGTACACAGAACACCCACTGCTTCAGACGCCAACACACTACACAAGGCCGCCGCGCTGGCGGCCTTATATAGTGTGGGGCGTGCACTACACAGCCTGAGCTATGATTGGCCACAGGCATCCTGCCTGTGGCCAATCATGGCTCTCCTCGCTGCTGGCGCTGCGATTGGCCAAGCATGCGGGGTCACAGTGCATGCTTGGCCAATCATAAGCCAGCAATGCACTGTGCCATCGTAGTGCATTGTGGGCCGTGAGCGCCACACGAATTTGGCACGGACTTCGCCGAACGGACAAACAGCCGATGTTCGAGTCAAACGTATGTTCGACTCGAACACGAAGCTCATCCCTAGTGACCACGTTGGATTGGGGACGCACATGCTTTCATGGATAACTGCATTATATCAAAACCTGTCTGCTAAATTTAAAATTAACGGCACTTTGTCACAAAGGGTACACATTACAAACGGAACTAGACAGGGCTGTCCCTTGTCGCCCTTATTTTTCATCCTCTTGCTTGAGCCCTTTATCAGTAAAGTGCAAACAAACACGGCGATCCGCGGATTCCGAGTAAAGGACAGGGAGTTCAACTTAGCAGCCTACGCAGACGACCTTCTATTTTCTTTGAATAATCCAACGGTAACTCTTCCCAACCTAATGAATGAATTCTCACACTACGGATACCTCTCAAACTTAAAGATCAATTACACGAAGTCTGAAGCTTTAAATATCTCCCTACCAGATATAATCCTTGCATTAATGAAAGCCAACTCACCATTCTGATGGGATCTCAGCATTCTTAAATATTTGGGGACAGGGTTAACCAAATCCAACTCTCCTTAAGTCATGTGAAAAAGACATGGAGAGATGGAACCAGGGATTCTTCTCCTGGTTTGAGTGCGCTGCAATCATCAAGATGGTAATTCTGCCCAAATTTCTCTATCTGATGTGCACACTACCAGTGAGAATACCCCAAAAGTTCTTTAGGTCACTAAATTCCATCATCCTGAAAATTCTTTAGAGCCATAAGAAACCCAGAATTAAATTAGCCAGACTGACGAAACCCAAGGATTTGGGTGGAATTGGGCTTCCAAATTTCAAGCATTACTACTTAGCCTCACATATAGCCAGAGTGATTGACTGGCACTGTCATGGACATATGAAAGACTGGGCCTCATTAGAGACTACTTTAACTACGACACCACTCAGATAGTCCCCATGGATCCTGTGGAGGAGCCTACCACACGACACACGCAGGCATCCCCTTACTGGGACCACTTTAGCGATCTTAAATACCTTGGCGAACCAAAAACATATCACTACACTGCCAAGCCCGTTGACACCATTGAAGGGCAACCCAGACTTCATCCCGGGTGAGCAAAACATATGACGGTTCAATCCCCTATGCAAAGCACACCCTTATTAGCAGGCGATTGCTTTAGAGGGGACATGTTTAAGGGAGGATTGGTCTTTGATCAAATCAGAACATAACTTGCCTCACCTACGCCTTTGGATGTACTTCCAGGTACGTAGTTACTTAGGCAAGTTCAAACACCCCCAAAACCTCCATAGACCCCTGACTGACCTAGAGTCGATCTGCCATGACAAAAACCCTTTCACTAAGGCCACCTCAAGTGCCTTACACCTGGTTGCAGCACCCCAAGTTGATGGAGATGGACGAACACAGGAGGAGTTGGTCGGAGGAGCTGAATGTAACAATATCGGACAACCAATGGAGGTACGCTTGCATACTTGCACACAAATGCTCTATGAATACTAAAAGACAAGAAAGGAGCTATAAACTATTAGTCCATTGGTATAACACTCCTGACAGACTTCACAAATGGGATGCCCAAATATCTGAGGTCTGTTGGCGATGTCACCGTGAAACGGGCACCTTGGCCCACATTTGGTAGCACTGCGACTTAATCATACCCTACTGGAATGAAGTCCGAAACTTAATCCAAAAGATAACAGAGACTAAACTGATTCTTGATGCAGCATGCTGTTTGCTGCATGTAACCAAATTCTCACTCAAAAGATACAAACATTCTTTTTTTTAATTATTTAAGACAAGGAGACCAGTCCACAGGGACTGCAACAACAGTAAAACAGAAAACATTACAATGACAGTTATACAAACGATTGTTCATCTATACAGACTCAGGCAGATCGTTCACCTCCATTATATCACTATGGGGTGGGCAAAGGGCGGACGGTCCCCTATGTATGGGTTCCGTCCTGGGCCAAGACAATCCCCTCCATGAACGGGAGAGGTATGGTGTGTCTGAACACAAGAAGCAGTGGTGTTCCTAACCCTGTGGGCATAGCCTCGTCTCCATTTTCTCTAGGGATCTTATAAGGGTGTAGAATCTCTACGGGTGTGTGAACCAGGAGGGTCCGGGAAGGGGGTAGAGGAAGGAATGGGTCAGGGGTAAGGAACAATGGTGTGGGGGGGAGAAAAAACGAAAAGAAAAAAAAAACATACATACAAACATTCTTTGACCAAACATCTTCTCAATGCACCTAAATCTCTGATTCCCCTGCATTGGAATTCCTCTCGGGTCCCCTCCATCTCAGAGTGGCTGAACAGAATCGAAGATATCTGCGGGATGGAGGACACCCTAGCACAGGACAGGGACACTGTAGAGAGATTCCACAAAACTTGGCAGCCCTGGTTTGATTATAGGTATACTCGAGAGTATCTAACCACGGACCACAGAGGCCTCCCATAGTTGAATTTTAAACAAATGTATGTGACACACCAGATACACACCACCCAACGCTTCCCCCTTCATCCCACCACCCTTACTGAGCTTTCCTTTCTCCCCAATTTTCTGTCTTTCTACTTTTCTTCTCTCATCTCTAAATAGGCTAATGAATTATGCCTCTGCAGCAACTGATGGCAACCATCAATAATAGAGTAAAGTGTTCATGTTTCAATGGTTGGACCTGCAGAAGTTGCTAAATTATTACGATAAGTCTGAGTGAACTTCTTATGCCTGCATTTGATGCTAGATGACCATCCGAAGCATTGTCTGAACTGTATATGAAACCACCACCAGACAATAATTAGAAAGTATTCTTGTATTTTGGATAACATACAACACCACAGACTACTTTGCTAAAATATTGTGCAGTTGCATCTGCAGTACATGTTGTTAATGCTGTATTCTTTCTACTTTCTTCAATAAAAACCTTTGAATGAAAAAAAAAAAAGAATGCTTTCAAGAAATATATTTTAGTTGTATATTTTTATCAATTTACAAAATGCAAATTGAGCAAACAGAATCAATCAATATTTGGTGTAACTAATCTTTGGCTTCAAATCAGCCTATTACACTTGCAAATTTTGTACACTTGCACAAAGTCAGGGATTTGTAGGATTAAAGTCAGATGTATGATTAACCAAATATACCAAGCAGGTGCTAATGTTCATCAATTTCATATGTACGGTGAAACACAATCATTAACTGATTAACTGAAACAGAAACAGCTGTGTAGGATGCTTAAAACTGAGTGAGGAACAGTCAAACTCTGCTACTAAGGTGAGGTTATGGAAGACAGTTTTGTGTCACAGGTCTTACACTATGGCAAGACTGAGCACAAGACTCAAAGGTAATTATACTGCATCAGCAAGGTCTCTCCCAGGCAAAGATTTCAAAGCAGACTGGGGTTTCAAAATGTGCTGTTCAAGCTCTTTTGACAAGCACAAAGAAACGGGCAATGTTTAGGACTGTAGACATGATGATTGGCCAAGGAAGCATAATGCATTAGATATAAGACACATCATGCTTACTTCCTTTTGACATCGGAAGATGTCCAGTAGTGTTATCAGCACAGAATGGGCAGAAACCAGTGGAATCCATGTACAACCATCTTCTGTCCAGAGAAGTCTGACCAGAAGTGATCTCCATGGAAGAATTGGGGTCAAAAGGCCATACCTCCTGTGTGGAAAAAAGGCTAAGCGACTCAACTATGCACCAAAACATAGGAACTGGGGTGCAGAAAATGGCAGCAGGTGATCTGCACTGATGGGTCAAAATTTGTTCACCTAAGGGCTGGAGGGTGGTGAAATAATAAGTGTCTGCAAGCAACAGTGAAGCATGGAGAAGGTTTCTTGCAAGTTTGGTGCTCTATTTCTGCAAATGGAGTTGGAGATTTAGTCAGGATGAGCCAAACACTCCCCGGTTTAGTTCGCAGCAGAACGTGCAAACAGGCAAAAAATGTGCACGAACATGCGAACACCGTTAAAGTCTATGGATGCGAATGCAATAAATCAAAAGTGCTAATTTTAAAGGCTTAAATGCAAGTTATTGACATGAAAAGTGTTTGGGGAGCTGGGTCCTGCCCCAGGGGACATGTATCAATGCAAAAAAAAGTTTTAAAAACTGCATTTTTTGGGGAACAATGATTTTAATAATGCTTAAAGTGAAACAATAAAAATGAAATATTCCTTTAAATTTCATGCCTGGGGGGTCTCCTTAATCTGCCTGTAAAGTAGTGCATCTTTCTTTATAGCAGTACCCCAGCAAAATGAAATTTCTAAAGGAAAAATGTCATTTAAAACCGCTTGTCGGATCCCAGCAATATAGGTAAGAATCATTAAAAAAACAAAAAAAAATGGCATCGATGTCCCCCCCCCCCCACCAAATCCATACCAGGCCCTTCAGGTCTGGCAAGGATATTACGGAGAACCTGCCACCAAAATTTGTAAAAAAATGGAATGGGGGTCCCCTAGGCACTATATACTCTGAACAGCAGTATATATATATACTATAACCCCACATTGTTACTCTTGTTGGGTGCAGGAACAGGCCCTGCTGTGAAATATTATATCAAAATTTTTAATTAGATGGCCTTGTTAAACAGGGGCAGAAAAACTGGGCCTTTGGTTTTGGGGGTGCCAGAACAGTGAACCCCTCACAGTTACTCTTGTTGGGCTCAGGAATGGGCCCTGCTTAACTATTTTTTCAAAAATTTTAATTACATGCCCCTGTTAAGCAGGGGCAGAAAATTGGGCCTTTGGTTTTGGTGGTGCCTGAATACTGTAAGCCCTCCCAGATACTCTTGTTGGCACAGGAACGGGCCCTGCTGTAAAATGTTATATCAAAAATTGTAATTACATTCCACTGTTAAACAAGGGAAGAAAATTGGGCCTTGGGTGGTGGTGGTGCTACAACACTGTAACCCCTCACAGATACTCTTGTTGGGCGCAGGAATGGGCCCTGCTATGAAATATTGTATCAAAAATTGTAATTACATTTTGGGTGTTGGTGCCCTAAGCAAAAAATATTGTTGGAAGCTAGCATCATTAGGATAGTCAGCATTCAGCAGTCTTCAAGGGATCCCAGATCCATAGCAAATTCAATCAGTTACATCAGCATCAGGTGCTTGATAGCTGCTGATCAAAAGACTAATTCATTTTTATGAATGTGAGCCTATCAATGGAGTCTGTGGACAGTAGCAGGATAGGTAGCTGGATTGCATATTGAGCAAGTTCTGGGCAGTGGTCTATCCTCAAGACCCAGTAAACCAGTGGATGCTCTGTTGGAAAGGTCTCCAAGTCTGCTCTTGCCCCTAGATATTCCTGCACCATATAAGGCAGACGCTGGCAATGGCTGCTTGAACCGATCAGACCTTGGCACTGAGGAATGAAAAATTATTTAAGGGAACAAGGATAGTAAAGGGATAAGGCCGAGGTCAAGGCGACTAGCAGACAGGAACAACAGAGTACACGCCAAAGGTTCAGGGTTACAGGCAAATAGGGATAGTCGGGGACACGCCAAAAGGTCAGGGTCACGAGCAGACAGGAATAGTCAAGAACAAGCCAAGGTCAGTAACAGAGACAAACAAAGAGCACACAGCAAGCAGGAAACAGGAAGCCAAACACACAATGAATACACAATGGTTGATCAGCACCGCTGGCTTTCGGTGCACAGGTTAATATAGGGTTCCCTGATAGTTCCTGGGGTGGAGCCATGCTTAGAGGAGAGGTTATAAAAACAGCCAGGTGAGAGTGGCTGGCCTCTTAGTCCAAACACATGAGGAAAGGTAAGCTGACAGAGAAAGATTGCTGCATAACCACAACAACTAGCTTTTTTTATAGATAGTTTTAGAGTTTTAGATATTTATGGTATAGATATACAGTAGCTAATATAGCCAGTCTTTTTCCTGAAATGTTTTGTCCTTTGCTATGTGAAATATTTCCTTTTACTTCCTGCCCCAAAGGCACAGGAATTGAGAGGAAATCTCTCAAAAGTAAGGTAAATCCCCTTTTTGGTTGGGACTGTAGGAAGCATCCCCATTGTTAAATTTCCCATCAATTTCTGTACCTGGGGCAACTGTCACCACAAACCCAGCAGACCCCAGCAGAAATACAGATGGCAATAAAAACCCAAAATATTTTCTTACCATTCACTACTCTATTCAATACTTTGGATATATATGCAGGTGCATCTCATGAAATTAGAATATCATCAAAAAAGTTAATTAATTTCAGTTATTCAATTTAAAAAGTGAAACTCATATATTTTCTATAGATGCATTACACAAAGAGTGATATATTTTAAGCATTTCTTTCTTTTGATTTTGATGATTATGGCTTACAGCTAGTGGAAACCCAAAATTCAGTATCTCAGAAAATTAGAATATTACATAAGGCCAATCAAATAAAGATTTTGAATAAAGAAATGTTGGCTTACTGAAAAGTATGTCCATGTACAGTATAGTATGCACTCAAATACTGGGTAGGGGCTCCTTTTGCATGAATTACTGCATCAATGTGGCGTGTGGCACTGCTGAGGTGTTATAGAAGCTCAGGTTGCTTTGATAGCGGCCTTCAACTCATCTGACTCCAGGGGCGGATCCAGAGTCCAGTCTCGGGAGGGGCACTGCTATAAAATATGTTTTTTTGGGGGCAATTTATATGGGAAATGGCTGGTATTGGCGCTTCAATCATTACGGCACCATGATTGTTATGGTGTCAGGATGATTGAAGCACATTATTTCTATTAATACAATAAAATTAAATGGTTCAACTCACCATAATGCAGAATCAGTGGGAGCCCTGAGGGTGTCACTTGCCATGTCACCTGCCACCAAATGCGGATTGTCACTTGCCACGTCACTTGTCACCAAATGAGGATTGTTACTTGCCAGGTCACCTGCCACACATTGCGGATTGCCACTTACCACGTCGCCTGCCACCAGATGCGGATTGCCACATAGCCTGCCACACATTGCGGATTGCCACTTGCCATGTCGCCTGCCACCAGATGCGGATTGCCACATAGCCTGCCACACATTGCGGATTGTAACTTGCCACATCACCTGCCACACATTGCTGATTGTCACTTGCCATGTAGCCTGCCACACATTGCGGATTGTCACTTGCCACGTCGCCTTCCACACATTGCGGATTGTCACTTGCCACATAGCCTGCCACACATTGCGGATTGCCACTTGCCATGTCGCCTGCCACCAGATGCGGATTGCCACATAGCCTGCCACACATTGCGGATTGTAACTTGCCACATCACCTGCCACACATTGCTGATTGTCACTTGCCATGTAGCCTGCCACACATTGCGGATTGTCACTTGCCACGTCGCCTTCCACACATTGCGGATTGTCACTTGCCACGTAGCCTGCCACACATTGCAGATTGTCACTTGCCACGTCGCCTTCCACACATTGCGGATTGCCACTTGCCACGTCCCCTGCCACACATTGCAGATTGTCACTTGCCATGTAGCTTGCAACACATTGCAGATTGTCACTTGCCACGTCACCTGCCACACATTGCGGATTGCCACTTGCCACATAGTCTGCCTCACATTGCGGATTGTCACTTGCCACGTAGCCTGCCACACATTGCGGATTGTTACTTGCCCAGTCGCCTTCCACACATTGCGGATTGCCACTTGCCACGTAGTCTGCCACACATTGCGGATTGCCACTTGCCACGTAGTCTGCCACACATTGCGGATTGCCACTTGCCACGTAGTCTGCCACACATTGCGGATTGCCACTTGCCACGTAGCCTGCCACACATTGCGGATTGTCACCTACTGTGTCACTATTCTGCTAAGGTGTTCTTTTGTTGAGTCCAGAGTGAAGATAGGCAGCAGAGAGATGATGTAATCTATCTGCTGCACACAGCTTCCCACACAGTGAGGGCGGAACTGGAGGGATGCAGGGCAGTGAGAGATGATGTCATCTCCCTGCTCCCCTGCCTGCTGGCTTCCTGATTGGCCAGCTGCCCTCCTAAGCCGCCCAGCTGCCCCCCACCCATCCACTCAGCGCAATCACCCGTGGAACCGGCCGCGCTGGCACCCGCGGAACCGGCCGCGCTGGCACCTGCGGAACCGGCCGCGCTGGCACCCACGGAACCGGCCGTGCTGGTACTGGCGGAACCGCCGGAAGCGGCCGCGATTGCACCCGTGGAACCGCCGTGCTGTCATCAGCTGGCGGATTGCCACATAGCCTGCCACACATTGCGGATTGTAACTTGCCACATCACCTGCCACACATTGCTGATTGTCACTTGCCATGTAGCCTGCCACACATTGCGGATTGTCACTTGCCACGTCGCCTTCCACACATTGCGGATTGTCACTTGCCACGTAGCCTGCCACACATTGCAGATTGTCACTTGCCACGTCGCCTTCCACACATTGCGGATTGCCACTTGCCACGTCCCCTGCCACACATTGCAGATTGTCACTTGCCATGTAGCTTGCAACACATTGCAGATTGTCACTTGCCACGTCACCTGCCACACATTGCGGATTGCCACTTGCCACATAGTCTGCCTCACATTGCGGATTGTCACTTGCCACGTAGCCTGCCACACATTGCGGATTGTTACTTGCCCAGTCGCCTTCCACACATTGCGGATTGCCACTTGCCACGTAGTCTGCCACACATTGCGGATTGCCACTTGCCACGTAGTCTGCCACACATTGCGGATTGCCACTTGCCACGTAGTCTGCCACACATTGCGGATTGCCACTTGCCACGTAGCCTGCCACACATTGCGGATTGTCACCTACTGTGTCACTATTCTGCTAAGGTGTTCTTTTGTTGAGTCCAGAGTGAAGATAGGCAGCAGAGAGATGATGTAATCTATCTGCTGCACACAGCTTCCCACACAGTGAGGGCGGAACTGGAGGGATGCAGGGCAGTGAGAGATGATGTCATCTCCCTGCTCCCCTGCCTGCTGGCTTCCTGATTGGCCAGCTGCCCTCCTAAGCCGCCCAGCTGCCCCCCACCCATCCACTCAGCGCAATCACCCGTGGAACCGGCCGCGCTGGCACCCGCGGAACCGGCCGCGCTGGCACCTGCGGAACCGGCCGCGCTGGCACCCACGGAACCGGCCGTGCTGGTACTGGCGGAACCGCCGGAAGCGGCCGCGATTGCACCCGTGGAACCGCCGTGCTGTCATCAGCTGGCGGTATTCTCGGAGGGGGCAATTGACCCATTGCCCCCCCTGGATCCGCCCCTGTCTGACTCATTGTTGGGTCTGGTGTCTCTCATCCTCCTGTTGACAATACCCCACAGATTCTCTATGGGGTTTCGGTTAGGCAAGTTTGCTGACCAATCAAGCACAGTGATACCATGATCATTAAACCAGGTATTGGTACTTTTGGCAGTATATGCAGGTGCCCAGACCTGCTGGAAAATTAAATCAGCATCTCCATAAAGCTGGTCAGCAGAGGGAAGCATGATGTGCGCTAGAATTTCCTGGTAGAGGGCTACTCTGACTTTAGACTTGATGAAACATTGTGGACCAGCACCAGCAGATGACATGGCTCACAAATTATCACTGACTGTGGAAACTTCACACTGGACCTCATAAAAACTTGGATTCGGTACCTCTCCACTCTTCCTCCAGACTCTGGGACCTTGATTTCCAAATGAAATGCAAAATATTCCACGGTCAGTGATGATTGGGGGAGCCATGACATCTGAAGACAGTTGGTACACTGTGTTTTATCAAGTCCAAAGTCAGCACAGCCCTCTACCAGAAAATCTACAGAGCTTCATGCTTTCCTCTTGACCAGCTTTATGGAGAGGCTGATTTCTTTTTCACCTGCCCACACTGCCAAAAGTACCAATACCTGGTTTAATTGATCATGGTATCACTGTGCTTGATTGGCCAGCAAATTCGTCTGACCTAAACCCCATAGAGAATCTGTGGGGTATTGTCAAGAGGAAAATGAGAGACACCAGACCCAACAATGCAGACGAGCTGGAGGCCCCTATCAAAGCAACCTGTGCTTCCATAACACCTCAGCAGTGCCACAGGCTGATTGCCTCCATGCCACTCCACATTGATGCAATAATTCAAGCAAAAGGAGCCTGACCAAGTATTGAGTGCATACTATACTGTACATGGACATACTTTTCAGTAAGCCAACATTTCTGAATTAAAAATCCTTTTTTTTATTGGTTTTATGTAATATTCTAGTTTTCTGAGATACAGAATTTTGGGTTTTCACTAACTGTAAGCCATAATCATCAAAATTAAAAGACAGAAATGCTTGAAATATATCACTCTGTGTGTAAAGCATCTATATAAAATATACGAGTTTCACTTTTTTAATTTAATTACTGAAATAAATGTACTTTTTGATGTTATTCTAATTTTATGAGATGCACCTGTATATGGGAATGCAAAACCCACTTGATGCAGGTCAGAAGGATATCATCTGCAGGTCAAAATAATCTGTCAATAAATTCTGAATGATCTCAGAACTGTCTCAAATGAATGCCAATCGACACAAGCCCAAAGCCCATTGACACAGGCCCTTTGACATACTTTATATTGGTTTCTTGAAAATAAGAGCTGAAAAAAAGCAAATCCCATTTTGACTAGAAAACAAACTAGAAATAAAAAAACAAATATTTAACCAAATAGAAAAAAAAGTAACAAACAAATTAGAGAAATTAAAGACTTATAGAGGAATTTACTGCAGAAAAAAAAGAATTAGCTATCTTAAATCCCCAGATACTCTGCATAAATGTAGTCTCCAACACCAAATGAAAGGACAAACAGAACATTACGATTAGAACACATTGTTCCAAACTACTTGTTGTTGTTTGTATTACATGTTTTTAAGTTTTTTTTCTATTCTGTAACAACTCTTGCATGTTGGTTCTCTATCTTCCAGTAAAGCAATGGCCTTTTGTGTTGTCTATTATTTTGATTGAATTATTTTATGACCAAATGTTATCAGAGTACATACATTTATTACTACCTATCAGCAAGGGATTTATTTTAACAAAATGGTTTTCAGCATTTCAAAATTTACTTTTTCATCTTTGGCATGTAAGCCGGGTGAGTGTGACATTTTGGATGAAAGGCCAGTTTGGATTTGGTTCTGCTGTTTTCCTAATGACTTCTATAAAGCTTGTGATTTAAAACTTCAGTTTCCTTACCAGCTGCACAGGATGTAATAAGTTAGTTATAAAGGTAATGATGAATGGAATAAAGGAAATATCAATAATATTTGAACTTAAAGCTCAATTTCAGCCTACCCAATGTCCCCCTAGTCCTCTCCTCACCCTCTCTAGAGGCTCCTTCACATGTTATTTTTTTTCCATATTTACCTTTTTTCAGATATCTTCTGATTGGTTACTTGACATGCAGAGTCTTCTTCCTCTTTGTCTCTGGGCCATCTTCAGTGATGCAAAGACTGTCATGGACATGATGACATCACCATCGTTCCCTGCATGTTTTTAAAGTACCTTAGTAATGCAGCTTCATGGCACCCTTCTCTCGCAAGAAGTAGGTTGCATTTGACCTTGGAGCGCTTAGTCTGGGGAAACAGTGCTTTGAGCGTTCCAACAAGAGCTTCTTTTTATTTTATTTTTAGAAATGCTGGACCACTAATTAAAAAAACAAAAAGCTAGAATTGGGTTTTAAATGAAGCTTCTCGTGAGTGGAAGGTGGAGGCTGCCATTGCTGGCCCCTTCTGAAAATGCTGGTTGCCTTTTTCTTGTCAAAAAGATTTTATTGAACACACAATAGAGTATTTGACAATAGGTTAACCTCCCTAGCGGTAATCCCGAGACTGGCTCGGGTTGGGATTTTAGTTCCACGAGCGGTAACCCCGAGCCAGACTCGGGATCGCATCGCTTGTCCCCTGGATCCAGCGATGTCCTCCGCGCTGTGTGATCGAGCTGTCCTCCGCTCGATTCACACAGTGCCCGAGTGCCGCCGAGCTCCGTTCCCTGCGACGTTACGGCGCACGAGAGTGGAGATCGGCGCCAAATTTAAAAAAGTAAAAACACACAAAACACACACAGTACTGTAATCTAACAGATTACAGTACTGTATAAAACAATTACACACACCCTTTGTCCCTAGTGGTCTGTGCAGTGCCCTGCATGCACTTTTATATTATAAATACTGTTTTTTCTGCCTGGAATTTGGAGATTGTCCATAGCAACCAAAAAGTGTCCCTTTATGTCAAAAGTGATTTTAGACCAACTAGAAAACAGCGATAATAAATTATAATCACTTGCAGCGATAGCAATTTGTGGGGAAATTCGTCATCAAACACTAAATCTAATGACAGCGACAATTCTGCAAATGAGCAAATTTCAGTGTTTTTGGATTTGATTACATTATTGAATAATTTTTATTATTATTTATTATATTATAAACTTTATCATACCAGATGTCAGATTTAAGAGAGTTATTCCTAAGAATTACAGGACTACAATATAAAATGCCAAATTTCCATGCAAAATAATTGTACCACTTTCAGCACCTAAAACCAGAACTAATCATACCGCCAGGGAGGTTAAGTACATAATATACAACAGAAGTAATGAAGCTCAGAGTTATATATTCAATACAATGTAATTGATATATTTAACTATAATTACTACTATAACAATAACGCATATTGATGGTATGGTTTATTAGAGGAATTAGCTTCTTAAGTAGGAAAGAGCTTCAAAATCATAATAGGAATAGATAGAGAAGAAAGGAAGGGAAGAAGAGAGGTCCGCAGGGTCGAGTCGAGGGCCGCCATATCACTCAGAATACATATACTGTAATCACTTACCTATCGGGTCAGCTACCATGGTAATAGAACTTCTTTGTTAAAATTTGATGGTAAATAATTTTTTATCCATGGATGCCATACTTTTTCAAATTTGATAAGCATGTCAGCTTCAAGAGCTGCCATTTTGGCTTGCGTCATAATGTTGTTCATCCTGTTCACTACCTCATCCACAATCAATGAAGGGGATTTCCAGGCTCTTGCAAGTGTTTGTTTTGCTGCGGTGAATAAATTAACAATTCATTTAAATTGGGTGTGGGTTAGAAAGCCTGGCTTTCGATTGATGAGTGCCATTGAGGGATCTGGGGTAATGGATATTCCTAACATTTTAGATGCTATAGTAAAGATCTCATTCCAATAAATTTGAGCTTTGGGACATGACCACCAAATGTGGAAATGTGTTCCTAACTCCTAACAATCTGATGAGTAGTTATGCACATATTTCGCTATTCTAGTAATGGTAGGTTATCCTCGCGCTATAGTGGTAAAGTTAGAGCAGGTTGGTGTGGTTGCAGCAAAAAACACCGACAGAGGTGCAAACCCTCCCCTCAAAGTGACAGTAAATAGAAAATAGATGGTGTTGCGCTCCACACCAAATAAATTAAGTCTAATAACACAATTAATAAATAATCGCATAAAATCTTGAAAACGCACTCATGTGATTAAAATTAAAATCACTAAATAATCGCATAAAATCTTGAAAACGTGCTCATGCGATTAAAAATTCCATTAATTCTAAAATAAATACCAAGTGAATAATACAGTGCTTGAAATACAGCTATTTCCTACTAGTATTCATAAAATGAAGAAGCTAAAATGATCTATATAATCGTGATAAAGTGACAAGAAAAAAAATCGCAAATCTTAAAATTATCAAAAGAATCGTGACATCAAACAAATCTGTGTCAGTCCATGAAAGTGCATACAAGTGCCAGCATATGTGCAGAAAAAAATTATATATAATAATAAATATACAATAAAAATATATAAAACGGTGTGTGAAAAAATTATTATCGCAAAATACAAAAGATAATAGTCCAGCAAACGTGATAAAAAATGTCTCTAAATAAGTGTAAAAAAGCTAAATCATAAAGTTCATGCAGAAGATGAAATAAATCCACGCTGTGCTATGTGAAGAAATGAATCCTATGAACAACCCCGGGATGATTCCACCAGTGATTTTGCAGCTCCTTAAACGTGGGTGCTCACACACTGAGTGCAGTGGGTACCTTACCTCACTGCTGTCAGTAAGACAGCAAAATACTCCAGTGCAACAGTTGTGTCCTCAAATGGGGTGTATATCCTCAGTGGGTGTAGGGGAACTTCAACACTTTGCGGTGTATATCCTAAATGTAGTATGGGCGCCCCCAAAACCTTTTCCTCCAGATATTCCGCAAGGGATCGCAAGTCAGACCCAAGAAAGAAAGAGGGGGGCTCCAATAGTGAAGTACGTTCACACAAATACTTTATTATAAAAAGGAACTAAGTCCTGGGTACTCACATTTATACAGTAAAAATCAAGCGTTTTTTTCGCTAACAAACAACGAACGGCTTCCTCGTTCGTACCCCGGACGTCACTTCCGGTATCCTCCTAGGCCAATCCTACGCGTATCGTCATTGATCACGTGACTTCATCAGGGACTAATGCATAGGAGGTGGACGAACGTTTAAATAGTCTTTATAATTGGCGGCCATTTTCCTGTAGTCAATCCTATTTAATACTATTCGCGGGCACGACTCTAGTTAGACGGCCATTTTGTAATAGACTACCTTATCGACCGGTTCTGTGCGCTTCACGGTCGTGTTTTCTATAAGTACTAAAATAGTCTATTCGTGTAATAGGTAGATCTGTGTCCGCTTGCCTAGCTTCAAGCTTAATTGGGACATTTGGTGGTTATGTTTATTCAAACAATAACCCGGGATCTCCCTAATAGCATTCTTGATGTCAGTAGCAATGTAAACACATTCACTTGCTATTGGAACGACGGGACCGCAGTTCGTTCGTGAGCTGGTTTAAAATTAAACTAGTATTGTAATGAGAAATACATAGAAAATTCATAAAAAATTATAAAAAATTATAAAAAATGGCTTGAGATAGAGGGTAATATGCGAATTATTAAATATTCTTTAATTGGTAAAAAACATAGTGAATCTAAATCTATCATATAAATTATTAAAATATTGGTACTAGTTAATTTGTGAGTGAAATATCTAGAATAGTGTGACATAATATTTTTTTTTTTTTTATATTAAAATAAAAATAAGATTAAAATGCTCCCGACAATTTGAGCGATGATCAAGATATCAAAAGGACGCATATATATGCGATTTGGGGGATGGATGCCGGAAATGAGGTCCAGAGTTCCACAAAATCCCCTTTCAGTATATCATTGTAGAATACAGTAACAGGCAAGATGTTATATGTCATAATGCTTTAAATATATAAAATTCAAATTCATAATAAAATATCTAAAATTACCTAAAAATCGCTGATAAAACAGTTAAGATCAAATTCTATATTGAGTCCTTGAGGTGTAAAAGTGTCTAAGGTAAAAATCCATTTAGATTCTAGCTGGCTGAGCGTTCTCACTTTATGCCCCCCCCTCCAATGCTTTCTGTAGGGCTCAATCCCCCAAAATGTGAGGTGGGTGGGATCTTTATTATGGTGTGTTAGAAAATGTTTTGACACACTGTGTTTGTCAAATCCATTAATTATATTTTTGACATGTTCCTTTATGCGAACCCTCAGAGGTCTCTTGGTGCGGCCTACATACTGTAGGCCGCAACTGCATTGTAGGACATAAACAGCCCCTTCAGTGTTACAGCAAATAAACTCTTTAATATCGTAGGAATTCCCAGTGCTTGTGGAGCTAAATTTGAATCTTTTTTCGGGTGGGCATTTTGTTTTTGTACACGCAAAACACCGCTTGCATGGAAAAAAGCCCTTTCCTGTGAAAAAAGTCACACCATTGTATGGTGGGTCAGGAACATTCCTGACGATCTTATCCCTCAATGTTGGTGCCCTTTTGTACACGAACTTGGGAAATTGGGGTAGAAGGTCTTTTAGATGCACATCTGAGCGTAAAATATACCAGTATTTTTTAATAATTGCCTCTATTTTCTTATATTGGGCATTATAATTCAGAATGATTGGTACTTTGCCTGCTTCCAGCTTGGGGATTTGTTTGTCTTTAATCATCTCCATGCGATCCATATTTTTAACTTCTAAGATTTTCATTCTAATTTCTTCGTCTTTATATCCTTTATTTGTGAACCTGTGACCAATCTTCTCTGCTTGTGTCAGATATTCTTCAGTTTTTGTGCAATTTCTGCGCAATCGCATCAGCTGCCCTTTTGGAATGTTGCACAACCAGTTTTTGTGGTGGCAGCTCATGATTGGCAAATAACTGTTTTTGTCCACATTCTTAAAGTGCGTTCTTGTGCGTAGAGTTTCATTTTCTTGCAGGATTTCTAGGTCAAGAAAAGAGATGGATTCACTATTAACTACCCATGATAATTTGATATTTCTGTCATTGCGATTCAGTGTCTCCAGGAATACAGTTAGGCTATCTATGTCTCCTTTCCAGAGTATGAGGATGTCATCTATATACCTCTTATATAGTATTAGCTCTTCAGGTTTGCCAGGTAGTACCGCATCCTCTTCCCATTGAGACATATAAAGGCAAGCTACACTGGGCGCAAACTTCGCTCCCATCGCAACTCCAGTTTTTTGGTAGTAATACTCGCGATCATACCAAAAGTAGCTGTTCTTGAGGCAAAAGTCCAAGCATTTCACTAAGTATTTTCGCTGTACGCATGGCAAAGTACTGTATTTCCTTAGGCCCCACTTCACTGCCTCACACGCTTGATGGTGTAAGATTATTGTATATAATGACGAGACGTCTGCAGATGCCATAATCCATGGGCCTTCCTCTTTTGGTAGTCCTTCCAAAATTTGTAATACTTGTTTGGTATCTCTGAGATACGCTTTTGTTTGTTTGACTACTGGTTGAAGATATTTATCGATATATTCCCCCATTCTAGAGGTTAAAGAGTCGATCCCATTAACTATGGGTCTTGGGGGCGGGTCCGCTTTATCCTTATGGATCTTGGGAAGTGAGTAAATAATCGGGGTCCTACATGCCTCGGGGATCAGATACTTCGCTTCTTTTTTAGTCAAGATGTTTCTTTTTAATCCCAGATGCACCACCTGTTCCAGCTCCTTTCTACATTTAAACACTGGGTTTTTAGGTAATTTAGTGTAGGTAACACTGTCTGACAGTAATTTTGTCATACTGTTCTTATACTGTATTTTAGAGAGGATTACAATCCCTCCCCCTTTGTCAGCAGGTCGGATAACTATATCCTTCCTCTTTGTTAGTTTTCTGATGCCACTCTTTATATGTTTAGGTTCCTCCAGTTTCTTAATTCTTAAATCTTTCAAGTCTTGTAAAACCACTTTTTTAAAAACTTCAATATGTCTGTTGTTCGAAATCAAAGGGTTAAAAACTGATTTATTTCTTAATTCACTCCGTATGATATCTTGATCCTCATTCTGAATTCGCTTTTTAATCGGGTTACCGGCCAGGTATTTTTTAATATTCAAGGTCCTTACATACTTCTGTATTCCTACATAAGTTTCAAATTTGTCTAAATTCTTTGTCGGGGCATATTTGAGACCTTTATCTAGTACGCCAATCTCTTCTTGGGATAGGGGGAGGCCACTCAAGTTGAAGATCCCCTCACCTTTTAATCTCTTCTTTGCCTGCATTCTTTTTCCGGACCTCTTCCCTCTCTTCTTACAGGACTTCTTCTTTGATCCCATTGATCGTTTAGGCGTCTTGGTGGGTGATTCTCCATGCCCCTCCCTAAAAAAGGCCTGCTTTGATACTGGTCCTGGTAGTAGCCATGGGATCTCCCATCTCCGTTTTCCTCATAATGGTCCCTTAGGGGAGCATAATAGTTGTTTGTAGGTATTGGATAGCGTCCATCGGGATAGGGGTAATCGCGCGGTGTGCCCCAATTATCTCTATGACCAGTCCCATAATTATGTGGGGGGGTCCTTCCTCGTTGGCCCTGCATTCCTTGGGGTGGGCCTCTATTTTCCCTTTGATCCCTAGGGTCATATGGTGGCTTATTGTAGTTGCCATTCTGTGTCCTTCTCTGGTTATTATTTTTCCAGTAAGGCTTCTTACCCCCATTATGTGGTGTTTGGTTTGAGTAGGGCGGTCTCCTCTCAGCTCTTTGTGGTGTGGAGTAGTTGTGGTCATTTTCTCTCTCATTACCCCTTGGGGCCCTAGATGGTTCTACCCGATTTCCAGTTTGTAGATCATTTTGCTCTGATCTGTATTGGATACTCCCAGGTTGTGTAGTTCTCTCTGGGGTGGAGAATGTAGAGATCGGATCCAAATTACCTCTCTGTCTCTGCCATTTAAAAATATCATCGTTTTTAAAATCATTAATATCCCTTGTGTACTTCTTGCTTTTCCTAGTCTGGACTTCTTTGTCCTTCTTGGCTAGGTCTTTATTCAATTGTGACATGAGTGAAGTGAGCTCAGGCTTATCCTTATGTGTTTCCAGTTCCCCTTTTATCTCTCCTATGGTCTGATCTATTTTCTTTAATTTCCTCTGTTTTCTTTTGAGTAGGAAAGTGAGTAATTCTAAACCTTTTGTGTTAAAGAAAGAAAACCATTCAAGAAGTACACAAGGGATATTAATGATTTTAAAAACGATGATGTTTTTAAATGGCAGAGACAGAGAGGTAATTTGGATCCGATCTCTACATTCTCCACCCCAGAGAGAACTACACAACCTGGGAGTATCCAATACAGATCAGAGCAAAATGATCTACAAACTGGAAATCGGGTAGAACCATCTAGGGCCCCAAGGGGTAATGAGAGAGAAAATGACCACAACTACTCCACACCACAAAGAGCTGAGAGGAGACCGCCCTACTCAAACCAAACACCACATAATGGGGGTAAGAAGCCTTACTGGAAAAATAATAACCAGAGAAGGACACAGAATGGCAACTACAATAAGCCACCATATGACCCTAGGGATCAAAGGGAAAATAGAGGCCCACCCCAAGGAATGCAGGGCCAACGAGGAAGGACCCCCCCCATAATTATGGGACTGGTCATAGAGATAATTGGGGCACACCGCGCGATTACCCCTATCCCGATGGACGCTATCCAATACCTACAAACAACTATTATGCTCCCCTAAGGGACCATTATGAGGAAAACGGAGATGGGAGATCCCATGGCTACTACCAGGACCAGTATCAAAGCAGGCCTTTTTTAGGGAGGGGCATGGAGAATCACCCACCAAGACGCCTAAACGATCAATGGGATCAAAGAAGAAGTCCTGTAAGAAGAGAGGGAAGAGGTCCGGAAAAAGAATACAGGCAAAGAAGAGATTAAAAGGTGAGGGGATCTTCAACTTGAGTGGCCTCCCCCTATCCCAAGAAGAGATTGGCGTACTAGATAAAGGTCTCAAATATGCCCCGACAAAGAATTTAGACAAATTTGAAACTTATGTAGGAATACGGAAGTATGTAAGGACCTTGAATATTAAAAAATACCTGGCCGGTAACCCGATTAAAAAGCGAATTCAGAATGAGGATCAAGATATCATACGGAGTGAATTAAGAAATAAATCAGTTTTTAACCCTTTGATTTCGAACAACAGACATATTGAAGTTTTTAAAAAAGTGGTTTTACAAGACTTGAAAGATTTAAGAATTAAGAAACTGGAGGAACCTAAACATATAAAGAGTGGCATCAGAAAACTAACAAAGAGGAAGGATATAGTTATCCGACCTGCTGACAAAGGGGGAGGGATTGTAATCCTCTCTAAAATACAGTATAAGAACAGTATGACAAAATTACTGTCAGACAGTGTTACCTACACTAAATTACCTAAAAACCCAGTGTTTAAATGTAGAAAGGAGCTGGAACAGGTGGTGCATCTGGGATTAAAAAGAAACATCTTGACTAAAAAAGAAGCAAAGTATCTGATCCCCGAGGCATGTAGGACCCCGATTATTTACTCACTTCCCAAGATCCATAAGGATAAAGCGGACCCGCCCCCAAGACCCATAGTTAATGGGATCGACTCTTTAACCTCTAGAATGGGGGAATATATTGATAAATATCTTCAACCAGTAGTCAAACAAACAAAAGCGTATCTCAGAGATACCAAACAAGTATTACAAATTTTGGAAGGACTACCAAAAGAGGAAGGCCCATGGATTATGGCATCTGCAGACGTCTCGTCATTATATACAATAATCCTACACCATCAAGCGTGTGAGGCAGTGAAGTGGGGCCTAAGGAAATACAGTACTTTGCCATGCGTACAGCGAAAATACTTAGTGAAATGCTTGGACTTTTGCCTCAAGAACAGCTACTTTTGGTATGATCGCGAGTATTACTACCAAAAAACTGGAGTTGCGATGGGAGCGAAGTTTGCGCCCAGTGTAGCTTGCCTTTATATGTCTCAATGGGAAGAGGATGCGGTACTACCTGGCAAACCTGAAGAGCTAATACTATATAAGAGGTATATAGATGACATCCTCATACTCTGGAAAGGAGACATAGATAGCCTAACTGTATTCCTGGAGACACTGAATCGCAATGACAGAAATATCAAATTATCATAGGTAGTTAATAGTGAATCCATCTCTTTTCTTGACCTAGAAATCCTGCAAGAAAATGAAACTCTACGCACAAGAACGCACTTTAAGAATGTGGACAAAAACAGTTATTTGCCAATCATGAGCTGCCACCACAAAAACTGGTTGTGCAACATTCCAAAAGGGCAGCTGATGCGATTGCGCAGAAATTGCACAAAAACTGAAGAATATCTGACACAAGCAGAGAAGATTGGTCACAGGTTCACAAATAAAGGATATAAAGACGAAGAAATTAGAATGAAAATCTTAGAAGTTAAAAATATGGATCGCATGGAGATGATTAAAGACAAACAAATCCCCAAGCTGGAAGCAGGCAAAGTACCAATCATTCTGAATTATAATGCCCAATATAAGAAAATAGAGGCAATTATTAAAAAATACTGGTATATTTTACGCTCAGATGTGCATCTAAAAGACCTTCTACCCCAATTTCCCAAGTTCGTGTACAAAAGCGCACCAACATTGAGGGATAAGATCGTCAGGAATGTTCCTGACCCACCATACAATGGTGTGACTTTTTTCACAGGAAAGGGCTTTTTTCCATGCAAGCGGTGTTTTGCGTGTACAAAAACAAAATGCCCACCCGAAAAAAGATTCAAATTTAGCTCCACAAGCACTGGGAATTCCTACGATATTAAAGAGTTTATTTGCTGTAACACTGAAGGGGCTGTTTATGTCCTACAATGCAGTTGCGGCCTACAGTATGTAGGCCGCACCAAGAGACCTCTGAGGGTTCGCATAAAGGAACATGTCAAAAATATAATTAATGGATTTGACAAACACAGTGTGTCAAAACATTTTCTAACACACCATAATAAAGATCCCACCCACCTCACATTTTGGGGGATTGAGCCCTACAGAAAGCATTGGAGGGGGGGGGGCATAAAGTGAGAACGCTCAGCCAGCTAGAATCTAAATGGATTTTTACCTTAGACACTTTTACACCTCAAGGACTCAATATAGAATTTGATCTTAACTGTTTTATCAGCGATTTTTAGGTAATTTTAGATATTTTATTATGAATTTGAATTTTATATATTTAAAGCATTATGACATATAACATCTTGCCTGTTACTGTATTCTACAATGATATACTGAAAGGGGATTTTGTGGAACTCTGGACCTCATTTCCGGCATCCATCCCCCAAATCGCATATATATGCGTCCTTTTGATATCTTGATCATCGCTCAAATTGTCGGGAGCATTTTAATCTTATTTTTATTTTAATATAAAAAAAAAATATTATGTCACACTATTCTAGATATTTCACTCACAAATTAACTAGTACCAATATTTTAATAATTTATATGATAGATTTAGATTCACTATGTTTTTTACCAATTAAAGAATATTTAATAATTCGCATATTACCCTCTATCTCAAGCCATTTTTTATAATTTTTTATGAATTTTCTATGTATTTCTCATTACAATACTACGGTAGTTTAATTTTAAACCAGCTCACGAACGAACTGCGGTCCCGTCGTTCCAATAGCAAGTGAATGTGTTTACATTGCTACTGACATCAAGAATGCTATTAGGGAGATCCCGGGTTATTGTTTGAATAAACATAACCACCAAATGTCCCAATTAAGCTTGAAGCTAGGCAAGCGGACACAGATCTACCTATTACACGAATAGACTATTTTAGTACTTATAGAAAACACGACTGTGAAGCGCACAGAACCGGTCGATAAGGTAGTCTATTACAAAATGGCCGTCTAACTAGAGTCGTGCCCGCGAATAGTATTAAATAGGATTGACTACAGGAAAATGGCCGCCAATTATAAAGACTATTTAAACGTTCGTCCACCTCCTATGCATTAGTCCCTGATGAAGTCACGTGATCAATGACGATACGCGTAGGATTGGCCTAGGAGGATACCGGAAGTGACGTCCAGGGTACGAACGAGGAAGCCGTTCGTTGTTTGTTAGCGAAAAAACCGCTTGATTTTTACTGTATAAATGTGAGTACCCAGGACTTAGTTCCTTTTTATAATAAAGTATTTGTGTGAACGTACTTCACTATTGGAGCCCCCCTCTTTCTTTCTTGGGTCTGACTTGCGATCCCTTGCGGAATATCTGGAGGAAAAGGTTTTGGGGGCGCCCATACTACATTTAGGATATACACCGCAAAGTGTTGAAGTTCCCCTACACCCACTGAGGATATACACCCCATTTGAGGACACAACTGTTGCACTGGAGTATTTTGCTGTCTTACTGACAGCAGTGAGGTAAGGTACCCACTGCACTCAGTGTGT
Source organism: Lithobates pipiens (assembly GCF_037356315.1). NCBI lineage: Eukaryota > Metazoa > Chordata > Amphibia > Anura > Ranidae > Lithobates > Lithobates pipiens. Next base: position 229,548,011 of record NW_027507790.1, read on the forward strand.
GAGCACCCACGTTTAAGGAGCTGCAAAATCACTGGTGGAATCATCCCGGGGTTGTTCATAGGATTCATTTCTTCACATAGCACAGCGTGGATTTATTTCATCTTCTGCATGAACTTTATGATTTAGCTTTTTTACACTTATTTAGAGACATTTTTTATCACGTTTGCTGGACTATTATCTTTTGTATTTTGCGATAATAATTTTTTCACACACCATTTTATATATTTTTATTGTATATTTATTATTATATATAATTTTTTTCTGCACATATGCTGGCACTTGTATGCACTTTCATGGACTGACACAGATTTGTTTGATGTCACGATTCTTTTGATAATTTTAAGATTTGCGATTTTTTTTCTTGTCACTTTATCACGATTATATAGATCATTTTAGCTTCTTCATTTTATGAATACTAGTAGGAAATAGCTGTATTTCAAGCACTGTATTATTCACTTGGTATTTATTTTAGAATTAATGGAATTTTTAATCGCATGAGCACGTTTTCAAGATTTTATGCGATTATTTAGTGATTTTAATTTTAATCACATGAGTGCGTTTTCAAGATTTTATGCGATTATTTATTAATTGTGTTATTAGACTTAATTTATTTGGTGTGGAGCGCAACACCATCTATTTTCTATTTAATTTCGCTATTCTAGCCAGTACAAGGTACCATCTTATTAGTACTTTATAATTCGCCTCTACTGCTAATATATTGCGAGAGGCTGTTTTGGTTGTTAACCAGACTTGATTCCATTGTGTGGTTTCCAGTGTTTGTTCTAAGTCGACCTCCCATTTCTGTACATAAGCTGGTTTTACTGTTTCAGGTTTAGCTAACAATTGAACATATAAGGTCGAGATTATGCCCCTAGCATGAGGGTCGTTTTTACAATATTTTTCAAAGTTAGTTAAATTAGTTAGTGAACTGTCTGTGGTTAAAAGAGGCATAAAGAATTTTTTGATCTGGAGGTACCTAAATAGTTCTGAATGTGGTATTCCATAATTATCAGAGAGGGTTGGAAAAGGCATAAGGGACGAGGAATTCACAATTTGTGCATCTGCAGCATATCAGCCCATGCTCTGAAAGATCTAGGAGATACCCATGCTGGGAAAAATGCAGGGTTTTTGTAAACCAAAATGTTTTGTAATTGGATTATGCAACCCTCTACGATCTCTCGGTGAGAGCCAAATCAGGTTTGCCATTGACAAGGGATCACATTAAGCAGCTTCGATCGATACCCATAGAGGGGTTTCTTGTAGTGCATGATATTTAGTTAATGATGCTATATGTGCTGCTCTATAATAAGATGCAAAATTAGGACCTCCATTTAATTTAGGGAGGTAAAGTATGTGTTGCTGTGTACGTGGTCTATAAGAACCCCATATAAATGCATTTGCCTTTTTCTGTATAATTCTCAGGTAATAGGCAGGAATTGGAATTGGTAAGACTCTGAAAAGGTACAATAATTTGGGTAAGACTGTCATTTTTATTGTGTTGATTCTTCCGAACCCTGATAAAGGAAGGTGGTTCCAAGATTTCAACATATTTGTTATATTTTTTAACATTGGACGGTAATTAGCCTGAAAAAATATCCAAGAGTGATGCAGGGAGGTGAATTCCTAGATATGGAATTGATTTATCTGCCCAGGTAAAGGGGAGACCAACCTTAGCTGAACTTAATTCTAAATTTGAAAGAGATACATTTAGTGCTACACATTCCTTGGGATTAATGAAAAGGCTAGAGAAGGTAGCAAAGTCATCAAGTATTGGCATTAGGTTAGGGCCTGATACTTGTGGCGATTAAATAAATAGGAGGATATCATCCACGAAAAGACACATTTTGTGTTGAAATCCCCCTACTTCAATACCCATTATGGTGGGATCTGATCTGATCTGTTGGGCAAGTGGTTCTATAAGAAGTGCAAATAACAGGGGTGAAAGTGGACACCCCTGCCTAGTGCCCCTTTCAATATTAAAGGTATCAGCTTTATAACCTGCATATTTAACATATGCTTTAGGTTTATTATATAGTGCCCTGATCCAGTTGGTAAAATTTGGGCCAAACCCCCACTGCTGTAATGTGTAATGCAGGTAGGACCAGGATATAGAATCAAAAGCCTTTTGAATATCAAGTGAGAGAAAGCAAGAGGGAACGCGACGTGTTTTGGCAATTTGTGCTAAAAGAACTGCTCGGCGTACATTATTGCCTGCTTGTCGTGTTGGCATAAAGCCAACTTGATCACGATTTCTAAGTGTGCCAATGAATCTACTTAGAATGGATGCTAAGATCTTTGCAAGAATTTTGATATCAAGATTTAGCATTGATATAGGTCGGTAGTTAGTACAAGAAGTATCATCGGAATGGGGTTTGGGAATCATACATATGATCGCCAATAAGGATTCTTGTCTAAATGATTTATTTTCGAGTAAATCATTGAATGCCTCTGCCAATTGTGAAGGGGTTAGCTCGGCAGCGGGTGTGTGTGACCCCCTGGATGGGTTCACGACACAAAATTAGGCACAGCAGACAGCGTTGTAGGTGCAAAAAAACAAAAGATGCGGTTTATTTATGCTACATGCAGTGAAACATATAACAGCCAAACAAAAATAAAACATGAAAATAAATCCTGGTCAACTTGACCTCTAATTACACACTTAGATTCCCTGTCTACCAACTGAGTGCAGCCTTGTGCTGCACCAGTCCCTGTCTCTGTTGTAGAGGTTTGCCACACAGGCGTTAACTCACCGCACAGAACAGGTGTCACACTCCCCAGCTATACAAACACAAAACTGGTTCCAGGATGGAGCATCTCCCTAAGCATGCTGGGGTTTTTTGTAGAGGTCTTAATGAGCCCACTTACTTCAGCTGGGCTCATTAACTCTTCCCCTCTAATTATACAAGTCTGCATAAAGCCTGAATCTAGGGCACACATATTTCCCATCCTGGATACAACCAGGTGACTTTACCTGCGTGCTGCCACATACCCCCCCCTCTTGTTTCAACCTTGGGGTTGTAACACAAGCAGTCAGACATGCATGTATCCGAGACAAAGCATCCACATTCCCCATTTTAACACCAGGGCGATGCTTAACTATAAAGTTAAATTCTTGTAGGGCCAGGAACCACCTATTTACCCTTCTATTGGTCTCCTTGTTCTGAGCCATCCACTTTAAAGGAGCGTGATCAGTCACCAGGTCAAAGTGCCTACCTAGCAGATAGTACCGAAGGGAATCTAAAGCCCACTTCACTGCTAAACATTCCTTCTCAATCGTGGCGTAATTTACCTCATGGGACTTCAACTTCCTGCTGAGGTAAATGACTGGGTGCTCTTCCCCATTCCAGACCTGGGATAACACTGCTCCTAACCCAACGTCTGATGCATCAGTTTGTACAACAAAGTCCTTAGAGAAGTCTGGTGAGTACAACACTGGCTGGCTACATAAGGCTGTTTTTAAGGACTGAAATGCTTCTTCAGCCTCTGGGGACCATTTAACCATGACAGACTCTTTCCCTTTTGTCAGGTTGGTGAGGGGCACAGCCTGAGAAGCAAAATGGGGAATGAATTGTCGATAATAGCCAGCGATTCCCAGAAAGGCTCGTACCTGTTTCTTGCTGTTGGGACGTGGCCAACTCTGTATGGCCTCGACTTTATTGACTTGGGGTTTTATCACCCCCCTCCCAATAGTGTACCCAAGATATTTGGCCTCCTCCTGTCCAATGGTACACTTCTTTGGATTGGCCGTAAACCCAGCTTCCCGGATAGAGTCTAGGACTGCTTGTACTTTTGGCAAATGTGAGACCCAGTCTGTGCTATGGATAATCACATCATCCAAGTAAGCTGCAGCATATTTCTGATGGGGCCTCAGAATCTTGTCCATTTTCCGCTGGAATGTTGACGGTGCATTCTGTAACCCAAACGGCATTCTCTTATATTGGAATGCCCCATCTGAGGTTACAAACGCAGTTTTCTCCTTGGCCGACTCGGCCAGGGGAATTTGCCAATACCCTTTGGTGAGATCAAGAGTTGTCATATATAGGGCTGTTCCCAGCCGGTCAATCAACTCATCTATACGGGGCATGGGGTAGGTGTCAAATTTTGTAACTTTATTCAATTGTCGAAAATCGTTACAAAACCGCCAGCTCCCATCAGGTTTGGGCACTAGTACGATGGGACTGGACCAGTCACTCTGGCACTCCTCTATCACACCCAATTCCAGCATCCTTTGAACCTCCCCACATATTGCCTCCCGTCGGGCCTCTGGTATTCTATAAGGTTTTAGTTTTACCCTTTCTCCTGGCGGGGTGATAATGTCATGCTCTACGCCAGATGTTTGTCCCGGCAGCTCAGAGAAAATCTCTTTGTTACGAAGTACAAACTCTTTAACCTCCTGTTGTTGGGGTTTCGATAAGGTGTCTGCTATTCCAACCTCAGGAACTAAGCAATCAGGCTGTGCTTGTGACAAAGTCTCTGCGACTAGGGATTCCCTATCCCTCCAGGCTTTCAGCAGATTGACGTGATAGATCTGCTCCGGCTTTCGCCTTCCTGGCTGTCTAACCCTGTAGTTCACCTCACTAATTTTTTCAATTACTTCATATGGACCTTGCCATTTGGCCAGAAATTTGCTTTCAACCGTAGGGACTAGCACCAAGACCCTATCCCCTGGGGAAAAAGTACGGGTTGGCCCCACGGTTGTACACCCTCTGCTGTGCTAACTGCGCTTGGGTTAAATGTTCCTTTACAATTGGAATTACCTGTGCAATCCTATCTTGCATCAGGGCGACATGCTCAATCACACTCCTGTGAGGAGAACTCTCATTTTCCCAAGTTTCCTTGGCGATATCCAGCAGCCCTCTTGGGTGTCTCCCATAGAGCAACTCGAAGGGTGAGAAACCCGTAGAGGATTGGGGTACCTCCCTAATGGCAAACATCAGATAGGGTATTAGACAGTCCCAATTCTTTCCATCTCTATCCACCACCTTCTTTAACATTTGTTTTAGGGTTTTGTTGAATCTTTCAACCAACCCATCTGTTTGGGGGTGATACACAGATGTACACATTTGTGTTACTTTGTACAACTTGCATAGTTCTTTCATAACCCGGGACATAAAGGGTGTACCTTGGTCCGTAAGCAGTTCCTTACAAATACCCACGCGGCTAAAAACAAGAGATAGCTCTTTGGCTATGGTTTTGGCCGAGGTATTTCGAAGAGGAATTGCTTCCGGATAACGGGTGGCATAGTCCAATATAACCAAAATGTACTGATGCCCCCTAGCAGACTTCATTATCGGACCTACCAAATCCATTGCGATCCTCTCAAAGGGGACCTCAATGATAGGAAGAGGTACCAGCGGGTTACGGAAATGTGGCATAGGTGCCGACTTCTGACACACAGGGCAGGAGGAACAATAATTTTCTGTTTCCTTCATGACCCCAGGCCAATAGAATCTCTGCAATACCCTCTCTCTGGTTTTCTCGGTCCCCAGATGACCTCCCAGAATGTGCCCATGGGCCAATTCTAACACCAACTTCCTGTAAGGTTTGGGCACCACAAGTTGCTCAATGGTTTCTTCTGCCCTTTGAGCCACTCGATACAGCAGGTCCCTTTCCATAGTGAAGTACGGGTAAGTGCAAATCTTATCTGGGTTCACTAACTCGCCATCTATTTTCACCACATTTTCCTGTGCCTTTATTAGGGTGGGGTCTTTTAACTGTTCTGTGGCAAAATTTTCCCTGTGAACCTCAAGATCCGAAAACTCCACAGACGGCATGTTTTCATCTGAGGATGTTGGCTCCTCCCCAGTTTCTCGAGTTTCCCCCGCCAATACCGACAAGGGAAATTCAGGAGAGTCCTCACCACTCCCAGAGGAATTCTGGTCATCTTCCTGGTCTATAGGGGCACCAGTGGGGGGCTCAGGACAATCCCAGAGTTCCCAGAATTTTGGAAAATCCCTTCCCACAATAGCATCATGTGGTAAGTGAGACACTAACCCCACCTGATGAGAGAGGTTACCTTTGGGGGTCTCAAAAAACACTGAAGTTACAGGATACTCTCGGGTGTCCCCATGCACACAAATAACAGCCACCTTGTTCTTCCCAGAGACCTTTGTAGTAACTAATTCAGCTTTTATCAATGTTACCAGGCTACCTGAATCCAGCAACACATCAACATTTCTACCATTAATACGCATTTTACATAAATGTTTCTCAGGTCCTCGAATGGCAGTGCATGCAACTGTCGCAAACAGCGACTGACGTCTCTCCCTTATAAAGTCACATTGCATAGGCTCATCCACAACTGGGCAATTGGCTGCAATATGTCTCTCTTGCCGGCAGCGGTAGCAAATAATCTTTTTCGCTGCCTCTTGCAGCCTGGGCTTCCCGGGCTGCTCCCGCCAGACCTTAGGTAGAACTCCCACCCTCTCACTCTCTCCACCCTCACCCCTTGGAGTCATCTTACCCGCCACTGGGAATGATCTGGTCTTAGGGTGGAAAGTCCGTGAGTCCCTGGAAGAGGTGGTCAGGCTCTCTGTAGCCAAGTACCTCTCAACCAGATCCACAAGTTTATCTGCATTTTCTGGGTCTCCATGGCTTACCCATTTTTGGATGGCAGTAGGAAGAGCTCTCAGGAAACGATCCATAACAACACGTTCCACAATGTTTGGTGCGGTCAAAGTCTCTGGCTGCAGCCACTTCCTGCTCAGGTGAATGAGATCATACATTTGAGACCTGGGGGGTTTTCCAACCTGAAAAGTCCAATTATGCACACGCTGAGCCCGGACGGCCAGGGTAACACCCAGCCGTGCCAATATTTCTGTTTTTAGCACCACATAGTCTTTTGCTTGGTCAGGCTCTAGGTCATAATAAACTTTCTGCGATTCCCCAGTTAACAGAGGGGGCACCAGTCCAGCTCATTGCTCCTTAGGCCACTTTTCCCTTTCAGCAGTCCTTTCAAATGTGGTCAAAAACACCTCCGGATCATCCTCTCCAGTCATTTTTGTCAGTAAACGGCTCACACCAAAGGATGAGGTATTATTGTAACCACTTGCCTCATTGGTCTGCGGACGTTGCTGTATTAATGTCTCTATTTGCTGTTGAAAACACTGCTCTTGCTTCTGCAACAGGTCTATGAAGCGGGCTTCAGATTGCTGCTGGGCTTATTGCTGAGCTTCCAGACTCTGCAGGTGAGCTTTCTGCTGAGCTTCCAGACTCTGCTGGTGAGCTTTCTGCTGAGCTTCCAGACTCTGCTGCAAAGTTGCATTTGTCTGCTGCTGGGCTGCAAGGCTCTGTTGTTGAGCTGCAAGGCTCTTTTGTAAACCTGCATTTGTTTGCTGCTGATTTGCATTTGCTTGCTGCTGGTTTGCATTTGCTAGAGCCAGCTGTCTCAGTATCTCCTCCATGCTGGCCTTAAAAAATAAATAAAAAAAACTGCCAAAATTCTCCACCAACTGTGAGGGGGTTAGCTCGGCAGCGGGTGTGTGTGACCCCCTGGATGGGTTCGCAACACAAAATTAGGTACAGCAGACAGCGTTGTAGGTGCAAAAAAACAAAAGATGCGGTTTATTTATGCTACATGCAGTGAAACATATAACAGCCAAACAAAAATAAAACATGAAAATAAATCCTGGTCAGCTTGACCTCTAATTACACACTTAGATTCCCTGTCTACCAACTGAGTGCAGCCTTGTGCTGCACCAGTCCCTGTCTCTGTTGTAGAGGTTTGCCACACAGGCGTTAACTCACCACACAGAACAGGTGTCACACTCCCCAGCTATACAAACACAAAACTGGTTCCAGGATGGAGCATCTCCCTAAGCATGCTGGGGTTTTTTGTAGAGGTCTTAATGAGCCCACTTACTTCAGCTGGGCTCATTAACTCTTCCCCTCTAATTATACAAGTCTGCATAAAGCCTGAATCTAGGGCACACATATTTCCCATCCTGGATACAACCAGGTGACTTTACCTGCGTGCTGCCACACAATATAGGGGAAATAGAGTCTGAAAAGGTGCGGTAGTATAATGCAGAATAACCATTTGGTCCTGGTCTTTTATTCATTTTCAACTCTTTGATGACCTTTTCTACTTTCTCTGCCGTGATAGGTATCTCAAGTTGTGTTTTTTGTGAAACAGTTAGTTGAGGTAGAGTAATTTGTGAGGAGAAGGCATCTGCTTCGTTTGAATTGAATGTATTTGATTCCATGAATAGTGTATTTAACCCCTTCCCGCCGAGCGTACGCAGATCTGCGTACTCGGCTTCCGGGAGGTATACCGGGATGATGCCCGCACCTGCAGGCATCATCCGGGTACCGTTTTTTCCAGCGGACGATTGGCTATCCAGCCATAACAACCGAAGTGGCTAAAAGCCGCTCGGCTGTTATGCCGGAGGAGCGGGAGGGGACGACCCCCTCCAGCCGCTGTTACCGGTGCTCCCGCTCGATCGCGAGCACGATTCACGATGTGATGCCCCCGGCTGCTGGGGAGGAACTGGAACAAAGCCGTAATCGGCTTCGTTCCAGTATCCTAATAGTAAACACGGAAGCGACGTCATGGCGTCACTTCCCGTTTACTCGGCTGCCAATGGCGCCGGTTTTAAAAAAATATACAGTATTCAGAATCGCAGTTTTCGGCGATCTGAATACATTGAAGTGTAAAGGAGGGATGGGGAGTCTTTTAGACCCCCCATCCCTCCATAAAGAGTACCTGTCACCACCTATTACTGTCACAAGGCATGTTTACATGCCTTGTGACAGCAATAAAAAAGTGATCAAATTTTTTTTTTTAAAACAAGTTATTCATTTTAAAATAAATAAAATAATTTTTTTTTAAAGCGCCCGCCATCCCCGCGAAGCAAAGAAAACACATACGGAAGTCGCGCCCGCACATGTAAACTGTGTTCAAATCACACATGTGAGGTATCGCCGCAATCGTCAGAGTGAGAGCAATAATTCTAGCACTAGACCTCCTCTGTAACGCTAACCTGGTAACTGTAAAAAAGATTTAAAGTGTCGCCTATTGAGATTTTTAGGTACCGTACTATGCAAAAAATTTTACTGTTTTTTTTGTTTTTTTTTCATGGAAGTGTCGCTTTTCCCAAAAAGTTGCGTTTAAAATACCACTGCGCAAATACCGTGTGACATAAAATATTGCAACAATCGCCGTTTTATTCTCTAGAGTCTCTGCTAAAAAAATATATATAATGTTTGGGGGTTCCAAGTAATTTTCTAGCAAAAAATATGGATTTTAACTTGTAAACACCAAATGCCAAAAATAGGCTTAGTCATGAAAGGGTTAAGTGAGAATGAAATTTGTGAACGATTTTAAGGGGGTTGCTTGTATATGTTTTTAGATAGTTTTAATCTAATTGGTTTAACCCTTTCATGACTAAGCCTATTTTCGGCATTTGGTGTTTACAAGTTAAAATCCATATTTTTTGCTAGAAAATTACTTGGAACCCCCAAACATTATATATATTTTTTTAGCAGAGACTCTAGAGAATAAAACGTCGATTGTTGCAATATTTTATGTCACACGGTATTTGCGCAGCGGTGTTTTAAACGCAACTTTTTGGGAAAAGGGACACTTTCATGAATAATAAAAAAAAAAAACAATAAAATTAGCCCAATTTTTTGGCATAATGTGAAAGATAATGTTATGCCGAGTAAATAGATACCAAACATGTCACACTTTATAATCGCACGCACTTGTGGATTGACGATAAAGTACGGTACCTAAAAATCTCAATAGGCGATGCTTTAAAAAATGTTTACGGTTACCAGGTTAGCGTTACAGAGGGGGTCTAGTGCTAGAATTATTGTTCTCGCTCTGACGATCGCAGCGATACCTCACATGTGTGATTTGAACACCGTTTACATATGCGGGCGCGACTTCCGTATGCGTTTTCTTTGCTTCGCGAGCTCGCGGGGAGGGCGGGCGCTTTTAAACATTTTTTTATTTTTTTATTTTTTTTATTTATTTTAAAATGACTAAATTGTTTTAAAAAAAAAAAAAATTTTGATCACTTTTATTGCTGTCACAAGGAATGTAAACATCCCTTGTGACAGTAATAGGTGGTGACAGGTACTCTTTATAGAGGGATCGGGGGTCTAAAAGACCCCCCCACCCCTCCTTTACACTTCAATGTATTCAGATCGCTGAAAACGGCGATTCTGAATACCGTATTTTTTTTTTAAACCGGCGCCATTGGCAGCCGAGTAAACGGGAAGTGACGTCATGACGTCGCTTCCGTGTTTACTATGAGGATTACAGCTTCGTTCCAGTTCCTCCCCAGTGGCCGGAGGCAGCGCAACTTGAATCGGTGCTCCCGATCGACCGGGAGCACCGGTAACAGCGGCGGGAGCCGCATCGGTTGTTATGGCTGGAAAGCCAATCGCCTGCTGAAGAAAACGGTACCGGGATGATGCCTGCAGGTGCGGGCATCATCCCGGTATACCCCCCGGAACCCGAGAACTCGGCGGGAAAGGGTTAAATGAGTTATTTGTTGATCTGAGTGCCCTCGCCTGATATGTGCCTTATTTGTTAGATTTCATGAAGAAAGCATGCAGCAATTTATCAGATGATTCTGTAAGAAAAAGATCATATTCCAGGCGTGCCTTCTCTAAATTATTTTTAGTAGTTGGATTAGGATTGCTTTGGAAAGCTAAGAAAAAGGAGTTAAATTGTGTTTCTAATTGATGTGCAAGATTTCTGCGTTCTGTATTGAGTATTCCATACTGCTGCTGAAGTGTTCCCCTCAAGACAGTTTATGTGCTTCCCACAATGTTATTGGGGAAATTTCTGGGCTTTTGTTAAATGTTAAATATTCTTTCAGAACATGTTCAATTTTGTGACAATATAAAGGGTTTTCAAGTAATATCTCTGGTAAATACCATGTTTTATCTTGTGCTTTAGGTATGGTTGATGCAATAGTTGTTAGGACTGCATTATGGTCAGACCATGGGATGGGAAACATATTTGATGAGAGAATCTCAGGTATCATTCCTGTGGTCAGGAAAATGTGGTCAATACGACTGAATGTTTGGTGAGGGTGTGAAAAGTAGGTGTAATTTCTTTTTGTTGGATTATTCTCTCTCCATGAATCAATTAAATTGTGTTTGGAAAGGAGTTGATAGAGAGATATTTTAGAGTGGTTACGGGGTGGAGTATATGGTGTTTTGTCCAGAAATGGTAGGAGAACCTGGTTGGAATCGCCACATACAACGATTGTTCCCAGTCTATGTGCATTAACTACTTGTAATAGATGTGTTAAGATTGGAATTGGCTGTTTTTTAGGTGCATAATAAGAAACCACAGTTACTTCTGTGTCCAAAATGTGTCCCATAAGGATTAAATATCTTCCTTCCGGATCCTTAATTTCCGAATGCATTGTGAATGGAGTGGACCAGTGGAAAGCCACAAGAGTTCCATGTTGTTTGGTATTGGCCGAGGCAGTGAATATTTGTGGATAGTATGAATTAAAAAATGTAGGCATTGATTTTACTGTAAAATGAGTCTCTTGCAGGCACACAATGTGTGCATTGTTTGCTTGGAATGACCTAAACACTTTAGTGCGTTTCTGTGGTACTTTGGGGAAGGGGGGCGCGTGGCCCCCCCACCCCAAAGCACCTTGTCCCCATGTTGATGAGAACAAGGGCCTCTTCCCGACAACCCTGGCTATTGCTTGTTGGGGTCTGCGGGCGGGAGGCTTATCGGAATCCATGAGCCCCCTTTAATAAGGGGGCCCCCGGATCCCGGCAAAAGCTCAAGAAGAGAAGAAGAGAAGAGAAGAACAGAAGAACAGAAGGTGGCGGCGACAGAAGACCGGGCCACCGCTTGTAAAAGAGCTAGAAGAAGGCGCGGTGGCCCGGCAAGAAGATCCGAAGAGGGGGACAAGACCCCCGAAATCGGAAGAAGAGGGCGGCGACGAAGAAGAAAGCCGGGCTCCTCCGCTAGTAAAAGAGCTAGCAGAAGATAGCGGAGGAGTCTGGCGAGAAGACCCCGAAGACGGAAGAAGACCCCCGGAGCTGTGCAATAAACTATTTTAACCCTTGTGTGTTGTGTTTTTTTTTACATTTTTTTCACAGGTGAATGGGTAGGGGTACATTGTACCCCATACTCATTCACATAGAGTGGGGAGCTGGGATCCGGGGGCCCCTTTATTAAAGGGGGCTCACGGATTCCGATAAGCCTCCCGCCCGCAGACCCTGAAAACCAACGACCAGGGTTGTTGGGAAGAGGCCCTTGTCCTCATCAACATGGGGACAAGGTGCTTTGGGGTGGGGGGGCTGCGTGGCCCCCCCTCCCCAAAGCACCCCCCCATGTTGAGGGCACGAGGCCTGGTACGGCTCAGGAGGGGGGGGGGGGGCGCTCGCTCGTCCCCACCCCCTTTCCTGACCGGCCGGGTAGCGTGCTCGGATAAGGGTCTGATATGGACCTAGGGGGGACCCCCACACCATTTTTTCTGCGTAGGGCTTCCCCTTTAACTCCATACCAGGTGACGGGGCCAGCAACGCCTCCTTCGCTGCTCCTGGCTACCTGGAGCTGCGCTCAAAATGAAAAAGAAAAAGTCTGTTCATTTGAAAAGTATGGCGGACTAGCACACACACGGCCATATTGTCCGCCGGACTAGCACACACACGGCCGTATTGTCCGCCGAAATGTGAGTCCGGCGGACATATTTAGGTGCAAAACTACTTTCTTAGTCCGCCGGACATTTAGGTAAAAAAAAAGTCTGCCGGAGCCCACACACAGGCGGATTGTCTGCCGGACTTGAGTCTGCCAGACTTTTCCACCGGATTGTTTGATCGTGTGTACGCGGCTTAAGAAATAATTCGGCAGGCTGTCTTTGTTTAGCGGTTCTCCTTGTTCACAGAGCAGAGCTCTAGTGGGACATGTCCATTGAGCTAGACTCCGTCTCCTGAGCCTCCTGGTTGCCTTTTTCAAGCCTTGCTAACATCCTTACATCAATACTTTGAGTCTTTGATAACAAATGTGCAGATGATGTCTTCTGTCTTTTCTCTGGCCTCCCTGATCTGTATACTTATTTAAAAAAATATTAAAGCCAGAGAGAACTGGGCAACTAGCCTTTCAAAATAGAGTCAGCAGTGGCAGTCCCCATGGCAAGCGTACTTTAGCTATTTGCTGTAGTTTTACTGCTACAGGGTGGTTCTCCTGTGCAGAATCACGTACTGTATATATAAGTGATTCTGCACTTTTGTCTGCAGGGGGCACATGTGCAGGCACTCAATGTCCTCTGGCATCCACTGATCATCGGTAAGCCACACAGAATGGGGTTATGCCTATGTAAACAAGGCAGAGCCCCATTCTGATAGGAGGTAAGAAATTGATTTTGTGCATGGAATAGAAATGATCTCTTCCCCCTAGTAAAAGCAGCACATACAGTACACAAAAACACTGGTTAGGCACACAGTTAACCTTTTGTTCGCCCTAGACATTTAACCCCTTTCCAGCCAGTGTCATTAGTACAGTGACAGTGCATATTTTTAGCACTGATCACTATATTAGTGTCACTGGTTCCCATAAAGTGTCAAAAGTGTCAGTTAGTGTGCAATTTGTCCGCCGCAATAACGCAGTCCTACTATAAGTCACTGATCGCCGCCATTACTAGTAAAAATAAATAAATAAAAATCCCATGACTATATCCCATAGTTTGAAGACGCTTTAATGTTCACGTAAACCAATCAATATATGATTATTGGGATTTTTTTTTACCAAAAACATGCAGCAGAATACATATTGGCATAAATTTATGAAAAAATGTAATTTTTAAAATGTTTTGTTTATAGCAGAAAGTAAAAAAAGAAATATTGTCGGTATTTTTTTGTTTATAGCTCAAAATGCTCTATTGGTGGGGGAAAAAAAAATCACATCAATTTTATTTGGGTACACTGTCGCACGACCACGCAATTGTCTGTTAAAGTAACGCAGTGCCGTATAGCAAAAAATGGCCTGATGTGGAAAGGGGGTACATCTTTCGGAAGTCAAGTGGTTAGGGAACTGAGTTTTCTAAATATGCTTACTGTCCTAGACTGTAGTTGGGATAGTTTCTTCTTTAGTCTGACTGCTGCTTCCGGGTCTTACATGACGTCACATCCGGTTTTGAGATCGAGGCTTGGAACGCACACTGATCAGTGAGAGTGATGCGTCAGGCGATTTGAGTTAGCACAAGTTGTATACACTGGTGCCAAATAAAAAAGACTGTACAGTATAATGGGAGTTTTATTCCTATTTTTCTAAATTGTACATACTTTTAATAAATATGATACTGCTATTCGGTATTTTCTATGTTATTACTCTATGAAAGAGTGCAAACCCCAAGGACATAAGGATCCGGGAGGGCCTTAAAGAGGAATCACTTTAGATACCAAAAGTGAAATTTGACCTTCTGTAAAACGAGTCAAAGTTCTGGTGAGTGTGCATTCTGGCCTTTTAAGCAGTTTTAACAGTTGGGCATTCTTATCACAAAATGGTGCTGGGTTTTACACACTAATGGACTTTAATGACAATCTTATCTTCAATTTTATGCTATTGGTTGTGTATATTCACTGTTATTTTATGTCACAGGTTTAAGTAGAGTGTAAGCGCAGCGCCTTTATATTTAATATGCCTCAAAAACCCTAACTACTAGAATCCTGTCAGGATTTTAAGAGTACCATCAAACAAATGGAAGTATATAAAATGTTGAGATTTTATTGGTATATAATATTAAAATATATACAAATGACACATGCATGTAATAAATATGATAATCAGTTACAACATCCTTTATCATCTCCTACAATAGTCGTGTCATGTTACGCCCAATAAACTATCATAGGAGTGGGGTGATGGGTTGCTTGTTAATTGTACGACAGGTTTCACGAGTCTTAAGCCTGCATCATCAGGAAGACACGCAATAATAATCAATCTCTATGGTGGATGAATAGATTGTTTGATAAAAACAGAAAGAAAAACATTACAGTCTACAATTACAGCATCCTGGGAAGAATAAAGCCAAGAAGGTTGGAATATATTTCATTGGATCACCTAAAGAAATTGGTCTCAGATTTGAAAAGCTGTTCCATATACTTTTCAGACATTCAGTATTGCATGTAGATGGTGTAGGTCTCCCATAGTTTGATAGTTAAAAGATAGGCTCCAAATACCAGTGTGTGTCAAACCAGAGTGTTTGGCACAACTTGCATCTGGTATTTTGGTATTTGGTTGATCTAATGACACTTGGGGATAAACATGGGGGGGTCTGTCCTGCATATATGGGCCCTACAAGGTCATTATTTTTCCTTCTCTGTTCATTTGTGCTGGGGGCCCTGTTAGTACAGGGTCAGGTTATGTGCAATATAGAGACGAAATAACTAGCAATTTAGTCCTTTTGTAATTGTTATTATTTCTATTTAGAAGATTGAGAATGTAAAGATCTTTTGGCTCCTGAAGAAGTGGACCAAGTCCAAGAACGTATTGGGTTGAGCTATAATATCATGCTCAATACTCAGAACACTCAGAATACTTTGTGCTTGTTTTTATGGAAATATCTGTAAACTTTTGTTTATTTTTAATGTATATGAATAAACGGTTTGATATATTTTAATTGTAGTATGCTGTGCCTCAAAAGTCCCACCCACAAACTGCTTTTTTGATAGGATAGTAAACAACAAGCTTTTATTGTATCTTAGATATAACAATTGTACAATTATACTAACATTTGCACAGGAGTATCATATTAAAATATAACAAAGTATAATTGAGTTCAGTGGTAGAGTATATTACTAGTAAAACCAACAAAATAGCTTTGTGATCAGCCGATCATTACATTGATGGTCTATTTAGAAATACTCTGTGTCGAAAAATCGATTATTTCGTTTGAAAAGAAGAATGAAATTGTGGGCCTCTGAGAAGTGCCCTTAAAAGTATAGAACAGAAATGTAAGAAAAGAGAAGGAAAGAAGAATAAATAAAAATGGGAGAAGAATATTGATTGTTCACGATTGTTTTTGCAGGGTAGAGCAGATTACTTACCTTTTTCTATGGTCCTGTACTCCTCATCCCCACCGATGCGGATTGTAACCATCAGTCCCCTGAAGCCTGTCTTATTGCCTTTCTTTGGCCAGCCATATTGCTGTCCCTCTTGCAGATGTTATCATATACCATGCCGGAGCAGTATTCACCTGCATTTTACATGATGAGGTATATAGACCACTTACAGTCCAGTGCTCAACTGTGGAGGATCCAGAGCACCAGCCACTGTGGGACTGATATAAGTATTGTGGAAGTAAAATTATTCCTCTCTATTAGATCCCGCCTAGACCAAATGAGAATTATTTTTCGCATATGCTTGGGGGAGCTGGGGACAATGTAATTTTTTATCCAACCTAGAGTTAAGCTTTAATCCATACTGGATGTTAAAATAACCTTATAAAAACGTCAGTAGCTTTGCAGCGAGTTTTTCAACTTTTTGCAATAGTGTTTTTAGCGTTTCTTAGCGTTTTTTAGTGTTTTTCCACTATATTATTTTAGCGGGTTTTTTTTAAAGAAAAAACTTAGTTTTTTAAAAAAAAATTTCAATGGATCAAAAACGTTAAAGAAAGCTGGCGAGCGACATTTTTGAGCGTTTATCGACATTTATAAGCGTTTATCAACATCTCTCAGAACCCACTAGTTTTGGGAGTTTTTTACTGCTCAAAAACACCACTGCCCAAAACTGCCGATAACAGCCTATCTGTGCATGAACACATAGGATAACATGATGGAGAGTTTAATGACTGTAGAAAAAAAATGTCTACAGCCAAAAATAGCTGCTGTAAAAACATCAAAAAACGTCCAGCGTGCACGAGGCCTAAATGTTTCTTAGCTGTCTGATTATATACATAGTATAGTACATAAGGTTGAATAAAGACACCAGTCCATCCAGTTCACCCTGATTGAGTGTAGGTGTGTCTACAATTGTCCCTATATCTGTACATTGTGTTTCATTAACCACTTCAGCCCCGGAAGAATTTACCCCCTTCCTGACCAGAGCACTTTTTGCGATTCGGCACTGCGTCGCTTTAACTGACAATTGCACAGTAATGCGACGTGACTCCCAAACAAAATTGACGTCCCTTTTTCAATTTTGAAAATTTTTGAAAAAAACGTATTCTTTTTTACATTTTGCTATAATAAATGTCCCCAAAAATATATATAAAAAAAAGGTTTTTCCTCAGTTTAGGCCAATAAATATTCTTCTACATATTTTTGGTAAAAAAAAACGCAATAAGCAATTATTGATTTGTTTGCCAAAAGTTATAGCCTTTACAAAATAGGGGTTCCTTTTATGAAGTTTTTATAAATTTTTTTTTAAATGGTGGCGATCAGCGATTTTTATCATGACTGCGATATTATGGCAGACACATCAAACATTTTTGAAACAGAAAAGTCCTGCGTAAATGACACTGGCAGTGAAGGGGTTAACCACTAGGTGTCAGTGTAGGGGTTAAGTGTGTCCTGGGGCGTGTTTCTAACTGTGGGGGGTGTGGCTGTCACAGGGAGCAGAGATCAGTGACACTGTCACTAGGCAGAATGGGGAGATGCTTGTTTACATTAGCATCTCCCCGTTCTTCCTCCCCGTGAGGCGATCGCGGGTATCCCCATGGCGATCGAGTCCGCGGGACCCGTGACCCAACTCATGGAACTTGCAGTGGGCATGCGTGCGCCCACTGGCCGCCTCTTAAAGGGCAACGTACAGGTACATGATTCTGCCTGTACGAGCCCTTTTGCCGACGTATATTGGCATGAGGCGGTCGGCAAGCAGTTAAAGAGGAAGTAAACCCTGATGGGTTTTACTTCCTCTTTTGCTCGCTGCAAAGCCTGCAAATGAAAAGCATAATGGACTAGTATGCATCGCATACTAGCCCCCTATGTGCCACTTACCTGAAAAAGAATCCAGCAATGTCCCCTGTGTAGGCAGCGCCCATCTTCTGGCCCTTCTTCCTTCTGGCCCGCACCCTGGTTCTGTGATTCGCAGGAGCCGCGTGAAGTCACTCCCACGCAATTAACGGCACATGCTAGGGAAGAAACGGCACTTCGTTTTGTTTCTTCCCCATGCATTCGCCGTTGTAATTTTTCGGTGGACTACAAGTAAAATATCTCCTAAATTGCACACGTTTAGGAGATATTTCCACTACCTATAGGTAAGTCTTATTCTAGGCTTACCTATAGGTAGAAGTCCTATAGGTAGAAGTCCAAGTGGTTTACAACCACTTTAAGATGCTCATCTATGATATATTTAAGGTACTTATATAGTGCCATCGATTTACTTAGCACTCCACACATACATTGCACATTGCACATACATTGCACACTCACATTGGTCCCTACCCTCAAGAAGCCCTCAATCCAAGATCCCCAACTCACATTCATATACTAGTGCCAATTTTGGACAGAAGCCAAATAACCTATCAGCATGTCTTTGAAGTGTGGGAGGAAACCGGAGTACCCGGAGGAAATCCATGTAGGCACAGGGAGAACATGCAAACTCCAGGGAGGTAGTGTTGTGGTTGGGATTTGAAACAGTGACCCTTTTTACTGCTAGGCGAGAGTGCTAATCACTACACCACTGTGCTGCCCTGTATTAGCTATTCTTAGATGCTAAAAAGTGTACTTTCCCAGATGCTTGTATTTTCACATATAAAAATTATATAAAATTAAGCACTACAAATACAAACCCTTGTAATATTTGACCTTTAATGAACAAACTACTATGATCTCAGCATTATCATCTTCAAACTTGATTAAAACCAACAAATTGCTTTAGATCTTAGTTTTGTCATAAGATTTTGGAGCAAGTCATGAACCAGCTATATTTCTCTTGTTCTTTTAAGAACATTCAAAAGTTCTGACCTTTCCAACTAGTTACGTATGCAAACAAATCACAGGGAAATGTTATTTCGGGGCCATGAAGCACTGACCTGAAAAGGAGGGATGTTAAAAAACAAAATAAAAGTCATTAAACTCAGGTCATGAGCTGAAAATAAATACCAAAGGCAGCACATTTGTACAGAAAAAGTGTGGATTATATTGTGGTGGCACTTAGAAAACAAATAATAGAACACCGTGTACCCAGTGCTATATCAAAAATGTTTTCCTTTGTTATCTTGGTATATGTTTAGCCCAAGGAACCTTATTAATATTTCAGAGAACGCTCTACAGCAAACATTG
Source organism: Lithobates pipiens (assembly GCF_037356315.1). Taxonomy (NCBI): domain Eukaryota; kingdom Metazoa; phylum Chordata; class Amphibia; order Anura; family Ranidae; genus Lithobates; species Lithobates pipiens. Next base: position 229,567,220 of record NW_027507790.1, read on the forward strand.
CCCTAGATCTTTCATGAGTTAGGAGGCTGTTCAAGTGACCAAAGTGAAATGATGTACTATTTTATTATGTATACACATTTTCTACATTACAACACAGAGTTTGAATATTTACAAAATATATGCTTTATTTAGCATGCTGTATGTACTATAAATAACAAGTAATGCCTCATTAATATTTTATTATATTAATTTTTTTTTTTTTTTTTTATTTAAAGTAAAAAAAAAAAAAAAATTGGAAGATTTAATATTTTATTACTAGTTGATTTGCTTCCCAAGAGTGCATGGGAACCAGAAAGATCGTGGAGCCCTGTGAAGAGTTTGCCTATTAAAGTGACACTAAACTCTGGTTGAAAACATACATTTTCTATTTAAGTGTGCATTCCAAACAGTGGCTAAAATAAATAAAATAATAAAATAAATAAAACTTCTGCCTGGCAGTGATAGGGTCTTTGGTTTGAATCCCAACCATGGTACTAGCACAGAGTATGCATGTTCTCCCTGTGCCTGTGTTGGTTCCCTCCCACAATCCAAAGACATGCTAGTAGGCTATTTGGCTCCTGTCTGAATTGGCCCCAGTATATGTATAAATGTGAGTTAGGGACCTTTGACTGTAAGCTCCTTGAGAGCAGGGACTGATGTGAATGTACATTATATACACTATATTGGTAAAATCATTTGGTGGAGGAGGGTTATGGTTTGGGGTTGTTTTTCAGGGGTTGGGAGTGACCCCTTAGTTCCCGTGAAGGAAACTCTTGAGGTGTCAACATACCAAGACATTTTGGACAATTCATGCTCTCAACTTTGTGGTAACAGTTTGGGGATGGCCCCTTCCTTTTCCAATATGACTGCGCACCAGTGCATAAAGACACGAATGAGCGAGTTTGGGGTGGAGGAACTTGACTGGCCCGCACAGATAATGAACCCTACGGCCTAATACTGGGATGTCTAAAGGTCATGTGGGTATAAAGGCAGGTGTCCCAATACTTTTGACAATATTGTCTATGTAAAGTGCTGTGTAAAGAACCTGAAATAAATAAACTTAAAAAAAAGTACCTTCTGTTGCTCTGAGAAACCTCCAAATGACTTTTTTGGCTGCTGTGATTCGACTTCCTGTTAGAAGTTGGCTACATTTGTTCTCCATGGTCTCATCATATGTAGGAACGTAGCCTACTTGCTTTCTCCCAAGGTGGTCTGTGGACTATGGGATGTGTAGTAAACAACAAAGAGCATGGAGGACACACCAGTCTCGTGCATTACCTTAGGTACCAAGAAATTCACACAAATACTCATAAAGTAAGCTAAATAATAGGCTGATAGAAACACTAGGAAGCCAGCCTCAGTCATAAGCTCAACCAATGATGATAGGTGGGCCTGGATAACATCACACAGTGGAAGCAAGATCTAATGTTTTTGGGGGGTTATACCCTCTTCCTCAGAAGCAGCAAGCCCTTGAGTGGGTGTATATGTTCGCTTATGGAAGTATGAAGCCAACAAGAGAGACTTTGGCCCCCTACACTTTAGTACTGAAGTGTTGCTTTCTTGTTTTCACTTTGTAAATATAGGGTGTGTAACGTGCATAGAGCTGTGCATCTGACTGCCACTAACATGCATATGTTTAGTGTTATTTTAGGTAGGACTATACTTCTGTATTGGTGCTGTCCTAAAAAAAAGAAGTATAGTAGTCCCTTATTGGACATATCACCGAAAGTGATGAATACTAACCCAAAAACCCTGAACCACCATCTTCTGCATAAAATCAGGTTTTCCATTTGTTCACATGCAATCCTTTGCATGGATTAGGGGCTCTGAGCTCCATCAGAGCTGAGGGTTTCACATAAACAGAGCATACGTGGCCTACTAAGGGGTACAAGAGTAATGCCTAACAAGTCCTTATAGCAGAATGGCTCCCTTTGGGGAGCTACTGTAAGCAGCAAACCACCGTAGACGTCTATTTGCTACTGATCCACCTGCATCAGGTCAGCCCTATACTGCAATTTGGGGACATGTAGAGAATAGCACAGCTGAAACCAGTAATTGCTAATTTCTTGTGTACAATATACAGATCATGCAATTATTTCCTCATTGTACTCAATGTTGGTTATAATATATTCAGGAATCTTCAAACAACGGCCCTCCAGCTGTTGCGGAACTACACGTCCCATGAGGCATTTTAAAACTCTGACATTCAAAGACATGACTAGGCATGATGGGAATTGTAGTTCCTGAACAACTGGAGGCCCGTAGTTTGAAGATCCCTGATATATTTGATATTTTAGCATTCAAAATGTTTTACTGTTCTTAGACAAACACATTACACAGTTCACACAAAAACAAAATGCAATAGTTCAAACACTTTATTTGTTAAAGAAATGTGTAATATGTTAAAGAAATAAAGTGACAAGCTTTGGAAAAGTTTACAAATAGAAAAGTGATTGTAAACGATCACCTTGTAAAACAACCTATTCAGTTTAAAAAAAGAGGCAAATGGGCAAAACATTTTTGTATAGTTATAAAAAAATATATAAATACCCTTTTTTTATAAGTGATCACATCACTCTGTTGTCAGCTACATAAGAGCTGGTGGGAGGAGAAGCAGCAGCACACTGAGCAACCCAGTGAATAGCTGTCAAGACAAATCTGATCCTTGGAGTAGAGCACACTGATTTCCCAGCATAGCTAGAGAAACTGACCACCACAGTGTGCTCTCCTGTTTAGTGTGGCCAGTTTTTAATAGGAAAGCAGAAGGACTGGCGGGAACACCAGGGATTTCACACAAAGGAAGCAAAGCAAAGAGAACAGGATACTTTATCATATAAATACATGGAACAGAAGACACATATCACAATTATGGAGTGTTAGGGCCGGTTCACACAGCGAGGCGCGGCGACGCGTCTCCGACTTACCTCGCCGCGACCTGCGGGGAGCTCAGCGGCGACTTGCAGAGGACTTCTGTATAGAAGTCAATGCAAGTCGCCCCCGAAGTCGCCCCGAAGTAGTACAGGAACCTTTTTTCTGAGTCGGAGCGACTCGAGTCGCTCCTCTCAGAACGGTTCCATTGTACAGAACGGGGGCGACTTGCGGGAGCGAGGCGAGGCGAGCCGTGTCGCCTCGCCTCGCCTCGCTGTGTGAACCGGCCCTTAGGGTAACAAACACTTCAATGAAAACACTTTGCAGAGAAAACCTCAAACTCAAGACTGAACTACAAGCAAACAGCTTGATATTCATATATCTTTTCTTTTCTTTTTAATGCCGAACAATTTGTAAGGCAGGGCATAAATCAACAAATTTTATTTCGTTCAACCCTAGGTTGAAGGAAAGAAAATTGCTTGATTCCCACGTCAACACAGTGAGTGTTGATGGGGGAATCCCTCCAGTGGAGCTATTGTATGTTGACAACAGGTGGTTTCCCAGCCGTCAGAATACAATGATCACTTGTGTCTATAGCAATGATCGCATGAAAAAAATACTACAGGTTGGTTGTACTGAAGCTTATTGATGTATCAACTTCAGTATAACCAGTCTGCCCATACATGGGCTGAAATTTAGCTTATTCCTGCTGAAACGACTAAATTTTGATCTGTCTATGGATGGCTTCATTCTGTCAGTCCTTAAATCTAAGCATGCCTGAAAGATAGGAGAACCAGATACTGGACCTCTCTGCAGACCATAATAAGGTTAAGTAGCACCCACATGACATGTCCCTGGATGAAGGGCAGGGAGATCAGTGAACATCCATTTGCTGATCTCCCCTTGCTAGAATGAACTCCAGAAGCGATGTATAAATCCTCATGCCGTGGTTTGTGATGATGCACATGCAAATTTAAAGGGGTTGTAAAGGTAATTTTTTTATTTTCTACATAGGTTCCTTTGAGCTAGTGCATTGTTGGTTCACTTACCTTTTCCTTTGATTTCCCTTCTAAATGTTTTTTTGCTTTGTCTGAATATCTCACTTCCTGTTTCTCCTCAGTAAACTTCTCACCATCATTCGAGCTGGTGGTTAGTCAGCCAGAACAGCTTACTGAACAGCTTACTGAGGAGGAACAGGAAGTGAGAAATTCAGACAAAGAAAACAAAGAAAAAAAAACATTTAGAAGGGAAATCGAAGGAAAAGATAAGTGAACCAACAATGCACTAGCTTAAAGGAAGCTATGTAGAAAATAAAAAATTTACCTTTACAACCCCTTTAAAGCTTGGAATTGTGGATATCTATTTACTTGGCACAACCTCATATTTTAGATTTTGTCCACAAATGTGGTAAAAAATATTGTGTTTTTGTGCTCTAAAATTAATGTAAATGTATTTTGTACTGAAACGTGCTTGATAAACCACAATGACATATCTCATTTGAACCACCACTGTTTTACTCTCCAGGGTCTCTGCTTTCAGAAAATATAATATGTTTGGGGTTGTGACTGCTCTTCAGGCCCAAAATACTCTTTTAAACATGTGCGCAAAACAATTCAAAAACATCTTTGGATGGGAAAGGGTTAAATAAAGTGGCTGCATTTGTTTTCTTTGTTTTATGCTTGTATCCCATATTTTCACCTAGTGATCCAACCAGTAATATACTTCCTGTCTTAGAGCCCTTTCACACTGTGCCCCCTAGGGCGTCAGCGGTAAAGCAGTGCTATTTGGCCGTTAGCGGGACAGTTTTAACCCCTCACTAGAGGGCCGAAAAGGGATTAAATCTGCTGCAAAATGCCGCCGGAGTGGCATTGTGCCAGTAGTATCGCAGCCCTGCCCCATTGATGTCAATGGGGAGCAGTGGTGGAGGAGCGATGGAGTTCACCGCTCCTTCACAGCTCCAAAGAAGCTGCTGGCAGGACTTTTTACGATGCCCTGCCAGCGCACCGCTCCAGTGTGAAAGCCCTTGAGCTTTCACACTGGAGTGCATGGAGCAGTTGTTTAGGGCATTTTGCCCTCAGTGTGAAAGGGGTCTTAGTGTGGTTCCATTATAGATGGAGGACCAACATTGAAGACTTGGATAGCAGCATCTGGGAGGAGGGTAGTTTTAGCTGAGCTAAAATATTTAGATGGACTTGACTTTTTTTTCCATTTGCGATGAAGGTTTTTCCCAAATGAATAAAATCTGATCATTGTAAGCACCCCTGTTGGTGGTAATGTCATGTACCTGATAGGAGACTGAAATGACAAACTTGGCCTCTCTTGTATCTCCAAGAGATGCCCAGAAGAAAAAAAAAAGTTTTCCTTGGTGTGCAGACCTTTAAAATGATACTAAAGTCTAGTTTTTTTCTTTAAAAATAACAAACATGTTATACTTTCCTGCCCATATACTCCTCTTCTTGGGTCCCTCCTGGCCCCTCCCTCCTGTCAAGTGCCCCCACAGCAAGCAACTTACTATGGGGGCACCTGAGCCGCTGCTCTGTGTGTCCATTCAAACACAGAGCTGTGGTTGGGCCCCGTCCCCTCTCTCCCCACATCGGCTCACTGACTTTGATTGACAGCAGCGGGAGCCGATGGCATCATGCTGTCGTCTCAGCCAATGAGGAAGGAAAGTCCCGGGCAACATCGCTGGATTGAGATGGGCGCAGGTAAGTATTGGGGGGCTGAGAGGGGGCTGCTGCACACAGAAGGCATAGAATGCATTAAATTAAAAAAACTTCTAACTTTACAACCACTGTAAGTGCAAGTATGGTAAAAATGACCCCAATGATATAATGTATTCATAACTGGAATAAAATATGTTTTTTTCTTTTATCTTACTGGAGTTTAGTTTTATCTCTCATAATCTCTCTCTTATAACATTATGCTACTATAATATTCTGGATGATTAAATAATTATTGGCTATAGAGGATAGGTAAACCATAATGTAAACAAACATTGTAAAGAATTATGTGCTTGGCAAGCTTCTAGGAAAGGAACACGCTGTAACTGCATGGTTATCTAGCTCACACATGCCAATTGTAGATAACAATGTACCTTTGAGAGTCCTTTCTTGTTATTTTATATTTGTGCCATTTCCATAGTGACTCTTCTGGATTTACATGATGGATCTAAACAAAGCACTATTAATCTTTCATCGCTGAAAGGGAATCCAAAACAAACTGCTATATTGTATATTTTGGATATAGTCTCAGGTAAAAATGCTAATATGATATTTTATACCTGTCACGCATACCCTTCAAAAACTAGCTGTAAAAATTGATTTACCGTACATGACTGCCATACAAACCATTTTATAATGTTATATAGTTACACAGTAGGTGAGGTTAAAAAAAGACACAAGTCCATCAAGTTCAGCCTATGTGCATGATTATATGTCAGTATTACATTGTATATCCCTGTATGTTGCGGCCGTTCAGGAGCTTATCTAATAGTTTCTTGAAACTATCAATGCCCCTCGCTGAGACCACTGCCTGTGGAAGGGAATTCCAGTGGAAAGAACCCTCTTTACCATAAAAAACCCTGTACGCAATTTAAGGTTAAACCTCTTTTCTTTTAATTTTAATAAGTGGCCACGTTTCTTATTAAACTCTCTTCCGTGGAAAAGTTGTATCCCTATTGTGGGGTCACCAGTATGGTATTTATAAATTGAAATCATATGCCTTCTCAAGCGTCTCTTCTCCAGAGAGAATAAGTTCAGTGTTCGCAACCTTTCCTCATAACTAATATCCTCCAGACCCTTTATTAGCTTTGTTGCCCTCTGTACTCGCTCCATTTCCAGTACATCCTTCCTGAGGACTGGTGTCGGGAACTGGACAGCATATTCCAGGTGCGGCCGGACCAGAGTCTTGTAGATTGGGAGCTTTATCTCTAGAGTTAATCCCCTTTTTATTGCATGCCAATATTCTGTTTACTTTTTTTAACAGCAGCTTGGCATTGCATGCCATTGCTGAGCCTATTATCTACTAGGACACCCAGGTCCTTTTCCACCCTTGATTCCCCCAGTAATGTTTTTAAAATTATTTCCAGTTGTCTTTTTAAGACTGACAAAATAACAATCTCTTAAATCTCTTTCACAGGGGTGGCTGGCGTGTGGTAAAACTGAGTGGTTTTACCAGTCCCCGACAGCACACTCAAAGACAACAATACAATACAGCTTTTCAAATTCCAAATTTAGTGTGGCATGTTGAGTTGACAGGCATCACCACCTGTCAAACTCAGCCATTTAAGTCAATGGTGTTGCACCACAACCGCGAGCAAAATGCCTGCCTCAAGGTTTCGGCATCTTAGGCAATTGCCGTTGGGAAAAAAAATAGGCATTCAAGAGGTGTCAGAAACATGAACAGCTTTTCAGATAGTGGGTTAGTTTGAACTAATGTATGTTTATTCTGTTCTGGGAAGTGGTTGCCACCATCCCTATTTCTATACTTAAAATGGGAAAAGGACCCTCTTATACGATTATGAAGGCAACCAAAAAAATAAATAAAAATAAATGCATAACCATCTATATATATATATATATATATATATATATATATATATATATATATATATATATATAAAACCACTTTTTATTCCAGAACTTTAAAAAGACATAGCCTTGTTAAAAACACGTGGCCATATTTAGACCAAGATGATCCATTGTACACATCGATATGCAATTGATACTTTGGCAATGTTACATATCTCTTTGGAGGATTTGATGTTCAGCAAATAGTTTGCTAGGGCATCATGCATCCAACGTGTTTCTAGATTTATTAATGTATCTCTTCCTCAGGGATGATTAGATGCCTTTCTGAAATATAATATAATAAAAAACAAATAAAAAAAGACTTACAATAGTATCTATACTGGTGTCAATATAATACAGTATCTCACAAAAGTGAGTACACCCCTCATATTTTTGTAAATATTGTATTATATCTTTTCATGTGACAACACGGAAGAAATGACACTTTGCTACAATGTAAAGTAGTGAGTGTACAGCTTGTATAACAGTGTAAATTTGCTATCCCCTCAAAATAACCCGACATACAGCCATTAATGTCTAAACCGCTGGCATCAAAAGTGAGTACACCCCTAAGTGAAAATGTCCAAATTGGGCCCAAATTGTCAATATTTTGTGTGGCTACCATTATTTTCCAGCACTGCCTTAACCCTCTTGGGCATGGAGTTCATCAGAGCTTCACAGGTTTCTACCGGAGTCCTCTTCCACGGAGTCCTCTTCCTCTTCCGTTTGAGGATGCCCCACAAATGCTCAATAGGGTTTAGGTCTGGAGATATGCTTGGCCAGTCTATCACCTTTACCCTCAGCATCTTTAGCAAGGCAGTGGTTATCTTGAAAGTGTGTGTTGGGGTCATTATCATGTTGGAATACTGCCCTGCATCTCAGTCTCTGAAGGGAGGGGATCATGCTCTGCTCCAGTATGTCACAGTACATGTTGGCATTCATGGCTCCCTTAATGAACTGTAGCTCTCCAGTGCCGGCAGCCCTCAGCCCCAGACCATGACACTCCCACCACCATGCTTGACTGTAGGCAAGACATACTTATCTTTGTACTCCTCACCTGGATGCCGCCACACACACTTGACACCATCTGAACCAAATAAGTTTATCTTAGTCTCATCAGACCACAGGACATGGTTCCAGTAATTCATGTCCTTAGTCTGCTTGTCTTCAGCAAACTGTTTGCAGGCTTTCTTGCGCATCATCTTTAGAAGAGGCTTCCTTCTGGGACGACAGCCATGCAGACCAATTTCATGCAGCTTGCAGCATATGGTCTGAGCACTGACAGACTGAACCCCCACTCCTTCAACCTCGGCAGAAATGGTGGCAGCCCTCATATGTCTATTTCCCAAAGACAACCTCTGGATATGATGCTGAGCACGTGCACTCAACTTCTTTGGTTGACCATGGCGAGGTCTGTTCTGAGTGGAACCTGTCCTGTTAAACCGCTGTATGGTCTTGCCCACCGTGCTGCAGCTCAGTTTCAGGGTTTTGGCAATCTTCTTATAGCCTAGGCCATCTTTATGTAGAGCAACAATTCTTTTATTCAGATCCTCAGACAGTTCTTTGCTATGATGTGCCATGTTGAAGTTCTAGTGACCAGTATGAGAGAGTGAGAAATTTAGCACACCTGCTCCCCATTCACACATGAGACCTTGTAATGCTAACGATTCCCATGACACGGGGGAGGGAAAATGGCTAATTGGGCCCAATTTGGACATTTTCACTTGGGGTGTACTCAATTTTGTTGCCAGCGGTTTAGACATTAATGGCTGTGTGTTAAGTTATTTTGAGGGGATGGCAAATTTACACTGTTAGACAAACTGTACACTCACTACGTTACATTGTAGCAATGTGTTATTTCTTCAGTGTTGTCACATGAAAAAATATAATAAAAGATTTACAAAAATGTGAGGGGTGTACTCACTTTTGTGAGATACTGTAAATAAATCCTAAATTCAAAATATTAATCATTCTCAAGATGACTACCCATATCAACCTAGACTTGCTTGTGAGCAGGGGTGACAACCAAGCAAGTGAAGGTTGATATGGGCAGTCATCATGAGAAGTGGTAATTTTTTTTTATAAATTGGTATGTATAATGGGATGAATATTTAGAATTTATGGTTTATTTATATTTTTGGCACCATTGTATAGATATTGTGGCAAGTCTTTTTTTTTTTTTTTTTGATAGTCCAGGAAAGGTATCTAATAATCCCTGAGGAAGAGATTGATGAATAAATCTAGAAGAGCGTTGGATGTGTGATGCCCAAGCAAACTATCTTCTGAACATCAACTCCTCCAAAGAGATATGTAACATTGCCAAAGTATCAACTGAATATTAATATGTACAATGGATCTTGGCCTAAATATGGCCATGTGTGTTTTAACAAGGCAATGTCTTTTTAGAGTTTTGTAATAAAAAAGTGGTTTTATATATAAACGGTTATGCATTTTTCTTTTTAGGTTGTTTTCAAAATTGCATTTCAGGTTAGTTTGAACTTGGCCTTAGTTTCTCAGTAGCAGGAGGCAGTTGCAGTTTGCGGTCATGGTTTGGCTCATCAGGTATCTTCCAGGACCAAGCACAAAACTTGAGGTCAGACCTGCCTGATATCTGAGATAGTATATGCCATTGTCTTCTTAGGCTTTCCATTCCATAGACCCAGGAGACCTGGCCTACATGTGTAAGCCCTTGTACACACGGTCAGAGATTCCGACGGAATTTGTCCGATCGGACCGTTTTGTAGGATATTCCGACTGTGTGTGGTCTACATCGGACTGTTTCCGTTGGAGTATACGAAGGACCAAGTTTTCCAACTTGGTAAAATTTTCTGACAAAATGCTCAGATCGGACATACTCCGATCATGTGTAGAGAATTCCGATCGGACAAAGTGCCACGCATGTTCAGATCAAATTCCTACACCAAAGCTATTGGCTACTAGCATGAACGTAGTCCCCGGCCGCATGTTTAATTAACTTAGTACCCACTACTTTAAGCAGATATAAAAAATCACTCTCACGACACCTACTTACTGCTGCCAAAACTCTCATACCCATTTACTGGAAATCCACAAAAGTCCCAGGAATCAAGGACTGGGTAAACAGAGTACAATATATCTTTAAAATGGAAGAAATTGTGGCCATGAAGAGAGAAAACAGCTTAAACTTCAATAAAACATGGCAACCTTGGTTGTTATTCACTCTATCTCCTGATTACCAATTACTTACCCAATGATTTACCTACCCTTATCAATTCCCAAGTTTACAATAAGGTCATAAATGAATGAGGTCTGAACAAGTTACCATAACCAAAAACCTTTGGTGCAATACACTCCCCCCCCCCCCCCCATCCCATAAACTCCCCAATCCGATATATGCTAATCCTGACAATCTTGTCAAGATCATCATTTCATATTCAGTCTTAATGACTCTGATGTTAACTGTTTATATCATAACCTAGCATTTACTATGTTGTTGTCCAGACTCTATATGACATTTGCAAGACTTATACTTTTACCAATGTCACTATTTTCTTTGTTATTAAGGACAACTATTTTTATATTCTTTATTGTAACACTGAATATGCTTCAATAAACCTTTGATTGAGAAAAAAAAAAAAAACGTAGTCCCATCATAACGAAATAACGTAATCGCGTCGGATTTTCCGACAACTTTGTCCGACCGTGTGTATGCAACAGTTTTGGACAAAATCTGTTGGACAAAATCCGACGGATTTGGTTGTCGGAATCTCCGACCGTGTGTACAAGGGCTAATATCCAAAATTTGTATCCCAATGTTGATTAGGTGTTCCAGGAATTAAAATCTGCAGTCCGTGATTCGATTTGAAAGGATAGGAAATGTTTACATATTTTCCATCACAGGACCCTGGAGGTACACAACACAACCTTTGGTTAGTAAGCATGGCCTGGATATACACTGTGATCACTATCAGGGATATCTGACCTAAAATATCTCACCAGAACCTAAAATGGCAAATAGGACAACAGACTGCAATCAGTAATAAAAGAAATGATCATAGAGTGTAAAACCTTATATTCATACATTTTAGGTTTAGTATTCCCATAATATATGGCATACACACCTAGCCATTATAAAAGCACTTGCATAATAAGTTAGAACCTGTTGAAAAAAAAAAATGATGATCTAAGAATATATAAGAATATGTCATCTCTTGGCAGAAGTACAAATGTGGTTAGAATTGAACCACTGAACAAGAATTAATGCAGGATTTTCCCAGTTGAAAATGTCCTTGATGTGAAAGAACTAAAAGTGCAGTGAGATTACGCTTATTATGTGGATGAGACTGTGAAATGCCCCCAGCTTTATGCTATATAAAGACTCGATAATAGCAGTCACGGTATCTGTGTACATTGTACACACACATTGCAGGTTCATTTAGTAAAGTGCAATGATTGTTCCAGTAACCCATAGCAACCGGACAATTTTTCCTTTCCTGGACCCTGCTCAGAGATTGCTGGCTAGTTCTTATGGATTGCTGTGCTCACCAACTTTACACTTTGAGTTGTCTTATTAAAGAATGCCAATCCATCGAACAGAGTATGAGAACTGTTGCCAACTACAATATTGAATTTCGTACTCTGGCAGCTGAGGTTGTGTGCAAAAATTAGGCTGTGGTGGCTGCTTTTTCTCATGGTCGCTTGGATACCTTCAAGGATGAGATAGCAGCCTGAGATATACCCACTGAGCTGGAGAAGTTGGTCACATTTGCCATCCTCTTTAACTCCAGAGTCAGAAACAGACTTTCTTTTAAGGAGCACTTGTGAAAGCCTCCTGTATGTTTGTCTCCAATCTTTGCAGTTCCACTCATGCCTCTCTCACCTCCCATGCCTCCTGGTACCGAGTCGGTTGGTGAAGGTGACCCCACGCACTTGGGTTTCACACATCTCTCTGTGAATGAGAAAACCTTTAGGAGGAGGGAGAGATTGTGTCTTTATTGTGGCCAAGCAGATGACTTTTTGAAGTCTTGTCCTACCTGTCCAGGGTATGCCCGAACCTTAAGGTCCTGTCACGGACAGACCATAGGTGGCGTTGTTTCATCCCCAGTTATCCAGAAGGATAAGCATCTGGTTTCAGTCACCCTTTCTTGGGCTGAGTTGTCCGTCGAGGTACAGGCTCTAATCAAATCTGGGGTTGCAGGCCTGTTCATTGATGCTGCCTTTGTAGTGAAGCACTTGATTCTGCTGCAGCTGTGTGACACTCCACTTGCCATTGAGGCTCTTGACGGGAGACCTCTACAGCCTGCCCATGTGACTCATGAGATGGTTCCTTTGTCTATGGCCGTAGGGGCTCTTCACCATGAGATAATCCAATTCCAAATTATTTCCTCACCTAAGTTTCCCCTGGTTATCGGTTATCCTTGGTTACAGAGGCACAACCCCTCTTTTGATTGGCTCTGTGCTGAAGGTCTCTCCTGGTCACCACAATGCAGTGAGGCATGCTTCTAGAAGGTAGCCAAGGTCCTGTGCACCTCTTCACTCTCCTCCCTGTCGGAGGAGTAGCGCAATTTTAGAGATGTCTTTGACAAAGGTCAAGCCGGTAGTTTGCCTCCACACCGGCCATGATAATTGCGCAATTGACCTTCAACCTGGTGCCAATTATGAGATTGGTGACAGAGAGCTGTTGGCGATCATTTTAGAACTGGAAGAATGGCGACATCTCCTCGGAGGTATCACTGTGCCGGTTCTCATTCTTACTGACCATAAGAATCTCACATTCTTGTCTGAGGCTAAACGCTCCTGTCCCAGAAGGGGCGTGATGGGCTCTTTTTTCTTGTCAGGTTTCAATTACATTGTCTCATTCTTACACGGTACTAAGAAGGTAAGGGCTGACGCCTTGCCTCAACAATTTTCCTCCACTTCCAAGTCGAAGTCGGTTCCAGTTCCTGTCATTCCTCCTGATTGTATTCTAGCTACGGTTCGCACTGGTCTCACTTCTCCTTTGAGTTAGGGGTGCACCGAATGGGTTTTTTGGTGCCAAAACCGATACCGAAAATGAAAAATACACTAGGCCAAAAACCAATACCGAAAATGACCGATAGCTGTTGATGATATCCTGCTCGTCAGTCCTGCCTACTTAAGCCGTCCAGTCCAGAGCATCTCTGTCTTTGCCTTGGTCAACATCACAGTTACTCAACATAAAATCTCCTGCGATCCTGTTCAAGACTTGCTTTGCTGACATCCCTTCTGGCTCCAGATCCTGCATGCTGTTCCACTACATTGATCCTTGACTTCTGGCCTTGCTGACTATCTGTTCCGGTTACTGAACTTTAGCTGTTTTGACTACGTTTGTTCTTTTTACTTTTATTATTAAACCAGTGTGATTTAACTGTACTTCTGTCTCGGCCTGATTTCATGGTTTCTGACACTTACTTCCTCATAGAATGTTAAAAGGTTAGTATGGCAAAAATGTTTCTTCATAAATTGATTTGTTTATTACTAATAATACTATTATCATCAGTAAATCCTTGGATATGTCTCTAATCATTCTTTCCAATAGTTTACATAATATTGGTGTTAGGCTAACTGGTCCATAGTTTTCAGGTATACACCTTGGCCCTTTTTTGAATATCGGTACCATGTGTACTTTTTTTGCCAATCAGCTGGTAGCATTCCACTCAGTATGCTGGCCTTAAAAATTAGGAACAATGGTCTGGCTATAACATGGCTAAGTTCTTTGAGAACTCTCAGATGTAAGGCACTCAGTCCTGGTGACTTATTTACATTATTATTATTATTCAGGATTTATATGGCGCCAACAGTATACACAATATAAAAGACAGACAAATACAGTTATAATACAATAAAGAGGATTAAGAAGGCCCTGCTCAGAAGAGCTTACAATCTAATAGGATGCAGCAGGTAGTACAAAAGGTCGTAACTGTGAGGAAGGATCTGATGGAAGTGGTAAAATATTAACTGTAGGTGTGATAGGCTTCCCTAAAGAGATGAATTTGCAGACGTTGTCTGAAGACAGCTAGAGTAGGAGATTGCTGGTCAGGTTGAGGTAGAGAGTTCCAGAGGATGGGAAAGGCTCTGGAGAAATCCTGGAGATGAGCATGGGGGGAGGAGACAAGGGAGCTTGAGAGTAGGAAGTCTTGAGAGGAATGGAGAGGACAGTTTGGGTGAAATTTGGAGACAAGATTGGTGATGTAGCTCGGGGCAGAGTTGTGAATGGCTTTGTATGTTGTTATTAGTATTTTCAATCAGAAGCCGATGTAGATATTGGCAGAGAGGTGCAGCAGGCACTGAACGGTTGGTAAGGTGGATAAATCTGGCAGCAGCATTCATGGTAGACAGAAGAGGGGATAGCCTATGGAGAGGTAGGCCAATGAGCATGGAGTTGCAATAGTCGTGGCGAGAGATAAGGGAGTGAATGAGTAGCTTGGTGGGTTAATTTGTTAAAAAAGGGGCTTATTTTAGAGATGTCACAGAGGTGAAGTCTACAAGAATTTGACAACTATTGGATTTGGGGCTTAAAGGATAGATCAGAGTCTAGGATTACACCCAGTACCCTGGCACGAGTGGAGAGATTTATGGTTGCATTTTACTGGTAAAGTCATGGGGGATGGGGGGGGGACATGGGCTTGGGTTTGGGGGGGGGGGGGGGTATATTACCAGCTCGGTTTTAAAGAGATTTAGTTTAAGGAAGTTTTGCAACATCCATCCACATTAAGTTTTTCTAGTCAATTTTTGAAAACTGGTTTCTGGCAGCCCAATGGGTACATTTAATATAATGTTATTAACATTACTTTCTTGCTTATTTTACTCTACTATGTTTGAAGATCTCTTGGGAAAACCTATTGAGAGGGATGCTATTGCTAACCACCTTCTAAAAATAGTTTCACATCTACATTAGATCCTACAAAACGCAATGACGTGCAAAATTGTTTTTAGCAGACCTGGGGATGCTAAATTGATTTTTTTCCTTAACATTATCATTGGAAGCTACCCAAACTGCCTAATCATAATCCACCACTAAATATCGCTCTTATATTAATATGAAATATAAAATTGAGAATGCATACTATTTTGCATTATGCACCTTACCTAAACTGTAAATGTCAGATGTGTATATTGTACTAATATTACATTAATCATTTGCAAATGGGAAAAAGGCATGATTTAAAAACAGTATGTATTCTCAGCAACAATCATTAACAATAGGGTGCAAAGACCATTCTTATAATAGCACAGAACTAGTTTGGTGACTTTTGTTCTGTAGCTGCTTTTCACATGGACGAGTTATATCCAGGGCACTAAACACTTATTACTAGGAGTCATCTCAGGTCACTGCTTGTCACATTGACTGGTCCTGGTCACGCTATTCTATTCTATGTCTATGCTTAATGCTACATGACAAAATATCCCCATATAAGCTTCGCTCCTCTAAACACACTCTGCAAATTAAATAAAACATTATTTGTAATGTATTTATTTAGGACATTGGAACTTTGCTTTCTTTGTCGTCCTTTAAATAAAAGATGAAACTATATGACAGCACTAGATAGGTGATTTAAATATACATCATTTTTTGGGAACTGCCTAAATTATTGCTAATTGGCTATATTGGGTGAATGCACTATACAATTTTTTAAATTCCATGCTCTGAAGAAACTCGATTTCTGAGTAAAACGCATCAGCATGACGCCATCATGTTCTGCAAAGTGAGGGCACTGTTAGCTTGTCAAAGACATTTCTCCATCCAACACTCCCGGATGTTCAGTGGTGGGCGGAAGTGATCCGTGGAGGTGAGTGGAGGCTGCGGTGTGAGATGCCAGAAGTACATGCTGCACACGCTGTATAGGTTGTATGCACTGAACCATGAATGGACCCTCTCTCCTTTTGGGTGCGAGGACAAGGTGATTGCTTCGCCTTGATCGCTTCAGATGGCTATTAATAGATTGAATCGGGAGAGTGGTGAGATTTATTTATGCTGTTCCAACTTGCCTGGGAATCAACTATTTTTCATACAAACTCATCTTGCCGTCTGATTTGCTTTTGTGGAAAGTGCACGTCATACATTACTCCCCTGTGCATAGAGACTATTCAGTCCTATACATCTTCCCCTCCTCCACTATCCGGATCTCCCCCCTGCCCCCTCCCCCTTTTCCCCCATTGAAAATCTATCAGGGTATACCTACTGCCATCTCTGGACTGTTTACCCAATGGATCACACTTTTACATAGGAGACTGCTAAGATCTGTGAAGTAGCATTCCTCTCCATGGGAATATTTCACTGAAAAAATCGAGCGGACAACTCTATCAGTATTGTGAATTACCCCCTCCATAGTTAGCATCTATAGATTCAGTGATCCATGTGGTATGAATGTAGTGGTTGAATGTATGCGGTAGCTACTAGTGTCCCTTGACAACATTGTCATATTTTTTAATCATGTGGTGGAGGTAATATTTTATTGTCACCAGTATTTGTAGAATTGTAATAAAATATAATATAATTTGTAGTTTCTCATTGATTAATCACTTTGTACTCTGTCCACTCTTTTAATGTATGCTGTTTTTTTGATTCAGGTGAACACACCTCAGATTCTATTGATTATTGAGGGGACAGCATTGGTAGCTGGGTTGAGGAATTGTTATTAACTAGCCACTAATTATACAGGTGTAGCTTGAGTGACAATTTTATCTTCATTACCGTATTTGCCGATGTATAAGGCGACCCGGCATATAAGACGACCCCCTAATCTTACAGGACAAAAACGCTTTTAAATCTGTACTTACCGTATAAGACGACCCGGCTTTCGAGGCTTCCAAGGCTTCATATTTCTTCCTTCTTCCTGCATTTGCTGGAGCCAATCACGGCGAGCGATGTATTCTATTAATGAATACAAAGCCTGCTTGGATTGGCAGAGGCTGTAACATCATCAACCCGCGCCTCTCTGACTCTCCAAGCCAATCCGAGCAGGCTACAGAGTACACGGACTGTCCGTCGGATTGTATGACGAACTAAGTACGCCATACAGTCCGCTCGTGTGTACGCGGCATTGGTCTGTTCGTGTGTGGGCAAGTCCGTTCCTTCGGAAAAGGTCTGTCAGAACTCCGCCAAAAGTCCGTCAGGAAGACCGTTGGACCTAGTCTGCCGGAAAGTCCAGTCATGTGTACACGGCATTATTTTTTAAATCCCAACACATGGGGTACCTTTACTTGAACAGATGACTGATCCCTAATAGACTCTCACAATGTAAATGTATACCACTACGGTCACTAATGCACTTAGGAGGGACACGCAGAGCCAATGCCCTCTTCACCTGTCCAGAATGTCATCTCTATCTTACTCCAGTAATCTTATGGGGCCCCACTGTGCACCTAGCATAGACCCTATGCATATTCTTCGCTTAACTCTTCCTCTTCTATACCTTTGCATAGGCTGAGGACCTCTGCGATGGGAGCTGGATCTGCTCATGGAGAAAGTGCTGAGAACAACTTCTCCTGCAAGAGGCTACCCCAGCTGTCATATGTACACACTTACAACAGGCTGCTACAGAAAACTTTGTTACCCTTGCTAAAAAATTATATCTTCACACTGTATTAACTTTTGTATCAATGTCTTCACACCCCAATGCAGGGGTGGACTGACCATTGGGCCACTTGGCCCGAGGGCCCCGTGCCACTAGGGGGCCCTATCAGAGTTGCCAGCCTCAGTAAAACCAGGGAAAGTATGTAAAAATCTGTGTTTTTTTTTACATCTGTCTCTAAAATGTCCCTTACTGACATCCTTTTGGTCTAAAAATCCAAAGATTATAGCTGCCTCTCCAGTACCTTCTCAGCCAATAGAAACGTGTCTGTGTATACTGTATGATTGTATACTGTGTGTGTGTTTGTGTATACTGTGTGGCCCCATAATGTCTGATTGCCTGGGGGCCCCATAATCTCCTGTTGCCTGGGGGGCCCATGAGTTGTCAGTCCGCCCCTGCCCCAATGTGTATACGTGACCCCTTGAGTAACTTCAGACCATTCAAAGGCAGATTTCAAAAGCTTTACTTAAACAGCTTTGCAGGGCAGTCAAAGAGAAGCAACAGTCTTTCCATAAACAAACAGTCTTTCCATAAAAAAAAAACAAATCAGACTCATAGCTGCCCCAGCATACCTGCAAAGGATAGCATCCATAACTGGTTAGGTGCATGATGGACACTCAGGATTGGTTCAGGGCAGACTGCAGGTCTCAGCAATCCCCCTATGCTTTTGAAGGAACCTGATGTCAGATGTTCATTAGTTGGCAATACAGTCTCAGCATATTCAGCAGACTAGCAGGATGGCAACTGTACCAACAGCAATCAATCTATTTCCTTCTCAAGTCCCCCCCTCGGGTTTGGACCCCTGTATAATTGTATAATGCATAGAACCAGTGGGTCAGCCTGTCGGAAACTGTCACGTACCAGGCTGGAGGCTGAGGTGATGAGAGGGATACCCTTGTGGCTGTGTGCAAAGCACCCCTGGAGTTGGAGACAGAGGGTGCTATGCCCAGAGATTCACAGGTTGTCTGCCAGTGAAACTATCTGGATATCTGATGGTTCCAGGAGCAGACATCCAGGAGCAGAGAGGGTGGTCACAGCAAATGATTTCCTGAAGGTACTGGCGGATCTTAACAGGTAGAAAAGCAGAGACATCGTCAGAAGCCAGACAGGGGATCAAACACAAGAAGGCAGTCAGAAGCAGAGGCAGGAGGTGTAGTTGTGATAAAGCCAAGGTCAAACACAGAAAGTCGATCTGGAACAGACAAGAGCAGGTCCATGAAACAAGCTGGTTCAAAGCCAGGAGAGAAGCCAGAGCAGGTCAGGGTAAGCCGGATCGGTAACAGGTAAATCAACAGGAGCGAGGAACACAGGATACAGAGCTGACGATAATCCAGAGATTTATGAGAGCACTAGGAGTCCTTATATAAGCAAGCAGAACACTGGCAATTAGCATGTTTTGCGTAAGGACGTTAGCAGTTGCCAACGTGCATACGCATGTTACACGTGTATGTACGTTACGCGCCGATTGCTAACGCACATGCGTGGATTCGCACGGCCATAATGGATATTGGCATATCTGCCAGTTTTTCTCTGGTTTCAAACATAGTCAAAACAAAGCCAAAGTTCAGTAACAGGAATAGATAGCCAGCCAAGCCAGAAAGTCAGGGATCAGTGTAGTGGAACAGTAAGCAGGATTCAGAAGTGATGTCAGCCAAGCAAATCTTTAAACAAGAACTCTGTGTTGTTGACCAAGGCGAAGGCAGAGATCCTCTGGGCTGGACGGCTTAAGTAGGTAGGTCTGACGAGCAGGATATCATCAACTGGTGAGTAGCTGTGGAGAGATAGGAGCTGGCAATTGGCCCACAGCTGAGAAGCCAGGTCAGAGAAGGAAGGGCTGAGCCCAGCCCTGACAGTACCCCCTCCTCAACGACCCCTCCTCTTCGGAGAACCACCAAGCTTGAGGGGATAATGTCTATGGAAATCATAGAGGGGGACAGGGGCATGTACGTCTGAGGATGAGACCCAATAGCGTTCTTCCGCACCGTACCCCTTCCAATGTACCAGGTACTGTATGCTCCAACAGAACCTACAGAAGTCAACAATGGACTGTACTTCATACTCCTCATGGTTCTCAACCTGTACAGGGTGAGGACGTGGCACTGAGGTGGTAAAGCGGTTGCAGACAAAAGGTTTTAATAAGGAGATAGGAAATACATTTGAGATACGCATATTAGTAGACATGTGCATTCGTTTTCGTCCAAATGCATTTTCGTCCGAATTTCAGCTATTTTCGTTTTCGTTTTGACAAACGATAACGAAAGCACAAAATCCGAAAAACAAAAGATCCGACATAAATAAATGCTTTATTTTCGTTTTCATTGTTACAACAGTTCGATATAGAATAGGAGATTCGACATGACTCTGACAACAATCTGTGTCTATAGAACCTGTGGTCGAATGTGCTTAACCTTACCTCTATTAGTCCAAGATTATATAGAGAAAATATTCGACAGAGAAAAAAGATTTGACAGAGAGAAAAGATTCTGCAAGTTACTGTCCTAAAAAGTGTTTGGGGACCCGGGTCCTGCCCCAGGGGACATGTATCAATGCAAAAAAAGTTTTAAAAACGGCCGATTTTTTGGGAGCAGTGATTTTAATAATGATTAAAGTGAAACAATAAAAGTGTAATATTCCTTTACATTTCGTAGGGGGGGGTTGTCTATAGTATGCCTGTGAAGGGGCGCATGTTTCCCGTGCTTAGAATTGTCCCTGCACAAAGTGTCATTTATGCAGGAAAAAAAGTCCTTTAAAATCACTCGCAGCTATTATGAATTGTCGGCTCCGTAATACAGAGAACACTCATTGATAAAAAAATAAATAAATAAATAAATAAAAAAGCATGGGGGTCCCCCAAATTCAATTACCAGGCCCTTCAGGTCTGGTATGGATATTAAGGGGAACCCTGCCTCAAATTTAAGAAAAAATTTGACATGGGGTTCCCCCTAAATATCCATAACCAGACCCTTCAGGTCTGGTATGGATATTAAGGGGAACCCCGCATCAAATTTTATAAAAAATTGACGTGGGGTTCCCCCTAAAAATCCATACCAGACCCTTTATCCGAGCACGCAACCTGGCAGGCCGCAGGAAAAGAGGGGGGGACGAGAGAGCGGCCCCCCCTCCCTCCTGAACCGTACCAGGCCACATGCCCTCAACATTGGGAGGATGCTTTGGGGGTCTGTGACCCCTCAAAGCACCTTGTCCCCATGTTGATGAGGACAAGGGCCGCAAATACATCCTTCTTCTGTCTCCTCCACGGAGACACTGCAGGCATTCCGGCGGCTGACGTTTCTTATATACGGAGGGCGGGGCCACCCGTCACCTGACCCCGCCCCCCTCTGACGCAAGGGGAAACCCGGGGTTCCCCGTGACGTATGGGTGACCCCGCCCCCCTCTGATGTAACGGAAACCTGCCTGTGTTACATCAGAGGGGTGCGGGTCACCCCTACGTCACAGGGAACCCCGGGTTTCCCCTTGCGTCAGAGGGGGGCGGGGTCAGGTGACGGGTGGCCCCGCCCTCCGTATATAAGAAACGTCAGCCGCCGGAATGCCTGCAGTGTCTCCGTGGAGGAGACAGAAGAAGGATGTATTCACTGCGCTGGATGACATGAGACATCGCTGGAGAGATGATCGTCCGTCGCTGGATAGCAAGAGTGGATTACCACCGCTGGAATCTTTTTTTTATTTTTTATTTCAAAAGTGTGTTTGTTTTATTTAACCATTTTTTACACTTTCTTTGTGAAATGGTAGGGGTACTTTTGTACCCCCTTACCATTTCAAACAGGGGGGGGGGGCCGGGATCTGGGGGTCCCCTTGTTAAAGAGGGCTTCCAGATTCTGATAAGCCCCCCGCCCGCAGACCTCCACAACCACCGGCCAGGGTTGTGGGGATGAGGCCCTTGTCCTCATCAACATGGGGACAAGGTGCTTTGAGGGGTCACGGACCCCCAAAGCATCCTCCCAATGTTGAGGGCATGTGGCCTGGTACGGTTCAGGAGGGAGGGGGGGGCGCTCTCTCGTCCCCCCCTCTTTTCCTGCGGCCTGCCAGGTTGCGTGCTCGGATAAAGGGTCTGGTATGGATTTTTAGGGGGAACCCAACGTCAATTTTTTTTTAAATTTGACGCGGGGTTCCCCTTAATATCCATACCAGACCTGAAGGGTCTGGTTATGGATATTTAGGGGGAACCCCACGTCAAATTTTTTCTTAAATTTGAGGCAGGGTTCCCCTTAATATCCATACCAGACCTGAAGGGCCTGGTAATTGAATTTGGGGGACCCCCACGCTTTTTTATTTATTTATTTATTTATTTTTTTATCAATGACTTTCAATGAGTGTTCTCTGTATTACGGAGCCGACAATTCATAATAGCTGCGAGTGATTTTAAAGGACTTTTTTTCCTGCATAAATGACACTTTGTGCTGGGACAGTTCTAAGCACCAGAAACATGCGCCCCTTCACAGGCACACTATAGACAACCCCCCCCCCCCCAAGAAATTTAAAGGAATATCACACTTTTATTGTTTCACTTTAATCATTATTAAAATCACTGCTCCCGAAAAAACGGCCGTTTTTAAAACTTTTTTTTGCATTGATACATGTCCCCTGGGGCAGGACCCGGGTCCCCAAACACTTTTTAGGACAGTAACTTGCAAATTAGCCTTTAAAATTAGCACTTTAGATTTTGAACGTTGGAGTCCCATAGACTTTAATAGGGTTCTAAAGTATGCTATATAGTTAGCTCCGTCGAATCTTCTTTATACATTCGACAGACACCATAAGCCTTCCAAGACAGATTCGACCGTCATTCATGTGGATTTTCGGACGAATGCAATTTTTGAACGAAAAACGAAATAAATAAAAACGAATTTCGGGAGTAACTAAATAAATTAAGTTTTCGGACGAAAACGAAATTCCGAAACGAAATATTTTACTCTGCACATGTCTACATATTAGAAGGAAGGGCTAATGCGTAAGCCACTGGGTTAATCCTGCGAATATAAGAATATAAGAATACGGAAAGGCCCAATAAACCGAGGTGCAAACTTCAGAGAGATGGAAGACGAAGTCGGAGGTTGTGAGATGACAGCCAAACCCTGTCCCCAACCTGGTAGGAAGGCGCAGCAGGCTTCTGCGGTCAGCATAGAGTCTGTACCTATCATTAGCATGTCATAAAGCCTCCTGGACTTGTGCCCAAGTGGAACGAAGACCACGGAGATGCTCCTCTAATGCAGGAATACTCTGCGGAACAAATGAGTCATTCAACATGGAAGGTTGGAAACCATAGTTCGCCATAAACAGGGACAATCGGGAAGCAGAATTCAAGGCACTATTGTGAGCAAACTCTGCCCACAGTAATAGGTCTGACCAGTTGTAATGATGGTCAGAAATATAGAAATGTAGGAATTGCTCCAAGGACTGATTGGCTTGTTCTGCTACACCATCAGACTGCGGGTGATATGCAAGCTGAATCCCCAACTGTGCACAAAAGGCCGCCAGAACCGGAACACAAACTGACTTCCCCTGTTCGAGACAATCACCTTGGGTAGCCCATGTAAGCGAAAGATCTCCCAAGCAAAAATGGAAGCCAGTGGAATACAATGAGACATTTTTGAGAACCGGCAGCTATGAAGGCGGTTACATCTGCACGTAGACTAAGCCACCAGAATTGTTGGGAAATAGCCTAAAAGAGTTGATTCTTCCCAGGGTGGCCAGCAGCCTTGGGAGAATGGTAAGTCTGGAGCACAGCAGTACAGAGACTCTCTGGGAAAAAGCAGCGGTCACACGGTTTCTCAGGAGGAGCATGGACCTGAGCAGCAAGAATTTTGTCACCCAAAGACTGGTGCGAACCGTAGCCAGAATATGATCAGGAGGAGTCACAGGAACCGTAACCAACTCCATCTTGAAAGTGGAGGAAAATTGTCCTGACAGAGTGTCAACCCTTACAGTCTTAGTACCGGGTAAAAATGAGACAATGTATTTGAAACTTGACAAGAAAAGACGTAAACCCACGGGTCAGGGTAACAGCAGGACTGCTGAAAGTTTCTCTGGGTCCATCAAAAAACCAGCAGTGGAAATGACATAACCCAGGAATTTAATCTATTAACGATGGAATTCGCACTTCTCCAATTTTCAATAGAGATTGTTCTTTCTTTGTTTCTGAAGCACATGACAGACATCTGTGTGGTGGCTCTCCAGGGACTTGGAAAATATGAGGATATCATCGATATAAACCACCACACATAACTGCAAAAAATCTCAGAGGACATGGTTAATAAATTCCTGGAAAACTGCCGGGGTGTTACAAAGGCCAAAAGGCATTACGAGGTACTCACAATGGCCTGTTCTGGTATTAAACGCAGTTTTCCACTCGCCGCCTCCCTTAATCCTAATGAGATTGTATGCCGCTCTCAAATCAAGCTTTGTGAAAATCGTTGCTCCCTTGAAGCGGTTAAATAACTCTGCAATCAGCGGAATCGGGTAGGCATTCTTAATGGTGAAATGATTGAGACCCCTATAATCAATACAAGGTCTCTGTTCACCACTCTTCTACACAAAGAAGAAGCCAGCACCAGCAAGAGATGAGGATTTGCGGATGAAACCTCGAGAAAGTGCGTCAGGAACATACTCCTCCATGACCTTATCCTCCAAGACCAACAAACGGTAAAACCCAGCCACGAGGGGTTATGGCAGCAGGTCGTTGCACAATCATACGACCGCTGTGGAGGCAAACACAAACACGGACAAGACTTCAAAAAGTCACCCACCTGGCCACAATAAAGGGACAATTTCTCCCTTCTCCTAAAGGTTCTCTCATCCATAGAGAGACACGTGAAACTCAAGTGCATGGGTTCACCTTCACTGACCGACTCTGGTACTAGGAGGCATGGGAACTGAAGGAAGCACAGTGGGATTGCAAAGCTTGGAGACAAACACACAGGAGGCTTCTGCAAGCGCTCCTTTAAGAGTTTTTCAAGTCTGGAGTGAATAAGAATAGCAAACGTGATCACCTTTTCCAGCTCAGTGGATATATCTCGGGCTGCCATCTCATCCTTAATGGTATCTGAGAGACCATGAGAAAAAGCAGCCACGAGGGCCTCATTGTTCTAAGCAACCTCTGCTGCCAGAGTACGGAATTCAATGGTGTAATCAGCAACAGGTTTTTGCATCTGCCATAGAGGGTTTGCCCAGGCCAAGGCAGAAAGCAAAGATATCAAAAAAACTACTTTACTTCTCTCCGTGAGAAAAGCCTGGGGCCGCATCTCAAAGTATATCTCAACCTGGTTGAGAAACCCTCTGCATTGGACTGGATCACCCCCAAATTGCTGTGGAAGCGGACCGGAACCAGACATACCTCTTATGAATGAAATACTCGAGGAGGGTGCCTTCACAGAGACAACAGCAGGGACAGCCTGCAACACAGGTTGTACTGGAGCAGCCACAGTGGAAGATTCCAGGTGAGCCATGTGACTCAGGAGGGCTTATAACGCCATTGCAAACTGATCCATGCAGTGATCCTGCTCATCCAATCTGGAAAAAATATTACCAAGTGGATTGACTGTATCTTCTGAATTAATGGCCTTCGCCTACTGTCAGAAACTATGAAATCAGACTGAGACAGAAGTACAGTTAAATCACACCTGTTTAATAATAAAAGTAAATAGAACAAACATAGTCAAGTTTTTAACATTCGAAAAAAGAGGGAAATGGGACTTTAAATGAGGCGTGTCACTGAATGGATACTTTGATTAAAATTGTTTATTAAGTACAAATCATATCACAAAAAGTGTCACTCTGGGATACAGGACACAATTTACTATAGTACACTTCTTTAAATACATTTGTTTAGATATACAGTTATTTTACAGAATGTAATGCAACATCATTAACAATGCAAATGCATAGACATACTCATCCATTCATAAAACCAATAAACGTAAGCAATTGCTCATAGTAAGCCAAAATGGTCTGGGCATCAGTTGGATATATACTCGATGCACGTTTCATGGCTCTTGCCAATCATCAGGAGTAAAAATGCTCTGAAGTTAAATCAAGAATATCTATAAATATGGGATAACCTTTAAACTGAGATCTATCTCTCAAGAAAAGGGGGGGCTATAACTTACTATCTGGCCCAAAGGTGATGCCAAACATCTGTCCAGCGGATGCAGAGGACAGGAATATCGATCTCCCCCGGGGCTGAGGTGAGGGATCGCATCCAGATCAAGGATAGCAGCTGGGTTAAGCCCAGGTAACCATGTCACAACCTGTTCTGCAGGAATATAAAAAAAGACCTTGTGAAATAAATTTGCTATTAATGGGACAAATCCATACTTGTAGGTGAATGAAATTAATGAATGATATGCAGTTAATGCAATAATATAAAATGTAATAATTGAATTATATACAAGGTAACTAAGATTTATTTACATTCTTCAGCTCATCATTATATGGTGGGTTTGTTCTATGGTTACCCACAGCGGGTACATATCGCACATTCTCTCCTGCTGCAGTTCAATTATTACATTTTATATTATTGCATTAACTACATATCATTCATTCATTTCATTAATGATGGATGGAGGCTTGCTGTTGCTACTAATAGGTTGTGTCAGGTTGCACTATATATAATAGTCAAGTTTTTGTTTATAACGCAAAAAATAAAAACCGCACAGATGATCAAATACCACCAAAAGAAAGCTCTATTTGTGGGAAAAAAGGACGTCAATTTTGTTTGGGAGCCACGCCGCACAACTGTGCAATTATCAGTTAAAGCGACGCAGTGGTCTGGTCTTTGGCCAGCCAAATGGTCTGGGGCTTAAAGTGATTGTACACCCTTACAAACCACTTTGACCTACAGGTAAGCCTAGATTAAGGCTTACCTGTAGGTCCAAGAAATATCTCCTAAACCTACACGGTTTAGGAGATATTTGGCAAAAGACAGGCACCGCTATCTATGGCGCATGCGCCGTAGATAGCGGCGCACAGGCGCACTGAGCGCGCCGCAGTTAACGGCGATATGCCGCGAGTGGTGGCTCCCGTGCGCATGCGCGGGAGTGATGTCATCGCGGCTTCGTCGAATGACAGCACCGGAGCCTCGAGACCGACCAAGAAGATGGAGGCTCCGTAGACAAGGGGACATCGGTGACTTCGTGGCTCCTGTGTCAGGTAAGTGACACATAATGAACTACTATGTGATGCATAGTAGTCCATTATGCTTTACCTTTTCAGGGAATTAAAGAGGAAGTAAACCCATCAGGGTTTACTTCCTCTTTAAGTGATTAATTAAGTAGCACATTTGAATAGGTATATTTTCATTTCCTTGTTTTTTCATTGGGAATACATAGTAAAAGTTAGAAAAAATGAATGTTCCTGTAATTTTTTTCCCCTGCATTTATTTAATTTGTCATCCCCTATAGTTATCCAAAAATATAATTAATAAAGTCTACTGATAGCACATATTGTGACTGTTACTTTTATGTAACTTAGCGGAATGGTAAAGCTCAAAGAGAATGTATGCCCTTATTCCCCTTTTGATGCTACATTGCAATGCATGCAGGGGAAAATTGCATAAATAGTTCGGGGCACATTAAGATACAGTTCAGTTAGGGTGCTGAGTGCACAGAGCAGCACAATGGTGGCTATTTCACAGGTCCACAATCACTAACAATTTGAATGACAGCGTGATAACTTACAGTATGTGAGTGTTTGCACAGTGAACACAAATCTCATCCAGATCATCCAACACCATTGTTGTGACTTGGGAATCAATCCTAGGGAGGAAATAGTTTTATTCATTAAGTTTTAACTCAACACACAGCCATTCATGTCTAAACCGCTGCCAACAAAAGTGAGTACACCCCTAAGTCAAAATGTCCAAATTGGGCCCAATCAGCCATTTTCCCTCCCCGGTGTCGTGTGACTCGTTAGTTTTACAAGTTTTCAGGTGTGAATGGGGAGCAGATGTGTTAAATTTGGTGTTATCTCTCTCACTCTCTCAGACTGGTCACTGGAAGTTAAACATGGCACCTCATGGAAAAGAACTCTCCAAGGAGCTGAAAAAAGAATTGTCGCTCCACATAAAGATGACCTAGGCTATAAGAAGATTGCCAAGACCCTAAAACTGAGCTGCAGCATGGTGGCCAAGACCATACAGCGGTTTAACAGGACAGGTTCCACTCAGAACAGGCCTCACTATGGTCGACCAAAGAAGTTGAGTGCACATGCTCAGCATCATATCCAGAGGTTGTCTTTGGAAAATAGACGTATGAGTGCTGCCAGCATTGCTGCAGAGGTTGAAGGGGTGGGGAGTCAGCCTGTCAGTGCTTAGACCATATGCCGCACACTGCATCAAATTGGTCTGCATGGCTGTTGTCCCAGAAGGAAGCCTCTTCTAAAGATGATGCACAAGAAAGCCCGCAACCAGTTTGCTGAAGATAAGCAGACTAAGGATATGGATTACTGGAACCATGACCTGTGGTCTGATGAGACCAAGATAAACTTATTTGATTCAGATGGTGTCAAGCGTGTGTGGCGGCAACCAGGTGAGGAATATAAAGACAAGTGTGTCTTGCCTACAGTCAAGCATGGTGGTGGGAGTGTCATAGTCTGGGGCTGCATGAGTGCTGCCGGCACTGGGGAGCTACAGTTAATTGAGGAAACCATGAATGCCAACATGTACTGTGACATACTGAAGCAGAGCATGATCCACTCCCTTCGGATTTTAGGCCGCATGGCAGTATTCCAACATGATAACGACCCCAAACACACCTCCAAGACGACCACTTCCATTGCTAAAGAAGCTGCCATTGCTAGAGAAGCTGAGGGTAAAGGTGATGGACTGGCCAAGCATGTCTCCAGGCCTAAACCCTACTGAGCATCTGTGGGGCATTCTCAAATGGAAGGTGGAGGGAGGAGCGCAAAGGTCTCTAATATCCCCCAGCTTTGTGATGGGGGATGTGGAAGAGGACTCCAGTGGCAACCTGTGAAGCTCTGGTGAACTCCATGCCCTAGTACAAAACAAGCATGAGCTTAGGAAAATCACATGGAAAACCATAAAGATCTTTTTTTTTCTAACTGTTGATTTTTTTTTAGAAAAAATAAAATAAATATATAGTATTTTATATATATATATATATATATATATATATATATATATATATATATATATATATATATATATATATATATATATTCACACACACATGTACACACTTACTCATGCCATAGCTCCTAGTTAACATTCCTAAATGCCCTTGTGGGTTGTATAATGTGGAGAAGAATTACTAATAGAGAGGCATTTTTAACAGTGCAGGCATTTCATAGTACAACTTATTTATGGCCTTTTATCACATTCCATGGTCTTGGAGACATTAAATGAACGTGATTTTGATAGTGTATCTTTCAAAGGTATTAACATGGATTTTGAATACTTTTCTATCTGAGTATCCTGGAATGTTCTAATGTTGATAATTTGAGATTTCAAATTGTTCATTTTTTAAGTAAGACAGACAACCAAACAGGCTAAGTATTTACTGTACTTCAAGTTGGGAAAGAGCAGCATACAGTGCCTTGCGAAAGTATGCGGCCCCCTTGAACTTTTCAACCTTTTGCCACATTTCAGGCTTCAAACATAAAGATATAACATTTTTATTTTTTGTGAAGAATCACCAACAAGTGGGACACAATTGTGAAGTGGAACAAAATCTATTGGATAATTTAAACTTTTTTAGCAAATAAAAAACTGAAAAGTGGTGCGTGCAAAATTATTCGGCCCCTTTACTTTGAGTGCAGCAAACTCACTCCAGAAGTTCCGCGAGGATCTCTGAATGATCCAATGTTGTCCTAAATGACTGATGGTGATAAATAGAATCCACCTGTGTGTAATCAAGTCTCTGTATAAATTATCCAATAGATTTACTGTATTTAGTATTCAGTAGCTTAAAAAAAATCCTGGTGACAATATTTGAATATGTCAGGGTATTACAGTATGTCCCCTGAATTAATTTATACCGTGAATATACCCCTCCTACTGGGTATTACAATAAATGAATCGGTTTCAATATTTGAATATATCAGGGTATTGTATCCCCTGAGTTAATTTGTGCGTTCCAAAAAGTGATAATATATATATATATATATATATATATATATATATATATATATATATATGAAAATGTGTAGTGGATAATAATACGTATCTGAGATCAATATCTAATAATAATAACCAATTTGCAGCAATTAACAACCATAATGCGTACATACATGCCTACGGTGTATATAATGATAAACTATTAATTATACAAGAATGCATGCATATGATAATATGCATAGGTAAAGCAAATAAGATGAATTAAAATTTCTACATAAATAGTTCCTAAAAAAATTGAAGGTGACTTGTGCAGACAATCTGTAGTTATTCCAAAGATGGAAAGAGCTCCCGGTACGCTTTTCGTGGGGCAAATAAATAATATTGCCCTCACCAGATACCCTGCCCCTGCAGGGGTAGATTCGCCTCCACAGTGTAGGCCCCTATGCCGCTCTCTGGTGTTTCCCTGGGAGTTTAATTTCTCATCCACTGGTGTAAATGCCTCATTCACATATTCAATAAAAAAGAAGGATATCCATGGTGTAGTATGTCTCCACAAATAATTTATTTAAGAAAGAAAACTACTCACATATGATAAAGATTAAAAACCGCAATGTGTGTTAAACCACCGCCGACCGCTGCTGTTTGCTATGGAGAGCGTACGTCCTATGGCCACGCCCTACGTGTTTTGTCATCAAGACGTCATCTAGATATACAAGGTAGAGGCAGCTCGTACCCACTGTGTTTGATCCATAGTGCAATCTCACCCTTTTCCTTTATTCAGTAGCTTGCCTACTTTTTCCAAAGTCTGTTTGGTCAGGTTTAAAGCTGTGGGGTGATATTGATATGCCTATTTGAAATTGCTTTGGAGTGAAGTCAGGATTTAATGAAGAAATCAGTCATAAGCTCTGTGGGTAATCTGACCCTATACCTATATTAGGCAATGATAGTACAATGTGTTTAAAGTGATACTAAACACACCCTATTTAATTTACATGATCCCTTTTCTATCTGTATGTGGATTATGGCACTGTAATTGTTTATTAAAAAAAATAAAAATCTAAGTACCTTTTTTCCTAATTGATATAGAGCGGTCACATGACCCAGCTCTTTCCCAGTCTGTCTGTCCTCTGCTTCTGGTCCCGATAAAAAAAAAAAAAAAACCTTAAGAATACAGTGTAAAAGTGAATAATTAATATCAATAAACTGTTTTAAATTGTCATACAAATGTATATTTTTTGGCAATAGCATGGTGTGGCAATATTTCTGCCAGTCCCATGCTGTGTTACAACCCTCCAGTCTGAGTCTTAGAATAACAGGGAGGTGAGGCCTCCATTAATCAAGATGTAATATCCCACCTCTATTCTGTTTAGCTGGTTAGTGAGCATGGAGCAGGAGGGAGTTAGTGGGCTGTCATTTACAGCTGTGTATACTCTTTAGTCCCATGAGCTGCTCAAATGTGATGAGGAGGAAATGCTCAGGGTAGAAAATACACTGAAAACTGAGCATGTACAGAGCAGCCAACACTGTTCTGCAAAATCCCCACATGCAGTGGTGACATAGACAGGAGGGGGAGACAGAGAATAGGAAGGATCAACCAGGTTTTTTGCAGAATACAAAACCGAATCTCATAATCACTGAGTGAGTATAAATAGCATGTAATACAACATTTAGTGAGAGTTTTTAATGGTGTGGGTTTAGTGACACTTTAAGAATTTCCTGTGAAAGGTTCCGTAGGATGCAGATGTGTTGACTAAGCGAGTAAGATATGGAGACATGTCTTTTAAGTGCTGACAATTAGGTAGAAGTGCGTCTTATGACCCATACGAACAATCAGAAATTCCGTCAGAAAAAACTGGGATGGACAAAGCTTGCCTTGCATACACACGGTCACACAAATGTTCTCTGAACTTTCGACCATCAAGAACGTGGTGACTTACAACACTACGACGAGCCGAGAAAATTAAGTTCAGTGCTTCCGAGTATGCATCAAATTGTTTCCGAGCATGCACGATTTTTTGACCGTTTCGAATTGCATACAGAAGAATGCATTTTTGGATAGGAACTTTTCCTGACCGAAAAATAGAGAACCTGCTCTCAATCTTTTGCTGGCTGTAATTCTTCCAGCAAAAGTCTGATGGAGCATACACGTGGTCGGAATTTCTGACCAAAAGCTCACATTCGACTTTTTCCAGCAGAATTTCTGATCGTGTGTATGGGGCATAAGGGGATTTAGAGAATTTACAAAGTTAGATATTGCTTCTGAGGAGGGTTGATTGGTATTGATAAAACAAGCTTTTTTTTTTTTCCTTTCTCAGAATCATAATAGATTCTGGCTCTCCCTTGCTCTCCTGCAATGGGAGCTGCTCAGTGAAATGTGCTGACAGAAAACTAAAAGGTGCATGTGCCGCTTGCTTGTTTTAGGACACACCTTGCTGGTTAAAACTGACCTGAGTTTAGTTATGTCGCGTACACACGAGCGGACTGTATGGCGTACTTAGTCCGTCGAAACACATTTCAGCGGACAATCCGCTCGTGTGTGGGATTCAGCAGACTTTTTCAGCGTGCAGTCTGGCGTACTAGGTATTTCGGTTTTTTCGAAATTCTGTCCGTCGTACTTTGGTTTCAGCGGACAGTACGGTCGTCAGTATGCTAGTTCGACGGACTAAGAATGGCGCATGCCCAGAAAGGATTTACACGGCGGAAGGGTGCTTTGCTGTGTCTTGGACTTCCTATTTCTAGTCCCGTCGTACGTGCTGTACACGTCATCGCGCAAGCTTTCGACGGACTGTTTGTGCATCCGTGTGTGGTCAAGTCCGTTCAGTGGAAAGTACGACGGACTGTCCGTCGGATTGTATGACAAACTAAGTATGCCATAGAGTCCGCTCGTGTGTACGCGGCATTAGTGGCTTAGACAAGCGTATGTTTTGTTTTGTGCTATGAACATGCTTCACAAAGCCTTCCTGCATTCACAATGTAGGGTTGATTTAAAGTGTTACTAAATCCAGGAGTCTGCGTTTACTATATCTGGTCTCCCACAGTACACAGAACACACAGAACATGGAAATGTAATAGTTTTAGTAAACATAAACTGCTAAATACCTTTTCTCATCAGCAGCTAGAGCAATCTTGTGACTATTACTGGTGTCAGGTTAAAGCTTGTAGAAGAGTTTTTTTTATTCTACTCTGACTGTCCAATAAGGCTGCAGGACCCCTGACCCTCTGTCTGGACAGTGCTAAGCGTCTTCGCTTGTCACTCTCTCAAGAAAAAAAAACAAACTCTCTAGCAATGGACACCAAACTGAGCATGTGCAGCTATTAAAAAAATTAAAGACTATATATATATATATATATATATATATATATATATATATATATATATATATATATATATATAATATGCATCATTTTGGATTTTACTGATTAAACAAAAGTAATTTTATTTTTAATTTTTTTTAGCCTTGACCATAATAAACAAAGAAATAAAATATGCTGACAATTACTATACATTTCCATTAAGGTTACACTTGCTGTGGTGCTGCAAGGTGTCAGCTGTTTTATGATAACACTAGAACAAACAAAAAAACACAAAGAATCTTTTTCAGAGTACATAACTAGACATTTGAGGCAGACAAAACAGAGAACAGACCCAAGCTGAGGGAGGAAGGACTCAGGATAGACTAAGTGGGTGACATGTTCCAGAGTACACCCAACGTCCATAAGACATGTAGGCAGTCATTAAATCTATTATGTATCGGTGTTACATTGTATCCCCAGATTTTATAATAAGTATTTTTTTGTTTGTATCATATGAGATGGAAGATAATTTTGCAGTTGTCATTGTACAAGTCTTGCTCCACTTACTAACAGCATGGTATTCTTCTTTTCTTTTCACTGAAATTCATTATATTGAAATATCAATGTGGGAATCACATTAGCTCCAAAGTGTGTGTTCAATTTGTAGAGAGAATAACTCCTGTCCTCAAAAAATGCCTGAAAATAAGAGCAGCAATTACCGGTTTGTTCATTTAAGCGGCCAGAGCAGAAATGAACACACTGATTTATTTTACCGAAGAAGGCAGGCAGATCAAACACAGCCCCTTCTCCTTAACAACTTCAGCACAAGAAGAATTTACTCCCACCTTGACCGGTCCATTTCTTGCGATACGGCACTACATCGCTGCATGGCCTCCCTGATTCTGCAAAGTCTGCAAAAGGACCCTAGGATTCATGGTATAAAGGAGAGGGATCATTACTGGCTGGCAACCCTTCTTGATCTACGTTACAAGGGTAAGGTTGCAAAACACAACCTGCCTTCGCAGAGGGAGCAGAGGATGAAACATCTTCAGGAGGCCTTGAAGAAAGGTTTGTGCAATGCATTTCCAGACCCTGGGAAGTTATTATTTCCTGATGCTGGACAACGTATTGCTGAGGCTTTGTTCAGTCAGAGGAAGAGCGTTGGAGAAGGTGGCCGGCTAACCGATGCTTTTAAACAATTTTTCAGTCCACAGCGCCAAGGTCTGATCGGTAACCATTGCCAGCGTCTGCATTATATGGTCCTGGAATATCTAGAAGCAATAGCAGACTTGGAGACCTTTCCAGCAGAGCATCCACTGGGTTACTGACTGGGTCTTGAGGATGGACCACTGGCAAGAACTTGCTCAATATTTTCAGAAACCATGAATCAGACCGAGACAGAAGTACAATTAAATCACACTTGTTTATTAAATAAAAATAAAAAGGTCAATAGAAAAAATTTAGTCAAGCATAGTCCAGTAACCGGATAGAGTAGTCAGTCAGGCCAGAGTTCAATAACCATATCAGGTAGTGAGCCAGGCCAGAAGTCAGGGATCCAAGTAGAGCAACAGCAAGCAGGATAAGGAGCCAGAAGGGATGTCAGCAAGCCAGTCTTTAAACAGAACCACAGGAGATGGCTTCTTGTGATGTGACCAAGGCGAAGGCAGAGGTGAAGTGAGCTGGACAGCTTTAAGTAGGCAGGTCAGATGAGCATGATCAGGAACAGCTGATAACTGTGGAGAGAGATGAGAGCTGGCAATTAGGTGACATCTGAGCAGCCAGCCCAGAGAAGGAAGGGCTAAGCCAGCCCTGACAGTACCCCCTCCTCAATGACCCCTCTCCTTTAGGGGGCCACCGGGCTTGAGGGGAAACCGTCTATGGAACTCCCGGGGGAGGACAGGGGCATATACGTCCGAGGATGAAACCCAGGACCGTACCTCTTCCAATGCACCAGGTACTGTATGCGCCCACTGTATGCGCTCACAGAACCTACGGGAGCCAACAATGGATTGTACCTCATACTCCTCATGGTTCTCAACCTGAATAGGCTGAGGGCGTGGCACCGAGGTGGTAAATCGGTTACAGACCAACAGACCAACAAAAGGCGTCTGCGGTCAGCATGGAGTCTGTACCTATCATTAGCATGACGCAAAGCCTCCTGGACTTGTACCCAAGGGGAATGAAGACCACGGAGATGCTCCTCTAACGCAAGAATACTCAACAAACGAGTCAGGCAACATGGAAGGTTGGAAACCATAATTCGCCATAAATGGAGACAATCGGGAGGCAGAATTCAGGGCACTGTTGTGAGCAAACTCTGCCCGTGGTAATAGGTCTGACCAGTTGTTATGGTGGTCAGAAATATAGCAACGTAGGAATTGCTCCAAGGACTGATTGGCTCGCTCTGCGGCCCCATTAGACTGCGGGTGATACGCAGAAGAGAACGCAAGCTGTATTCCCAACTGTGCACAAAAGTCTCGACAGAATCAGGAGACAAACTGACTGCCCCTGTCCGAGACAATCACCTTGGGCAGCCCATGTAAGCGAAAGATCTCCCGAGCAAAAATGGAAGCCAGTTCCTTAGAGGTAGGCAACTTCTTAAGTGGAATACAATGACACATCATTGAGAACCGGTCAACCACCTTAACCACTTAAGGACCAGGCCTCTTTTTCAGACTTGGTGTTTACATGTTTAAAACAGTTTTTTTGCTAGAAAATTACTTAGAACCCCCAAACATTTTATATTGTTTTTTTCTAACACCCTAGAGAATAAAATGGCGGTCATTGAAATACTTTTTTTCACACCGTATTTGCGCAGCGGTCTTACAAGTGCACTTTTTTGGAAAAAATTCCCTTTTTTGAATATAAAAATAAGACAACAGTAAAATTAGCCCAATTTTTATATTGTGAAAGATAATGGTACGCCAAGTAAATTGATACCCAACATGTCACACTTCAAAATTGCGCCCGCTCGTGGAATGGCGTCAAACTTTTAGCCTCAAAAATCTCCATAAGCGACATTTAAAAAATTCTACAGGTTGCATTTTTTGCATTACAGAGAAGGTCTAGGGCTAGAATTATTGCTCTCACTCTACCGATCGCGGTGATACCTCACATGTGTGGTTTTACCACCGTTTTCATATGCGGGCGCTACTCACGTATGCGCTCGCTTCTGTGCGCAAGCTCGTCGTGACGGGGTGTTTTTAAAAAACTTTTATTTTCTTATTTATTTTAATTGATTGTATTTATTTTTACACTGTTTTTAAAAAAAAAAATGCATCACTTTTATTCCTATTACAAGGAATGTAAACATCCCTTGTAATAGAAAAAAGCATGACAGGTCCTCTTAAATATTAGATCTGGGGGCAAAAAGTCCTCAGATCTCATATTTGGGCTAAAATGCAAAAAAAAAAAATGACATTTAAAAAAAATATACCTTTAAGAGGTATGGGCGGACGGAAGTGACGTTTTGACGTTGCTTCCGCCCTCCTATGGTATAGAGACGAGTGGGGGCCATCTTAGCCTCACTCGTCTCCATACCCAGCTAACGAAAGGACCCGATCACCTCCGCCGCTACCGACGGCTCCGGTAAGCGGCGGAAGGTGCGGGAGGGCGGCGGAAGGGGGGTGGCACCTCTCCCTGCGCCAATAGCGGTGATCTCGCGGCGAATCTGCCACGGAGACCACCGTTATCGTACAGCCGACCGGTGCTTGAAGAGATGGATATCTCGGTTGTGGCAGCAGCTGCTGCCGTTACCGAGATATCCCTCTTCAAAAATAGGACGTACATCGTCGTGCGCTGGTCGGCAAGTGGTTAAGGATAACAGTGTTGCCTTGGGAGTTGGGCAACTCCACAATGAAATCCATTGACAGATGAGTCCAGGGCCTCTCTCCATTGGGTATGGGTTGTAGGAGGCCCACTGGAAGGTGTCCTGGAGTCTTACTCTGAGCACACACGACACAGGCAGCTACAAAGGCAGTAACATCAGACCGTAGACTAGGCCACCAGAATTGTTGAGAAATGGCCCAAATTAGTTGATTCTTCCCAGGAT
Source organism: Lithobates pipiens (assembly GCF_037356315.1). Lineage (NCBI taxonomy): Eukaryota > Metazoa > Chordata > Amphibia > Anura > Ranidae > Lithobates > Lithobates pipiens. Next base: position 229,604,639 of record NW_027507790.1, read on the forward strand.
GGCCAGCTGCCTTGGGAGAATGGTAAGTCTGGAGCACAGCAGTATGGAGACTCTCTGGGACAAAGCAGCGGTCACAAGGTTTCTCAGGAGGAGCATGGACCTGAGCAGCAAGAATTTTGTCACCCAAAGGAGAAGTAAGACTGTACCCAAGAAATGATCAGGAGGAATCATAGGAACCAGAACCAAGTACGACTTCAGCCCTTACTTTCTTAGTACTGGTTAAGAATGAGACAATGTATTTAAAGCTTGACAAGAAAAGAGCCCGTCGCGCCCTTCTGGGAGAAAGTCGCTTAGCCTCAGACAAGAATGTAAGATTCTTATGGTCCGTAAGAATAAGAACAGGCACAGTGGTACCTTCAAGGAGATGTTTCCATTCTTTCAGGGCTAAAATGATCGCCAACAGCTCTCTGTCACCAATCTCAAAGTATATCTCAACTTGATTGAGAAACCCTCTGCATTGAACTGGATCACCCCCAATTCAATGGGGAAGCGGAGCGGAACCAGACATACCTCTTATAGAGGTAATACTTGAGGTGGGTGTCTGCACAGTGACTGGCGCAGCAGCAGGGGCGGCCTGCAACTCAGGTTGAACCGGAGCAGCCACCGCGGGGGATTCCAAGTGAGCAGTGCGACTTAGGAGCGTTAGTAAAGCCATGGTAAACTGATTCATGCGGTGATCTTGCTCATCCAATCTGGAAAAAATATTACCAACAAGTGGATTGACTGTATCTTCTGAATTCATGGCCTTCGCCTACTGTCAGAAACTATGAATCAGACTGAGACAGAAGTACAATTAAATCACACTTGTTTATTAAATAAAAAGGTCAATAGAAAACGCGTAGTCAAGCATAGCCAGAGTCCAGTAACTGGATAGAGTAGTCAGCCAGGCCAGAGTTCAATAACCAGATCAGGTAGTCAGCCAGGCCAGAAGTCATGGATCCAAGTAGAGCAACAGCAAGCAGGATAAGGAGCCAGAAGGGATGTCAGCAAGCCAGTCTTTACACAGAACCGCAGGAGATGGTTTCTTGTGATGTGACCAAGGCAAAGGCAGAGGTGAAGTGAGCTGGAAGGCTTTAAGTAGGCAGGTCAGACAAGCATGATCAGGAACATCTGGTAACTGTGGAGAGAGATGAGAGCTGGCAATTAGCTGACAGCTGAGCAGCCAGCCCAGAGAAAGAAGGGCTAAGCCATCCCTGACAAATAGACAAATGAGCTACTGGCCTGTCCTGCATCCAGCGTGCTTTCTGAACGCACATTCAGTGCTGCTGGAGGGTTTGTAACGGATCAAAGAGTGTGCCTGCCCACAGACTCCATTGATAGGCTCACATTCATAAAATGAATCAGTCTTGGATCAGCAGCTATCAAGCACCTGATGCTGTTGTAACTGATTGCATTTGCTATGGATGTGGGATCCCTTGAAGACTGCCTATGCTGACTATCCTATTCCTCCTCAATCTTGATGATTCTCTCTTCTAACAATATTTTTGGTTTAGGGCACCACCACCACCCAAGGCCCTGATTTTTCTGCTTCTATTTAACAGGGGCATGTAATGACAATTTTTGATATAATATTTCACAGCAGGGCCCATTCTTGCGCTCAACAAGAGTAACTGTGAGGGCTTACTGTGTTGTGGCACCACCATCCAAGGCCCAATTTTTCTGCCCATGTTTAACAGGGGCATATACTTAAAATTTTTGATAACATTTTTCACAGCAGGGCCTGGTGCTGTGCCAAACAAGTGTAACTGTGAGGGCTTACAGTGTTGTGGCACCACCACCACTGCCCAAGGCCCAATTTCTCTGCCCCGTTTAACAGGGGCATGTATTTAAAATTTTTGATATAATATTTCACAGCACAGCCCGTTCGTGCGCCCAACAAGAGTAACAGTGTTCTGGTACTACCAACACCTAAGGCCCAATTTTCTGCAGAGTATATAGGGCAGGCTGTATAGTATATATATTACTGTTCCGAGTATATAGTGCCTGGGGGCCCCCACTCCATTTTTAAAAAAAATTGTGTGCGGGGTTCCCCTTAATATCCATACCAGACCTGAAGGACCTTGTATGGATTTTAGGGGTGACATCCATGCATTTTTTTGTATTTTTGCTATTTTTATCTATATTGCCGGCATCCGACAATACATTACAGCCGCAAGCAGTTTTAAATTACATTTTTTCCTTTAGAAATGTAATTTTGCTGTGGCACTGTTATAAACATGGGAAAGACAGCCCAAAATGTGGGAATTTTTTTTTTACTTTTAAACATAGCAAGTAGTTGAATCTCCCTAATGGGGGCACAGACATTTGGTTAAAGTGATATTAAAGCTTTGGATTTTTTTACATTAAAATAACAAATGTGTTAGTATGAGAGTTGCCACGGAATTAGAACTTGTGCTTCAAGTGCCCTACAAATGTACAACTTGCCAGTGAAAATATGCAGCAAGTTAACAGACTTAGAATTCAACACTCCCACAAATGTGGCAAGTTATCCTTGCTATCTGGGCAGGCAGGTGCACTCCCACGCCACTGCTCTGTATGTCCTTTCACACACACAGACATGGTTTGGCCCACCCCCCTCTCCTCATTGGCTCACTGGCTGTGATTGACAGCAGTGGGAGTCAATGGCTTAGGCTTCTGTCTCAGCCAATGAGGAGGAAGAGACCTCAGAGAGCCAAGGCTCTCATGAACAGCGCTGGAAAAAGATTGGGCTCAGGTAATTTGGGGGGGGGGGGGGTTGGGGGCTGCTGCACAGAGAAGGTTTTTTTTCACCTTCATACTTATAATGCATGAAGATAAAATAACTTCAGCCTTTAGAACCACTTTAAATCCCCATTCCATGACAGACACTTCTCACTGTTGTAGCCCTTGTTGTTTCTGCGTAAACGGAACAGAACAGAATCTGCAGTGTCAAAGAGAGTTACAATGTAGCAATGTTATTTTGTTACATTGTAAATATTCTGTTTCATTTATATCAGATCAAAGGGCTGAACTTTGATCTGCATATGATGTTAGTTCATTCCTTCATGTTAAAAAATCAAAAATCAAATAAACTGCTTTCCTATTAAAACCCTTGTAAATCCTCAGTCAACCCTAATCAATTCCTAATTAAAGCCGAGTTTCACCCAAAAGTGGAATTTCCATTTATTCGTTACTCGCTAAAATTGCCCTTTATTTTGTTTGTGAAATAACGTGTTATGCTTTGTAACAGACAGGAGAACCCAAGCAATCTATATGCCACCTTTGAGGTCAGCACAACACTTATACTCCCCCTTCCTGCAGTGACTTTCCAGCTTTCCAGCATTCAAATTTTTAATGTACCGTATATACTCGAGTATAAGCCGAGATTTTCAGCCTCTTTTTTGAGGCTGAAAGTGCCCCCCTCGGCTTATACTCGAGTCACCGCTGTCTGACTGCCCGAACAGCGTGTCGAGCAGACAGACAGCGGCCATTCTACCTTTCAAAAGCCGCGCCTCCGCCTCCGCCTCCGCCTGTGATAGGCGGAACACTCAATTTCCCAGCAGTCAGTGTTCCGCCTATCACGGACATCGGCTCATCCTCGGATGAGCCGATGTCCGTGATAGGCGGAACACTGACTGCTGGGAAATTGAGTGTTCCGCCTATCACAGGCGGAGGCGGGGCTTTTGAACAGGGGAATGGCCGCCAGGGCGCCGACGAAGAGCGGCGATCCTGGCATGGGACGACACGGAGGCTCGGGACGGGACGACACGGAGGCTCGGGACGGGACGACACGGAGGCTCGGGACGGGACGACACAGAGGCTCGGGACGGGACGACACGGAGGCTCGGGACGGGACCGGACGGGACCGCTCGGGACACAGGTAGGCTGGACACACAAGGCTGCACGGACACACACACACACACACACACACACACACACACACACACACACACACACACGCGGATGGATGGATGCACACACACACACACAGGGATGGATGGATGGATGGACACACACACACACACACACACACAGGGATGGATGGATGGATGGACGCACACACACACAGGGATGGATGGATGGACACACACACAGGGATGGATGGATGGACACACACACAGGGATGGATGGATGGACACACACACAGGGATGGACGGACACACAGGGATGGACGGACACACACAGGGATGGACAGGCATATCTCACCCTCGGCTTATACACGAGTCAATAGGTTTCCCAGTTTTTTGGGGGTAAATTGGGGGCCTCGGCTTATACTCGGGTCGGCCTATACTCGAGTATATACGGTAATCACAGAGCAGGATCAAAAAAAGAGGGGGGCAGTGTGCTGAGAGCAGGAAATTCACAAAAAATGCCAGTATCTGTAAAATGATGCCCCCGCACCCTTTTTCTCTGATACTCAACTTAGGCAATCTCCTACTGCTCCTTCTCCAAGGTTTTGGGAAATATCAATGTTGGTCAACAATTCCCTGTCCCTTCTGCTTTACCCACACCGTCCCTTTGCTGCTCCACTCCTGTTTCTCCCTGCAGAGTGGTAAGAAAAGGCCCCATGTAAGCTCAGCATCTCCATCAAACAGCAGAAGGAAAGGAGTGAGAAGCCGTCTTCACATTTCCAGAAAACTGGGTCATTTTCTTTCCCTATGGCAGGCAAAAAACACAGTCAAGTTGCTGTTAGTATAAGACTTAGGATGGATGAATTAAAGGGGGGGGGGGGGGTGGTATTAAACCTGTGGCTTTATTCAACACAGATGGGCAAAGGGCCAGTTCACTTCAAAGTACGATGTGTTTCAGATCAGGTATCTCTTGTAGACAGAATCCTATGGAGGAATCAGGATGCTCTTGACTTAGCTCCTTGTTAGTAACAATGAATAAATGGATGTTTAATGTTTTACAAGTTTCCTTTCCTGCTTGCCTTGACAGTTCAGGTACAACATTAATGATTAGCGTTCCTGTCAGTCTAATGAGAGGTAATTCCATTACATCCTGGAAATCCAAGTTTCTTGCTGCTCCTAAGACAGCATGCTTTTCTTTACGTACATTAAATCTGCCACATGCAAAGTTAGATCATGGTGTTAAACAGCCAACAGAAACAAGGCAGGAGTAACTTTGAGTTAAGCTGCCATGGAAAAATAGTAGTTTTAGAAGACTTAATTTAAAGGGAACCTGAATGTTATCAATACAGGACAAAGCAACAGGTTCATTATAATTCTTCCTTCCCCGGCAGTACATACGTACTTTTTTTTTAACTAAACCGCCACTCATCAACAGTGAGGAAGGACAACCTTATAGTCCAGTCTCCAGTTGGAGCTTACACAGAGTTGACTGCCTCATGTGACAGCACTGGGCCAATAGTCTAGGACCAGCGCTGACAGATGAAATAAGTCATGTGTTGTTTTAAAGAAAACCTGTTATTTTGTCCTGTATGGAAGAAGTACAGCTTTACTTTACATTTACAACACTAAAGCAGCACCTTATTTTGGTTGAACCTCTGAAATGAGGTCTTTTTTTTTGCTAAACTGATTGGGCTGTGTATCAGGTTTATATCAGTCATTTTCAGCACATGGATATTAGAGAATTAGTCATGACTGAGCATATGTAGGCTACTAAATTATTTTTTTTAAAGAAAAGTATGGGAATGGGGTTTTTTGTGTTGTGATCGATTGCAACACACCGAGAACCGGGATGTGTGTAAACACACACATCCCGGTTCTCTGAGGGGAGAAGAGACTGATTGCCTGTTCATACAAAGTATGAACAATGATCTGTCATCTCCCCTAGACAGTCCCACCCCCCCTTTAGTAAGAACACAGAGAGGGAACACAGTTAACCCCTTGATCGCCCCCTAGTGTTAACCCCTTTCCTGCCAGTGACATTTTTACAGTAATCAGTGCATTTTTATAGCAATTATCCCAAAAAATGGATCAAAAGTGTCTGATGTTTCTGCCATAATGTTGCAGTCTCCATAAAAATCACAGTTCGCCGCCATTACTAGTAAAAAAATAAATAATAATAAAAATGCTATAAATGATCCCCTATTTTGTAGAAGCTATAACTTTTGCGCAGATCAATTAATATATGCTTATTGCAATACATATCGGCCTAAACTGAGAAAAAATTTGCTTTTTTAAAAAAAAAATGGGGATATTTATTATAGCAAAAAGTACTTAATATCGTTTTTTTCAAAATTGACATTTTTTTTTCTATTTTTAGCGCAAAAAATAAAAACCGCAGAGATGATCAAATACCACCAAAAGAAATCTCTATTTGTGGGAAAAAAGGACTTCAATTTTGTTTGAGTGCAGCGCCACACGACTGCGCACTTGTCAGATAAAGCGACGCAGTGCCGAATCGCAAAAAATAGCCTGGTCATTGAGCAGCCAAATCTTCCAGGGCTGAAGCGGTTAATAAATAGATCAGTGATTACATAATTCACTCTTCAAATGAATGAATCAAAATGACAAAAGAATCCACCGTGAAAAAATATATAAAAAAATTCAACAAATGCCCAAAGCAATGCAAAGTCCAATTGAGTGTTGCCTAAGGCCCGGTTCACACTGATACAACAATTGCTCTGACTTTGGAGAACTTATCGCATAAGAAGTCAGACTCCATTCTGTTCAAAATAACGATTCTAATCAGTGCTACTTGAGTCGCTCCAATTTGAAAAAAGTTTCCTGCACTACTTTTGGTCTGACTTAGGTACGACTTGCATTGACTTCTGTTAAAGAAGTCGCATGCAAGTCGTGCCGAAGTCAGGCTGGGGTTTGACTTCAAAGTTGACTTCAAAATTATAAACAGACAAGGATTGAAAATACGAAATGTAAATCATTCATTATAAATGTCATTTTCTTTCTTTTACTGTTTCAGAGTTTCATATTTTAGTAAGTTTGTTTGTTTGTAAGTTTGTATTTTCTTTCTTTTACTGTTTCAGAGTTTCATATTTTCGCAAGTTTGCCCGTTTGTAAGTTTGTATTTTCAGGTGTTCGTTATTTTGCTCAATTGTAATTTCATAATTTTTGTATTTTGGTTCTTTTAGCTATTCAGATGTTTGAATTGATCCGAATGTACGAATACTAACAAATGCGTACGAAAATCTATTTGCTACAAACCAAATTGCATGTCTAGGGTTCACACTGAGGCACCAGCTCACAGCAGGGGTCCAGTGTGTCCCTGTTCATCTTTTCAGGTCCGATTTCAGTGAGAATTTTTTTTTTAAAACTGTGTTTTTTTATTAATCTTTATAACACAAGTAATACATTAGGAACATAATAAATAGAATATTCAATGTACATGTATCAGTCCATCATCAACCTCATTTTTTGACAATACAAAAAGTCAATTATATTCTGCAGATTCTTGTAATAGGTTGATTTTTAACTAATTACTGAACTATCAGGAATATTTAACAGTTCTAAACTAAGCACGCTTAAACAGCTAAGCACTTGCACATGTAATGATGTACAGTAGGGACTTATAATTTTATATATATATATATGTATATATATATATATATATATATATATATAAAATTCTCGTACCCTAAGTACCGCAGAAAGGCAGGAGTTTTAAACCTCGTTATAGCCCAGTAAACTCATTACTATACCCACACTTCATGAGTCCAAATCACTAATCAGGAAGTTCACAGGTATCTGAGAGTTCAGTCCACTGGCCCCATATTTTCTCAAATTTACTAGAACATCCCCTAGCTTTGTATGTGAGTTTGTAAGTTGGTAATACCTGATTAATCAAGGTTTTCCAGTTATTGAGGGAGATTGGTGTGGAATATATCCATTGCAACACTACCGTTTTCCTGGCGTAAAAAAAAAAATAAGAAGCGTAGGAATTGTTTTTGATATGAGCTTAACTCCACATCCTCGAGCACCAGTAATATACACCACTTTGGACTGCACACATTGGGTAAATTAAAATGAATAGCAATAAAGTGGGTTACTTGTGACCAAAATGGTTGTATGGTTTCGCAGTTCATGAGGATGTGAAGTAAATCACCCATGTCCTTATGACATTTATGGCATATGGCACTGTTTATTTTACACAGTCTTAATGAAGTATAGTAAATTCTATGAAAGATGTCCCTAGCAGAGATTGCAGTGACAAGATACGTATTAAGAAGCTCTTCCCAGTTTTCATCTGGGATGTCCACTATCGAATGATTTTTCAGAGTTTGTAATCTAATGGATTTGTGTTGCCCATAAATCTTTTAACATGAGGAGATTTAGACCTTTGTGTTCTGATTGTACTAGCGCCTTTTCTAAGGTAGAGTTTTGAAAGTATATGCCTCTAAGTCCCAATTGGGACAGGGCCTCATGTTTTAGTTGAAGATACTTAAAAATTCATGTATTACACACATGCACCCCCCCCCCCCCCCCCCCGGGTGACCACACAATCAAGTTTGGTCTACACAAGCACACAAGCAGCTGAACCACTTCTGGGCTCTAAGTAAAACAGGCTTTGCAGAACCCCATGGCTAAATCCAGAGATGTTATCCTCAATTTAAAGTAAGAAAGAAGATGCATTATCATTTGATTATACTGTAAATTTATTGTAGGTAAAAAACATCAGGGTACTCACATTTCACAGGTGCCTCCAGCGCACCAAACTATAGAAAGCATTCAGTATAAAAAAAATCCTCTCCAAACGGCTTACACGCTTGTGTGTATCAGCAGCTTACTCAAATGAGCATGTAACTGTCTCCTCCACCATCCTGGCCCCTCCGCTATGCGTGGCCACACAGAGCTAATCACGTGACTTCCTCAGGGGTCAATGAAGGTACATACTTTTCTTCCTATTTTACAGGGTGCATTTACTGCTGCTTTTTTCTCCTTGTGGCACTGTAGGCTTAAAGTGGATCTTCACTCCCCCTCTATATTTTCTTATTCTTCTCCTATCTTACCTCTGGATGTCCTTAAAACATGCTCACATGTCCAGCAAATCCAGAGCTGTCTAGTGTAACCTACCAATTAGCCCCTGCATGCCAGCATCTTCTATACTGGTGTCATGAAGGAGCCACCTGTTAGGCACTCTTGCACCAACCCCCTGACGATGCAGGTAGAGTTTTATGCTGCCCCAGTTGTGCTAGTTAGTGTTAAATGTTTTTCCGAGTTCATTCTCAGTGGGCTTTCCTGGGTCCAATCCCCTGGTTCTGTGTGTTATACAAGGGACAGGGGTCTGATTCTGACGGGGGGGGGGGGGGGGGGGGGGCTGAAGAGCTACTGAAAGCTGCTACTGTTACCATTGAGTCCTGTTAAAGTGGAGGTCCACCCTAAAATAAAAAATGACATTAACATTTTTCAAAAAATATATTAAAAAAAAATAATTCTTTACTTACCAGATATGCCTGTTGCTAGGCAATCTTCCTAATCTGCTCTTCCTATTACGCTGCGCTGTTCCTTCACTTCCTCCTCTTCGGCGAGCTGCTCCATTGTCTTCTGGAACACATGTGTGTCCCAGAAAACAACAGAGCCATTCATAAAGCGCAGCGCGACTCGGGCAGTGAAGCCGCAAGGCTGCCTGTTTCCCTTAGTTAGGATGGTGGCGCCAGGAACCCAATCCGGTGGACAGATCGACCTGGGGGGGGGGGCAACATTGCGGGCTTGCTGAACAGGTAAGTGTCCTTATTAAAAGTCAGCAGCTACAGTGTTTGTAGTTGCTGACTTAAAAAAAACTCCTCCGATTTAACCTGCTGAATATGCCAAGACTGGAATCAGTCAATGCACCTCCATCCCGAGGATTCTTTTGAAGCCCAGGGGGACTGCTGGGACTTACAGTCCGCCCTGAAGATACCAATTCTGGATTCTGCCGTTATTGAGTCAGATATGGACTCTTTCCTGTGCAGGTATGCTGGGGTATGCTGGGGCAGCCATAAGCATGCGTTAAGGACTAGTTTAGGGGAAGACTGTTGCTTTTGTTTAACTGTGATGCCGCGTTATTCAAGTTAAGTTATTGAAACTTTGTCTTGTCTGAAGTTACTCAAGGGGTGTATTGCACATAACCAGCACATATAGTTTACAGATTGGGTCACTAATCACATTGGGGTATGAAAATAACTGTATAAGAGTTAATTCTGTGTGAAGATACACGTGGTTACCAAGGGTAAGAAAGGTTTCATTAGCAGCCTATCGTAAGCGTGTACATGTGCCAGGTGTGATAGCTTCTAGGAGGAATTGTTGTCGGCATTCTCTCCATAAACAGGTCCATCTCCCATAGAAACCGGAGCAGACCAGTACAGCAGAGGTCCCCAGCCTGTGCACAGGTATGGAAGAGTTAAGTGAGTGCATGCATGGAGTCAGCGCTTGGCAGGGCTCCATAATGTTGCTGGGAGTGGGGTAACGGTGATACATTGGTGAAGAGGGCATTGGCTCTGTGTGTCCCTCCCAAATGCATCAGTAACCGTGGTGGTGTATAATACATCAAGACAGTTTATTAAGGTTCAGTCATTTGTGCACGTAAAGGTATCCCATGTGTAATGCAGTGACCCGGACCCAAGTGTCTAGTGTAGCCCAGAAGAACCCTCTTATGTAACCCTTGCTTGGCACCTGACGGGGAGGGAAACATGAAGGATGCGGCAACCCCCCCCCCCCCCCCCCCATCGCCCTACCCTGACACGTGTGCCTAAGATTGCCAAGTGCATTTGCAGCATGCTGCACATTCCCTGAAGACTCTTGAGATCGGGGACATAAGTATTCCAGGATGATTCGGGGAGGGGAGCAATCTTTTTTGCTTAGTCAAGAAAGAGTGGGGGCAGGACCTACAAAAGGTGTTTAGAGAAAACAAATGTTTTCAATATCTGATTGTGTAACAGCAGGAGATTAGGGAGATAGGGAGAAAACATATCTAAATTGTGCAGAAAGAGTGAAGGTCTGCTTAAAGCGGTAGTAAACCCGCACATTTTTTATTTTTATTTTTTTAAACCTGCAAAGCAAAAGGCATAATGAGCTAGTATGCACCGCATACTAGCTCATTATGAAATACTTACCTTAGAACGAGGCCCCGACATCTGGCCCGATCCACGCCGAGGGAGCTGACATGCTCCCTCTGCGTTTCTTCCGGGTATCGTGGCTCCGGCGCTGTGAGTGGCCGGAGCCGCGATATCGTCACTCCCGCGCATGCGCGCGGGAGATCTCAGTCCGGCCGCTCGGCTGCTGCCGGATTTTGACGGCGAGAAACCCCTTGTGCGCATGCGCCGCTGCAGTCAGCGGCGCATACCGAGGGGAATATCTCCTAAACCGTACAGGTTTAGGAGATATTTTTTTTACCTACAGGTAAGCCTTATTATAGGCTTTCCTGTAGGTAAAAGTTAAAAATGTGGGTATACAACCACTTTAAAATACATGTATCAATTTAATAAAAAACTAATTGTATAATTGTTTAAAATATAAGAACATTTTCAACTTACCTTATTCTAAACTTGCTTAAAAACAGTGAACCTTCAAAAAATATCTTTAATATTTATTAAAACGTCAGTTTGTGGTCCTCTTGTACTTCCTCTTCAGCACAATGTTTTCTTTTGCTTGTATCCAGGGAAATATTAAGAAAAGCAGTACATCTTAAAAAAACAATTATGAAACTCAGAATCAGATCAAATACTTTTAAAGTGGGGATAAATAATATATTTGGCTGTTGTGTTGGCAAAAGATGGAAAGACAGCAAGAATGAGCTGAACATCTGCAGCCTGAATCCCTCAAAAGCAAATGTCTGTCTTCTATCCCATGCGAAAGACCTATCTGATCAAACCCAAAGATTTATTTTGACGCAAGGTATGATGCCTATCTACAAAGCCCTTTTTTAAGAAAACTTGCATTAGGATCATTTTAAAATAAAAAGAATCAAACGTTTGGTCAAAATATCAAAATAAACTGAAGGTAAAACATATAATCGCTAAATGATGTGAAAATCATAGCAAGCTTTCAAAGCACAAGACCCCGTCATCATGCTGATAAAAAGTTTTCATGGTAACGGCACCTTCATCAGTCTTGTATCAACCTTTAAAAAGTCTTTGCCTGGAAACTCTTGATTTCCTGATCTCCATTAGAGTAGAAATGTAGGCAAATAGCTAATTTAATGGTTGAAATACCATAGATACAGTATGTGTAAAGTGTACCTGTAAAAAAAAAAAAACAATAATTGTTCAAAGATCTCACTAATTCAGACATTCCTCTAAGCCCTTGTACACACGGTCGGACATTCCGACTGAAAATGTCGTGCTGTGTTGTCGGATAATCCGACTGTGTGTGGGCTCCATCGGACTATAGCTGGGCTATAAAACTTTCTGACAACATGATCCGATCGGACTTTGTCCGATTGTGTTTAGAGAATTCCGATCGGACTAAGTGCTATTGTGTAAGTGCTAGACCAAAGCTATTGGCTACTAACTAAATAACGAAATAACGTCATCACGTTCTGAATGATTGGATTTTCCGACAACTTTGTCCGACCGTGTGTATGCAACACAAGTTTCGGACAAAATCCGTCTTACAAAATCCGACGGATTTTGTTGTCGGAATGTCCGACCGTGTGTACAAGGGCTTAGAAAGAACAGCCAAGTCCTGACCTCCTTTTTTCTACTGCAGTTAAAAGAAAAGTACACTTTTTAAAAAAAATTAAAATAAACAAATGTACATCCTTTTGCAGGTAAAAAAAATGTGCATTTAATAGGACAGATTCTGTGAAGCCGAACGAATGTCCCATTCCACCTACTGCACTTAGGAATTGTAGGTATGGATTGCCGTTGTGCGGCCTCCCTGCTATGTGCAAAGTAATGTAACTGGTAAAAGTGTAACCGGACTGGGTCAATGTCTGTGAAGAGTAAACAATAATGCCACCTCTGATTTCTCAAACTTCAATCCCTATGCTCTCTGCTAGATCTAACCTGGGGAGGGTTAATTCCTCCGTAACTGCAGATTAATAGATCTGCTGTGAGGGACTAAGTGAACTATGGGGTAATTCTCTGGTGTTCTCTGTGTGACTCAAATGTATGCATCAAATCTCACCACCTCCAGCCTGACCTTGATGGCTCTTCCCTCTGTGTGTGGTCCATACTGTGTGGGTCCATGCATATTGCCACAATCCTGTTGATTCAAGCTGTAAAATTTGGCTCCACTGTATACGGTGTGGCTAAGGCTATCAACAGCCCTTCAGCTAAGGGAAGCTTTGGTTAGAGGTGATTCACTGCCGCTATCCCATTGATTCCCTGTGTCAGTATGACCCACTGGCAGGTGTGTCGGGGAGATGGAGGTGCACACCATCATGCAAGCCGTGAACGGGAGGAAAGACTGCTGCAACTGTCTACATGTTTCAGCTCCTCCACTAACGGGGGCTCTACTGGGCATGGTGATCGGGTGGGGTGCAGCAGGAGGGTGGCCGGGGTCAGGGTTTATCTTTGGTTGGGGCAGCCGAAACACATGCTCATGGTCTTTGTAGATATTTTTGATGTCCAAAAAATTATATTTTTATGCTGCTATTATTAGCCTTTGAGGTGCTTTTGCTTTATCCTTTTGTGGTTCTTTTTCTTTTGTTGTATATTGTTTGGATGCACTTCCCCTTAACTAAGTTTGACACTTAGCAGGTATTCCACTACCTTTCTTTTGGTGTTTTTTTTTTCTAATATAGTAAAGCCTGACTAGCTTATAGCGCTGCCCAACCTTTAACCTTTTTACCATAGAGGAACCTTTAAAAATGTTTTTTTTTTTTTTTCCACAAAATTTTATTGATGTAATATAAACATACATAGAACATTTTCCAATGAAGGTATTATATCAAAGTTCTCATAGCATTGTAGAAGATTACATGTAGGAGCGTACAGAATAATACAGTGAACTAGGCAATATTACAGATCGTGGAACCAAATCTTAAGAATACATTAAAGTACATTAGGACAGCTTTTCTAATCGGTGTTGGGTTATTAATAGGATGTGTTTGTCCGGTAAAAGGAGTTATCGGAATTTACCTAGAGAAGCAATGGATAAGGAGTCAATGAAGGGAGGTTCACAGGTATGAAAAAAGGGAGTGGGAGGGGATGACCCTGCTGAGGTGGAAGGAATATACTGACAGAGAGATATATGGTTTTGTATGGGATACAATTAGTCAGGATGAGGAGAATAAGCGTCAGTAAGTTTGAAGCGTTGCCAATCGTGCCAGATTGCCGCAAATTTAGCTACAGTTTCATTGGAGATACTGATCAGTTCCTCAAAGGTTTCAATCTTGTTCAGTCTGCGGAACCATTCCGCCAAAGTCGGAACAGACGATGAGCGCCAGTGACACGGTATGCATTGTTTAGCTGCATTGATCATAATCATGTTAAGGGATTTAAGGTAGCGTCTTTTGGGGATCTTGGTGTGGTGGAGAAGATAAGTGGCAGGGGAAAAGTCATTGTGACAAGCAGTTACTGCAGCAATGGTGTCGTGAACCGACCTCCAAAAAATTTGGAGGGAAGGACACGACCACCATATGTGGAGCATGGTTCCCTCCTCCATGCCACAGCGCCAGCAAATGTCTGGGATAGTATTAGAAAATTTGTGTAGCAATGATGGGGTTCTGTACCATTTGGAGAGAATTTTGTATCCACACTCTTGGATGGCTACATTAAGGGAGCCTTTGTGTATGTAAGTACAGATAGTTTCCCATTCCGATTCAGAGAATTTGATACCCAAGTCCTCCTCCCAAGAGGAGAAAGTCTTACTGGAGAACGCTGAGTCGTCCTTGAAGAGAAATAAATAGAGTATAGAGATAAGGTGTCTTTGAGGTAAATGTTGCGAGCATAAGTCCTCTAAAGGATTCAGATTTCTCGAGTAGTGATGGGAAATGTTTTGTCCGACCAGGAAATGATGGAGTTGCCTATATGTCCAATGAGAGATGTGGTTTGGCGTTGTCGTAGTATTTAGGTCTGTAAGGGATCTGAAACTACCCCTATGGGTAAAAAATTGTTTGGCATATATATCTTTGTGAGGCCAGATATCAAATAGGAACTTGTCACTAAGACCAGGGGGGAAGTCTGGGTTGCCTCGTAATGGTGTGAGAGGACTGCGCCATGGGTGCGGGTATATCGTCTTTAACGTATGATGAAGAATATGTAATGTGGGTCCTATTAGGGGATGTTGTCTGATGTGAATATGCACATGGCGTGGATGTAGCCAAGGCATAGATCTTAGGGATATGGAAGTAAAAGAGTGCTCCAGTGTGACCCAGTCTTTCACTTTTTGGTGGATATTCCAGTCCACAATTCTAGCTAGATGTGTTGCCCAGTAATATCGCCGTAAGTCGGGAAGTGCAGTTCCGCCTTTAGATTTTGGCAGGGTAAGCCGTGTGTATTGAATTCTCGGCCGTTTGTGCTGCCAGATGAAAGACGAACAAGCTTGTCTGAAGGATTGGAAAAAGGAAGCCGGAATGTGTATCGGGATGGTTTGCAATAAGTAGAGAAAACGAGGTAGAATCGTCATTTTAAGAAGAGCTGCCCTGCCAAACCAAGCTATGTTAAGAGATCCCCATTTCTTAAAATCTGCTGTGGTTTCCTGCAATGCCGGGATAAAGTTTTCCTTAAAGAGGTTCGTGAGGATTACTGGTATTTTAATCCCTAAATAGGTGATTGAATACTTGGCCCAATTGAAGGGGAAGTTGGTTTGACATTGCGATACCGTCTCTGCAGGGAGGGTGATGTTCAGAGCATTAGACTTTGAATAATTTATTTTAAGGTTTGACAATGTCTGGAATAGCTCTAAGTCACTAAGAAGGTTAGGAATAGAGATATGTGGGTTGGTTAGGAAGAGGAGGAGGTCGTCAGCGAATGCTGCTACTTTATATGTGTGGCTGTTAATAGTTATGCCATTAATGTCCGGATTAAGTCTGATTTTATTAAGAAGGGGTTCTAGAGTAAGGACAAAAAGTAAGGGTGAGAGTGGGCACCCCTGTCTGGTACCATTGTGTAGCCGGAAGGCGTTTGACAGATGGCCATTGACCCGGACCCTGGCCGTCGGCTGAGAATACAGTGCTCTTATATAAGATAGAAAGATATCTGGTAGTCCAACAGCCAAGAGGACCGAGTCAATGTAATCCCAGGCCACCCTGTCAAACGCCTTCTCGGCATCCAATGACAAGAAAAATCCCTGTTTACTGGTGGAGGTTAACCAATGATGAATATTCAATGCTTTAGTAGTGTTGTCTCTACCTTCTCTTCCTGGAATAAATCCAACCTGATCTAGGGATATCAGGGATGGGAGGAGGGGCAATAGACGGTTTGCTAGAATTTTGGCATAAATCTTAACATCTACGTTAATGAGCGATATGGGGCGGTAATTCATTACTAGGGAGGGGTCTTTGTCTTCTTTCGGTATTACCGTGATATGAGCTTCAAACAATTGAGAGGGGGCTTGCGAGGTGGACGCAAAGGATCGGAAGGCCGACAGAAAATGGGGCTTCAGTATGTCTGGAAATGTTTTGAAATATACTAATGAGAGACCGTCTGGGCCCGGGGCCTTACCAACTTTCATTTCCTTTACAGCTGCGTCATATTCTTCTTCAGATAGGGAAACATTCAATTTTTGAGCAATTTCCTGCGAAATAGGGGAAGGGCCATATTTGGAAAGGAAATCCTTAATGAGACGTTGCCTCATGACCGGATCAGGAGGATGGTTGGAGTTAGATGGTATATTATACAACATTTGATAATATTCTTCAAATTTTTGAGCTATAGCTTCGTTAGATGTGTGCACTTTCCCATGTTTGTCAGTTATATGATGCACCGTAGTGCTATTTTTCTTTTTTTGGACCGCTCTGGCAAGAAGATTACCCACTTTATTACCCTTTTCATAGAAGAGTTTATGTCTCAAGACATACTGCCTCTTGGTTTTCAGGTTAAGTTCTTCCAGTAGGCTTTTCCTTGCTTGGGTTAATTCCTGGTAGGTTTGTAGGGCAAGAGTCCGTTTGTGCGTGGCCTCTAGTAGACGTATTTGAGACGTGAGTTGGGCAACTTTGGTTTGATGTTCCCTTTTGGAGAAAGAGGACAATTTAATAAATTCCCCTCGGATGACTGGTTTGTGAGCTTCCCATTGTGTTAAGGTGGGGATTTCAGGAATGTTGTTAAATTTGAAATAGTCTGTAAGACAAGTGGCAATATTGGCGACATTAACAGGATCTTTTAGTAATGAGGGGTTAAGTCTCCATGTCTTTGATTTGGTAGTCGTCTCAGGGAATATTAGAAGGATAGTGATCGGATGGTGGTCTGAGAAAGTCATAGGCTCTATCGTGGCTTTTGTTAAGAGAGGGAGATCAGGTTGCGAGATAAAAAAATAGTCAATGCGGGAGTATTTTTGGTGAAGAGGTGAAAAATAGGTGTAATCTTTGCCTTGTGGGTTCAGCGTTCTCCAGGTATCATGCAATGACAGACTTTGGAGTTGAAGTTTGATTTGTTTTAAGGCTTTGTATGGCATGGCTGAGGTACCAGAAGAGGAGTCTAAGATTGGATTCAGGGGGGTATTGAAGTCCCCACCTAGTATGAGAATGCCCGCTGAGAAGGAGGATAAAAGGTCGCATACAGAGCGAAAAAACGTGACCTGTTTAGCGTTGGGAGAGTATATGTTAGCTATGGTGACAGGTTTAGAGTATATGGTCCCTTTAAGGAATAGGTATCTTCCTTCCGGGTCTTGCAACAAATCTAACAATTGAAAGGGCGTATTTTTAGACATGAGAATCGACACAACTTTCGTTTTTGAATGGCTATTGGTTGAGTGAAAACTCGTGGGGAAATCTCTATCTGACAATTTCGGAATTTTGTCCGTCATGAAATGTGTTTCCTGTAAAAAGATTATGTTGGCTCTAAGTTTGCGGCATTCCCGGAGAAGTTGAGACCTCTTTTCCGGTAGGTTGAGACCTTTAGTATTGATAGAGGCCAACTTCAGCGAGAGGGCTGTGGAGCGAGGGTTTGAATTGAAAGATGCCATGTCGGCCTGATGTAGATGGAGGATTTGATAGGCGCTTAGGTACCAGTGGATCGAAAGTATGTACTAAGCACCTAGTAGCTGAGAGTATGGATAGGATAAGAGGCTGGCACGTGGATTAAAATATGCAGATTATTAGCCAAAGCGTGGGTCAAGGGTAGGGGCCGGGAGGGAGACAAATAGGCGAGAGGGGGTAGTAGTGTCTCGATGTAACTAACCAGTGTTGAGTCAGAGTTAGATGTCGTCGAGAGCGGCCAGTACAGTAACTAGTAGGTGGTTTATAGCGGGAACCTGCTCGCTGTGCCCTGTGCAGTATGTACTGATCACAGGGTTAAACCACAAAAAGTCAGTGATATTATAGCAAACCAGAGTAACGAATATAGTAATGTGAATCGGTATACCACTGCGTGGGTCGCAGTCCAAAGCTGGGAGAGATGGGAACAATAAGTGGAAGGACGCTAACAGCTGAACGGAGGGAAGCAAATGAGCACGTTAGTAGGAGGAGAAATATAGTAAAACAAAGGGGACACCAAACCATTGGCTGTAATAAGTGGGGATATATGTACCGCGCTTGACATGTAATTTGTACTAGGTCACATATCTATACGCTATGTCAAGGGGAACCCCGGAGGATCATGGTTAGTGGATGCAATCCTATTAAAACACAAGAGAGGTCAGAGGAGCATAGCAGTCATTTAACTGATAGTACCTTCCTGCAAGTGAGTCGTGACAAGCCATTGACACAAAAGTAAAGCTATATCAGTATTAAACAGTGAACAATGAACCATACAACCAAATAGAAAGGTAAAAAAACAAAAAAAAGCATAAAGAAAAACAATTAAACTTTAACAGACACAGTTGCCTAAGCTGGCCACTCCTAACATGAATGTGAAACTCACTCCCCCCAGGACTTTACAAGGCTGAGGTCGGGGACAAATCTAGTCAATCTCATTGAGATCTAGGCATCCACTGCTAGGGTAGAATGGTTGTACCTGACACACAAAAAAAAAAAAAAAAAAAACAGATTCTCAATCGTGTCCTACCATGGGAGGGGACACAATTTAGTGAAGAAGGAGGTTAGCGTGTATTAAAGAAAAGACATATGCCATGCACCCTAGTTGTCTCAGTAGGCAGGACAACAGTCTCCTCCCAAAGCAGGACAAGCAACTCTGTAAATACCGAGCGTCAGCAGAGGGATTGGAGAGCGGATACTATCCCTGGTCAGGTCTATCCGGATGCAGTATAAAAGGCTGACATCTATAACAGTGCAATAGATATAGTAGTAGCTAACAATGTGCCCTTCAAAGATTACTTTGTAGAGAGAGGATAGTGCGATCCACAGGGATCCCTTCGCTAACTCACTGGATAGAAGGGGAGGCGGAAAGCAGATCGCCAAACAGAGGAACATATATGAGCGAGCTATGGTACTCAGGCACCATACGGTGCTTAATAACATGGCTATGTGTGATCCCTGCATGGGGGATTAACATGTGGGGCAATGCTGAGGATCCGTGTGTATCCCGCTCTCCTAGAATAATAACAGTATGGACAGTCTGGCACTAGTTCGAGAATGAAGCAATACTACTACAGACATAAAGAAAAAAAAAAAAAATTAATAAGGGGGAAAATGGGAGATCCTTATGTAGACCTCAGATGATAGGCTGGTTGCAGAACAACGGGCGTCTGATCTTTCTGGCATATGTTCATAGGTATGCAGCTCTAGTTAGTTAGAGGCTGGTATGCAAAAGGAGTGATACCACCATAGACATTCAGTCCTAGCTAGAATGGAGGAGTGGCAACAGAGAAGGAGAGCAGAAACAGAAAGAAAATCAAAAAAAAAAAAAAAAAAAAAAAAAAAAGAAAAAGAACAAACCAACTCTGGAGGGCCAGCCTAGTCATAATAACCGAATGCAGCGGCAACTTGTATTGCTGATTAACGGTCACGGCGTGCTCTTCTTGATTGTGGCACTTGCAAAGGACCAGGGCTGTGTGTAGAGCTGGTCAGAGATCCATGGAGATGATCTTCCGACGGCGAGCGGCGTCTACGATGACGGTGGTCTTGGGTCTCCATGGGTTCACTTTCTTGTGAAGAACGTCGTGTGACTTGCGGGCGGAATTCCGCGTACCAGTCAGGCACATCAGTGTAAGGAATCTCTAGCGTGGCACAAAAGCGGCGTAGGTCCTCCGGGACTCGTAGCAGGGCGGAACGGCCCTGTGTGGAGGCTGAGAGAGCGAACGGATACTTCCACCTGTATTGGATCCCCTTGGCGCGAAGAACCTCCAGTAGAGGGGGCGCAGTTCCCTGCGGCGCTGTAATGTAATGGAGGAAAGATCTTGAAATAGGCGAACCTCTACATCTTTGTATAGTAGCGGGTTCTTGGCCCGCGCTTGCCAGAGGATGTCCTCCTTGAGTTGGTAGTCGATGATACAACACACTACATCACGGGGAGGGTCAGCTTCCTTGCCTCGCGGGCGCAGGGCGCGGTGGATGCGTTCCATTCCAATTGGAGTCGTGGGGGCCCGGTCCAGAATGGAGTTGAACAGGCCTGTCACCTCTGTCTTCAGGTGGTCTGCCTCGATCGCTTCTGGCATTCCGCGGAGACGCAAGTTGTGTCGTCTGCCGCGGTTGTCCAAATCCTCCATATGGCGGTTTAGATCTCTAAGCTGCAGAGAGTGAGTGTCAATGACCTGACAAGAGCGTCGAAGCACCGCAGAGTGTTGCGCCGTTCGTTGTTCTACTTCCTGCACTCTGCCAGCAATCGCCTGGATATCAATGCGGAGGTCCGATATCGCTGCAGTCAGCGTATTTTTGATGTCATCGGCCACCGATTTCAGATCGTTGAGGCTGGGTTGTTGCTGTGGTGCGAGTATTATCTCGCCGTTGGCAGAGGAGGGCCGCTGAGATAAGGTTGCGCTGTGTGGTGGAGGCGAGCCTCGTGAAGACGCCATGTTGTTGGCCTGCGCGCGGAACATCTCCGGGATGTTTTGGCTCGTTCTGTGCGACAAGTCTCTGGGTGATCTGGACCGGGAAGCGGACGATCCACGAGAGGACGTTCCCATGTCGGTCGGTAAGGTCGGTAAGGTGTTTGAGCAGTTTTACCTCCAATATCGCCTGTTTTCCCTCCGTATCAGCGGGAGCTATCAAGTTAAGCTGCCATTCTCCTCAGCGTCCAGGCCACGCCCCCCCAAAAATGTTTTTATCTTTCGGAAATCCTTGCTAAAAATTATTAAATCAACAGTCCATGGTACTGTAGCCCCAAAGGGACCATTAACGATTGAGTTCCCTCCACTAGGCAGTATCTCACTCTCTGACATACCGACGCTGAAAGAAGGGTTGTTTATATGGGCAACACACCCAGCAGAGTAAAATGTAAAACTACAGCAAGGATACTATAATAATACATTTTAGTTATAGGAGCCCTTTAGAACACCCAAGGTCACCTTACAAAGTTAGCAACAGAGCAACAAAAAGAAATAAATAAAATACATATACAGTACATTACATAACCATTAAATAACACAAACAAATCAATTAAGTCAGACAGAGTATGCTAGTTTAAAGAGATGAATTTTGAGATGTGGTTTAACCACTTCCATACCGGGCCATAGAAAAATGACACAGGCAGGAATATCCCCCCCAGTGGACGTCCTTCAGTTCTCGCCGTTCCTGCGGGCCCAGGGGGCCAGCAGCGTGGCGATTGGGGATAAGGCATGTTCCTTGGATGCAGCCCTTCCCTAGGGCTAGGGAAAAGAGGGTAAAGAGCCCATCAGAGTACCTGTCACCAGAATCAGAGTACCTGTCACCAGCATCAGAGTACATGTCACTAGCCCATCAGAGTACCCGAGTACCTGTCACCAGCCCATCAGAGTACCCAAGTACCTATCACCAGCCCATCAGAGGACCCGAGTACCTGTAACCAGCTCATCAGAGTACCTGAGTACCAGTCTCCAGCTCATCAGAGTACCCTGAGTACATGTGACCATCCCATCAGTGTACCCGAGTACCTGTCACCAACTCATCAAAATACCCGAGTACCTGTCACCAGTCCATTAGAGTACCCAAGTACCTGTCACCAGCCCATCAGAGTACCTGAGTACCTGTCACCAGCCCATCAAAGTACCCAAACACTTGTCTCCAGCTCAACAGAGTACCCGAGTATACATTAATTATACACTGATTTAGGTTATTTTTACCAAAGATATGTAGCAGTATATATTTTGGCCCAAATTTATGAACAAAAATTACTCAAAAGTAATTATTAAATTATTCAAATTATTCAAAAGTTATGCTTTTCTTTTACTTATATCGCAAACAAAACTGTGGTGTTTGAAAAAAATCCAGTGGTGATTAAATACCACTAAGAGAAAGCTCTATTTGTGTGAAAAAATTATATCAATTTTGTTTGGGTTCAGTGTTGCATGACTGAGTAATTGTCATTCAAATTCTGAGAGTGCTGAAAGCTGAAAATGTATCTGGGCAGGAAGAGGGTATAAGTGCCCTGTATTGAAGTGGTTAAAGATGGGTAGGATGTTAATATTACGAGTGTAAGGAGGCAGGGTATTCCAAAGGGAGCAGAGTAGCTAAATGCTGTCAGTCCTATAGTGGTCAGATGGGCAGATTGGAACATTGAGAGGGATGGAAGAAGAAGACCTGAGAGTACCGGAGGGTCTCCCCACCATCAGGAGGAATGGTGAAATCCACCTTTTCCTTAGACCCTGCAGTGAACTCAACCATCCTCAGGATAGGTTCTCCTCAGCTGTGGTTGGCAAGTCCAAGACAGATTACTTGGGCCATACTTGCACCATGAGCCCTGCAAGGTAGCATATATAATTTTTCTTTTATCAGATGATGCCTTGGCTTGGGCCTTACCCCTCTGGGAGCAGGATGATTCCATGACCTGGGATATTTTTTCTGTCTACCTTATGATGTATCCTTGCGATGGACATTTGATGAGCGTAACTGAACATTCCCTGTTGCTACCATCCTATTTTGGTTACACCACGGCCCCACTACTATGGGCCAGTATGTTGTGCTCTTTCGCACTCTTTCCTGTGAGTTGGCATGGAACAATGAGGCCCTCATGGCTACACTTTGTCAGGGCCTAAAGGATAGGATCTAGTGTAATATGACTGGTAGAATGTGTTCATCTGGTTTGAATAATCTCATATTCCACAGTACTCAGATCGATATCTGCTTTAAAAAAAGGGTCTCTGAGCTCTCCGGGTAACCTAGACTACCTTCATCTGGACATTTGTCAGAATCTCCCCAAATTATGGACATACTTCCAGTGTCCTCCGCTTCCCAGGATGAACCTATGCAGCTAGGCAGGACCAGACTCAAAGCTTATGCATTTACTGTGGGGAAAAAATGTTATTTAATCTCTTAATGCTCCCATCATCTGCAAAACCTCAGAAGTCTAATTCCTTTCTGGGGTGGGGTTTCAAACGATCATAATTTTACTATCACCCCAATCCTGTTAGTCCCACGACAAGTACCATCAGTGCCAGTTATTCTCAGTTACTTTTGTTATTTTTACCAAAAGTACATTTTTGGATCTACTCCAAGGCTAATTCGAGACAACCTTTCAGCATTCACAACACTGCATGTAATATCCCTAGAGTAATATTTTCATCCACATTTGTTATGCTTTTCTACAGTAAAATATGTTGTAGGCATGCCTTATGTTTAAGTCCAACAGGAATAAAACTTGCATGTCTCTTGTGCCTTCACTGCCTCTAAAGTCTCACTTTAAATAAGGAACGATGCTGCCAGTTACTTTTTACTACCAACTGACATCCTGTTACACATTTAGGTGAAGTGTATTCATCCAGCCAGGCAGTTGTCATTTGACCATATCATGGTTTAGCATCTGGGGTGTGATCAGTCAATAAGTTACCAGCCATAGTTTGGTCCTCAGCCATAGTTTGGTTCTCACTTGCTTATTCTTCCTGAGGTTTTTTTTTACCTTTAGCTGCTTTTCCGGTTCTTTGTTTGCATTTTGACTTACTGCTCTTTGAAGGCAAACACTAGCTTGTGTGCTGATTAGCTGGATTAGGGTAGCTTGTTCTAGTTTCAATTTGCCTAGGGCAGAATTTGCTAGCTTATGCTGTGACTTTGTATTTTTGGCTTGACCTTTTTTTGTTGACCTCACTTGACATTTACCTGTTCAGAACTGCTATAATTCCTAATTGCTTTGATTCGGATGCCCACACTGACTCCAGTCCTGGCTTTTCTCTTGACTAGGTTTCTGTCACATCCTTGACTATATTCATGTCACAGCCTTTGAGCTAAACCCAATAACCAACATCTCATATAAGCTTTACCAGGGCCATTTTTCTCAGAGAATATGTGCAGGGACTCCTACTGAGTAACCCTTTGTTTCTGCTTCCTACCCACCTCTGAGCACCATCCCTTGGTTCCACTTCCTATCCACCTGCCTGTACAACCCCTTTTAAAGAATAAAAAAAACAGGTATCTGTAGCGGCGAGCTCCTGAAGAGCATGCGCTATGTTTTCAAAATTAAAGTTTTACCCAAACCACAGTTTGGTTTGGGCCTATTTTACTAAATTTGGCTTCGGTGTCAGTCTGACTAGACTGTGAGATGTTCAGCCTGGCCACAGGGGGTGCTGTCTCAGGTGGCAGGCGTGGAACCATGGTCTGGTTGGGTGCTTGAATTATCCCCTCTCAGAGTCAGGTCAGTGGGAGTGGCACGGATGTCACGTGGTTCGGGGTTCCGGTCCAGTATGCTGTGCTGAGTGTATGGTCCTGGTCCTCCTGACCAGTCCCTGGGAAGGCTATGGCCTGGGGAGTGGTTCTACCCGATTTTGATGCCTCGGGGCTGGCTAGCCCAAGGCAGAGGAACTAAGGAAGGATTCTGAGGTGGATGGGTGCTGTCTCCGGTTCGGGAGAAACCCAGAGCACTTTGAGCATTCCAGGGGAGGACCCTTTAGAAGAATGCCACGCATGAGGTTGGTTTTCCTTAACAAGAGCCTGGAAGGGCTGAAGTAACTGAGAGAATCCGGTCTTGGGGGATATCGCCAAGTGGGCTGAAAGATCCAGGTATCCTACAAGTGTTCTACAGCTTAGTTTCCTATGTGTTCTGCAACAACGTCTGTGACAAAGACTTTGTTCCTGAGTAAGCACCATGTTGGTTGCTAGGCCTTGTGAGAGAGGGACTGTCCAATCTGAGTGCTCATCCAGCTGCGAATGGCTATTCTCTGGATTCAGTCAAAGTAAGCAAGTTCCTTAACGTTTATAGACTTTGACATTGAGAGTACCTGAATTCCTTTCCAACCCTCTGATCCCAAGTTAAAAAGACTGTTCAATGGTTGACGTTTGCAAATAAAAATCCATTCAATTGGATCTATTGTCAGTCTCAAGTTACTGGGTCATCTACCATGGGACATCCCCTAGACGTGTAACAAGGAGAATGAAAGGTACTGGTAAGCCCAAAAATAACCAGCAGCTCCTTCGGGGGTTAGTGCTACATATCATTTTGTGCTACTAAGTGATTTGCACAGAATTAGTTAATCATAATAAAAAAGACAGTGAATAGATCCTCTGCAGTGATCAACAATAGACCCCACCCCAGCAACAGTAGACTCCCCCAGCAATGATAGACAACACCCTAGTAACAATATATCACCCACACAACAATGGACATCCCAGCAACAATGGACCCCTCCCCCCGCAACAAAATACTACCCCAAAAACAATGGACCACCAGCAGCAACAACAGATCTCCAAGCAGCCAGCATGAATACACTTTCCAGGAGCCAGTAACAATAGACCTCTACCTCAACAGTAGATCCCACCCAGCAACATAGGAACCCCATCAGCAACAATAGACCTCCACACAAAAATATATCCCCACCAACAATAATAGATCCCCCAGCAGCCAGCATCAATAGACCCTCCGGCACACCCTAGCACTCCTTGCCATTGCATTAATTAATTGTTGGAGGTGCCGGAACTGCATTCCCCCTGGAAAAATCCCTGAGCTTTACCAGGTTAATGTCATTTTAAAAAGCATCATTGATATTTTTAAACAGGTGGCTGTTATAAGAATAATACTTGGTGATCCTGCCATGAAAGTAAATGTTCTGGCACTTCCTGAAATGGTTTGATAACAGTTTCTCCATTGTGCTCCTGCATTATCACTCCTGGTAGAGACTAAATTTAGTCATGCAGACACACATTACAGAGACAAAGTCCCTTAAAATTATAGCCTGGGTCATCGTTTTTTTTTTTTTTCCTTTGTTTTTTTTTATTTGCTAAGCTGAAAAAAGGACACAATTTAGTTTCTATCGAAGAAACACATTCAGTTTCTTTATTTATGAATTTTGTATTTGCTGAATTTTTATATTTTTTATTGAATTTTTATACATGTAATCTGTCTAGCTTGTACTTTACCATACCATGCTGTCAGTTTTCTGCAGAGTCTTGTTCAGCAGCATGCACGTTTTTAATTGATACAAATATTTGAGCTGTAGATGTTAGGGGGAAAAAAAATGTTAAAAAATAAACACCTTACCCATTGTGAAATGATTGAACCACCATATGGCTTTAAGCATCATGTGCATATGAGGTTTAAAGGGTATATTTTTGATAATTAAATGCATAGATACCCACATGTACTTCAAAGGCTTCAAAGACATATTTAAAGTTTTCCGTCTTTTTTGATGTTCTTAAAAAATTATTAACAGAAGCAGAATCAGTTTGTGGTTGGATTTATCATCTTACACACGGTGCATACTTCCTGCCAGTGCCACAAGCTCTAGATTCCAACCAAACTGTGGTATCAGAAAAACTAATTACATCTTCCGCTCATATGGCTTGCAGGAGCAACCTAGCTGGTGATCTTGCACAAGTTTTTATTTTGGGGATTTTAAGAGTGCTTTGAAGAAAAAAAAAAAAAGACTGTTCAATCCTGATTTATATTCTTGAAAATATAGCATATGTCAGGGTAAAAAACACTGCAATTATAAAAATCTGTTAATCTACCTAAAATTCAGTGAGCTCCTAATTTCCTGTTTGGGCTGACAACAGACTGCCTCTATATCCACTTGACCTCCAGAAGATTTACCCCCCTTCGTGACCAGTTTATTTTTTGCAATATAGCACTTAGTTACTTTAACTGACAACTGCGTTGTCGTTGCGACCTTGTACCCAAATAAAATGTATGTCCTATTTTTTTTTTCACAAATAGAGCTTTCTTTTGGTGGTATTTGATCACCTCTATGCGTTTTTTATTTTTTGTGTTATAAACAAAAAAATACTGACAATTTTGAAAAAAACTAACAGTTTTTACTTTTTGCTATAAAACATATCCAATAAAAAAAAATGTAAAAAATCTAATTTCTTCATAAATTCAGACCAATATGTTTAATAGGGATGAGCCAAATGTTCGAGTCGAACGTAAGTTCGAGACGATCATCGGTGTTCGCCTGTTTGCCGAACAGCGAACAATATGTGGTGTTCACGGCAAATTCGAACAAAAAAAAGTGTCAAAAATGGTAAAAAAGACAAGAGACAGCTTGGGACAAGCCCAACAGAACGAAAAAGAAAAAAAAAGCCCCAACCGTTCCGCCTCCGTGGGAGGCTCCCGCCGACTAACACTTCTTCTCTGTGACAGTTCTTATATAGCAGGGCCCTCAGCTATATAAGAACTGTCACAGAGAAGAAGCGGGCATTTTTATTATTTTATTTTTTAATAAAGGACTTGTCCCAAGCTGTCCCTTGTCTTTTTTACCATTTTTGACACTTTTTTGTGAAATGTTAGGGCTACAATGTACCCCTTACCAATTCACATGGGGGGAGGCAGGAATCTTGGGGTCCCATTGTTAAAGGGGGCTTCCAGATTCCAATAAGCCCCCCGCCCACATACCCCCACAACCACCGGGCAAGGGTTGTGGGGATGAGGCCTTTGTCCCCATCAACATGGCGACAAGGTGCTTTGGGGTCAGACCCCAAAGCAGCCTCCCCATGTTGTCTGGTATAGATTTAGGGGTGCCCCTATGCCATTTTTTTTTATTTGGCTCGGGGTTCCCCTTAATTTCCATATCAGACCTAAAGGGCCTGTTATGGATTTTAGGGAGACCCGACACATTTTTTTCTAAACTTTGATTCGGAGTTCCCCTTAATATTCATACCAGACCCAAAGGGCCTGGTAATGGACTTTCACTTTAAGCATTAAAAAAAATCACTGCTCCCGAAAAAAACACTTTTTATGACAATAACCTGCATATAAGCCTTTAAAATGAGAACTTTTGATTTTTCATGTTTGTGTCCCATAGACTTTAATGGTGTTTGTGTGTTCTTCCAAATTTTTTGCCTGTTCGGCTCATCCCTAATGTTTACATATGCTACATATTTTTGGTGAAAAATCCCAATAAGCGTATATTAATTGGTTTGTGCAAGAGCTATATCGTCTAAAAACTATGGGATACAGTGCCTTGAAAAAGTATTCATAACCCTTGACATTTTCCACATTTTGTCATGTTACAACTAAGAATGTAAATGTAATTAATTGGGATTTTATGTGATAGACCAACACAAAGTGGTGCGTAATTGTATAGTGGAAGGAAAATGATAAATGGTTTTGATTTTTTTTTACAAATAAATATGTGAAAAGTGTGGGGTACATTTGTATTCAGCCCCCTTTACTCTGATACCCCTAACTAAAATCTAGTGGAACCAATTGCCTTCAGAAGTCACCTAATTAGTAAATAGAGTCCACCTGTGTGTAAATGATTGTAAATTATTCTCAGTATAAATACAGCTATTTTCTTCAGCAGGGACAGGAAAGCTGGTCAGAGTTGATGGTAAACTGGATGGAGCCAAATACAGGACAATCCTATGCCGTGTACACACAAGCGTTTTTTCCGTCTGAATAAATTCTGAAGATTTCTCTGACGGAATACATATGGTCACACCAAAATCTGACCGTCAAGAACACGGTGATGTACAGCACATACGACGGGACTAGAAAAAGTAAGTTCAATAGCCAAGAGACAATAGCTTCCATCTCGTACTTGCTTCAGAGCATGTGTTGTTTTTGGTACGTCGGAACAGCATACAGACGAGCGGTTTTCCCTCTAGGAATTGGTTCCATCTGAAAAATTTTGAAATGTTCTCTTTCTAGGTCCGTGAGAATTTTCAAAGTAAAAAGTCCGATGGGGCATACACACGATCGGGATATATACGATGAAAAGCTCCCGTCTGACTTTTTCTGTCGGAAATTCCGCTCGTGTTCACGGGGCATTAGAAGAAAACCTGTTAGAGTCTACAAAAGTCTTGAGACTGGGGCAGAGGTTCACCTTCCAGCAGGACAATGACCCTAAGCACACAGCCAGAGCTACAATGGAATAGCTTAGATCAAACCATATTCATGTGTTAAAATGACCCAGTCAAAGTCCAGACCTAAATCCAATTGAGAATCTGTGGCAAGACTTGAAAAGTGCTGTTCATGGGACCATACAATCTGACAGAGCTTGAGCTATTTTTCAAAGTAGAATGGACAAAAATGTCACACTCTAGATGTGCAAAGCTGGTAGAGACACATCCGAAAAGACTTGCAGTTGTAATTGCAGCGGAAGGTGATTCTACAAAGTATGGACTCAGGGGGACTGAATACAAATGCACGCCACACTTTTCAGACATTTATTTGTAAAAAAAATTAAAAACCTTCCACTTCACAATTATGTGCCACTTTATGTTGGTCTATCATATAAAATCCCAATAAAATACATTTACATTTTTGGTTGTAACATGACAAAATGTGGAAAATTTCAAGGGGTATGCATACTTTTTCAAGGCACTGTATATTTATGGAATTTTTATTTATGTTATACTTTTTACTAGTAATGGCAGAGATCAGCGACTTATAATGGGACTTCAAAATTGCGAAGTACAAGTTGGGACTTTAAATGAGGCATGTGAAAACAATGAGATGATTGGTCAACATATAGTATATTTGTTGACATATAAACGTGATAACATAATTCAATTTCATACATACATAAGTAAAAATAATTTCATCTACCGTATTTGCCGGCGTATAAGACGACTGGGCGTATAAGACGGCCCCCTATTTTTCAAGTGAAAACATAGGTTTTGGGCAATACTCGCGGTATAAGACTACTCCCCTTCTGAGGCAACACCATTTTAAAAAAACGTTAGAACGATTAAAAAATACAAAGCAAGAATGCCAACTACTCATACGCGATGCTGTGTTATGTCATAAAGTAAATCAAACAATAATAACACAAACAGAGATGTATAGTAGTAGGAGATCAGTGAATGGATTTACCCAGGGAAGTATGGTGAGCGGTGTATTATTTTAATGAATACAACGCCTGCTTGGATTGGCAGAGGCTGTAGCATCACCAGCCCTTGCCTCTCTCTCTCTCTCTCTCTCTCTCTCAAAGCCAATCCGAGAAGGCTACTCTATGTAGCCTGCTTGGATTGGCAGAGGTTGTTACTCCAATCCAAGCAGGCTCTGTATTCATTAATAGAATACATTGCTCGCCAGGATTGGCTCAACGGCGTATACTGTTTGTAGTTAAAACCACATACAGTATTAGCAGACATCTGGGGGCTGACATCCATCGGGCAGCATTGTATACCTGTATACCCGGCGTATAAGACGACCCCCGATTTTTGGGCATTTTTTTTAAGTGTAAAAGGTAGTCTTATACGCCAGCAAATACAGTATATACACACCCATGAAACATTATATACATGATATCAAAATGACAGCAGTATTGATTATTATGAGAAATAAAAAAGTTGTATCTCTGCGATGTGGTGACACAGATAAGTAATATACCAAATTTATAAATAATCTTAAGAAAAAATGTAAAGTAAATGAACAGTGACGAGATGAGAATACTGTGTTATAAATGGGCAGTGCATTGAAATAAAGTCCAAAAAAGTGTTAAAGTGAAAAATGCAAAAAAAAAAAGGTCCAATCTTGTGGATGGAAATCAACAATAAAAAACCAATGTAGTGAAAAATATAGATTTAAATGCACAGTCCCATGATAGGATCAACAATATCAAATTATTGGTGAAAACACAATAGTTCAGTGCAAAGTTGTGCACAAAAATTTGGCGGTGACCTGAAAAGTGAAGATGTGATCCAGTACAGTGTTCCAGAATCACCCACGGCACCCCTGTGAAATGGACACTCACCGGAAAAGCTGGCTGCTGTTACAGCAGCAAACACTCACTCAGTGTAGATCTGTGCCATCTGTTGTGAGGAATGCTGTTCAGCAACTTACACCATCCAGATGTAGCTGTGGTAAATAAAGCTCACCAGGAGCCAGATGAAGTCTCCATAGTGCAGTATTTATTGGAATTGTATGTTAAAAGCCAAAATAAAATGAATCATAAAAACATATGGCAATGTGCCCCTGCCAACTCGGTATCGGACAGTGGCCTGAAGTCAGCACTAGTGTCTGCTCCCCTAAGATTTTCATCCAATAGCATGTTATCAAGGGGTCCTGATAACGTCTTATTGGATGAAAAACTTTGGGGAGCAGACACTAGTGCTGACTTCAGGCCACTATCTGATACCGGGTCGGCAATGGCACCCATTGTCAACATGAAAGTCCTTCAGCCAAAGTTTATGAAAAATCTTAATGTGGGTGTGCTTCACTCCAACAAACAGTGGAAGCAAAAGACAGATAGGTTCTCACCTTATAACAGGGCTCTTTCAAATTTCTTTGGTAACATTACACCTTTTCCCCTTTAAGAGCCAGGATCAGCTCAGTACACTGGCATACTGTTATCTCTTCAATACACAGTTGTCTCTATAATAAATCACAATGTCCATAAAAGGAAACAAAAAAAAGAAACAGATAGTGTTCTCTTTATATAAACAATGAATGTCTTTAATCTCTGCTTATTTCTTCTTTATTTTATCTCCCTCAAAGACAGTGTTCACAAGCTAAACCACACTATTGATGCAGAGTAGGATGGAACCCGCTTCTGGCTGCTCCTCACAGAGTCCAGGTGTCAGCTGCAGCACTCACTCATAATGATCCACCCTACACGTTACGTCAAATTGTTTATTTCAAGGGAGTCAATTATTGGTGAGTGCGAAAATTTTTGATTTAAAACTGATTGCTAACGCTGCACTGAAAATCCCAAGCTGTGTTGCCTACTTGACTACACAACACCACCTATCCTCTACCTTCCTCTTTCCCACTCCACACGCAGTGGCGGAATTATAGGGGTCGCCAAGATCGCCATGGCGATCGAGCCCCTTGCTGCAGGGGGCCCTCAGGCCCCCTGTACTCTTCCGTAGGAGGGGAGGCTGAGAGGAGCTCCTCTATCATCAGCCGAACTGAAATCGGCTCTGTGCGGGAGCTCCTCACATTAGGGTAAAGTGTGTGCTCTTTGTCTCCCCCTACAGTGCAGTACCCAGCAGGAAGAGCCAAGGTACTGTAAATGTCTGCCGTTTTTTTTAGCTAGCTACTGCATTTGTGTTTATATGTGTGTGTGTGTGAGCATGCTTGTATGTGTGTGTGTGAGAGCATGCTTGTATGTGTGTGTGTGAGCATGCTTGTATGTGAGTGTGTGAGCATGCTTGTATGTGAGTGTGTGAGCATGCTTGTATGTGCGTGTGTGAGCATGCTTGTATGTGAGTGTGTGAGCATGCTTGTATGTGAGTGTGTGAGCATGCTTTATGTGCGTGTGTGAGCATGCTTGTATGTGCGTGTGTGAGCATGCATGTATGTGTGTGTGTGTGAGCATGCTTGTATGTGTGGGAACATGCTTGTATGTGTGTATGTGCGTGTGTGAGCATGCTTGTATGTGCGTGTGTGAGCATGCTTGTATGTGCGTGTGTGAGCATGCATGTATGTGTGTGTGTGTGAGTATGCTTGTATGTGTGTGTGTGTGTGTGTGTGTGAGCATGCTTGTATGTGTGTGTGTGAGCATGCGTGTGTGTAAGCATGCATGTATGTGTGTGTGTGTGAGCATGCATGTGTGTGAGCATGCATGTATGTGTGTGTGTGAGCATGCATGTGTGTGTAAGCATGTATGTGTGTGAGCATGTATGTATGTGTGTGTGTGTGTGTGTGTTCATATATGTATGTGTATGTATGCATGTTTGTGTGCGCATGTATGTGAGTGTGCATGTATGCATATGTATGTATGTGAATGTGCATGTGTTTATCAGTGGCGGTGCATCCAAAAGGGTGCACAGGTGCCACCCCCTCTCTCCAGCCACACCCTCTATGACCAATGGATAGATTCATGCATAGTATAGCATGAATCTATCCATGGCCACCGCTGGCACCCCCATATTTAGGTGTCTGGTCCCTTTTGGGGTGTCGGGTGCCTGAATTACAGCGGCGGGGGGTGTTTTTGCAGCACCTGATTAGAGCCATGGGCTCTAATAGGCTTCAAAATAGGTGAACTGCGAGCGCCATGCTTGATGCTCGCAGTCTACCCAGGTGTGATAGAAAAGTGAATTAATATTCACTTTCCTAACACTGAACCGCCTCCCCACCAATCAGGTGTGCGGGTCTGTTACCCATCACCTGATTGGCTGAAACGATAGGCGCAGCTATTGGACGCCTATCAGGAGGAGAGGACAGGAGATGAGGATGGCAGGAGATGCATGGAGGACCCCGCTCATGGCCGTTACCCGCTGCCCCACACAGACAAGGTAAGTGGCGGGCAGACAGCGAGCGGGTGGTGGGGATTCACAGTGGCAGCATTTGATGGGCACAGTGGCAGCATTTGTTGGGTACACTGGCAGCATTTGATGGGCACAGCGGTGGCATTTGATGATGGGCACAGCGGCAGAGTTTGATGGGCACAGAGGCAGAGTTTGATGGGCACAGTGGTGACATTTGATGGTACAGTGGTGGCGTTTGATGGGCACAGTGGCTTTAATTGATGTTTTTTAAATCGGTTCCTTTATATGCGGCCACCCACTTGGGACTGGGCCCTGGTGTTCCACCATCGGGCTCGGAGAAAAGAGCCCTGTCCGGAGGTCGGGGGGGGGGGGGCCCTCCAAGGTTTCCTGCATTGGGGCCCTGAAGGTTCTAGTTACGCCACTGTCCACACGCATACATTTTTTCCTAGCAAAGCTGTCTTGACTCCCATGACACTGCGCTAGTAGTGAGCCTATATAGATTGTAACTGAGCTCACTCAGTAACTAGCTACCTCTGCAAGAATTTTACAAGCCTGCGGCACTCACAAAATAAAGAGCATCTTGGCCCTATTCTTTAAGGAGAATTACCACTCTGTCCTACATTTACAGAACAATAATGCAGAATGCAACACCGCCGTCATCACGTCAGCACATCCACCCGGAGGAGATCAGAAGAAGAGAACATGCACTATGTGTCTTGCCTGGAGACAGTCGGAAAAGGTAACATAGATTGGCTAGCAGTTTGGAGCCACACAGATAGGGCATCTTCATGGCCACACTGCAGCTTGTTTTTCCTTCCTGGCCTTTGATGAACATCAGAGAGAGAGGGGAAGGATGGTGACTGGCCACAATGCACTACAATGACTTAGGCATGCAGAGCCTGGGAAAAAGGGGAACTAGGAGTGGGCAGTGCTGTGCTTAATAGCAGTCAGAACCCCTGGGGGACATATGGAGGGAAATTAATAAATGTGCTCCAGTGGATTCAGTGGATGGATGGATCCACTGGCTCACCATTCAGTGGATGATGAGCCAGGACAGAGACTGTGTTCATACTCATTGATGAGAGGTGTACAGTGTCGCAATAGAGGGAGAGTACTGGGGAACAAAATTCAACACAAAGGAAGAAGGAAGTGCAGCCTATACATCATCCACCTCAACCCAGCCAGCAGGAACCACCATCAGAGGACCAACTGCATCT
This sequence comes from Lithobates pipiens, assembly GCF_037356315.1. Lineage (NCBI taxonomy): Eukaryota > Metazoa > Chordata > Amphibia > Anura > Ranidae > Lithobates > Lithobates pipiens. The sequence continues at coordinate 229,639,429 of NW_027507790.1, forward strand.
GTGAGGACATCTGCCAGATGCCAAAATGGAGAGTGGCCTTTGGCCAGCCTTGTATGTGTTAAACTTTGCTTACACTTGCTGGAATTTTACTGTCACTGGCAAAGCCTTAGTTTAATGGGTTCACCACATCCCCTCATGGTCAGTATTGTGTACCATTTGTGAAAATACCTTTATCCTTGTGGGTTACAAACAACTTTATTTGAAGGTTGAGCAGTCCACTTAGTGTATAAAGAGTGCAGTTAGGCTCCAACAGTTGGCTCAATCCTTTTTGATACATATCAGATATATTTGCTGCATTGGTTGTTAATTTATTACTATTTGCAGTGCAGTTTTCCACTTGCCTGGTGCTTTTAAGGCAAGGCCTTTCATGGGCGTTAAAAAGAATGCACCTATTCATCTCATTGTAGTTTTTCACAAAGTTGCTGTTATTGAACTGTTGCCCTTGTTATTGTCCAATCCACTTACCAGATATTTCCGTGCCTATATTTTAATAAAGCCCAAGAACTCAACATTTCTATCAGTTTCATCAGAGTTCATTGCTACAGTAGTAACAAAATACGATGGTGGAGTGCATCCAGAAGGGGTTGATTAGGGAGGCTTAGCCCAAAATTGAACTTTAAAGTTCAAGTTTCCTGTCACTGGCCAAAACAAACTATTCCCAAAATTAAGTTATTTGGTCACTGTGATCACTGTATCATACTGTAGTACAATCAGCTACATATAGTGTTCCGCAGCAGTACAGGTGGCGTCCCATTCAAATCTTAATCAAATCTGGCTAATTGAAGTGCCATTCACAGGAAGTCTTGTATTGGGCTTTCATTTGGTGGTAAATGGTAGTAGATAGCTCCTTATTTTTTGGCTCAAAATTGTAAAAAAAAAAAACATTTTTTTAAATGTAACTGTATATTTCTTGCTACTACTAAAACCTACCACCAAAGAACAACCCAAAATGATCATAGCGAAACCACATATGTGTATGCTACTGTTGTTTGCACCTGTAGGAGAGTCCAGAAACAATGGTGCACATTTTCCTTTTTTTATTATCCTGCCTAAAACACAACAACACTGATACTAATTATAAAAAAATCCTGTCTGAAAAATACTAACCCTAACCTTTGATCTTGACCTTTGACCCTGACCCAAACACTATCCCTGGGGCTGACCTAGATTAAATCTTGATCTAGGCGGGTTTTTCTTAATTATTATTACGATCTTTTATTTTTGTACACACACTTTTTTTTCTATCTCTGCAAGGGCAGAGAATGCAATGTATTTGTCTCGTCCATTCACAGAGACAGAAAACACAGGGGTGGGCTCCACAGTGACTAATCACTGTGAAAGCCAATCAGAGGCTATCACAGTGATCAGGTGACCTGGAATTGGATGTCTCTGTTAGGAGATATGCAGCCACACAAAAAAAGCCTAGTGCGGTAGGGATGCATATTTGCATAATGTTCGGCATGAAAGGGTTAAAACAGCTGCTCCTCACTGAACGGAATTTTAAATTTTTTTTACACCTGGTAGATGTCCCTCAGGCCAGTGCCCAACTGCCTATAAACCGCTGACAAAAAAATGAGTACACCTCTAAGTGAAAATGTCCAAATTGGGCCCAAAGTATCAATATTTGGTGTGGCCAGCATTATTTTCCAGCACTGCCTTAACCCTCTTGGGCACGGAGTTCACCAGAGCTTCACAGGTTGCCACTGGAGTCCTCTTCCACTCCTCCATGACAACACCACGGAGCTGGTGGATGTTAGAGGACTTGCACCCTCCCCCCCACCTTCCGTTTGAGGATGCCCCACAGATGCTCAATAGGGTTTAGGTCTGGAGATATGCTTGCCAGTCCATCACCTTTAACCTCAGCTTCTTTAGCAAGGCAGTGGTCGACTTGGAGGTGTGTTTGGGGTCGTTATGTTGGAATACTGCCCTATGGCCCATTCTCCAATCATGCTCTGCTTCAGAAAGTCACAGTACCTGTTGGCATTCATGGTTCCCTCAATAAATTGTAGCTCCCCAGTGCCGGCAGCACTCATGCAGCCTCAGACCATGACACTCCCACCACCATACTTGACTGTATGCAAAACACACTTGTCTTTGTACTCCTCACCTGGTTGCCGCCACACACACTTGGCATCATCAGAACCAAATACGTTTATCTTGGTCTCCAGTAATCCATGTCCTTAGTCTGCTTGTCTTCAGACAACTCTTCGCGGGCTTTCTTGTGCATCATCTTTAAAAGAGGCTTCCTTCTGGGATGACAGGCATACAGACCAATTTGATGCTGTGTGCGGTGTATGGTCTGAGCACTGACATTCTGACCCTCACCCCCCCCCCCCCCCACCCCTTCAAACTCTGCAGCAATGCTGGCAGCATTCATACCTCTATTTCCCCAAAACAACGTCTGGATATGACGCTGAGCGCATGCACTTAACTTCTATGGTCGACCATGGCGAGGCCTGTTCTGTGTGGAACCTCTCCAGTTAAACCATTGTATGGTCTTGGCCACCATGCTGCCACTCAGTTTCAGGTTCTTAGCAATCTTCTTATAGCCTAGGCCATCTTTATGTAGAGCAACAATTTTTTTTTTAGATCTTTAGAGAGTTCTTTTCCATGAGGTGTCATGTTGAACTTCCAGTAACCAGTATGAGAACATTAACACCAGATTTAACACACCTGCTCCCCATTCACACCTGAGACCTTGTAACACTATCACATGACACTGGAGAGGGAAAATGGCTAATTGGGCCCAATTTGGAAATTTTCACTTAGGGGTGTACTCTCTTTTGTTGCCAGCGATTCAGACATTAATGGCTGTGTGTTGAGTTATTTTGAGGGGAAAGAAAATGTATACTATTTTACAAGCTGTACACTCACTACTTTACATTGGAGCAAAGGGGGTTATTTACGAAAGGAAAATCCACTTTGCACTGCAAGTGCACTTGGAAGTTCAGTTTCTCTAAATCTAAGGGGTAGATCTGAAATGAGTGGAAGCTCTGCTGATTTTATCATCCAATCATGTGCAAGCTAAAATGCTGTTTTTTATTTTCCTTGCATGTCCCCCTCGAATCTACAGTGACTTTACTTCCAAGTGTACTTTCAGTGCACTTTCAAGTGCAATTGCAGTGCAAAGTGGATTTTCCTTTAGTAAATAACCCCCAAAGTGTCATTTCTTCAGTGTTGTCACATGAAAAGATATAATAAAATATTTACAAAAATGTACTCACTTTTGTGAGATACTGTAAATACATTAAAGACATACAGTACTAAAAGGAATGCTAGGTGACTCATCAACAGATCAGTGTGCAATATTACGTTAAGTATTTCTTGTTAGTTCAGGGTATAACTTAAAGTGGTTGTAAACCCTTGCAAACCACTTTGACCTACAGGTAAGCCTAGATTAAGGCTTACCTGTAGGTCTAAGAAATATCTTCTAAACCTATATGGTTTAGGAGATATTTGCCCGAAAACGGGCACTGCTGTCTATGGCGCATGCGCCGTAGACAGCGGCGCGCAGGCGCACTGAGCGCGGCATTCTCAACGACGGAGCTGCCACGCGTGTCGGCTCCCATGCGCATGCGTGGGAGTGATGTCATTGTGGCTTCGCCGAATGACAGCGGCGGAGCTGCGAGACCCCACCAAGAAGATGGATACGGCGGACTACAGGGGACAGCGGCGACTTCGCTGGCTCCTGTGTCAGGTAAGTGACACATAATGGACTACTATGCATCGCTTTGCCTTTGTGGGGAATGAAAGAGGAAGTAAACTCATCAGGGTTTACTTCCTCTTTAAGCTGTCTTCTTCTTATTAGATGTTTAATATACAGTGATGCAGTAGCATTTCTCTAAGTAAAGAACACATCACTATATAACATTACTCTGTACAAAAAGTACTTAAAGGGTATGTCAAGCCAAACACTTTTCATCTCATTTTGGATCAGGTGGGGAAGCTGTGAACACCTGTCAGGTTTGTACTGCTATGTGGGGCTCTACTATAACCTGACGGGGATTCTAACTATTCCCAATGCCTTCCAAAATGTAAGCTTCAGATACTGCGTGGTATGGTAATATTCCAGTTTGGAACAATGGAAGTACTGTATGTAGATTCCATACCTGTGGGATCCTCATGAAAGCTGGGGCTCACTGTAGTAGCATGATTGCCACTAGCTTCAGGGGTTGTGACATCAAAGTCCCACTTTGTCCAATCAGAGGACCATTTTCATTCATTGAGAAAATGCTAAGTTTTCCCTGAATGGCACCATGCCAAGTGGCATGTGTTCACAATGCAGCAGGACAGCCACTTGGGATAGGATGAGAATCACTGCCTACTACAAGGATTTCCAGCTTCCATTAGGATCCCACAAGTATGGCTCATACCAGGTGAGTCTAAAAAGTTTGATGAATGGTCCGATAGCTTAATGACAACATGGGCCAGGTGTGTGTGCATGCACATGCCTATCCAGAGACACTTCGAGAAGTGGCACCTAGCGTGGAATACATGTGACCATCAGGGAAAACCCGCTGCGGAGAGTAGAACATAGTCAGTGTGAGAGGTAGGGTCAATGGAGCAACAAATTTTGAAACGGATGCTATGATGCATCTGCCGTGTTTGGCCAGAGTTGAACAGGACTGGACAGTGGATGCTGCTGCATGATTATGTGCCTGTGCACTGTGTGATCCGTGTGTGCCAATTCTTGGCTCAGCGCGGCATACCTGTTCTTGATCATCCACTGTACTCCCCTGATCTGGCACCTGTAGTCTTTTTCCTGTTTCCCCGTCGGAAGAGCGTCATGAAAGTCGCACGCTTTGTGGAAGGTGGTGGCAATCCAAAAATGTGTGATAGTGGTTCTGCAATTGATTCCTAAAGAGGTCTTTACTGACAGCTTATAGAAACTTTGTGAACGTTTCCAAAAGTGTGTTTTGAAGGATGACCATTATTTTGAAGACCAATAAAGGTAAATTGTTTGTATTTTCCGTTTTGTTTGTTTTATGATAGCATTCACCAAACTTTTTAGACACACCTCACACAACACTTACATTGGTCCAAACTGGATACATATAATATCTGGGGACTGTTAAACAGGCTAAATATAGAACATAGTACATTATAAATTCTGGTCAAACCAGTTATGTCTGTGGTATACTCAACCCTTAGTAACCACTAAAAATACTCTGATTTCAACAGCCTGTTTGCACTAGGAATCAGGGCTGGTACAAGGATTTTTGACACCCTAGGCGAAACCTCATTTTGATACCCCCATTGGCCCCCACCCCTGACTCCACCCTCTTTTCCCTGCTCATGTAAACCCCACATTTTTAATGAAGTGCCCATTAAATGCAGCCTCACCAGCGCCCATCAATTCAGCCTACCAGATTCCATCAATGCAGCCTCACCAGCGGCCATCAATTCAGCCTACCAGATCCCATCAATGCAGCCTCACCAGCACCCATCAAATGCAGCCTCACCAGCGGCCATCAATTCAGCCTACCAGAGCCCATCAATTTAGCCTACCAGAGACCATCAATGCAGCCTCACCAGCACCCATCAAATTCAGCCTCACCAGCGCCCATCAATGCAACCTCACCAGCCCCCATCAAATGCAGCCTACCAGCACCCATCAATTCAGCCTACCATTGCCCATCAATGAATGTTTGCTTGCAACCATTCATTCGGGAGTTGGTACACAGATACAGTCCTCAGCTGCTGTGCCTCTAACACCATGTGCGAATGGAGCGGTGTCTGCCTGCTGATGCTGAGACTCAGTTGCTTACTGCAGAGAGAAGAGAGTAGGAACACCAGTGGCCGGGCGCCCTAGGCAGCAGAGTGACCTAGGCAGCTTCCTAGTTTGCCTAGTGGTAGCCCCGGCCCTGCTAGGAATAATGGAGAGGTAGTGCCTCCGAAATGAGCCAGAGTCTTATAAATTGGATTCAAATAATGGGTGTCACAGCGATCGTGCTCCATTAATAATTTCACACATTGAATCAGAGAGGTCTTGCTTGTGGTTAACAGTCATAATGCCAGAGATCTCACATCTAAATGCTCAGTCCATGTTCAGATGCTCCAGAGTTAAATAAAAAGTGAGTGAATAATGGTTCCTGAAATGATGAGGATGTATGTTTTGCTTCTCGTGATGTTGTCAGGCAGCCAGTGCTGCTGAATTACCAATTAGGCAGAATAGACAACAGCCTAGGGGCCCCACGCCATTTAAGGGCCCTGCAACAACAGATCAAAATAATATTGATTTGATCTTGAAAGAAAATTACATTGAAGCTTTCTTAAAATGTCTACAAAAGATAGAAAAAAATGAATCAACTCAAAGAAACAAAAAGTTCTCTATACTATAGAGAAAATACTGTAAGTACCCAATAACAACATAAAGTACATAAACCACAGACATCAGGTTCTCATTACAATTTGTCATTGAAAAGCTCATCTTCTTTCAGCTGTCAGTAAAATATTTTGGTGCAGCATGCGTAGGTGTAAAGTACATAGTGATGGTCATCTCCATCGTCGTCGTGCACACTTCAGTTCAATGTTATCCTACATTGAGGCACACATGACAGTGGAGAGGTGAGTGCAAAGCAGCTTTGAGGAACGTTTTTAAAATAAAATAATCAAATGTGCTCATTGGTATGTGGCTGGGGGGGCCATGAAATTTTACCCAGAGATACGTTTTTCAATATGTTTTTGTTTTGTCTTTTTTTTTTTATATATTTACTGTATATAAAATCTTACATTTTTAGATTGCCATTGAATAGAAAGTGCACTCATAACACTGGTTTGCAAAGCCTTATGAGCACCCTAAATGGAAGTCTTATGCCGTGTACACACGATCGGAATTTTGTTTGGAAAAAGCTCTGATGGTTTTCACGACGGAATTCCGATGGGATTTCACTCAAGCTGTCTTGCATACACACGGTCACACCAAATTCTGACCGTCAGGAACATGGTGACATACAGCACGTACGACGGGCCTAGAAAAAGGAAGTTCAATATCCAGTAGCCAGTAGCTTCGATCTCATAGTTGAATCTGAGCACGCGTGAGTTTTTGCGCATCGGAATTGCATACACACGATCGGAATTTCCAATAGAAAGTTTTTCCGAGGAAAAATTGAGAACCTGCTCTCAAATTTTTGCTGGAGGGAATTCGGCCAGCTAAATTCCAATGGAGCATGCACACAGGCGCATTTTCCGATGAAAAACTGTCATCTGTCTTTTGCTGGCCGAAATTTCCGATTGCGTGTACGCGGCATTAAAGGAATGAGGAGAAAGGGCATAAATCACTTCTTTGTAACCAATTTTTTTTTTTAAACAAGATATTTAAATTTAAAAAAGTTATGTAGATCTAATCTGCTGGAAACAGAAAATTTTAAATGTTAATATAGTAAATTTCAAAATTACTTGACTAAAAAAACTAAAATTTTAAAATTTTAATGATACAATGTATTCTTATCCTGGAATTTATAAATACATTTTACAACACTACTATGCATTGCCTTTAACAAATGTAATACGGTAATATTTATACGCGGGGCCATGTATATTACTAATTACGGTTTGCTACATGACCTTGTATCTTGGTTACAGGATACCTTTAAGCCGCCGAGGCTTGTTTTGTACCTTTCACTATTCATTACCTTGGCGTTAAGAAAAAAATAAACAATAAAATCCTCTTAAAAGAAAAAAAAAAAAAAAAAACAATAATTATAGCTTAAGTGAAAATAGAGAAAGCAGCAGACATTTGCTTAAAAAAGGCTATCACTTGGTATGAGTCATTCCTTCCAAAGAACAGTGTGTTCAGCTGTAGTTTTCTCTCTTTTTATTTCCAAGCTTTTTTTTTTTAATTCCAGGTCGTCTTGTGTAGGATTAGCGAATGTCATTGTAACTAAACAAGAAAATTTTGAGATGCTGCCAGCAACAACCTTAGCAAAGTTCTCGAAAAAAAATATATAAAAGAATAATCACTGGGGTTGGGGAGGGGGTATGAAGGCAGCCCCCAGTTTATATTTGCATGTGTATGGAAATATAGCACGTTTATAAGTCTACAAGTGTCTAGGCTGCCATATATACGTGTTGACGCTAATACAGAATTCTATGTCCTTCTAAAGCAGGGGTGTCCAAACTTTTTGAAAGAGGGACAGATTTGAGGAAGTTAACATGCGTGAGGGCTGACCATTTTGCCTGACATTCTTTGAACCATTAAAAGTGTGTTTCGTCCGAGCACTAATACACGGCCCAAGAAGAATTCTCTTGCCTTTGTGCTGTGTGTGGTGAAGAGATGAGCTCGGGTGCGTTATTTGGCTATACTGTATTTATCGGCGCACCATCACTTTAAGAGGGAAGTGTCAGGAAAATACTTAAATTTTAAATAAGGAACTGTGAAGCAAAATAAGGGTCAGTCCCCATCAATGCAGCCTAATCAGTGCCCATCTGCAGCCCCACCATTGTCATGAATGCAGCCCCACCGTTGACCTGAATGCAGCATCACCGTTGCCATGAATGCAGCCCTACTGTTGACCTGAATGCAGCCCCACCATTGCCATGAATGCAGCCCTATGGCTGCCATGAATGCAGCCCTACCGTTGCCATGAATGCAGCCCCACCGTTGCCATGAATGCAGCCCCACCATTGCCATGAATACAGCCTCACCATTGCCATGAATGCGGCCTCATTGTTGCCCTGAATGCAGCCCCACCATTGCCATGAATGCAGCCCACCATTGCCATAAATGCAGCCCCACCGTTGCCATGAATGCAGAGCAGCCTCACTCTTGCCATGAATGCAGCCCCACTGTTGCCATGAATGCAGCGCAGCCCCACCATTGCCATGAATGCAGCCTCACCGTTGCCATGAATGCATCCCCTCCGTTGCCATGAGTGCAGCGCAGCCCCACCGTTGCCATGAATGCAGCCTCAACATTGCCATGAATGCAGCCCTACCATTGCCATGAATGCAGCCCTACCGTTGCCATGAATGCAGCCCCACCGTTGCCATGAATGCAGCCCCACCATTGCCATGAATGCAGCCCTACCATTGCCATGAATGCAGCCCTACCGTTGCCATGAATGCAGCCCCACCGTTGCCATGAATGCAGCCCCACCATTGCCATGAATGCAGCCTCACTGTTGCCATGAATGCAGCCTCACTGTTGCCCTGAATGCAGCCCCACCATTGCCATGAATGCAGCCCACCATTGCCATGAATGCAGCCCCACCGTTGCCATGAATGCAGAGCAGCCTCACCGTTGCCATGAATGCAGCCCCACTGTTGACATGAATGCAGCGCAGCCCCACCATTGCCATGAATGCAGCCTCACCGTTACCATGGATGCATCCCCTCCATTGCCATGAATGCAGCGCAGCCCCACCATTGCCATGAATGCAGCCTCACCGTTGCCATGAATGCATCCCCTCCGTTGCAATGAATGCAGCCTCACTGTTGCCATGAATGCAGCCCCACCATTGCCATGAATGCATACCCACCATTGCCATGAATGCAGACCCACCGTTGCCATGAATGCAGACCCACCGTTGCCATGAATGCAGACCCACCATAGCCATGAATGCAGTCCCACCGTTGCCATGAATGCAGACCCACCGTTGCCATGAATGCAGACCCACCATAGCCATGAATGCAGTCCCACCGTTGCCATGAATGCAGCGCAGCCCCACCGTTGCCATGAATGCAGCCTCACCGTTGCCATGAATACAGCCTCACCATTGCCATGAATGCAGCCCCACCATTGTCATGAATGTAGCCTCACCATTGCCATGAATGCAGACCCACCATTGCCATGAATGCAACCTCACCGTTGCAATGAATGCATCCTCTCCATTGCCATGAATGCAGCCTCACCGTTCCCATGAATGCAGCCCCACCATTGCCATGAATGCAGACCCACCATTGCCATAAATGCAGACCCACCGTTGCCATGAATGCAGCCCCACCGTTGCCATGAATGCAGCCCCACCATTGCCCTGAATGCAGCCTCACCGTTGCCATGAATGCAGCCCCACCGTTGCAATGAATCCAGCGCAGCCCCACCGTTGCCATGAAAGCAGCCTCACTGTTGCCATGAATGCAGCCCCACCGATGGCATGAATGCAGCCCCACCATTGCCATGAATGCAGACCCACCGTTGCCATGAATGCAGCCCCACCATTGCCCTGAATGCAGCCTCACCGTTGCCATGAATGCAGCCCCACCGGTGCCATGAATGCAGCGCAGCCCCACCGTTGCCATGAATGCAGCCTCACTGTTGCCATGAATGCAGCCCCACCGATAGCATGAATGCAGCCCCACCGTTGCCCTGAATGCAGCCCCACCGTTGGCATGAATGCAGCCTCACTGTTGCCATGAATGCAGACCCACCATTGCCACGAATGCAGCCCCACCGTTGCCCTGAATGCAGCCTCACTGTTGCCATGAATGCAGACCCACAGTTGCCATGAATACAGACCCACCGTTGCCATGAATGCAGACCTACCGTTGCCATGAATGCAGACCCACCGTTTCCATGAATGCAGCCTCAACGTTGCCATGAATGCAGACCCACCGTTGCCATGAATGCAGCCCCACCGTTGCCATGAATGCAGACCCACCATTTCCATGAATGCATCCTTACCATTGCCATAAATGCAGCCTGATTGATGCCAATATGCAACCTTGGATAGGACAGGGTGGGGGTGGGACGAGCACAGACAAATTACATACAGCAGAATTTGTTTTCTTGGCAGCCTCTTTAATACGAAGTCCCACCTCCTGGACAGAACAGTGGTCCAATGGCAATGCAGGAGCCTGGACTTCCTATTACAGAGGCCACCGTGCAAACAAGAAATTCACATGTATGTACTCGGGGATTCGTTGGGGACCACAAAAGATATGCGTGTCCAAATTAACAGGTGGGACATTCTAAACCAGAACACGGGCCACTAATGGCCCACAGACTGAACTTTGGACATGCCTGTTCTAAAGAAATATATTTATCAAATAAATTATTTATTTAGTAGAACAAAGAGCAATACCTACACTGTAATTATTGATTGCTGTAAACAATGGAAAAATGAAAATTGTTGTAAAGGCTGAAGGTTTTTTTGAAGTCTTAGTCCATAGGGTTCAATATTGAGTTTGGCCCACCCTTTGCTGTAATAACAGCTTCAATTCTTCTAGGAAGGCAGTCCACAAGGTTTATGAGTGTGTCTATGGGAATGTTTTACCATTCTTACAGAAGCGCATTTGTGAGGTCAGGCACTGATGTGGGTGAGAAGGCCTGGCTCACACTTAGGGCTGGTGCAAGGATTTTTGACACCCTAGGCGTAACCTCATTTTGCCGCCCCTTTTGGCCCCACTCCTGACTCCACCCCCTTTCCCCTGCTCATGTAAACCCAACCTTTTTAATGAAGCACCCATCTAATGCAGCCTCACCAGTGCCCATGAAATGGAGTCTCACCAGCGCCCATCAATTCAGTCTACCAGCACCCATCAATGCAGCCTCACCAGCGCCCATCAATGTAGCCTCACCAGCGCTCATCAATGTAGCCTCACCAGCGCCCATCAAATATTGCCTCACCAACATCCATCAAATGCAGCCTACCAGCACCCATCAATCCAGCCTACCAGTGCTCATCAATGAATGTTTGCTTGCTTCCATTCATTCAGGAGTCGGGACACAGACACAGTCCTCAGCCATCATTGCACCTCTGACACCAAGTGCTAAAGGAGCGGTGGCTGCCTGCTGATGCTGAGAATTAGTTGCTTGCTGCAGAGAGAAGAGGGTATGAACACCAGTGGCTGGGTGCCCTAGGCAGCAGGCCTCCCCATGAGGGTGCCTAGTTTGCTTAGTGGTAGCACCGGCCCTGCTCACACTCTCTGCTCTAATTCATCCCAAATGTGTTCTATCGAGGTGAGGTCAGGACTCTGTGCAGGCCAGTCAAGTTCCTCCACCCCAAACTCACTCATCGACACTATATTGCCAAAGGTATTGGGCCACCCCTCCATGTCATTTGGTGGAGGGGGGATTATGGTGTGGGGTTGTATTTCAGGGGTTGGGCTTGGACCCCTAGTTCCAGTTAAGGGAACTCTTAAGGTGTCAAGATATCAAGACATTTTGGACAATTCCATGCTCCCAACTTTGGGGGAACAGTTTGGGGATGGCCTGTTCCTGTTCAAACATGACTGCACACCAGTGCACAAGCAAGGTCCATCAACACATGGATGAGCAAGTTTGGTAGTGGAGGAACTTGATTGGTCTGCACAGAGTCCTAATCTCAACCCAATAAAACACATTTGGGATGAGTTAAAGCGGAAACTGCGAGCCAGGCCTTCTCTCGAACATCAGTGTCTTACCTCACAAATGCACTTCTGGAAGAATGGTCAAACATTCCCATAGACACACTCCTAAACCTTGTGAACAGCCTTCCCAGAAGAGTTGAAGCTGTTATAGCTGCAAAGGGTGGGCCAACTCAGTACATTGAACCCTACAGATAAAGACTGGGGTGCCATTAAAGTTCATGTGTGTGTAAAGGCTGGGTGTCCCAATACTTTTGGCAATATAATCTATGAGGTTCCAATTATATATGCTTTTCTGTAGGAACATGCATATAAATGTTTTGTTTCTCAAGATGTTGATGTGCGTCAGGTCAGGTTTCTTTACATTTCATATTCCGTTTTCCCTGTTGCTTTTTCTGGTAAGAGGTTTAGAAGATAGCAGGCGCTCATAATTGCCTCTTTCCATTATGTTGTTGGCTTAGCCACATCAAATTACACGCTTCTGCTAATTTCACGTAGTGTGGTTCATTATCTTTGCAACACAACTTCTGCATTGCATGGTACAGTAGCCTGAAACACAACGGCGTAAATAAAACCTTCAGGGCCCCACTGCAAGAAATCATAAAGGCCCTCCATGATTCCCAGCCGAGCCCCCCATGGTGGCAGAATGCCAGGGCCTGGTCGCAACTGGAACCTTTGTAACCCTGGTAGTTACGCCATTGGTGTCATTCGTTTTTAGATTTGGTTTTATTATTCATTTTTTACTGTTTTATTTTATTTATTTACAATTTTATTTTTTATTATTTTTACAATTGTTTAGGAGCCCCATTGGGGGGCTTTGGTGAAATATCAGGGGTCTAAACAGACCTCTGATGTTTCACCTTTGAGACAGAGAAAAAAGATTGATGACACAACCTCAGCACAGAATGAATGGACAGAAATATTTCTGTACAAAGTTTCCTGTTCATTCACAAACTGAAATACACTAAACACCGTTTATGATGCCGCAGTTATAAAACAGTAAGTAATCGGTATGTATTCAGATTGGTACCCTTCCCTGCTCTCCACCCTGAAAGCATTCCCCCCAGAAACCGTTGGGAGAGGGGAGGTGGAAGCTCTGCGGGGAATGAGAGGGAGTCTGGGGAGTACACAGGAGCCGGATAACAGCAGGATGTTGATAGGAGACGTTGCATTCTAGAAACTGGTTGATTATTGTCCAGCACTGAATTCAGTGTCCAGGGATAAAAAAACATGGGATCCCTCAGATATGTCTGCCACCCAGGAGGTAGGGGACAGCTATTTCACCTTCTGTATACTATAGATTATTCATATATGATCTCGATTTGTTCGGTATAATCTTCTCCATTCAAAAATATACTTAATATTAATGTGTCTTGGTCCTGTCTGATTTTATGAATTCTGCTGAAACCTTGAGTTAGGTAGGGGTCTCGAAAAGGTCGCCTCAAGCCTGACTGGCTTTATGATACCCATTAGCCCTGCATAAGACATTTTACTGCAGGCTGTGTATTCCTACTGGGTTTGATTGCCCTACAAACTATGGGTGACAGAACTGAAGAATTTTGTGACTGTTTTACAATGGGTCAGAGGGAAGTGATAATTTGTAGATGTTTATGGTTAGCAGAAATTAATAGACATCCTGTCACAACCTCAGTGAGATATTTACAACTCTGGTAAATGCCTATGTACTGGTGTCTTCTGTCCCTAGGTTGAAATAACAGGTTCTTTGAAATATGACTTAAGTTAAAAGGCTATGGAGGTACACTCCTAGGAATCTGCTGCTGCAATGTGTAATGTCCCATACACGTGATTGGACTTTCCGAGAACAAAACTGTGGATTTTTGTTTGAAGGATGTTGGCTCCAACTTGTCTTGCATACATAAATGTTGGCCAACAATTACAAAATGTAGTGACGTACAAGATGTACGTGATATTTCCATTAGCTTTACAAGATCAAGCGCTTCTAGCTCATACTTGATTCCAACCTGCTAGCCAAAGTCCGACAACAAATGTTCGATGGAGCATACAAACGGTCAGACTTTCCGCCAGCAAGCTCACATCCAACATTTGTTGTCGGAAAATCTGATTGTGTGTACGGGGCAGAACTTTTACAAAACCCTCATGGCCGACCTATGATTCCTGAGCAACATGGCCGGCGGACACAGCTTTTCGTGTGCCACATGAGCATGACCATTACACAGGTTATCTGGGACTTGTCCTTTAGCTAGTATATGGTTTTGTTTTTGCGATAATACAGCTGTTACCTCTAAATGACACTACATATATTTGCTTTATGTGCTTCCTCACTGAAAATATGTTATTTTAAAGAGTAGGAATATATCAATGATAGGTATCTTTTTGGTATCCTTTTGAGACTGTCCAATAACTATTGTCAATTGTTCGGTCCTGCTTTGATTAAAGCGGGACTGCACTGCGGAAAAAAATATTAAAAGCCAGCAGCTACAAATACTGCAGCTGCTGACTTTTAATAAATGGACACTCACCTGTCCCGGGGTCCAGCGATGCCGGCAGCCGAGGCCGATCGATCGCTCGGCTCTCGGCTGCTGCCGCCACCATTCTAGGTGAGGGAATCAGGAAGTGAAGTGAAGCAGCTTCACTTCCCGGTTCCCTATTGCGCATGCACGAGTCGCGCAGCGCAATAGGAATTGTCCGCGCTGTCTCTGGGATCCGTGTGTGTCCCAGCAGACAGCGCGCAGGGACAGGAAGAGGCATAGACTCCCGTGGGAGTCTATGCCCGGAAGTGGGTGTAAATACCTGTCTTTAACAGGTATCTGCACCCCCCTCCCCCCTGAAAGGTGCCAATTGTGACACCGGAGGGGGGGAGGGTTCCGATCAGCGGAAGTTCCACTTTAGGATGGAACCCCGTTTTAAGCTGTGTAAAGAATTTTTCATCATTGACCATATGAATTGTAGTTCAACAAACCAGATGAGAATGAGGCAGCGCCTTCTTTGGAGTGAAAGGCATGCTCCTATAGAGCTTGGTTCTTAATATTGGGTGATACCATAGTTGTATGAGTGGCTTCCCCCTTTCCTATTGGCTGTCTTGCTCGGTGACCTTTATGGAGGAGTGCTATTGGTACACATGGTTAGGACATGCATATATATAGTTTGGCAATATGGGGTGGCTGTTTGATGCCCCAGTTGAAGTCCATTTTGGACGAAATGTGTAGGGCTGCTTTGCACGCTTCCCATATTGCTTTTAATTTATATGATCACTATTTTATTGTTATTTTATTATTATTTGTATTTTTGGCATTTTTTGCAAATAAAAAAGCCATTTTGTACTCTCACAATTACACTAATGGGAGTTTGTTTTTTCATGTTTTTTACACGTTATTTGCCCTTTGGGCCTTTTGAGTGACCGGAGAAACATACATCTCGAGCTACCGGGGGCCTGAGCTGTGGATTCCAGAACCATCCAGATGACTTCTGACAGCAGGAGATCCTACACAACCAGTCATTTTTAAGCGATTTTCACTTCATGCTTCTTGGATCTGGTGTCGCTGACATACAGGTCCACCAACTCTGGTAAGAGTATTTCATCCCTTTCGATTGCCGTGGATGTCACTATTTCATCTAGTGGAAGTTGCCTACTGATTTTCTCCTTCCAGGATTGCTTTGCGAGCCTTGGTGACCCACCATGGTCTGGGAGGGACTTTCAATGGACTTTTATTTGTGTTTGCATATTATTTGTTTTCACTTTTCAGCACTACATTTTATTTCCTTATCAGTATTTTATGCACTTCTATTTCCTTTGCCCTTTTATTGTTAACTTGACTGTTTTGCTGCTTTGTTCTAGCATTCCAAATGTCCAAATTCTGCAGTTTGCCTTTAAGTGACCCATCTTTTTGCATACAAAACATTCACCTTTCACGCTGCATATTTCTGTAATTGTGGCCTTGGTTCTTAGTATCTGCTTTAACAGCATTTTCATGGTTTACACTTTCTATTTTTCCCTTATATTCATTCATAAGCATGCCTTTAACATATTTCAGGGTAAACTCATTATCTGGACAAGCATCTGGTGCTGTAACAGGTGCCTTATAGCTGTCAAGGAGACAACTGAATAGCAGGATTTCTTCTTTTATCTTTAAAATATATAGCTTGCAGGCATACAACCA
Source organism: Lithobates pipiens (assembly GCF_037356315.1). Lineage (NCBI taxonomy): Eukaryota > Metazoa > Chordata > Amphibia > Anura > Ranidae > Lithobates > Lithobates pipiens. Next base: position 229,655,853 of record NW_027507790.1, read on the forward strand.
TTTCCAAGGTACACGTTATATAGTCCTGCATATGTTGGCTTTTCATTAGCTTAGTCTGGTATAGTTCTTATTCTTATTAGGTACAGGTTATTGCTAATATTTTTCCCATGTAGATTTTAACAGATTTGTTTTGTAATTTTACTCATGCATACAGTATGTGCAAAATTTGATTATCTTCTATGCTGATAGAATATAGTACTTTGAGTTTTCCACTCAACCTGTGTGGCTCACGGCCAAAGTTAAAAAATGTCAGAAACCATGAATCAGACTGAGACAGAAGTACAATTAAATCGCACTTGTTTATTAATAAAAATAAAAAGGTAAATAGAAAAAGCGTAGTCAAGCATAGCCAGAGTCCAGTAACCAGATCGGGTAGTCAGCCAGGCCAGAAGTCAGGGATCCAAGTAGAGCAACAGCAAGCAGGATAAGGAGCCAGAAGGGATGTCAGCAAGCCAGTCTTTGAACAAACCGCAGGAGATGGTTTCTAGTGATGTGACCATGGCGAAGGCAGAGGTGAAGTGAGCTGGAAGGCTTTAAGTAGGCAGGTCAGACAAGCATCATCAGGAACAGCTGGTAACTGTGGAGAGAGAAGAGAGCTGGCAATTAGCCGATAGCTGAGCAGCCAGCCCAGAGAAGGAAGGGCTAAGCCAGCCCTGACAAAAAATCTATAAATAATAAGAAAAGAGCTTCTAAAATATATAAAAATTAAGGAACACTTATTTAAATGTTACAAATATAACAGAATATGTATAAAGGAAATAAAGGGAGCAAAAATACAAAACATGCGGCAGATCGAGATAGTCAGAGAAACCCCCAAAAATTCTTCAAATATATTAATAGTAAAGGTCAGGTCTGAGCATGTAGGCACTTTACAAAATAATCTAGAGTGGGTAACTGGGGACAAAGAGAAGGCAAATGTATTAAATATTTTATTCAGTTCTGTGTATACAAAGGAGCATAGGGGAAGCTCATGTCCATGATGGGGATGGTATTTACACAGCCCCAAATGATCCACAGTGGCTCACAATTGATATGGCCCAGAAATATTTAGACAGGATAAAGCACCTGGACCAGATGGCATCCACCCACGGGTCCTAAAAGAATTTAGCTGGGTGTTCTGGTAGATCATAAGCCTAATACTAGCATGCAATGTCAATCTACAGTTTCCAAAGCGAGCAAAATCCTTTCCTGTATTAGGAGAGGTATGGACTCCAGAGAGAGAAAGAGAGAGAGAGAGAGAGAGAGAGAGAGAGAGAGAGAGAGAGAGAGAGAGAGAATTTTGCCCCTGTACAAATCATTAGTAAGACCTCATCTGGAATATGCAGTTCAGTTTTGGGCACCAAGTCACAAAAAAGATATCGGGGGAACTGGAGTAAGTGCAGAGAAGGGCAACCAAACTGATAAGAGGCATGTAGGAGCTCAGCTATGAAGACAAATTAGAGGAACTGAATGTATTCTCTCTTGAGAAGAGGAGATTAGGGGGGTAAATACATAAGTGGTCCATATAGTGAACTTGATGTTGAGTTATTCAATTTAAGGTCATCACAGAGGACAAGGGGGCACTCTTTACATCTAGAGAAAAATAGTTTTCATCTCCAAATACGGAAAGGCTTCTTCACAGTAAGAGGTGTGAAATTGTGGAATAGGCTCCCTCAAGAGGTGGTTCTGGCCAGCTCAGTAGATTGTTTTATAAAAGTCCTGGCTTATTTCCTAGATATACATAATATACATGGATACCAATATTTATTGGTAAAGTTGATCTAAGGAATATCCAAATTCCTCTTGGAGGAATAGGAAGGCATTTTTCCCATGCTGGATCCCCAATAAAGTTGGATCATGTGTATATATATATTATTATTATTATTTTTTTCTTCTATTGGTTGAACTGGGTGGAGCTGTGTCTTTTTTCAACCAGACTAACTAAGTAGCTATGGGGTTTATTTACTAAAGCTGGAGAGTGCAAAATCATTCTCACTTCTGCATAGAAACCATTCAGCTTCCAGGTTTGATTGCCAAAACTTAATTGAACAAGCTGAGGTTGGATGCTGATTGGTTTCTCTTCAGAAATGAGACTGATTTTGCACTCTCCAGCTTTAGTAAATAAACCCCTATGAAACTATCTGTAGATGGCTTTGATTTGGGCTCCTGTATACACTTTCATGTACCCTCTCCTATTAGAAACATTTTCATTTTAAACTCTCAGGGCTAGTAGCTCTGGTTTTCAAGATTAGCAACTGGAAAAAATAATGAAACACTGTTTGTGGCCATTACATATATCTTTTGGATTTTTTTCAGTGTATAGACCAGGGGTCTCTAAACTTTCTAAACAAGGGGCCAATTTACTATCCTTCAGACTTTAGAGGCCAGACTGTAGCCAGTGGGAGTAAAAAATGTCCTTGCATTGGTGTCAGTGGGATGAATAGTGCCCCATCATTGGTGTCAGTGGGATGAATAGTGCCCCATCATTGGTGTCAGTGGGAGGAATAGTGCCCCATCACTGGCATCAGTAGGAGGAATAGTGCCCCATAGTTGGTGTCAGTGGGAGGAATAGTGCCCCATCTTTGTTGCCAATGGAAGGAATAGTGCCCTATTATTGGTGTCAGTGGATTGAATGGTGCCCTGTCATTAGTGTCAGTGGGAAGAATAGTGCTTCATCATTGATGTCAGTGAAAGGAATAGTGCCCAATCATTGGTGTCAGTGAAAGGAATAGTGTCCCATCATTGGCGTCGATGGAAGAAATAGTGCCCCACCATTGTTGTCAGTGGGAGGAATAGTGCCTCACAGTTGGTGTCAGTGGGAGGAATTGTGCCCCATATTTTGCATCAGTGGAAGGAATAGTAAACCATTGTTGGTGTCAATGGATTGAATAGTGCCCTGTAATTAGTGTCAGTGGGAGGAATAGTGCTCCATCATTGATGTCAGTGAAAGGAATAGTGCCCCCCCCGTTGGTGTCAGTGAAAGGAATAGTGCCCCATCATTGGCATCAATGGAAGAAATAGTGCCCCACCATTGGTGTCAGAGGGAGGAATAGTGCCCCATTGTTAATGTCAGTGGGTCCAGGGTCGGATAAAGGCAAGCAAATGGCCACATCTGGTCCCCGAGCCACAGTTTGGAAACCACTGCTATAGACTGTTTTGCTGTAACTCTAAGCGGTATCTACTGTATGTCTCCAGCAGTGTTTAGTGCTTTGGCCGTAGCTGGGACCATAATCGAATGAAAAGCTGTGTCATGCCAGTCAGTTGGTGTTGGACACATAGTTGAGCCCTTCTTGTTTTATTGGAAAGCAACAGGAACACAGAAAAGGAAATTGTATCATAACCATGTAGTACCTCTAGAAAGAACATTACTATATACAAAACATAAAACTATTACCTAGTGGCAGAATTATTACTCACAGTATAATATGAGAATGGGTAGAATGGGTACTGTACCTATATCTCTATAACCAGCAAACAGCTTGAGAAAAACTTGGGAACACAAATGTAATATATTGCCGCCCACCAGTCCTATGGTGTCTATGGAGAAGCAGCTTTGTCACCCTTCAAGATGACTACAGAAATCTCCCTCTCTCTTTTTTTTAAATAAGATAGAGGAGAGGGGTCTGCAGTCCTCAGAGACAGCTAAAAACAATGTAAGGCCCCTTTCACACTAACGTCCCGTTCAGGCCCGCCTGTCAGTTTTTCAGGCGGACCTGAACGGGTGCTCCATAGAGGTCTATGGAGCGTCGGATGTCAGCGGTGACATGTCCGCTGACATCCGACCCGCTCCGATCCGAAAAAGTGTGACGGAGGAAAAAGCTATTTTTCCATCCGTCTGCGGATCGGATCGGATGACGACGGGCACTGCGGTCCGTCGTCATCCGATCTCCCATAGGGGAGAGCGGCGCTGTGACAGGTCCGTCCCTGCACAGTGTGCGGAGACAGACCTGTCATCTCCCTGCTCAGCGGGGATCGGCGGAGTGATCCCCGCTGAGCAAACGGACATCCACGGGGCGGATCAGAACTGATCCGCCCCGTGTGAAAGGACCCTTACTCATTTTGTAAAGCGCTAAGCAAACTGTTCTCACTTAATACATCCTGTATAATAAAAAAAAAATAATACAATAAAGAGTGCAACACATCAGGAAGCACAGGAAGGGATCAGCTGGCAAGATTTCTGTGAGGAGCAATAGGATTATTTTTGCACTTATCAAACAGATAAAACAAAATGTTGTCAATGGAATATACTGTAATAATCCAAAAGGTACCAAATAAGAGATGTCCATAAGGGTGTACATACCCTTTGAAAATGGCTATTTATTGCCAGATTGTGTGCTTTGCTTGGGTTTGCTTTACATAGTTAAATAGTTATATAGTAGGTGAGGTTGAAAAAAGACACATCCATCAAGATCAACCTATGTGTGTGATTATATGTCAGTATTACAGTGTACATCCCTGTATGCTGTGGTCGTTCAGGTGCTTACCCAATAGTTTCTTGAAACTATCAATGCCCCTCGCTGAGACCACTGCCTGTGGAAGGAAATTCCACATCCTTGCTGCTCTTACAGTTAAGAACCCTCCATATAGTTTAAGGTTAAACCTATTTTCTTTTTAATGAGTGGCCACGAGTCTTGTTAAACTCACTTTTGAGAAAAAGTTTTATCCCTACTGTGGGGTCACCAGTATGGTATTTGTATATTGAAATCATATCCCCTCTCAAGCATCTCTTCTCCAGAGAGAACAAGTTCAGTGCTCGCAACCTTTCCTCATAACTAATATCCTCCAGAACCTTTATCAGCTTTGTTGCCCTTCTTTGTACTCGCTCCATTTCCAGCTCATCCTTCCTGAGGACTGGTGCCCAGAACTGGACAACATACTCCAGGTGCGGCCGGACCAGAGTCTTGTAGAGCAGGAGAATTATCGTTTAATCTCTGGAGTTGATCCCCTTTTTAATGCATGCCAATATTCTGTTTGCTTTGTTAGTAGCAGCTTGGCATTGCATGCCAATGCTGAGCCTATCATCTACTAGGACCCCCAGGTCCTTTTCCATCCTAGATTACTCCAAAGGTTCTCCCCCCAACGTATAGATTGCATTCCTATTTTTGCCACCCAAATGCATTATTTTACATTTTTCTACATTGAACCTCATTTGCCATGTAGTTGCCCACCCCATTAACGTGTTCAGATCTTTTTGCAGGTTTCTACATCCTGCGGAGAAGTTATTGCCCTGCTTAGCTTAGTATCATCCGCAAATACAGAGATTGAACTGTTTACCCCATCCTCCAGGTTGTTCATGAATAAATTAAATAGGATTGGTCCTAGCACAGAACCCTGGGGGACCCCACTACCCACCCCAGACCATTCCGAGTACTCACCATTTATCACCACCCTCTGAACTCGTCCTCGTAGCCAGTTTTCAATCCATGTACTCACCTTATGGTCCATGCCAAGGGACCTTATTTTGTACAGTAAACGTTTATGGGGAATTGTGTCAAATGCTTTTGCAAAATCCAGATACACCATGTCTACGGGCCTTCCTTTATCTAGCTGGCAACTCACCTCCTCATAGAAGGTTAGTAGATTGGTTTGGCAAGAACGATTCTTCATGAATCCATGCTGATTACTGCTAATGATACCGTTCTCATTACTAAAATCGTGTATATAGTCCCTTATCAACCCATCCAAGAGTTTACATACTATTGAAGTTAGGCTAACTGGTCTGTAATCCCCAGGGATGTATTTTGGGCCCTTTTTAAATATTGGTGCTACATTGGCTTTTCTCCAATCAGCTGGTACCATTCCAGTCAGTAGACTGTCAGTAAAAATTAGGAACAATGGTCCGGCAATTACTTGACTGAGTTCCCTAAGTACCCTCGGGTGCAAGTCATCTGGTCCCAGTGATTTATTAATGTTAAGTTTCCCAAGTCTAATTTTAATTCTGTTCTCTATTAACCATGGAGGTGCTTCCTGTGATGTGTCTTGAAGATAAACACTGCAGTTTTGGTTACTGAAGCCCCCCAATTCCCTCGTGAAGACTGACTAGAAGAATAAATTCAATACCTTTGCCATCTCCCCATCCTTTGTAACCAGATGTCCTTCCGCATTCTTTATTGGACCAATATGGTCTGCCCTCCCTTTTTTACTATTTACATACTTTCAAAGCTTCTTCTTAAGAAGAACCATTCCTGACCAAAGGACCATCACAGAGAAGTGTGTTACTGATTTATAAGGAAGGGCCACATTCACATTGTGATCTGTGAGGGGGTAAGCCGCTGATGGCAGTTTGAGAACAAGTTAATAATATTCCATTTTAATGAATGCAGACCCAGCAAGGCCATTTATTATTGAAATGTTGAAATGTTGACACTGAAGTATTCCAGAGGGAAGCAACATCCAATTAAACTAGGAGCAGCTTCTAACACACAAGTACTTTGCTTTTATTGCAAAATAGAAACCATATTCTATACACAACAGTTGGCCTCGGGGAGAGGTTGCATCCTTTAGGTTTGAAACACACACCTGATTGCAACACATATGTGTCTAATAAAAGCATTGCTTAGTAAAAAGGCGTCCAAAAAATACCTTCTTTGGCATTACTGCAGATGGTATATGAAATCTCTCATATGGAAAGAAGAATTCATTTGTCTAGGGCAGTTACAGACTTGCAGAGAGGCGAGAAGTCACAGCTCCATACAATCCCTTTTCCGGAGGGATGGACTCTCATTTGAGCTTAAAATGAACCTTGATGAACCTTGCTAGATACAAAACAGTTGCTGCTAGACCTGTCTTGACCTGATTAGAAAGCTAAGCTTTATTTGCTTAGCAAATAATCTTGATTACTAAACTCTATGTCAAAGCAGATATCTTGTAGGATTTGTGTCCTTATTATGACTTTTTTTTTTTGAATGGCTTATTTTTTATATTTATTTATTTGAAAATCAAATTTCAACCTGTCACAGTTTAATATTTTAATGAATGTCCTCACATCCCCTTTTAACCCATCCCGTACATTTATTTTTTGTAAAACAAGAAATACTAACCCAAATCTACCGTCCAGGTGCATTTCTTACACTATTGTGCAGTGCGTTTTTGGCATTCTTTCCAATACTAAATCTCAAGCAAGTTTTTCAGGTTGAACAGCAAGAAGCAATTGGCAAGATTACAAGGCTCTCTCTTTTTCAACTGTTTGGTGTATCACATGATTCTTTTAAAATTTCATCCTTTAGAACAATTTTATTTTTACAAATCTGCATCCAATCCACTGTTATGCTTATGAATTGATTGCGTTGGAAAGATTTAAAACATGTTCCATTTCTAGGTCCGTCAGAATTTTTGAAGAAAAAAGTCAGATGAAGCCCACACACGATCGGAATGTCCGATTAAATGATTCCGTCTGACCTTTTCTGCCGTAAAGTCCGTTCATGTGTACGCAGCATTAGGCCTGGTTCACACCTATGCATTTTTTGGTGCATTTTCGGTTTTTCAGAAACACACTACAGTCCATTTAACATGGTTTCCTATGGATGTAGTTCACATCTATGCATTTTATGGAAAAGGCCAGGGACTTTTGTCTGGTTTTTGTCCCATAGACTTCAATGGATCAAAAGCGTATTTTGAAAAACGCAAAATGCACTCAGAATATGCAAACTGCAACCTGCATAGGTGTAAGGCTGAATTCACACCTATGCAGTTTTAGTGCTTTTTGCATTTTGCAGATTTGCACTACAGTCAATTTAACATGGTTTCCTATGGAACACGTTCTGTAGTGCAAATCGGCAAAATGCAAAATGCACTAAAACTGCATAGGTGTGAATCCAGCCTAAGGCTGGATTCGCACCTATGCATTTTTGGTGCTGTCACGAATGATTCCTATTACAAGGGATCTTTACATTCATGTGATAATAAAAAGTAAAAACCGCGCTAAACAAAATAAAATAGTAATAGAAATAGCTGCCAGCACAACGGAATTCTATAAATGTGAAACTAATTGTAAATGGTAAAGTGCAGCGCTAATAATAGATGAAGGCTTTTGCAATCAGTGAAAACTGATTCCAAACAATCAATGTCAAACAGTGCAAAAAGTGAAATAAACTGTACAAACTTGTATCATATTACTCATAACAATAGTAGTCTAGGAGTAAAATCAAACTATATCCAAATATCCATAATAAAGTCCATGCTGAAGTGAATAAAGTGACTGTGTGAGTTGTCTGCAGCTATCCACCACCACAAGGAACGAGGCTTACCAGATATAATGGATCCACATAGGCTTATGCCTAATGAGCCTGAAAGGCTTGGTGGTGTAGTTACACCCAAGGAGATGTACGGCAACTCCAGCTTCCAATGTGTACCAAACAGGAAAGGTCAGTCCTTAGACTTTTGTAAGTCTCCACCGAAGGTGCAATGGTCGGTATGTACTGTACCTCTTCCCAATAATGTATATGGCAATGGAGAAAAGATAGGGCCACGTAGTGTAATACCATTTAAATAAACATTTATTAAAATCATAAAATGGTCACTCACATGTATGAAAACATATAGAGTATATAGATAAAATCTGGCAACGCAGTGGCATCAGCAAAAGCCCTTGCCCTTTCGGAGACTTACAAAGCCAGTCTAGTGACCAACCTTTCCTGTTTGGTACACATTGGAAGCTGAAGTTGCCGTACATCTCCTTGGGTGTGACTACACCACCAAGCCTTTCAGGCTCATTAGGCATAAGCCTATGTGGGTCCATTATATCCGGTAAGCCTCTTTCCTTGTGGTGGTGGATATCTGCAGACAACTCACACAGTCACTTTATTCACTTCAGCACTATATGGACTTTATTATGGATATTTGGATATAGTTTGATTTTACTCCTAGATTACTATTGTTATGAGTAATATGATACAAGTTTGTACACTTTGTTTCACTTTTTTTCACTGCTTGACACTGATTGTTTAGTGTCAGTTTTCACTGATTGCAAAGCATTCATCTATGTTTACATGCCTTGTAATAGGAATAAAAGTGATTAAAAAAAATGTTGTAAAAGAAAGTAAACAAAAAAAGAAGTAAAATAATAATAAAAATAATAATAATTTAAAATGCCCCTGTTCCCGGTAGCTTGCACTCAGAAGCAAACGCATAAGTTAGTCCCGCCCACATATGTAAACGCTGTTCAGACCACTAGGCAAACTAAGCAGCCGCCTAGGGTGCACTGCTGCCTAGGGTGCCCGGTCACTGGTGTTCCTACTCTCTTCTCTCTGCAGCAAGGAACTAAGTCTCAGTATCAGCAGGCAGCCGCCGCTCCATTTGCACATAGTGTCAGAGGCGCCGAGGTTGTGGAGAACTGTGAATGGAAGCAAGCAAGCATTCATTGATGGGCTCTGGTGAGGCTGCATTTGATGGGCATTGGTGAGACTGCATTTGAAGGGTGCTGGTGAGGCTGCATTTGATGGGCGCTGGTGAGGCTGCATTTGATGGGCGCTTCATTTAAATGGTGGGGTATACAGGGGCAGGGCAAAGGGGGTGGAGCCAGGGGGCAGCAAAATTAGGTTTCGCCTAGGGTGTAAAAAATCCTTGCATGTGTGGTATCGCTGCGTGCATTAGAGTGCATTAGAGTGCATTCGAGTGCGAGTAACAACTCTAGCACTAGATCTCCTCTATAACTCTAAACATGTAACCTGTAAAAAGGTTTAAAGCGTCGCCTATGGAGATTTTTAATTCCTGAAGTTTGCCATCATTCCATGAGAGCAATTTTAAAGCGTTAAAGTGATATGTTGGGTATCTATTTACTAGGCGTAACATCATCATTCACATTATATAAAAAAAATTTGGCTAACTTTACTGTTTTGTTATTTTTTAAATCATAAATTTATTTTTTTTCCAAAAAAAAAAAAAAAAACATGTTTGAAAAATTGTTGCACAAATACAAGATAAAAAGTTGCAATGACTGGCATTTTTTGTTTGGGGGTTCTGAGTAATTTTCTAGCAAAAAAAATTATGATTTTCACATGTAGGAGAGGAGTGCCAGAATAGGCCCAGTATGGAAGTGGTTAAATTCAGTACATAAAGATTAGGATAAGGCACTCAAACCTTGGGATATGGGGTATAATTTATAGCATTACAGTACAAAAGGAAAAAGCAATCTTCTTGTTTTTCTCTCCTCCTGAAAGCTTTTCAGAGTTTTTCTGCAAGTTCAGTACTTTAGCTCTGGTGAAAATTTTGCAATTTAAGCCTGGTACATACCATTCATTTTTTCAAGCACTGTACTAATGATTCGACTTTAGTACAGTGATCTCCCCCACTGAGCTGTTGTTTTCTGACAGGGGAATGACCCCCCCCCCCCCCCCCCGCCAGAACACTCTGATCAGCGCTCTCCATCATTGAGCGAGAGCGCTGATCGGGAGACAATCAGTTGCTGCTTTTCCAGAATGATTGTCCATCAGAAGCCGGCCAAATGGCTTCCTTGATTATTGAAGAAAGCTAACAATATTTAGTCACTAACTTAACCATTTCCGGACCGCTGCAAGCCCATATACGTCCTCACTTTGAAGAGGGATATCTTTGTTATGGCAGCAGCTTGCTGCCATAACCACGGTATCCTCTTCTTCAGCAGGCAGTCCGGTTAATAGAGGTGTCTGTGGAGGATTCACCGCAAGATCACTTTTATTGGCTCTCTGGTGCTCCAATAATAGAGGTGTCTGTGCTCCGATATTAGAGGTGTCTGTGGAGGATTCACCGCAAGATCACTTTTATTGGCTCTCCGGTGCTCTCCGACGCTTACTGGAGCCGTTGGTAGGGGCGGAATCCTTCTCCTTCCTGGGTATGGACCCGTCCTGCCGAGTTTGTGTGCAGAAGCAAACGCATATGTAAGTAGTGCCCGCATATGAAAACAGTGTTCAAACCACACACGTGAAGTATCACCATGGTCGGTAGAGCGAGAGCAATAATTATAGCCCTAGATCTCCTCTGTAACTCAAAACATGCAACCTGTAGAATTTTTTAAACAATGCCTATGGAGATTTTTAAGAGTAAAAGTTTGTCGCCATTCCACGAGTGGGCACAATTTTGAAGCGTGACATGTGGGGTATCAATTTACTCAGCGTAACATTATCTTTCACAATATAAAAAACAAACTGGGCTAAGTTTACTGTTGTCTTATTTTTTAATTCAAAAAAGTGATTTTTTTCCAAAAAAAAGTGTGCTTGTAAGAATGCTGCACAAAAGTGTGACAGAAAGTATTGCAATGGCCACCATTTTATTCTCTAGGGTGTTAGAAAATAAATGTATAATGTTTGGGGTTCTAAGTAATTTCCTAGCAAAAAAAATGTTTACTTGTAAACAACAAATTTCAGAAAGAGGCTTGGTCCTTAAGTGGTTAACTTATACTTCTTACGCTCTGTACACACGACCGGTTTTCCCATCGGAATAAACTCTGAAGGTTTTTCCGACGCAGTTCTGACGAAATTCCGCTCAAGCTGTCTTGCATACACATGGTCACACCAAAGTCCGACCGTCAAGTTTGCGGTAATGTACAACACCAACTAGAAAACAGAAGTTGAATAGCCAGTAGCCAATAGCTTCCGTCTCGTACTTGCTTCAGAGCATGCGTCATTTTTGGTACGTGGGAACAGCATACAGACGAGTGGTTTTCCTGATAGGAATTTGTTCAGTTGGAAAAATAGAGAACATGTTCTCTTTCTAGGTCCGTAAGAATGTTTGACGTAAAAAATGTCTGATGGGGCATACACACTGTCGGAATATATGATGAAAAGCTCCCATCTGACTTTTTCTGCCAGACATTCCGCTCATGTGTACACGACATTAGGGCCTTGATCCTATTTTCTACCTCATCCCATAAGATGTCCAATTTAGGGCAGTTGCAGAAGATATAAAGAAGCATCCCTACAGACTCCCCACAGCACCAACATGTGTTAGCTCCCGTCTGACTTTTTCAGTTCGAAATTCCGACTGTGTGTACGGGGCATTACTTTATCCACAAAGCATTTGTACTTCAATTTTTCTCCCCCTTTTGCCAATAATTGAAATCCAGAAAACATGTTCACTTTTCCCCTTTCTGTTCTGACTGCCACTGTGAGCAAATATGCACTCACTGGTAGCACCACTAGGTCCCTTGACTACTATGACAGACTTTCATTAACAATACATGCTTCAAACTTATCATGTCTGATCTCTTTAGGGTGCACATGAGGTTAATTGCTTACCCACTCACCCAAGGATGCAATACCTTTGTGAGCCTTCGCATTGTGTGCTCTATTCCCTTACTCTCAATTTACAGCAGAGCTCTTTAGAAAATCAATATTCGTCCGATTAACCTAAGCCTGTCATCAATTCTAGGTTATTCAGGTTTAATAGCTCAAAACACCTGTACAATTAATTGGACCATTGCACGTCTGGAATCTATCCCATGCTTCTAAATGATAATCACTCTTGATGGGTGTGCCATAGTGATAATCCTAGTAAAGTATCCCAGTTAAACATTGTTGAGCTAAACATTATGGTGCTATGTTAAAAGGAGAAGAGGGCACACACAGCCGCATGCTAAGGATCTAAAGATTTATTGTAGATTAAGCAACAAGGATCAGCAGGTATCACATGAAGTCTTAAGAAATTACAGTAGGTACCATCTGTTTTAAGAAAGCTTTATTGTGCTCCTGACCATAATAAATAAATACACTATGTGCAAAAGCACTATACTGTACATTCCTATTATGATTAGACTATTTGTAGACAACATGATTCTCACATATCAAATGCCCAAATATCATTTCCCAAGATTCTCACCTATCAAATGCCCAAAACTCCTTTCTCAATTTGAACTCATGTTATCCTTTGCCAACATGTATGGCTTAAATTTTCAAGTGGAATTAAAGTTAGTGATACTCACCTGTTCCATTCTCCCAGCTTCTTCTGGGTGCTAGTATTCAGCCATCTTGATTGGCCCATGCAGGATGACACCACAGGAGTCATTCATCACGAAAAACTGCACTGTGCCGGAAATGTAAATAGAGCGGCGCATACCTAGTTCCTTGGTACGTTTTGCAGAGGATTGTGAACAGACAGATGAACAGACAGGTAGGTGTATTTTATTGCAGAAGAGACATTACTCGCCTCTTCTGCAATAGAAAACCTGCCTGTTTGCAAATTTTTAAGCCTTTAGTTCCGCTTTAATATTAACAATTCCAGCCTTATCTTTTCCACTAATCTCTAGGATTCTCTGTCTTTAAAGAGTGCAACCTTTGACTTTCAACCCTACCAGGAATTATTAGGGGCCTGTCCATTAAATGCTTTTAATAATATTTAATTATTGCATTTCCACCCAGGTAGCAAAACTTAATGCTACCCCTTGCACCATTATGATCTACTTTGACACTCTTCATAAAATCTCTTGCACCACCCAGATGGCTAGGACACTTTTCGGGACTTCTTTCCATTAGAAAATCCTCAGCAAGCATAAAGCCATGCTTTGTAGAAAAATATACTAATCAATCATTACTCAGTAGTAACATCAGTCCTTTTCATCTGCCCTTGTAGAATTGTGTGAATATCCAGAATTTACTTTTGTAAAAAGAAAGCAGATTTTTATATGGTGGCCTCAAAAGGCTGACTGACTATTGTCTTCAAAAGACTTTATTTTCAAATGTAAAGCCTCACCTTTGGAACTCTTTAATTTGAGTGTTCCATTTATTTTAGCACTTATAATAAAAAAAATCTTTGAGACTATATGTGCATGCACATCCCTGGCCAGTCACTAAATGTAAATTAAAGTGGATTATCCAATATACAGTGCCTTGAAAAAGTATTCATGCCCCTTGAAATTTTCCACGTTTTGTCATGTTACGTCCAAAAACCTAAATGTAATTTATTGTTTTTTTTGTGTTGACCAACACAAAGTGGCACATAATTGGGAAGTGAAATGAAAATGATAAACGGTTTTAACATTTTTTTTACAAATAAATATCTGAAAAGTGTGGCATGCATTTGTTTTCAGCCCCTTTACTCTCATACCATTAACTAAAATCTAGTGGAACAAATTGCCTTCAGAAGTTACCTAATGTCAGGGCTGGCTTAGCCCTTCCTCCTCTGGGCTGGCCGCACAGCTGTCGGCTACTTGCCAGCTCTCTTCTCTTTCCACAGTTACCAGCTGTTCCAGATGATGCTTATCTGACCTGCCTATTTAAAGCCTTCCAGCTCACTCTTTCCTTTGCCTTCACGTTGGTCACATCACAAGGAACCATCTCCTGTTGTTTGTTTCAAGACTGGCTTGCTGACATCCCTCCAGGCTTCTTTTCCTGCTTGCAGTTGCTCTCCTTGGATCCCTGACGTCTGGACTGGCTGATTACCCGATCTGGTTTATGAACTTTGGACTGGCTGACTACCCGATCTGGCTACTGGACTCTGGCTATGCTTGACTGCGCTTTTTTCTATTTACCTTTTTATTTTTATTAATAAACAAGTGTGATTTGATTGTACTTCTGTCTCTGTCTGTTTCATGGTTTCTGACACCTAATTAGAAAATAGAATCCCCCTGTGTGTAATTTAATCTCAGTATAAATATAGCTGTTCTGTGAAGCCCTCAGAGGTTTGATAGAGAACCATAGTGAACAAACAGCATAATGAAGGCCAAGGAACACACCAGACAGGTCAGGAATAGAGTTGTGGAGAAGTTTAAAGCAAGGTTAAGTTATAAAAATATCCTAAGCTTTGAATATGTCATGGAGCACTGTTTAATCCATCATCCAAAAATGGAAAGAGTATGGCACAACTGCAAACCTACCAACACATGGCCGTCCACCTAAACTGACAGGCTGGGCAAGGAGAGCATTAATCATGGTAACTCTGGAAGAGCTGCAGAGATCCACAGCTCAAGTGGGACAATCTGTCCACAGTACAACTATTAGTCGTGCACTCCACAAATCTGGCCTTTATGGAAGAGTGGCAGGAAGAAAGCCAAGTCCCATTTTCAGTTTGCGAAAAGCCATGTGGGGGACAGAGCAAAAAATACAAGTGGAGGCGCAAAAGCTTAAACCCATAAATTACTCAATGACAATAAATCTGTATTTAAAGCACAGTCTATGTAAGTCCATGTGCAAGGTTGGGAAGGGTTAAAAGTCTAAAGCAAACAGGACTGCCATCATATTGGAACAGAAACCAAGTTCCAGGAAGCTGCAGAGAGAACAAGGAGAGAGGTGCCTCTGGGTGCAGACGTTTTAATAAACTTTAATAAACATACAGGTGTTAACTCACATTTAAGCTGAATGTAATAGGCATTGCGGTTATCACAACTGGAATGTCCTGGTGAGGCTCCTGAGTCCTGAGTCCTGTTTCCTATGTCCAGACGATCTGGTCAGTGAGGGGTCTGCCATTATGGAGGGTATATTATTATAACATTTAATAAAAGTGAAAATATAGACCAAGCAATAAAATATTGAATATAGGACTCAAGTATTTGTTTAGATCCAATACACTCCACACGTAGACTCAATACATTTCAACAGAGCTTCTTCAGGAGTACATCTGAATGATCAGCATGATCAAACCCAAAATTCTCAAACTATAGATTCACTGGAAGGCGTGTGTTGTCTCTCTCCAATGAGGGGGGAAGGGTAGGAGGTTCTCATATAGGGTTGCCACCTGTCCGGGATTCACCTGGACAGTTCGGGGTTTGAACCATGTGTCCGGGTTTCAGGCAGACTGAAACCCGGACACATTATTCAGACTGGGCTGTAGCTCCCCAAGTAACTAAGATAGTCACACACACACATACACCATGTGTTCGGGTTTCAGGCAGACTGAAACCCAGACACATTATTCAGACTGGGCTGTAGCTCCCCAAGTAAGTAAGATAGTCGCACACACACACCATGTGTCCGAGGTTTCAGGCAGACTGAAACCCAGACACATTATTCAGACTGGGCTGTAGCTCCCCAAGTAACTTAGCCCTTGTACACAGGGTCGGACATTCCGACAACCAAATCCGTTGTCAGGTGTCAGAAAATCCGATCGTATGTAACGTGATGACGTTATTTCATTAGGACGGGACTACATTCAGGCTAGTAGCCAATAGCTTTGGTCTAGGAATTTGATCTGAGCATGCATGGCACTTTGTCTGATCGGAATTCTCTACACATGATCGGACAAAGTCCGATCGGATCATGTTGTCAGAAAATGTTATAGCCCAGCTGGAAAACTTGGTCCGTCGGATACTCCGATGGAAACAGTCCGATGGAGGCCACACACTGTCGGATTATCCGACAACACGGTCCTATCAGACATTGTCCATCGGAATGTCCGACCGTGTGTACAAGGGCTAAGATAGTCACACACACATCTGTTGCTGTCCGGGAGCTGCAGGCGGCTGTCTGGGGGCAGGTTCGACATCACTTTCGGCAGGGCAATGATGTCCGCAAGAGCATTTTTGCCACACCCAATGTTAGCTGCGGCAAGCTATGCACATCGCAATACTCCTCTCCTCCTCCAAAGGTGTCCCAGGCCGCTAAAGTGTTCAGGTTTGGCTTGAAGAAAAGGTGGCAACCCTATTCTCATAAGGTATACATAAAAGGTGTTAGGAAGCCCTTAATGGTTATCCATATTCCAATTAGATAGATACATCAATTAAAAGATAAAGGCACACTGTCATCTAGGTTTCAGGCCGATCAAAGAGGAAATTATTAACCAACAATACTGCGCAAAACGAGCAGAAGAAAAAAAGAGTGATTTGTAAACAAAGAAAAAATGTGATGAGCTGTAAGCTGCTGACACGCTAAAATTAGGGATTTTTTAGCTAAAGAAACATGTCAAAGGTAAAGTGTAAGCGCTCAACTTATGTGTTTTTAGTAGTCATACATATTCCTGTGTCTCTACATACATATAAAGTGACCCCAAGACAAGGGGAAATATTACAATTTAGTGACAAAGAAAATGACTATAAGATTATCTATAAATATATATGTGAAAACCACAAAATAGGGATTTTGTGGGTAAAAATTATCCCAGTGAAAAAGAAGCCAAACAATGACTATAATTATATGCAAACATTGCTAGTGATAAATAATAAAAGTCCATAAACAGGCGTATGGTCCATATGAGAATGTGCAAAGTATCAATCCAAACGTATTGTGCTGACAACCAAGGTTCTGTGATATTAAACCGGAGGAGATGTTGTTTCACCCTGTGACGGTCCCACCACCTTATAAGGTACAGGCTTACCGGATCTGGATGACCCTAGCAGACATACGTCTCAGGGGTCAATCAAAGCTTATGGTCCTAGCCAAAGGTTGGATGTATCAATCGTGCCGTATACGATCACCACAAACGACTAGATGTAATCACAGTTCTTCATATGTATGTGTAAATCCGACAACAACTCAGGCATGGAAGATGAAGAAACAAAGCCAACATGGCATAATAACGTTTTTTAAAAAAACCTTTAATAAAAAATATTCTAAAACTCACATTTCCAGAATGGATAGTAAAGCATGTCAGAGAGACAAAGGTGGCAGTAGCGGAGTCCTCCCGACGCGTTTCGACCTACAGGTCATCATCTGGGGTGGGCTCCTGCTACTGTCATACTGCCTTATATAGGTACTTGTACAATAAACTAATGCATTTACCCCAAGTGTCATAATCAAGCCCACTTCCGGTTTTCAACATGGCGGACAGGCGTGCGTTCCACGCCTCTATCGTTATGCGTTCCACCCATATAACCAATCTGTTTAGGCCTGGAGGGCATAATTTAGAAATGGTAATCAGTCAACTTCCGGTTATAACGGAAGTGACGGTGTGGCGTGCGTTCCACGCCTCAACAGGCATGCGCTCCACCCATTCACAGTGAACTGTGATGAAAAAAGAAAAAAGGGTACTTACTTATTACAATGATATGACCACTAACAGGAATGTGGGACCATCCCATTATATATATATACATTTATTCCGACTTGAATAGAAAGGTATAGAGGTATATTAAACTCTCATTAAAAATCCCAGCATGAAAACCGGAAGTGTGCGTCCATGATCACACAGGAACCGGAAGTAGGTAAACATCACTTCCGGTGCGGAACGAAAATAGAAACGAGGCTTGGATATGTAAACAACATTATCTCCTCTCTAATGCTGCTGTAAGTGTGCCAATGACACCTAGTGGCCAAGAAATAAAATAGAACTTGACAATAATAAAAGAGACATACATAACATATATCCCATTATACATGATGTGTATCGCAGGATATAGATTTATAATCCTGTGATTTAAACAAACTGTCTTGACACAGGAGATATACATGTATACAACTAGTATAACCAAAAACAAAAAAAGAGAACATAAGATAAAATAAAAATAAAATTAATATAAAAATACAAATGAAAATAAATACAGACTGCTTAATAAAATATACTTGCAAATAAATTTTGTGATACCAGATTACGCATTGCACATAGCATCTATGAGTCGTCTATGAAAGCATTAATGTCCCACTCTACATTCATACCGAGTGGAGAGTGGGATTGGAGCTCATAGATCCAAAAAGTCAATCAAAGAGGGCTGGGAGCTTATCCACATCCGATTGCCAAACCATTCTATGTGCATGGAGGATGGGCAAGCAAATTAGCAAAGGTCAGATGTGTAAGGAGTCATTTCCAAAATGTCCTTTCCTTCACACCCAGAGTTCCAGCGATCAGTCACAGTGACGGACCGCTGGAACTCTGGGTGTGAAGGAAAGGACATTTTGGAAATGACTCCTTGCCCACCTGACCTTTGACAATTTTTTGTTGCCCATCCTCCAGACATGTGGTTTGACAATAGGATGTGGATAAGCCTCCAGCCCACTTTGCTCTGCTTGAAACACAGATGACGGTTTGCCTTTATATTCTAATTAATCCTAAGGACAGACACCTGTAGGATTCCAGTGAATCTATGGTTTTACTACAATGAGAATTATGGGTTTCATCATGCTGATTGTTCACATGTACCCCTAAATAAGATCTATCAAAATGCGTCATGTTTACATGCTGATTGTATTTGATCTAAACAAATACTTGAACCCTATATTCAATATTTTATAATTTGGTTTGTGTTTTGGCTTTTATTGAATGTTATAATAAAATGTATAGTTTTTAAATATGCAGTGTTTTCCTTGTATCTATAAGTTCATCTAGAAGTCCTTGGCCACTACCACTGTTTGTAAAAACTATATGTACATTTTTGCTCTATAATAAATCCGATTGTGGATAGTACAAACATGAAGTTTAGGACAACTTAACAGACTGATATAGGGAGCAATTCACAGATCAAATCCATACTGCACTAGCCCCAGAGGCAGGGCAATAGATAGTAGGTGCTCAGTAGCAGATGCACCTTAGGCTCAAGCATAAATAAAGGCTAGGTCAGCACACCAGCAGATCATAAGTAAACAACCTTGATTTACTTGAATGGCATTCTAACAATTAAGTTTTGGGGCTGCATGGGGTCCTTTTAATCAATGAGACTGGACAGAACAGACAGTGCAGATCCTTTTCATAAAAAATAGCAACAACAGATCACATATAGGTGTTTATAGGTCTATAGGAGGTTGTTGTGTATTCCACTGCCGTTGCACCTGATAATCTGTGATATCACTTGAGCAATTGACAGCCCAGAGAGCAATCAGCAGACTGCCAACTCACTTCTGGGTTAGCTGTCAAAAGTAAACACAGCAGTCGTGATCTCTGCTTACCTTTGGCACTGGGAGAACCTTGCAGAGGACTGACTTGTCCGGTAGCCGGTGGGGAAGTTATTCTATGATTAGATACAGAGCTCTTCCAAGACATGGATAGCCATATTGGATCTAAAAAAGCTATATATAGCCCCTGTTGGCTCATTTGGAGGTATGGGAAGTGTCTAAATAGTGACAGGTACATTCCCGGATAGGGAGAGATATGAGTAATGTATGGGAAAATACCTGAGAAACAGAAACAGAACAGGGATGATCCCAGGTACCCCTTGATAATACTTGAAGTTTGAGGAAGGATCCTGTCCTCCAGCCTGCATTTGGATTGGTGCATCCTTGCACTCTACTTCGCCAGTACAGCACCCATTCATTCATTCATTCATTCATTCTATCTGGGTGGCCTACTGTATAAGCCCAATGGGACCTGTTAAAAAGAAGCAAACCTCAAGCATACTGCCATGTGTGAATTTTGGATAACTGAAATGTCTTGCTATAGATCTGTAAAAGTTCCTTGTTGTCCATACTTTAGGACAGCCTTACTGAACCTTTTTAACATGGAGGAACCCTTGAAATAACATTTTGGGCTCACAGAATCCCAGCTAATAATTACTATATCTACAGCTCACTGTACATTAGTGTGATAAACACTGGGAAGAATGCTACTTACATGTGTGGTCATTGAGAATAATTTCCCCTTATAGATAGCTAAAACAATCATTCTTGTCACACCATAACACCTCGAACAGGCAAAAAGTTCTAGCGAACATGCGAACCCTATTAAAGTCTATGGGACACGAACAGGAAAACTCAAAAGGCCTCAATTTAAAGGCTTATAGGCAAGTGTATGGGGACCCCGATACTACCCTAGGGGACATGAATCAATGCAAAAAAAAGTTTTAATGTGAAACAATAAAAATGAAATATTCCTTTAAATATCGTGCATGGGGGTTCCCCTTAGTCTGCCTGTAAAGTGGAGCATATGTGCGATATGTAGAACATGCCGCAGCAATAATGGCATTTCTAAAGAAAAAAAATGTAATCCAAACTTGCTTGTGGCTGTAATTTTTTGCCGGCTCCCGTCAATATAGATGAAAAATCTATGAAAAAAACGTCCCTTTGGGTCTGGGGTGGATTTTAAGGGAAACTCCACGGCAATTGTTTTTTTCATTTGGTGTGAGGCCCCCCCCCCCCCCCCCACAATCCATACCAGACCTTATACGAGCATGCAGCCTGACAGGTCAGGATGGGGGGGAGCAAGCCCCCCCCCACCCCCCCAACCATTCCAGGCCACATGTCATCAATATGGGGAGGGTGCTTTGGGGTGATTCACTTTGATCATGAATATATTGAGCATGTTAATGTGAACAAAATATTGGTGGGGCAGGCACATTATGATTTGAAGAGTATATATTGGTAAAGCATTGATGGATATATTGTTTATTTTGGCACATTAAGGTGAAACACTATTTTTTGTAATAGTGTTGGCACAGCTACCTATATATATAAACATTTTCTGAAGCTGTTCATTACTCGAGGAAACCCTAGCAACCTCTGGAGGAACCCTAGGATTCCATGGAACCCTGGTCACTTTTCTGTACTGCGTAAACCAGAAATTCCCAGATGTCACACCTGCTCCCTTTAAATTACCGTGACTCGTGTTCTTATGGCCTTTATCGTGTTTTGCTTTTGTTACAGACAAGCATGTTAGTTTCCGTGTTGTGTTTTTGTTAACTGGTAATATACAGGGCTGTTGTTACTGAAATGTTGTTGGTAACCTCACTAGTTACATCATAGTTGTTCAGTTGTCTTTCCTCATGACCTCACATCTTTTTGTCCTGGTGTAAAGCTCATGTTGATGGCCTTCTGTGCAGGGAGATTCTCTTTGCACACCATTGTAAAAATGAAATATATATTATCATAATCAAACAAAAGAAAAATCACAGCAATGCATGTATGTCTATTCAATCATTGGACCATATGAATATAAATCTGCACTGAAAACATTTGTACGAGTGACCAGAAACTTAAACGGGGAGATTTGGCCATTTCTGGCTTTCTGAGTTATTGATCCCACAACAAACTCAGATCAGGGACTCTAAAAATGTATGCCCAGCCCTTTTTTCCTTAAAGTGACATTAAAAGATAATTAAAAACAAAAAACAGAAAAAAAATTAATAATTACCTGCTCTATGCAGTGGTTTAGCACAAAGCAGCCCAGAGCCTCCTCTTTTTGGGTTTCCCACCACCACTCCTAGCTCTTCTTCTTTAGCCAGTGTTCCCAATAGTAAGCTGCCTGCTCTGGGAGCACTTGTGCATGCTCGTTCCCGAGCCCTGCTCTATGCGTACATAAGACACACAGAGCCATGGTTCGGCCCTGCCCCCACTCTCTTCTTATTGGCTCACTGACTGATTGACAATAGCAGGAGCCAATGGCTCCCACTGCTGTCACAGCCAATAAGGAATGACAGACCCGGGAGATGCTTAGATCTCTTGCACATTGCTGTATTGAGAGGGAGCTCAAGTATTAGAGGGGGCTGGGGGGGGGGTCACTGCCTGTAAAACAACTTACATTTTGGATAGTCGGTTTTTTAGGAAAGATTAGAACCCCTGATCAGTTTTTATTGCTGTTAGGTGCTCTGTCCAAGAGATTTCCCCTCACTTGCCTGTCCCGGTAATAAAGATTTTACCAGACGGAAAGCGTTGAAAAATCAGCAAAAGGGACACGGACGGCAATTAAAAGCTCACAGGGTTCTAGTCTCGTTTACTCTAGTAAAAGCTCTAGAATTTTAGTATTCTAAAAAAAAAATTGTGTTGCTGTTACCTTCACTTCCTAATTGGTGAAGGCATTGTCACATAGACAGAAATTGAAGAGAATTTCTCCATGGAGCACTGGAGAGCAATAAGAATTTAAAGAGGGATTGCAACCCTACTCTATCCAAGGTTTTCAAAAGTTTTGCCTAGAAATAGATTTTAACCACTTGCCGACCGGGCCAGAATCTTGCTCTTGCATGCCCCCTGGGCAATACTCTGCAATAGCTCTGTGAGCTAACAGTGAGCGCACTCTCAGCACAGAAAACAATTCATTATATTAGAAAATGCATATAAGGTCTTTTATAGGTGGTACTACACACCTGAGAGGGTGGCAAGATTCATTCCTTCACATTCCCCTAATTGTTTTAGGGGCTGCCCGGTACCAGGGTCCATGGCCCACATTTGGTGGACCTGCCCTAGAGCCTGCAGATTGTGGGTTCGGGTATACGCCCTGTTACGAAATATGTTCCATACCAACCTGAGAAGAGACCCTTATGCAGCTCTGTTATGTAAACCTATCCCGGAACTTCTCCGCCCAGAGCGTCAACTAGCCCAACACCTTTTTAATGCAACAAAATTGATCATTGCTAAGTCTTGGAAAACGCCTACACTCAGCTTCGAGGCAGTTAAAAACCGTATGAGCGACATCATGATAAATGAAAAACTTACCTCATTGGCTTTCGATACCCATGACCAGTTTCTCAGAACCTGGGGGCCCTGGATATCCTCTGTCCAACCTTCCAGATTCAACAACCAACTTTTGTCTATCTAGGGTCTCCGTGTGCACCCCCCGCTCCCTTTAGTGGAATGGACTCCTCCTCCCCTCCTCTGTTCTTTTCTTTTTACTCTTTCTGTTCTCTTTCTGTTTCCTACTTTCATTTACCTCTTCTTTTCTGCCTTAGTCTTTTTTTTTTTTCCTCTAGAAGACTTTGGCCGAGACGGAGCCAAGTTAATTCTGATGGTTATGGTAGACTGAAATATCCGAACCCGACGGGCTATATTGCACTTCTTAATTATCTTATTTTACGATGTGTACTTCTTTTTTCCTTTTTTTTT
The DNA here is from genome assembly GCF_037356315.1 of Lithobates pipiens. Taxonomy (NCBI): domain Eukaryota; kingdom Metazoa; phylum Chordata; class Amphibia; order Anura; family Ranidae; genus Lithobates; species Lithobates pipiens. The sequence goes on from NW_027507790.1 coordinate 229,679,408, forward strand.
GTTTCTTTTTGTTTTCATACGCTTTGTCCACAGTGACTATTTTTTGTCGATGATTAAGTCCTTCAGAATCGTTTAGGTTTTCATTTCCTCTTCATGAGCGTTATGTACACAGCTTACTATAGCCAACGTTTTGATGTCGGGTCTTTTTTTTGTTGTTTTGTTATTTTTTATATCAATGATGCTGTCTGATGTCTACTGTAACCAGTAATTTTTTTTGTACACTTTTGTTATACTTCATTTGCAATAAAAACCTTTGTAAAAGAAAACAATTCATTATAGACACACACATATATATCACAGCTTGGCATTGAAGCCCACCCACTGGCTGCATATGTGCGTAAGGCTGTTGGGAACAGGTTAAAGGGGTTGTAAAGGTTTGTTTTTTATTTTCTAAATAGGTTCTTCTAAGCTAGTGCATTGTTGCTTCACTTACCTTTTCCTTCGATTTCCCTTATAAATGTTTTTTTTCTTTGTTTTCTTTGTCTGAATTTCTCACTTCCTGTTCCTCCTCAGTAAGCTGTTCAGTAAGCTGTTCTGGCTGACTAACCACCAGCTCGGATGATGGTGAGAAGTTTACTGAGGAGAAACAGGAAGTGAGATATTCAGACAAAGAAAAAAAACATTTAGAAGGGAATTCGAAGGAAAAGGTAAGTGAACCAACAATGCACTAGCTTAGAGGAACCTATGTAGAAAATAAAAAACAAACCTTTACAACCCCTTTAAGTATGGTAAATGCTTCTTCTTCAACAGTCACACAGAAGTCATTCTTTAATCACAATTAAACTGTAAACTGGTTCATTACATTAATCAAATCTAAAATTGTGTAAAGTCTTATACTTTATTTTCTTTCTACAGCAGCCACAGCCTGAGTGGAAAACAGCTTTGACTGTGACTCCTCATGGGGTGTTTTGTCCCTCTGCAGAAAGACCACTGCTTTACCACAGAGAATAAGGTCATTCTCTGCAGCAAGATGGTAGGAGACACATATTTCTTTTTACTCTGTAGCTGTTTTAGAAATGTAGCACCCTGTAGTGTGTGCTACTAGAGTTTAGAGTAGATAAAACATATTTCTGGCCAGGAATAACCTGAGTCACTGATTTGAGTCAGGGTTACTAGAGGCCAGGGCTGGATGACTCATCCTGGCAGCTCTCTGGTGCCTCCCCCTGGTGTCTGGAAGGTTGTAGAACCTTCTAGAACTAGAGGGCAGGGGTTAGGAGGAGCTGCCATGAATATTTATGGGGCCTCATCCAGTCCCCAAAAGTGGTCTGCTAGGGGACTGAGACAACCCCATAAATAGACATGGGCCATTCCAGCAAGGGGAGTCGGGTGGAAGATGGAGATGGAGTGCTAAGAAGAAGCTTCTTTAATAATAATAAAAAGGTAAACAGAGTAAACATTGTCAAAACATAGCCAGAGTTCAGGAACCGGATAGTCAGACAAGCCAAAACGTCAGGGAGCCAGAGATGAGAGTAGTAGAACAGCAAGCAGGATCTGGAGCCAGAAGGAATGTCAGCCAAATAAGTCTTTAACAGGAGCACAGTACAGTTAAGCCATACAGCCCAGAGTATATCTGGGCTGTACGGCTTAAGTAGGCAGGACTGACAAGCAGGATATCATCAACAGGTGAGTCACTGTTGAGAGAAGGGAGCTGGCAATTAGCCGACAGCTGAGCGGCCAGCTTAGAGAAGGAAGGGCTGAGCCCAGCCCTGACATTTCCCCCTCCTTAATGACCCCTCTCCTTCGGGGGACCACCAGGCTTGAGGGGAAAATGTCTATGGAAATCACGGAGGAGGACAGGAGCATGTATGTCCAAGGATGAGATCCAAGAGCGTTCCTCTGGACCATACCCTTTCCAATGCATCAGGTACTGTATACACCCACAAAACCTATGTGAGTCAACAATGGACTGTAGTTCATACTCCTCATGGTTCTCAACTTGTACAGGGTGAGGACGTGGCACCGAGGCTGTAAAGCGGTTGCAGATCAAAGGTTTTAATAAGGAGACACGAAATACATTTGAGATGATATTAGAAGGAAGGTCTAATGCGTAAGCCACTGGGTTAATCCTGCAAATAATACGAGGTTGCGAGATGACAGCCAGGCCCTGTCCCCAACCTGGTAGGAAAGCGCAGACAGGCGTCTGCGGTCTGTATGGAGTCTGTACCTATCATTAGCATGTCGCAAAGCCTCCTGAACATGTGCCCAAGTGGAACGAAGACCACAGAGATGCTCTTCTAATGCAGGAATTCTCTGCGAAACAAACGAGTCAGGCAACATAGAAGGTTGCAAACCATACTGTAGTATAATCGGGAAGCAGAATTCAAGGCACTATTGTGAGCAAACTCCGCCCATGGTAAGAGATCTGACCGGTTATGATGGTCAGACATATAGCAATGTAGGAATTGCTCCAAGGACTGATTGGCTCATTCTGCTGCTCCATTAGACTGCAGGTGATACGCAGAGGAGAAAGCAAGCTGAATTCCCAACTGTGCACAAAAGGCTCGCCAGAACCGGGACACAAACTGACTACCCCTGTCCGAGACAATTACCTTGGGTAGCCCATGTAAGCGAAAGATCTCCCGAGCAAAAAACGGAAGCCAGTTCCTTAGAAGTGGGCAACTTCTTAAGTGGAATTCAATGGGACATTTTCGAGAATTGGTGAACCACCATAAGCCCTTGTACACACGGTCGGAAGAATCTGTCGGAATGAGTCTTATCGGACCGCGTCGTCAGATAATCCGACTGTGTGTGGTATGCATCGGACTGATTCCGTCCGAATCTCCGTCCGATCCAAATTTCCAACATGTTGGAAAGATTTCCCGACCAACTGGGCCGGACGGACCTAATCCGATCATGTGTAGAGCATTTTCATCGGACCAAGTGCCACGCATGCTCAGATCAAATTCCTACATCAAAGCTATTGGCTACTAGCCTGAATGTAGTCCCATCATAACGAAATTACGTCATCACGTTCTGAAAGATCGGATTTTTCGTCAACTTGGCCCGACCGTGTGTATGCAACAGTTTCGGACACAATCCGTCGGACTAAATCCGACAGGCAAAATCCGACGGATTTGGTTGGCAAAATCTCCGACCGTGTGTACGTGGGCTAAGAATAACTGTGCTGCCCTGGAAGTTGGGTAACTCCACAATTAAATCCATATACGGGTGGGTCCAGGGCCTCTATTCATTGGGTATGGGTTGTAGGAGGCCCACTGGAAGGTGTCGTGGAGTCTTACTCGGAGCACACACAGAACAGGCAGCTACGAAGGTGGTTACATCAGCACATAGACTTGGCCACCAGAATTGTTGGGAAATGGCCCAAAAGAGTTGATTCTTCACAGGGTGGCCAGCAACCTTGGGAGAATGGTAAGCCTGGAGCATGGCAACATGGAGACTCTCTAGGACAATAGCCAGAATACGATCAGGAGGAATCACAGGGACCGGAAAAAACTCCATCTTGGAAGTGGAGGAAAATTGTCTTGAAGAGGTCAGCCCTTACATTCTTAGTATCGGGAAAGAATGAGACAATGCAATTGAAAATAGACACTGGCACAGTGGTACCTTCGAGGAGATGTCTCCATTCTTTCAGGGATAAAATGATCGCTAACATCTCTCTGTCAACAATCTCATATTTGCACTCCGAAGGTGACAATTTCTTGGAAAAGTAGCCACAAGGATGCATAGCACTCTCAGAAGTAGGACATTGAGACAGAAGGGTGCCAACTCCAGTCTCAGAAGCTTCAACCTCAAGGATAAAACAAAGGCAGCCTTGAAACTCTCAAAGGCCTTAATGGTCTCTGGAGACCAACTCTGTGGGTTACCGTGCTTACTGGCCATATCAGGCAGGGGCTTGACCAGAGACGAAACTTCCGATAATAGTTGGCAAAGCCAAGCAAAGGCTGCAGAGGAAGTAAACCCACAGGTCGGGGCCACTGTAGGACTGCTGAAAGTTTCTCTGGGTCCAATCGAAAAATCAGCAGTGGAAATGACATAACTCAGAAATGTAACCTGTTCACGATCGAATATGCACTTCTCCAATTTACAATAGAGATGGTGCTCTCTTAGTTTCTGAAGCACATGACAGACATATGTATGGTGGCTCTCCAGGGACTTGGAAAATATGAGGATATCATCCAGATAAATCACCACACATAACTGCAACAAATCTCGGGGGACATAATTAATAACTTCCTGGAAAACTGTCTGGACATTACAAAGGCCAAAAGGCATTATGAGGTACTCATAATGGCCTGTTCTGGGAATAAAAGCAGTTTTCCACTCGCTGCCCTCCTTAATCCTCACGAGATTGTATGCCCCTCTCAAATCATGCTTTGTGAAAATAGTTGCTCCCTTGAAGCGGTCAAATAACTCCTTAATCAATGGAATCGGATAGGCATTCTTAATCGTAAAACAATTGAGACCCTTACAATCAATAAAAGGTCTCAGTTCACCACACCAGCAGGAGATGACAATTTGCAGATGAAACCTCGAGAAAGTGCGTCTGCAACATACTCCTCCATGGCCCTATCCTCCAAGACCGACAAAGGGTAAACCCAGCCATGAGGGGGAATGGCACAAGGTTGAGGCAAACTACTGGCTTGACCTTTGTCAAAGACATTGCTAAAATCGCAGTACTCCTCCAGCAGGGAGGAGAGTGAAGAGGTGCACAGGACCTTGGCTACCTTAACTTAGGGGAGAAAATAAATTGGAATTGGATTATCTCATGGTGAAGATCCTCTACAGTCATGGCCAACGGTACAGTCTCATGAGTCACATGGGCAGGCTGTAGAGGTCTCCCGGCAAGAGCCTCAATGGCAAGTGGAGTGTCATGCAGCTGCAATGAAAAAGAGTACTTCTATACAAAGGCAGCATCACTGAATAGGCATCCAGCCCCAGAGTTGATTAGAGCCTGTATCTCAACGGATGACTCAGCCCAAGAAAGGGTAACCAAAACCAGGGGCTTATCCTTCTGGATAACTGGGAACAAAACAACACCACCTAAGGTCTGTCTGTGACAAGACATCAAGGTTGGGGGCGTTCCCTCAACGGGTAGGACAAGACTTCAAAAAGTGACCTGCCTGGCCACAACAAAGGCACAATCTCTCGCTCTTCCTAAGGGTTCTCTCATCCGCAGAGAGACGTGTGAAGCCCGAGTGCATGGGTTCATCTTCACAGACTGACTAGGTAACAGGAGGCATGGAAGGTGAGGGAGGCAAGGGTGGGACTGCAAATATAAAGGAGGCTTTCGCAAGCGCTCCTTAAAAGGAAGTCTTTCTTTGGAGTCTGGAGTCAATGAAGATGGCAAACGTTATCAACTTCTCCAGCTCAGTGGGTATATCCTGATATCTTGAGCTGCTATCTCATTCTTGATGATATCCGAGAGATCATGAGAAAATCCATGAGGGCCTCATTGTTCCAAGCAACCTTTGCTGCCAGAGTACAGAATTCAATGGCGTCATTTGCAACAGTTCTCATACTCAAAGAAAACTCAAGACAACAGGTTTTTTGCATCTCCAATAGAGGGTATGCCATGCCAAGGCTCTCTCAGAAAGCAAAGATATCATGAAACCTACTTTGCTTCTGTCTGTGGGAAACGCCTGGGGCAGCATCTCAAAATATATCTCAACTTGGTTGAGAAACCCTCTGCATTGGACCCCAAATCGCTGGGGAAGCGGAGGGGAACCAGACATACATCTTATAGAGGTAATACTCGAGGCAGGTGCCTGCAGAAAGACTGGAGCAGCAGAAAGGAAAGCCTGCAACACAGGTTGTACCGGAACAGCCACAGTGGGAGATTCCAGGTGAGCTGTACAACTCATTAGCGTTTGTAATGCCATGGCAAACTGATCCATGCGGTGATCCTGGTCATTCAATCGGGAAAAAATATTACCAACCAGTGGATTGACTGCGTCTTCTGAATTCATGGCCTTCGCCTATTGTCAGAAACAATGAATCACACTTGTTTAATAATAATAATCAAAAGATAAACAGAGTAAACGTAGTCAAAACATAGCCAGAGTTCAGGAACCGGAACAGATAGTCAGACAAGCAAAAACTTCAGGGAGCCAGAGATGAGCGTAGTAGAACAGCAAGCAGGATCTGGAGCCAGAAGGCATGTCAGTCAAGCAAGTCTTTAACAGGAACACAGTTGAGCGTCTCTAGAGATGTGAGCAAGGCGTAGGCAGAGAACATCTGGGCTGTACGGCTAAAGCAGGCAGGACTGACGAGCAGGATATCATCAACAGGTGAGTAAACGTGGAGATAATGGAGCTGGTAATCAGCCAACAGCTGAGCGGCCAGCTTAGAGAAGGAAAGGCTGAGCCCAGCGCTGACCCCCTGCCGGGGAGGGGTGGTACCTCGAGCCGGAGGTTTGGGATAGCTGGCCTTGAAGGCTCCCACCACAGGAGACAGTTGAAGGAGAACCTTAAGGAGAGGCAGCGGGACAGAGCAAAGACATACAGTGAGATGAGATCAGCACTGTGCAGGGACAACACAAGTAGAGAGACTGTCAGCTGTAACAGTGTTCTCTGAAGACAGCAGTGGGCTTAGTCTTCATCCTTGCCCTGGTGAATCTGCATAGAAGTGTACCAGTCAGGCAGGACTGGGGAAATGTGCCATTCGGGCAGGACTGGGGCAGAAGGTCAGTCAGGAGCACTGGGAGGAAGATCAGGCAGGCATGGCTGGTGGCAGCCAGGTGGGCTAGCATTTTCTGTAAGCAAGTGGAGCTGGGATCTGTGGACAGCAGAAGGAATAATGTCTGTTCACTCACATTGCTCTACTATGTCAAGGGACTGAGAGTTCCTGTCTATAATGGGCCTTTCCTGAACTAGAAATATTTTTCTAGTTCCTACCGGACTGAGCAGCATGTGCTGTACTGTAAAAAGCAGCAGGAGGAAGGAAGAATTTTTGTAAATAGGATAGGAAGGAAGTCTACGTTTGTTGATAGTTCTGGAAATTTTTTAAAGTTGGGCATCCCCGTAATTCCGTAATTCCTTACCCCATCCAAGTTATCAACTCCTAATAAAAAACATCAAAAACAAGCCAAGGACTGACTTCTGCGTTGGAATATGTAAAGGAAATGCTATGTGACTGGTTGTGCAGCAGTAGAGACCAGGACATTAGCGACTCCTACAGGGGTAGTTCTACAGAAAAAAGAAAGAACTGTAAAACATAGAACATATTATTTTTGATGCACATGGAATTTATTTATCCATTTTAAAATGAAAGTTTATTTGAGCTTTAAAGATGCTACAATTTTTCTTTTCACATCACTGAGTTATAATAAACTAGCAGCGATGCGATGAAATAAAAATAAAAGTAAAAAAAAATGTTCTCCATTTATCTGTCATTCAGACCATGTCCACCCTAAAATGGATACTGTGACAGATATATCTGTAAAAGTATCTTTAATTTAGTCAGTAATTCATCCAAGAGGTAGAAGCAGATTTGTTTAGACCTGAAGCACTGGAGGTGTTTTATTTATAAGTGTTCTTTGGCAAGTACAAAGAGTGTGTCAGTCGTCAGTAGCATAGATAAGAATATTACCTTCCTGACAAGTGCCAAAATACATCTTCTTCAGATATCTTCTACAATGACCTGCTACTCTCCGATACAATCTAATCCCATTGAATTATTGATCATTGCTCCCTTATTTCCATGATTTGTCTCTGCTTAGTGTATATTAATTAGCTTTAAGCAAATTGTGCCAAAATAATGAATGACAGTGGTAGACTACCTGTGACCGTTGCCACCATTCATTTCCAGAGACATTTCAGGAGAGGTGAGTTGAGAGGAAAAACAGCTATTGACCTGGGGATTAGATGGGGCAAGCAGAATTAAAGTGAGTTTTTCATAGCTCTACATGTCAGCATGGGCAAATTCCTGACAAGTCACAGGAATTAAAGGAAAAGAGCAATAGTACATTCAAAACAATCTTCCTTTATTTAAAGGCAGGCAGCAAGCAACTGTGCCCAGGCTAAGATGATGCCAGAGGTAGTCTCCTTTCACACAAAGCAGAGTCTGCTCTAATCAGCAGAGAATCTATGTGCAGATCCCCTTTTGAATCTGAGCTAAAAGGGACGGATTTCAGTGATTTTACATACATAACCGTTCAGTTTGTGCTTGGCAGACATTGGTGGACCCATGACAGCAATATGGATGGCTGCATGTAAATGGACCCCTATCTCCATTTACGGCCATCACATTTTTTCCAGACCTACATGGGCTTAGAGGTAGTCAAATGTAAACAGGCACAAGTCTGTCTACATCCAAATGTCCATAGGGCACCAGAAAAACAAACAAGCGAACCTGATTGGAATGCCTGTGTGAAAGAGGCTTATGTCTCCTCGTCTCCAGTAATCAAAATGCAACATTGCGGGGGGCGTGGCCAACTGCCGAGCTGAATGGAAGCCTGAATCCTCAGCTCCTGCACTGAACGGATGATAACGGCCGTATACTGCTAATCCGACCGCTAAAAAATGAACCAACCGGATCCCCACACGTTCGGGAACCAGAACGGAACATCACGGAAACGAAAAGAGTACCGACATCCGAAGAAATTGACGGATTTCTTCTCCTCCGGGAGCTCTCAAAATGGCGCCCGCGATACCTCACAGCACAACGAACGGGCCTATACTGATCTGCCTGATGCGGACGTCCTGAACACGCAGGCACAAGACGAAGATGTGAACTCCACATCATCCCAGGGACCCCAGTCAGCATCCAACAGCCCAGCTAAGTCACGAATGAGACTAGAAACTACTACTACTCCAGCTCTGGAGGTAAGGCCTACTCTGGACAGTCTCCTCACACAGACACCAGCATCCTCCCCTATTGCGGCCTTCCCCACTGCTAATCAGCCTGTGATAGACACCATGTTAAAAGACATGCTGATCTCTCTACACAGCTCCTTACATTCTGATATCACCTCTCTAGTCACAGCATTCAAATCTGAAATGGTCACTGTGAGCAGCAAAGTAAATGTTCTTGAACAGCAGATGAGCACAATGGCTGTCACAGTTAATGATTTAGTCGATGCTCACGACCACACCAGAGAAGAACAACAATGGGTTCGCGCCAAAATGGCGGACCTCGAAGACCGCTCGAGGCGCAACAATATAAAAATCAGGGGGATACCCAAAACAATCTTACCCTCAGATCTACAATCCTATGCTAGAAAAATGATTTCCTCAATTCTGCCTGAACTACCCCCAATTGAAACGGTCATCGATCGTATTCACCGACTTCCGAAACCACATCACTTATCTGTGGAGGTCCCACGAGATACCCTCATGAGAATACATTTCTTCCACACCAAAGATATGCTTCTAGCCAAAACCAGGAGAATGGAACATCTTCCTCCACCATACCAAAACCTGCAATTCTTTGCAGATATATCCCAGTACACGCGTCAGCAACGGTGTCAACTACACACCATTACTAAGCCACTAAATAACCACAAGATTCCATATCAATGGGGTTACCCCACCAAACTCCTGATCAACAGAAATGGAAAGAAATACAGCATCCATACAGTTGAAGAAGGTATACAGCTTCTCCGTGAATGGGGCATTGTCCCTGAACCAATAATGCCAATACAGCAGCAACATACTGCAACCCAACGCCATGGCTCTTCTGATCCTAGGATCCGCTCCAGCCAATGCACATGAGATTAGTGGTATCACTGTTCAGAAATCCACTGTAACCTCCGTTCCAGTGCCTGCTCGTTGCAGATTGTTCACGAACACTACCCCCACAGATTGCTAGGTAGTCCTACCACCTTACTACCGAGCGCTACCTTTCTTCCCCTCACCATCGCACCTCCCTTCCATTGTTTTTATCTCCCTTTTATTGTTGTTTCAGCTTGTGTATATTAACTGTCCGCTTTTTCCCCCACCCGTTCTTTCCTTGGAGAGCACAACCCTCAGACCTCTACTGACTTCCGCACCTGCTCCATCAACCGACCAGTGGATCCACCGTCTTCGCAACTTCTACACTGACAATACCTGATAAGCCGTCAACTGTGAGTACTACTACACCTCTCACGACCCTCCTTCACCATTGCACAGAATGCCTAAATTCTTATCTCTCAATGTTAAGGGTCTTAATCACCCAGCCAAGAGGTCGTCTCTGTGGAAAACTGCAATATCTTCTCACTGTGATGTCCTCTGCGTTCAAGAGACACACTTTAAAATCAATGCAGAACCCCCATGTACCAATAGACACTTCCCAATATTTTTCGAGCCTCGGGGCCTGAAAAAAGAAACTGAGTTCTAATAGCAATTAAAAACACACTCTCCTTTTCACTACACGATAGCCTAGTTGACCCCAATGGCAGATATCTTGCAATAGATTGCTCTTTAAACAACGTCAGATATACTATTTTGGCTCTATATGCTCCCAACAAAAAGAAAATTAACTTTCTCTCCAAGCTTCTGAAGAAAATAAATAATTTTAAACGTGGCCAATTCATAATTTGTGGGGACTTCAACATAGTCCCGGACATCACCATCGATACCTCCTCTCACACTACTAGACCTGCCTCCCAAATGGGACCCTTCATAAGGAATAATGATCTCTATGACGTTTGGAGATGTCATCACACTACGGAAAGAGACTATTCCTACTTTTCTCCACGCCATAATTCTTACACACGCATAGACTACTTTTTGGTGGACAAATGGACTTTACCCCGTATATCTACTTCAGAGATTTCTACCATTACATGGTCCGACCATGCATCGGTTATGATAACTGTGGAGGACTCTCCGACCACATCCAAAACTCGGATCTGGAGAGCTAATGCCTCACTTCTTAACTCCCCACAATATTCAGACCACCTCAAACAAGCACTGGAGGAGTACTTCTCCCTCAATGAAGAATCTGTTAATGATAATTTCACACTTTGGAACGCTCATAAAGCGTACATAAGAGGAGTACTTATACAATTGGGAGCCAAAGAGAGGAGGAGGAGATCACAGCGCTTAGACACGCTTACTTCAGACATCAAAACCCTGGAAAACCAAAATCAATCCAATCCTAACCCCTCCACTAAACTTAAACTAGATCATCTTAGACAAGAACTACGAGCTCACCTACTTGACAATTACCAAAAAGCACATACTTACTTTAGAGCTGTACATTATTCTACTAGTAACAAAGCTGGTCGAGCCATGGCTACCAGAATTAAAGGTCATTACTCCAAGACTAAAATCCCTTTTCTATTTCACCCCACCACGAACAAAAAAGTAATAGATCCCTCTGCTATCGCAGACACATTCAGCCACTACTATGAATCCCTCTACAATTTAAAATCAGACCCCAATACCACACAACCCTCTCCTCAGGACATAGACTCCTTTCTCCAAGAAATAAAACTTCCCAGACTCTCAAGTGATCAACTTCAGTCACTGAATGCTCCATTCACACCACAGGAAATTATTAACACCATTTCTGCCCTGCCATCCAACAAATCTCCAGGCCCAGATGGTCTCACTGGTGAATACTATAAAAAATTTAGCTCGCTCTTCAGTCCCTACTTTTCCAGAGTATGCAACGACGCTGCCTCCTCCTCCTCTCTACCTCCAGAAATGCTATCTGCTCTAATTATTACATTGCCGAAGCCGGGGAAGGACCCGTCACATCCACAGAATTTTAGGCCAATCTCTCTTCTAAATGTAGACACCAAGATCTACGCCAAACTTATAGCAAACAGACTGATAGATTTAATGCCCCATTTAATACATAGAGACCAATCCGGATTTACTAAGGGGAGACAAGCCTTTGATGCTACCCGTAGAATAATTAATGTGGTACACCATGCTGAGCTCACTAGAACGCCTTCTCTGCTTCTGTCTTTAGACGCAGAGAAGGCGTTCGATAGAGTACATTGAGAATATATGAAAGCAACCCTACTTAAGTTTGGATTCCAAGATACGATACTCTCTGCAATTTTAGCTCTATACTCGTCACCTTCTGCCCAAGTATATACCTCTGAAATGTTATCTAGACCCTTTCAGATCACTAATGGCACACGCCAGGGGTGCCCCTTATCGCCACTAGTTTTTAACTTAATAATGGAACCCCTGGCCGAACACATTAGAACACATTGCAACATAAAAGGATTCACCATTGGCCAAATAGAACACAAAATTAATTTATTTGCTGATGACGTCATATTGATGATCCCTTTCTTCCCTGGCCTCGGTACAATCATTATTGAAAAGATTTAGTGATTTATCATATTATAAAGTGAATGAACATAAATCCGTTATTCTAGACATGGGTTTGGATGCGACCACTGGTAACCTTCTTAGAAATTTGTTCCCTTACTCTTGGACTGACACTGGTTTACCCTATCTGGGTATACATATTACTAGATTTACGAAATTACTCTTTTCCCGTAACTATCCTGACATCAAACAAACGCTACTTCAAGACATGGAAAAGATATCAAAACATGAATTTTCTTGGGCAGGTCGTCTAGCTGCTTTCAAGATGATGGCGTTACCTAAACTGTTATATGTCTTTCGTACACTGCCTATACCAGTACGGCTTACTTATCTTAATTCACTACAATCTGCATTAACACGCTTCCTCTGGCAAGGCAAGAAACCACGATGCAATCACACAAAGCTCATCAAACACAGATCAGTAGGTGGCATGGGACACATAGATATTAAGGATTACTATATCGCTACCATCATATCCCAAACAAAAGAATGGTTTAACACACACACCAACACCCTGTGGGGAGCTATAGAGAACACAGTGACACCTGGTACTAATCTATCCACCTGGCTGTTTAGCACCTCCACTAAGACTCCACAATTATCTCTATACTCACCTACCATACAAGCTACGGTCTAAACTTGGAGAACACTACACTACACTAACTGGACAAATCTTCCCCTGCGACCCATTCCAATCCCCCTTGAAACACTACAACTACTTACTCCCGACCTCCACATTCCTGCCTGGATATCGGCCATGGCAACTTACACATCGGAACTTCACTCTCTAATTAAATCCAATTCGCATACACTCAAGCAACAACAGTCGGCCACCCATATGACAGACTATCTAACATACTACAGGATAAGACATTGCCTCGCTGCTCACCCTTCTTTAGAAAGTTCTCTACCACTAAACATTTGGAAGTTCCTCTTTCTTAACGATCATATCTCTAAGGGGATCTCAATAGTATACTCCACCTTGCAGGGAAAACACATGTTTTACAAGTCCAAACCCCTTACAGACTGGGAGACGGACCTTGAAACACAATTCTCAGATTGTCAGTGGCAACAAGCAATTAAGTCCACTTACACATACACTGCTTGCTCCGCACTTTGGGAGCTCGCCCAAAAAATTACAATGAGATGGTACTTGACACCATATAGAATCGCCAAATTTCACAAACAAACACCGCATACTTGCTGGAGAGAATGTAACTTGCCTGGGACACTCCTACATATCTTCTGGTCATGCCCGCGTATAAAACTAGTCTGGTCCAAAGTAGAAACACTACTACATGAAGTTCTGCGCCTACACATTCCACTAACTCCTTCTCTGGCAATCCTCAATATTAACATTAACGACATTCCATCAGACCTACGTTTAATCACCACACACATTCTCTTAGCCACAAAACTCTTAATAGCAAGAAAATGGAAGACAACTGCAGCCCCATCACTGGATGAAATTATCATGGTAGTCCAAACGCACTATACATATGAAATTGTTCTCTCTAGAGGGAAACACAATCATCACCGCATTAAAACTCTCTGGCATCCCTGGTCGGTATGGTATGACCAATACCACAATGTTTGATTAACTCTTTGAATCTAGACAACCCCATGACTCTCCGTCCTCTTTTGCTTCTTCCCCTTCTATCCCCCCCCTCCTCTTCTCTTCCCCCCTCCTTTCCTTAAGCTCCCTCTCCTCTCCCCCCCTCCCACTCCCCCCCCCCTATATCTCTTGCCCTTCCATCATTGCTGTTTATAAGCTGATATTATAGACTGTTATGTACTAAAATGAACATTATATTGTACCTATTGTACCTATCATAACTACTGTTCCTGTAGTACCGTTTGTACCTACTGCGTATTTACATTGTTGTATGTTCGCTAAACTCAATAAAAACTATTTTGAAAAAAAAAAAAATGCAACATTGCATCATTCTGGCATGTCCCAAAAGAAGGCAAATCCCAAATCTCACCTCCTGAGAGAAGGCAAATCCCATATCTTGCCTCTCAAAAGAAAGCAAATCCCAAATCTCACCTCCCAAAAGCAGGCAAATCCCACATATCACCTTCCGGGAGAAAGTAAATCCCACATTTCACCTCCTGAGAGAAGGCAAGTCCCACATCTCACCTCCCAAGAGAAGGCAAATCCCACATCTCACTTCCCGAGAGAAGGCAAATCTCACATCTCTCCTCCCGAGAGAAGACAAATCCCACATCTCACCTGCCAAGAGAAGACAAATCCCACATCTCACCTGCCAAGAGAAGGCAAATCCCACATCTCACCTCCTGAGAGAAGGCAAATCCTACATCTCACCTCCCACGAAAAGGCAAATCCCACATCTCACATCCTGAAAGAAAGTAAATCCCACATCTCACCTCACAAGAGAAGGCAAATACCACATCTCACCTCATGAGGGAAAGCAAATCCCACATCTCACCTCGAGTGGGAAGGCAAATCCCACATCACACCTCACGAGAGAAAGCAAATCTCACTTGGGTGGACCCATGACAGCAATATGAAAGGCTGCATGTAAATTGACCCCTTTCTCCATTTACATCCACATTTTTTCCAGACCTACATGACTTAGTGGTATTCAAATGTAAACAAGCAAAAGTCTGTCTACATCCAAGTGTCCATAGGGCACCAGAAAAACCGACAAGCGGACCTGATTGAAATGCCTGTGTAAAAGAGGCTGATGTCTCCTCTTCTCCAGAGATCAACGTTGCATCATTCTGGCATGTCCCGAGAGAAGGCAAATCCCACATCTCACCTCTCGAGAGAAAGCAAATCCCAAATCTCACCTCCCAAAAGCAGGCAAATCCCACATATCACGTCCCGAGAGAAAGTAAATTCCACATTTCACCTCCTGAGAGAAGGGAAATCTCACATCTCTGCTCCCAAGAGAAGACAAATCCCACATTTCTGCTCCCAAGAGAAGGTAAATCCCACATCTCACCTCCCGAGAGAAGGCAGATCCCACAACTCACCTCCCGAGAGAAGGCAAATCCCACATCTCACTTCCCGAGAGAAGGCAAATCTCACATCTCTGCTCCCGAGAGAAGACAAATCCCACATTTCACCTCCCAAGAGAAGGTAAATCCCACATCTCACCTCCCGAGAGAAGGCAGATCCCACATCTCACTTCCCGAGAGAAGGCAGATCCCACATCTCACTTCCCGAGAGAAGGCAGATCCCACATCTCACCTCCCGAGTGAAGGCAAATCCCATATCTCACCACCTGAAAGAAAGTAAATCCCACATCTCACCTTACAAGTGAAGTAACTCTCCTCATGAGGAAAGGCAAATCCCACATTCCATATCTCACCTCTCGTGGGAAGGCAAATCCCACATCTCACCTCACGAGAGAAAGCAAATCTCACATCTCACCTCCAGAACAAAGGCATCTTCCACTTCTCAGCTCATAATAGAAAACAAATTCTACTGCTCACCTCCTAGCCATCAGCTCAGTCTTATTGCTTGTATTCCTCTTTCTCAAAGTATATTATGTCTCATACCTTTCAAGTGCCTGAGAAGAGAAGTGAAGACATATTTTAGCCCAAAATATTCAGCAAAGAACACGCACTTACGCTAGTCCCAAAAATGGTCAGTAAAACCCTATGGTACACTGTTTACCATTACATTTCCTTTAAACAAGCATTTAAAAATACAAATTGTATTGTAGTAGCTGGATGAAAGGTTTCGTGCAATTTTTAGAAGTTTAAGGCCATCTCCAGTTTAAGAAATATTTTTTTTTAAATAATCCTTTAGCAGCTGTAAAAATAAAAAAAGCAGCTTTGAATACATATTGCACCTCCCCTCTGGCATTATACCCTGATAACAATCCAGCACCAGTCCTCGTCTAGATTTTTTTGAAGTTTCAAACACATCTGTAAACAATTTTTTAAAAGAAAGGTAATAGTTCAAAAGCTTTGTTTCTGTGTATATACATATATAGCTAATAGTTATTAGTCACATTCACCTGGACTTGTTCATGGTCTAAAGGTTTGAATTGTCAAAACACCAAGGCAGACATTAAAATCTGGAAGACAGATGGTGTTGAAGGGGTGGTTGTTCCAATGTGACATAAATGGCTTCTTTCATACCATTTGCACACTCTAGTTGCACACTAGTTGCCCTCTCTATCTACAACATGCACCTCTCTGTTCCCAAAGAAAGGACCTGTTTCCTTAAGATGTAAAAAGACTGCTGAGTCTTGTATTATTATTATACAGGATTTATATCCCCTCTGCTAAGTGTAAAGGTGTTTCCATACTTCTCTCCAAGAACTTTGACCTTCAACTTTCGGGTACCCTAGCAGATGACGATGGGAGGTTCCTTTTCATCAAAGGCACATTTAAAAATAGGATGTTCACCCTCGCTAATATCTATAGCCCCAACTCCTCTCAAGTACCTTTCTTTCGGAAAGTAGTGCACAAACTGCAATCTTTCACGGAAGGAATGCTGATCCTCGGTGGCGATTTTAACGCCCCCTTGGATCCTTTAATGGACACTTCCTCAGGGTCCTCCAGCCTGACACTCCGTGCCCTCAAGCAAATCAAGAAAAGTCTCCAGGAACTGTTACTCCACGACACATGGCGATCACTGTATCCCAAAGACAAGGATTTCACCTTTTTCTCTATCCCGCATAATAGGTATTCCCGCATTGACTACCTCATGGCTTCCCAACAGAACTTACACCATCTGACCAAAGCCTCAATTGAACCTATGACGATCTCGGACCATCACCCCATCACAGCCCTTTTCACTTTCCCTGAAAAGCTTGACCGGTCCAGCATCTGGAGGTTGGATGCTAGCATTCTCACAGACGAACTCAGAGCAAACGAAATTCGTGACTGTTTAACCAATTATTTTATAGAAAATGATACACCCGAGGTCTCCCCCCTTACCCAATGGGAGGCACATAAATGTGTTATAAGAGGAAAGTTTATCTCCCTAGCTGCTGCCCTCAAGAAAGAAAGAGCGGCCACCCTAACGGGACTGTTTTCGAAACTTAGGTCCCTTGAAACCCAGCACAAGAGAACTCTTGCGCTGGACACGCATGCGGAATTAACGAACGTCCGCACCCAGATCCAAGATATCTTGGGATACCAGACGAAAAAGAAATTCGCCCTATCCCAGAAGCTCTTCTATGAGCATGGGAACAAGTCAGGCCATCTTCTGGCCCAAGCCCTGAAAACTAAAACAGCTAAGCGAACGATCCATCGTATACACTCCCCCACGGGTTCGATCCTCGAAACCAACACAGATATAGCTTTGGAATTCGAACGGTATTATACCTCCCTCTACAACCTCAACCTCTCCAACCCACAAACTCCAGACCCCCACAAACGACTTGGCGATATCCAGACGTATCTCTCTAAGCTCCCTCTTAAGACTATCCCCCCGGACACCCTCCAAGCCCTGGAAGCCCCTATCTCTTCGGCAGAATGGTCACAAGCCGTAAAGCAACTGAAACCTGGTAAGAGCCCTGGCCCTGATGGGCTGACCTCAGCATATTATAAATTATTTGCGGAGACACTTCAAATGCCCTTCCTGAAG
The DNA here is from genome assembly GCF_037356315.1 of Lithobates pipiens. Taxonomy (NCBI): domain Eukaryota; kingdom Metazoa; phylum Chordata; class Amphibia; order Anura; family Ranidae; genus Lithobates; species Lithobates pipiens. The sequence goes on from NW_027507790.1 coordinate 229,697,213, forward strand.
GCCTTCAATTCCACTCCCACCTCGAAATCTCTCCCCGGAGGCATTTTGGAAGCCCACATTACAGTTATACCCAAACCAGATAAGGACCTCACACTCACTAGTAGCTATAGGCCGATCTCCCTTCTCAATGTGGACGTGAAAATATTTGCAAAAATTCTCGCCAATAGATTCCTCCCATTTCTCCCGGCCCTGATTTCCCCCGATCAGGTAGGTTTCGTCCCCGGACGAGAGGCAAGGGACAACACCCTGAAAACCATCAATATCCACCATTTGATCACGCAAACTAAACAGAAAGCTTTCTTCCTGTCCCTGGACGCGGAGAAGGCGTTTGACAGAGTGGCCTGGGACTATATGGAAGCAGTTCTCACCTCTCTAGGACTCGGCCCTTGCATAACCAATATGATTATGTCCCTCTACTCCACACCGACAGCACGGGTCAGGGTCAACGGCACTCTGTCAAACGCCTTCTCCATCCGAAATGGAACGAGGCAGGGATGCCCCCTCTCCCCGATCCTGTTTATCCTTACGCTGGAACCTCTCCTCCAGACCCTCACCTTGAATAGCGACATCAAAGGCATCCACACTCCACTGAAAGAGTTTAAATACGCGGCCTTCGCCGATGACATCTTAATGTATCTCACGGAACCCATCACCACCATTTCAATCGTCCTCTCAGAGTTTAGTAAGTTTAAGGCGGTATCTAATCTTAAGATAAACTTTTCTAAGTCGTATGCCCTTAATATTTCCCTTCCAGAAACGCTCCAGACACAATGCGAATCGAATTTCCAGATACGCTGGAAACCTGATTCTATCACTTATTTAGGCACCCAAATCCCGCGGAAGCTATTGGACCTATATGTGACAAACCACCTCCCCATCCTACATAAATTGACGACGGATCTCGAGAGATGGAACAAACAGATTCTATCTTGGTTTGGCAGGATCGCAGTTCTCAAGATGAACGTTTTACCCCGCTTATTATATATCCTCCAAACCTTACCCATACAGGTCCCCCAATCTTTTTTCACATCCTATAATAACATCTGCTCTAGATTTGTATGGGGACATCGAAAACCCAGAATCTCGATTAAGACTCTTTCTCGCCCGAAACATCTGGGAGGCTTGGGCTTCCCAGATATACTTAACTACTATAGAGCGGTCCACCTGACCAGGATTGTAGACTGGAACGTCCAGGACCCCTATAAAGAATGGGTTCCGTTGGAAGCATCTTTTTCATCTATACCACTCGCCTCGCTTCCCTGGATACGACCTGCCCACATCCCTGCCTCTGCCACCCTACACCCCCTATTACACCCCACTCTGAAATGCTTTCATCAACTTTGCTCTCGTACAAACATCTCCTCGATCCCCGGGCCCCTAACTCCAATCAAGTGTAACCCAGACTTCCCACCTGGCCTCTCCCCTGACTATCTGTCAGAACACTGGCCACAGGACAGTTTACGAGCCTACCATATGTATAACAGAGGTAAACTCATCTCCACCCCTATCCTTGCCAGCACCGTAGATAGACCACCCATTCCGCCTTGGACTTACCTTTTAATTGCATTTTTTTTGCAATCCTTAAACAGGGACTCCCAATGCTCCAGACCTCTATCTCCTTTTGAAAAGCTTTGTACCCAAACAACCCCCCAAAGACATGTAATAGCCCTCACCCACAACATGCTATGGGATGGAGTACCACCCGGATCCACCTTAGCTTGCAAACGTTGGGAGGAAGATCTTTCCCTATCCATAACTGACGAACAATGGAGCACCATTTTCCAGACTATCCACAGAGGCTCCTCCAATGTTAGCACTCAGGAGAATAATTACAAGATCCAATCGAGGTGGTACCGCACCCCCTCTCTTTTACATAAATTCACCCCTAACACCACCAACATCTGCTGGAGATGCCTCCTGGAAGAGGGTACACCACTGCATATTTGGTGGTCCTGTACTCTGCTTCAGGACTACTGGAGAGAAGTATGTAGAATCACTTCCCAAATTACCACCTACAACATTGAACCCTCCCCGTCCCAATGTCTTCTCCACCTTTCACCTTTATCTAAACTAGCCTACCATGGCTCCCTGGCGATGCATATGCTCAATGCGGCCAAACAGTGTATCCCGATCCACTGGGGGTCGCCCAGAGTCCCCTCCATTAAAGAATGGTTTACCAGAATCAACAAAACAGCCGAAATGGAAGAGCTGATCCATATTTCCAAGGACACCCCCTCGAAATTTAGCACGAAATGGGCCTGTTGGAAACACTTCCAGACCACCACAACCTACGCAGAAGTATACAAATGAGGACATCAGGTCCACAGTTTTAAGACCTCAGGGCCTAATCTACCTCTCTATCATTGAGCTTTTCGTTACAGACACTGAGAGAAGGATAAAAATCTAAGCTACTGATCCATTACTCTACTTCGGGAGGGGGTCATAGGGAAGGGGGACTTCCCCCTTCACTTGATTCCCTTTTTGTCTCCCTCTTTCTCCCCCCCCCACCCCTTTTTTTTTTTTCTCCTCTCTCTCTCTATCTCTATATCTCACTTTCCTCCACCCTCTTCTTTCCTTCCCCCCTGCTCCATCCCCCCACCCTAGTCCGCTACCAGACCACCCCAAAGCAGACGTTCACACATGTTATCCCTCGTGAATACCACACGCCTCCAACCACATGTAGCCCTCCCCATTCTAGGTAGACCCCTTTAGGGGTCTCCCTTGCGATGTCCCATAACACGCGCTGGCCCCTTGTTCCCGCGAAGATTGACCCATCATACATTATTACTGGCCCCTTGACCCTCCCTTTAATTGGCCCTCCTGTAGACCTTGGGGCAATTCCTCATAGAGTAATACGATATGGGCCACGCCTGATTGCTTGCAATCCGCCTGCACACCGGACATGCACCTAGCTGGCTTCTTTTGCTACACAGATCCGGTCCTGTACATTTCATGATGCTCCCGTGTTATGCATATTCTATGACTATGTAACTCTGCTGATTTTGTATTCAACCTGTTGTTGGAAATACTTGTTCGTCTGTATTTTTGAACTTTTTTTTCAAAATAAAAATATGTTTAAAAAAAAAAATACAGGATTTATATAGTGCCAGCAGTTTGCATAATGCTTTACAACGTTAGGGTAACAGTACAGTTACAATACAATTCAATACAGGAGGAATCAGAGGTCCCTACTCATTAGAGCTTACAATCTAAGAGGGGGAGTCAAGTGATAGAAGAGGTACTGTGGGGATGAGCTGATGGAGAGAATAAAAGTACTGTTGTTAGGTGGAGGCAGGATAGGCTTCTCTGAGGTGTTTTCAGGGAATGCCTAAAAGTAGATAGAGTAGGAGATAGACAGATTGGGGAAGGAATTCCAAAGGATGGGAGAGGCTTGGCAGAAGTCCTGGAGGCGAGCATGGGATGAGGTGACAAAGGAACTAGAGAGCAGGAGTTCTTGGGAGGAGCGAAGATAATGATTTGGTTGGTATTTTGAGACTATGTTAGTGATGTAGCTGGGGGCCAGGTTGTGGATGGCTTTGTAAGTTATTGCTAGTATTTTAAAAATAATTTGTTGGGTGAGTGGCAGCCAACTGACGGTTTGGCAGAAAGGGGTAGCAGACGCTGAGAGGTTTGTAAGGTGGATCAGTCTGACAAAAGCATTCATGATGGACTGAAGCAGGCATAACCTATTTAAAGGTAAGTCAATGAGCAGGGATTTGCAGTGGAGGCAAGAGATAATCAGGCAGTGAATTAGGAGCTTTGTGGTGTCATAGGTTTAGGAAGGGGTGTATTTTGGAGATGTTTCAGAGGTTGGGGCAGCAAGCTTTGGAAAGTGATTTGATGTGGGGCCAAAATGAGAGTTCAGAGTCCAGCATAACACTTAGCACCCTGGCATGAGGGGCTGGGTTGATGGTTGTGCCATTGATCTTGACAGATAAGTCCGGGGAAGTGGCACGTGGGGGAGTAAATATTATGAGCCTGGTTTTGGACAGGTCGAGTTTGAAAAAGTGTTGTGACATCCAGACTGATATGCTAGTAAATTAGTGTTGTGTAAGGAGACTGATGCTGTGAGCTGAGGGGTAGAGCGATACCCTCAGAGGGTGACCGCAGTATTTGAGAGGCAATTGGGTCAAGTGGACAGGTGGTTAGGTGGGCGTTAGAGATAAATTTAGCAACCTTGCCTACAGTAGCAGGGTTGAATAAGGGCAGTGTTGATTGTACCAGCAACTCATGGTTGTTAAGGACACAGGTGGCCGCCTTCCCGGCCCGCTGCTTAATAAACAGATATTTCTTCACACAGAATTCAAATTGGTCGAATGTTTTTCAACCAATCCAAATTCTAATCATTCTGAAAAGTTGGAATCTGTTAGTAAATCAATAAATAAAATAAATTTTAATTAAAACGAAATTTAACGAAAATTGAAACAAATTCCTAAAATAAACTAAATTAATTCCATAACGAAACAAAATTAGTAACATAAAAAATCTATCCGAAACAAAACTAAACAAATTATTCCATTCTGCACATGTCTACAATGTTTTGTCAAGTTGTGGAGCTTGCAGCGGCTCAATTCAGTGGTTAATTGTGCAGTATATTATTAGAGATGATTAAAAATGAATAAATGTAGCTAGAGAAGAAATCTATAAAGAAATGAATTTGACTTCTCTGTCTGTCTCTGTCTTCCCATTTCGCAGTGGCTTCCACATTGTTCAGTAGCATGCTGGGGCCAGGTAGGTGACCAGATCTATTTCATAACAGCAGTAAAGAAATTTTAGGTTAACCAAAATAGAAAGAAAGGGTGAAAGTCCGACTCTAGAGACCAAACATAGAGTCTATATAAAAAATCGTAAACCTTTGTTATAAAAAATTTTTTAAAAACAAGACAGAGAAATTTCATGTACTAATAACCAAATATATTGGTGCTCAGCGGATTGACTGTCCATCTACATCAATTGTAATAATCATATTAGGTGATTCCAATGTGGTAAGGAGGTCTTCTTGTGTTGACGTGTTTCACCAAAACTAGCTTCATCAGGGCGCATGAAACCAACACATCAATCCTCTAAAGAGAAACAATGACAGTTAAAACATATCTATACATATATCACAGTACAATATGCCATTTTGTTTGTTGTGTGAAACATACCTCAGCAACCTAGCACCAACATTCTCAGAACCCCCCAGGGGCAGACACCAGGGTAACAGGAGGGTCCCCATGGAACACCGAAGCATAAGAAGAGTCTATATCAAGAGAGTTATACAATCTCATCAGGACTAATGTTATATGGGAAACAAAGCCCAATGTAATATCAGAAGAATAATAAATACTGCAATAAAACTTCCCAGGTAAATAAAGATATGCGTCAGTGATCGACACTGAAAAAAATCCTGGTCAACAATTAGGAGAATGCCGCGTACACACGGTCGGACTTTCCAATGGAAAATGTGCGATCGGAGCTTGTTGTCGGAAATTCCAACCGTGTGTAGGCTCCATCGGACAATTTCCATCAGAATTTCTGTCGCACAAAATTTGAGATCTGGTTCTCAAATTTTCCAACAACAAAATCTGTTTGCGTAAAATCCAATCGTGTGTACAGAATTCCGATGCACAAAGTGCCACGCATGCTCAGAATAAATTACGAGACTGGTAAAACTAGCATTCGTAATGGAGATAGCACATTTGTCACACTGCAAACTTTGAAATCTTTTAATGCAGCACATTCTCTTCTTCTTTATAATGCTAGAACAATTAAGTTGTTTTGCTGCTCATATTCACACAGAGTTCTCACAAACTGATTTCTTTATTATTTCTCTTGATCTCATGAATAATATATATATATATATATATATATATATATATATATATATATTTTTTTTTTTTTTTTTTTGTTTTTTTTTGTTTTTATCAAGATCTGCATTTTCTTTTATTCTAGTGCTCTCCATAATATTTTTTTCTCGTTTTGTGTGTCAAGTTACCACAACAACATTATTATCTTGTACTTTTTTACCTCAAGGAGGTTGATTGGTGTCCCTTGTTAATTTGACCTTGTATTTTTGAAATGTACCTGCCTACTCACAAACAAACTGTCCTTTTTGAACTAAAACACATAGCCAAGTATTTGTGAAAAAGAAATAGCCATTTATTCTGGATCATAACAAAATAAAAAGGAAGGCAACGCTGGGGAAACTGGTGAAATTTGCGAAGCCTTTGTACCCCAGGGCACACATCAATTATTTTACAGTCAAAATTGGTGGCCGGAGGAGTCTTTATAATAGTGAGGCCAAATCCGGTCCAGGGCTACAGGAGATTAGGAACAGCAGCAGATGACATATCTGTCCCCAGGCTGTGCTCATACAACAGCCTGCGTCTTTTGCCAGACCAGACTGAACCCAGGCCATCACTCTCTTGTCTTCCTTACACACTTCCTTCCAGGCTGTGGCTCTGGTGTTGGAGTTGTGACAGGAGGTGTAGGAGGAGGAGGAGGACCTGGAGGAAGAGAAGGAGGACCATGGTTTAACTCACAAACTTGACTTTGGCTTGTGAGTTCACCCCTCAACCCCTTATTTAGGGCTTGCAAAATCACTTCCTCACATAAGAGGCATTGGCCCTCCTCTATGTCCAGCATTTTGCAGGCTGTCATGTAGGCATAGTCATCTTGAGCACTGGGGGGTTTCTGAGGGCCGCAGAAGCCTTCAAACATAGGCTAATTGCTGCCTCCTTCAGGTTACTCCTCTTCCTGGACACTTTTTTGTGGAAGGCCGAGGGGAGTGACCTGCTACTGGGCCCGGCCACCTCCTGGCTGCCACTTTCCACAGCCTCTTCCTGGCTGAGGCTTTCCTGTGTCTGAAAAAGGGACATAGTTTTATTTTTTGGTTCATCAATCACACAGAATTTTCAGCTCATGACTGTTGCAAATTGAATGTTAATAAATAGAAAAGACTATCATTCTGACTTCAGCATTTTCCTTCTTGTCACAGCCATTTGTGGCAACTACTGTCTATTGATATGTAAAACACTTTGTGAAATCAGAAATTAGTTATCAAAACTAACATATATTTAACATGGTTAATCTGACAACCAGAAATATTTTGAAGAATGCTATACCTGACTCAAGCTGGGCTCCTCCACATGTTGCTGCCTGGAAGGCCCAGGTTGGTCGTCGGAAGCCTCAGCTGGGGGGGGGGAAGGAAACCTTGAAGGAAGATTAGAGAGTGCTAGCCTGGGTTCAGTCTGGCCTGCCAGAAAATGCAGTCTGTCATAGTACCACAGCCTGGGTCCATAAATTGTCATCTGTTGCAGCTCCTGATCTCTGGGAATCCTGGACCTTCTTGCACTCCCTATTATAAGTTCTTCTCATGCCACCAATTAGGGCCTTCAAATAGGGGATGTCTGCCGTGGGGATCACCAGCTTCACAAATTCCAGCAATTGATCCAGCGATGCCTTCCTCTTTGGTTTATTGTTATAAAAGGGGTGGCTTACCTGCCACAGACAGGGCAGCTCCCTGTACATATCAATGCATATGGGGATAAAGTCCTCATCATTGAATAGATCCATTTTCTCTGCAAGACACAATACAAGACAAACCCTAATATCAGGCAAAACTCTCCTAAACTTGACCCAATATAGGCCACTGATGCACCAAGTTAAAATTGTACCTTCGTTATAATGATCATCTCTTCCGTTACTTCACCCTCCACTCACAGGTCATATGTATGACGCGGGCGTGTTCCACTTTATATACACTGCGCATGCGTGAAGCTCCGACGGCCCCTTACATTCTTTCTAGTCTGTTCCCCGCCCCTTGTCTTTCAGCGCAGTGGGAGAGCACATCGTGGAGAGATAACAGGTGTAAAGACAAAAGGCGATCCCGGAGGGGATTGAAGGCCTCAATTGTGACCTTTATAGAGTTGGTGGAGACGGTGGACATCTACAAGAGGGCCGACTATGGCAGGAAGTATGGACTGTACCCAAACCCAAATGTCAGAAAGGCCAAGATCATGCCTAAAGTTGTGAAGAGTCTGCACAGGAATTTTGGGGTACGGCGATCCAAGGATCAACTGAGGAAACAATGGTCAGACCTCAAATTGAGGGAGCAGGATCAGCACAGAAGAATCAAGAGAGTGCTGCAAAAAATTAAGTTTTGTCGTGTGTTTCTATTCTTCTTCTTAACGTTTGTGCTGCTCTATGTGCTTTTCTTTACTGTTGTACATTTTAAAATGGCAACTTTCATGTTCATGGGCACAGTATTCAGTCATAGGAAACATCATTTGTTCGCCCACTTATAAGATGTTTTAGGCAGATACAGGTTAGCTACTGTACATTTGTTCATGCCTATTTGTATTAAAATTAGTTTGTTGTCTAGATGGGTTTGTAACTATAATGAAATGCAAACTTGATTCAGTGTAAGGAGAGGACACCCAGCAGCTGTTTACACATCTGGACGCAGGAGCACAAGTGGTGTGGGACACCAGAATCAAACTTTTTAGGGTGTCCCACACAGGTGCTCCAGTGGATACTAGGGGTGTCTCCATGTGTCATACTTTAACAAAAAAGGTAAGTATTCCAGCTTTAGAAAGGAAATACAATGTTCTTCAGCTTGGAACTCTGCCAAAACTGACAATTGTACGACACTTCCAAGCAATGTTTCATATTACTATTTCTGGCCTCAAATATCTGTGTGCTAAGTATACCTATTTTTTTTATTCACATAGGGGAGAAAGGACTCAGGACATCTGAGTACACCAGGGACCCCCACCTCCTAAAGAAGGGGAAATTCCCACACCACAAGCAGAGGATGAGGGGGGAGAGGTTTATGAAGTGGGCGAAATTGTCACCAGAACAGATGAGTGTCTGAGACCACAGCTTCAGGTAAGATATATGTTCCTGTTTATTTATAATACATGATGTGTTTTTTTCTTTTAACAGATGGGGATTTTGTGGAAGAAGAATCTCATTTCACCAGTGTAAGTTCCTAGATCCTCATTGGGGAGAGAATGGGGTGCAATTGTGATTTAGAAAATATAAAGGAAAACATCAAGATTGTTAAAAAAAATGAAGAACATCATTGATGTTTTAGACAGAATCTAAAACACACAAAATTTGCCATTTTTCTTGTGTATTTTTTAATTATTTATTTTTTTTAAAGTATTTTAAATGCCAAATTTTGAAAATGCACACATTGTGTCAACATGTGCTATCTGCCCTCACGGGATGTCAATGTACATGTTTTGTGGGTGCAACCCCTTCCTTCCAACTCAATTAGGTGAGAGGAAGGGATTACACCCCCAAAACACGTCCATTGATCCCCCATGATGAGAGCTAGCACATGTTGACATTAGGCATGGGATCAGGAGGGAAATCCCCAGTATGAATCCCAATTTGTGTGCGTCTTCAAAATGTGGCTTTTACAGGGGTGACATCACCCCATCTGATGAAGGCAATAGCAACACAGTTTGGACATACTGTCTGATATTGCCTTCACCTTGTCAAAGTTGAACTTTGTAAGTTCCTGAGTTGTGTATGTTATGCTTTGAAACATGCCCGTTTAACCAAAAAAAGGATATTTACAATGTGAAAAAAAAATATTCACCAAAGGTGTTGGTTTGTTCAAAAACCCTTTTCTAAAGCACATGTGAATGTGCTTTGAGTAAAATGTTTTCTACTCAACAATGTGTGGCTTCTTCTTTCAATGCTCAGTAGCAATTTTTGTAGTAAGTTGGTGTTTACAGTGACAATGGAGGTTAGTTACTAAAGGAAAATCCACTTTGCACTACAAGTGCAGTTTCATATGCACTTTTAAGTGCACTTGGAGTGCAAAGTTGAATTTCCTTTAGTAAATAACACTAAGGCCGTGTACACACGGGCGGACTGTTCGCTCAACTTTGTCCGCTGAACAGTGTTTCAGCGGACAGTCCGCTCGTGTGTGGGCTTCAGCGGACAGTTTCAGCGGACAGTTTGACGAACAAAGTTTTTCGGAAAATCCGAAAAACTGTCCGCTGAAACTTGGTTTGAGCGGACAGTCCGCCCGTGTGTAGGCCACTTTCGAAATGAGCAAACTGTTCCCGCTCGGAGTAAAGTCTGCTCATTTCGAGCGCGTCTCCAGGTAGGCGGGGGGGCTCTGCCGCCTGGTATGGACTTAAAGGGGAACCCCAACGCCGAAAAAAATCGGCGTGGGGGTCCCCCCAAGGTCCACAACAGACCCTTGTCCGAGCACGCTACCCGGCCGGCCAGGAAAGGGGGGTGAGCGAGCGCGCCCCCCTCCCGAGCCGTACCAGGCCGCGTGCCCTCAACATGGGGGGTGCCTTGGGGAAGGGGGGGCCGCGCGGCCCCCCCACCCCAAAGCAACTTGTCCCCATGTTGATGAGGACAAGGGCCTCTTCCCGACAACCCTGGCCGTTGGTTGTCGGGGTCTGCGTGCGGGGGGCTTATCGGAATCCGGGAGCCCCCTTTAATAAGGGGGCCCCCGGATACCGGCCCCCCACCCTATGTGAATGAGTATGGGGTACAATGTACCCCTACCCATTCAACTGTAAAATAAAAGTACCCAAAAAAAAACACAACACACGAGATAAAATATTTTATTGCACAGCTCCGGGGGTCTTCCGTCTTCGGGGGTCTTCTCGCCGGACTCCTCCGCTATCTTCTTGTAGCTCTTTTGCTAGCGGAGGAGTCTGGCTTTCTTCCTCCCCGCCGCCGGCCTCTTCTCCCGACTTCGGGGGTCTTGTCTCCCTCTTCGGTTCTTCTGCCGGGCCACCGCGCCTTCTTATAGCTCTTTTGCAGGCGGTGGCCCGGTCTTCTGTCGCCGCTGTCGCCTTCCGGTCGCCTTCCTTTCTTCTTCTTCTTCTTCTTCTTCTTCTTCTTCTTCTCCAGGAGATGTTGACACGTCGCTCTCTCCGGCCGGAATGCCAGAGCCGCGCTGTGCGGCCACTTATATAGTGACAATGGGGCGGTGTCACATGGTATATGTCACATGGGTTGGTCACATGGTGACCCCGCCCCCTTACGATGTCATAGTCCCCATGTGACATCAACCCATGTGACCAACCCATGTGACATATACCATGTGACACCGCCCCATTGTCACTATATAAGTGGCCGCACAGCGCGGCTCTGGCATTCCGGCCGGAGAGAGCGACGTGTCAACATCTCCTGGAGAAGAAGAAGAAGAAGAACAAGAAGAAGAACGGAAGGCGACCGGAAGGCGACAGCGGCGACAGAAGACCGGGCCACCGCCTGCAAAAGAGCTATAAGAAGGCGCGGTGGCCCGGCAGAAGAACCGAAGAGGGGGACAAGACCCCCGAAGTCGGGAGAAGAGGCCGGCGGCGGGGAGGAAGAAAGCCGGACTCCTCCGCTAGCAAAAGAGCTACAAGAAGATAGCGGAGGAGTCCGGCGAGAAGACCCCCGAAGACGGAAGACCCCCGGAGCTGTGCAATAAAATATTTTATCTCGTGTGTTGTGTTTTTTTTTTGGGGTACTTTTATTTTACAGGTGAATGGGTAGGGGTACATTGTACCCCATACTCATTCACATAGGGTGGGGGGCCGGTATCCGGGGGCCCCCTTATTAAAGGGGGCTCCCGGATTCCGATAAGCCCCCCGCCCGCAGACCCCGACAACCAACGGCCAGGGTTGTCGGGAAGAGGCCCTTGTCCTCATCAACATGGGGACAAGGTGCTTTGGGGTGGGGGGGCCGCGCGGCCCCCCCTTCCCCAAGGCACCCCCCATGTTGAGGGCACGCGGCCTGGTACGGCTCGGGAGGGGGGCGCGCTCGCTCGCCCCCCTTTCCTGGCCGGCCGGGTAGCGTGCTCGGACAAGGGTCTGTTGTGGACTTTGGGGGGACCCCCACGCCGATTTTTTTCGGCGTTGGGGTTCCCCTTTAAGTACATTCCAGGCGGCGGAGCCCGCGACGTCTCAGTCGCGGGCCCCGCCTACCTGCACACGCGCTCGAAATGAGCGGACTGTTGCCTCGTGTGTGGGCGAGTCCGTTCATTTCAAAAGTTGCGGACTTAGTACGACGAACAAAGTTTGCCGTATTTGTCCGCTCAAAAAGTGCCGTGTGTGGGCATGTTCGTTCATTCAAAAGTTTGAGTGGACTGTTTGACGAACTTAGTTTCGGCAGACAGTCCCCGCGTGTGTACGCGGCCTCACAGTGCTTAATAATTTGCCACAATCAGGCCATTTTCATGATTCCACAAAATTCATTCATGGTGCTTAAAATTATGAATATTTTTGTCAGTAATGCATTACGTACATTAACAGCAAAAACAAGGTGTATGTAGCAGACCCACAACATAATATTAGTTAGCTTAAGAAGGGACTGCCATCTCATGTATCAAATAAATTACATTTGCACTATTGAAGAAAATGTCCAAAAAGAAAAGCTCATTGGAGAACCTAGGAGTAGAGATGGACAAACTTCCGACGGGACGTTTAGCGAACCGCGAACGCGGCCGAAAGTTTGCGAACCGCGAAGTTTGCGGCGGGCCCCATTGACTTCAATGGCAGGCGAACTTTAAAAACCTACAGGCCATATTTCCAGCCACAAAATAATTACTGCCTGTGCACACATAGTCCCATCACATGGACACTGACATAACACATGTATGAAGTGAATCTGGGATCGACAACTACAAGCATTCTTTTTTTATATGTGAAATTTTGACAATTCAGGACTCAGGAGCGCATGAAGGCAATGGAGGAGAGGAAAGGTCAGGGTAGGCTATGACGAGGGTGCAGGAGATGATCACCAGCCCCGTGATCTAGAGCACTGACACCAGCACCGTGATAGAGTGCACTGACACCAGCACCGTGATATAGAGCACTGACACCAGCACCGTGATAGAGTGCACTGACACCAGCACCGTGATATATAGAGCACTGACACCAGCACCGTGATATAGAGCACTGACACCAGCACCGTGATATAGAGCACTGACACCAGCACCGTGATATAGAGCACTGACACCAGCACCGTGATAGAGTGCACTGACCCCAGCACCGTGATAGAGAACCGCTCAGCAGTCACAATGCTGCACAGTGGAAATGCACTATACGATGCTTTCTATATGTGCAAGTATTTTATACGTGTATTACAGACCTATATACTGCACACCAAATAGTACACCTATACCAGTCCTTACAAGGACCTTTGTGGACCAAGTAGCTACTGATTTGCAGACTGTACCTCAGTCCCTACACTGATAAAGGACTGCTGCAGAATAGGGCAGCAATCTGTAGCAGTGCACCACAACCCTATATATTGTACACCTATACCAGTCCTTACAAGGACCTTTTGTAGACCAAGTAGCTAGTGATTTGAAGACTGTACCTCAGTCCCTATACTGATAAAGGACTGCTGTAGAATAGGGCAGCAATCTGCACCCGTGCACCACAACTCCATATATTGTACACCTATACCAGTCCTTACAAGGACCTTTGTGGACCAAGTAGCTAGCGATTTGCAGACTGTACCTCAGTCCTTATACTGATAAAGGACTGCTGCAGAATAGGGCAGCAATCCGCAGCAGTGCACCACAACCCTCCAAATAGTACACCTATACCAGTCCTTACAAGGACCTTTGTGGACCAAGTAGCTAGTGATTTGCAGACTGTACCTCAGCCCAAACACTCATAAAGGACTGCTGCAGAATAGGGCAGTAATCTGCAGCAGTGCACCACAACCCTCCAAATAGTACACCTATACCAGTCCTTACAAGGACCTTTGTGGACCAAGTAGCTAGTGATTTGCAGACTGTACCTCATCCCTACACTGATAAAGGGCTGCTGCAGAATAGGGCAGCAATCTACAGCAGTGCACCACAACCCTATATATTGTACACCTATACCAGTCCTTACAAGGACCTTTGTGGACCAAGTAGCTAGTGATTTGCAGACTGTACCTCAGTCCCTACACTGATAAAGGACTGCTGCAGAATAGGGCAGCAGTCAAGTATAATATTCTTTCTATATTTGGAAGAAAGTATATTATACGTGTACAAATATACTGTACACCTATACCAGTCCTTAAAAGGACCTTTGTGGACCTAATAGTAATAGCCAGCTAGTGATTAAACTGACTGTCCCTGCTGCACACAGTGTCCTGTCCCTCCCTGCACTGACAAAAGACAGGCTGCTGCAATCACCAACACAGCAGTGCACTGAACCTTACATACTGTACACCTATACCAGTCCTTAAAAGGACCTTTGTGGACATAATAGTAATAGCTAGTGATTAAACTGACTGTCCCTGTTGCACACAGTGTCCTGTCCCTCCCTGCACTGACAAAAGACAGGCTGCTGCAATCTCCAGCACAGCAGTGCACTCAACCCTATATACTGTACTACACCTATACCATACCAGTCCTTAAAAGGACTTTTGTGGACCTAATAGTTAGCGATTTGTGTCACTACAGTCTCTCCCTGCTCCACACAGTGTCCTGTCTCTACATTGAAATAAGACAGAATGTAAAATGGCCGCCAGATCAGGTCTATTTATAAGGTAGGGGGCATGTCCAATTGTCCATGTGCTGAAATGTCTCAATTGGCTGTCCTGTACCCCATGATGGATGTGTCATCATGGGTCAAAGTTCTTTCACACTGTAAACACATATGTCCGCCGAGCGAACAGTGGCAATAGTCTGCCGATCGGGCAAATCGCGAACACGCAAAATTCGCCACCAAACGACCACCGGGCGAACAGTTCGGCCATCCCTTCCTAGGAGACAGCTAAAATATACCCAGGCAGTAATTCAAAGGACATCTTCTTTAAGTTTACATTCAAAAATGATTTATAAATCGTTTCTAAAACAGTTTCTGGCATATTAATTGGCCTCCTACCTGCAAAGTACTTAATATACTTCTGTCTTACTTTGCGGGTGCTTTGGGGGGGCAAGCCAGGATGGGCAGCTTCAAGCGCCGTCAGGGTTTCTTGTTGAAGTCCAGGCCCAACCAAGGACACATAGTTCATTGAATTTCTCCTTAAATAGTTGTGTAGAATGCAGCATGCAAGAATTATCTGGTTAAGTTTATATTCCGCCATGTTGATTAGCGTAAGGAATAAGCAGCACCAGCTGACCATTATCCCAAAAGCGTTCTCTACCACTTTTCTGACTCTGGCCAGACGG
Source organism: Lithobates pipiens (assembly GCF_037356315.1). NCBI lineage: Eukaryota > Metazoa > Chordata > Amphibia > Anura > Ranidae > Lithobates > Lithobates pipiens. The sequence goes on from NW_027507790.1 coordinate 229,712,337, forward strand.
TAGTTATAAACCATCTGGTCTGGGGTGAGGGTCCTCATGGCTTTAAAACAGTCGGCTGGTCAGAACAAACTAACAGAAAGCACTGAAAATCAAAGGCCGGAGCTGAAAATCTGATACGAGCGGACAAGAACGCACTGAACATCAAATAGGTAATAGAAATACAAACCCACCACAAGCACAAACTAAAGAGCAGTAATGATCGTAAAAGCAGGAGGCTGAAAAGCGCAATTCGCCTGTCACCAAACTTCTACTAACAAAAGATTAGCGGAAGAAGCCCAAAGAGTAGCGCACTTGGTATTGAACTTCCTATTTCTAGTGCCGTTGTACGTCACCGTGTTCTTGACGTTCAGAAACTCCGACAATTTTGTGCAGCGGTGTGTATGCAAGACAAGTTTGAGCCAACATCCGTCTGAAAAACTCCCATGAATTTTGTTGTCAGAATGTGCGATCGTGTGTACGCGGCATCAGGGCCGTCCTTAAGGCAGGGCAAAAGGGGCAGCTGCCCTGGGCCCTGTCATTGTTGTGGGGCCCAAAGCAGCTGCCTCATACTTGGCAACTATCCCAGTTTAAATTCCCCTGGCCCTTGAAGTTTTAGTCCCTAGTTTTGTCCTGAGATCTCAGTGTAAAGTACTGCTATTAATGCTGCCCAGCTCTGCCTTATTGTTGTGTACAGATGACTCACCTGCAGACCCTGTGTTTACATGTAAATAACCAGCATTCATATGTAAATAGCTGCATCCGGCGGCATAGATATGCAATTAAGGTGGCATTCATATGCATATCATGCCCCCTGCAGTGAGGAGATTATGTGCTGTAACCTCTAGCAACCAATCAGTGAGCAGTATTACTGTACAATAATCTCTAGCAACCAATTGACAAGCAGAAATCATGTGCTGTAACATCTAGCAACTAATCAGTGAGCCGTAATTTGTGATGTAACCTCTAGCAACTAGTCAGTAAAGGTAATAATACACTGTAACCTGGCACCCAATCGCAATCGCTTTCTGATCTGATACAGTAAACTGCTTTTAAGTCTAGCTGCTATTTATTGTATGTCTCAGAGCAGGTGGAGAGCGAAACTGTATGGGGGGCCCCAAGAAAACATTTGCCCAGGGTCCAATCACTATTAAAGACGGCCCTGTGTGGCATAAGACTCTACAAGAAGAAGAGAGAGGTAAACTTAACTGCACCATATTAGTGGAGAATAACACTCCTTTCTCAGCTTATTAACTAGCTGGTGAATAATAAATAGAAAATAAATAATAGATAGAATATTAAATAGAGCCAACTATCAGTTACGGGGGTCCAGAGAATGGGTCTGGTGTTATTATTTCAAAATTAAAAATCCAAATGTAATAAGAAACCCCTAGGGCAGACACCTGTAGCTACTGTAAATACATGAATTAAACTAAGTCTTTGCCTCTTGTGAATCCACTTTCAGCACCAGCAAGCTTGGGAGAGACGGATAAGCACTAGGGGCAAAATGTGTATGTTGACAGGAGGAGAGAGCAAAGGAACGAGCTTCTCATTTTGCAGTGGCTTCCACATTGTTCAGTAACATGCTGGGGCCAGATAGCTGACCAGGTTCTATATCATAACAGCGGTAAAGAAAACTCATATTACCAACTCGGCTGTGCTGCATGGTAGACCTATGTAAATGTCAAGCCTGGATAATCAAAAATACAAATCCTTTTACATCCTTTAGGTCAGTGGTCATCAACCCTGTCCTCAGGGCCCACTAACAGGCCAGGTTTTATGTATTACCTTGGAGATGCAGATCAGAATACTGCAATCACCAGGGCCGCTGATAGGGCAGTACAACCAGCCCTGTTGTACCGGGCCTGGCCAGCAGGGGGGGCCCGAGCAGCTTTTAACCTCTAACTAAAAAAAAAAAATAATAAAAAAAAAAAAAAGCTAAATAACTATATTAACCCGCACCCACTTGATTACTAAGGTATATAAGGAATATATATTCATTTCCTGGGCCCCATCAGGTTACCAGAGGGGCCCAGGAGGTGAAAGCAGAAGAGGGACTTTTTCCATTTTTGGGTGCAGGGATACAATTGCATGCTGTTCTCAGTATACCTGCACAAACTAAAGTTCTTCCTGCTCACTGTATGCCTCTCTGGCGGATGGATATTATTGTTATACGGCTCCCTTCATTCAGTAAGTGCTGCAGCTTGAGGGACTTATCACTGAGGCGGCTGAGACAGACAGAGCAGCAGGAATAATCTGGACAACGGCAGTGGTACACAGGCAAGCAGTCCCCTGCACACACACACACACTGACAGGTCACACTATTGTATAATGTGCAGTCCCCAGACTCTGTGTGCTCATGGTCATTATCATTATGATGATCAGGACACATGACTGTGTGGTGCTGACTTTCCTGATATATGGCTGTACTGTGTGTTACAGACTATAACTCAGCACAGCCATAACAAAGTCAGCACCACACAGTCATGTTACACTGACAGAGCCATACATCATCAGCACATAGTGAGATGCTACTTTTACACATGTGATGGGGGGAAGGGGCAGTAAAAACACAGCCAAGCTGCATTTCTACCACCCCCAAACCACTCCCCTTTGATAACTTTTCACCCAAGCTTTTAAATTAGGTCCTGCAGTTATGAATGGTGGGGCGCTATAAATGTTACATGTTCCAGCTCCTGCCTCCAGAGACCCCCCCCCCCCATCCTGACAGCGTGGAGGCAGGGGTGGAATGAGGGGTGGGGTTGTGGCCGGAGCCAGGGTGGGTTGTGGGCGGGGTCAAGGGGGCCCCGTCAGGTACGCTGTATGGGGCCCCATGATTTCTAACAGCGGCCCTGGCAATCACTGAGCAGCAAATGCTATCACCTGTAATGTATTTCAGTTATCCTGCAAACCTGGCCTGTTAGTGGGCCCTGAGGACAGGGTTGATGAACACTGCTTTAGGTGTTTCAACTCCACATTTATCGTGAGTTCTTTGTAGCTCTTTAAATAACATAAATGCCTGTAAAAGCTGCAAGAGGCATAGGGGGAAATCTCCTTTTCCGGGGTTTAGCAAACCAGAAAACTCTGGAGTTAAAAACCGGCTCCCAAAATAGCTAATTAACATTGCATGGCTTAGCTGATTCAATCATAATCTCATCTAATAGCTTTGTACATAAACATTTAGGTATGGTTATGTAAGGGAAACAGTGTCAACCTTACTTTCATATTGAGTGTATAATATAGGTGATATAATATGCAACAACATGGAATCTGGCAAAGTGTATCCCAAAGCACGGACAACTTTCCATGAATGGCTTCAGATTTAAAGGATAAGTGGATTTTTTTCTGCTCTCTGCCAACTAGGCAAGCACTTTTACACAGATGTACTTTTTTTGGCATAAAGTCTGTTTCTGACTGCCTAACCCATATTGATCAGTTGCAGCGCTCTGTATAATATCACTATAGACGAGTGCCTACACAGAAAGAAGATGAGGAAGGGAGGTCTGTGGCACACAGTGATTAATTACCACTTTATAAGATACACCTGTTCAATTTCTTGGTAACACAAATTGGTAATCAGCCAATCACATGGCAGCAATTCAATGCACTTAGGCATCTAGAAGTGGTGAAGATGACTTGCTGAAGTTCAAACTGAGCATCAGAATGGGGAAAAAAGGAGATTTAAGTGACTTTGAACATGCCATGGTTGTTGGTACCAGACGGGCTGGTCTGAGGATTTCAATAGCTGCTGATCTACTGGGACAACCATCTATAGAGTTTACAGAGAATGGTCTGAAAAAGAGAAAAAATATCCAGTGAGTGGCAATTGTGTGAAGGAAAATGCCTTGTTTATATCAGAGTAGAATGGGTAGACTGGTTTGAAATGATAGAAAAGCAACATTAACTCAAATAACCACTCGTTACAACCAAGGTATGTAGAATACTATCTCTGAATGCATAACACATCGAACCTTCAAACAGATTGGATACAGCAGCAGAAGATCACACCGAGTGCTAATCCTGTCAGCTAAGAACAGGAAACTGAGGCTACAATTGGCACAGGCTCACCAAAATTGGACAATAGAAGAATGGAAAAATGTTGTCTGGTCTGAAGAGTCTCGATTTCAGCTGTGACATTCAGATGGTAGGTTCAGAATTTGATGTAAACAACATGGAAGCATGGATCTATCCTGCCTTGTATCAATGGTTCAGGCTGGTAGTGGTGTAATGGTGTGGGGGATATTTTCTTGGCACACTTTGGGCCCCTTAGTGCCAACTCCATGGCCTACCTGAAACTCCATGGCCTACCAGAGTATTGTTGCTGACCATGTCCATCCCTTTATGACTACAGTGTGCCCTTCTTCTGATGGCTCCTTCCAGAGCTCAAATAATCTCAAACTGGATTCTTGAACATGGCAATGGGTTCATTGTACTTAAATGGCCTCCACAGTCATAAGATCTCAAGCCAACAGAGCAGTGGTTCTCAACCTTGGTCCTCAAGTACCCCCAACAGGCCATGTTTTGGGAATTTCTCTTAGATAAAATAGCTGTCCAAAATATAAAAAGCCATTGACTCTGATTTAAAGCATCTGTGCAAGATAAAGGAAAACATGAAAACATGGCCTGGTGGTGATACTTGAGGACTGAGGTTGAGAACCACTGTAATAGAGCACCTTTGGGATGTGGTAGAATGGGAGATTTGCATCATGGGTGTGCAGCCGACAAATCTGCAGCAACTGCATGATGCTATCATGTTAATATGGCCCAAAATCTTTAAGGAATGTTTTCAACACCTTGTTAAATCTATGCCAGAATTAGGGCAGTTCTGAAGGCAAACTGTACCTAATAAAGTGGCTGATGAGTAGGGATGAGCTTCGTGTTCGAGTCGAACGCATGTTCGACTCGAACATCGGTCGTTCGTGCGTTCGCCGAATTCCGAACGTTTGGGCCGTTCGCGGCAAAATTCGTGTGGCCCACAATGCACTGCGATGGCGCAATGCATTGCTGTCTCACGATTGGCCAAGCATGCACTGTGACCCCGCATGCTTGGCCAATCGCAGCGCCAGTAGCGGGAAGAGCAATGGTTGGCCACAGGCATCCTGCCTGTGGCCAATCATAGCTCAGACTGTGTAGTGCATGCCCCACACTATATAAAGCTGCCTTTCAGGCGGCCTCGTGTAGTGTTTGTTAGCATCTGAAGCAGTGGGTGTTCTGTGTACCTTCAACACAGTTACACACCAATCGTTTTTGGCTGATTTACTATTTTGCTCTTGTGTAGTGGTTACTGTCTGTGCCCTGACCGCAGTATACACCACTATATTCACCTCACCTATATAGCTAGTGATCTAGCTTTAATAATAGAGCTTGCAGTCAGTAGTGTTAGTGCGTGCTGTCTGCGTGCTCTGTACCCAGTACATACCACTATATACACCTACATAGCTGTTCTCTATTTGAGCCCGATTGTCATTTGCTGGAGTTATTGGAAGTTGTGTGTGCCTCCAGCACAGCACAGTATACATCTGTATATACCCCTTTAACTCTGCTGTTTTCTTGTTATTGTCTGCGTGCCCTGACCGCAGTATACACCGTGATATTCACCTCACCTATATAGCTAGTGGTCCATCTTTAACAATAGAGCTTGCAGTCAGCAGTGTCACTCAGGAGATAGTGCGTGCTGTGTGCCTGCTCTGTACCCAGTACATACCGCTATTATCCACCTACATAGCTGTTCTCTATTTGGGCCCGATTGGCATCTGCTGGAGTTATTGGAAGTTGTGTGTGCTTCCAGCACAGCACAGTATACATCTGTATATACCCCTTTAACTCTGCTGTTTTCTGGTTATTGTCTGCGTGCCCTGACCGCAGTATACACCGTGATATTCACCTCACCTATATAGCTAGTGGTCCATCTTTAACAATAGAGCTTGCAGTCAGCAGTGTCACTCAGGAGATAGTGCGTGCTGTGTGCCTGCTCTGTACCCAGTACATACCGCTATTATCCACCTACATAGCTGTTCTCTATTTGGGCCCGATTGACATCTGCTGGAGTTATTGGAAGTTGTGTGTGCTTCCAGCACAGCACAGTATACATCTGTATATACCCCTTTAACTCTGCTGTTTTCTGGTTATTGTCTGCGTGCCCTGACCGCAGTATACACCGTGATATTCACCTCACCTATATAGCTAGTGGTCCATCTTTAACAATAGAGCTTGCAGTCAGCAGTGTCACTCAGGAGATAGTGCGTGCTGTGTGCCTGCTCTGTACCCAGTACATACCGCTATTATCCACCTACATAGCTGTTCTCTATTTGGGCCCGATTGACATCTGCTGGAGTTATTGGAAGTTGTGTGTGCTTCCAGCACAGCACAGTATACATCTGTATATACCCCTTTAACTCTGCTGTTCTATAAAAAAGGCATCTGCAGGAGTTAGTGGGTGTTGTGTAGTGATGGCCGAACGGTTCGCCCGGCGGTCGTTTCGCGGCGAATTTCCGACATTCGCGGTCCGCACGTTCGAACGCCTTTTTCCGTCGTTCGCCGCGGCGGACTTACGTGTTTAATGTATACAAGAACTTTAACCTTTGGTGACACGTTTATCATGTGATACAGGACAGCCAATTGAGACATGACAGCACATGGACACTTGTACATTCCCCCTAACCTATAAATACACCCGATCCGGTGGCCATTTTACATTCTTTCTTCTGTTACGATAGGGACAGGTTCCTGTGTGGAGTAGGGAGAGATAAACCACTAGCTATTTGGTACACAAAAGTTCTTTTCAGGACTGGTATAGGTGTTAGGTGTTGATAGGTTTGCTGTGCTGCTGATTCTTGCAGCAGCCTGAGTGTCTTTTGTTAGTTTAGAGAAAGGGAAAGGACGGTGTATGCTACAGGGACAGCCAGATTAGTCTTTCATCATCATCATCATCATCATCATCATTAGCTGTTACTATCAAGGTCCACAAAAGAGCTGTTCCAGTAACCACTAATCGTTCTCTTTTTTTGCCAATTTGTATAGGGACAGGAAGGAAGCAGTGTTGTCAGGCAGTGAGGGTAATTTTAAAGACTTGCTGTTATTATTAGTTCCACAAAGGTTCTTTTCAGGACTGGTATCAGTGGTACAGTAATAGGCTTGTACATGTATAATATTCTTTCTTCCAAATATAGAAAGGATATTATACTTGACTGCTGCCCTTCTGCTGCAGTCTGCTAAACATTCACAACTCACTTGTTCCACAAAAGTTCTTATAAGGACTGGTAACTTGGTATAGGGTGCTACGGTACATAGGCTTGAGTGCGGTACAGTCTGCTGTTCTGTAAGGACCGCTATCGGTCCACAATAGATAGGGTTGACGTGCACCACTGCTGACCGCTCACCTATACTGCAGCAGTCCTTCAGCGGTATAGGGACTGACGTACAGTCTGCTAATCACTAACACACAACCTGCTTGTTCCACAAAAGTTCTTATAAGGACTGGTAACTTGGTATAGGGTGCTACGGTACATAGGCTTGAGTGCGGTACAGTCTGCTGTTCTGTAAGGACCGCTATCGGTCCACAATAGATAGGGTTGACGTGCACCACTGCTGACCGCTGCCCTATACTGCAGCAGTCCTTCAGCGGTATAGGGACTGACGTACAGTCTGCTAAACACTAATACACAACCTGCTTGGTCCACAAAAGTTCTTATAAGGACTGGTAACTTGGTATAGGGTGCTACGGTACATAGGCTTGAGTGCGGTACAGTCTGCTGTTCTGTAAGGACCGCTATCGGTCCACAATAGATAGGGTTGACGTGCACCACTGCTGACCGCTGCCCTATACTGCAGCAGTCCTTCAGCGGTATAGGGACTGACGTACAGTCTGCTAATCACTAACACACAACCTGCTTGTTCCACAAAAGTTCTTATAAGGACTGGTAACTTGGTATAGGGTGCTACGGTACATAGGCTTGAGTGCGGTACAGTCTGCTGTTCTGTAAGGACCGCTATCGGTCCACAATAGATAGGGTTGACGTGCACCACTGCTGACCGCTGCCCTATACTGCAGCAGTCCTTCAGCGGTATAGGGACTGACGTACAGTCTGCTAAACACTAATACACAACCTGCTTGGTCCACAAAAGTTCTTATAAGGACTGGTAACTTGGTATAGGGTGCTACGGTACATAGGCTTGAGTGCGGTACAGTCTGCTGTTCTGTAAGGACCGCTATAGGTCCACAATAGATAGGGTTGACGTGCACCACTGCTGACCGCTCACCTATACTGCAGCAGTCCTTCAGCGGTATAGGGACTGACGTACAGTCTGCTAATCACTAACACACAACCTGCTTGTTCCACAAAAGTTCTTATAAGGACTGGTAACTTGGTATAGGGTGCTACGGTACATAGGCTTGAGTGCGGTACAGTCTGCTGTTCTGTAAGGACCGCTATCGGTCCACAATAGATAGGGTTGACGTGCACCACTGCTGACCGCTGCCCTATACTGCAGCAGTCCTTCAGCGGTATAGGGACTGACGTACAGTCTGCTAAACACTAATACACAACCTGCTTGGTCCACAAAAGTTCTTATAAGGACTGGTAACTTGGTATAGGGTGCTACGGTACATAGGCTTGAGTGCGGTACAGTCTGCTGTTCTGTAAGGACCGCTATCGGTCCACAATAGATAGGGTTGACGTGCACCACTGCTGACCGCTGCCCTATACTGCAGCAGTCCTTCAGCGGTATAGGGACTGACGTACAGTCTGCTAATCACTAACACACAACCTGCTTGTTCCACAAAAGTTCTTATAAGGACTGGTAACTTGGTATAGGGTGCTACGGTACATAGGCTTGAGTGCGGTACAGTCTGCTGTTCTGTAAGGACCGCTATCGGTCCACAATAGATAGGGTTGACGTGCACCACTGCTGACCGCTGCCCTATACTGCAGCAGTCCTTCAGCGGTATAGGGACTGACGTACAGTCTGCTAAACACTAATACACAACCTGCTTGGTCCACAAAAGTTCTTATAAGGACTGGTAACTTGGTATAGGGTGCTACGGTACATAGGCTTGAGTGCGGTACAGTCTGCTGTTCTGTAAGGACCGCTATAGGTCCACAATAGATAGGGTTGACGTGCACCACTGCTGACCGCTCACCTATACTGCAGCAGTCCTTCAGCGGTATAGGGACTGACGTACAGTCTGCTAATCACTAACACACAACCTGCTTGTTCCACAAAAGTTCTTATAAGGACTGGTAACTTGGTATAGGGTGCTACGGTACATAGGCTTGAGTGCGGTACAGTCTGCTGTTCTGTAAGGACCGCTATCGGTCCACAATAGATAGGGTTGACGTGCACCACTGCTGACCGCTGCCCTATACTGCAGCAGTCCTTCAGCGGTATAGGGACTGACGTACAGTCTGCTAATCACTAACACACAACCTGCTTGTTCCACAAAAGTTCTTATAAGGACTGGTAACTTGGTATAGGGTGCTACGGTACATAGGCTTGAGTGCGGTACAGTCTGCTGTTCTGTAAGGACCGCTATCGGTCCACAATAGATAGGGTTGACGTGCACCACTGCTGACCGCTGCCCTATACTGCAGCAGTCCTTCAGCGGTATAGGGACTGACGTACAGTCTGCTAAACACTAATACACAACCTGCTTGGTCCACAAAAGTTCTTATAAGGACTGGTAACTTGGTATAGGGTGCTACGGTACATAGGCTTGAGTGCGGTACAGTCTGCTGTTCTGTAAGGACCGCTATAGGTCCACAATAGATAGGGTTGACGTGCACCACTGCTGACCGCTCACCTATACTGCAGCAGTCCTTCAGCGGTATAGGGACTGACGTACAGTCTGCTAATCACTAACACACAACCTGCTTGTTCCACAAAAGTTCTTATAAGGACTGGTAACTTGGTATAGGGTGCTACGGTACATAGGCTTGAGTGCGGTACAGTCTGCTGTTCTGTAAGGACCGCTATCGGTCCACAATAGATAGGGTTGACGTGCACCACTGCTGACCGCTGCCCTATACTGCAGCAGTCCTTCAGCGGTATAGGGACTGACGTACAGTCTGCTAAACACTAATACACAACCTGCTTGGTCCACAAAAGTTCTTATAAGGACTGGTAACTTGGTATAGGGTGCTACGGTACATAGGCTTGAGTGCGGTACAGTCTGCTGTTCTGTAAGGACCGCTATCGGTCCACAATAGATAGGGTTGACGTGCACCACTGCTGACCGCTGCCCTATACTGCAGCAGTCCTTCAGCGGTATAGGGACTGACGTACAGTCTGCTAATCACTAACACACAACCTGCTTGTTCCACAAAAGTTCTTATAAGGACTGGTAACTTGGTATAGGGTGCTACGGTACATAGGCTTGAGTGCGGTACAGTCTGCTGTTCTGTAAGGACCGCTATCGGTCCACAATAGATAGGGTTGACGTGCACCACTGCTGACCGCTGCCCTATACTGCAGCAGTCCTTCAGCGGTATAGGGACTGACGTACAGTCTGCTAAACACTAATACACAACCTGCTTGGTCCACAAAAGTTCTTATAAGGACTGGTAACTTGGTATAGGGTGCTACGGTACATAGGCTTGAGTGCGGTACAGTCTGCTGTTCTGTAAGGACCGCTATCGGTCCACAATAGATAGGGTTGACGTGCACCACTGCTGACCGCTGCCCTATACTGCAGCAGTCCTTCAGCGGTATAGGGACTGACGTACAGTCTGCTAATCACTAACACACAACCTGCTTGTTCCACAAAAGTTCTTATAAGGACTGGTAACTTGGTATAGGGTGCTACGGTACATAGGCTTGAGTGCGGTACAGTCTGCTGTTCTGTAAGGACCGCTATCGGTCCACAATAGATAGGGTTGACGTGCACCACTGCTGACCGCTCACCTATACTGCAGCAGTCCTTCAGCGGTATAGGGACTGACGTACAGTCTGCTAATCACTAACACACAACCTGCTTGTTCCACAAAAGTTCTTATAAGGACTGGTAACTTGGTATAGGGTGCTACGGTACATAGGCTTGAGTGCGGTACAGTCTGCTGTTCTGTAAGGACCGCTATCGGTCCACAATAGATAGGGTTGACGTGCACCACTGCTGACCGCTGCCCTATACTGCAGCAGTCCTTCATCGGTATAGGGACTAAGAGTTTTGTCACAGGGTCATTTAAAAAATGACAGGCAGAGGAAGAGGCAGGCCCTTCCGCAGGGGTGGTAGGGGTAGGGCAGGAGCAACAGGCTTGAGCCAAAGTGGGAAGTTGCAGAAGGTGCGTTCAATTACTTTAAAGGATGCACCAGACTTGGTTGAGTGGCTCGCTCAGCCTTACTCTTCTGCACCCTCCTCATCCTCTCGATCTGCACCCTCTTCTTCACTCTCTGCTATGTGCACCCCCAAAGACACTACCACCAACAACACGACCACCACCACCACCACCACATACCTTCCGCTTGAGTCACTGGAATTATTTTCCGATCCATATCAAGAGGACATTTCTGATGCGCAGCCACTCTTGGTATTGGATCAGGAAGAGGAGGTAGCAACAAGCGCTACTCAGCAGTCTGACGCCAGTACCCAGATCAGCCCAAGGAGGAGGTTGGTCCCCGGTGTTGCTGCCTACTCCGAGATCTCTACTTATAGCGGTGGGGAAGGTGACGTTGATGATGACGTGTCTAGTGATGTCACGTGGGTGCCCACAAGAGAGGAAGAGGAGGGGAGTTCAGAGGGAGATATGGACCAGCAGATAGGGAGGAGAAGCAGCAATGACTTACATTGCACAGCAGGGACAAAGCAGACTGCAAATGTATCAGGAGCGAGTCATCGACCATGTACGGTCACATCTGGCGCTCCCAGGACACCGGCACATGGCTCCGCAGTGTGGGCTTTTTTTAACGTGTCCGCTGCTGACAATAGCGTTGCCATCTGCAATCTTTGCAGTCAACGCGTTAGTCGCGGTAAGCCCAATACTCACCTAGGGACGACCGCCTTAAGAAGGCACATGAGCAGCCATCACCGAGCCCAGTGGGAGCAACGGAACACACAAAGCCACACTGCAGGCTCTCACCGTCCAGCCTCGTCTTCTACTTCTCCTTCTCCTCTCTCCTCACAATTGTCCTCCACTCCACCTTCCATCACGCCAAGCTCACATTTTTCTGCAAAAAGGCAGGCTTCCGTGGGCCTAATGTTTGAGCGTAAAAAAATGATGACGCCGGATAACCCTCTTGCCCAACGGTTGGCGGCTGGCTTGTCAGAACTCATAGCCCGCCAACTACTGCCATATAAACTGGTGGACTCGGAGGCCTTTCGCAAATTTGTGGCCATTGGAACACCACAATGGAAGGTCCCAGGAAGGAAGTATTTCTCAGAGAAGGGCATCCCAGAGCTATATGGCCATGTTCAGCGGCAAGTGAATGTATCTCTGGCACACAGTGTCGGTGCCAAGATACATCTGACCACAGACACGTGGTCTAGCAAACACGGGCAGGGAAGGTATATCAGTTTTACTGCCCACTGGGTGAACCTTCTGACGGCCGTCAAGCATGTAACCCGTGGCACCCGTGTAGATTTGGTTTTACCGCCACGGATTGCATGCAGGCCTGACTCTTCTTCTCCTCCTCCTACTCCATCCTCCTCCCTCTCCTCCTCAGCTGCCTCCTCCTTTTCCGCTGCTAGCGTCTCTTCCACTGCACCGCCCAAGCTCCCCAGAACCTATTCCACATGCCAGGTGAGACGTTGCCATGCCGTGCTGCGTCTGTTGTGCCTGGAAGCAAAGAGCCACACTGGCCCGGCACTCCTTTCAGCTTTGCGTTCACAGGCAGATGAGTGGCTAACACCGCTCAATTTGACAGTTGGTAAAGTGGTGTGTGACAACGGTGCCAATCTGCTTAGCGCATTGAAACAGGGCAAAATCACGCACGTGCCGTGCATGGCACACGTCTTAAACTTGGTCGTGCAGCGATTCCTTGTCAAATACCCTGGGGTCCAGGACATCTTGCGGCAGGCAAGGAAAATCTCGGCCCATTTCAGAAGATCTTACACGGCCATGGCTCGCCTTGCTGACATTCAGCGGCGACACCATCTGCCGGTCAGACGTCTTATTTGCGATTGCCCGACGCGATGGAACTCAACCTTCTATATGCTTGATAGGCTGCTCCAGCAGAAACGTGCAGTTAACGTCTACCTGTATGAACTCTGCGAAAGAAACGGTTCTGGGGAGCTGGGTTTTTTTTCACCGCGCCAGTGGCTGCTCATGCGCGACACATGCAGACTTCTGCGGCCATTTGAGGAGATCACCAAACTGGTCAGTCGCAGCCATGGCGCCATCAGTGACATGGTACCTTATGCCTTCTTTCTGGAGCGTGCATTGCGTCGTGTCATTGATCAGGCTGTGGAGGAGCAGGAGCGGGAAGATGAGGAAGTCGCAATGCTGGATGAATTCCCAGGGGGGGCTACTCTATCTGAGACAAGTCAACAACAGGAGTCTGATGAGGAGTCAGAGGAGGATGGTGCCGGGGCGGATGAGCAGGAGCAAGAAGAGCATGCTTTAAACCTTTCTGGGATCCCTGTTGTGCGAGGATGGGGAGAGGAGAATGAAGAGGACGACATTATCCTGGATGATGAGCAGGAGCCAGGCCACCACACCGCTTCCACTTTAGTGCAAATGGGGGCCTTCATGCTCCAGTGTTTTAATAGGGACCCCCGTATAAAAAGCATGAGGGTCAAGGACCAGTACTGGGTGGCAACGTACTTAGACCCCCCGGTACAAACACAAAATGGCGGAAATGTTACCGCCGTCGCAGAGGGCTGTCAGAATGCAGCACTTCCAGGCCTTGCTTCGAGAAATGCTGCATTCTGCTTTTGCGTGCGCTGGCAGAGGAGCAATTCCCACTCCCAGAGAAGGATTTGCGGGTACCAATCCAACAGCGCCTGCAAGAAGAGGCCGGTTTGAAGATGTGTTGGTGACTTCGGATATGAGGTCATTCTTTCAGCCGACCCATCGACAGGTGTCATCCGGATCCAGCATCAGGGAACGCCTAGACCGTCAGGTGTCCGACTACATTGGGTTAACGGCCGATGTGGACGCTCTGAGGAGTGATGAACCCCTAGACTACTGGGTGGGCAGGCTTGACCTCTGGCCAGAGCTTGCCCAATTTGCAATCGAACTGTTGGCTTGCCCCTCATCCAGTGTCCTGTCCGAAAGGACGTTCAGCGCAGCAGGGGGGATTGTGACCGATAAGCGTACTCGCCTAGCTCACCACAGTGTTAACTACCTCACATTTCTAAAAATGAATGAGGCATGGATCTCGGAGGAATTCAACACATGTGACCAGTAGACCATGTATATGTCTATAAACTATTTTTTTAATCAAGCACACAGACCTTCTTAATTCATTTGGCTCACTTCCTTGACCCAAAAAAGCACACCGTACTATATGCCCCTACCCTCCTCTTTGAAGAGGTTGAGCGGTGTCATATTTCTACTGGGGCTGCTTATGATATCCCTGTGCTGTGCTGACTTCCTCCTGGGGGTTCTTATTATGAAGGGATCACACTATCCCTGTGCTGTGCTGACTTCCTCCTGGGGGTTCTTATTATGAGGGGATCACACCATCCCTGTGCTGTGCTGACTTCCTCCTGGGGCTGCTTACGGTGCTGCTGTCAGTGCTGTATGTCACGGTGCTGCTGTCAGCGCTGTATGTCACGGTGCTGCTGTCAGCGCTGTATGTCACGGTGCTGCTGTCAGCGCTGTATGTCACGGTGCTGCTGTCAGCGCTGTATGTCACGGTGCTGCTGTCAGCGCTGTATGTCACGGTGCTGCTGTCAGCGCTGTATGTCACGGTGCTGCTGTCAGCGCTGTATGTCACGGTGCTGCTGTCAGCGCTGTATGTCACGGTGCTGCTGTCAGCGCTGTATGTCACGGTGCTGCTGTCAGCGCTGTATGTCACGGTGCTGCTGTCAGCGCTGTATGTCACGGTGCTGCTGTCAGCGCTGTATGTCACGGTGCTGCTGTCAGTGCTCTGTATTACGGTGCTGCTGTCAGATGCCTCTATCACGGTGCATGTGTCATTCCGGTATGTCACGCTGCTGGTGATCATCTCCTGCACCCTCTTCTTTGCCTACCCTGGTCCCTGACCTTCCCTCTCCTCCATTGCCTTCATTAGCTCCATAGTCCTGAATTGTTAGAACAATTTCCCAAATAAAATAAAAATGCTTGTAGTTATCGATCCCAAATTCACCTCATACATGTATTATGTCATTGTCCAGATGGTGGGACTACGTTTTACCCCCTAATAATTACCACGTGGCCGCAAATTCGACATGAAGGTTTGCAAAGTTCGCCTCCCATTGAAGTCAATGGGGCCCGCGGCGAACGTTCGGTTTCGCGAACGTTTGGGTCCGTTCGCATTTCGCGTTCGCGAAACGTCCCGTCGGAAGTTCGTCCATCACTAGTGTTGTGTGCCTCCAGCACAATATAAACTACCCAACTACTGTTTTACCCAACTCCCTTCAGGCCATTACCATGTCTGGAAGGCCAGCAAGGAGAGGCAGACAGGCGCGAGCCGATAAAAGAGGGCAAGCAGGCTCTGTGTCTAGAGACAACAGTGCTGGTCGGGGACGCGGTGCATTGTCATCAGCACGTGGCCATGGGACATGCTTGTCCTTCTTTTCTGCAGCTGGACATGTTGAACCGCAACATGCCAACGACTTGGTAGAGTGGATGACCAAGCCCTCTTCATCCTCCTCATCCTCTCTCACCCAGTCTCAGGGTAGTAGAAAAGCAGCTGCTAACACATCGTCGTCCCTCCTCTCAATGTCATCATCAGTGACTCCTTCCCTAGACCCACCACGTCCTCCTGAGGAGTCTCCTGAACTCTTTGAGCACAGTGTTGGGTACATGCTCCAGGAGGATGCCCAGTGTTTGGTGGGCTCTGATGATGACACTCAGCTAGAGGAAGGCAGTAGCGTGAGCACAGAGAGAGGGGATGCTCAAGAAGGACAGCAATCTGGCAGTCATGTTCCACAAGCTGCAGCATACTGCCAGGTTTGCTACAGCGATGAAGAGGGAGGGGATGATGAGGGCACTGACTCCACGTGGGTGCCTGGAAGGAGGGAGGAGGAGGAGGAGGAGGCACATGTCCAACGAGGCAGGATGCCCTCCGGGGGCCAGCTTAGGGGCAGCACACCGACTGAATCACACCGCAGAGCTCCGCCTGCGCAGAGCGCTTCCTCTGCGCGTTATTCTAAAAGTTCTTTGGTGTGGGCCTTTTTTGAGACGAGTGCATCAGATCGCACCGCTGCTATTTGCAACATATGTCTCAAGCGTATCTCACGTGGCCAAAACATCAGCCGCTTGGGCACCACATGCTTGACCAGACATATGTTGACCTGCCATGCAGCTCGTTGGCAAGCATACCTCAAAGACCCACACCAAAGAACAAAGCGGACCTCTCCTTGCTCCTCATCAGCTGGCATCTCCAACCCCACTAGACCTTCAGTCCTCTCTGAAACCTGCTCTGAGAGGAATGAAGGTGTAGAATTAGGTGTGTCACAGCCAAGTGCTTCCGGGAACTCTGCTAATGGTACATCCACGTCCGATTATAGCAGACAAATGTCCCTGCCCCAGCTGCTGGACCGGCGGAAGAAATTTACTCCCAGCCATCCACATGCCCAGCGGTTGAATGCTAGCTTGGCTAAATTGCTAGCACTTCAACTGCTGCCTTTTCAGTTGGTAGACTCGGCCCCCTTCCGTGAGTTTGTACAATGTGCGGTTCCTCAGTGGCAGGTACCCAAACGCCACTTTTTCTCACGGAAGGCAATTCCGGCTCTCTACCGGCATGTGGAAGGCAATGTCCTTGCCTCGCTGGACAGGGCGGTCAGCGGTAAGGTGCATATTACCGCTGACTCATGGTCCAGCAGGCATGGACAGGGACGTTACCTGTCTTTCACGGCCCATTGGGTCACTCTTCTGGCTGCTGGGAAGGATGCAGGACAAGGTGCAGTAGTATTGGAGGTTGTTCCGCCACCACGCCTCCAAAATGCTACTATTGGTTGTGACACACCTCTCTCCTCCACCCCCTCCTCTTCTTCTTCCTCCATGGCCTCTTCCAGTGCTCTGTCCTCAGAACCAGCGGTGCTCCGTAGGCGTTCCAGGGGCTACGCAAGTACGCAGGCAAAACGATGCCATGCCGTGCTTGCGCTGGTTTGTTTGGGGGACAGGAGCCACACTGGGGCGGATGTTTTGTCAGCTCTGCAGGGGCAGGCCGAGAGGTGGTTGACGCCACGCCAGCTTAAGCCAGGAATGGTGGTTTGCGACAATGGCACCAACCTCCTCTCCGCCCTCCGACAGGGACAACTGACCCATGTGCCCTGTGTAGCTCACGTCCTTAACCTGGTGGTGCAGCGGTTCTTGGGCAGGTACCCCGGCTTACAGGATGTCCTGAAACAGGCCAGGAGAGTCTGTGTGCATTTCCGCCGATCATTTAATGCCTGTGCTCGGCTGGCTGAGCTCCAAAAGGAGTTGAACCTGCCCAAGAACCGCCTTATATGTGACATGCCCACCAGATGGAACTCAACATTGGCCATGCTGCAGCGGCTGCACACGCAGCAGAGGGCCATCAATGAGTACCTGTGCGACTACGGCACCAGGACAGGGTCAGGAGAGCTTGGTTTTTTCTCACCACGCCAGTGGGGCATGATCAGGGATGCATGCACTGTCCTGTCACCGTTTGAGGAGGCCACAAGGATGGTGAGCAGTGACAGTGCATGCATCAGTGACACTATACCTCTTGTCCACCTCTTGGAGCATACGCTGCGTGGAATAATGGACAGGGCACTTGAGGCAGAACAGAGGCAGGAAGAGGAGGACTTCCTTGCCTCTCAAGGCCCCCTTTATCCAGACAGTGTTCCTGCTGTGCCACCCATCACACAGGAAGAGGGTGAGGAGGAGGAAGAGGAGGAGGAGGATGATTGTGTCAGCATGGAGGTGGAGGCTGGCACTCAGCATCAGCAGCAGCAGTCTTATAGGGATGATTTACAGTCCCAAGAAACACGTGGACTTGTACGTGGCTGGGAGGAGGTAGCTGCGGATCATGTTGTCCTTAGTGACCCAGAGGACTCCGGACCGAATGCCTCAGCTAACCTACGCTGCATGGCCTCCCTGATCCTGCAAAGCCTGCGGAAGGATCCTCGTATTCTTCGGATCAAGGAGAGGGACCATTACTGGCTGGCCACTCTCCTTGATCCACGGTACAAGGGTAAGGTTGCCGACCTTATCTTGCTATCGCAGAGGGAGCAGAGGATGAGACATCTCCGGGAGGCCTTGCAGAAAGCTCTGTGCAACGCGTTCCCAGAGACTGGGAGGTCACAAACTCCTGGTCCTGGACAACGTGTTGCTGAGGCATCAGTCAGAAGGAGCGGTGGAGAAGGTGGCCGTCTGACTGATGCTTTCAGACAATTTTTTAGTCCGCAGCCCCAAGGTATGATTGGTTCCAGCACCCATCGCCAGCGTCTAATTTACATGGTGCAGGAATACCTAGGGGCAAGGTCAGACTTGGACACCTTTCCCACTGAAAATCCTCTGGCTTACTGGGTCTTGAGGATGGATCACTGGCCAGAGCTTGCACAGTATGCAATTGAGCTACTGGCCTGTCCTGCATCCAGCGTTCTTTCGGAACGCACCTTCAGTGCTGCTGGTGGCTTCGTTACCGATCACAGGGTGCGCCTGTCCACCGAATCAGTTGATCGACTGACCTTCATCAAGATGAATCAGTCTTGGATCACCCACAGCTACCAAGCACCTGAAGCTGATGTAACCGAATAATTTTTTTTGAAATACCACATCCCTTCAAGACTGCCTATGCTGATGCTGAGTGACTGTCCTGTTATGTTGATTGTCTATCCTCTTCCTCCTCCGCTGATATGTTGGAAGAACATTTTTGGTTCTGGGTGATGCCAGCAGCCCAATTTTTCTGCCCCTGTTTAACAGGGGCGTTTAAGTACAATTTTTAATGCAATGCTTTGCAGCAGGGCTAATTCCTGCAAAAAAACTAGAGTATATGGCAGAGGTTGCAGTGTGATGGCACCAGTGCCTAAGGCCCAATTTTTCTGCCCCTGTTTAACAGGGGCGTTTAAGTAAAATTTTTGATGCAATGCTTTGCAGCAGGGCTAATTCCTGCAATAAAACTAGAGTGTATGGCAGAGGTTGCAGTGTGATGGCACCAGTGCCTAAGGCCCAATTTTTCTGCCCCTGTTTAACAGGGGCGTTTAAGTACAATTTTTGATGCAATGCTTTGCAGCAGGGCTAATTCCTGCAATAAAACTAGAGTGTATGGCAGAGGTTGCAGTGTGATGGCACCAGTGCCTAAGGCCCAATTTTTCTGCCCCTGTTTAACAGGGGCGTTTAAGTAAAATTTTTGATGCAATGCTTTGCAGCAGGGCTAATTCCTGCAAAAAAACTAGAGTGTATGGCAGAGGTTGCAGTGTGATGGCACCAGTGCCTAAGGCCCAATTTTTCTGCCCCTGTTTAACAGGGGCGTTTAAGTAAAATTTTTGATGCAATGCTTTGCAGCAGGGCTAATTCCTGCAAAAAAACTAGAGTGTATGGCAGAGGTTGCAGTGTGATGGCACCAGTGCCTAAGGCCCAATTTTTCTGCCCCTGTTTAACAGGGACATGTAATTACAATTCTTGATATAATATTTCACAGGAGGGCCCCTTCCTGTGCCCACCCAGAGTAACTGTGAGGACTTATAGTGTTGTGGCACCAGCACCACAACCACCAAAGGTCAATTTTTCTACCACTGTTCAACAATGGCATGTAATTACAATTCTTGATATAATCGTTCACAGCAGGGCGCTCCAGCGGCCACCAAGAGTCACTTTGAGGGCTTACAATGTTGTTGCAAAACCAACACCTTGTTCCGCCATTTCTGCAGAGCATATAGGGCAGGCCCCTACTTTCAAACATCCAATTTACAAACATCTCCTACTTGCAAACGGAAGGAGACAACAGCAAGTGAGATGAAAAAAGATGGACGACAAAACAAATTATACAGGGGTGATAACCCTTCCCTATGTTTTCCAAAAAGCTTAAAGATATTTTTTTTGACTGGAGCTACACTTTAAAAATGTACCGGTTGAAAATGACAAACAGATTCAACTTAACACAACAAACCTACACAGTCCCTGTCTTGTTTGCACCGCCTGTATACTGCTGTTCTGAGTATATAGGGCCTGGGGGCCACACGCATTTCCTTTTTTTTAATATGGGTACAGGGTTCCCCTTAACCACTTGCTTACTGGGCACTTAAACCCCCCTCAGTCCCAGACCAATTTTCAGCTTTCAGCGCTGATGCACTTTGAGTGACAATTGCGCGGCCATACAACACTGTACCCAAATGAAATTTTTATCATTTTTTTCCCACAAATAGAGCTTTCTTTTGGTGGTATTTAGTTACAGCTCGGAGTTTTATTTTTTGCTAAACAAACAAAAAAAGATGCAAAAAAAAAAAAAAAAAAATCATGTTTTAATAGTTTGTTATAAAATTTTGCAAACGGGTCATTTTTCTCCTTCATTGAAGTGCGCTGATTAGGCGGCACTGATAGGCTGCATTGGTGGGCACTGATGGGCTGCATTGGTGGGCACTGATGGGCTGCATTGGTGGGCACTGATAGGCTGCACTGGTGGGCACTGATAGGCATAGTTAAGGCGGCACTAATAGGCACAGATAAGGCGGCACCGATGGGCACAGATAAGGCGGCACTGATGGGCAAAGATGGGCACAGATAAGATGGCACGGATGGGTGGCACGGATAAGTGGCACGGATGGGTGGCACGGATGGGCACTGATAGGTACCACAGATAGATGGGACTGATGGGCACTGATAGGTGGCACTGATAGGTGGCTCTGATAGGTGGCACTGCTGGGCACTGATGAGCGGCACTGCTGGGCACTGATGGGCGGCACTGCTGGGCACTGATGGGCGGCACTGGGGTGCAGCACCTGAGGCAGATTTTGGGTGGCACTGTGGGTGGCACTGCTGGGTGGCACTGTGGGTGGCACTGTGGGCACTGCTGGGTGGCACTGTGGGCACTGCTGGGTGGCACTGTGGGCACTATGGGCACTGCTGGGTGGCACTGACAGGGGGGCACTTACTTTATTTCAGGATGGCACTGCGGGTGGCAGGTGGGCACTGGCAGGGGGCAGGTGTCCTTTTAAATTGCTGGCCGTGATCGGGACTGATGTCCCGAACACGGCCGCCGGCGATCGGCTTTTTTTTTTCTCCTCGCGCTGTCAGCGCGAGGAGGAATACTAGCCGATTACCGGCTCCGTTTTATCACATGATCAGCTGTCATTGGCTGACAGCTGATCACGTGATAAGGGGTCGGGATCGACCCCTTACACGGATCGGTGATCAGGCGAGTCTCACGGACTCGCCGATCACAGAGCGCGCCGCGCGCGCCCCTCAGGGGGCGCGCAGGCCGCTCGTAACCGGGACTACGTCAATAGACGTAGTCCCGAAAATGTGGGTCCGCGCTATTGCCGTCATTTTGCAATAGCGCGGATCCCAAGTGGTTAATGTGCGTACAAGACCCAAATAGGCTGGTAATGGGCAGGGAGGGCTACCCATGCCATTTTTCTGAATGATTTTCAACCATATTGCAGGAACCAGATATAACATTAAAACCGCAAGCAGTTTTAAATGGTGTTATTTCCGTTTAATGTCATTTTGTGCAGGGACTGTTCTAAACACGGGAAACACGTGGCACTTCACAGGCATACTATATAGACACCCCCCAGGCACCATATTTAAAGGAATATTTCACTTTTTTTTTTCACTTTAATCGTCATTAAAATCAGTGCTCCCGCCAAAACGGTAGTTTTTAAAACTTTTTTTTGCAGTGACCCATGTCCCCTGAGGCAGGAGGCAGATCGCCAAACCCTTTTTAGCATAGTATCTTGCATATTAGCCGTTAAAATTAGCACTTTCCAATTCGAACGTTCGAGTCCCATAGACTTCAATGGGGTTCTAACGTTCGTGCCGAACGCGGGGGTCGTTCGCAAGTTCTGGTGCGAACCGAACCGGGGGGTGTTCGGCTCATCCCTACTGATGAGTGTACGTAGACTCAGGGCTGGTGCAAGGATTTTTGACACCCTAGGCGAAACCTCATTTTGCCACCCCCTGGCTCCACCCCTGACTCCTCCCCATTTGCCCAGCCCATGTATACGCCACCATTTTAATGAAGCGCCCATCAAATGCAGCCTCACCAGCACCCATCAATTCAGCCTTACCAGCGTCCATCAATGCAGCCTCATCAGCGCTCATCAATGCAGCTTCATCGGCATCCATCAATGCAGCTTCACCAGCGCCCATCAATACAGCCACACCAGCACCCATCAAAAGCAGCCTCACCAGCGCCCATCAAATGCAGCCTCACCAGCACCCATCAATGCAGCTTCACCAGCACCCATCAAATGTAGCCTCATCAGTGCCCATCAAATGCAGCCTCATCAGCGCCCATCAAATGTAGCCTCACCAGCGCCCATCAAAAGCTGCCTACCAGCGCCCATCAATGTAGCTTCACCAGCGACCATCAAATGCAGCCTCCCCAGTGCCCATCAAATGCAGCCTACCAGCGCCCATTAATGCAGCCTCACCAACGACCATCAAATGCAGCCTTCCCAGTGTCCATTATTGCAGCCTCAACAGCGACCATCAAATGCAGCCTCCCCAGTGCCCATCAAATGCAGCTTACCAGCGTCCATTAATGCAGCCTACCACCGCCCGTCAATGCAGCCTACCAGTGAATGTTTGCTTGCTTCCATTCATTTAGGAGTCGGGACATAGACACAGTCCTCTGCCACCGCTGCACCTCTGACACTATGTGCGAATGGAGCGGTGGCTGCCTGCTGATACTGAGACTTAGTTGCTTGCTGCAGAGAGAAGAGAGTAGGAACACCCATGGCCAGGCGCCCTAGGCAACAGAGCACCCTAGGCGGTTGCCTAGTTTGCCTATTTGTAGCACTGGCCCTGCATAGACCCTGCCCCCTTATCAAGGGGATAAGCCAGAGGATATCAAAATTTCACCACACCCATACATGTGAAATAGTTGGTAAAAGACTATAATTTAATTGGATGCTTGAAATCACTTTATTAGGCACCACTACTACAGTGAACTCCATTAGTTCTTAGCTCCCATGCCAAGTAGCTATGCTGCTGCTTTGTGAAGACCGGAGGAGGCTCACTTGGCACAGGTGCCATTCGGGGAACACTTTTCTCTAATTGGACAATTTCTACCTTGTCCAAACAGAGAAACACTATCCATTCAATGAGAAAGTAGAAAGTGTTCTCTGAAAGGCACTTCTGCCAAGTAGGCAGCCTCCTCTATTCAGCCGCTTGACACAAGGTCTGGAAACTAGCAGAAGTCCCTGTAGTAGTGAGATAGAAACTCACCGCTCTAGGCAGTTATCCCATGATTACACCTGCTAGTCAAGGCACTCTGCAAATAGCATAGAAGAATCAAGAAAAAGCTGGACAGTCACATTCCAATGCAACACCTTTATTGTAGTCAAATAAAATCAGATAGTCACATACGGTCACAGAGGTACAGGACAAATAGCTAAGTAGTGGTGCTTACTACAGTGATTTCCATCTTCCAAATACATACATGGCACATATATACATCTTAATACTAGCTTTTTTTCAGCACATCATATGCTTAGCACATTTATGCAAAATATATAGCTAAATCTAATAATACTAATGAGACTTTCCCTGAATGGTGCATTAAATAATTAACATAGTTACAAAATAATAAAAACCTCTATGCACAAAAATAAACCTATATAAAAAAAAAGAGTCTATATTTTAATAAAACATAATTTGCTTTTAATGATGTAGTAATTGATTCTGTCGAACTACAGCACCAGGATAAAACTATTCCTTAACATAAACATCACTCAGATTGTGGGAGGGTAATCAGATAATGACGGCAATGAGAAGGATCCTTCACTAGATTTAATGCTCTGTTGACACAACAAGTATGATAAATGTCTTACAATGTAGGATGCTAACTACCAATGATTCTCTGAGCTGCTGTAATAATCCTTTGGTAGGTTTGCAGTTGTGCCATACTCTTTCCATTTTCGGATGATGGGTTGAACAATGCTCTGTTAGATGTTCAAACCTTTTGATTGTTTTATAACCCAACCCTGCTTTAAACTTCTCCACAACTTTATCCCTGACCTGTCTGGTGTGTTCCTTGGCCTTCATGATGCTATTTATTCACTAAGGTTCTCTAACCAACCTCTGAGGGCTTCACAGAACAGCTGGCTTTATACTGAGATTAAATTACACACAGCTGGACTATTTACTAATTAGGTGACTTCTGAAGGCAATTGGTTCCACTAGATTTTAGTTAGAGGTATCAGAGTAAAGGAGGCTGAATACAAATGCACGCCACACTTTTCACACAATTATTTGTAAAAAATGTTGAAACCCACTTATCATTTTCCTTCCACTTCACAATTATGTGACACTTTGTGTTGGTCTATCACATAAAATCCCTTTCTTCCCCATTCTAAAGCTTGGTTAGAATTTCAGCAAGTCGACTTCCCCAAGTCTAGACGCCTAAATGCATTGGGTTGCTGATATGTTTTTGTTATGTGAGAAGATATTCCAGTTTGTCCTTTTAAAGCAATCCTGCAGTAATTCTGTAGCTCCCACTGGCCAAGTTGTTCGTTTTAACGACCTCCACAGACTGATTATTATGAGGAGTACAAGCAGGAGTCATGAGAACAGAATGAAGGTCTAGTGCACCCAAATGGGGAAGGACGTTAGCCTTGTAGCTATAAAGGGGAAGAAAACTGCACTAATGTATCAATTTAAAAATTAATCACTAATTAATCACTAAAATCAAAGTCAATGAGCAGCAGCTTAATGTGTGATATACAGAAAAAAACATAGGAAAGAAGAAGCCGCACTAATAAAGTCCAATTTATAAATAATTGATTGTTGAAATGAAGATCATCTCTCATATGGCAAGAAACACCTCATCCTAACTACACCTAATTGTGGCTGCCCCAAGTTACCTTCACAGGTGAAGTCGTTTCTTGGCATAGTCCATACTGATGTAGCAATATGGACTACAAGCATAAAGCACCATACCTAGCATTTCAAAGTATCGCCTGTCCCTCTAGTGATCAATGTATCCAGTGACATCATATCTGTGTGCCAAATAAAAGGATTGAGGGACGAATAGTCCCTCTGTCAGATAATTGCTTTGTACGATTGTCTGCCAGGACTACATGTCCCAGGGATCTTTTCTGTCATCTGAAGATTGCTAGGAGTAGCTATGAAAGCAGCACAAGCCCACGCGGAGGGTCTTTTCCTCCTGGGCCTGAAGCAAGACAACCCTCTCTGTCCAACAGGGAGAGAGAGGTCGCTGTCTACCATGCAGAGTCTTACTTCCAACCCGTGGCATGAGGGGCCTAGCTCTGTTGTTCGCTGTTGGACACTTCCAGGAGCATTCTGGTTGCCTGCCTGTCGGTGTGTGGGGCAAGTTTCACATTGGGAGATCAAGCCAGCGGATCCGCTGCACGATTGTCGCTACACTTGTTCCTGTTCAGAAGACATTGGAGAGATCTGGCTGTTGGTGAGAGGGCAAATTGCTCGACTTTTATCCATTCTTTATCACTGATTATATTAAGACACTTTGCACAGACATATCTACTCCAAGAACACTTTACTGCATTATTTGAACACTGTGCTCAGACATCTTTAGCTTTCTTCTCTACAAGGAATCTACTGTTTTCACTATACACAAACAGATTACAGTTAACAAGCTCTGACTAGCCAGTGAAGAACATCAGATCTGCAATGTGGACTTTATTGCCATTACTTATAGCAAGGCCCCTATATTACTCTTCTTTAGACCCGCTCTCCCTTCCTAAGATAGCGTCTAGGCTCGCCAGGTTCAGTCTTTATAGTTTGGCAGTATAAGCGGTTAACTGAAACATCCATCTAGGGGGTAACATTATCTCTAAAAGAAGTGTACATATATGTATATAATATTGTCATTATTAAAATATTGTCTTGTGTCTTTCGGAAGAATTATTTTGCTCAGTTGAGGCTGTTGTCTAGAATGCAGCAGGTTTGATACCTCCTCTTTGTAACAATTTCCCCTTTTACTGGTTCCAGTAAAATATTCATAGAACCTAAATACATTGAGTTATTTGATTATTGCCATAGAGTGATACAAGGATATCTGAACCCAGAGCATCAGGTGGGTTGGAGGGTTCACCAGGTCATGGTCATGCAGATGAGCAGGTAATTCATAGCAGCCCTCTAGGGGGCCATGCTACACTTATGAAGAATCAAACTGAGAAGTCCATGTTTTTGGGGGTGCCTCGAAGAATCAATGTCCTGTAGTGGACCTGTCAGGGCTGGGCTCAGCCGTTTCTTCTCAAAGCTGGCCGCTCAGCTGTCTGTTAATTGCCAGCTCCTATCTCTCCACGGTGACTCACCTGTTGATGATATCCTACCTGCCAGTCCTGCCTATTTAAGCCGTCCAGTCCAGATGATCTTTGCCTTCACCTTGGACACATCTCTAGAGACACTATCCTGTGTTCCTGTTAAAGACTTGCTTGGCTGACATTCCTTCTGGCTCCAGATCCTTCTCGTTGTTCTACTATACTTATCTATAGACCCCTGATGTTTTGGCTTGTCTGACTATCCGTTCTGGTTCCTGAACTCTGGCTGTGTTTTGATTACATTTAATCTGTTTACCTTTTTTTTATTATTATTAAACAAGTGTGATTTAACTGTACTTCTGTCTCAGTCTGATTCATGGTTTCTGACAGTAGGTGAAGGCCATGAATTCAGAAGATGCAGTGAATCCACTTGTTGGTAATATTTTTTCCAGATTGGATGAGCAGGATCACTGCATGGATCAGTTTGCTATGGTGTTAAAAACGCTCCTGAGACACATGGCTCACCTGAAATATCCCAACCTGTGTTGCAGGCCATCCCTGCTGCTGCTCCAGTCTCTGTGCAGGCACCCACCTCAAGTATTACCTCTATAAGAGGTATGTCTGGTTCCGCTCCACTTCCTCAGCGATTTGGGGGTTATGCAGTCCAATGCAGAGGGTTTCTCAACCAGGTTGAGACATACTTTGAGATGCTTCTGTCGTTTGCCATGGACAGAAGAAAAGTAAGTTTTGTGATATGTTTGCTTTCTGAGAGAGCCTTGGCCTGGGCAAACCTTCTATGGGAGAAATAAAAACCTGTTGTCTCGAGTTACCCTGAGTTTGAGACTTCTTTTAAAATGGTATTTCCAGTCCCGCATGCTCCGCTTCTACTGCCAATTGCCTCATGTCCATCAAACAGTGTACGAGAACTGTTGCCAATTATGCCATTTAATTCTGTACTCTGGCAGCAGAGGTTGCTTGGAACAATGAGGCCCTCGTGGCTACTTTTTCTCATGGTCTCTCGGATACCATCAAGGATGAGATAGCAGCCCGAGATATACCCACTGAGCTGGAGAGGTTGATCACGTTTGCCATCCTCATTGACTCCAGACTCAGAGAAAGACCCCCTTTTAAGGAGCGCTTGCGGAAGCCTCCTGTACATTTGTCTCCAAACTTTGCAGTCCCACCCTTGCCTCCCTCACCTCCTATGCCTCCTGGTACCGAGTCAGTCTGTAACGACCCCAACCTTAAGGTCCTGTCATGGACAGATCTTAGGTGGCATTGCTTTGTCCCCAGTTATCCAGAAGGATAAGCCCCTGGTTTCGGTTACCATTTCTTGGGCTGAGTCATCCGTCAATATACAGGCTCTAATTGACTCTGGGGCTGCAGGCCTGTTCATTGATGTTGCCTTTGTATCGAAGCACTCGATTCCGCTGCAGCTGCGTGACACTCCACTTGCCATTGAGGCTCTTGATGGAAGACCTCTACAGCCTGCCCATGTGACTCATGAGATTGTTCCATTGTCCATGGCCGTAGGGGCTCTTCACCATGAGCTAATCCAATTCCAAGTTATTTCCTCACCTAAGTTTCCACTGGTTATATGTTATCCTTGGTTACAGAGGCACAACCCCTCTTTTGATTGGCTCCATGCTGAGGTTCTCTCTTGGTCGCCACAATGCAGTAAGACATGCTTCCAGAAGGTAGCCAAGGTCCTGTGCACCTCTTCGCTCTCCTCCCTGTCGAAGGAGTACCACGATTTTAGCAATGTCTTTGACAAAGGTCAAGCCGGTAGTTTGCCTCTACAGTATTATTGCGCAATTGACCTTCAACCTGGTGCCATATCCCCTCGTGGTCGGATTCACCCTTTGTCGGTCTTGAAGGATAAGGCCATGGAGGAGTATGTTGCAGAGGCACTTTCGAGGTTTCATCCACAAATCCTCGTCTCCTGCTGGTACTGGTTTCTTCTTTGTGAAGATGAAGAACTGAGACCTTGTATTGATTATAGGGGTCTCAATCATTGCACGATTAAGAATGCCTATCCGATTTCATTGATTATGGAGTTATTTGACTGCCTCAAGGGTGCAACGGTTTTCATGAAGCTTGATTTGAGAGGGACATACAATCTCATGAGGATTAAGGAATGAGACGAGTGGAAAACTGCGTTTAATACCAGAACAGGCCATTATGATTACCTCGTTATGATATTATTTTTATTATTATTATGATATTACCATTATGATTACCTTTTGGCCTTTGTAACGCCCAGGTAGTTTTCCAGGAATTTATTAATGATATCCTCCGAGATTTGTTGAAGTTATGTGTGGTGGTTTATCTCAACGATATTCTCAAATTTTCCAAGCCACCACACAGATGTCTGTTGTGTGCAATCTCTATTGTAAATTGGAGAAGTACGAATTCCATCTCGAACAGGTAAAATTCCTGGGTTACGTAATTTCCACTGCTGGTTTTTCGATGGACCCAGGAAAGCTTTCAGCAGTCCTACAGTGTCCCCGAGCTGTGGGTTTACGTCCTCTGCAGCGTTTTTTGGCTTTGCCAACTATTGCTGGAAGTTCATTCGTAACTTCTCATCTCTGGTCGAGCCCCTGACTGATATGACCAGAAAGGACGGTAACCCACAGAGCCACCTTTTGCTTCTGCTCCTGTGTTGACACATCCTGATCCTACGTTACCTTTTATCCTTGAGGTTGATGCTTCTGAGACTGTAGTTAGTGTCCTTTTGTCTCAACATCCTACCTCTGAGAGCGCTATGCATCCTTGTGGCTACTTTTTCAAGAAATTGTCACCTGCAGAGCGCAATTACAAGATTGGTGACAGAGAGCTGTTAGCGATCTTTTTAGCCCTGAAAGAATGGCGACAGGTACCACTGTGTCAGTTCTCATTCTTACTGACTATAAGAATCTCACATTCTTGTCTGAGGCTAAATGCCTCTCTTCCAGAAGGGCACGATGGGCTCTTTTCTTGTCTAGTTTAAATTACACTGTCTCATTCTTACACGGTACTAAGAATGTAAGTGCTGACACTTTGTCACGACAATTTTCCTCCACTTCCAAGATGGAGTCAGTTCCGGTTCCTGTGATTAATCCTGATCATATTCTGGCTACGGTTTGCGCCAGTCTCACTTCTCCTTTGGGTGACAAAATTCTTTCCGCTCAGGTCCATGCTCTTCCTGAGAAACCTTGTGATCGTTGCTTTGTCCCAGAGAGTCTCCGTACTGCCATGCTCCAGACTTACCATTCTCCCAAGGCTGCTGGCCACCCTGGGAAGAATCAACTCTTTTGGGCCATTTCCCAAAAATTCTGGTGGCCTGATCTATGTGCTGATGTAACTGCCCTCATAGCTGCCTGTTCCGTATGTGCCCAGAGTAAGACTCCATGTCACCTTCCAGTGGGCCTCCTACAAACCAATACCCAATGGAGAGAGGCCTTGGACCCACCTGTCTATGGATTTCATTGTGGAGTTACCCAACTCCAAGGGCAACGCAGTTATCCTGATGATGGTTGACTGCTTCTCATAAATGTCCCGTTGTATTACACTTAAGAAGTTGCCAACTTCTAAGGAACTGGCTTCCATTTTTGCTTGGGAGATCTTTCGCTTACATGGGCTACACAAGGTGATTGTCTCGAACAGGGGTAGTCAGTTTGTGTCCCGTTTCTGGCGAGCCTTTTGTACACAGTTGGGAATTCAGCTTGCATTCTCCCCTGCGTATCAAATGCAGTCATATTGGGCAGCATAACAAGCCAATCAGTCCTTGGAGCAATTCCTACGCTGCTATATTTTTGACCACCATAGCAACTGGTCAGACCTCTTACCATGGGCAGAGTTTGCTCACAATAGTGCCTTGAATTTTGCTTCCCGATGGTCCCGTTTATGGCGAACTATGGCATTCAACCTTTCACGTTGCCTGACTCATTTGTTCCGCAGAGTATTCTTGTGTTAGAAGAGCATCTCTGTGGTCTTCGTTACACTTGAACACAAATCCAGGAGGATTTGTGACATGCTAATGATAGGTACGGACTCCATCTTGACTGCAGACGCATGCTTGCACCTTCCGACCAGGTTGGGGACAGGGTCTGGCTGTCATCTCACAACCTCCGACTTCGTGTTCCCTCTCTGAAATTTGCACCTCGGTTTATTGGGCTTTTCCTTGTTCTTTGCAGGATTAATCCAGTGGCTTACGCATTAGACCTTCCTTCTAATTTGTGTATTTCGAATGTATTTCATGTCTCCTTATTAAAACCTTTGATCTGCAACCGGTTTACCACCTCGGTGCCTTGTCATCACCCTGTAAAGGTTGAGAACCTGAAGTATGAAGTACAGTCCATTGTTGACTCCCGTAGGTTCCGTGGGTGCATACAGTACCTAGTACGTTGGAAAGGGTATGGTCTGGAGGAACGCTCATGGGTCTCATCCTCAGACGTACATGCCCCTGTCCTCCTCCATGATTTCCATAGACATTTTCCCCTCAAGTCGGGTGGTCCTCCAAAGTGGGGGGGGGGGGTCATTTAGGAGGGGGTACTTTCAGGGTGTTAGGTACCTGGTGGTGAGCCTGACTTGATGGAAGAAGACCTCTCTTACAGCTCTGGTTCAGGGACCACTGGAATGGAGACAGTGGCCCCGTGTTTTGACTATGTTTATTCTGTTTATCTTGTTTTATTTTGATTAAACAAGTGTGATTTAACTGTACTTCTGTCTCAGTCTGGTCATGGTCATGGTTTCTGAGAGGACCACAGGTCCCAGCAAGCCTCCTCACGTGTCCCGTTTAGCCCCGAACCCCCTAGGACCTGGACCTCTTCCATTCCACCTCTTCCATTTTAAAACACTTGGGAGGGAGGGTCACTGGATCCCAGAAATAAGCCTGTGAACACAACCGGGGAAGGTGGCAAAACATTAACCCCTTTCCCTGACCTGGGCAGGGCATTTTGGATAGAGTGCAAGATGGTATATCCCCTGTCAGATTTGTGTATTTATTTATTGTGATCTTTTGATGAATTTATATGGTATAGTTATGAAGATATTTTTATATTTATTGTGATTTTCACATTTTTGGTGATAGTGCTGTCCAGATATATATCATTATTTCAGAGACAAAAGGGACAATGTTTACTTGCTGCCTATTATATCCCAACCAAAAGTACGTTAAGATGCCATTGTAATGAAATAATCTTATTCACTTAACCTGCTAATGGTCATAAAGTTATGGCTGATTGATGTACATTAGGTTAAATTTAGACAGGAGCCAATTAACCTAAGGGGTGGGGGGAGGCGGTGCCAAGTAGCAGCTGGTGTAGCACGATTTATTGTTAAAACACAAAAAAAGCACACAAATTAATAAACTCCCAATGGGTACTTGGGTAACAGGCAGTGAGATACAGGGAGTGTTCTCTCAGGAGTTGTCCAGGGGAAGTCAGAGCCGACCATGCAGGGAAACATTGACGCGAAGTTGGAGCTCGGATGTTCCTATCAGTGGACCCACAGAGAGAGCTGTCAAGCTCAACAAACAACCTGTCAACCCAAGGAGCAGTGTGGCCAATCGGGACGCATTTCAGAGGCAAGCCACACCTCCTTCATAAGCCCCCCTTCTTCTGTTGAAGCACCTACTTGAGAAGGCAGTCTCACACGAGCCCTGATTGTCAGCCATTGACTGATATTAACACAGTATTCTTAACCTCCAGGAATATATCACGCTATCTTAACTAGTGATGGACGAACGTTTCGCCCGGCGGTCGTTTCGCGGCGAATTTCCGACTTTCGCCGTCCGCGGGTTCGAACGCCTTTTTCCGTCGTTCGCCCCGGCGGACTTACGTGTTTAATGTATACAAGAACTTTAACCTTTCGTGACACGTTTATCATGTGTTACAGGACAACCAATTGAGACATGACAGCTCATGGACACTTGGACATTCCCCCTAACCTATAAATACACCCGATCCGGTGGCCATTTTACATTCTTTCTTCTGTCACTGTAGGGAAAGGATCCTGTGTGGAGTAGGGACAGAGAAAACGCTAGCTATTTGGTACACAAAAGTTCTTTTCAGGACTGGTATAGGTGTTAGGTCAGCAGCCTGAGTTTCTTTTGTCAGTTTAGATAAAGGGACAGAGCGCTGTATGCTGCTATTTTAGGGACAGCTCAGCCAGATTAGTCTTTCTTCATCATCATCATCATCATCATCATTAGCTGTTACTATCAGGTCCACAAAAGAGCTATTCCAGCTAATCGTTCCAGCCTACTCTTTTTTGCCAATTTGTATAGGGACAGGCAGGAAGCAGTGTGTCAGGCAGTGAGGATAATTTTAAAGACTTGCTGTTACTATTAGTTCCACAAAGGTTCTTTTCAGGACTGGTATCAGTGGTACGGTAATAGGCTTGTACACGTATAATATTCTTTCTTCCAAATATAGAAAGAATATTATACTTGACTGCTGCCCTTCTGCTGCAGTCTGCTAATCATTCACAACTCACTTGTTCCACAAAGCTCTTTATCAGGACTGGTAACTTGGTCTGTCTAGGGTGCTACGGTACATAGGCTTGGGTGCGGTACAGTCTGCTGTTCTGTAAGGACCGCTATCGGTCCACAATACATAGGGTTGCCGTGCACTACTGCTGACCGCTGCCCTATACTGCAGCAGTCCTTCAGCGGTATAGGGACTGACGCACAGTCTGCTAAACACTAATACACAACCTGCTTGGTCCACAAAAGTTCTTATAAGGACTGGTAACTTGGTATAGGGTGCTACGGTACATAGGCCTGAGTGCGTTACAGTCTGCTGTTCTGTAAGGACCGCTATCGGTCCACAATACATAGGGTTGACGTGCACTACTGCTGACCGCTGCCCTATACTGCAGCAGTCCTTCAGCGGTATAGGGACTGACGCACAGTCTGCTAAACACTAACACACAACCTGCTTGGTCCACAAAAGTTTTTATAAGGACTGGTAACTTGGTATAGGGTGCTACGGTACATAGGCCTGAGTGCAGTACAGTCTGCTGTTCTGTAAGGACTGCTATCGGTCCACAATACATAGGGTTGCCGTGCACTACTGCTGACCGCTGCCCTATACTGCAGCAGTCCTTCAGCGGTATAGGGACTGACGCACAGTCTGCTAAACACTAATACACAACCTGCTTGGTCCACAAAAGTTCTTATAAGGACTGGTAACTTGGTATAGGGTGCTACGGTACATAGGCCTGAGTGCGTTACAGTCTGCTGTTCTGTAAGGACCGCTATCGGTCCACAATACATAGGGTTGACGTGCACTACTGCTGACCGCTGCCCTATACTGCAGCAGTCCTTCAGCGGTATAGGGACTGACGCACAGTCTGCTAAACACTAACACACAACCTGCTTGGTCCACAAAAGTTTTTATAAGGACTGGTAACTTGGTATAGGGTGCTACGGTACATAGGCCTGAGTGCAGTACAGTCTGCTGTTCTGTAAGGACCGCTATCGGTCCACAATACATAGGGTTGCCGTGCACTACTGCTGACCGCTGCCCTATACTGCAGCAGTCCTTCATTGGTATAGGGACTGACGTACAGTCTGCTAATCACTAACACACAACCTGCTTGGTCCACAAAAGTTCTTATAAGGACTGGTAACTTGGTATAGGGTGCTACGGTACATAGGCCTGAGTGCGTTACAGTCTGCTGTTCTGTAAGGACCGCTATCGGTCCACAATACATAGGGTTGACGTGCACTACTGCTGACCGCTGCCCTATACTGCAGCAGTCCTTCAGCGGTATAGGGACTAAGAGTTTTGTCACAGGGTGATTTAAAAAATGACAGGCAGAGGAAGAGGCAGGCCCTTCCGCAGGGGTGGTAGGGGTAGGGCAGGAGCAACAGCCTTGAGCCAAAGTGGGAAGTTGCAGAAGGTGCGTTCAATTACTTTAAAGGACGCACCAGACTTGGTTGAGTGGCTCACTCAGCCTTATTCTTCTGCACCCTCCTCATCCTCTCGATCTGCACCCTCTTCTTCACTCTCTGCTATGTGCACCCCCAAAGACACTACCACCAACAACACCACCACCACCACATACCTTCCGCTTGAGTGCAAATGGGGGCCTTCATGCTCCAGTGTTTTAATAGGGACCCCCGTATAAAAAGCATGAGGGTCAAGGACCAGTACTGGGTGGCAACGTACTTAGATCCCCGGTACAAACACAAAATGGCGGAAATGTTACCGCCGTCGCAGAGGGCTGTCAGAATGCAGCACTTCCAGGCCTTGCTTCGAGAAATGCTGCATTCTGCTTTTGCGTGCGCTGGCAGAGGAGCAATTCCCACTCCCAGAGAAGGATTTGCGGGTACCAATCCAACAGCGCCTGCAAGAAGAGGCCGGTTTGAAGATGTGTTGGTGACTTCGGATATGAGGTCATTCTTTCAGCCGACCCATCGACAGGTGTCATCCGGATCCAGCATCAGGGAACGCCTAGACCGTCAGGTGTCCGACTACATTGGGTTAACGGCCGATGTGGACGCTCTGAGGAGTGATGAACCCCTAGACTACTGGGTGGGCAGGCTTGACCTCTGGCCAGAGCTTGCCCAATTTGCAATCGAACTGTTGGCTTGCCCCTCATCCAGTGTCCTGTCCGAAAGGACGTTCAGCGCAGCAGGGGGGATTGTGACCGATAAGCGTACTCGCCTAGCTCACGACAGTGTTAACTACCTCACATTTCTAAAAATGAATGAGGCATGGATCTCGGAGGAATTCAACACATGTGATCAGTAGACCATGTATATGTCTATAAACAATTTTTGGAATCAAGCACACAGACCTTCTTAATTCATTTGGCTCACTTCCCTGACCCAAAAAAGCACACCGTACTATATGCCCCTACCCTCCTCTTTGAAGAGGTTGAGCGGTGTCATATTTCTACTGGGGCTGCTTATTATGAGGGGTTCCCACCATCCCTGTGCTGTGCTGACTTCCTCCTGGGTGTTCTTATTATGAGGGGCTCCCACCATCCCTGTGCTGTGCTGACTTCCTCCTGGGGGTTCTTATTATGAGGGGATCACACCATCCCTGTGCTGTGCTGACTTCCTCCTGGGGCTGCTTACGGTGCTGCTGTCAGCGCTGTATGTCACGGAGCTGCTGTCAGCGCTGTATGTCACGGAGCTGCTGTCAGCGCTGTATGTCACGGTGCTGCTGTCAGCGCTGTATGTCACGGAGCTGCTGTCAGCGCTGTATGTCACGGAGCTGCTGTCAGTGCTGTATGTCACGGAGCTGCTGTCAGCGCTGTATGTCACGGAGCTGCTGTCAGCGCTGTATGTCACGGAGCTGCTGTCAGCGCTGTATGTCACGGTGCTGCTGTCAGCGCTGTATGTCACGGAGCTGCTGTCAGCGCTGTATGTCACGGAGCTGCTGTCAGCGCTGTATGTCACGGAGCTGCTGTCAGCGCTGTATGTCACGGAGCTGCTGTCAGCGCTGTATGTCACGGAGCTGCTGTCAGCGCTGTATGTCACGGTGCTGATGTCAGTGCTCTGTATTACGGTGCTGCTGTCAGTGCTCTGTATCTCCTGCACCCTCTTGTTTGCCTACCCTGGTCCCTGACCTTCCCTCTCCTCCATTGCCTTCATTAGCTCCATAGTCCTGAATTGTCAGAACAATTTCCCAAATAAAAAAAAAATGCTTGTAGTTATCGATCCCAAATTCACCTCATACATGTATTATGCTATTGTCCAGGTGGTGGGACTACGTGCTACCCCCTAATAATTACCCCGTGGCCGCAAATTCGACCTAAAGGTTTGCGAAATTCGCCTCCCATTGAAGTCAATGGAGCCCGCGGCGAACGGTCGTTTTCGCGAACGTTTGTGTCCGTTCGCGTTTCGCGTTCGCGAAACGTCCCGTCGGAAGTTCGTCCATCACTAATCTTAACTGGGTGCTTTGGGATAGTTGTCCCTTTGGTAATTTGTATGTAGCGCACCCCACATAGGAGCCACTGGTGAATAGGGATCCCCAATCATGCACAGCCAGGCACACCGAATCTCCACACTATCCCAGAATCGAACGTCAGTCCAGTGCTTGTTTTTTTTTTGTTTTATTGATGGGATAAATCTCCTGGACGTGCTAGCTGGCTGCTGTTGTCCTTATTCTTGCTCCCATGCCTCCTGGACAGGACTCCTCTGTGTGTTGTAAGAGGATCCCTCCAGCACCCAAGCCCCAGGCCTGAGGTCACCCCCCCCCCAGACTAGGGGGCACCCTCAAAGGCCACGACAGCCTCCTCAGCATTCCATCTCCATCTTCCACCTGACTGCCCCCTGCTGGCCTGACCCTAGAGTATTTAAGAGGTAAAAGAAAAGAGGGTGCACTGGCCTAGTGCATTATCCAACATGAATTTAATGTAAAACTTGTATATAAAATGTATACTCACAAAACATAAATGTTAAAACCGTTCGTCAAGCCACATGAGTGCCTTGCTGCCCCAGTCCTAGAGGGCAGCAAGGCCCTCAAGGGATTACCTATATTGACCAAGGCAGAACAGCCACTATCGAGTCAATTCACTCATGCGCAGGAATATTGCTGTAGTATTTAAGAGGTGTCTACCCCCTGCCAGCCCACTTCCTGGGGATTGGTTGGGGCCCTTCTCAAAACTCCAAGCAGCTCCTTCTAACCTCCCACCCGGTCTTCTGGGTGCTTCTCTAAGGTTCCAGAAAGTAGGAGGAGGTACCAGAGGTGCTGCTTGATAAGTCACTCACCCTGACCCAGATTTAACACAGGCTTGGCTGTGTTAAGTTTACCTACACTAGTAAAAACTATATACAGCTAGCAGGAGTGCCTTGATCAGGAATTGAACAGAGGACCCCAGAGCTGCAAGGCAGCAATGGTAACCACTAAGCTACAGTGCTCCCTGATGTACGAAATCACAGGCATGGACAGCAAAAACATACTTTATTTCACTTTAACCTCAATTGCACCACTGTTTTTTTTAAATATGTGTCACTGGAGATGATCACGCTATTCAGATTGTTAACAGTCATAGTGATTAAAATTCCTACACAAACATACCAACAACTAAAAACTTAAACTCACACAAAATACAATATAGTTTTTCTATAAACCACAAAAATGTAACTAGAAACATCTGAAATCCTTCTTCACACAGATACTTAAAACACAAGAAGACTCATAAAAAGAGTTTCATACTTTACTGCATTTATCATAGATCACTACAAATATAGCAATAAGTCAAAGTCATGCCCAAGAGTAAGAAAACAAAGCCATAAATATGGATTATGAATCTTTCCATGTAGGGTCATGGTGGTTTCATTGTGTACTTTGTGTCTCCTTCTATATTTGTTCATGTTCGGGCATTGAATTTTCAGAAATCTAAATAGATGGTATTATGTAATGAAACAACGGGAATTTAAGAAGATACCTATGTTAAGCTTAGTAGAAACAGCTGGATGCTGCAGTTGGTATGCGGTAATTGAAAACACGCAGGTTTGTGCTTGTTTTTATGTATATGATTATGCAAACACAGGATATAATGCAACACGTTAAACAAGCATGAACATAAATCATCTTTTGGTTTTGGGTACACCGGGGCAAATGCTACACCTGAGTTCCCAGGAACTGCAATTCGGAACAGCTATTTCAAGAAGTTCTTAAATATACCTGTCTTGACATCTTGACAGAAATGTGCAGGGGCTGCTATCACTGAGCCCTTCGTCTGAAAATACTTGTCCCCTGGCTGTTATACATTTGGCTTCAATGCTTAGTGAATCACTAACCCTGAACAAGAGCTATGTAATTTAGTCTTTTCATTTTCTGCATACGTTGCTCAGTATGCACACAGTACCACAACTCTTTGATACAATGCATCATTCTGAATGACCACCCATTGCAAGATACCTGTGCACTGCACATGCCTCACTGACATGCACTTCACTGCCTAATATACTGCTTCTGTGATTTTCGGTGTTCTGTGCTGCAGTAGGCAACCAATTTGAATAGGCTGCCTGTACACAACAAGTAAGGGGGACTATAATTGGGCATTTTTTTCTTTTTACTTTAAATAGCTTTTATTAAACAACTTTAAGGGGATACACTTGGAGAGAATGGACCATGAACATCATAATCTCGTCCAATCACAGTATTAAAATGATAAAACACAAATATGACATTCCTACTATTCTAGTGTGCTAGAATAGATAATGTAGAGCACTGTAGGTAAAATAATAAGCCAAGCCTGTGTTTAATCTGGGTCAGGTCAGTGATCCAGGGAAGGCTGGTATGACTCATCAGGCAGCACCTCTGGCACCTCCCCCTACTTCTGGAACTTTCTGGAATCTTCCAAAAGAATGGGAAGGAGGTCAAGAGGAGCTGTCTGCAGTATTTATGAGGGCCCTCACCAGTCCCCAACAGATGGGTTGACAGGTGGCAGGCCCCCTTAAAGACTCTGGGTCAGCCCAGTTGGGCAGAGGAGTTCAGGAGGAAGTTGGAGATGGAGTGCTAGGAGGCTGTTGGTGGACCCTTTAGGGTAACCCCCTAGTCTGGGCGGGTGACCTCAGGTCTGGGAGCTTGTGCGCAGGAGGGAACTTCTAATATCCAAAGGAGGAATTCTGTTCAGTGGCACGGGAGCAGGTGTAAGGACAGCAGGAGCCAGTGAGCATGTGCATGAGATCTCCAAGGAGAAGACAGCCAGGTGGGTCGTGAGAGCTACAGTCGGGAAGGACTGAGAGGCAGCCTGAGAGGCCTGGGTGAGAGCAGTCAGATATGGATGCAGAGTCAGTCTGGGATGACTGTGGAAGCTAAGCCAGGAGGGCTAGAGAAAGGGGCAGCTGCAGCCAGGTGGGCTGACAATGCCTGAAGAGGTGGTGCAGGGATCAGTAGCTACAGGAGGACAGCTGGGCACTGGGACTTGTCTACACTAGCAAAGGGGCCCACAGTCTCTGCCTGTAAAGGGCATTTGCTATGAATATGATGAACTCTTTTTGTCAGATCACCTAACAGTGTGCCAGCTGGTCCTGGCAGTTGTAGTGCTTCAAGCAAGTGTTGTGGTGGAGAAGCTGAGGCATGTATAAATAGACTGTACAGAAGAAGTTGTCCTTGGAAAAGTTCTGTTAAAGTCAAGTGGGCATCCCATAATATCTTTAACCCCATCCAAGTTCAATACCCCTCATAAAATACAAAAACAAAGCTGCAAGGACTGTTTCCTGACTCAAGAGTTCTGTGGAAAATTATGTGTGCCTGACTGTGCAGGGTGGGGATCCCTTATTCACTAGTGGCTCCTGCGGGGGTAGCGCTACATTCTATAAGATCGCTGAAAACGAAATTATAGATAAGGTCAATAACATCAGTGCCAAATACATGTCAAACACATAATTATCAAAAATATATGCAATGTGCAGGCCAATGTTTCCCAAAAGCATGGGACAGCTCATTAAAGAAAGAAGGAAAGGGGCTGTCTAATAAAGTACATGTAGCACCCTGGGGTTTACTCAGGGATGCTCCTCACAAATTTACTTGCCAGGAGTAGTACCC
This sequence comes from Lithobates pipiens, assembly GCF_037356315.1. Taxonomy (NCBI): domain Eukaryota; kingdom Metazoa; phylum Chordata; class Amphibia; order Anura; family Ranidae; genus Lithobates; species Lithobates pipiens. The sequence goes on from NW_027507790.1 coordinate 229,752,286, forward strand.
TGGTCAATTGTTACAGATCCATTAATTTCTCCCTAAGCTTGGCCTGGTTGTACTTTTCTCATTTACCACTAGGTAGTTGGGCACTTGGTGGTACTAGATATGAGAAGGGCAACTCAAGATCAGGTTATGGGTATATGGAGTATCTCAGCCAATGGGCAGGGGTTTTCTTGAATCACTTGGCTTGCTGGGAGAGCCTATATATTTGGGTGGAGTCCAGGGATCTATGTTCTGTGCCACCTGGACGGATGTCTGTGTGGATGTGTGTCGTGTGCTCCGGGCTGCTAGGCCGGAGATTGGGCCTATCCCGGGGGCATCTGGCTGCTAGGCTGTGTGAGGGCCTATGCAGAAGTAAGAGAGCAGCGCAGGGTTGGGATTGCGGCTTGCAGTCCAACCAGAAGTGGCGGTTCTTCCCACCAGTGAACCTGTCTGTGGTCAAAGGTAGAAGGGAAGCTGTTACCACAAAGGGACCAACCACCTTATTACCAGGGACCACATTGAGTAACCGAAGCCAGTACCAGAGCAGCATTCTCACCAAACTGGCACGGTAGAGAATTGGGAAACTTTAGGTGGTGATCAAGTCAGGGACCCAACCAGCGGAGGTTACGCTTCCAGAGCAGCCTTGTGTGCCAAGCCAGGGACCAAGGCGGTCAGCAGGGGTAAAGCTTGAGAAGTATCTAGAGTGCCAAGCTAGGGACCCAGCAAGGAAGCATGGGTGATGCTTGAGGGAGATACCACCACAAAGATTGGAGGAGCTCAAGGGATTCAGAGTCAGTGAATCAGAGGGTCTAGTGAGAGAGACTGTAAACTCAGTGTTGAAAAACTACAAGAGGCAGTTATAGTGAAGCTGAAGGAACTGTTACGTTTGAGTTAGGAGCTGTTAAAGACTTTTGCCATAGGAGACAGCATTCCTGCATATGCAGATGTGGCGCCTTGCTGGGGACTTTCCCTGCACGGCTGTCCTCTTATTGAAGTCTCGGAGTCTGCCAATAGAATCTACAACTATTTGAGTGTCCTGTTCCTAACCCTCTTTCCCCAAAAAATATAAAAAGGACTGTTAAGAGAAATAAAAGCTCTTTTACATCCAAGAAGTGTCTGGTGCCCAATAACTTTGTCCACCTTGCACCCACTATGCCTCACAACCCACCACATACAGAAGGATGTCAGCTATCTTTGGCGGGAAAGTTTTCATTAGCCTGGACAAGGCCAGAGACCTTGCTACATACACTAGAGAAAATAAGAGGAGAAAATAGTTAAACGAAAAAAAAATGAAGGGGAAGAAAAGAAACAGCAGGGGGATCTTCCCTGGCCACACTCCTAGAGCCGCCATACTACAATTGATAACTCCAACTCCATGGTAGTGTCATAGTAAGGATCTCAAAGTGTCCTAGTTCAAGAATAAACTCCAGGTAGACCACACTGATGTGAATTTAGAGTGAAAATGAATAATTTTATTTTCATTTATCACTGTGTGGGAACATATTTCTTGTTGGCAGCTACTCACTATTAATTAGGTATTGGTTTGTGCATTAGTATATTCTTTTATCATATGTCAATTTAAAGTAACGTTCCTCTAAACTTGCCATGAGTTCCTCCATTCTCAATAAGACCCCTTTCACACTGGGGCAGTATTTAGGTGCTTTAGTGCTGGAAATAGCCTCTGCTAAGCACTGAAAACTGCCTCCCATTCATTTAAGTGCGACTTATTAAACTCGGGATGTTCCAAAAATTCCTGCAAGCAGCATCTTTGGGGCACTGTATTTAGCACTCCCAAAACGCCCTGGCCATTGGAATCAAAGGGCAGCACTTCTGAAGCACCGCAACATCTGAGTTTTTAATTTCTTCTTTGGGGTTAAAAGCATTAAACCGTTAGTGTCCAAAAAGCGCTGCTTAAAAAGCGGTAAATCACTGCTAAAACAAGTGGTGCTTTACCGCAAATGTGACCGCAGCCCCAGTGTGAAAAGGGTCTTATCGGTTCATTTCAGCTACCGATTCTTTAATAGTAGGAGCAGCAGGAGCGTCTAGGTATAAGTGTCTGCGCTGCACAGAGGAGGAAGCAAAGTAGTCCCTTTTTAGCCACCATCAGGGAACCTGTAAAGAAAGAAAGTAGGGCCAATTCTGGACACATATGGTAAGTTGTCCCAGTATCATAGGAGTAGAGCTAAAAAACTGTCCCCCAAAATGGTTTAATCCGGGGGCAGGTCTACCATATATGGATCAGTGTGCCTACATACCTTCCACAGTGCCAACACTTTTCCGGATAGAGCGGAAACATCGTGTGCAGCCCCACAGAATACCTATACCACCTGGTTAATATTTTGCAGTTCCTCTCTTGTATATGGGTAGAAAAACTTGATTTTAAAGTGAGACAGAACAATGTATTCCAGTTTTTAGCAATAATTGTACAGCCCAATTCTCTCTCCCAGTCTCTGGTGTAATACGGGCAGTAGGATAACGCATGAGATTAAAGTATGGTATATATTGTAGAAATTGTGTGAGCGCTTAAGACAGAGAGACTTAAAGGGCGTTAAATCCCTGGGCAATGAACCAATTTTAGAAAGATGCGTGTAGAAATGCCAAAGCTGGAAGTAGTAAAACCGCTGGCCTGGGTATAATCTGCAGGAATTAGTGCATTCCATGGTTACAAACACCTAGCGGAAAGAGCTTGTTTAAGCTGGGAAGGGGCCAAAGTTATCCATCATAGGAAGCATAGGATACAGCGGCGACCTGTCCATAAGGGGTGCAGGGGCGCTGCCCCCTTAATCTCTATGCGCCTGGCCCCTAATCCCCATGCAGGGTGCTGGACACCTGGACGCGTAGATTTCTATAGGGTTTTTGTTTTTGTGAAGCACGTGATTAGAGACAGAGGCTTCAAAAAGGGTGGGCTGAGGGTGCAGAGCACTGGGCCCTGAATCCACCCATTTGTGACAATAGCAAATTAACATTCACTATTGTCTTCCTGCTTCTCTTTCTGGCCAATCGGGACATGAAGCGGGTCCTGAGACTGGACTGGCCAGGAGAAGTGACCGGATTGCCTGGGAGGAGAAGCCAGGGAAACCGTGCTAAACAGCAATGTTTCTCAACTCCAGTCCTCAAGTACCCCCAACAGATCATGTTTTCAGGATTTCCCTCAGATGAAACGGGTGTGGTAATAACCAAGGCAGTGAAACTGATCAAATCACCGGTGCAAAATAATGGTAAGCCTGAAAACATGTTCTGTTGGGGGTACTTGAGGACTGGAGTTGGGAAACATTGCTAGCACAGATTAACTAATCCCCCAGCTGTGGCAGTGGTGGCTGTCAAAATACCCGATCAGTGGCTGCTGTCAAAATACACAACCAATGCCAGCTGTCAAAATACCAGGTCAGAAGCTGCATCTGATTGATTATCCTGTTTGACCATCAATTTTCCATCCAGCTCTTTCAAATTTTTTCAGTCAAACTATGTCAGGCAGGAGGGAGCTGACTGGGCTGCCTACTAAACCAAATTTCAGCTGGTTCATCTGAAACCATTCAAACAGTGTATGGCCATCTATACTCAGTCACTCTTATTCCTCCCTATGTCTGATTGCACTGCTTCTGGTTCTATGCATTTGTAGCACCCTCTAGTCTACTAGAAGAGTACCGTATTTTCCGCACTATAAGGCGCACCTAAGAGCATTACATTTTCTCAAAAATCGGCCATGCGTCTGATAATCCGATGCCCTTATGTGTGCACTGAGTTCCAAAATCTGTAAAAATGTTGTTGTGCGACTTTGGTAAGCAATTCGCTTGATTGACTGTTGGACCATTTCCCACTGACACAGGGATGTAAGACGTACAATATGTATGCTGGCAGTGATAAACCAATCAGAGAACATTACGTAATACGTACCGTATGTTCGGTTACCTCCTCCACGCCTCCGGTAGGTATACTACCGATATGTTGCAAAACAACATTTGTTTGTCCAAGGACCCCCCAAAATGGCACCAGTGAAGAGACATGCTTACGAGGAACAATTCAAACTACAGGCTATCAGTTACGCGGTTGTAAATGGGAACAGAGCAGCTGAATTTCAACATCAATGAATCTATGGTTCGGAAGTGGAGGAAGCAAGAAAATGAACTGCGCCAAGTTAAGAAGACGAAACAGAGTTTAAATAGTAGAATAAAGTTCAACTAAACTCACTGTTTTGCTTCCGTTACCTTTTTTTTGTAGACCGTATGTTTTAGCATGCGCCTCATAATACAATGCGCCTTATTATGGGTTAAGTACAGAGATAAACCCCGTAATTGAGACTGCGCCTTATAATCCGATGCGCCTTATGGTGTGGAAAATACGGTAGTACATTTGTTTTTGAGAACAGGTACATTTGGCTGGTAGCCAAGCCTGGGTGTGTTTTTGTGATCTGGGTTGGGATTGACCTAGAATAGAGACGGGCGACTCAGAGGTAGTGTCACTAGGACCTCCCACTTCTTTCCAGAATCTTCTGGTGCTTTCTGTAAAGAGAGGTGGAGAGGTCAGGTGGAGCCACCTGGGGTATTCTGAGGAGCCCTGACTAATTCCCAATCTGGATTGGCAGGGGGCAGGCCTCCTTAAATACCCAGGGTCAGCCCAGCTGGGGAGGAGTTGATAAGTGGAAGATGGAGATGAAGTGTTAGGCTGTCGGGGCCTTGGAGGGACCCTCCCTCCCCTCTGGGGTTTGGTTTTTTTGCAGATTTATACTCACCTAGGTGGATGCGGCACACGACCAGACTTTTTGACAGCAAAGATCCGACGGAACGAATCCGTCATACAATTTGATCGCGTGTGGGCTCCACCGGACCTTTGCTTGCCAAAAATCCATCGGACTTTAGAAATAGAACATGTTTTAAATTTTCCCGCCGGAACTCCTCCGCTCCCAATTCCTAGATCCCATCGAGCTGGTTCTCAGCTGCAGGGTGCTGTACATCTCATGCTCGCTGCAATATGAAAAGCACATTGCAGCGAGCACGAGAGAGAGACGACAATGTCCCTTTTGGGTCTGGAATGGATTTTAAAGGGAAGCCCCTATGCTGCCCCTATGTCCCCCCAAAATACATACCAGACATTTATCCGAGCACGCAGCCAAGCCGGTCAGGAATGGGAGTGGGGATGAGCGAGCACCCTCCCTCCTGAGCCATACCAGCCCACATGCCCTCAACATGGGGGTTGGGTGCTTTAGGGAAGGGGGTCTCTTGCCGACAACCCTGGCCGTTGTTTGTCAGGGTCTGCGGGCTGGGGGCTTATCGGAATGTGGACACTGTGCGCAACGACTTATATAGGCATGGGGCGGGGTCACTGGGTGATGTCAACCGGTGACCCCTCTTATGACGTCACAGTCCCAGCATGACCCGGGACTATGACATCATAAGGGGCAGGGTCACCGGGAGACATCACCCGGTGACCCTGCTCCATGCCTAAATAAGCCGTTACACACAGCATTACAGCGGGAGAGAGTGTTGTGTCAACATCGGAAGAACAGAAGAAGGAAGAAGAAGAAGAAGATGAAGATGAAGAAGGAGAAAACCGGGCCACCGCTAGCAAAAGAGCAGCAAAAGAGCAGAAGACAACTGAGGAGCCTGGGAGAAGAATCGGAGAGTGGGAGAAAAGGCCAGAGAGTGGGAGAAGAGGCCGGAGAGAGCAGAGTCAGAAGAGACCCCCGAAGACGGAAGAGACTCCCGGAGCTGCCTAATAAACTACTTTAAAACCTTGTCTAGTGTGTTTTTTTATTGAGTTTCTTTCCCCCAGGTGAATGGGTAGGGGGTTGTACCCCATATTTATTCACATAGGGTGAGGGTCCGGGATCTGGGGGTCCCCTTATTAAAGGGGGCTCCCAGATTCCGATAAGCCCCCTGCTGGCAGACCCCGACAAGCAACGGCCAGGGCTGTTGGGAAGAGGCCCTTGTCCTCATCAACATGGGGACAAGGTGCTTTGGGGTGGGGGGCCCACAGAGTGCCCCCCTTCCCCAAAGCACCCCCCCGTGTTGAGGGCATGGGGCCTGGTACGGTTAAGGAGAGGGGGCGCTCGCTCGTCCCCATCCCCTTTCCTGACCGGCCAGGCTGCGTGCTCGGATAAGGGTCTGGCATGGACCTTGAGGGGACCCCACTCCGTTTTTTCGGCGTATGGGGGTTCCCCTTAAAATTCATACCAGGCGACGGGGCTCGCGAGGTGTCAATCTTGCCGGTAAAAGCGGCGAGATTGACTTCCTTTCTAGTCATGAACGGACTTTAGTCCGTGTGTGGGCAAGTCTGTTCATTTGGAAGTCCGCCTGAACTCCATCAGGAAGACCAGCGGACCTAGTCTACTGGAAAGTCCGGTCATGTGTGGGCAAGTCCGTTCGTTCGGAAAGTCCGTTGGTACTCCGCCGGAATTCCAGCAGGAAGTCCGTCAGACCTAGTCTGATGGAAAGTCCGATCGTGTGTACAGGGCATAACATTGAGAACCAAGCGATCAAACACCACAGATCACTCGGTTCTCACAGCTTCCCAAGCAGAGAGCTGGTGACTGTCAATCACTGCTCTCTGCTCTGCCCCCTCCTCACTCACAAGAGTGCTGGGTTGTGGAGGGAGCAGCTGGCTCAGGCTCCCAGAGGCTCGAGGTTTGGCTGTAATTCTCCTTTAATTTTTTCATTGTCTCTGCATATAGAGGTAACATCAGATGAGAATATATCTTACCAACAATCTCATGTCCGTTATCCTGTCAAACAAGATCTGTAAAAAGGACAGCATCGGAGTGTTTACATTTTTTGCAAGGTAATTTTCTTTTAAAACAAAAAAGGAAAACAAAAATCTTTGGTAGTTTAAGCCTTTAACTGACATTGCTTTAAAAAAATGACACTTTTTGTTATTTTATATTATATGTAAACCATTAAGCCCTGCAGGGAAGAGTAGCGTGCCTTTCAAGTGTTTGGCTCACACTCACGTGCACCTTACTTAGCAATTTTTAACGGCACATATTACATCAGAGATATTGTTTACCTAAGAGATTGCTTCACTGTTAAGCCTGTAAGGGTTCTATATGCAATATATTACCAAAAGTATTTGGACGCCTGCCTTTACACACACATGAACTTTAATGGCATCCCAGTCTTAGTCCTTAGGGTTCAATATTGAGTTGGCCCACCCTTTACAAATATAAGACCCCTTTCACACTGAAGCGCTACTAAAACAAAGCGCCGTTTTGCGGTGCATAGCTGCGTTTTAGCAGCGCTTTTAGCGGCACTATGCAGGCACTAGCGGGCAGTTTTTTTGTAAGGTCACGTGACAACTTGATCGTAAAAAAAAGGAAAACAGACCAGTTTTGTGGCATTTTCAAAATGCTTTTAAGGCACTTTGGAAGCGCTGCCCATTCATTTCATTGGGCTGGGGCATTTTGGGAGCGCTATTTATAGTGCTCCCAATCCGCCCCAAAGATGCTGCTTGCAGGACTTTCCCTAACATCCAGCGAGCGCCAGTGTAAAAGCACTCACTGCAATCAATGGGAGGCAGTTTTCAGGTGCTTTTCAGAGCCTTTTTCTAGCGCTAAAATGCCTGAAAACTGCCTCAGTATGAACGGGGTCTAACAGCTTCAACTCTTCTGGGAATGCTGTCCACAAGGTTTAGGAGTGAGTCTATGGGAATGTTTGACTATTCTTCCAGAAGCGCATTTGTGAGGTCAGGTACTGATGTGGACGAGAAGGCCTGGCATGCAGTCTCCTCTCTAATTCACCCCAAAGGTGTTTTATCAGTTGAGGTCGGGAGGTTCAGGTGCTAGCCGGTCAAGCTCCTCCACCCCAAACTCAGTCATCCATGTCTTTATGGACCTTGCTTTGTGCACCGGTCAAAATAATTTGGTGGAAGGGGGATTATGGTGGGGGGTTGTTTTTCAGGGGTTGGGCTTGGCCATTTAGTTCCAGTGAACGGAATTCTTAAGGCGTTAGCATACCAAGACATTTTTTCAACAATTCCAAGCATCCAACTTTGTGGGAACAGTTTGGGGATGGTCCCTTTCTGTTCCAACATGACTGCGCACAAGTGCACAAAGCAAGGTACATAAAGACATGGATGAGCGAGTTTGGGGTGGAGGAACTTGGCTGGCCTGCACAGAATCCTGACCTCAACCCGATAGAACACCTTTGGGATGAATCAGGCCTTCCTCATCAGTGCCTGACCTCACAAATGCACTTCTGGAAGAATGGTCAAACATTCCCATAGACAGAAAAAAACACAATCCCATAGACACACGCCTAAACATTGTGGGCGGCCTTCCCAGAAGAGTTGAAGCTGTTTAATAGCTGCAAAGTGTGGGCCAACCCAATATTGAACCCTATGGACTAAGACTGGAAGAATGCCATTAAAGTTTATGTGCGTGTAAAGGCAGTATTGTGTCCCAATACTTTCTTTTGGTGAAATAGTGTGTGTGTGTTTATATATATATATATATATATATATATATATATATATATATATATATATATATATAGTGCATATACACATTTTAGTTAATTTTTTTTTTATTTAAAGTAAAATTGCTTATAGAAAATGTATACATAAAAAGGCAATTTTAAAATAAAATAAAATCTAGAATAAAATGTTAAAGGGTATGTTTGCAATACATGTACATTTCCATGTGTTTTCTACTTTTAAAAATGCTGTAAATACAGAAAAATAACTGTTGATCCTGCCATAAATATAGTGGGCTCCAAACTTCCTCTCTGGGCTGATAACACAAACCAGGATTGTCAGCCCTGCCTGCTGAACTACAGAACTCTGGTTATGACCCATTCCTCTCTGGGCATTCCATGCATATATAGAATTTTTCTCCAGCAAAACAGTTCTGCTGTCCAGACGGGTAAAATCCTGTGTCCACACTGTGTGCAGAGAAGGGGCTCTTTGAAAATATACTCCCGGGGGACTTTGTAAGAAAATACATAAGTGCCTTTTTTTTTTTTTTTATTCTGTACCAAAATATCACTTCTGGGCTTTTGTAAAATACACGATCTGACTTTCCGGCAGACTTGGTCCTGCAGACCGGAATCCGTCGGACAATTCGATCGTGTGGGAGTTCCGTCTGACTTTTTCTTCCCAAAAGTCAGACGGACCTAGAAATAGAACATGTTTTAAATCTTGGTTCACTGGAGCAAGTTCCTATCAGGAAGCCCGTTCGTCTGTATGCTGGTCCGACGGACCAAATACGACGCAAGGGCAGCTACAGCATCTGCCCGCAAGAATGTTAGGATTGCGCTGGTTCTCGGCTGCAGGGTACTGTACATCTTGCGCTCGCTGCAATCAGAAAAACACATTTTCCTACTGCAGCGAGCACGAGAGATAGGCGGGTATGTCCCTTGGGTCTGGTATGGATTTAAGAAAAATATACGGCGTGGGGGTCCCCTCAAAAAGGCCATACCAGACCCTTATCCGCCCCTCCTGAGCCGTACCAGGCCGCATGCCCTTAACATGGGAGGGTGGGTGCTTTGGGGAAGGGGGGCGCCCTTTTTAAAAAAAAAACACATACACTGTACAATATAAATTGCTGTAAAAGAGGGGATTCCAGGATTTGTGATCAGTGACTTTATTGTTTCTATAGTAGAAATTCTGTGCAAGGTATTATGTTGGCATATGCTATTAAAGCGGAGTTCCACCCAAAAATGGAACTTCCGTTTTAAGGGAAGGTGACCCCCTGACATGTCACATTTGGCATGTCATTTTTTGGGGGGGGGAGTGGATACCCTCTTTTTAGAGGCATCCAGCTCCCGCTTCCTCCCGACGCACCGCGGCACCAGAAGGGACATCTCCTCTCCCTTTTCCTTCTCGACAATCATCTGGGACACTTCACCCCAGATGATTGCCCGGCCAGTCACGGCGCGCAGCTCGCACGTGCGCAGTAGGTGCCCGGCTGCGAAGCCATATCCAGGTGCCCACAGTTACAATGCTGGCACCACAGAGAGGAGAGGGAGAGGAGCAGGGTTTCGATCCCCCGCATCGCTGGACCCTGGGACAGGTAAGTGTCCGATTATTAAAAGTCAGCAGCTGCAGTATATGTAGCTGCTGACTTTTAATTTTATTTTATTTTTTTAAGCAGAACTCTGCTTTAACATAATAGGTACTAGAACTGTAACTTTGTACAAACTTTCCCGTGGATTTTTGTACAAAGGGCATCGGCCGTGAACTTGTATTGCATACACACAGCAGGACTTTTTCAGCCAACTTTCACCAAATCACGTGTTTTTTCTGCTCTTTACTGCCACCTTTGGTCAACTTCTGTATTGTTGTCTGATCTTTTGCATTGGTTATGAGCATGCTTGTTTGTACTTTGTACAAAAGTCCTATGGTTTTCTGTATACACGATCGGACTTTGCTCCATCTGACTTTTGTTGCCGGAAAGTTTGTCCGTTCGCACAGCCAACAAAAGTCAGATGAAAACCAAAAAAGTTTGTCCGATGGAGCGTAACACAGCTAATTTGCATGTTTGTTGTCAAAAGTCAGATCGTGTGTATGGGCCTTTAGTTCCTTAATTTAGCACGTCAGGTCTCATGACAAGCAGGGTCCTCTTTGGAACTTTTCTTGTTGGTCCTCAATGATGCAAAGTGTGGCACTGATGTGAAGTCATCAGTGCCCCTCTTTGCATCATTGCTTATGAATGCACAGCACCATGGTGATACCCCCTCAGGGGCAGGTACTTAAGACTTTGCACTCACAGGATGCCCAAAATCTCCTAATTTGAATGACACTGGGTGTAACTCAACCCATAAGACTGAGAACACCTAGTGACGAAATGCTATTTCTACAGGGAACAGCACTGGAAAGGAAATTGATATTATAGCAAGAGCTGCTTTTTTATTTTTACATCTCCAGTGGCCTACAAAAAACGATTAGCTTGGAGGTGAGTTGTACCATCATTTTAGAGTTTGCATATTTTTTAAAAAGTACCTGCCCCTGCCAGTTCTTCCGACAACCTGAATTTCCTTGCCTACTAGCTTAACTGAAGACCTGCCAAGGTCTTCGGGACCTTCTACTTGGCCATACAAAGAAGGTATTACCATCAGGATGTAAATACAACATCAGCTGTGGAATGGAGGTAAGTATGCATCTGGGGTGGAAGTTACTTTTGGTTTGGTGGAGGGGGGCTGGGGAATGTTCTTATCCTTGCTCAAAGCTGTTATTGTTGTGTTCTACAATCCAGTAGTCACAAACAGGTCTTATTTCACTGAACTTAAAGAGGAGGGCCGTTTAAAAAAAAAATTAAAATTAAAAGTCAGCAGCTGCAAACACTGCAGCTGCTGACTTAATAAGCCGACTTACCTGTCCAGGGTGCCCACGATGTTGGCTGCCCGAGGCCAACCCATCCCTCGGCTCTCGGGTCCCGGCGCCGCCATTCTTTCTAAGGGAAACAGGCAGTGGAGCCTTGTGGCTTCACTGCCCGTTTCCTACTGCGCATGCGCGAGTCGCGCAGCGCTTTGTGAATGGGACGTGCTGTGTTCTGGGACACACAGTTCCCAGAACACAGCGCGACCCATTACCCAGAAGACAACGTGACGAGGAGAGAAGAAAGAAGATCACCGCGGAGGAGGAAGAGGCAGATTAGGATTATGTGCCTAGCAACAGGCATTTCTGGTAAGTAAAAAAAAAAAAGTTTTCATTTTTTCTATGTATCTATTTCCAGCCTTTGAAATTAAATGAACATTGTTAACATTAGTCTTATTGAGTTTTTTCATTTGTGCAAAGAACCCTCAAGGTATTTATCATTGTGAGGTGTGAAAAGATATCTATCTCAAGCTTTTATTTCCTTTAATGGCTTCATGTTCACAATAATATGGGTCACACCTGAAATATTCTTCTCTTTATAGGTCACTTCAAAAGACACAAATCTTCGCAGACTCTTTATAACCGACATTTGATTTACCTACACAATTGCACACAAGGTAATTATTTTTTCTACAAGGAGGTGTGAAAGTTATATGTGAACATGTCAGGAAATGTTCTGTGGTTTCTTTTGATTTAATAAACCTATATTTATTCATTTACATTTGTATTTTCTTTCTTCTAAATGTTCTGGTCTTACATGATCCAGTGCTGATAACATTTTTATTCTGTATAAAATGGGAGGATACTAATGTTTCCTTAGACCTGGCTGCATAACTAAGCAGGCAGCACTCCACCTGATATGGGAAAAGCAAATATGGCCGACATCTTGTAAAAATCGTATGCAAACTATACACAGAAATAAGTTTTTTTTAAATTTCATTTAACTCATGCTGATAAGTTGATTTATCAGCTCTTTTACATTTTATTTTCATTGTCAGGGTTGAAACAAGTGTATGACTTAACTGGTTCCCGATCAGCGCACGTCGATGTACGTCGGCAGAATGGCACGGGCAGGCATATTGGCATACAGGTACATCCAATCTTTACTGCCGCCCTGCCATCGCTGGCGTGCTGGTCGGGACCCCCATGAGTCCAGTTGCGGGGTCCCGCGGACTCAATCGCCGTGGGCATACCCGTGATCGTCTCACGGGGCGGCTGAACGAGGAAATGCCATTGTAAACAGCATTTCACCGTTCTGCCTAGCAACTAGTGACGCTGATCTCTGTTCCATGTGATTGGAGCAGAAATCAGTGTTCACTAAATTAAAGCCCAGCCCCCCACAGTTTTTTGTGTCACATGTCTATGTTTTACAGGCACATGCTGGGAGTCAGGCACCCAGAAAATACACCGGAAATGCATATGCGTTGTTAGTGCATTTTTTCAACAGTGCAGTGTGAAAGCGCCCTTTAACTGCAGATCAGTCCATCTAGCACCAGACCCATTTCTGCTCTCAAAAGGGGTGCACGGTTAATTGTGACACCAATTTATAGATCACTCATGAGATCAAGAGCATGCCCAAAATGAGCCATCAAAATGTATATTGAGGTTCAAGTGCTTAAAGTGGTTGTAAAGCCTCAAGGTTTGTGTGCATGGGAGCCTCAGCTCTCCTGGGTCTCTACCTCCTCATTGGCTGAGACAGCAGCTACTGTTAATCACAGCCAGTGAGCCAATGAGGAGAGAGCAGGGGCAGGGCCAAGCCATGCTCTGTGTGTGAATGGACACACTGGGGACATATTTAGAAGCAAGCTTGCTATGGGGGCACTCGGGCGGAGAGAGGGGCCAGGAGTTCCAGCGGGGGACCCGAGAAGAGGAGGATCTGGGCTGCTCTGTGCCAAACCACGGGTTGCCTTCTGTCTTGTTTTTCTTCCAGATAGTCTGGTTTTTAAATGATATGTTTGAGTTTTCATGTGCCTAAATCCCAGATACATTATTCAGACCAGACTGCACCAAGAGTAACAAGTCTGCTCGGTCATCTGATGTGTCTCCCTCCCCAACGGCAGCCTAATTCAGCACAGTGGATCAAAGCTACCCTGTCCTCCTCCTTCTTGGCTCTGTTTATACACACACATGGGAGGAGGAGGAGGGAGCAGGGACATGCGCTGATCGAGGTCCGTAGAAAGTTTTTATTATACTCTGTAGATGGACAGGGAAGGGGGAGAGAGAGGCAGGGAAGGAGAACAACTTAAAAAATATGTACACTTGGTGGAGTAATTGGGGGGCTAAGAGGATATGTGCTGGGGGGGTGCTTTGGGAGGGGGGAAGATTTATGCTAGACGTGTGGGATGGATTTTAAATTTGAAAAACCCATTCTAGCAAAAGTCCTCTCCCTTCCCAAAGCACCCCCCAGCACATATATAAACCCCCTTACCCTCTCTTGCACTAGCCCTCTCCCCTCTCAAAGCACCCCCAGCACATATTCGACCCCCCCCCCGCCTCCTCTTATAGCGTATACTTCAAAAAATAAAAATAAATGCTACCGCAAAAGTGTTCAGGTTTGGTTTGAAGAAAAGGTGGCAACCCTAAGGTAAGTGTAAGAAAGCAAAAAGTGATGTTTTGGAGCCTTGCTGGACACCTTTCTCAAAGTGACAGACATGATGTTTGTCACCTTAAGAAAGGGGTCCAGGAGGGCCCCAAAACATTGTACAGTGGGGTAAACGTTATGCTTTGGGGTGGTTTCTCTGCTAAAGGTACAGGATGACTTTTAACATTGAGGGGACAATGGACAGGGCCATGTATTGTAAAATCTTGGATGAGAAAATTCTGAAGATGGGTCGTGGATGGGTCTTTTAGCATGACAATGACCAAAAACACACCGCCAAGGCAACAAAAAGGTGGCTCAAGAAAAAGCACATTAAGGCCACGTCATCTCCCCCACTGTAATATCCATGTCGTCTCCCCCACTTTAATATCCACATCATATCCCCCACTGTAATATCCACGTCATCTCCCCTAATGTAATATCCACATCATCTCCCCCACTGTAATATCCACATCTCCCCCACTGTAATATCCACATCGTCTCCCCCAATGTAATATCCACGTCTCCCCCACTGTAATATCCACGTCTCCCCCACTGTAATATCCACGTCTCCCCCCCTGTAATATCCACGTCTACCCCTCTGTAATATCCACATCTCCTCCCACTGTAATATCCACTTCTTCCCCACTGCAATATCCACGTCATCTCCCCCACTGTAATATGCACATCTCCCCACATCTCCCCCACTGTAATATGCACATCTCCCCACATCTCCCCCACTGTAATATGCACTTCTTCCTATGTCTGACTCTGCTTGCTTACCACTAGCAGGCAGATCCAGGAGAAGATGAGGCGGGCGGTGATGATGACATCAGTGCGGCGCTCACCTAGATGGTCGCAGCTCCAGAGCTAGGTCAAAGCCTCTGCCTTTCCTATGGGCTCAATCCACGGATTGGCACACCACGCGATCCGCAGATTGAGAGGCGAGAGCCAGATGTAGCCATCAAATGAGCCACATCTGGCTCGCGAGCCATAGGTTCCCGACCCTGCTCTAGCTGGTTACTGTGTTCTTCACCTATAGACCTATAGCAGCCCCTTTCCCATAAGACAAGCAGGCCTACCGATACTCAGTTACCCCCATGACTTATACACAATGCTATAGTGCCTGGGTAAACTCAGCAAAGCAAACAAGTACTTGCAGTTGGCAGACAGACAGAGTGGTTCAATGACAGTCCAGGTAAAAGGCAGGAAGAGTTCAGATAATAGTTGTTATGCGATACGAGGTCATACACAGGGAAATCCAATCTATCAGAGCAGGGCAGAGAAACAGGCAGCTTAATCAGATATTACACACTCTATCACAAACATGAGACTGCAAGCTTGGCTAGCTTAAATCAGGTTTGATCTCCACAGAGAATCTGACCACAATCAAGCACCTTGCAGGTGGACAGACAGACAAGGATAATGCCACAGCCAAAACCAGGATGCTGGGACCAGCAGCTTTGATTGAGAAGGAGTGCACACGCTCCTGACAGTCAGATTTTGCATTATAAAGATTTTAAAAGCAATACTCTAACAATCACTTATTTTTTTATTTTATTTATATGTTAATTCTGTTATTCTCTGCTTTTGATAAAATGCCTACTGTCATTGCTTAAGGCACACAAACCACTCTGTGGCATCCTGTGAAATTACATCTCACACCCCCTGTGAGTGTGGGCAACCCAGGTTGGGAACCCCTGCATTAATAGATAAGTGTAATTTTAAAGTGTACTTATCTCATCCCCCACCCACCAGCCTAATTAAAATACCCTACATTCCCTATACCAACATTTACCTATTTACCACCATTACTTGTATAGCGCACACAGTATGTAGTTGCTGCCCTCTGCAATGTTTCAAGCAGTGCAGTGCAAGGTCCACCTATAATTTCTGGACTCCCTTCCCTTAAAATCACCTCATTACAATTACAAGAAGTACCTTCAAAGAAAAAAGTTTGATTTTTTTACCCCAGCCATCCCACCCCATCTTCTACATCACTGACATCACATCAACAAGATTTCTGGGAAATGCAGAATTTCACAAGAAGATACTCCAGACCAGCAAGAGCATCCTCTCTAGTTTGGGCTGCTCTGTTTTCCTCAGTATCTTGCTGGAAGGAATGTAATGTCATTCTCCCTAGGCTCTGCAGGCAAAATATGTCATATAGTAAAGGGATGAGGAGTGCTATTTATTATAATTATTGTTGTTGAGTAAAGAGTTTGCTAACCTGCATGGTTTGCAAAACTCCTCTATCTGAAAAGTGATTTATTCCCGCAGCAACCTGGTTCATCCAGAGAGATGCATTTTATTGAGTCCTAGCACAGAACAAAGGCCACAATATACTAAGGATGGGTCGAACAACCCCGGTTCTGTTCCCATCAGAACACCTCAAACAGGCAAAAAGTTCTAGCGAACATGCAAACCCTATTACAGTCCATAGGACACGAACATGAAAAATCAAAAATCCTAATTTTAAAGGCTTATATGCAAGTTAATGACTTCATTTTATTTAATATTTTTTTCAGGAGCAGTGATTTTAATGATGCTTAAAGTAAAACAATAAAATGAAATATTTAGTCTGCCTGTAAAGTGGCACACCTGTAAGGGGAACTCCATGGCAAAATGTAAAAAAACTGCCGTGGGGTCACCCCCAAAATCCATATCAGACCCTTATCCAAGCATGCAACTGGGAAGGTCAGGATAGGGGCCCACAGATCCCAGCTTCCCTCCCATGTGAATGGGTATCGGGTACGTTGTACCCCTACCCATTCACAAAAAAAAAGTGTCAAAAGTGAAAACCACAAGAGACAGTTTTTGACACTTCCTTTATTAAAAAAGAAAAAAAAAGTGTCCCGCGATGTACATCCACCGTCAATCACGCCGCTTGACGGACCTGAAAAATAGAAAAAATTTAAGAAGCTCCACCATGATAGGAGGCTTCCCAGCGACTGCTGTCTCCAGGCTTTGACAGCTGTTATATAGGCAAGGGCGGGGCCACCCAGTGATGTAACTGAGTGACCCCCACCCCCTTCTCATGTGATGTCAGAGGGAGTGGGGTCACCCGGTTACATCAGTGGGTGGCCCTGCGCTTGCCTGTATAAGAGTTGTCAAAGCGAAAAGACATAAGTCACAGAAAGGCCTTCCATGGAGGCTGAGTTTTTTTTTTTTTCTATTTTTCAGGTCCGTTGGGCCGTGTGATTGATGGTGGATGTGCATTGTGGGACACCTTTTTTTTTTTTTTAAATAAAGGACTTGTCAAAAACTGTCTCTTGTGGTTTTTACATTTTGACCCTTTTTTTTGGTGAATGGGTGGGGGTACAATGTACCCGATACCCCAAAGCACCCTCCCCATGTTGAGGGCAAGCGGTCTGGAATGGTTCAGGAGGGGAGCACAGGCTTGTCTCCTCCCTTTCCTGGCCTGCCAGGTTGCGTGCTTGGATAAGGGTCTGGTATGCATTTTGGGGGGACCCCATGCCCATTTCTTAAATAAATTTTGGCGTATAGTTCCCCTTAAAATCAATGCCAGACCCAAAGGTCCTGGTATGGATTTTGGAGGGGATACCACACTGTTTTTTCCATTCCCCTTAAAATCTATATAAGACCCAAAGGGCCTGGCATGGAATTTGGGGGGCACCCCATGCCATTTTTTTTCTTAAATCTGTCATAGGGTTCCCCTTAACCACTTCAATACAAGGCACGTTCACCTCTTCCTGCCCAGACCAATTTTCATCTTTCAGTGGTCTCACACATTGAATGACAATTACTTATCCAACACTGTACCCAAACAACATTTTTATCATTTTTTTCACACAAATAGAGCTTTCTTATGGTGGTATTTAATCACTAGTGTGTTTTTTTTTTTTTTCGATTTTGGATAAAAAAAAACTTTTTTTTATTTTCCATTATAACATTTTGCAAATAAGTAATTTTTGTTCAGAAATGTGGGCCAAAATTCATACTGCTACATATCTTTGGTAAAAATAACCAAAATTAGTGGATATTATTTAGTCCGTGTGAAAGATATAGAGTCTAGAAGTTATGGTGCAAATCATAAAAATTTGATCACACCTGATAAGCCGATGGCCTATCTCATTTCTGGAGGCCCTTAAATGTCAGGACAGTACAAATACCCCCAAATGACCCCTTTTTGGAAAGTAGACAGTCTGGGGTATTTAGTGAGAGTCATAGTGAGGTTGTAATTTTTTCCCACAATTCTTGGAAAATGTAATACTTTTTTTTTTTTCTTACACAAAATTGTCAGAATAACAAGTTGTTTCTTACACACACAGCATATGCATATGTTCAATTAAACCCCAAAATACATTCTGCTACTCCTCCTATGGCAATACCACATGTGTGAGACTTTTTCACAGCCTGGCCACATAGAGAGACCCAACATGCAAGGAGCCCCATCAGGCGTTCTAGGAGCATAAATTACACATCTAATTTCATTCCTAATTTCATTCCTACCCACACTTTTAAAGGTCCTGGAGCACCAGGACAGTGGAACTACCCATAAAATGACCCAATTTTGGAAATAAAGCACCCCAATGTATATTCTATGAGGCATGGGCTGCAGATAGGTACTCGGTACTCTGATGGGCTGCAGGAGGGTTGGAGTGTTCCTGCTGGTGTCGTTTTACAATACACCGGTGGGGAAGTGGTTAAAGAATCTATACAAAAAAAAAAAAAAAATATATATATATATATATATATATATATATATATATATATACCAGACCCAAAGGGTCCCCCCACGCCATTTTTTTCCCAATTCTTTTATTTTTACATTTTTTTGTACAATCATTTTTTTTAACCACCTCAGTACAGTGCAGTTACACCCCCTTCCTGACCAGACCAATTTTCAGCTTTCAGCGCTCTCACAGTTTGAATGACAATTACTCAGTCATCCTACACTGTATCCATATGAAACTTGCGTCCTTTTTTCCACACAAATAGAGCTTTCTTTTAGTGGTATTTAATCACTAGTGGGTTTTTTATTTTTTGTGCTATAAATAAAATAAAACGTAAATTTTGTGAAAAAAATGCCTTTTTCTTCGTTTCTGTCATAAATTTTTGCTAATTAGTAATTTTTCTTCATAAATTTTGGCCAAAATTTATACTGCTACATATCTTTGGTAAAAATAACCCACATTAGTATATATTATTTGGTCTTTGTGAAAGTTATAGAGTCTACAAACTATGGTGCCAATCACTGAAAATTGATCACTTCTGATCAGGCCTTCAGTACATCAGGTGTACCTCATTTCTTGAGACACTAACAAGTCAGGAAAGTACAAATACCCCCCAAATGACCCCTTTTTACAAAGTAGACATCCCAAGGTATTAAGTAAGTAGCATGGTGAGTTTTTTTAAGTTGTCATTTTTTCCCACAATTCTTTGCAAAATGAAGATTTTTTATTTTTTTTTATTTTTTTTTACTAAATTGTCATATTATCAGGTTATTTCTCACACACAGCATATGCATACAACAAATTACACCCCAAAATACATTCTGCTACTCTTCCCGAGTACGGCAATACCACATGTGTAGGACTTTTACACAGCCTGGCCACATACAGAGCACTAACATTGATGTAGTACCTTCAGACGTTCTACGAGCAAAAATTACGCATCTCATTTCTCAACCACCTATTACACTTTTGAAGGCCCTGGAGTACCAGGACAATGGAATTTCCCATAAAATTACCCCATTTTGGAAAGCAAACACCCCAACGTATAATCTGTGAGGCATAATGAGTCTTTTGAACGGTTCATTTTTTTCCAGAAGTTTTTGGAATATGTGGAAAAAAATTAAAACACATTTTTTTTTACACAAAATTGTCAATTTATAAGATATTTCTAACACATAGCATGTATATAGCAAAAATTACACCCCAAAATACATTCTGCTACTCCTCCCGAGTATGGCGATACCACATGTGTAGGACTTTTACACAGCCTGGCCACATAGAGAGGCCGAACATTGAAGTAGTACGTTCAGGCGTTCTAGGAGCATAAATGACACATCTCATTTCATTCCTACCCATCACACTTTTGAAGGTCCTGGACCACCAGGACAGTGAAATTACCCACAAAATGACCCAATTTTGGAAAGCAAACACCCCAACGTATATTCTATGAGACATGGGCTGGAGATAGGTACTCGGGTACTCTGATGGCCTGGTGACAGGTACTCGGGTACTCTGATGGCCTGGTGACAGGTACTCGGGTACTCTGATGGTCTGGTGACAGGTACTCGGGTACTCTGATGGTCTGGTGACAGGTACTCGGGTACTCTGATGGTCTGGTGACAGGTACTCGGGTACTCTGATGGCCTGGTGGCAGGTACTCGGGTACTCTGATGGCCTGGTGACAGGTACTCGGGTACTCTGATGGCCTGGTGACAGGTACTCGGGTACTCTGATGGCCTGGTGACAGGTACTCGGGTACTCTGATGGCCTGGTGACAGGTACTCGGGTACTCTGATGGCCTGGTGACAGGTACTCGGGTACTCTGATGGCCTGGTGACAGGTACTCGGGTACTCTGATGGCCTGGTGACAGGTACTCTGATGGTTTGGTGACTGGTATTTGGGTACTCTGAAGGGCGGTGACAGGTACTCATATGGACTGTGACAGGTACTCAGGTACTCAGATGGACTGTGACAGGTACTCTGGTACACAGATGGACTGGAACAGGTACTCGGGTACTCAGATGGGCTGTGACAGGTACTCGGGTACCCTGATGGACTGTGACAGGTACTCGGTACTCTAATGGACTGTGACAGGTACTCGGTACTCTAATGGACTGTGACAGGTGCTCGGGTACTCTAATGGACTGTGACAGGTACTCTGTACTCTAATGGACTGTGACAGGTACTCGGGTACCCTGATGGACTGTGACAGGTACTCGGTACTCTAATGGACTGTGACAGGTACTCGGTACTCTAATGGACTGTGACAGGTACTCGGGTACCCTGATGGGCCGTGACAGGTACTCGGGTACCCTGATGGGCCGTGACAGGTACTCGGGTACCCTGATGGGCCGTGACAGGTACTCGGGTACCCTGATGTGCCGTGACAGGTACTCGGGTACCCTGATGTGCCGTGACAGGTACTCGGGTACCCTGATGTGCCGTGACAGGTACTCAGGTACTCTGATGTGCCGTGACAGGTACTCGGGTACTCTGATGGGCCGTGACAGGTACTCGGGTACTCTGATGGGCCGTGACAGGTACTCGGGTACTCTGATGGGCCGTGACAGGTACTCGGGTACTCTGATGGGCCGTGACAGGTACTCGGGTACTCTGATGGGCTGTGACAGGTACTCGGGTACTCAGATGAACTGTGACAGGTACTCGGGTACTCTGATGGGCCGTGACAGGTACTCGGGTACTCTGATGGGCCGTGACAGGTACTCGGGTACTCTGATGGGCCGTGACAGGTACTTGGGTACTCTGATGGGCCGTGACAGGTACTCGGGTACTCTGATGGGCTGTGACAGGTACTCGGGTACTCAGATGAACTGTGACAGGTACTCGGGTACTCTGATGGGCTGTGACAGGTACTCGGGTACTCAGATGAACTGTGACAGGTACTCGGGTACTCTGATGGGCTGACAGGTACTCTGATGGGCTGTGACAGGTACTCGGGTACTCTGATGTGCTGTGACAGGTACTCAAATACTCTGATGGACTGTGACAGGTACTCTGATGGACTGTGATTGACAGGTACTATGAGGGGTGGTGACAGGTCCTCTTTATTGGGGGGGGGGGGGGGGCAATCAGTATGATTGGTGTACACTGTATGCGGTAACGAGATGTTACCGCAATCTCCTCCTCACACACAATCGGTGTGTGAGGAGGAGAACCCGGTAACATCCCGTTACCGCAGTTTGTTTACATTTTTGTGATCGGCTGTGAAAGGATCACAGCCGATCACGTGGGTAAACAGCCGGCCAATGGCTGTTTACCAGCGTTGGTGACGAGCAGTGTTCCCAGTGTTCTCGCGATCGCGCGCATGCGCCGTGCACGTTCGGGGTGTGACCATCTGTGATCGGCCGTGACTTCATCACGGCCGATCACGTGGTAAACAGCCATAACGAATGGCTGTTCACCCCCTTCGGTGGCGAGCGGTGTCTCCGTGACACGTCGCCACCGAAGAAACAGGGGTGCGCGCGCACGATCGCGCGCATTCCCTGTTTAAACGGGAGGCCGTCATATGACGGCCTCCCGCCACAATAGGTGCGCCGCCTGGCCGTCATTTGACGGCCGGCGGTCAGCAACTAGTTAAATTTAGCTTTCAGAGGGGAAGCCTTAACAACCTATTGGCTGTACGATCTGCAAGCAATCATCCCACTAAGTGCCCAGAGATCGTTAGGCGAGTACCTGAATGGGCGATGTTCAGGCCAAACTTATGCTCAACCAAAACCGTTTGCCCATATTAAGTGGTGCCTTAACACTGTACCCCTCACAGTTACTCTTGTTGGGCACAGGAATGGGCCCTGCTGTTAAAAAATTGTAAAAAAAATTGGAATGACATGCCCCTGTCAAACAGGTGCAGAAAAAATGAGCCTTGGGTGTTAGTGGTGCCTGAACACTGTGCCCCTCACAGTTACTCTTGTTGGGCACTGGAACGGGCCCTGCTGTTATGAAATTACATGCCCCTGTCAAACAGTTGTAGAAAAATTGGGCCTTGGGTCTTGGTGGTACCCTAAACCAAAAAAATCACAGATCCCTAGCAAATTTACATCAGCATCAGAGGCTTGATAGCTGCTGATCCAGGACTGATTCATTTTGATAAATGTCAGCCTATCAATAGAGTCTGTGGACCGGTCACCCTCTTCGATCCATTCAGGCAGCTGGATGCAGGACAGGCCAGTAGATTGATTGCATATTGAGCAAGTTCTGGCCAGTGGTCCATCCTCAAGACCCAGTAACCCAGTGGATGCTCAGTTGGAAAGGTCTCCAAGTCTGCTCTTGCCCCTAGATATTCCTGCAGCATATAATGCAGATGCTGCCGATGATTGCTTAAACAAAACAGCCCTAGCCACTGAGGACTAAAGAATGGTCTAAAGACATCAGTCAGCCGGCCACCTTCTCCAACACTCTTCCTCTGACCAAACAAAGCCTCAGAAACACATTGTCCAGGAAATGGTAACCTCCAAGGGTCTGGATAGGCGTTACACAAATTTTTCTTCAAGGCGTCCTGAAGATGTTTCATCCTCTGCTCCCTCTGCAAAGGCAGGATGAGCTCTGCAACTTTACCCTTGTAACGTGGGTCAAGAAGGGTTGCCAGCCAGTAATGATCCCTCTCCTTGATACCACAAATCCTTGTGTCCTTTCACAGGCTATGCAGAATCAGGGAGCCCATGCAGCGTAAGTTTGAAGAGGCATGAGATTCTGAGTCCTCTGGGTCTCTTAGGATGAGATTGTCAGGAACTACCTCCTTACAGCCACATACAACTCCTCCAGGCTTATGGCAACTTTTTTGTGTTGGCCGTGAGACCTAAGGGAATCTACCACTGCCTGTACTCAGGGCAGGTGCGGTTCCCCAATCTGGGCTGTGGATTAACCCAGTGTCCAAATAAGCGGCTGCATACGAGCGATGTGGTCTCAAAGTTTTGTCCATCATTCACTGGAATGATGCAGGGGCCCCATGCAGACCAAAAGGCATCCGCTTGTACTGAAACAAGCCCTCAGGAGTGGAAAAGGCAGTCTTCTCCTTGGCCGATTCAGTTAGGGGTATTTGCCAATAGCCTTTTTCATTAGGTCTAGGGTTGCTATGTAGCAGGCCTGTCCCAACCTGTCCACGAGTTTGTTGACCCAAAGCATCGGATATGCATTAAACATGGACACACTGTTGAGTTTCCTCAAGTCGTTACAAAACCTGATAGTGCCATCGGGTTTTGGGACTAGCACTATGGGGCTCAACCAGTCACTGTGGGACTCTTCTATCATGCCCAACTCTAACATATTTTTGATTTCCTTTGCGGCTGCCCATTGCCTGGCCTCTGGGATTCTATATGGCTTTACATTTACTCAAACCCCTGGTTCGGTCACTATATCATGCTGGATCACCTTGGTCAGTTTGGGTAAGGGGAAGAAAAAGTCTCTATTTTTGTACACAAACCCCCTAACGTCACTTTGTTGTGCCACAGACAGGGAATCTGTTAGGGGGACGTCCGGTGTCACCGGTACCCAGTCTGTTGGAGGCAAGAATGCGGCCAATAAAGTCTCTCTGTCCTAAGGCCGCGTACACACGGGCGGACTGTCCGCCCAACTAGGTTCGTCAAACAGTTTGACAAACAGTCCGTTCAAAATTAGCATGAACGGACTTGACCACACACGACGAACGAACAGTCCGCTGAAAACTTGCGCGATGACGTGAACGGCACGTACGACGGGACGAGAAATTCGGCGTCCGATACACTGCAATGCAACCTTCACCATGTAAATTCTTTCTGAGCATGCGCGAGACTTAGTTTGCCGAACAAGCCTACACACGAGCGGACTGTCCGCTCAAACCAAGTTTCAGCGGACAGTCTTACGGAAATTCCGAAAAACTTTGTTCGTCAGCCTGTCCGCTGAAACTGTCCGCTGAAGCCCACACACGAGCGGACTGTCCGCTGAAACACTGTTCAGCGGACAAAGTTGGACGAACAGTCCGCCCGTGTGTACGCGGCCTAACAGGACTTTAAGAGATTCACATGATAAATTTGTTGTGGTTTCCTTTTCCCTGGCTCTTAAACTTTGTAGCATTGGTAAACTTTGAGCACTGGATTTGTGCATCAGGTGAACAGATTATCTGGGAGGGTGGGGTAATTCTGGCTTAGCAGTGGTGGAGAAATTTGAGTGCCAGGGTTGACATGCAGGTGAGCCAGGAATTTAATTTGCAGAGCTCCTTCTCTCTCTTCCCTGCTCCTCTATGATTTGCCTGGCTTCAAGAGACCCTATTTCCCATCACGGGGCATGACAGAATGCACCCCTCAGATGTCTCTAGTGGCAGAATTACCAGGGTCGCAACAGCCACACTTGCGACAGGGCCCTGGCATTCCGTCACTGTCGGGGGGCCCCAGGGGGGTTGCTAGTCGCACGGGTCTGAGCTGACAGCGTCTATCTCAGGGAAAAGCACAGAGCCGACATTGACAGTTCTATCTGCTCCTCCGTCATCGCTGTCAGCTCAGAGCCATGCTGAGAAGGTAGACAGCACTGATGAGTACTGATAGAAGGCATTGATGAGCTCTGATAGGAAGCATTGATGGGCACTGATACAAGGCACTGATGGGCACTGATAGGAGGCATTGACAAACTCTGATAGGAGGCACTGATAGGAGGCATTGATGGGGCATTGATGGGCACTGATAGGAAGCACGGGTGAGCACTGATAGGAGGCATTGATGGGCACTGATAGGAGGCATTGACAAACTCTGATAGGAGGCAATGATATGAGGCATTGATGAGGCATTGATGGGCACTGATAGGAAGCACTGGTGAGCACTGATAGGAGGCATTGATGGTCACTGATAGGAGGCACTAATGGGAAATGATATGCTGCATTGATGAGCACTGTTAGGCAGCACTCATGGGTACTGATAGGAGGCATTGTGCACTGATAGGCTGCACTAATGAGCACTGATAGGTGGCATTGATGGGCACTGATAGGTGGCACTGTGGGACATTGATAAGCACTTATAGGCAGAACTCATAGGCTGCACTGATGGGCACCAATAGGAAGAACTCAGGCAGCATTGATGAGCTCTGATAGGTGGCATTGATGAGCACTGATAAGCAGCATTGATGAGCACTGATAGACACTGATAGGCAGCATTGATGAGCACTAATAGATGGCACTGATGGACAGCATTGAAGAGCACTGGTAGGTAGCACTGATGGAGGCTGTTAGGTAGCATTGATGAGCACTGATAAGTGCTGCTGATAGGCAAAATTGATAGGCACTAATAGGCGGCATTGATGAGTGCTGATAGGTTACACTTGTAGGCGGAATTCATGGGCACTGACAGGCAGCACTGGTAGGTGGCATTAATGAGCACTGATAGGCAGCATTGATGGGCACTAATAGGTGCATTGATGAGCACTGATGATTGGGGCACTGATTATCAGTGTAAATAATTTACTGACATTCTTGATGGTTAAGGGCAGTCCTTTCCTCACACAGACACTGCGTGGGAGGAAAGGGCTGCAGATAACCAGAAAGTCTGTTTACATGTGATCAGCTGATCACATGGTAAAGGGCTGCTGTGATTGTGCTGGATACACGTCCCAGGGGGACACGCAGGAAGCAGGGTTCTGGGAGGATGTCCATGGACCTCCCAAAATTGGAAGCCCAGGGCTCGGATGGAGTGGAGGGAGGGGGGGCAGGGGGGCCATCATGGTTTCTTGAACTGGGGCCCTGAAGGTTCTAGTTACACCTCTGGATGTCTCCCACTTCCACAGCAAATTTACTGTGTCCCTGTCACCATAGCAGAACTCCAGCAAACCTCTCTCCCCTTCCCCAATTCCTTCCTTTATATCAGACATCTGTCACATCTATTACCAGCCATCTACCTCTACTCAGAGTGATTGTAGCACATCCCCATCCAATCAAATCACCCAACGCTCACACTGTGCCCTAAAACCCACTTACAGCACATGCATTCCTTCCTACCCACCTCACAGCACATACTGCTCCTGCTGTGGTACAGGACATCTTCATTCAAACACTCCCCCTACCCTTTAAGTTCACCCCTATCCTATACCTTTCTCCCCTTTCTGCATGCTCACACCATGCCCCCAACTCACAGTGCGTACATTGCTCTCACAGCCACCTTTTGTTACACATCCCTCTCTCCAGCCACCACACTCAAAGTATGCCCCACACCTGTTCACAGCACACTTCATTACAGAGCATCACACTTCCTAGCCACCTAAATTCCCCTCACAACAAACAGCCAAACTAACAGTGCATTACAACCTGTCTTTACACCTTAACAATCAAAATGCACCCCTTCTTCCCAGATGCTTAACCACTTCAATACCGGGCACTTAAACACCTTCCTGCCCAGGCCAATTTTGAGCTTTCAGCGCTGTCGCACTTTGAATGACAATTGCGCGGTCATGCTACACTGTACCCAAATGACATTTTTATCATTTTTTTCCCCACAAATAGAGCTTTCTTTTGGTGGTATTTGATCACCTCTGCGGTTTTTATTTTTTGCTAAACAAATAAAAAAATACCAAAAATTTTGAAAAAAAAAATGATTTTTTTTGTTTCAGTTTCAAAACTTTGTAAATAAGTAAATTTTCTCCTTCACTGATGGGCACTGATGGGGATACACTGATGGGCAATGATAAGGCGGCACTGATGGGCACCGATGAGGTGGCACCAATGAAGTGGCACTGATGAGGTGGCATTGATGGACACTGATATGTGGCACTGATAGGCGGCACTGATGGGCACTGATAGGCAGCACTGATGGGTTGCACTGATGGGCGACACAGATGGGCACTGATAGGTGGCACAAATTGGCACTGATAGCTGGCATGGATGGGCATGGATGGGCGGCATGGATGGGCATTGATAGGTGGCACAGGTGGGCATGGGTAGTCGGCACAGGTGGGCATGGGTAGGCGGCACAGGTGGGCATGGGTAGGTGGCACAGGTGGGCATGGATGGACACTGATAGGTGGCATGGATGGGCACTGATAGGCGGCACGGATGGGAACTGATAGGCAGCATTGTATTATAATATACTGTACTAATGGATGCCAATCAGTGCCAAACCATAATGCATGCCAATCAGTGATGCCCATTGTGGGCACTGATTGGCATCCATTATGGGCACTGATTGGCATCCATTGTGGCACTGACTGGAATCCCTGGTGGTCTAGGGTGGCATACCTTATCCTGGGCATCCCTGGTGGTCTGGTGGCGTCCCTGGTGGTCCAGTGTGGGCATCCTCGGGGGGGCTGTGCTGATAATCGATCAGCATAGGCCCCCCCTGTCAGAGGAGCAGCAGATCGGCTCTCCTCTACTCACGTCTGACAGACGCGAGTGAGGAAAAGCCGATCACCGGCTCTTCCTATTTGCACTGTGATCAGCCGTGATTGGACACGGCTGATCCCGTGGTAAAGAGTCTCCGTCGGAGACTCTTTACCGAGATCGTAGTTGCAGGGTGTCAGACTGACACCCCGCAACAACGATCGCTGCGATGCGCGCCCCCGGGGGCGCGCAGCGGCTCATAATCCTGATCACGTCATATGACGTCCGATCAGGATTATGAAACCACTTTGCCACCGTCAATTTGTAATAGGGCGGGCGGCAAGTGGTTAAGTTCAATCCCTGTGCTTGCAGACATCCTTCTTGCTGATAGACATTCTTGTTCTCTTCCTCAAAGGGCATCCTTTTGAGACCATGTCCTTGAAAACGATCATGGCTGGGTCAACCACATGGACCGGTCATTTCTGAAGGAAACCCTCGACATTGGGATATTGCTGAACAAAACACTTAGGAGGGACAATGTAGTGAAACTCAGATGCTATAGAAGACTGGAACAGAGAACACTAGTCAAGCCACTTTATTCATATGACATTTACCTGGAACCCTCTATGCCAGGGGTAGGCAACCTGGGGCCCTTCAGCTGTTGCAGAACTACAAGTCCCACCATGCCTCTAGCATACCTCCCAACATTTTGAGATGGGAAAGAGGGACACCTACTGGCAAACATATGTGACCATAGGACACGCCCCCTGCCACTCCCCCTTAAAGGAGACATAACCAAAGAAAAGGTTAATTAAATCCACGAGGGCTTTCTTTTTACCACTACTATTCCTTTATATTGGCTTTTAAAATTTATAAATGCAGACATTTAGAAATTGGATGAAAGGTTTAGGACTGGGAAACACTTTTTGAAAAAAGTAAAGTGCATTTTATATACAACTATATAGATCAGACCAAAATGAGGGACAAATGAGGAGGAAAGAGGGACAGAGGGACATTGCTCCAAATCAGAGACAGTCCCTCAAAATCAGAGACAGTTGGGAGCTATGCCTCTAGGAGTAACTATAACTGTCAGCCTTGCAATACCTCATGGGAAATGTAGTTCCACAACAGCTGGAGGGCCCCAGGTTGCCTACCCATGCTCTATGCCACAGGTAGAGCCATCTTGCTATTATCTGCACGTGTTCCTGTTTGGAGCTGGCTTTAACTGCTTCACTCTCCCTTTTGGCAGCCCTTTAAGCATAGCTCCCAACTGTCCCTGATTTGGAGGGACTTTCCCTGATTTGAAACAAAGTCCCTCTGTCCCTCTTTCCCCCTCATCTGTCCCACATTTTGGTCTGATCTATATAGTTATATATAAAATGCACCTTTTATGTTTCAAGAAGTGTTTCCCAGTGCCTTTTCATCCAATTTCTATATTGCCGCATTTGTAAATTTCAAAGCCAATATAAAGAGTAATGGTTAAAAAAAAGCACTTGTTGGGTTTAACTAATCGTTTTTTTTGTATAATTCTCCTTTAAGAGGGCGTGCAGGGGGAGTGTCCTATGTTTCCTATGTTTGTCTACTTTTGCTCCCATCTCAAAAAGTTGGAAGGTATGCTTTAAGTGGGATTTAATGCCAAAAGCCAGCATGGTTTCTCTATAACATGACCCTTGTTATAGGATCCAATTGAGGTCACATGATCGGGAGCCTGTCCTGATGGCTCCCAATCAGAAGCCATGTTTGAGAGCTGTCAGAAACAGCTCAGTCGGTGTTCTTGGGATGTACAGTGGGCATGCTTTCAGCACAGAACCCCAGGCAATGATGGACACAAATGTGTGACAGCTGGGCTTTAGAGCCCACTTTTCCCAGACTTTGGCAAGAGGCTAAGTTCATTGTAGAAGTAGAGAAACAAGGTTCAAAAGAAGAACATGGATTTCAGGGTTGGTAAGGAGGCACACTACAGATATTTGGCAAAAAAGAATGTGTAGACATCTAACGATGACTCAAGAACAGAGCTGGAGGGAAGGGAGAGACCGCTGAGGAGCTGAGAAGATCATGACTGTGGTATACCAGATATGCCGCTTCCAGAAAAAACCCCAACCTTACCTTATATCCCAATTAAAATTGACACCACACTGGTTGGAGTAAGAAAGGCCGTAGCAGCCTGCATTTATTATTTTTTAAAACAAATTAAACAAATAAATTCCAATAGGGGAAAAAAAAAACTCTGTATGAAAAATATGTACTCTCTCAAAATATAACATTTTTTAACAATAACAAACAATATCCCAATGTAACTACTGAGTAGCAACCACTGCATGGCATTGGTCTGTGCAGGCAATTATCACCAAACCTCTAAAACCATGACCAACTTGACACTGCGGTCCATCTCCCAGCGTAATAATGGGCCTCAAGCCGACAAGCAGGCTCAAAGACAAACGCTGGCCGCAGTGCCCCATAACACTTTCCGACTAACCTCCGTTAGCCGGAAACCACCATCAGGATCCCATCCAGCGATAGTTCCTGAACCATTTGCCATATCTCCTTCGCCTGCACAGACCAAAAACCCGCCATTCTGCCACGACATCCACCATCCAGGAACCTGGAAGAAAGAAAGAAAAACAACCCCCATACCCCCGTACAATCTAGGCAAAACCAACCACCGCCATCAAGTAGGGAGGGAGGGTGGGAACTTTTCTTCCTTCTTCTGTTGACCTCCCAGCATGCTCCGGGAGACTATATTGACTCTTCTCTGTCCCCGCCCCCTCGGCACCTACGTCCTTCCCCCATTCTTTCTGCTGTCCTCCTGTTAACCCCGTCATGTCCGCCCTACACTTAACGCTTTGCTGTCAGCTACGGGCTCTCTAACTATTTGAACTTTGCACAATGCAGGAAGAAACATTTTGTTAGTGTAGGGAAACACTGCCTCCAATATGTACGTATGGGAGTGTGAAACAGGTATGCGTGATTAAATCAAAACATGTGTAATGGATAATAAACCAGTAAAATCAATATTGGTTTAGCTTTATTTTTAATCTCTGACTTTGATACTTTAGAGATTTGCATGTTAATAAAGGACTATTAGCCAAACCCAGTGTCCGTGCTGAAGTCTTGTGCAAATACTGCTATGTGTCTGGAGAGGAGAATGTGCTACTAACACTGAACAGATTACAAGTACAGATAAGGTTTAGGTTTGCTGTTACCATGGGTTTACGGTGAATACAGAGGGTTTGCAAAATTCCTGAATTGGTCAATTTTGTCCAAAAACTTAGAAAATTCGCTGCCAGAAATGAGGACATTTACAATGCAGTGCAAAGCTTTTGCCCCTGGTCAGATAAAAAAGCCAAATATTTGAAGAAATAGATACCTCAGACCCCTTTCTATAAATTGCTCCATAGTATTGAAGTTGTTAGAAGAAGCTGATAATTCTGTGAAGGCCTAAATAGTTTTTTTTTTGTTTTTAATTTTGGAATTGATACATGTCCATCCAACTGACCATTGACGCTAGGGAATTTTTCACTTTTCACTGATGTTGAGCAATTTATTTACTCCCACTGATGCCAGGGTATATTTCACTCATATTAATGATGGGGCATTTATTACTCTTCTCTCTGCATATGAATGGTCAGAATTTACTGAATACGGAGGTGGTTTGAGAAGTATTAGAGGAGACTGTACACGGCTGCCGAGGTTGCTCTGATGTGAAGCTGTATTACATTGTCCCATCCATCCACCCAATTGAATGTTTATTACTAAGGCGCAGTCAGACCTGTGAAAAGGTCTTTGTTTCTGGTAAAAGGCAACTTTATACCTTAGATGGCGCGCTTTTGCAGTGATCACCAGAATTATTGGATCTTAGTGTGAAACACATGAGTGGAGCACCTTATGTTAGTGAATACACTTTTATTATTCCATTGTGATTAAAGTGGTTGTAAACCCTCCCCCACAACTTTGTCCCATGTAAATCAGCATAAAAAACCCTAATGAACACTGCTTGTAGATAGCTCCTTACTTGCTTAGTATTGTTGTAATCCTTGTTGTTCTGTAGAATGAAGTCACTGAGCATGCCCAGATCTCCCCGGATTTACGGCACGCTCTCTATGTGCTTATTTATCTGTTATCAGGACTTCCTATGGCACAACACTGAACTCTGCTAATCACTTAGAGTTTCTTCCTACACACCATGTGACCATGTGACCTCACATCCAGTCTAAACTTGGCCATTATTGCAGTCTTATCAGCTGAACCTGATAAGTCTGACAAAGGCAAACATTAGACATCGGCACAAGTAAATACTATGAAATAAACAAGTAAGCTATGAACAGGGAAGCAGGGTTGCCATAGAAATGTTGGATTGAGAAGGAGGCTTGGTTAACAGTACAGGAAGTGCTCAGGGTAAGGGCGGAAATACACTCCACTGTGGACTTAGAAAACAATACTTAAGATGGCGCTGCCTAACCCCTGGAAACAAGTTTTTTAAAGTTTATTTAAATAGTAAGTAATATGCAATTTGGGCTGGATTACAGTAGCTATAGTCTGATAATGACTTATTATAATGGACTAAATAAAAAGAAGCATCAGAGTGGGAGAGTTTACTTCCTCTTTAAGCCCTTTCTTTGGACTGTTTCACGAGTTATGTAAATGATAGGACTATTGTCTTTTTTACTTTTATTCTACAGTAGATATTTTCATATTGATGTATTTATTAATTACAGTATGCATTCCTTTTATTTTATATAATATTTATAGCACTACGCACTTCATGAGACACGACACATTTTTCTTTTACCATTGGATGTGTAGTCCTTAGAAATTGAAAGTTAACAGCTGAAGAGGAACTGCAAAGTATGCAGGGAATCCAGGAAGTTGTGGAAAGAGATGGCCAGCAGAGAGGCAGAACTCACAACATAAAAGGAGTGTAGTTAAGGGTTTGCTAATATAAGGTATTACAGTTGTTATTGTTCCAAATTTGTTTGGCTCCCTCTTGTGTTTTCTTAATGCTGTTAGGACTTTCTTTTAATTCCTGAGAAGGAATGCAGCAAGGCATTGTGGGAGATATAGTTTGGAGGAGGAAGTGACTGTGTTAGCTGGATCAGCCCTAAACTACAATATCAACAATGCAAAGCATGTAGAACTGCATGCTGGGAGAAGTAATAAAAAGAGCAGTGTAGCCATCTTTTAGCCTCTCTGGACGCCATTTAATACCTGCCAGCAGGAGGTCTGTGTGTGTGACCCGGAGTGAGAGACTGCGGCCTGTACAGTGCGGAGCCAGATCACCAGCCTCTGAGGTATTTCAGAATACAGCCCTGCCAGCTTAGCAAGCAAATCAGTTTGCAGTGCCAAATCATCTGGAAGTTTCCTGCACTTCAGTCATCTGGAGTAGCGGTACAGCGCGGCATCGCCATCTTTTCATCAGACTGAGACATCAGGAGGGGAGTCCAGACAGAGCCTCACAGCCTCAGAGTCTATTGTGGTGAGAGGGCACCTGCCCATTTCAGTAACGTGCACTGTTTGCTGAGTGAGTTCTTTTACAGACTGCTGGTTAGACTTGTAGCTCCACGGATGGCTGTGAATCTACTTCTTCACAGGCAACATACAGCTGAACTCTGAGGTTTGTTGTTCCCTGCGCTGTAAGGTCAGTACTGTATTACATTCAGGTAGCCAGTGGGGTATAGTGTCAATCAGCAGCCCTCATGGGGGTACCGCTACAGGAGATTTTTTAACCACTTGCTTACCGGACACATATACCCCCTTCCTGCCCAGGCCAACTTTCAGCTTTCAGTGCTGTCACTCTTTGAGATTACCAGAGACTGCGGATCTACTACAGGAGAAGATAACCAGAGACTACAAATCTAATACAGGGGATGACCAGAGACTGCAAATCTAGTACAGGAGATAACCAGAGACTGCAAATTGAGTACAGGATATAACCATAGACTGCAAATCTAGTACAGGAGATAACCAGAGACTGCTAATCAAACACAGGAGAAAACCAGAGGCTGCAAATCTAGTACACAAGATAACCAGAGACTGCAGATCTAATACAGGAGATAACCAGAGACTGTTGATCTAGTACAGGAGATAACCAGAGAATGCGGATCTAATACAGGTGATAACCAGAGACCAGAGTACAGGAGGTGATCAACTAAGTGACCATTTTAAAATTTTACCTATCGGCAGTGTGCAGCTATACTGTTCATAAACAACAGGTTAGGGCTAGGATAACAGTCAACTGGCAGTCTATGGGGAGAAGGATCTACCTAGCCAGCCAAGCCCACCACCCACTCTCATTGATTCAGGGACGGTGCTCTCAGAGGTCCAGGTGTGGGGCCCTTATGTCCAGGTACAAGGCCCTCAGGGGTCCAGGTACAAGGCCCTCATGTCCAGGTGCATGGTCCTCAGAGGTCCAGGTGCAAGGCCCTCATGTCCAAGTGCAGAGTCATCAGAGGTCTAAGTGCTGGGCCTTCAGGGGTCCAGGTGCGGCGCCCTCGGACATCAAGGTGAGGGGCCCTCAGGGGTCTGAAGGCAGGGCTCGCAAAGGGCAGGGGGCGGGACTCGCAAAGGTCTGGGGGTGGGACTCTAAGAGGTCCGGAGCGCTCAGCGCTCCTTTTTCGATCTCAGCTTTGAGCATACAGCCTGCATGGGGCGGGGTCAGAGCAGCAGTGGAGTTTCTGGCCCCACTCCTGCCCTGCTGCCTGGGGAATACAACAATGTATTTCTGCACTCGGCGGTGTTATCATGGGACCCTAATTTGATAGCCCTGTAGGTAGCACTACTAGGTGGCACTGATGGGCACTGATAGGTGGCACTGAAAGGTGGCACTGATGGGCCCTGATAGGTGGTACTGATGGGCACTGGTAGGTGACACGGATAAGCAGCACTGATAGGTGGCATTGATGATGAGGCACTGATTGGGAGCACTGGTGGGCACTGATAGGTGGCACTGGTGGACACTGGTAGGTGGCACTGTCAGTGTGCAGGACCAAGGAAATAAAAAGTAGAATACCGGCTTCTGTTTACATCATGTAATCAGTTGCCATTGGCTGACAGCTGATCACGTGGTAAGAGGTCGGGATCGGCCCTTTACTCTGATCTGTGATTAGCTGAGTCCCATGGACTTGGTGATCACAGAGAATGCTGCTCACGGCCCACAGGGGGAGCATGGAAGGACATACATGGACACCCTCTCTGCAATTTAAGCCCATGCTGTAGCTGTCTTTCGGCTATAGCGCAGGTGTGAATAGGTTAAGTAAGCTTTTACTGGATAAAACTATTGTCTGCACTGTTATTACAATGTTATTGTTATAAAATTAAAGTGCTGTAGCTATTGATTCCCTGAATGCCAACCCTAACATCCGTGGACCTCAACAGAAATTGAGATCTATTAGTCCAGGCTATATTTTTCCAACCTTCAGCTGTCTACTTTTGGTGACCCTGTGCCCGCTGCAGGCTCAACTTTCTATTTTTGGCTTGCTGGAGTGAAATCTGATGTGGTCTTCTACTTTTGAAACCCATCAGCCCCTCCAGTTTACATGCTGAATATTTTGTTATGCATATCTGCCCATCAGAGTTGTAAAGAGTGACTTTATGAGTTATGACAGCCTTTACTGTATATGAGCTTGGACCAGTTTCGCCATTCTCCTCTGACCTCTTTCCATCCACAGAGCTGTTGCTTTCAGGATGTATTTTGTTTTTTGTGCTACTCTGAGTAAAAGCTTAAAATGTTGTACATGAAAATCTCAGAAAATCAGCAGTTCCAGAATTAGGCCATATGCCGCGTACACACGAGCGGACTGTATGGCGTACTTAGTCCGTCGAAACACATTTCAGCGGACAATCCGCTCGTGTGTGGGCTTCAGCGGACTTTTTCAGCGTGCAGTCCGGCGTACTAAGAATTTCGGATTTTTCGAAATTCTGTCCGTCGTACTTTGGTTTCAGCGGACAATCCGCTCGTCAGTATGCTAGTTCGACGGACTAAGAATGGCGCATGCCCAGAAAGGATTTACACGGCGGAAGGGTGCTTTGCTGTGTCTTGGACTTCCTATTTCTAGTCCCGTCGTACGTGCTGTACACGTCATCGCGCAAGCTTTCGACGGACTGTTTGTGCATCCGTGTGTGGTCAAGTCCGTTCAGTCGAAAGTACGACGGACTGTCCGTCGGATTGTATGACGAACTAAGTACGCCATACAGTCCGCTCGTGTGTACGCGGCATTATTTACACTTGCAATCGGCGCAGTTAATGGGTTCCTGCAATTACCGGTGGTTGCAAACAAATGCAGTTGGGAAGTGTGTTCAAAGCAATGAAAGGCTGACAGGAGCCTAATTCCGCGTACACACGAGCGGACTGTATGGCGTACTTAGTTCGTCATACAATCCGACGGACAGTCCGTCATACTTTCCACTGAACGGACTTGACCACACACGGATACCCAAACAGTCCGACGAAACTTCACGATGACGTGTACAGCACGTACGACGGGACTAGAAATAGGAAGTCCAATACACAGCAAAGCACCCTTCCGCCGTGTAAATCCTTTCTGGGCATGCGCCATTCTTAGTCCGTCGAACTAGCATACTGACGAGCGGATTGTCCGCTGAAACCAAAGTACGACGGACAGAATTTCGAAAAATCCGAAATTCTTAGTACGCCGGACTGCACGCTGAAAAAGTCAGCTGAAGCCCACACACGAGCGGACTGTCCGCTGAAATGTGTTTCGACGGACTAAGTACGCCATACAGTCCGCCCGTGTGTACGCGGCATAAGATATGGGCAGTTGCTCATATGTATTCACACATCCGTCAATTACCTGCGGCTACAGACAAATGATCACTCCTGGGCAAAATCTGTCTATACTGAAGGATACTGCTAAATTATGGTCTTACAGTTTCAATACTTATAAATCTCAAATAATATTTGAAATGGTAATTACATTTTAACGGCTTGCCTACCAGCCGCCGCCATTATGCTGTGGCAAGTCGGCGTGATCCTTCGAGCCATCGTAGCTATACATCAGCTCTTTAAGCGAGATAGCAGGTGCGCACGTGTACCCGCTGCACTGTGGGGGTGCCGATGCTTGTAGTCAATGGTCGCGATGACCACCGCCCACGAGCGATTGTGGGCACGAGAGGCAGAACATGGATGTGTGTGTGTAAACACACACACATCCCTGTTCTGTTCTGGGTGGAGAGACAGATCGTGTGTTCCTAATAGCTAGGAATCACACTCTGTCATTTCCTTGAGGTCAGTCCTCTCCCCCTACAGTTAGAAACACCCACAGGGAACACAGTTAATCCCCTGATCGCTCCCTAGTGTTAACCCCATTCCCTGCCCGTGACATTTTTATAGTAATCAGGTCCCAAAAATGTGTCAAAAGTGTCCGATGTGTCCGCCATAATGTCGCAGCCCCAATAAAAATCGCAGATCGCCATTAGTAAAAAAAAAATAATAATAATAAAAATGATATAAATCTATCCCCTATTTTGTAGACGCTATAACTTTTGCGCAAACCATCAATATACTGTGTATTGTGATCTTTTTTGAAAAAAAAAATGGGGATATTTATTATAGCAAAAAGTACAAAATGTGTTTTTTTTTCAAAATTTCGGCTTTTTTTTTGTTTATAGTGCAAAAAAGAAAAACCGCAGAGATGATCAAATACCACCAAAAGAAAGCTCTATTTGTGGGAAAAAAACGTCAATTTTGTTTGGGTGCAACGTCGCATGACTGCGCAATTGTCAGTGCCGAATCGCAAAAAATGACCTGGTCATTCAGCAGCCAAATTTTCAGTGGCTGAAGTGGTTAAAATTGTTTTTAATCTTTTTTGCAGCTTAAAAAAATACCTGGTTGTCCTACCGTGAATGTCCTTGTTTAAATACTTCCTGGTATGGGGTCTTCTGTTTCAAATCCCTCTTTATGCATTCACATACCTCCACACACCCAGTCTATCTGGACAGTATGGTCACCTGCTGACTTGGAACCATCCACAGGCAGCTTAACTCTTTATTAAAACACCAAAGTTAAATCCAATGCCGTTTTATTATGGAGAAGTGCAGTACAGAGAAATGTTATTCCAGTCTTTTGAAGTGTAATAAGACATTGATTTTCCTAAGCCTTGTCTCTGTGAAGAACAAACACTGACTGAAGGCACATGGAAGAAACAAGAAGGGTTTACCTAGGGCTGAACTAACCAGCATTAAACAGGAAGGGAGGACAGAGGGTGGTAACAAAAAACATATAAATAGGCTGTAGTGGCCCTAAACCACCACTTGATGGAAGAATATTACAGAACAATATTAACCTTATACAATTCAATACAAAAGCAAGAAAAATACACACAAGTGGGACAGAACATGGGATAACAACTATTTTCCTGTTATTAATAGTAGCCTTTTTACCATTAACATTTTGACAGCACTTCTAAATATAGAGCCTAAAAGCAGCCACGTCGACATACAATACATTAGGGATGAGCTGAGTGTTCGAGTCAAACCCATGTTCGAGTTGAACACCGGCTGTTCGCCCGTTCGGCGAAATCCGAACATTATGGGCCGTTCGCGCCAAATTCGAGTGGCGAGTCATTTCCCATAATTCACTGTGGCATCGCAGTGCATTGTTGGCTGATGATTGGCCAAGCATGTACTATGACCCGCATGCACGGCCAATCACAGCGACGTCAGCGAAGAGGATGCCTGTGGCCAATTATGGCTCAGGGGGTTTAGTACACACCCCACACTATATAAGGCCGCCTGCGCTGAGGCCTTGCGTAGAGTGTTGCAGCTCATAGAGAGAGAAAGACGGAGAGACAGTGTCTTCATTTGGTTGATGCCATGCCAGCTTAAGCCAGGAATGGTGGTTTGCAACAATGGCACCAACCTCCTTTCCGCCCTCCGACAGGGTCAACTGACCCATATGGCTCACGTCCTTAACTTGGTGGTGCAGCAGTTCTTGGGCAGGTACCCGGGCTTACAGGATGTCCTGAGGCAGGCCAGGAAAGTCTGTGTGCATTTCCACTGGTCATATAATGCCAGTGCTCGGCTGGCTGACCTCCAAAAAGAATTGGACCTGCCCAAGAACCGCCTAATCGGTGACATGCCCACCAGGTGGAACTCAACGTTGGCCATGCTGCAGCGGCTGCACACGCAGCAGAGGACCATCAATGAGTACCCGTGTGACTATGGCACCAGGACAGGGTCAGGGCAGCTCGGTTTTTTTCCCCATGCCAGTGGGCCATGATTAGGGATGCATGCACTGTCCTTTCACCATTTGAGGAGGACACAAGGATGGTGAGCAGTGACAGTGCATGCACCAGTGACACTGTACCTCTTGTTCACCTGTTGGAGCACACGCTGCTGTGGAATAATGGACAGGGCACTTGAGGCAGAACAGAGGCTGGAAGAGGAGGACTTCCTTGCCTCTCAAGGCCCCCTTTATCCATCATTAGTGTCCCTGCTGGCCCACCGATCACACAGGAAGAGGACGAGGAGGAGGATTGTGTCAGCATGGAGGTGGAGCCTGGCACTCAGCATCAGTAGCAGTAGCAGCAGTCTTTTAGAGATCATTTACAGTCCCAAGAAACCTGTGGACTTGTACTTGGATGGGAGGAGGTGGCTGCGGATCATGTCATCCTTAGTGACCCAGAGGACTCCGGACCGAATGCCTCAGCTAACCTATGCTGCATGGCCTCCCTGCAAAACCTGTGGAAGGATCCTTGTATTCAGCGGATCAAGGAGAGGGATCATTACTGGCTGGCAACTCTCAACCACTCCTTCTGTGATCAGCCACAGAAGGAGCGGCGGAGAAGGTGGCTGTCTGACCGATGCATTCAGACAATTTTTTAGTCCGCAGCCCCAAGGTATGATCGGTTCCAGTAACCATCGCCAGCGTCTGATTTACATGGTGCAGGAATACCTAGGGGCAAGATCAGACTTGGACATCTTTCCCACCGAAAATCCTCTGGGTTACTGGGTCTTGAGGATGGATCACTGGCCAGAGCTTGCACAGTATGCAGTTGAGCTACTGGCCTGTCCTGCATCCAGCATTCTTTCAGAACGCACATTCAGTGCTGCTGGAGGCTTTGTAATCGATCACAGGGTGCACCTGTCCACCGACTCGGTTGATCGACTAACCTTCATAAAGATGAATCAGTCTTGGATCACCACCAGCTACCAAGCACCTGAAGCTGATGTAACTGAATAATTTTTTTTGAAATGTCAGATCCCTTCAAGACTGCCTATGCTGATGCTGAGTGACTATCCTCTTCCTCCTCAATGATCCTGCTGATCCTGCTTGGAAGAACATTTTTGGTTCTGGGCGCCACCACTAGTGGCTAAGGCCCAATTTTTCAGCCCCTGTTTAACAGGGGAGTGTAATCACAATGTTTGATGCAATACTTTGTAGCAGGGCTCATTCCTGCGCTCCAACTAGAGTATCTGTTAGGTGTTACAGTGTTGCGACACCAGTGCCTAAGGCCAAAATTTTCAGCCCCTGTTTAACAGGTGCATGTAATTACAATTCTTGATCTAATATTTCACAGCAGGGCCCGTTCCAGCACCCACCGAGAGTAACTGTGTGGACTTACAGTGTTGTGGCACCAGCACCACCACCACAACCACCAAAGGCCCAATTTTTCTACCACTCTTCAACAATGGCATGTAATTACAATTCTTGATATAATAGCTCACAGCACGGCATTCCAGCGCCCACCAAGAGTCACTTTGAGGGCTTACAGTGTTGTGGCAACACCTTAGGCCCAAATTCCTGCAGAGCATATAGGGCAGGCACCTACTTTAAAACATCCAACTTGCAAATGTCTCCTACTTGCAAACGGAAGGAGACAACAGGAAGTGAGATGAAATCTACCCCTAGGAAGGGAAATTCTCTCCTGCAAGAGTTGATATGGGAAAAACGTGTCTCCTCTCCCTTAATGCTTTATCCCAAACCTTGTTTTACTAAAACCCCAAAATTTTCAAAAAATATTTGTTATTGGGACAGAAAGTGAGGTGAAATCTTCTGAAGAGGTGCACAGACGGCAAAAAAATGTTCGGGGCTGATAAACCTTCCCTATGTTTTCCAAAAAGCTTAAAACTAGATTTTTTGACTGGAGCTACACTTTAAAAATGTACCAGTTCAAAATTACAAACAGATTCTACTTAATAACAAACCTACACAGTCCATGTCTTGTTTGCACCGCCTGTATACTGCTGTTCTGAGTATATAGGGCCTGGGGGCACCACGCCTTTTTTAAAATTGGGCACAGGGTTCCCCTTAAGGACCCAAAGGGGCTGGTAATGGATGGGGTACCCATGCCATTTTTCTCAATGATTTTCATCCATATTGCTGGAAGCAGACATTACATTAAAACCGCAAGCAGTTTTAAATGACTTTTTGTGCAGGGACTGTTGTCATTTTGTGCATTTTGCCACTTCACAGGCATACCATAGACATCCCCCAGGCACGATATTTAAAGGAATATTTCACTTTTTTTTTTTCACTTTAAGCGTCATTAAAATCAGTGCTCCCGAAAAAAACTACGCTTTTAAAACTTTTTTTTTTGCATTGATGCATGTCTCCTGGGGCAGGAGCCGAGTCCCCAAACCCATTTTAGGACAATAACTTACATATTAGCCTTTAAAATTAGCACTTTTGATTTTGAACATTCGAGTCCCATAGACTTTAATGGGGTTCTAAAGTTTGCGCAAATTTTCAGTCCGTTTGCAGGTTCTGGTGCGAACCGAACCGGGGGGTGTTCAGCTCATCCCTACAAACATTTATTTGCTGACATGTCTTTTTCAGTGGAATAAAGTACACTAAGGGGTCCTATGATCATCTGCTCCATCTAGTGTACACAATGGGGGTTATTTACGAAAGGCAAATCCCCTTTGCCCTACAAGTGCAAAGTGCACTTGAAATTGCACTTGGAAGTGCAGTTACTGTAGATCTGAGAGGAAGATCTGAAATGAGGGGAAGCTCTGCTGATTTTATCATCCAATCATGTGCAAGCTAAAATGCTGTTTTTTATTTTCCTTGCATGTCCCCCTCGGATCTACAGCAACTGCATTTCCAAGTGCACTTTCAGCATTCTTAAATAACCCCCAATGTGATCTATTGTGAGTGAGGTATTACAAGAAATACCACGGCCATTTGATGGAGCTGATGATCATAGATGTAAAGAAATAAATGTATTAGACAAATGATAGGGGTTATTTGGGGTGGCTGTGTGAATGTGTTTTTTTTTTTTTAGTATTTATAAATGGATCCTTTTAAGTTCACGCTCCCTTCCTTTTTTTTCCTTTCTCCTCTGTTCCCTCCCCTCTCTTTCTTTCTTGTCCCTCCTCTTTATTTTTAATCTTTCACTTCTGTGTATCTATTCCTATTTATCTCACTTTTGGGCATTGTTTTCACTCTGCATGTTCACACTTCCTCACCTCACTTCTTTTTCTTCCCTTCTTTTCACTCGCTACTTTTATATATTATAATTTTTTTTTCCTCTTGCCTATGCAACATTTCATAGTTGCTCTGATTTTTCTTTCACTTTTTTTTTATTGATTTTTTACTCTCATTTGATGTATACAATATATAAATAATAATATTATAATATTTATACAGTTCTTGCTCTGACTATGACTTCCTACTTATATATTGTTTATATATTTCTGACTATGCATAGCTCCCAACTGTCCCTGATTTCGAGGGACTGTCCCTGATTTGGAGCAATGTCCCTTTGTCCCTCATTCTTCCTCATTTGTCCCTCATTTTGGTCTGATCCATACAGTTGTATATAAAATGCACTTTTTATCTTTCAAAAAGTGTTTCCTAGTGTTAAACCTTTCATCTGATTTCTAAATTGCTGCATTTGTACATTTTAAAAGCCAATATAAAGGAATGGTAGTGGTAAAAAAAGTCCTTGTGGATTTAATTAACCTCTTTTTGGTTAATTCTCCTGTAAGGAGGTGTGACAGGGGGCGTGTCATATGCCTACATACGTTTGTTGGTAGGTGTCCCTCATTCCCATCTCAAAATGTTGGGAGGTATGCTCTGTGGAGTTTGTACATCCATCTTTAGATCTATTATCTAACCACAATCTGGATATCTGCTACGGGTGTGGTCCTCCTTGCCTGACGCGTGCTGTGGGGCTTTTAGAGCATCTGACCCCTTGTAAGTCATACCCCTCCTGGTTGCTGTCTGACTGGGGAGCCTG
The DNA here is from genome assembly GCF_037356315.1 of Lithobates pipiens. Taxonomy (NCBI): domain Eukaryota; kingdom Metazoa; phylum Chordata; class Amphibia; order Anura; family Ranidae; genus Lithobates; species Lithobates pipiens. The sequence continues at coordinate 229,795,325 of NW_027507790.1, forward strand.
CAGGATCATTCCTAACAAGGTTTTAAGGTATTTCTATCTAGGAGGCCTCTTTTCCGAATACATTTTTCATTAGGTAAATATATGATATATTTATATTCCAATCCATATACATTATGGCCTATGAATTACTTGTTAAAATTGGACATGTGTACTTCCAATATCTTTTACAGCAAACTGTTCCTCTGAAGAAGACCCCATTATATGGGTCGAAACGCGTCAACGTTTTATACAGCTGACATTCTGATATATAATGTGATGTATAATCCTCTGTTTGCAATTTTTGTATTTGGAATAGTTTTTATTCTCCTACCAGAGCTCATATTTTAACTACCATGGTATTATCTTGTATATAAATTAATAAAATACTTTTTCTACATTTATCACTCCATTCAATTACTTACCTTGCTGCCTGAAAACCCCCCTGGGGGAGCCTTCCCATTTTCTACCATTTGGGGTGTGCAGAATCAACACCTCTTCTTATATGTGTCTTTCCTATGCTGGATCCCTTTAAGTTTTAAAAGTGATGATAAAAACCCTCAGTTTTCTTGAGCACTTTCAGTAGTTGAGTATGCCCCCTCACTCATTTTTTTTAAATTTATGCCTATGTTCATGTTTAAGCTGTGCCATGATCACTGCCCCAGGCTTCCTGTTTCAGGGTGGCTCTTTTCTCTTGTAGCAACCTATGGAGCCACTCTTGCATGCACGGACTACAGCTCTCTCTCTCTCTCTCTACACTGTGTACATCAATTTAAACACAAAGCACCATAGCCTTGGACAGTGATCTCCAAACTGCGGCCTAAGGGTCAGATCTGGCCCTTTGCTTTCTTTTTTAGCCCTTGGGGCTCTTTTCCATCCACTGACATCTCCATGGAACATAATTCCTTTCACTAACATCAATGATGGGGCAACATTGTTCCCAAATACACCAACAATGGGGCAAAATTCCTTTCACTAACATCAATGATGGGGCACTATTCCTCCAAATGACACCAATGATAGGGCACTATTCCTCCCAATGACACCAATGATAGGGCACTATTCCTCCAAATGGTATCAATGATGGGGCACTATTCCTCCCAATGATACCAATGATGGGGCACTATTCCTCCCAATGACACCAATTATGGGGCACAATTTCTCCCACTGACACCAACAACAGGTCACTATTCCACATAATGACACTAATGATGGGATATTTTTTCTCACAATGACACCAACGATGGGGAAAAATGTCTGCCACTGACACCAATGATGGAGCACTGTTCTTCCCAATGATGCCAATGATGGGGCACTATTCCTCCCATTGACACCAAAAATGGGGAACAATTTCTCCAACTGATACCAACAACGGGTCACTTTTCCACACAGTGACACCAATGATGGAACACTTTTGATCCCAATGACACCAACAATGGGGCACAATTCCACCTACTGACATAATTGGCACTCGCACTTATGCCAGGCATTTTCTGCTCCCACTGGCCACCCTAAAATCTAAAGGACAGTAAACTGGCCCTTTGTTTAGAAAGTTTGGAGACCCCTGGCCTAGGATAACAAGACACTCCCCTGCTTTTCCCTTCCCTTTCCTTTTAAGCTAACAGACTGTACTGTCCACTGTTAACTCTTTCCTCTGAAGACCAGAGGATCAGGGAAGCAGCACCGAGAGAGCATTGAAAGTTGTAAATTGCAAGTCCCAAGGTAAAAATTTTAACAAATAGTGTACTATTTTATTTTAAATGTTTATTTTTTGATGATCAATGAGTTAAACTAAAAAACAAGGACACCTGCCTTTACAAGCACATGAAATTGAATCTTAACCTGTAGGGTTCAATATTGAGTGGGCCCACCCTTTGCAGCTATAACAGCTTCAACTCTTCTTGGAAGGCTGTCCACAAGGTTTAGGAGTGTGTCTATGGGAATGTTTGACCATTCTTCCAAAAGCACATTTGTGAGGTCAGGCACTGATGTGGATGAGAAGGCCTGGCTCATAGTCTCAGCTCTAATTCATCCCAAAGGTGTTCTGTCGGGTTGAGGTCAGGACTCTGTGCAGGCCAATCAGGTTCCTACACCCCAAACTCGCTCATCCCTGTTTTTAAGGACCTTGCTCTATACACTGGTGTGCAGTCATGTTGGAACAGGAAGGGGCCATCCCCAAATGTTGATCACAAAGTTGGAAGCATGAAATTGTCCAAATTGTCCAAAATGTTTTGGTATTCTGATGCCTTTTGAGTTCCCTTCCCTGGAACTAAGGCGTCTACCCCAACCCGTGAAAAACAACCCCACACCATAATCAACCCTCTTAAATCAGGTTGTTGATAGTCTTTCGGTTCCTTTCGGTTCACACATTTTATCTTCTATAAGCAATAATTTCAATTGGATTGTTACACATATTTTAGGTTAATTCTGTGATGTACAGGTCATTGAGGAATGAACGTACACAAATGTATGTGAACGTCAATATTTCTTGTTATAGCTTCAAATAAGTTCTGATGTTGTCCAGTTCAACCGTATACTTTGTCAAGTTATAATAGTCATAATTTTTTACATTTTACTTTCTTATTGATTAGACAATTACACTGTGGGCAGATTTTGTTACTTACAGAGGTTCACGTAATAGTTTGACCGGGTGGTGGCTTCTTGTTTTATTTTTCATAGTTCTTATTACTATATATCAACAGGAATTGTAAGTCCTTTATTACAAAAAAAAAAAAAAAATGTCCAGCGATGTAAATTCATGCTGCCCGACGGACCAAAAAAAAGCAAAAAAAAAGCAACAGTTCCGCCTCCATGGGAGGCTCCGGCCGAGTGACTCTTCTTCTGGGTGACCACTGTTATATAGCTGAGGGCAGGGCCTCCCGGTGACCTAAACAGGTGACCCGCCCCCCTCTGATGCCATGGGGAAGCCACGGGAAGCCCTGTGGAGTCAGAGGGGGTGGGGTCACCTGTTTACGTCACCGATTTCGATAAGCCCCCCACCCGCATAACCCCATAACCATCGGGCAAGGGTTGTGGGGATGAGGCCCTTGTCCCCATCAACATGGGGACAAGGGTCTTTGGGGTCAGACACCAAAGCCCCCTCCCCATGTTGAGGCCATATAGCCTGGTACGGTTCAGGAGGGGGGCGCTCTCTCATCCCCCCTCTTTTCCTGTGGCCTGCCAGGTTGCATGCTCGGATAAGGGCCTTATATGGATTTTGGGGGGACCCCTGCGCCATTTTTTTTTATTTGGCACAGGGTTCCCCTTAATTTCCATACCAGACCTGAAGGGCCTGGTAATGGACTGGGGGGGGGGGGGGGGGGACCCATGGCGTTTTTTTCAATGAGTTTTATCTATATTGCCAAGACCCAACAATTCATTACAGCCGTGATCAGTTTTAAATGACAATTTTTCCTTTAGAAATATCATTTTTCTGTGGTACTGTTATAAACACAGGAAAAATTAGCCAATTTACAGGCATACTATAGACACCCCTCAGGCACGATATTTAAAGGAATATTTCATTTTTATTGTTTCACTTTAAGCATTAAAAAAATCACTGCTCCCCAAAAAAGTTTTAAAAATAATTTTTTGCATTGATACATGTCCCCTGGGGCAGGACCCGGGTCCCCAAACACTTTTTATGACAATAAATTGCATATAAGCCTTTAAAATTAGCACTTTTGATTTTTCATGTTAATGTCTCATAGACTTTAACGGTGTTCTGGCGGCTTTAAAATTTGCCCCGATCACCGCATATTGTTCGGTGTTCGCCAAACATCATGAACAACCAAAGTTTGGCCCCAACTTATGCTCGTTCTGAACTGTTTGCCCATACCTATTACCTACCTACCTACCCACAGCCCCCGACTCTAATTCTCAGATAAAACTAGATTCCAGAGCTTTAGCCGATTTACACATGTGGGACGAGTTCCTCCAGAAATGGAACGGCATTGCCATATTCATTCCTGCAGTGTCAGTGTCATCTCCTCAAGTTATTACTGATGCTGCAGCCACCAAAGGCTATGCAGCAATTTTTGGCACTCACTGGTTAGCAGGACAATGGCCAGACGAAAGTCTGGCAATTCCCAGGTTTGTACAAACGTCATCACTTTTTGAAATTTACTCTACAGTTTCTGCAGGACAGGTGTGGGGTCACCAGTGGACAGGTAACATTGTAGTTTTCTCCACAGACAATCAGGCTACTTCTGAAATCATTAATAAAGGTAGGTCCAGTTCATTACTCATCATGTTCTTTGTACGCAGGCTCATTTGGCTGTCCCTCCATTACACATTCCATAGTCACTGCAGGTTCATCAGTGGTGTAGATAATACAGCTGTGGATGCTTTGTCCTGATTTAATTATCCACTGTTTTCCAGCAGGTCCGAGATGCAGACGCCTTTGCCACTCCGGCCCCGCACTTATCGTTGTTAACGATGGATTAGATACTCACTGGGCCAGTGCCGTTGCATTGATTGACCAGTCATTATCAGCCGACACAAGGAAGGCGTATAACATGGCTTAGAATACGTTCCAGTCATTCCAATCTCGGTAGCCCAGGCTAGATTATTACAACATTCAATACCTGCTTGCTTTCATGGCTTAATGCCACTCCCAGCTTAAACTTTCTCACAGCACTGTTAATACATATTTGGCAGAGATCCAACACTTTGCGTCCTTGCTGCACCCCAATAGGCCCTCTATTTTCTCAGCACACCCCAGTAAGGCCATATTAAAGGGAATTCAGAAGAGTAGCCCCCCCCTGCCACAACCATCAGGCCCCCCATCACAGGGCATATATTCCGAAGCATGTCTGATATGCTTACCAGGTGCCCCTACAGCAACTACCTAGCCTGGTCCTCAAGGCAGCCATGTATCTGACCTTCTATGGTTTCCTATAGGCAGATGACTTTACATGTACTGGTACGAAGTCCCATACGCTCCTATATAAACAATTAGTCAGATACCCCGACCATTTCTGGTTGCACTTAGACACTTACAAGACACAGCAGACAGGAACAGCCACCGCTATTACGTTTTTTTTTTAGACCTTTACTGCATGGTGCCCAGTAGCAGTCCTAGACCAACTCGTGGCCCAGTAAGACAAACCCAAGCATAGCCCACTCTTACCATTCCCAAGTGCCCCTTTCACTACAGCATAATTCGTCAAACATTGCCGCACCTTCCTAGTGAACCTAGACTTGGACCCTAAATTATACTCCGGCCATTCTTTCAGGATAGGAGCTGCTTCAGCAGCCCCTCGCCAAGGGGTCCCCGTTAACATTATCAAGAAGTTAAGTAGGTGGAATTCATCCTGTTACTCCAGGTTTATCCCGGATCCACACATTGAGATGTCTCACGCATTTTCACACTTGGCTGACTAGTCTGTTATGCAAATTGTTCAAATAAACCCCTTTTCTCTCTCATCCTACTGTCTTTATTTTTGCCTCTTTTTAGGCATACTGACCACATGATCACAGCACACCCCAGGTCACTATTACCCCCTTCCTCCCTTACCCTTCCCATTTCCAAGAGACTCCAAGTACAAATATATAAATATATGTGTGTGTGTGTGTGTGTCTCTAAACTACTTTTTCTTGGTTTTGTTTTTCCAGTTAATCGTGTCTTTTGTTTCTTCATAGCTTGCTGGCAGATCAGATTTCAGGTGTAGATTCACACCTGTGTATATTGGAATGAATGTATATATAACATGCCTATATAGAACATGGGTACACATGTCGCAATATCTCCTATATAGGTATGCGTTTCAAGAGATCACACCCTGTTAAACTATCCCAGACTTACACATAATAATATATTAGTGTTCAAAAGAATTTGTAAATGAGTCAGTATATGAGCTATGAGATTGATGATCTCAGATATTTCACAGTAGCACGTGAAACCAACCAGTGAGCTGCTAAAGCATTCCAGCAAACACAGAAGATGTGCTTAAAGGGTAACTTTAGTTTTGTGGAGTAAATAAATAAATAAAAAAATATAGCGTATACAGTTGTGAAACAAGTCATATAGTAATTGAATGTTATTAAATATTACCTTTCTTTTTCAAACTGCAGCTCTGTACTTTTGTGAACATGCAATGCAATATGGCAACCTGGAGGCATTTTGTACACAGATGGTGTATACAGAACACCTCCCCCTATTTGTATAAGAAAGAGAAAAGAAGCAGAGTGGGACTTTAAATGAGGCATGCAGTCACATTTTTATGTGTTAGATTTGAGCAATAATACATAATACTGACTATTGTCACAATATTTAATCTATATACATACATAAAAAGCATGAATGACACATTTCCATAGGGAAGGATTGTGGGTATAACAACTCTTAACTTCCCATTAGTTTTAGGAATAAATACCAAAATATGCACAACATTCATATATTATTTACACAGGATACATGATTCTAATAAGAGATAATAAAAACACATGATTGGTTCAAACATGATAGGTATAAAAGCTTGACGCGTTTCATGGAATTTTATCCACTATTCAGGAGCAAGCATGTGTAATAATGTTATCTTATAATAATTTGTACCTGCAAAGAACTCTAAAGTAAATGTTCTAAATGTTTCTAAAGATACCTTGATCAAAAGTTCCTTGAGAAAGGGATGCATGCATGACTTATAAAAGAAAAGGGCTTATATTGAGGATGAAGAGGAGGTGGTGCATTACAATGGTCTATGAAGCAGTGGAGTAAAGTAGAGAGAGCAATATCGCTGTTGTTATGGGTAAGCAGAGCTATTTCTGGTGCTGAAGCAGCTAGCCAGAGAAAAGTTGTGGTGACTTGGCATGGGGGACAGAGATCGCTGGCAGTGAGGGGGAGGGTTTGCGAGCTTTATGCCGCGTACACATGATTGGACTTTTCGACAGTAAAGGTCTGACGGAACGAATCCGTCGGACAATTTAGAAATAGAACATGTTTCAAATTTTTTGGACCCAGTTGCTATCGAGAAATCCGTTTGTGTGTATGCTAGTCCAACGGACAAAAACCGACACTAAGGCAGCTATTGGCTACTGGCTATGAACTTCCTTATACTAGTCCGGTCGTACGTCATCACGTTCCAATCCGTCGGACTTTGGTGTGATTGTGTGTGGCCAAGTCAGTTCATTTGGAAAGTCCATCGGAACTCTGCCGAAAGTCCGTCGGGAAGACCGTCGGACCTAGTCCTTTGAAAAGTTTGGTCGTGTGTACGCGCCATAAGAGTTCTTGATGAAGGAGAGATGCAGGCTGTTCAACATCCACAGAAGACTACAGATTGTTTACGGAGATGACAAGAGTCGCCAATGACAAGTCGTTGCTCTTGTTAATGGTGTCATCTTCTTAAAGAATCTTTAGCCTTCAGTGGATGTCAGACAGCCTGCACCCCTCCTTCATCAGGAACTCGATGATGTCACATTTCTTCTGTTTGCGATCCATTATTTACCTGTAATGAAAAATAGGAAGAAGAAGACGAATTACAATTGGGGAAGTTACTATACCAACATGTAAAATTTGAATTAACCATGTAAGTTAATAAAAAATGTTATGCACATTTTTGCATTATATTTGGTACATGTTTTTTAAAGGGAAAATATAGTAGTTTTTAGTAAAAAAAAATTCGTTTGAAAGTTTACAAACTAACTGATAACATTTTTAGTTGTAGAAAATCATGTTAAGTTAAATAAATATTCAAGGATCCCTATTGGAGGTGAAGCACCAGAAATTACCAGACTGTACCTTTTTTTGTTCCTATAAACATTTTCACAGTATAGCCAGTGCTAAAGTAACTAAGGCAAACCCCACTTTAGGCACACTCCCTGCCTCCCCATACAACAATGCTGTGTCCTGATAGTATTGATCCTAGGTACAGGAGGCACAAAATGTGTCACTCTTTTATGAGTTATTTTGCATGTGCGTAATTTGAGTCTTAATTATAATAAACATTAATTAAATATATTCCTTCCTTTTTAATTGTATAATTGCAGGAAGAAGCCATATTTGCTTAAAATGTTTGCTGTGCTGCATTTTCTTCTCATAATTCATGCACAGTTGGTAATTAAAGTTGGCTGTAGCAGTAGAATTTACTTTAAAAAAAATAGTTTTTGGAATGTTCCTTTGAATTCTCTAATAGTTGATGGGGTCAAATCGACAATTGCTTTCAAACATAGTGATGAGGAAAATCAAAGGAGAAGGATGGAAAATGTTTATTAAACAATATAAACATCTAATGCTGAGTACATACGACTGGACTTTCCGGCAGACTAGGTCCGACGGTCTTCCCAACTGACTTTTCAGCGGAGTTCCGACAGAACTTCCGAACGAACGGACTTGGCCACACACGAAGGGACTAAGCCCATTCGAAAGTCCGTTCATTTTGAACGTGATGACGTAAGATGGGACTAAAAAAGGAAGTTCACTAGCCAGTAGCCAATAGCTTCCCTTGCATCATATTTGGTCCATCGGACCAGCATACAGACAAATGGTTTTCCCGATAGGTATTGAGTCCGTCGGACAGATTTTAAACATGTTCTATTTCTAGGTCTGTCGGATTTTTAAAATGAAAAATGATCAGATTAGCCCACACACGATTGGATTGTCCGACAGACTGATTCTGTCGGACCTAGTCTGCTGGACAGTCCGGTCGTGTTTATGCGGCATAACTATGATAGTGGTGAAATTAAACGAAACTGTTCAGGGTTTTCTTACAAAATATATCGTATTAATCCTAATAAAAGAAATGTTCAGACAAAATGTTTTGCTCAATCTGATTGAAAAAAAAGATTGGCTTATGGTTTCAGACATTCAGGCAATGGTTGATAACCACACTGTTGGACATACAGATTACTACCAGAGGAAGATTCTACTCATTTAAAACATGGTACAACAAACTAGTAAAAATGTGAGAATCATATCAAAATCATCGTGAATTCCCAGTAAACGGTATGGTGAATAACAGCATTTAAAACAATGCAAACATTTAAAAAATCTGATTATGATATATAGCTTGATAAGCATATGAAACTACAAGAAAGCATAGTTCTCAATATGTTACATGATTGTGTTCGTTTGCACATATTCATGCACACCTGCTCCCAGAACTGGTGCCAAAACGCCCTATATAAGGTCAGTGGTTGCACTTATGCCGAGTACACACGAACGGATTTTGGATGGTTTTTCCGACGGAATTCCGCTCAAGCTTGGCTTGCATACACACGGTTACACAAAAGTTTTCTGAACTTTCGACCATAAATAATACGGTAACGTACAACATTACAACCAGCCGAGAAAATGAAGTTCAATGCTTCCGAGCATGCGTCAAATTGTTTCCGAGTATGTGTAGGAATTTTGCGTGTCGGAATTGCTACAGATGATCGGAATTTCCGATCAGAACTTTTCCCGACTGAAAAATTGAGAACATGCTCTCAATCTTTTGCTTGCGGGAATTCGGCCAGCAAAGTCCAATGGAGCATACACGTGGTCACTTTTCTGGACCAAAAGCTCTCATCTGTCTTTTGCTGGCCGTATTTCCGATCCTGTGTACAGGGCATAAGACTTTGCTGGATGATCTTCAGCTACCAGTTCTCCTTGTTCCTGTATTTTTTGGATTACCTGTTTTCTATCCCGGCTTGCCTCTGGACTTCTCTGCTGCTAGGTCCCTGGTTTTGACCCCGGCTTGCTCTAAGGACTCTGCTTCTCTTGCTCTACTGTGCATGATTCTGCTTCTTCCTCAGGTACCACCTTGCCTGCAGTTGCTGCCCTGCTCCTGCTACACACCTGGGGATACAGAGGTCCTGCCATCTGTCCTGACAGACCAGCTGACAGCTATCCAGTTTCGCTGTGCTGCAAGCAAGCAGTTTCCAGCAGATCTACCTAAGGGTACCCATGCTTCTTTGTGCCTAGCACTCCCTGTTCTCACCTTCAGTGATGCTTGGCACATAGCCGCAAGAGAAGCCCTCTCATCAAATCGGCCTCAGACCGGGTATGTGACAAATCTAAAGCCTGTGTTATAATCTGCACCCTTGAATCTGATTACCTTAATCCCTCACCATGTTCTAAAACAGGAAAAGTCACACCAGAAAATTCACTTGCGGTCACTCTAGAAATTGAACATAAAAGTCAAATGTTCTGTTTGATGTACCTACCAACATGTACTCTACTAGTGCTCCTACAGATCGGTTATATCTATCTCTTTTAGGGCCTCCCCCAGGGGGAATTTGGATTTCCCCACATGAAAGCCTACAAGATGGCTGATTACGCCCTGGTTCTCTGGCCCCATCTGCTTCTTCAGTGGTCCCAACCATCTCTGCCTTCATGACTTACAGTATATGTGCTTTTAACCAACCCCTTTCACCTTTAGTGTAAGGAGTGGTCAATGTCCACACAACTAACATTTACTTTTGAACTTATTTTACTGAAATTATTTTGTGTTCTGTACATAACAAACTGAATTTCAAAGTTCAAGTAACAATTTCCCATCATGATAAATGTTTTCAAAGAAAGACTTTCTTTTAAGCTGCTTACTCTGCACCAAGGACCAATGACTCCTCCACACCTCAACTTCAGAGAGGAGGTATAGTGGTCAATACTAAGGGGAACGCAGCCAACAGTGCTATACTCCCCCGGCTTGAGAGACCTAGAATACTAACTACATGTTGACTTCCATTCAGAGAGATCCAAGGCACATCTTATCCTCCAGACCACCTCTTAAAGCAGTAGTAAACTCTCCTGCCCAACTCTGCTTCATGTAAAGCATTCTGAAATGACTTAAAAGTATGAGTCTCTCATGGCATCCCAACCCTAATGTCGTTTAGGAGATTTTATCTGATTTGTGTTTCAATTAGGTTACAGACGCATATGCTTTCTGCCCCCATTGACGGCAAATTAAATGTTATGTCAGTCTCTTCCTCCATGTGCCATGCCTCGGTCATCAGCACTTCTTGTCATTGCATCCCGAGAGAGAGTGGCCCATTGAGAATTTCCTGTAATACCCCATGTGACTAGCTATGTAACATTTCTGCTCAGCATTAGCACAGGGAGTGAGGAGGTCCACAGAAGCACTTGGTTATGGTTTACTGCACATGCGTGAGATTATGTCTCTGACACAGGAGAGAGGGAGAAGGTACAACGTTGTATGGAATTGGTTGACACCACAAATATAGAGCTAGCTTCAGCAGGAACATGGGCAGATGAAAAAAAGCAGAAAAAAGTTTGAGGCATGCTATGGTGATAATTAGTATTAAGGTGTGTGAGGAAATGTTTATCATAGTGGCCTTACTATTTCTGAGGATTTGTGTGGCTGAGTTTACTACAGCCTTAACTGCTCTCCACCACACCTTGTATGCTGACATGATCTCTCTTGGATAGGGAAATCCACCAATCACAGAGAGGGCAGCACAAACAAAGTACTCATTAAGGGAGATTAACTCTTCTCATTAGGGACCCCCTTACATGCATATGAAGAAAAAAGTCAAAATATGTTCAGCGTGATGGATGCAATTTGGTAACTGTTGTTTGACTTTATAGTAGATTGCATGTAACATACTTCCCCCAGGATTATGTGCACAGCAAAAGTTCTGCTCTTTCACTGGATGATGCTAAGCTGTGGGTGGATCATGTAACCTATTTATGCATGCTACACAGGACAGTGGTTGGATACTGTGTATATGCCAAGCACAGGTGCACCAGGATAAAAGTGGTGTACCTCGCCAGACTGATTGCAGATTCTGCCATTAAAGCAGCATGTGCAGCCATGTGCATTAGATTGTAAATCTGCAGTATTTGGTTTTACACCAAGTTGTCCAATTGGATTCTCCTAATGCCATGCCAGACCTCCTTCTACACCAACAAAGCAACCAATGCTTTAAGTGAAGATCGAAAAGTCTATTATATAATTGATGGGACCATGGATTGCTAAAATAGCTTTTTTCCACAATGTCTTGCTTCTAGAGTAGTATTCGCTGTCATTTTTATAACAAACTGGCATTGCCTGAAGAAGTGTACAGGTGAGATCTGAACAGACGTTACACAATCATGTGATGATTCCTGTGAAGAGCCATTCTGCAGCCATAAAGAGACACAATGCTGAATGTAATGTCTGTGAGTAATTCCTCTGCAAACAGTAGCACTGATTATTGGTATTGACCTTGGCAGCAGGTGTGTGTGTGTGTGTGTGTGTGTGTGTGTGAAGATTGCCTACGTGTCTGGGAATCTGGATGCAAATGGGAAGGTCCAGGATGAGCATTACGTATAGTTACATAGGTACATAGTTGGTGGGTTGTAAAAAGACACCAAGTCCAACATATGTGTGTGATTATGTCAGTATTACATTGTATATCCCTGTATGTTGTGGTCGTTCAGGTGCTTATCTAATAGTTTTTTTTAAATTGAATTGAATTAACAGAGTAGATTATATAAATGTGCTGATTAATCTCTATATGCAGTCTATGGAAATCCAATAGGAATAGGAGGAATGGCTTGTTTTAGTACAGTTCATTGTCATCCTAACTAAATAAATGACAGACCAGATAAAAGGTTTTTTTTTTCCAAGACGACCATGCTACAGGCTAAGCACCTACTTTGAAGTCAAGACGCTTAAATAGGGACATTTTTGACATCTAAAATATAAGATATATACTGTATTTATTGATGTATAATGCTCACTTTTTCCCCCTGAAAATCGGGTGAAAATAATGTGTGCGTGTTATACGCCAATAGTTAAATTTTAGCTGCCTCGGAGAGGACAGGGAGGGGGCGGGACGAGCGCCTTCAGATTAAATACAGTGAAATTCTCCTGTTTACTTGGCGGCCTCTGTAATAGGAAGTCCTGTCTCCTGGGCCGCCATTGGACCACTGTTCTGTCTATCATAGGAGATCCTCACTGTATGTAATCTGTCGGCGCTCGTCCCGCCCCCTCCTGTCCCCTCTAGGCTACAGATGGGCATCGATCAGACTGCACTGATGGCAACTGCATTAAAGGCAATTATGAGGCTGCTGCATTGATGGCACTTGTGAGGCTACTACATTGATGGCACTTGTGAGGCTGCAGATGGGCATTGATAAGGCTGCATTGATGGCAATGGTGAGGCTGCAGATGGGTAACAACCCTTATTTTTATTTCAAAGTTCCTTATGTAAAATTATTATTTTTTTTCCTGAAACTTCCCTCTTAAAATGAATGTGCGTGTTATACGTCTGTGCGTGTTATACGCCGATAAATAGGTATCTTCTGTATATAGTTTACATGATATATTTCATATATTCATGTCATTGGTTAGCCTGCCGAAAACTTGTATTTTAGTTATGGAATTTTTTTTGTTTGTTTTTCATGATCACATCCATTACAACTTTCCTTGCATGTGATTTGGCTTTCTTTGTAAAGTGAAGCTTTACCACATTTACTAACCTCTGGAGAAACTTCACTTGCAAAGGGCACAGTCTATTTGCCTTTGGTAAACCCACCGCAATATATAAAGGAGGTACAAAAAAAATCTGAAATGTCTGTGTATGCGATTAGGTTAGATTATTTATGCCGCGGAACAGTTCGGGTCAGTACAGTTTGGAAGTTTTAGAATGGTACAGTCTATTCAAGTGAGCGTTTCCACTGCAAGTCAGACCACCAGGGGTCATACGGGGTTTCGAAAAAATGCCCTTGACGTGAGCATTGACGTTTTTCTAAAAAATACAAGGTACTAATGCGCACAACCTAAAATTTCTTACCCACAAGATGTCACTATAAAGAACAATTTAACAGGAAGCTGCCAACACAAAAAAGTTATCTCTGCACAGTAAAAGGACATATATAATAAATGGTATGTGGCGCTACCTTCCTATCCAATAAATAAATAATTATTGGATAGGAAGGTAGCGCCATTTATTATAATTGATGTTTTTCTGTCCACCAATCAGTGGAATGTATTGTGTGATGAGAGTAGCTCTGCCATAACAGTACCGTACCATTTTCTATGGCCCCACATCTGAAGCAGGACCCTGAATGGTGTGGTATGGTTCGGTTGTATGGGCCACTTTCATAATGGAAGCACTCAAAATAGCGTACCGTACCAAACCAAACCGAACCGATGCGCTCAATGGAAAAGAGGCAATACTGTTCTTACATATGTAGCACTTACCCCCGAAAGAGCTGCTGGTAATTGATTGGGCCTGTACTCTGCTTCTCCGCCCTCAATAATTTGACTCAACCCACTTGAAACAGCTGTGTAACAGTGTTGGTGCGAAATCCAAAACGAAGGAACAACAATTTGGTGATAATAGTTTACATAAATTGTACCTTTGTTGTCACTTGGGAATCCGCAGTTTCACCTGCTAGAAGAATGAACAAGCCTCACAACAATTGTACTTAAACCAAAATGTGAGTTTAATTAAACAGGTTTAAACAATAAGTACAAGAACTGTATGGACACACGAATTTGACACAATACTGAGATGAGTATTTGTAAATGGCTACACTCAAGGGTTACCTAAATGACCCCTGCAAGTGCGTCTCCAAGTGGAACTAATGCTCAGAGCGATAAACTCTTGGCACTGGGCACCTTCCCACTTCCAGCAACGGCCGTGCAGACACTCTAAAACTGTACCACACTATACAGTACTAGCAAAACAATGTAATTACTCAAGAGCTCCTTCTATGGTAAATGCAGTTCTTTGTATGTAGCAGCAAAACTGTAAGGCCTTACAGTAAATAGTATAGTCTCTTGTCTTCTTTCTTCAGCTAGCCATTATACTGCAGTATCTGTATTCCATAGGATTTACAGGTGGTAATGGTAAAGTGGTGGTAAAGTAATGAACAACAGTAACTTCAATTGTGCAATGCACTTATAAACTCTTTTCCTGGGAATGTACCCCCACGTCAGTCAATTGTAAGTGAAGTTAGGCTTTGAGGCCTATCTGAGCACAGTCTAACTGAAAGGACTGTTCCTTGGGACTACAGGTCTCAGCAATGCTATGAGATTAGTCTAAGTGTGTGAAGTGCTGTATATAATTTCTGGGCAACAGCCCTCTCACCACACCAGGCCTGGATAACTGGATGCCTCCGCTCCACAAGATGACCGGGACCCTTGCCTGGCTCCGTCAGGCATTCCGGATCCTCTGGTCAGGTCACACCGCTGCTCCAGCACACTGTGGTAAGACACTCTCAGTGATGGCTGTTCTGCTCCACATGATGGAGGCTGCAGCTCTTCAAACGAACACCCACAGATCCCTGTAGGCAGGCCACGCGTCCCAGCATGAAGAGACAGAAAATGGGATTTTATTACCTACTCAGCATGCAGTTCAGCCACTCATTGTTCATGGGTAGGTGAGTGGGCATTGTGGGTAGGTGAGTCCTTTCACAAAGTAAAACAATTAAGTCACTTCCTGCTTATGTTATGTGAAAGTTAAACAAGTCTTTTTACAGTGCATAGCAGTAGAGGGAGCCAAATACCAATCTATTAACATGGTCCTATTAATAGCATTACATGGCAAAATTTCCAGCACTACACCTAATATAAAAAGTAACTAAGAGTTAAATAGAAAAAACTTCCATCAGCTTCTCTGAGTTACCCTGTGACTTTCTGGGGCTAGGGACAGTAGAATATTCCTAGTGACACCTCTGCTATCCATGTGCTTTAATAGACACATTTCTCAGAAGGATATAGAACAATGGTCATTCCGCTCAGTTCTAGGTAGCCAGTAACCACCACAAAGGGGTTGAGAAGTTGAAGAATTAACCAGACAGTTAGATCTGAAAAGTTCCTAAGCATTCTTCCTTTGTAATATTTAAGTTAAACCACAGAACTTGATATACTTTCTTCCAGCTTTGTGAAGGTCCTTTGTTAGCAGATACTGGATCCCGTGTAATGAGAATGGCATGACAGAAAAACCTGCTTGACTTGTTCTAGTCCGGAAAGAAAATTAAACATATTGCAAGCAGGTCAAGGGGCTGTCACCTTATTTATCTTCACCCACTTCAGAAGCCAGCGTGCAGAGGCGATTCAGTTCGCATTGTGCGCTATATAAGTATTTCATTCATTCATTCATTCAGAGTGTAATTTATGTCAATGGAGCCAGCTCTAGAAGATGAATACTGTAATATGAACTGTAAATTACACTTTATTTGAACATCTTTCAGTTGTCTTTTAGACTGGATTTACACTGTTCTCTGTGCATGATAACACATAAGTGTAGGTGTAAATGGGCTCATAAAGTTCCCCCTTGTCTTTCACACTAAACTGCAGTGCAGAGATTTGAACAAACCACATCATTTATAAAATAATAAGATTTCTAATTAACATGTACAGTGGGTAAAATAAGAATTGAACACGTCACCATTTTTCTAGGTAAATATATTTCTAAAGATGCTATTGACATGAAAATGTCACCACATGTCGGTAACAGCCCATGCAACCCATACACACAAAGAAACCAAAAACAAATACGTTCAGAAATGAAGTTATGTGTAATAAAATTGAATTACACAGGGAAAAAGTATTGAACACACAAAGAAAGGGAGGCGAAAAAAGGCCTGGAAAGCCAAGACACCAGCTGAAATCTACCAGTAATTAGAAAGCAATCCTGCCCCTTGTCAGTGAAAATGAATATCAGCTGGTTCAGTCTCAACTGATGGCTTATAAAAAGGTGTCTCATTACCAAGGTGTCACACAAGAAACATCTCATGATGGGTAAAAGAAAAGAGCTCTCTCAAGACCTTTGCAATCTTAGTGTTGCAAAACATACTGACGGCATTGGTTACAGAAGTATTTCGAAACTTCTGAATGTTCCAGTGAGCACTGTTGGGGCCATAATCCAGAAGTGGAAAGAACATAATTTCACCATAAACAGGCCACAACCAGATGTTTCTCACAAGATTTCTGACAGAGGAGTGAAAATAATTACCAAAAAGGTTGTCCAAGAGCCAAGGACTACTTGTGGAGAGCTTCAGAAAGACCTGTAATTAGCAGGTACAATTGTTTCCAAGAAAACAATGACTAATGCACTCAACCGCCATAGCTGTATGCACGCTCACCACGCAAAACTTCGTTGCTGAAGAAAAAGCATTTTGAAGCTTGTTTAAAGTTTGCTGCACAACATTTAGACAAGCCTGTAAAATACTGGTAGGATATAGTCTGGTCAGATGAGACCAAAATGAATTGAACTCTTTGGATGCCATAATACACACCATGTTTGGAGATCAAATGACACTGCACATCACCCCAAAAAACACCCCACATACCAAGAGTGAAGTTTGGAAGTGGGAACATCATGGTGTGTGTTTTTCAGCATACAGTACTCGCAAACTTCATATCATTGATGGAAGAATGAATGGAAAAATGTACAAAGACATTCTTGATAAAAATCTCTTGCCATTTAACAGGATGATAATGATGAAATGAAGGTGGACATTTCAGCAAGACAACGATCCCAAACACAAAGCCAAGGAAACTCTCAACTGGTTTAAGAAAGAAAATAAAGCTGCTAGAATGGCCCAGCAAATCATCTGACTTGAATCCAATAGAAAATCTATGGAAATAACTAAAGATCAGAGTTCATAGAAGAGGCCCACGGAACCTTCAAGATTTGAAGACTTTTGTATGGAAGAATGGGCCAAAATCACACCTGAGCAATGCATACGACTAGTTTCTCCATAGGAGGCATCTTGAAGTTGCCATTACCAACAGAGGATTTTGTACGAAGTATTAAATACATTTCAGTTAGTGTGTTGAATACTTTTTCCCTGTGTTATTCCATTTTATTACACATTCTATTTCTGAACTTATATGTTTTGGTTGTTACCAACATGTGGTGAAAATTTTATATCAATAGCATCTTTAGAAATATATTTACCTAGAAAAATAATGACATACTCAATATCTATTTCATCCGCTGTTCATGCAACAAAATGCAAGAGTTTCACTGCATCCTAATGGATAAGTTGCCGTTCCTTCAGAGTCCTGTGCCATGAACAGTGGTGTCAATAAAGCTCGTCCAGTCAAAGGACCGGAACCCACCAACCCGGAAGGAAGACCAAGTGAAGATGAAAGCCCTGTCAGCAGCGACAGTGCCACTAGAGAGCTTTGTTTTAAGGTAAGTTTCACATAATGTCCTGTATCATCCTGGCTGTATGTGCACATCTGGGAAGAAAGAGGATGAACCACAACACTCCAAGAAAAACAGCCCAGATGTGAAGGAAAGTGAAAGTAGCTTCAGCCCAACTCCTTCCAGGTCACCCCCCCCCCCCCGGCCAATGGGTTTCACCCCACCTACATGACTTAGCCCTTAGTAAGTTTAGACCTAAGCCCTGTAGAAGTGGCGAAACATGTCAGGGATATAGCCTGGGAGGAGTCGAGCTGAAGCCACTTTCACTTTCCTTCATACCAGACCTGATTTTCTTGGAATGCTGTGTTTTATCCTCTTTCTTCCCACATAAGCATTGCATGTTAGTTGTGGTCATGTGCACACTACAAACTATTTAGTTCATACTGTAGTCCCTTTTCTATCTCACAAGTGTGAAAGAGAATATGGCCAGGTTTATACATACAGTAAGACGGATGGGGTACAAGATCCCTTTAGGGTAATATGAGCACAAAATCGTATGGTGTAGGTAACCATCTGAAGTATGGCTCCCAGTTGTTGGGATGTGTATCTGCAAGATTTCTCAGAGTCGGTGGTTTTGTGGCTGGAGGCCTGAGTAAGTGATATGCAGGTACTGTTTTGATGCCTAATTGGACCTCAGGGCTCCATTCTTTGATGCACTGTAGGATTATGTTATCTTATTTATCAGTTATTTATTATTTGTTATTTATGTTTATTAATAAAAAGCTGTTATGGCCATTAACTCCAACTTGTGTGGTTATTATAACAGAGAAGGTGTGGTTATGGTGACAGCAGTTCAGGACAAGCCATATTTAAGACCATAGTCAAGAAATATGTAGATTTAGAGGAGGTTGAATGCAATAGAAAGTTTTTTTTTTTTTTATGTGTTAAGGATATGTAGCACCGGCTCCTGAAGAGCACGCGCTATATGTTTTTGAAATTTAACGTTACACCTAAACTGCAGTTTGGTTTGGGTAAAATTATTTCAAATTTTAACCTCAGCATCAGTCTGACTGGACTATAGGGTGTTCGACCTGGCCATAGGAGGCTGTCACTTCTGGCAGGCATGGAAACACAGTCTGTTTGGGTGTTTTAAGGTTACTTTCTCTCTGAGTCAGCCCAGTGGGAGTGTCACTCTTGCTGTGTTTTCTGGAAGAGGGTACTTAAGATGCGGATGTCACGTGTTTTGGGGTTCCGGTCCAGAAGTATGTTCTGACTCCATGGTCCTGGTCCTCCTGACCAGCCCCCGGGACACCTATGGCCTGGAGTGAGGATCCACCTCTCTGGCTAGCCCGAGACAATGAAACTAAAGCAAGGATTTGGAGGTGGTCCGGTGCCGTCTCAAGTTGTGGAGAGGCCCAGCATCTTCATAGTTATCCAGGGGAGGACTCTTCAGAAGAAGGCCACGCAAGGGCTGACTTCTTAGCAAGAGCCTGGTAAAGCTGAAGGACCTAAGCGAATCCAATCTCGTGCGGTATCGCCGGACTGACTGCAAGATACTGGTACCCCATGAGTGTTCTACAAGTTTTCTAGTTTCTTGTTCATGTTCTACAACAAGGTTTGTGGCAGAGACTTATTCCTATATGTTCTACAACAAAGTCTGTGGCAGAGACTTGTTCCTGACTCAAGCACCCCGTTAGTTGCTAGGCCTGGTGAGAGAAGGACTATCCAACTAGGGTGAGGATCCAGCTGTGAATGGCTATTCTCTGGATTTTATTCAAAGCAAGAAAGTTATTTTATTACTGACTTTGACACTAAGGGTACCTGGACTTTCCACCCAAAGCCTCTGATCCTATACTGAGAGACTATTGTTTAACTACTTTTTTGCAAATAAAAATCCCTTTAAGCGGATCAGTCGTCAGTCTCTATAGTTTCTGGGCATCTACCACGGGAAACCCCTAGACACAAATCGAGGTGAAAAAGGTAACGTTAAGCCCAGTAAAACCAGCCACTCCTTCGGGAGTCAGTACTACATTTTCATCCAGAGACACAAGTTTACCCATGTTGTTGGGTCTCCTCCAACACTGTATGGGATACATGCTCATTTGACTAGGGATGAAAGTTAGAAGACATTTTTATTCCTTGTTGGCTTCCTATCTCCATGCAGCTGGTCCCACAAAGCCTCTTACTTCGCCACCAGGCTGGTCTCAGTTCTCTGACTTGTGTAGGAACAGCAGTCCTGCATCGTATAAGAGGATGGCAAAAGCCGACCCACATTCTGCAGTGTGGGACAGTGGAAGGCGGTGCCAGGTCCAGTGAGAAGGTAAGTGTTTGCATTAATGCATTTCCACCCCAGCATTTACAGGCTCTTGCACATGGCTGTATATTAGGGTGAATGGCCATACAAAGTAAAATATGTCTGTTGTTGTGGTGTCTGGGAGCCCACTGACATTACCAAATATGCTGTATGCTGCTATATGCGTTTGAAATTGCATTTGTGCTTTATGAAAATATGCACATTTGCATAAATATGTAAACACTCAGCAGTCTCTCACACCCATTCTGACTTAGCTAGCAATGGACCCCACTGTGACACCTATGCAAAGGGCCATTTACCATTTCAAGTTAGAGTAAGAAGCAGTCCACACTAGAAGGTGTCTTTTTAATAGTTTTCCTAATCAATTCTTCCCATGGTGCTCCTGTACTAGAGTACTAGTCAGTGCTCCACCTATGCGGACATCTAGTGACCAGTCTGGGGAACAACCACAGTCCACATCCATGCCCTCCCCTAAACTTCACCCATGCAAAAATATAGTACATCCCTGCTCCATCTGCTCAAATCCATGGACAAAAAGTAAGGTTAAAGGGGCCTAACCCCAGGGAGTTGCTAAAAGGTCTAACCCCAGGGCACTACCATTCTTAACCATAGGATTCCATCATGGGAAAATACCCAAAACGGCCCCCTCCCAGGTAGCAAGAGCAGTCAAGAACAGTCAAGAAGCAGTCAAGAACAGTTTTCAAAAAATAGAATGCATAAAAAAATGAACACTTCGACATTGGGTTTGCAGATAACAAATCTTTCAAAAAGCAACAATAAATTTAACAGAGTATACACAGGTCTAAGTTACAACTTCATTCACATTCCTCTGTGTAAAGAACAAAATACTGGAATAAGCGTAACTTTTGGTCCAGGGTTTAATAATGCACCCCTCCAAGGCCCAAAACTAGCATAACAACAAAGCGCTACGTTTCTAAAAATGTAGTCACTTGTACAGGGCCGCTGATAGAAATATTGGGGCCCCGTACAGCCTAACTAGTGGGGCCCCCTTCAGCTCAACCACTGGTCCCGCCCCTGGTCCCTCCTTCAGCCCCACCCATGGCCCCTCCCCTGGCCCCTCCCCAGACCCCGCCTTAAAACACAGTGCAGGGTTGTCTACAAGTGATATTTATTTTTCTCACAGCAACCCAGGAAGGCCACTTGCCCTCTGGAAGATTTACCCCCCTTCATGACCAGGCAATTTTTTGCGACACAGCACTGCGTTATTTTAACTGACAATTGCTTGGTCATGCGACTCTGTACTTAAATAAAATGTATGTCATTTTTTTCAATTTAAAAAAATCTAATTTCTTCAATTGTTTAGGCCAATATGTATTCTGCAGCATATTTTTTGTAAAAAAATAATCCCAAAAAGTGTTTATTGATTGGTTTGCGCAAAAGTTATAGCATCTACAATCTATTTGATGTATTTATGTATTTTTTTATTTATTTTTACTAGTAATGGTAGCAATCAGCGACTTGACAGCGGGACATGCCAATGCCATAATGTACTGCAGAGACAATGCTACCCATGCCATGCCACCAATACGATATTGTGCTTCAGACAGTGCCACGATGCAGCCAATGCCATATTGTGCTGCAGACACTGCCACCCATGCCGCCAATGGCATAATGCCATTGGCAGCATGGGTGGCACTGTCTCTGCAGGCAGCACATGCATTATGGCATTAGCATCATGGGTGGCACTGTCTGCTGCACATTACGGCATTGGCGGCATGGGTAGCACTCTCTGCAGACAGGACAGGCCATAACGCATGTGATACCTGCAGACAGTGTCACCCATGCTGCCAATGCCATAATGTATAGATGCTGCTGCAGTAGTAGTAGTTCTTGAAGCCCCTACCCCCCCCCCCCCAACCAAGCACATACCTGTGTAATTGTTAGCTGGGCCCCAGGAGTCACTTCCTCCGTGATCCTGCTGCTGCTTGGACTTGAGGGTCCACAAACTAGTTAGATGGGATGCCTCTGTTAATGACCTCTTCCGACTGCCGCCGCTGCTCGCCTGTTGCCTCCCTGCCAGTGCTACTTCTGCTAATTCTCATGCGGTGTTGTGTTCTGTATGGCGGTATGGTGTTGTGTTCTGTATGGCGGTATGGTGATTGTCGGAGGTTGACTCTGATCGCAGTTTTTCTTTTTTTTTTACATTAAATTGCTTATCTGTTAAGGTTGTCCAGGCCCCCCTGCTGGTCAGGCCTGGTACAACAGGGCCAGTTGTACTGGCCTATCAGCGGCCCTGCACTTATAATAGGGGAGGGGGCATCAGGGTAATACCATGCTTGCCTTTTGCATGGGGTCCTCCTTCAATTCACAGGTTCAGAGTATGCTACAGCTGACCTCTTTGTAAAAATGCTAGTTGCCTGGCTGGAATACTTTGAGTCACTAATTTTCAACAAGCATGCAACAAATAAAGTCACATGAAGTAAAAAGCTGTGATTTACATACTATATCCCGGCTGGTAAGTCAGAAATAATTGAAGTCAGTTGATCAAGCATAGCAGCCAGAAGGAAGCATAAAGAATGACTGTACACTGATGAAACTGAAGCAATCTTGACCAAAAGCTAAGGGTCATATGGAACCTACACAATTTGCCCTTCACCCATGCCTTCAAATATTGACTCTATATGAAATGTGTAGTGTAAATAGTGAAACGTGATAAAGAAGAACCTTAGATTTACTGCTGCAGTTCTGTGTATTCAAAATGTTTGATTCCTGGGTATCCTGGTTGGGAATTTGCTGCATGAGGATTTGGAGGCTTCCTTAAGGGCTTGAGTATGGACTGACCTGAAGCAGTGCTTCCCTTTTAGCATTTTCAGGAAGAGAGGTCAGAAATTACAGCCTATGTATGACACGGGTTAAAGGTCAAGCTCAGGGATTAGGCTTTAAAAAGAATTATCACTATTGTAGGGATCTACTGCCCTTTACTGCTAGCTGCTAATATCGGTGTTATGCTTTGAAAATCCAAATGGAGAAAGCAGAGAGAGCAGAGAACTGGGACGCATTGCCTTATACGCACAGGGGCTGCTACTGCTGTTATATTTTAAACAGATCAGAAGCAAACGACTATTATGCAAGTATTCCTATGTTCTAATAGTTTAACTGCAGCTACCCATAGCTTCTTGGGTGTATATCTATATGTTTGTGACAGATTTATTTCTGACCTGTTGTTATTATCTCACATGCACAGTGTAAGATAGCCTGTGCTAGTGTATGTTTTTTAGGGGTCAGCTTTCTGTGTATAAGTTTGTGAACCTGTTTATTGTATATGTAGCAGAATCTCTGACCTCTTCCGATCTAATATGAACCTTTAAGACCAAAGATAGCTGACATCCTTTAATATGCAATGGGTTGTGAGGCATAGTGAGTGCAAAGGTGGTAAAAGTCATTGGGTGTCAGACACTTTTTGGCTGTAAAAGAGGTTTTATTTCTTTAACCATCCTTTTTTATATTTTGCAAGGGAAAGAGGGTTAGGGCAAGGGCAACCTTTTATACTTGCAATTTCAAATGGCAGACTCTGAGTCTTCAACAGCAGGAGAGCCGTACAGGGAAAGGCCCCAGCAAGGCACCACTTCTGCATGTGCAGGATTGCTGTCTCCTATGGCATAGTACTTAAACAATTCCTAACTCAAAGTAACAGTTTTCTTTGCTGTACTATAACTTCTCCGTGTAGTTCTTCAGCCCCTTTAACTCCTGGTCTCTCACTGAACCCTCTGATTTACTGACCCCGTGAGCTCCCCAAAGCTTTTGCGGTGGTATCTCTCTCAAGCTTCAACCACACTTCCCTGCTGGGTCCCTAGCTTGGCACTTCGCCTTCAAGCCACACCCCTGCTGACCGGCTCAGTCTCTAGCTTGGCACACAAGGCTGCTCTGCATGCAAGCGTCACCTCCGATAGTTGGATCCCTGGCTTGATCCCCGCTTGAAGTTTCCCCGATTCTCCACCGTGCCCGTTCAGTGATAATACTGCTCCGGTACTTGCTTCAGTTACTCACTGTGGTCCCTGGTAAAGGCGATCTGTCCCTTGGTGACAACAGCTTCCCTCTGACCATGACAGGTTCTCCGGCCAGCAGAACCGTCACTTTTGGTTGGACTGCAAGCCACAGTCCGAACCCTGTGCTGCCCTCTTACTTCTGGATAGGCTCTCACACAGCTTGGCAGCCTGATGCCCCTGGGATATTCCCAATCTCCGGCCTAGCAGCCTGGGGCAGATGACGCACATTGACCCAGAAAGCGGTCTGGGTGGCATACAAATACCTGGATCACCTGACCTCACCTGAATATATAGGCTCTCCCAGCAGGCCAAGGGATTCAACAAAGTCCCTGCTCATTGGCTGAGATACCCCCTATATCCATAACCATGGCCTTGAGTTGCTCTTCTCAATCATATGCCATGTACACATGATCGGAATTATGGTCAGAAAAAGATCTGATGGTGTTCCCAACGAAATTCTGACGGAATTCCGCTCAAGCTGTCTTGCCTACACACGGTCACACCAAATTCCGAACCATCAAGAACGCGGTGACGTACAACATGTACGACGGGACTAGAAAAAGGACGTTCAATAGCCAGTAGCCAATAGCTTCTGTCTTGTGGTTGAATCTGAGCATGCGTGAGTTTTTGCGTGTCGGAATTGCATACACAAGATCGGAATTTCTGATAGAAACTTTTTCCGTTGGGATGCTCTCAAATTTTTGCTGGCGGGAATTCGGCCAGCTAAATTCCAATGGAGCATTTTCCGATGAAAAGCTCTCATCGGTCTTTTGCTGGCCGAAATTCCGATCATGTGTACACGGCATAATACATCCAAGTGCTCGGCCACCTGGTGGTAGAAGAGGAAACTACAACCCGGCCAAACTTAGGGAGAAGTCAGTGGATCCCTAATAATTAACTACAGTAACTACTCTTGACAAGGAATTTCATGAGGAGCGCCCTGACTAAACCCCAGGGCGCTACATTTACATATGCAGCAGGATGCTACATCCTCCTCCTGCCCAAGAAACTACGTCTCGGAGTTTGCATAAAAAAAATAGTTTGAGCTCCCATGCCTGAGAGCGGATGTCCTGTCAAAAACTGGGATGGGTAGGGAAACAGGGAAGGGTTAACAGTATAACAAGATAACAAGTATATGTAGCGCACCACATGAATATACATTTTCATCAACATAAAATAGTTAGTCATTTATGACATTTAAATATCAAAAAAGTTACTTACATTTCAAGGCAGTAAGGCAAAAGCATTGCTCCCTGACTATGTAATATATACAGTTGTAACAATGTACAAAGGGTTAATGTTGTTATCCGGCTAGATCCCTATCTCTCCTTAGCCAAGAGGTAAAAGTCATTGGGTGCCCAACACTTCTTGGATGTAAAAGAGATTTTATTTCTTTGACAGTCCTTTTTATATTTGGCAAGGGAAAGAGGGTTAGGGCCGGGACACCCTTATATACATGCAATTTCAAATGGCAAACTCAGAGACTTCATCAGGAGGGCAGCCATACAGGAAAGGCCCTAGCAAGGTGCCACTTCTGCACATGCAGGATCGCTGTCTCCTATGGCAACAGTTCTTTTCTGCTATGTACACACGATAGGATTTTCCGACAACAAAACCGCAGATTATTTTTCAAAGGATGTTTGCTCAAATTTGTCTTGCATTCACGCGGTCACACAAATGTTGTCGGAAATTCCAAACGTCAAGAACGCAGTGACATACAACAAAAAACGAGCCGAGAAAAATTAAGTTCAATAGCCAGTTGGGCTCTTCTGCTTGATTCCGAGCATGCGTGAACTTTTGTGCGTCGGAATTGTGTACATAAGCTCAGAATTTCCGACAACAAGTCTTGTTGTCGGAAAACTTGAGAACATGCCCTCAAACATTTGTTGGTGGAAATTCCGACAACAAATGTTCTATGGAGCATACACACGGTTGGACTTTCCGACAACAAGCTCACATCCAACATTTGTTGTCAGAAAATCCTATCATGTGTACAGCCCTAAACAGTCCATAACTCAAAGTAACAGTTGTTTTAGCTGTACTACAACTTTTCCTGGTACTTCTGTATCCCCTTGGGCTCCTGGTCTCTCACTAGGCCCTCTGATTCACTGACTGTGAATCCCGTGAGCTCCCAAGGCTTTTGCGGTGGTATCTTCCTGAAGTGTCACCCATACTTCCCTGCTGGGTCCCTGGCTTGGCACTTCGGATACATTCAAGCTTCACCCCTGCTGACCAGCTCAGGCCCTAGCTTGGCACACAAGGCTGCTCTGCAAGCGCGACCTCTGCTGGTTGGGTCCCTGACTTGATCTCCACCTGAAGTTTCCCAATTCTCCACCGTGCACATTCATTGAGAATACTGCTCTGGTACTTGCTTCAGTTACTCACTGAAGTCCCTGGCAAAGGTGATTGGTCCCTTAGTGGCGACAGCTTCCCTTCCACCTCATACCATGACAGGTTCTCCAGCCAGCAGAACCGTCAATTTTGGTTGGACTGCAAGCCGCAGTCCCAACCCTGCGCTGCCCTCTTACTTCTGGATAGGCCCTCACACAGCCTGCCAGCCTTATGCCCCTGGGATAGGCCTAATCTCCGGCCTAGTAGACGGCGGTCTGGGTGGCACAAAAAACCTGGATCACCGGACCTCACCCAAATATTCAGGCTCTCCCAGCAGGCCAAGGGATTCAACAAAGTCCCTGCTCATTGGCTGAGATACCCATATACCCATAACCTGACCTTGAGCTGTTCTTCTCAATCTAATATCTCCAAGTGCCCGTCCACCTGGTGGTAGAAGAGGAAAGTACAACCAGGCCAAATGTAGGGAGAAGTCAATGGATCCCTAGTAATTAACTACAGTAGCTACTCCTGGCAAGGAATTTGGTGAGGAGCTCCTTGACTAAACCCCATGGCGCTACATTTACATATGCAGCACCTGTTTTTTTTTTTATTATTAAACTTGTCCCTTCTGGTGTGGAGTTCTATAGCTAGTTTTAGCTCTGCCCACAAAAACCAGCATAAACTACAAGTAGGTTGGGCATCTGATGGCCACTTCCGGTAGTTAGAGGTCCTGTCAGATTAGCAGCTATTAGGGATGGACTAAAGCACAGAGTAGATAAGCTAGCTCTGACTTCCAATACCACAACACAGTTTCTGCCTGTGAAAAGTTCCATTTCAGGCTGGTTGGATCTTCCCATTATCGCTGATTTTGTCTTCAGGTCTCTGACAAGAAGACAGATGCTGTATCATCCTTACAGGCCACTGCAGCTGGGACTGTGCTTCAACATTCATCTGGCATTATCTCTATTAATAAATATATTTGTATTCCGGTATGTGCGCAATTCCAGCAGGACTCATAGCAGGACTCATAGTTACATAGTTAGTCAGGTTGAAAAAAGACACAAGTCCATCCAGTTCAACCGCAACAAAAATATCATACAATCCCATATACCCAGAGCCTGATACAATTTGCTACAGCAAGGGAAAAAATTCCTTCCTGATCCCCCGAGAGGAAATCTGATTTTTGATCAACTTTACCTATAAATGTAAGTACCCAGTTTTATTATGTAAAAATAGGAAATAATCCAGGCCTTTCTTAAAGCAATCTACTAAGCTGGCCAGAACCACCTCTGCAGGGAATCTATTCCACATTGTCACAGCTCTTAGCCCTTGTACACATGGTCGGACATTCCGACAACAAAATCCGTCGGATTTTGTCCGAAACTTGTGTTGCTTACACACGGTCGGACAAAGTTGTCGGAAAATCCGATCGTACTTAACGGGACGACGTTATTTAGTTACGCCGGGACTACGTTCAGGCTAGTAGCCAATAGCTTTGGTCTAGGAATTTGATCTGAGCATGCGTGGTACTTTGTCCGATTGGAATTCTCTACACATAATCGGACAAAGTCCGATCGGATCATGTTGTCGGAAAATGTTTTATAGCCCAGCTCTAAAACTTTGCCTGTCGGATATTCCAATGGAAACAGTACGATGGTGCCCACACACAGTCGGATTATCCGACAACATGGTCCGATCGGACATTTTCCATCGGAATGTCCAACCGTGTGTACAAGGGCTTACTGTGAAGAAACCTTTCCATATTTGGAGATGAAATCTCTTTTCCCCTAGACGTAAAGAGTGCCCCTTTGTCCTCTGTGTTGACTGTAAAGTGAATAACTCAACACCAAGTTCACTATATGGACCCTTTATATATTTGTACATGTTGATCATATCCCCCCTTAATCTCCTCTTAACAAGAGTGAATAAATACAGTTCCTCTAATCTTTCCTCATAGCTGAGTTCCTCCATGCCTCTTATCAGTTTGGTTGCCCTTCTCTGCACTTTACAGTTCTCTGCACTCTACAGTTCTCCAATATCCTTTTTGAGAACTGGTGTCCAAAACTGAACTGCATATTCCAGATGAGGTCTTACTAATGATTTGAACAGGGACAAAATGATATCTTTGTCTCTGGAATCCATACCTCTCTTAATACAAGAAAAAACTTTGCTTGCTTTGGAAACTGCAGCTTGGCATTGCATGCCATTATTGAACTTATGATCTACCAAAACCCCCAGATCCTTCTCCACTATGAATCTCCCCAATTGTACTCCCCCTAGTATGTATGATCCATGCATATTCTTAGGCCCCAAGTGCATAACTTTACATTTATCAACATTAAACCTCATCTGCCACATAGTCGCCCAATTAGACAGAGCATTGAGGTTGGCTTGTAAATTGAAGACATCATGTAAGGACGTTATTCCACTGCATAGCTTGGTGTCATCTGCAAAGATGGAAATGTTACTTTTGATCCCAGACCCAATATAATTGATAAAGCTATTAAAAAGTAGGGTCCTACCACTGAACCTTGGGGTACACCTCTGATAACCTTAGACCATTCAGAGTAAGAATCATTAACCACTACTCTCTGAATTCTGTCTTTTAGCCAGTTTTCTATCCATTTACAAACTGATATTTCCAAGCCTGTAGGACTTTACCTTACACATGAGCCGTGTGTGCGGAAATGTATTGAATGCTTTTGCAAAATCCAAGTATACCACATCCACCGCTACCCCTCTGTCCAAGGTTTTACTTACCTCCTCACAAAAAGAAATCAGGTTTGTCTGACAACTTCTGTCTTTCATGAATCCACGCTGTCTGTTGCTTAAAATATTTTTTTCCTGCAAGAACTCATCTATGTGGTCTTTTATTAATCTCTCCAGTATCTTCCCAACTATAGAAGTTAAACTAACAGGTCTATAGTTACTTAGTAAAGACTTTGTTCCCTTTTTAAATATAGGCATCACATTGGCCCTGCGCCAATCCAATGGTACTATTCCTGTCATTAATGAGTCCCTAAAAATTTGATTCAATGGCTTTGAAATTACAGAGCTCAATTCTTTTAGGATCCGTGGGTGGATGCCATCAGGTCTAGGTGCTTTATCCACCTTTATTCTGTCTAAATATTTCTGGACCATATCAGTTTTGAGCCATTGTGGATTTTGGGCTGTGTCACTACCACCCCCATTATGGACATGAGCTCCCCCATGCTCTTTTGTATACACAGAGCTGAAAAATGTATTTAATAAATTAGCCTTCTCTTTGTCCCCAGTCACCCACTCTAGATTATTTTGTAAAGGGCCTACATGATCAGACTTGACCTTTTTACTATTAATATATTTGAACAATTTTTTGGGGTTGGTCCTACTATCTTTTGCAATCTGTCTTTCGTTTTGAATTTTTGCATCATTGATTTCCTTTTTACATATTCTGTTATATTCTTTGTAACATTTAAATGACACTAGTGTTCCTTCATTTTTATATTTTTTAAAAGCTCTTTTCTTATAGTTTATAGCTTTTTTAACTTTGACCGTGAGCCACATAGGTTTTATTTTTAGCATTTTAAACTTATTGCTCATGGGAATATACTTAGCAGTGAGTTCACAAACAGTCTTTTTTTTTTTTTTCCATAAAAGTTTTATTTTAGAAAAAAGTAACGGTACATGGTTTACAAGCAAAACAGATTGAGTTCAAATAACAGAAACAAATACAGTTATACTACATTCTTACTCTCAAAACCTTGACACTTAGACAAGTTGTCTACCGACGTTGAGAAAGTCCACCCTGTTCTGAGATCTATCACTGGGAGCGGACAGGTGGCTGTTTAAGGTTAGGCTCCTACAGTATAGAGCCTTTTACCTCTAAGAGTTAGTCTTACATGTGTATGTCAGCCCGTCTGTCTTGAGGCGGGTATTATAGTGTATGTCCTGTGGGGCGGTCTCTTCTGTACATCTAGTGTATGGAGTAAGGGGTGTGAACGTTCAGCTGAATTAAGGTGATCATATGGACAGGTATTTGGGTTGTTCTGCATCTGAGTAGGCGGTATTAAGGTTAGGAAAAGAAAGAAGAAGAAAAAAAAGGGGGGGGTGGGCATTGGTGGTGGGGAGGGGGGGTTAGATGGGGGAAGAGGTGCGATGCAAGGAGGCATGGGTCTGAGGGTGTTGACTCTCCAGGCTCCACCGCATTTTAGGAGGTAGGCATGGCTGGCTCCCCCTGAGGCTGGCCTCGGGACGGGTTTGGAATGCTTCTATGTTTCTTTGGTACAGCGCTATATCGTACGGAAGTTTACAGAGATTTCTCTTTCAGCTGTTTGTGGGATCAGGGCAATCTGTCCTCATGATGGATTTGTACCTCTCCGTGGAGCGAAAGTGGATCTATCTAGCCCAAGTCTGGGCAAATTTATGGGGAGAGTCTCGTGCGACGTGGATTAATTCTTCTATCTCGGCTATCCACCCCACTGTACTCAGACACTCAGATATGGAGGGTGCGTTTGAAGTGCCCCAGTGTACTGGAATGCAGAATTTGGCTGTGTAGAGCATATGTAATCCCAGGGATTTTCTGTATGAATAAACTGGAGTGGGAGAGTTATGGAGAATAAGCCGAGCTGGGGTGTACTCTATTGGACATGTGGTCACTTGAGAGGTGATCTCATGAACCTCTGCCCAGAAGGTCTGTATTAATGGGCAGGACCACCAAATGTGTAGGAATGTCCCTGTGTCACTTGAGCACCTCCAGCATTTTTCTGAGGTGTCTCAGTCTTTTTGAAGAATTCCCATTTCTGTTCTCTGCCCAATGATGCCAATATTCTCTCCCAGTCTAAGTCCTGAAGAGCAGCCCTCATCCTTGGAAAATTTGCTCTCTTGAAATTAAGTGTTGTTATCTTTCCCGTATGTGATTTTTGCTTACAGCTAACATCAAATTAAATCATGTTATGGTCACTGGTACCCAGGTGTTCCTTTATCTGAACATTAGTAATACGCTCTGCATGGTTTGAGATTACCAGATCCAACAGAGCATCATTCTTAGTTGGGGCCTCTATAAACTGAACCATAAAATTGTCCTGTAATAGGTTTATACATTTTTGCCCTTTAACTGTCCCTGCAGTGCCATTACTCCAGTCAATTTCAGGGTAGTTAAAATCCCCCATTATTATCACCATCCCAGCCCTTGCAGCCCTTTCCCTCTGTGCAAAGAGCTGAGTCTCCACCTCCTCATTAACACTGGGTGATCTATAACAAACTCCAATGATTAACTTTGAACTACGCACATTTGTATGCAGTTCCACCCATAATGCTTCAGGCTCATCACACGATTCATCCACCAGGTCCTCTTTCACACTCGCTTTGAGATCACTTCTCATATACCGATAGACCCCTCCACCTTTCCTTTTTACTCTGTCTTTCCAAAAGCGTGCATAGCCAGGAATATTAATAGCCCAGTCATGTGAAGAATGGAGCCAAGTTTCAGCAATACCAATTACATCATAGCTCTCCTGATGCACCAGAGCTTCTTGCTTGGCAGACTTCTGGCATTGGTGAACAAACCCTTTAAAGCATTAATAAATTTTGACCGGTCACATACTATCTTCTTGGGTGTTCCAAGATTGCAACTAGGACTTGCTACTATACTTACCCTGTTTCCCCCGAAAATAAGACCTAGCATTATTGTCGATGATGGCTGCAATATAAGCCATAACCCCCAAATAAGCCCTACCCTGTTTCCCCGAAAATAAGCCCTACCCTGAAAATAAGACCTACAAGGACTTTAACTAGGGCTTATTTGGGGGGTAGGGCTTGTATTGCAGCCATCACCGACAATCACGCTAGGTCTTATTTTTGGGGAAACAGGGTACATTGGGTTTATGTGTTTTGGTTACCCTACCACTAATGCCCCTAATATTACTCTCTGCACTATGTTCCACGCTGACTCTCTCTATCTCTGGACCCTCCCCCCTGTCGCCTAGTTTAAAAACCCCTCTAACTTTTTAGCCATCTTCATTCCCAGCTGATCTGTATCTGAACTTTGCTGATAATACCTGTTTGTACATTGGATATATGTACTGTTATTAATCTGTTTTTATATGAAGCTTGTATTATTTATATACTGGTGTACATTTGATTACTTATGGTTAATGTTATATGCCTGTTGCAGTAGCTCAACAATTACTTTGTTTAGATTACTAATTAATTTCCCAGGAAGGGAATCCAATTTTATTTTTAAACTGGTTCTGGTTCTCTTATTTACCTACAGGTTTAGTGTAATATCCTGCTTGGGGTGGGCCATTTCTCATATCCCCCTACCCAAAAAAGAGGGCTACACTATAATTTCTAAAATCTGTGAGGAATTACCCAGGGATCAAGTGCAAGAACCAATTGGTCCTGTTCTGATTCTTGCCTTAGTTGCTGGGTTAGCATGGTCAACAGCTTCCTGACCATGCTGCTAGCGAGGAGACAAAGGAGAGAGGCATAAGATCTGCAGCCATGTGCCTCCTCTGTGTTCAAATGGCCTCTGGACTGCCTTGTAATTGAGAAAAGACTACTGAGCCCAGACCGACCACCTGTCCAGCTGTTATTGTGGGGAAAAGAATTAAAGTATAGTTACATATTAAGTCAGGTTGAAAAATTACACAAATTCATCTATTCAACCACTAGAAAAAATAAATAAATAGAAAATCTCCATATACATAAACCTATACCCACAATTGATCAAGGGGAAGGTGTTAAAAAAAAAACCCTTTATAGAATGGTCCAATTTGCTTCAGGAAATGCCTTCCCAATTTCCCAGGAGGCAATCGAATACTTCCCGAATCAACAATCTCTAAGTAGCAGTTGCCAGCTTGTGTTGTGAATTACGGTGAAAACCACAAAGCCACAACACAGGCTGAAAGCCATTACTCTGGCCCCTCTCTCCACAATAATAGGCGGGCAGGTCTGAGCTCAGTTCTCTGAGACTAGGCCAAGAATAAGACTGTGCATGTGGATGAGCTGTGGATTACTGCTCATATTACAGGTCGGCTAGCGAGTGCTATGTTAGGAGACCAGTGATTCAAACAGCAATATTAATGAGTTGTATAAGGTAGGGCATGTAGGGATGTATAAGGTAGGGCATACCTATAGATGGCTCTTCTGGACGGACTTCTATGCACAGGCTAATCTATGTTCCCTTTGGTGATCGCAGGAATTGGGAACTGGATAATGCACTTGAGCATACTTGTGCACGCCATCGCTCACATGCACCTGTGACAAATGTTGGCGCCAAATGGGGTATTTCAACTGGGCCAGTGCTCAGGGTCATGGCTGCTTTGTCTTCAGCCTCCTGTGTATCCTGTGACCCTGTGATTCTGTATCCTGATCCCAGCTGCTGACCAGGTTTGTCTTGACTACTCTCTGAACTCAGCCTGCACTGACCTTGGCTTGTCCCCTGGCTTCCCTTTCAGTCTGCTCCATTGGCTCCTACTGCACAGATCGGTTCCAGACCCAGCTTGTTTCCTGACATTACTCCTGCCTGTGCCCTGTACCTGATTCATCTTGTCTGTGTATGACCCATCAGTGAAATGACACAGTCCCCAAAATTATCAATGGTTTAAGCAATAGCTATATAAGTAAATTCCCAAACATCCAGTCAAATAAAATGAAAAAGTCCTCCGAATGTGCTTGTATCCTTAACAGTCTATTCCTCGTGACATCACATAGAAAATATACACCTGAAAAGTGATGGCCCGCTCCAAGAAAGAGATCCTCCACCTCTATTCACACTGTCGCTTACCAGATTTTAAGATCTCTTTTTAGGGAAATCTACACAGGCATGTAATCCTTTCACAGACAGGGGTTCACTTTAAGAATCTAGAGAGTGGCTCCCACAGAAACGTAACAGATGGTACCGGAATTTTCTAGGCAATATTCCTCCCCCATGTGAAAAACAAGAATGCTTCCATAGTGTAATTCGTACACACAATTATTTATTAAAATAAAATAAAGAATTGCACTTGCAAACGTATTCTTTCTCATAAGCGCTCTGTTAAAATCAACAAGCCGGCCGGCTCAATTAGACGCTGCCCGTGTCTTCCGGGTCCAGCGCAGTACACGGTGACGTCAGCATGTCACTCCTCCCTACGCCGTTTCGTCACAACTGACGTCTTCCAGGGGCACTGGTTGCTGACGTCACCGTGTACTGCACTGGACCCAGCTACCTAGCAGGATGCCTGCTATTGGAGTCTTCTGATGACTTCACCTGCCCAGTGTGGACACCTGCCATACTGCTAGCAAGACTTGTGCCACTCTGTACTCCCACACCTCCTGTTTACACTACCAGAGCCCCAAGTCAGAGGTGTAAGAGACACCTTCCTCATCATATCAGGCTCTGCTACAAGGTGCATGATAGGATGCTATAATTTATTGGACACAATGATACAGGATCTGTAATAATGAAGAAGGGTGAGGGCTAGTGCTGTAACTCCCCCATTGGAACACCCATAAATTGGTCTTCTGTCTAGGATAGAGCTACAGTCATCATAAACAGAATACAAGGTTTGCTTTTAGAGTGCAATGTAGCCATGGATCAGAATGGGTGCAAGTGTTCCATGCTCTATACCACAAAGATTTAAAAATGTTGACCATTTTTAGGCTTGATAAGCAGTTATGTTGGAGAGTGGATGGATTCTGACACACACACACACACACAAACACACACACACTATTTAGTGTGTAGTCAGCCTATGAAGATGTCAAGCCTTTTAAAAACTTACTGTAAGTGTGGGTAATAAGAAAAGTCATGGCCATTTATTTTCCCGAGCTATAAATGAAATCTATCGGCATACACATATATATAGAAGACATATAAGAGAAAGTAAGAATGATGGCTTTAGCAATGGGCTGCCTGAAGAACGATGCCAATTACAATATATCAACCTCTCTCCCTCTCTCTCCAATGCTGCTGGAAGGAGAGAACTCTTATAGAATTATTTTGTGCCATCTCATCAGTTTGGGGGCAGAACAGGGCTCCTCGTATTTCACTTCCCCACAACGCTCTACAGACCTGCCCTAACTGCAGAAATTATAGACATTAAATTCAGATGCTGTAGAAGTGCTGCAAAAACTTAGAAACGTGACCTATGAATCTCCCAGCATATGGCTTGTTATGTAACTTTATAAATCCCAATGTCATCTCTGTTCTATTTTTCTATCTTACGTAGACAACATCTGCTTTTCATATATTAACGTACAGTACATTTCACTAATTCATTTTACACATTTTATAGGAGGGTAGAAGTAGTGTTATATTTAAGGGCCTTAAAGACACAGTTAAACATACAGTAAGAAGTAGTTATGTGCAGTAGGATAATTTCCTGAACTTTCATACGCTCTACCTCTGGCTTCTTTCCCATACTTCTCCGATGATGTAAACAAGGTGTTGGTATTGCATAAGCCAAGATGGCTCCAATGCCTATAACAGAGCAAATCCTCTACACAATATGTAAGTAACAAACTGAAGAATGTTGTCCAAATTCTGTGCTGTGCATCCTCCCTCTCTGAGGACTACGGGGTGGTGTCAGAAATCTGAGAACCCCTAGCCCATGATATCACTGGCCCAAGTATAACCATCTTCTAGATTGTAAGCTCTAGCGAGCAGGGCCCTCTGATCCCTCCTGTATTGATTTGTATTGTAAGTGTACTGTCTGCCCTCATGTTGTAAAGCGCTGCGCAAACTGTTGGCGCTATATAAATCCTGTATAATAATATTATAATAATATTCAGAAAACTAAAAGGACAAACCTACTCTTATAAAACTAAACTAGTCCGCATTCCATATCTCTCCCTTGACCTAAATGTAAGCCTGAAATCCTTGACCTCTTCCATTTTCACATTTTACAGTTAAAAAACATTAAAGCAGTTTTAAAAGCTGAAGTTTTTTTTTTACCTTCATACATTCTATACATGAAGGTAAAAAAACTTCTATATGCAGCAGCCCCCCCTTAGCCCCCCCCCCCCAATCCTTACCTAAATCCCCTCCAATCTAGCGATGTTTGACTGTATGGGGACTCTCCCTCCTTATTGGCTAAGACAGCAGGGCGAATAGCAGCACTACATACCTCCCAACATTTTGAGCTGGGAATGAAGGACACCTACTAGCAAATGTATGTAGTCATAGGACATGCCCCCTGCCACACCCCCTTAAAGGAGAATTAACCAAAAAAAAAAAGTTCATCAAATCCACAAGGGTTTTTTTACCACTACTATTCCTTTATATTGGCTTTTAAAATGTACAAATGCAGCAATTTATAAATTGGATGAAAGGTTTAGCACTGGGAAACATTTTTTGAAACATAAAATGAATTTTATATACAATTACATAGATCAGAGCAAATGAATAGGAAAGAGGGACATTGCTCCAAATCAGGGACAGTCCCTCGAAATCAGGGACATTTGGGAGTTATGACACTATGGCGTTGATTTACTAAAGGCAAATCCACTTTGCTGGAAGTGCAGTCGCTGTAGATAATAATGATCAAATCAGCAGAGCTTCCTTTCACTTTAGATCTTCCCCTCAGATCTAAAGCGACTTTACTTCCAAGTGCACTTGTAGTGCAAAGTGGATTTGCCTTTAGTAAAGCAACCCCTATGTGTCTTACCTGGGAGTGGTCATGCAGCGGTGCCCCCAGGACAAGAGGCTTGATCTGGGGGCACTGCTCGAATGGGAAGAATCCAGGAGCACCAGTGGGGGGACTCTAAAAAATGAGTAGGGAAACCATTGCACAGAGCAGGTAAGTATAAAATGCTTGTTATTAAGAAGGAAAAAAAAACAAAGCAAAGCTTTTATATCACTTTCATAACTGGCCTTTCTTGTGCATTAAGCCCTCATCGATTTGAATGGTATCATAATCTGAGAATGGAGACACCCAAAGTGCGGGCTCAATTAAAGTGTTTGTAAACCTCAGACATGAAATAAGAACAAAGCATATTCTTCTATAGTGTGTACTTAATTCTTAGTAGATTAGTTCTCAATCCAGAACACTGATTGTCATTTCTGTCTGCTGTCCCATTCCTCTGTTATCTGTATGAATCACTGACAAATTTTCCTGACACCAAGAGAAAAAGGTGCCAAGGGAGGGATCTCCAGCTGATTGACAGCCTCAGCTCTATTTATGTGTGGTGTATGAAGAGGGTGTGTCCCTTTCCTCCAATCAGCTCTCAGCCCACGTACACACGGTCGGAGATTTTGCCAACCAAATCCGTCAGATTTTGTCCGTCGGATTTAGTCCGACGGATTGTGTCCGAAACTGTTGCATACACACGGTCGGGCCAAGTTGGCGAAAAATCCGATCTTTCAGAACGTGATGACGTAATTTTGTTACGATGGGACTACATTCAGGCTAGTAGCCAATAGCTTTGATGTAGGAATTTGATCTGAGCATGCGTGTCACTTGGTCGGATCAAAATGCTCTACACAGGATCGGATTACGTCCGACCGGCCCAGTTGGTCGGGAAATATTTCCAACATGTTGGAAAATTGGGTCCGACGGAGATTCGGATGGAATCGGCCCGATGCATACCACACACAGTCGGATTATCTGACGACACGGTCCGATAAGACGCATTCCGACGGATTCTCCGACCGTGTGTACAGGGCATTAGAGCTCTCCTCACAGAGCTCAGCAGTGTGCAATATCAGCTCTCCATCCCCTGTTTTCTGACACATCAGACAAGCTTTAAAAATACTGCACTTTGAACAGCTGTGCAGATACTGTAGTTGCTGACTTTTAATATTAGTACACTTATCTGTCCAGGGTTCCAGCGATGTCGGCACCCAAGCCGATTTTTGGATCGACTGTCGAGTGTTGTGGCCGTCATTCCTGTTAAGGGAACCCGGCAGTGAAGCCTTTTGGCTCCACAGCCAGTCCCCTACTGCGCATGCACGAAGCACACTACACTTTCTAATTGGAATGGCAGCGGTGGAAGGAGGAGGGGGGCTGAACTTCTGAGTGTGGGCCCACGGCGTCTAATCTAGTGTATGGTCAGCTTTAGTTTTTAACCGATTATTAACTGCGCTATAGCCAAAAGACAGCTACAGCACAGTCGTTCAGTTCAGGGCATCAATAGACATCCTACCAGAACTCTGCCCCCTGCTTGCCTCCTGCGATGCGCATCAGGTTCGCTCTGTGACCACTGTGTCCTCACAGAGCAGGCTAAAGTGTCAATCACAATGGCCCTTTTCCATGTGATCAACTGTGCCTAAATGGTGTTTGCACCACACATGTGAGATATCGTCGTGAACATCTGAGCTAGAGCAATAATTCTACTACTAGACCTCCTCTGTAACTCTAAACTGCTAACCTGTAGACATTTTTAAAACGTCGCCTATGGATATTTCTAAGTACAGCAGTTTGATGCCATTCCACAAGAGCGCGCAATTGTAAAGCATGACATGTTAGGTATCTACTGTATTTACTCGACATATATTATGTTTTGGTTTTTATCTATTCATTAAAGTGTATTTTTTTCCCCAAAAATTGAGTTAGAAAAATCTTTGCACATATACCATGCAACATAAAAAATTGCAATGACCACCATTTTATTCTATAGGGTTTCTGCTAAATATAGATTTTTATATATATATATATATATATATATATATATATATATATGTTCAGGGGTTCTAAATAATTTTCTAGCAAAAAATACAGATTTTTTTCTTGTAAACAACAAATGTCAAAAAAAGCTTGGGTCCTTAAGTGGTTGAAATCCTCTGTACATATTAGACAACATAAGAGAGAATCAATATTGTTGAAGGCTTTTTTTGGTAGACTCTGAAATTATAGGCTAAATGGAGCTGAATGAGTACATAATAAGCTTTTGTTTTATACTTACCTTTACCAGATGTCAGGGACAGGATCCTTTTCCTCCTTGCCTCCTCTCCAGCAGTGGGCAGATAGTTTGCCTTCGGCATCATTAGATATGAGTGCAGGAGACCCAGGGGGCTGAATGAAAGGAAACTGAGAGGTTGCTGTAATCACTAATCGACTGTACTCTACATAGTTGCCAACATTGTAAAAACAATTATAGGGACACTTTTTTGTCTGTGGATGGAGTCTTATTATAATTAGGGGGGGGCAGGCATTCGTTTGTAGGTGTAACATAGCAGCGAAAGAAATGGGCGTGGTTTAAATGTAATATTGGGCGTGGCTTAAAGGGGTGTGACTCAAAGGGTGTGTGGTTAGAGTCTGAGATGAACAAGGGATGGAGGGAGAAAGAAAGAGGAAGAGAGAGAGAAAGAAAGAGATAGGGAACGAGGGAAGGAGAGAGAAAGAAGGGAAGAAAGAGGGATGGAGGGACAGCAGGCCCAGATACTACACCACAATAGAAGTATGTGTATTCCAGAAAGTTTAACAATCAGCAGATAAAGATACTCCAAACACCTGTTGTTAGCACTTCAGTTAACATGGCACCATGGTTGTTATGGTGTCAGGATGATTGAAGCACATTTTTTCTATTATTACATTGTTACAGGAAGGAAACAAACAAAAGGCGGAGCTGGCCGGGTGGCTGCCAATAGAAATATAACTGCCGCTGCCCCCGCTGCCTTTTCTTACAACAGGTCACAGACTGGCAGCAGGCCACAGGGTGGGGGGGTCGGCTGCACCTCAATTTCTATTGGCAGCCACCTGGCCGACTCTTGTTTGTTCCCCTCGGTGAGTGACCTGTTACTCCTGGTCTTCTGTAAAATGGCATTGGCGGCAAAAAAAAGGAAAAACACGTATTTCCCAGGAAAGGCTAAAAGCGTGACAAAGGTCTAAATCCCGGGAATGTCCTTGGAAATTTGGGACAGCTGGCAAGTATTCTAACTACCCAGAATCCGTTGGTATTTTAAAATCAGTACAGACTTCCTGTAATATTATTAATTTTGATTAACGGCACTTTTATTAAGCAGTAAAGCAAGCTCTCTACTTTGTCTTTTCAGCACTTTGAAACTTTTTCCTTGTTTAGTCAAACCACCATCACTGTTTACCTAGTGACAAGGGAAAGGTGCCTATTTGCAAACATATACTGCTATATGCTTTCTTATGCCACTAATCATCATCTCAATCATGAATCACCCAGTGGCGGTGTCACGTACCTAGTGGTGAGCCCGGAATGCAGAAGGAGACCTCTCTTGCATCCCCGACTCACGGCCCCTGATGGTGGTGACAGGAGGCACGAGAGTCAAAGGTAGCAAGAGTGCCTGGCAGGATCAACAGCCGGAGGATGGATCAGGCTGACTTCAGGAACTGTAGCTGGACAAGCAAGCCTCAGTGGCAGCGGACAGGAACCAGTAAACAGCAGGAGACCAACAGGAACAGGTAGATCGCTCAGGGGCAGGCACACAGAAGAGTCGGGCAAGCCGGGTCAAACCAGAGAGTCAGTACAGGAACAGATGCAGCAGGCAGAGGCAGGAACGTGGAACAAGCCGGGTCGGTAACGGATGAGCACTGATGAACCAGAGGATAAGACAGGTGGAGAGTCGTAGACAAGCCGGAGGTCAGAGGCAGGCAGAAGGCAGTGAAGGTCACAGGTCAGGCCGGGTCAATACACGAACAGATCAGATTCAGGCAATAGTCTCAGGAACGCTGTAGATCAAGCAGCAAGATCTGAAGGGAGAACTGGGTTTAAATAGCCCGCCTGGCACCGGTAACCATGCACGCGCGCGCAGCCGCACGCGACCGCAAACGCGCGAAGCCGCACGCGACCGCACCCGCACGGACACGCCCAGGCACCCGCAGGCGCGCACAGGCAGGCGACGGACCACTGTACCCAGCCAGCCTTTCCTGACAGGCGGCCAATTCATAAGGGTCACAGGGGCATCACCCCCCTAATCCATGCGCCCGGCCCCTAATCTACATTGAGGACAACGGACGCATGGATTTCAATGAGGGTTTTTTTTGAAGCACATGATTAGAGCCTGAGGTTCTAACTGGCTTAAAAAAAGGGTGGGCAATAACATAATGTGGGTAGATTTCTGTCAGTCACAGGCTGTGTCACCCCCTTCAGCTTGTGTCTTAGAATAAGAGGGAGGTGAAGTCTCCATCAATCTATGTCTAATATCCTGCCCTCATTGTGTTTAGCTGGTTAGTGAGCATGGAGGAGGTGGGCGGAAGTGGGCTATCATTTACCACTGGGTATATGCCCACATGTCACATGGACTGCTCAGATGTAATAGGGAGGAAATGCTCAGCATAGAAACTCACTGAAAACTGAGCATGTGCAGAGCTGACAACACTGTTTTGCAAAATCCATAGCTGAATTGGGGACATGAACAGAAGGGGGAGATTTATGATGTGGGTTTAGTGACACTGTAAGGAAATCTTGCCCAAGTGAGGACAAATATAGGTATAGACTGATTTCACTAGAACGGGTTTTTTTATTGGACAAAAAGAGGGGTGAATCTCTGCAATGGTGACATGCTTTATAGGGTGTTTTTTTTTTCTTTTGCTTTTAATAGCTTTGCTGCATTCAAAATCAGTGAACTGACACATGTAATAATATGTACAATTGTAAAAAATGTTGTTCATCTTTTCCCCTTTTGTAAGTGTCATGTTTATAACAATATTATTTCAATATAAAGCGCTGTGACAATGAGCCATCAATGACCAAATGAAATAATGAATATTGTATGCCCGAGATGTTTCCTTGTAAAAGTTAGAAAAAAGGAAAATTGTTGTTTAAAGTGGTTGTAAACCCTTACATGCAGTATACCCAGTGAAGTGACTGGTCACAGAGAAAAAAGCAAAACCTCCTACATAAAGTTGTGCTCATAAGTTTAC
Organism: Lithobates pipiens; assembly: GCF_037356315.1. Classification (NCBI taxonomy): domain Eukaryota; kingdom Metazoa; phylum Chordata; class Amphibia; order Anura; family Ranidae; genus Lithobates; species Lithobates pipiens. The sequence continues at coordinate 229,837,777 of NW_027507790.1, forward strand.
ATACCCTGGGCGAATTTTCCTGTGCCTTTGTAGCTCACACATCCCCAAAACATCAGCGATCCACCTCCGTGTTTCACAGTTGGAATGGGGTACCTTTCATCATAGGCCTTGTTGACGCCTCTCCAAATGAAGCGTTTATGGTTGTGGCCAGAAAGCTCAATTTTGGTCTCATCACTCCAAATGACTTTGTGCCAGAAGGTTTGAGGCTTGTCTCTGTGCTGTTTGGCGTATTGTAAGCGGGATACTTTGTGGCATTTGCGTAGTAATGGCTTTCTTCTGGCGACTCGACCATGCAGCCCATCTTTATTCAAGTGCCTCCTTATTGTGCGTCTTGAAACAGCCACACCACATGTTTTCAGAGAGTCCTGTATTTCTCCTGAAGTTATTTGTGGGGTTTTCTTTGCATCTCAATCTATTTTCCTGGCAGTTGTGGCTGGAATTTTAGTTGGTCTACCTGACCGTGGTTTGATTTCAACAGAACATATCACAGGTGAGGATAGTTACCTTTAATAGACATTTGTGTCAACTTGTGTGCATGTTATCAGGCCAAAATCACCAGGGTATGTAAACTTTTGATCAGGGTAATTTCGGTAGTTTCTGTTGTCATTATGATTTAAAAAGAGTAAACACGGTTGATTGATAATAAATGGATTCAGCAAAACACTAACCATGAGTGAAAGAAAAATGTGTTATCATTCATATTCTCGGAAAAATAGCTATGAAATCATAAATTCTCCCAGGGTGTGTAAACTTATGAGCACAACTGTAAGTTGTTCCTATTTATCTGCAGCCTTATATTCTCCACAGCTGTTCAAAGTGCAGAAATGATAATGCTTGTCTGAGCTGTCTGACAACAGGGGGCAAGGATCTGAAATTACCATCTGCACCGCTCAGTGAGAAGAGCTCTGAGAGCTGATTGGAGGGAAGGGACACCCCCCTCAACACAGCACACAGAAACAGAGTTGAGGATATCAATCACAGGCTGTGTGCTGGAGCTCCCTCCCTTGTCACCTTTTTTCCTCTTGGTGTCAGAAAAACATGTTAACAGGACAGATAGCAGAGGAACTAGACAGCAGAGAGAAATGATGCTTAGTGCTATGGATTGAGACACACTGTAGAGAGATATGTTTTGTTCACATTTTATGTCTGAGGTTTACAACTACTTGAAAGCGGAATTTCAGTATGTCTCCCTCTGTAGCTCTGTCCCCTTGGGTGTCATTAATATGGCATATGTACAGATGTGAATATTGCCTTCAGGTTGTAGCACATGGGGTAAACCCTTCATGTGCTCTTCATGTGCTCTGATTACCAAGGATGCTGGCGCATACGCAGATGTGCCACAGGGTTCTTTTGGGACCTGAACCCTTTGCCATATCTGAGCAAGTGCAGGGGGCGAGACAAACTTCTCACCTAGGTGAGAAAGGCCAAAGTGCAGCATTGCAGCACAAATAAGTACTTTAGAGAAAAAAATCATTGACACGAGAGGGAGCGGTCAGGAGAGGGAGCGGTCTGGAAAGGGAGCGGTCAGGAGAGGGAGCGGTCAGGAGAGGGAGCGGTCTGGAAAGAGAGCGGTCTGGAAAGGGAACGGTCAGGAGAGGGAACGGTCAGGAGAGGGGGCGGTCTGGAAAGGGAGCGGTCAGGAGAGGGAGCGGTCTGGAAAGGGAGCGGACTGGAAAGGGAACGGTCTGGAAAGGGAGCAGTCAGGAGAGGGAGCGGTCAGGAGAGGGAGCGGTCTGGAAAGGGAGCGGTCAGGAGAGGGAGCCGTCTGGAAAGGGAACGGTCAGGAGAGGGAGCGGTCAGGAGCGGGAGCGGTCTGGAAAGGGAGCGGTCAGGAGTGGGAGCGGTCTGGAAAGGGAACGGTCAGGAGAGGGAGCGGTCAGGAAGCGGGACAGCACAACATCTCATTAAGGCTCTGTTCACATCTAGGCGTCCCAGATCATGGGCAGAATCGCGGCGATCCCCAACACTTCCAATGGCACCCTGATCACCATAACACTGCACATGCCCCAGTTGAAGCAAGTTATTGCAAAACATGTCGGGTACATAGCCTGCAGGTGAGATTTTCCACACTTTTTTATTGATATTTGCGTTTTTGTACCCGTCTTCACTGATGGCTTGTACATGCATGTATCTTGTTATTTCAATTTTATTTTTATTTTAATAAATACTTTTTTATCGGATTAATCTGCTCTATGAGGAGGCCTTCTGTTTTTTCCCTTTTTCCTTTCATTCGGTTTGTTATTTTATTATTTTTTACGCACCTATCCTGAATACAGAGAGAACGGAAGGCGTCTTGGTACATCTGAGGTTTACATCACCTGGATGGAAGGATTGCTCTCTATCATAATTTGATGTCTGAATGACTCACCACTAAGGTGTGTGGGTCCACACCTTCGGGTATGCGTACCCATTACCTTCTTTATTTACATTCAGTGTGTTGTGGTACACGTATGAAGAAACCTTAAGTGGTACCGAGCTGGTGGTTTCCTCACTGTCTTCACCTCTTGGGCACTGGATGTGTGGCATTGCGACTTGTCCCGGATATTTTCCACTGTTAAGTGACTATTTATGATTATAGAAACTACTGTTTTCTATATGGCCCTGGCTTGGTTTCAAGCCATTTTTCATTCATCCAATATAATAACTTTTTGACTTTTATATCACGATTTACAAGAATTTTTTTGCACTTGTCTATTTATATTGGTTGCACTTGTTTATAATCTGGTTTGGTTTTGCTATGCCACTTATTTATTTTTTTACAGCAACACTTTTTATCACAAAGTGTTTTTCTCACTTTAGCACTGCATTTTTTGTTTATTATGTTTTATGCGGTTATATCATTGTTGATGCTGGCTGCTACAGTTTTGTTTTGATTTCTTGGTAGCGCAATTATAATTACATTTGGGCATGTGACTAAAGAGTCACCCTTTTTGGGCGTGTGCACAGTGGTAAATAGGATTAGGGAGACGCAGCGCTAAAAACTGAGTATATCCCCGATAAATGTCCAGGGATGATATATGAAATATAAAGTGCAGTGCTACATACATATATATTCAATGAGTGATCCTGAAAGTGAATCAATGATAATGTGAAAACCTTTAAAATACTATAGCGACATGCTATGTACAGTGCTAAATGCATATGTAATAATTAAAATAGCGCAAAGCATACAAACTGATGTGATAACACAGATAAGGTATGCAGACCAATGATGGCCACAAGAACCTCACATAAAATGACCTGTAAAGAAAACCCCTTAAATTCCGGAGGAATGAATGACAACGTAAAAGTCACTGAAGCATAAGTTCATAATGACGTGTTCAATCCCTTAAAAAATTATCCCAGGGTATTGAAACTCATAGCATGTGACAATGAGGCTGAATCGTGCAGAGTGAAATTCGCACACAACACCTAGGGATGTGCCTCCAACACCAGGGGAAAGGGGATGGGTACTCTTACCCTAAGCTATGGACACACACGCCAGCGGCGATGGGTCAAATAGGCATGGATGACAGTCAGGAACTCAATCCCCGACCCGAACTCCCACGAATAGACTTGGTCTGCATACTTTATCTGTGTTATCACATCAGTTATGTTTCACGCTATTTTAATTATTGCATATGCATTTAGCACTGTACATAGCATGTCACTATAGTATTTTAAAGGTTTTCACATTATCGTTGATTCACTTCCAGGATCACTCATTGAATATACCGTATTTATCAGTGTATAACACGTGCCGGCGTATAACACGCACCGGTGTATAACACGCACCCCAAGTTTAGGAGGGAATTTTAAGTAAAAAAACTTTTAGGAGCGAAGTTTAAGGAAAAAAAAACGTACATTTAAATGCCCATCAATGCAGCCTTGTCAGTGTCCATCTGCAGCCTTGTCCATCATTGCACCCTTGTAAGTGTCATATGCAGCTTTGTCATGCAGCCTTTTCCATCATTTTCAGCCTTGTCAGTTTTATTTGTAGCTTTGCCTTTTAAAAATGGCGCCGCCAAGATACAGAGTCGGATGTCCTGTGTATCTCGGCGATGCTCGGTAGTTCTTGGCAGCTTTTGGCCATTCTCAGCAGCTTTCGGCTGTTTTCAGCAGCTATTGCCTGCTCTCGGCCGTTCTTGGCAGCTTCCGGCCGCACTCGGCCGCCAAGAATGGCCGAAGGTGGCCGAACGCTACCGAGATTGGCCGAAGGTGGCCGAAAGCTGCCAAGGATGGCCGAAGATGGGCGAAAGCTGCCGAGGATGGCCGAAGATGGGCGAAAGCTGCCGAGGATGGCCGAAGGCGGCTGAAAGCCGCCCAGAGGCTCACAACGGCGGGGCATTGGCGTATAACACGCACCCATGATTTTCCCCTTATTTTGAGGGAAAAAAAGTGCGTGTTTAATGCCGATAAATACAGTATATGTATTTAGCACTGTACACAGCACCTTATATTTTCTATATCATCCCCGGATGATATACCCCGGATCTGGGGTATACTCGGTTTTTAGCGCCGCATCTCCCTTGTCCTTTTATACTCTTGTGCAGTTAGTCTTATTGCTGATGCTGGCAGCTGGCCGATATTAGTAGCGCAATTTCCTCCTACACTATTTTACACAGTGGTAAATGACAGCGCGCTCCCTCCCTCCCTCCTCCTCCATATTCACTAACCAGCTAAACACAATGAGGGTGGGATATTACAAGTAGATTAGTGTGGGCCTCACCTCCCTCTAATGCCGCGTACACACGACCAGACTTAGGTCCGACAGACTTTCGACGGAGTTCTGATGGAGTTCTGACAGAGTTCTGACAGAGTTCTGACGGACTTTCCGAATGAACGGACTTGGCCACACACAATCACACCAAAGTCCGACGGATTCGAATGTGATGACGTACGACCAGACTAGAATAAGGAAGTTCATAGCCAGTAGCCAATAGCTACCCTCGCATCGGTTTTTGTCCGTCGGACTAGCACACACACGAGCGGATTTCTCGGTAGGAACTGGGTCCGGCGGAGTTCTGGTGGAAAAATTTGAAACATGTTCCATTTCTAAAGTCTGTCAGACTTTTGCAAATCAAAAGTCCGCTGCAGCCCACACACGATCGAAAAGTCTGCCGGAATCATTCCGTCAGACTTTTGATGTTGAAAAGTCTGGTCGTGTGTACGCGGCATTATTCTAAAACACAGGCTGGAGGTGTGTGACACAACCCATGACTGGCAGAAATCTGCTCACACCATGTTATTTTTTTACACAAAAAAATAAAGATTTCAAATCAAAAGTTGTATACCAATTTAAACCAGTTTATTGATATTATTTATTTATTATTACTCTGTATTTTTTATTTATTTATTGTTTTGTTTGAACATGTGACCAGCAACAGAGGACTAGAAGCTTCTCCTGCTTATGTTTCCCTGCAGACAGGCTGGGAAAGAGCTGGGTCATGTGATAGCTTTATATTGATTAGGAAAAATGTACGTAGATGTTTTTATATTCAAATATTTAAAGTGCCACCATCCATATGCAGAAATAAAAGGGCAGATGTAAATGAAACGGTGTGTATTTAGTATCACTTTAATGAGCATTTAACTCTTGTAGTGCATTATTTTTTTTCTGAAAGGGCTCATTTTTTTCTTGGACTTTTATTACAGTTTGAAGGTTGAAATATGAGATATATTACATGCTAAAATGAGCTGAAATGTCATGGCACACAGAGGTCAGTAAACAATGCTATGTTCCCAACTTGAAATTCTAAATTAATTATTAACATTAGTCTGTTCTGTTTTAAATTTTTTAAGACTACGTAGGAAAATCATTGGAAGTATGTCATTACCAACTTTAGCATTTCCAGAAAGCAAGCAGAAGAATGCAATTATGTGTCATACTACAAATCCTTCTGTGTCAGACCTTTCCCAGCATTAATGTACCCTGTATTATTTCAGCAAACCTCTTCCTTTAGTTTGTTAATTTTCCAAGGAAATGTTGAAATCATTTATGAGTTTCATATTAGGAAGATGCATTCATTTTCTTCCCAACACCCGGAGGCATGAATCACCTGATATCTGCAATTTCAACAAATTTTGGCAACAGTTGTGTGGTCTGTGGGGCACCATCAACCATGAAAGACATCTCCAGGAAACCACTGAGGCTAGAGCGATGTCAGCTGACCAGGCTTAGAGAATCCAACCAGTCCTTCAAAAAATGTTTGGTGTATCGTAAAACCTGAATGAATATCTGTGCATGTCTAGGTGGTTTCTAAGAACAGTGGTTAAAATTCTCATCTTGCAGAGTTTGGGTCTAGGGTTCATTTCATATTATGGGTCTGCATGGAATTTCTATGTTTTTTGAGTTTATGTGGGTTTCCTCTGGATGTTCCTGTGTGATCCTACAGTCACGGAGTTTACTAGTAAATTAAAGTGGACCTTCCACATGTAGCAGGATAGCTAATTGGCACAGAGATCTCCAGCTTTATGGCACATACATACTTATATTGGTCCAAACTATAACATAGTAACTATGTACAAATTGCCATACCAGGAATTCATCTATTAACATTATGCAGAGTCACTGTTGATTTTTATCTTGGTTGAATATGTCCTTAACTTCAGCCCCGGACCATTTGGCTGGCCAAAGACCAGAGCACTTTTTGCAATTCAGCACTGCGTTGCTTTAACCTCCCTGGCGGTGATCCCGAGTCTGGCTTGGGTTAGGATTTTACTATCATAAGTGGTAACCCCGAGCCAGACTCGGGATCGCATCGCTGGATACAGGGAGAAGTTACTTACCTTGTCCCCTGGATCCAACGATGTCCTCCGCGCTGTGTGATTGAGTTGTCCTCCGCTCGATTCATACAGTGCCCGAATGCCACCGAGCTCCGATCCCTGTGACGTTACGGCGCACGGGAGCGTAGATCGGCGCCAAATTCCAAAAATTTAAAATACACAAAACACACACAGTACTGTAATCTTACAGATTACAGTACTGTATAAAAAAATTACACACCCTCTTTGTTCCTAGTGGTCTGTGCAGTGCCCTTCATGCACTTTTATATTATAAATACTGTTTTTTCTGCCTGGAATTTGGAGATTGTCCATAGCAACCAAAAAGTCTCCCTTTATGTCAAAAGTGATTTTAGACCAACTAGAAAACAGCGATAATAAATTATAATCACTTACAGAATTGAGCGATAGCGATTTGTGGGGAAATTCGTCATCAAACACTAAATCTAATGACAGCGACAATTCTGCAAATGAGAAAATGTCAGTGTTTTTGGCATTTTTATTAATATTTTGTTTTTTACTAGTAATGGTGGCGATCGGCGATTCTTATCGTGACTGTGACATTATGGCGGGCACATCGGACAATTTTGACACATTTTTGGGACCATTCACATTTATACAGCGATGATACCGATTAAAAATGCATTGATTACTATGTAAATGTGACTGGCAGTGAAGGGGTTAACCACTAGGTGGGAGTGTAGGGGTTAAGGGCATCCTAGGGAGTGATTCTAACTGTGTGACACATCACTGATCACCGCTCCCGATTAGAGGGAGCTGTGATCAGTGTCAGTGTCACTAGGCAGAACGGGGAAATGCTTGCTCGCATTAGCATTTCCCCATTCTTCCTCTCTGTGAGACGATAGTGGGTATCCCAGCGGATATCGAGTCCACGAGACCCGCGATCACACGGAGCTCACGGCGGGTGCGCCCGTGCGATGACACGGTGACAAATTCAGAGGGACGTACAGGTACGCCCATTTGCACAGTCATGCCGTTCTTTCAATGTAAATATACAGGCCGTGGTTGCAAGCGGTTAAAAAAATAAGTCAGAAAGACCTTTTTATTAAAAACTGTGCCTTTTAAAAAAATGTCATTGTGATTTTGGTGGAATGTGATCACATGGGGATCACATGGCTCTAAGGCCGCGTACACACGGGCGGACTGTATGGCCTACTTAGTCCGTCATACAATCCGACGGACAGTCCGTCATACTTTCGAATGAACGGACTTGACCACACACGGATGCACAAACAGTCCGTCGAAAGCTTGCGTGATGACGTGTACAGCACGTAGGACGGGACTAGAAATAGGAAGTCCAATACACAGCAATGCACCCTTCCGCCGTGTAAATCCTTTCTGAGCATGCGCCATTCTTAGTCTGTCGAACTAGCCTACTCACGAGCGGATTGTCCGCTGAAACCAAAGTATGATGGACAGTATTACGGAAATTCCGAAATACTTAGTACGCCAGACTGCACGCTGAAAAAGTCCACTGAAGCCCACACACGAGCGGACTGTCCGCTGAAATGTGTTTCGACGGACTAAGTAGGCCATACAGTCCGCCCGTGTGTACACGGCCTAACAGTCACTGAAATGCATAACAATTCAAATATAGTACACAATCCTCTATATCTTACCTTCCACCTATAGACCTGTGTGATTAGTTTCATTACAAATAAAAATTCTGACAAATTTTTCGTTATTGGAAGATTTGGATGTATCTGGATTTCTGAACCATAATAGTAACAAGTTTCAACAAATCCAAAATAAATTATACCAAAACCAATTTGCCAAATTCTAAAGTGAATAAAAATGAAAAGTAAAAACATTGCAGTAAAATATTTTTTTACTGAAATTTACCTTTGCGGTAATATCGCGCAATATACAAAATTGGAACTACTACTATTTTTTTTTTCTAGGGGGTCTGCTTTCACAAAATATATAATATTTGTGGGTTTGTGTAATCTTCAGGCCCAAAAAGGGTTAAAGGGTTAGTGTTCAAGAAATCAAACATTACAATAGGAAACACAATGGAAAGAATATATGACAACTCCATATGAGTAAGTAAGACCAGGCATTACACCACTAATAAGGCAGAGCATACACAAACCAAAGGCAGACTAAGCAACCCATATAAAAGTTGCTGATAATGACCAGGAACTGGTAATATTCATCAATCGGGGGTTGAATTCCAGGACCATATTTATAGATTACATTTATATATTAGATCTTACAGCAGCATAGGCCACACACACACACGCACACACACGCACGCACACGCACACACACACGCACGCACGCACACACACACACGCGCACACACACTATATTGCCAAAATTATTGGGACAGCTGCCTTTACAAGCACATGAACTTTAATGACATCCCAGTCTTAGTCCGTTGGGTTCAATATGGAGTTGGCCCACCCTTTGCACCTATAACAGCTTCAACTCTTCTAGAAAGGCTGTCCACAAGGTTTAGGAGTGTGTCTATGGGAATGTTTGACCATTCTTCCAGAAGTGCTTTTGTGAGGTCAGGTACTGATGTTTGACAAGAAGCAACAACAATGTCTGGGGAATGCCCAGGAAAAAACCCAATGATGCCAATGAACCAATGAAAAAACCTGATGTTTGACAAGAAGGCCTGGCTCCTAGCCTCCGCTCTAATTCATCTCAAAGGTGTTCTATCAGGATGCGGTCAAGACTCTGTGCAGGCCAGTCAAGTTCCTCCACCCCAAATTCACTCATCCATGTCTTGTTTTGTGCACTGGTCCAAATCATTTGATGGGGATTATGGTGTGGGGTTGTCTTTCAAAGGTTGGGCTTGGCCCCTTAGTTCCAGTGAAGGGAACTCTGAAGGCATCAGCATACCAAGACATTTTGGACAATTTCATGCTCCCAACTTTGTGAGAACAGTTTGGGGATGGCCCCTTTCTGTTCCAACATGACTGCACACCAGGGCACAAATCAAGGTCCATAAAGACAAGGACTTAGCAAGGGTGGTGGAAAATTATCTTCAAGTGCAAAAATTCACATTATCATAGTAACAAAAACAAATATAATTAAGTGTAACGATCTATTTGAAAGTGCTATAATGGTGTGAACCTCCAAACTAAAAAGTTGTTGCACTTGAAGATTATTTGTATTGTAATTATCTGTAAAGGGGTTTCCACCATCCCTGCTAAATTAAAAAAAAATTATGTCTTATTCTTATTTTGATGCATGTTACATGTGAAATCACATATCACTGGAATTATTTCACTGTAGGTAAACTGTAGGGCAAATATCTATAGCAGAAGTTTCCATCATCCCTGCTAAGTTTAATTTTTTATGTCTTTTTTCTGTTTGATGTCTATTATATGTGATGTTACATATCACAGAAACTGGTACTATGGTAACATTGACGTTTCCATCTATTAGAGGGTTTCACCATCATTGTTAAATTATTGATCAGTAAGTTAGCACTGCACTTTTTTCTTTGTGGTGTGGGAACACATAACAGTGCTTAGCAGGAAGCCTTTTACTGACACTTTTTAAATTTTACCTCCAGTTGTTTTATTGTAAACAGTAGTGTGGGGATTACCTATTATACCAAAGATCATCATGTGGAATTAATAAACATCAACAGATTTCAGTTGTGCCCCACCAGGCCGGCCCCCATGGAAAATGTGCCTGGTTGAGTTCATCTCCCCATCCCTGCACTCAGGGCACTGATGAGCACTGATTGGCAGCACTGATAGGCAGGCAGCACTCATGAGCACTGATAGGCAGCACTGATGGGCACTGATTGTCAGCATTGATGGGCACTGATTGCCACTCATAGGCAGCACTGATGGGCACCGATAGGCACCACTGTTTGGGAGCACTGATGGCCACTGATTGGCCATAATGATAGCTACTGATAGGCAGCACTGGTTGGCAGCACTGATCGGCACTACTAGAAAGCACTGATTGGCACTGATTTGCAGCACTGATGGGCACTGATTGGCAGCAGTAATAGCACTGATGAGCCCTGATTAGCACTGATAGATGGCACTGATTGGCAGCACTAAAGGCACTGATAGGCTGGACTGATTGGCGGCATTGATAGACAGCACTAATTGGCACTGATAGGCAGAGCTAATTGGCAGCATTTAGTGGCATTGATTGGTAGCACTGATGGGTACTAATTGCCAGAAATGATGGGCACTGATAGGCAGCACTGATGAGCAATGATAGGTGGCATTGATATGCAGCCCTGATTGGCAGCACTGATGAGCAGTGATAGGTGGCACTGATAAGCAGAACTGATGGGCACTGATTGGCACTGATAAATGGCATTGATAGGCGTCACTGATTTCCACTGATAGACAATGCTGATTGACACTGACAGGGGGCACTGATTAGCACTGACAGGGGGCGCTGATTGGCAGCACTAATGGGCACTGACAGGTGGCACTGATTGGCAGCACTGATTGGCACTGACAGAGGAGATGCAGCAGATAGTGAGGCTTGCAAGAGCCTCTCAGTGTGTGAAGTGTGTGAAACGGTCAGGTAATGTAACTGCTTGAAAGGAGACCAGCTGTCAAAACTCAGCGGTGATGTCGGGGATGGGCAGGACTGAGCAGCTATAAAAAAAAAAACAGCTCCCAGAACCTGTTCTGCCGCAGAGTTCATACAGGTAGACGTTAACTGCACATTTCTGCTGGAGCAGCCTATCAAGCATATAGAAGGTTGAGTTTCATTGCGTTGGGCAATCGCAAATAAGACGTCTGACGGGCAGATTGTGTCGCCGCTGAATGTCAGCAAGCGAGCCATGGCCGTGTAAGATCTTCTGAAATGGGCCGAGATTTTCCTTGCCTGCTGCAAGATGTCCTGGACCCCAGGGTATTTGACAAGGAATCGCTGCACGACCAAGTTTAAGACGTGTGCCATGCATGGCACGTGCGTGATTTTGCCCTGTTTCAATGCGCTAAGCAGATTGGCACCGTTGTCACACACCACTTTACCAACTGTCAAATTGAGCGGTGTTAGCCACTGATCTGCCTGTGAACGCAAAGCTGAATTGAGTGCCGGGCCAGTGTGGCTCTTGGCTTCCAGGCACAACAGACGCAGCACGGCATGGCAACGTCTCACCTGGCATGTCGAATAGGTTCTGGGGAGCTTGGGCGGCGCAGGAGAAGAGACGCTAGCAGCGGAAAAGGAGGAGTCAGCTGAGGAGGAGAGGGAGGAGGATGGAGTAGGAGGAGGAGGAGAAGAAGAGTCAGGCCTGCATGCAATCCGTGGCGGTAAAACCAAATCTACACGGGTGCCACGGGTTACATGCTTGACGGCCGTCAGAAGGTTCACCCAGTGGGCAGTAAAAGTGATATACCTTCCCTGCCCGTGTTTGCTAGACCACGTGTCTGTAGTCAGATGTATCTTCGCACCGACACTGTGTGCCAGAGATACATTCACTTGCCGCTGAACATGGCCTTATAGCTCTGGGATGCCCTTCTCTGAGAAATACTTCCTTCCTGGGACCTTCCATTGTGGTGTTCCAATGGCCACAAATTTGCGAAAGGCCTCAGAGTACACCAGTTTATATGGCAGTAGTAGTGGCTATGAGTTCTGACAAGCCAGCCGTCAATCGTTGGGCAAGAGGGTTATCCGGCGTCCTCATTTTTTTACGCTCGAACATTAGGCCCACGGAAGCCTGCCTTTTTGCAGAAAAATGTGAGCTTGGCGTGATGGAAGGTGGAGTGGAGGACAATTGTGAGGAGATAGGAGAAGGAGAAGTAGAAGACGAGGCTGGACGGTGAGAGCCTGGAGTGTGGCTTTGTGTGTTCCATTGCTCCTACTCGGCTCGGTGATGGCTGCTCATGTGTCTTCTTAAGGCAGTCGTCCCTAGGTGAGTGTTGGGCTTACCGCGACTAATGCGTTGACTGCAAAGATTGCAGATGGCAACGCTATTGTCAGCAGCGGACACGTTAAAAAAAGCCCACACTGCGGAGCCATGTGCCGGTGTCCTGGGAGCGCCAGATGACTCGCTCCTGATACATTTGCAGTCTGCTTTGTCCCTCCTGTGCAATGTAAGTTATTCCTGCTTCTCCTCCCTATCTGTTGGTCCATATCTCCCTCTGAACTCCCCTCCTCTTCCTCTCTTGTGGGCACCCACGTGACATCACTAGACATGTCATCGTCGACGTCACCTTCTCCACCGATATAAGTAGAGATCTCGGAGTAGGCAGCCACACTGGGGACCAACCTCCTCCTTGGGCTGATCTGGGTACTGTCGTCAGACTGCTGAGTAGCGGTTGTTGCTACCTCCTCTTCCTGATCCAATACCAAGAGTGGCTGCGCATCAGAAATGTCTTGATATGGATCGGAAAATAATTCCTGTGGCTCAAGAGGAAGGTATGTGGTGGTGGTGGTGGTGGTGTTGTTGGTGGTAGTGTCTTTGGGACTGCACATAGCAGAGAGTGAAGAAGAGGGTGCAGATCGAGAGGATGAGGAGGGTGCAGAAGAGTAAGGCTGAGTGAGCCACTCAACCAAGTCTGGTGCGTCCTTTAAAGTAATTGAACGCACCTTCTGCAACTTCCCACTTTGGCTCAAGCCTGCTGCTCCTGCCCTACCCCTACCACCCCTGCGGAAGGGCCTGCCTCTTCCTCTGCCTGTCATTTTTTAAATGACCCTGTGACAAAACTCTCAGTCCCTATACCGATGAAGGACTGCTGCAGTATAGGGCAGCGGTCAGCAGTAGTGCACCTCAACCCTATGTATTGTGGACCTATACCAGTCCTTATAGAATGGCAGACTGTACCTCACTCAAACCTATGTACTATAGCACCCTACCCCCAGGTTATTACCAGTCCTTATAAGGAGCTTTGTGGAACAAGTAGGTTGTGAATGATTAGCAGACTGCAGCAGAAGGGCAGCAGTCAAGTATAATATTCTTTCTATATTTGGAAGAAAGAATATTATACGTGTACAAGCCTTCTACCATACCACTGATACCAGTCCTGAAAAGAACCTTTGTGGACCTATTATAGGAACAGCTACTGATTAAACTGACTCTCACTGCCTCACACACAGCTTCCTGCCTGTCCCTATATAAACTGACAAAACAGAGGCTACTGGAACAATAACTGGAATAGCACTTTTGTGGACCTGATAGTAACAGCTAATGACTAAACTGACTGTCCCTACAGCAGACACACCGTCCTGTCCCTTTCTCTAAACTGACAAAAGACACTCAGGCTGCTGCAACAATCAGTAGCACATCAAACCTATATACACCTAACACCTATACCAGTCCTGAAAAGAACTTTTGTGTACCAAATAGCTAGCGATTTGGGTCACTGCAATCTCTCCCTGCTCCACACAGCAACCTCTCCCTATAGTGACAGAAGAAAGAATGTAAAATGGGTGCCGGATCGGGTCTATTTATAAGTTAGGGGGAATGTCCAAGTGTCCATGTGCTGTAATGTCTCAATTGGCTGTCCTGTACCCCATGATGGATGTGTCATCATAGGTCAAAGTTCTTTTACACAGTAAACATGGAAGTCCGCCGGGCAAACGGTGCCAATAGTCCGCCGAACGGGCGGACCGCGAACAGCCGAAAATTTGCTGCGAAACGACTGCCGGCGAACCGTTCGGCCATCACTAGTCCTGTTATGCCGTGTAAACACAAGCGTCTTTTTCATTGGCATAAACGCTAAAGGTTTCTCCGACGGAATTCCGATGGAATTCTGCTCAAGCTGTCTTGCATACACACGGTCACACCAAAGTCTGACCTTCAAGAACGCAGTGACGTACAACACGTACGACGGGACTAGAAAAAGGTAGTTTAATAGCCAGTAGCCAATAGCTTCGTCTTGTAGATGCTTCAGAGCATGCGTCATTTTTGGTACATCGGAACAGCATACAGACGAGCAGTTTTCCCGATAGGAATTTGATCTGTCGGAAAAATTTAGAACATGTTCTCTTTCTAGGTCCGTCAGAATTTTCAATGTAAAAAGTGTGATGGGGCATACACACAATTGGAATATATGATTAAAAGCTCCCGTCTGACTTTTTCTGTTTGAAATTTCGCTCGTACGTACACGGCATTAGGGCCTTGATCCTATTTTGTACCTCATCCCATAAGATGTCCAATTTAGGGCAATTGCAGAAGATATAAAGGAGCATCCCTACAGACTCCCCACAGCACCAACATGTGTTAGGTACCTGGGGAAACATACAGCGTAATTTTGGCGGGGTTCTTCATAAGCGCATGAGAATCTTATAGCACCCCTCCTGGTATCTGTTGGCCAAAGAAGCTTTATGAGAAAAGTGAAGGATTCTCTCCCTCTGCACTTGTGAGAAAGAGGCATTAAGATCTCATTCCCATTGATGCAAAAAGGGGAGTTGCAGCGTATCGTTCAAGTCAATAATAACTGCAGAGAAATAAGAAGTCGGTTGGCCATCTAGGCAGGTCTGCTCAAAGGGAGTAGGCTGGTGTAGTGTGTGATGATCAACTGGAAGGGATTGAAGATGTGCATTTAACTGGGCATGACAGAGGAAATCAAATGAGGTGTGAAACCAAGCTGCAATGTCACGGCTCGACAGGAGTCTGGAATCAGCAGAAAAATTAACAAGTCTATAACAATGTTGCTGCAGCAACTCATCAAATTGTGGGTCTCCCATGCCCAGGTGGAATGCTGGGTTACCAAGTACCGGGATAAGAGGACTCAGATGGGGTGAGAGAGGGGAGGACCAGAAGAGATACATGGTAACTAGGGATGAGCTGCACACCCCCTGGTTAGGTTCACACCAGAACCGACAAAAAGTTTGTGCAAACATGCAAACACTGTTAAAGTCTATTGGACACAAAAATCAAAAGTGCTCATTTCAAAGGCTTATATGCATATTATTGCGCTAAAAAGTGTTTGGGAACCCGGGTCCTGCCCCAGGGGACATGTATCAATGTAAAAAAGAGTTTTTAAAATGGACGTTTTTTTCAGAAGCAGTGATTTTAAGAATGCTTAAAGTGAAACAATAAAAATTAAATATTCCTTTAATCAATATAATATCATGCGTGGGGAGGTCCCCTTAGTCTGCCTGTAAAGTACCGCATCTATCCCATGTTTAGAAAAGTGCTGCAGCAAAATTAAATTTCTAAAGGAAAAAATGTAATTTAAAATTGTTCACGGCTGTAATGTATTACCAGAACCCGGCAATATACATAAAAAAAAAAAGTTAAAAAACAGAGTGCCCCCCCCCCAGTCCATACCAGGCCGTTCGGTTCTGGTATGGATATTAAGGTGAACTCCACGCCAAACTTTGTTTAAATTTTGTGGGGATCCCCCCCTCAAAATCCATAGGGCCTGGAATGGACGGGGGAAACCGATGGCGTTTTTTTCGTAATTCTGTCATAGGACTCCCCTTAACCACTTCAACACACTATATTATATATTGTACACTGCACTATATACCCTGCACTGTATTATATATACTGCACTGAGTGCACTATATACTCTGAACTGCAGTATATATACTGTACGGACTGGACTATATACTCTGCTGAAAAATTGGACCTTGGGTGTTGGTGGTGCCAGAACAAGGTATCCCCTCACAGTTACTCTTGTTGGGTGCAGGAACGGGCCCTGCTGTTAAATATTATTTCAGAGGCTGCTTGACCTCTTTTAGTGGCCTGTGAGTGTTTGCCTCTCCTTAGAGGCAGATGGGTACTACACTTTATTATATACTGTTATATAGTTCCTTGTTCTTTGAATCGCCTGAGTTCAATCTTTGGAGATGTTTGGTTGTGAAAAAAACCTAGGAGAGTGATATCCACACAGGCAATCATATTCCACAGCGAGTCTGATCTCTGTAATAGAGATCCACCATATCTGATAAGAGGCTAACTTTACTTTATGAAACATCATATATCAAGTCATTGTAGATTACTTACAAGTGGAATTCAGTAGACATCTTGCAAAATCTCAGCGATTTTCAGCATAGGAGCTTAATGCAGGAATCTGTCTGAAAAGATTCCACATACTGCAACTTTGCTCATGAATATGAACGTTGTGCGATATAATTGTTTATCACATAAGGCACAATTTTTTCATACATAGATTGTCTATTTATATGTACCTCAGAGTGTCACTTATGCACCAATCTATTTTGTTTTAGTCTCAATTTAACAAGGCAATTACCTCACGTACTATTGTGTACACATCAGTCACTCTTTGTTCATCCAATATATTGTGTTACATATAGTGCCTTGCGAAAGTATTCGGCCCCCTTGAACTTTTCAACCTTTTGCCACATTTCAGGCTTCAAACATAAAGATATAAAATTTTAATTTTTTGTGAAGAATCACCAACAAGTGGGACACAATTATGAAGTGGAACGAAATCTATTGGATAATTTAAACTTTTTTAGCAAATAAAAAACTGAAAAGTGGTGCGTGCAAAATTATTCGGCCCCTTTACTTTCAGTGCAGCAAACTCACTCCAGACGTTCAGCAAGGATCTCTGAATGATCCAATGTTGTCCTAAATGACTGATGGTGATAAATAGAATCCACCTGTGTGTAATCAAGTCTCTGTATAAATGCACCTGCTCTGTGATAGTCTCAGGATTCTGTTGAAAGTGCAGAGAGCATCATGAAGACCAAGGAACACACCAGGCAGGTCCGTAATACTGTTGTGGAGAAGTTTAAAGCCGGATTTGGATACAAAAAGATTTCCCAAGCTTTAAACATCCCAAGGATCACTGTGCAAGTGATCATTTTGAAATGGAAGGAGTATCAGACCACTGCAAATCTACCAAGACCTGGCCGTCCCTCTAAACTTTCAACTCAGACAAGAAGAAGACTGATCAGAGATGCAGCCAAGAGGCCCATGATCACTCTGGATGAACTGCAGAGAACTACAGCTGAGGTGGGAGAGTCTGTCCATAGGACAACAATCAGTCGTACACTGCACAAATCTGGCCTTTATGGAAGAGTGGCAAGAAGAAAGCCATTTCTCAAAGATATCCATAAAAAGTCTCATCTAAAGTTTGCCACAAGCCACCTGGGAGACACACCAAACATGTGGAAGAAGGTGCTCTGGTCAGATGAAACCAAAATCGAACTTTTTGCCCACAATGCAAAACGATATGTTTGGCGTAAAAGCAACACAGCTCATCACCCTCAACATACCATCCCCACTGTCAAACATGGTGGTGGCAGCATCATGGTTTGGGCCTGCTTTTCTTCAGCAGGGACAGGGAAGATGGTTAAAATTGAGGGGAAGATGGATGCAGCCAAATACAGGACCATTCTGGATGAAAACCCGTTGGAGTCTGCAAAAGACCTGAAACTGGGACAGAGATTTATCTTCCAACAAGACAATGATCCCAAACATACAGCAAAATCTACAAAGGAATGGTTCACAAATAAACGTATCCAGGTGTTAGAATGGCCAAGTCAAAGTCCAGACCTGAATCCAATCGAGAATCTGTGGAAAGAGCTGAAAACTGCTGTTCACAAACGCTCTCCATCTAACCTCACTGAGCTCGAGCTGTTTTGCAAGGAAGAATGGGCAAGAATTTCAGTCTATTGATGTGCAAAACTGATAGAGACATACCCCAAGCGACTTGCAGCTGTAATCGCAGCAAAAGGTGGCTCTACAAAGTATTAACGCAAGGGGGCCGAATAATTTTGCACGCCCCACTTTTCATTTTTTTATTAGTTAAAAAAGTTTCAAAAATCCAGTAGATTTCGTTCCACTTCACAATTGTGTCCCACTTGTTGGTGATTCTTCACAAAAAATTTAAATTTTATATCTTTATGTTTGAAGCCTGAAATGTGGCAAAAGGTTGAAAAGTTCAAGGGGGCCGAATACTTTCGCAAGGCACTGTACTTTAACACAATGACCAGCACACCATTTACATTTAAATAATGTCCATGGCATTCCCAGTGCAGGACGGAGAATCTGAGTTTCACAGCTCACACCTTTCATTAAAGACATACAGTATACACTGCGTTCCTGTCTAGCCAAAATCCATTGAACACGAAGAAGCTCACTAATTAAACAAAGTGTCATGCTTCTTCTACATCTGTCAGCATCTGGAACAGGAATGTCAAACTGATTTATGGACCACATGTGGCTCTCTCGTGCTCCTTCTCTGTGGCGCCTCCAAGTTTCCTCAATAATATGATCATTTACACTTCCTTACATCCTTTTGCAGCCACATACTTAAAGAAATGTTTTTCGCTCCTTTCTCTATGGTTAAATATTGTAAATTGCATTTTTTACTACCATTTTACAATATGAAGTCTCATAATGTTTTTCTAGAATTAAATAAGTGTGTCAATAATATAATCTCCTTGAAGATCAAGGCCTCATGCACATGGGCAAAAAACACTGCTTTTAGGGGCATCTTTCTTTTTCTTTAGTGCCTTTAAATGCAGCTTTATTTTAACCATTGTGTCCATGCACATTGTGGCATTTGGATTAATATTTTAGAGTGTCATTCAGGGCGTTAAAAAAATACCCCGAATTTGCCCTCAGAAAGGAACTCACCTGTGGCGCCACACAATCAAACTGCAACAATTAGTCACATATCTATGTAAAGGCTTTTAATTCCAAAATTGGGTTCTAGAGTCCAGAGGCTTCAAAGGGTCTTCCCCTAATCCTGTGTCCTCGTCTTACCAGCAGGCTCAGCATGCAGGTGTGAATAGACTTTATAATCAAGGGCCCAGCAGTATTTCAGGGCTCTACCTAGGAGAAATGAGGTCCCCTGCCCAGGGCCCAGGGTGTGGGACAAAGCAGCAGGGAAAAACAAAATAGAGAGTCCAGAGAACTGAGAAAAAGGTGCAGAGTTTCATGTGAGCACAGTGGTGCTAAGAGATAGTCTGAAGGACCAGACCAAAGGCCTAGGCTTGAGGCCCAAACAGTGGTGCTATGAGAGGAATAATAATCTTTCACATGAACCTTTATAAAACTCTTCTTTCTTCATACCAAATGGGGGGTTAAGCTCAAAACAAAACACAAATTACCCTCATATTGCTTTCCGTAAAAACAAATATAATTTATTAAAATATATTAAAACTAAGTTTTGTGCACTATTGGTTTACAGCTTCTGTATATTTCCCTCAGGTAATAACAATGAGCGACACTGTTCGCTCTCCTGTGCCTGATCACTTCCTAGTTTGTGCAATGATTAATTCATCCGCCTCCACCCTTCGTGTTACATCACTAATACTTGACTTCCACAAAAAAAAAAACGAGTATAGATGCACAGAAATGGTTGTAAACACATTATAGTGCATATAATAAATGAATGTTCTAGCCAATATAATGAGTTTATGTGCTTCTATACATGCCTGTAATTATGCCCCAAAACAAGCATTTTTTACCAAGGATTTTTCTGCCAGCTACTCGTCAACTGCAATCCGTCACCTACAGTAAGGTGACCAGAATTTTAAAATGAACTTCAGAGACACGCTACTGGCCATGTCCACTAATGTTGGGGGTGGGACAGAAACAGAGTAGGGGTGTAGATAACAGCAGTATCCAAAGTACTCTTCTAAGCCAGTCTCAGAAATGTTGGTAAAATGAATTACCCTGCAGCCACCCAGACCAGGGACATCATTAATAAAGCTGGAAACCGGGGACACATTCTTTTACCTGGGGTCAAAATTTGGGCCATTTTTTTTTCTAGGGACAACCCCACTCACTTAAATTGACGGCTGTCCCCGGAAAACGGCTGGTCACCTTAACTCTTATCTCTAAGTCAAAACATTGAAAGTGGAACATAAATTCAATATTGCTTTTAACTGGCTTTCAGACAGCACTACATAGCATTAAGCAGGACCTGCCTATGTAATACACAGTTAGGCAATAAATACTTGTAGTATATATACTATATCAAGGATATAACAGTACCACCCCCCCACCCCCCGACAATGTCTTCATCTGCTTTTCTCTCCAGGAGCATCTACTTCCTGAATTGAGATGCTGGTTCAGAGATGACAAAATCATGTAAATCATGGTGCCTGTGCAAGTAATGTTTCTAAATGACTGATAAAGATCAGCCCCTGCTGCAACCTCTCACCATGTGGTAGCTTTGCCACCTGTATGGTTTTCTCCCGGACAGTCCGGTTTTTGAATGATGTGTTCGGGTTTACTTCTGCCCCAGACCAGGACACATCATTTACATGGACAGCACCGAGAGTGAGCTGCTCTCTCCCCTCTCCCTGACAGCAGCTTGGTTCAGCAGAGCACAGTGTCAGTGAATCAAAGCTCCTCTCCTCCTCCTCTGTTCTGTACACACACAAGGAGGGGGGGGGGGGAGCAGGGTCCCGCTGATATCAGGTCTGTAGAAAGTTTTTATTATGTTCTGTAGATGGGGGGGGGGGGAGCAGCTGGAGAAGAGGACAAGGTAGAAAATATGTGGAGTGATCGAGGGGTTAGAAGGATATGTACTAGGGGGCTTTGGAAGGGGAAGACAATGCTAAGTGTGGACTGGATTTGAAATCTGGCAACCTCTCCTTGCACTATCTCTCTTCCTTCCCAAAGGACCCCTCCGGCACATATCCAACTCCCCTACCCCCCTGCACTGGCCCTCTTACAAATGCCCCCAGCACATATCTGACCCCCCCAAGTGCCCCCAGCACATATGGGCACAGGCTGCATATGATGGGCACAGTGGCTGTATGATTGGCACAGAGGCTGCATATGATGAGTGCAGTGGCTGCATATGATGGGCACAGAGGCTGCATATGATGGGCATAGGCTGCATATGATGGGCACAGAGGCTGCATATGATAGGCACAGGGGCTGCATATGATAAGCACAGAGGCTGCATTTTATGGGCACAGAGGCTGCATTTTATGGGCACAGTGTCTGCATATGATGGACACAGTGGCTGCATTTGATGGGGCACAGTGGCTGCATTTGATGGGGTACAGTGAGGCTGCAATTGATGTTTTTTTCAGAATTTTGTTTGTGCCCCCCCCCAACACATATCTAACTCTCCCCACCCCCCTGCTAGCACTAACCATCTTCCCAGGACATATCTGACCCCTGCATTCCATGCAGAACACGCACAATCCAGCCATTTGTACTGTTTGCTGCAGGGAACTATGCGCCACATTACTACTCTCTTTCAGACCACCAAAAGTGTCCCAGGTTTTCTAAGTGTTATATACCCCTCCAAAAAAATGCCACCTCTAAAGTGTTTGGGGTTTGGCTTGAAGAAAACGTGGCAACCCTACCCTGTGGGCTACTAAGTTATAATGTTCGATCACCATGGTAGAGGAGAATGTGTAAATTTTACTCCTTCTACCTATCCACCTGCCAATGACATTATCTCAGGCAAAAACACAGGACTAGAGCTCAAGAACTTCTTTTTAAATGATTAATGGTAGAGCCTTTTTAAGAATGGCCTTGTCACTGCATATTATAGGCATCAATAATATATTCCTATAGACATGTAACGTTTCTGAAGGACCAACTTTAAATTGATCACAGTCATATGTACAGTAAACAGAATGGATGACGGGGTGATGATTTAATGATTGGATTATTTAATTAATGAAGAAACTGAAAACAAGGATACGTGCTGAACACTGGCCCAGGCTGGCCCTGGATGCAAGCCTGCTGTGCCTAAGGCATGTGTCCTTCATTATGTCACAAATGGATACTCTAATGTTTCATTGTGAGCTGTGAAAGCTCTATTGTACTGCAGAGAATATTCTGATAATTGAAGGTAAAATACAGGATCAGCTGGCATAGACTCAGTTGTGCCCTTTGTCTACCAGTTGTGTGATCTGTCTTTGTCTTTGTGCATACGTGGACAGTCCTTAAGTGATGTAGCTGTAATTGGGATTTGGGACAATAGAAGATATTGTCTGTGGGCAATGAAGAAACAGTTAGGGACCATAAAAAACAGGAAAGTGTATTGGATCAATGTTTCTACAGCAACCCAATACACAAAACAAAACATAATAAAAATGATCCTGTTATAATTAAGTCCACTCTAGTTAGTGCAACCTGTTTGTTGTCATATGAGCCCTACAACTAAAGTGAGATTCAAAAACAGCCAGATTGGGTGGTATCAATGAGACAGGTACTCCAGCCAACTGGATATCTTCCCCAGTGATCCGGGAAACCACAGATGAACCATGTCCCTCTAGACTTCTTTCCCAACTGCAGTGCCACTGCGGAAGAGCACCACCTGTATTGGAGAAAGTAGACTACCCACATGAATGCAACCCCTCATCTATTTATCTGCAATTTTAAATCCCTGGCACCTAATAGCATAACAAAGAACAGAAAAAAAAGCAAAATAAACGTGACTAACAGTCAAACCTAAATAAAATATTAAATTATATTAACCCATTGGTGCCGGTGCTTCCAGCCCTTTAAGGGGTTTCAGATCCCTGCAGGTGGAGAGGGGTTTCTGGTCAGAAAGCTCCCAATCGCTAGTTTGCTTAGGGAGCTTTACATTACCCACGGCTTACTTACTTAGGTTGTTTTAACAGGGTCACATATATGTGGCTGCTCAGTTTTAAGGCCCACTGCCGAGCAGCCACACATATATATGTGCAGCCAGCATCAATGGATTAAATACATAGTTACATAGTTGGTGAGGTTGAAAAAAAACCCCAGGCCATCCAGTTCCACCTATAAATACAAGAAGCTTTGTTCGAGAGCAAAAGCAGTTGGGACCTCTCCAGGAATGATATTGTTTATTTACAATATGCTGCTCACTCCACTCATATCCCAACATCTTACCTACATATGCTAATGGGTAGCGAACCTCGGGATGGATTTAAATGAGGAAGACTTGTCCCAAATATGGAACACAGTTAAGACCCCCTCATGCAATGCACTAGATGTAGAAGTGAATTATAAGGTCTTGACTCAATGGTATATGGTGCCTGTCCGAATAGCTAAATTTGTATATATTTCGCAGGTGTGGACAACTAGGAACCTTTTTCCATATATAGTGGACCTGTCCGCTGGTTCAGCAATTTTGGTTAGCGGTATTTTTTATCCTTACTACTTTGATGGGACAGAGTGTTCCCTCCAAAGCTGATTGCGCCCTACTTTGTATTAAGCCTCCTGACTGCGTGGTACCCATGGTTGAGGGTACCATGTGGTATGGATCATAGCCCGTTTGGCCTGTAGGTAGGACTAGACCATCACCCTTTTCTTCTTCTGTTTCTTATCTTTACTTTCTTCCTTCTTCCACCGACCTGCCCCCCCTCCCCTCCCCCCATGCCCGACTGCTACTTATGTTGAAACCTTGCTTTTTAACTACCGCATATTAATCGTTTCATCAAACTCCAGTTATTTATCTTAATGCTGGAAAACACCTTTAGCTGCTCAGATTATTCATTGTATTACCCTTGTTGAGTGTTTTAGCACCGTGTAGTTGATTATTTCAAGGTCATTTACATCTCTTGCTCTATTACTGTAAAATCCAATAAAAATGTATTTAACCATGAATACAAAAATGTAATTGCATTTATCATATCACCTTTTAAATTCCCATAAGAAACAACACATAAAAAAGGCCATGGCACAAAAAAATCTTATTAAAACCAAGAATGGCTTTCACCTGCCCTATAAGGCTGGAACCTAAAGTAAATATGGGTAAACATACCACAAATGTGCAAATGGGCACATAAGTCCCTTGTATCCAAACATTTTCCTACAAGGGGTCTACCTTTAGATAGTAAATGAAAGTAGTAGGTGAGATGCACACACGGTCAGTGAAACAGGTGTGCCAGCAATCGAGTCTGTCCCAAAGACTCAATATAAAAAAGCAGAAAAGGGAATGCTGCACAAACAAAAGTAAATTTATTGATAAAATTTATATCACATCAGGTATAATTCAGGTATTCAGGTACGTTTCGGGCTAAGCAGGATATCGCCCTTCCTCATGACCACATACCTGCAATAAAAATTGTAACCAACTTCACATATAAAGGCTTATAGCTCACATCTATCATTAATTAGTTAATTACATTCAGCTGGAATCAATCTCCACAAACCACCCCTTGTATCTCTCATACATCATTTTTATATCTATGGGTATATCTGAACAATAGCTAAAAAATGTGACAAAAGGACGCCTTCCCTTGAAGATAGTGTGCTGAATCATGTAGTTCATCCAAAAAAAAACAAAGAAAACATAATCAATGAACCTTAAAAATTAATTTGTATATTCACATACCATGAAAAAAAAAAAAAAACTAAACGACAAACAAAGAAATCTCATAATGTGTGGCCGTATCGGCCAATATCTGGCAGATCGGTCAACACATATAGAGACTTATACCATCATAAAAATAAATAAAGATCAAAATCTGTATTTAACCCTTTAGGATATAAAGAGTCTAAGCGATTTATCCAGTAAACTTCTCTTTTTCTCAAGTCCAATTCTCTATTCCCCCCACGTCTATTAGTTGGAATACCCTCGATTACCATATATCTCAATTGAGAAACCGAATGGTTCATTTCTAAAAAATGTCTAGAGAGAGGTAATTTATCATTTTTATCCCTAACAGAATATTTATGTCTAGCTATTCTGCCTTTGACTTTTTGTGTGGTTTCACCTACATAGATCAAACCACATGGACATTTGATGATGTATATGACATATGTAGATTGACATGTGAAATGATCTTTTATAGGGATATTATAACCTTGAGTCGGATGATTAAAGGACTTCCCCTTAATCATGCTAGAACATTGAATACATGAGAAGCAAGGAAATGAACCATAATTAGTAGGTCCCAAAAAAGTAACCTGTGAAGTGGGTGCCCTATACTGGTCAGATCTTACCAATCGATTGTATATGGTCCTACCCTTAGGGTATGAAGGTAAAGGGAAGAAACAAAACTCAGGAACAGAAGGATAATTTTTGCTTACTATGGACCAGTGTTTTTTAATAATATTATTAACTTTATTAGAGAAGGGATGAAACTGAGAGATGAAGGGGAGCCTAGGACAGGAATTTTTTTTCTTTTTTTGTTTCTAAATTAGTACGCTCAAAATGTACTGTATTACCAGGATAAACCCGCTGTCGTAGTCTCGCCTCCATCTCACTGAGTCTGTCCTCCTTAAAGCTAGATTTATCAGTGATCCTAGCAATTCTTTTTAACCACTTGGGTACCGCGCTATTGCCGAATGACGGCATTAGCGCGGACCTAGATTGCCGGGACTACGTCTATTGACGTCGTCCCGGTTACGAGCGGCCTGCGCGCCCCCTGAGGGGCGCGCGCGGCGCGCTCTGTGATCGGCGAGTCCGTGAGACTCGCCTGATCACCGATCCGTGTAAGGGGTCGATCCCGACCCCTTATCACGTGATCAGCTGTCAGCCAATGACAGCTGATCATGTGATAAAACGGAGCCGGTAATCGGCTAGTATTCCTCCTCGCGCTGACAGCGCGAGGAGAAAAAAAAAAAGCCGATCGCCGGCGGCCGTGTTCGGGACATCAGTCCCGATCACGGCCAGCAATTCAAGCGGACACCTGCCCCCTGCCAGTGCCCACCTGCCACCCGCAGTGCCATCCTGAAATAAAGTAAGTGCCCCCCTGTCAGTGCCACCCAGCAGTGCCCATAGTGCCCACAGTGTCACCCAGCAGTGCCCACAGTGCCACCCAGCAGTGCCCACAGTGCCACCCACAGTGCCACCCAGCAGTGCCACCCACAGTGCCACCCAAAATCTGCCTCAAAGGTGCTGCACCCCAGTGCCGCCCATCAGTGCCCAGCAGTGCCGCCCATCAGTGCCCAGCAGTGCCGCCCATCAGTGCCCAGCAGTGCCACCTATCAGAGCCACCTATCAGTGCCACCTATCAGTGCCCATCAGTCCCATCTATCTGTGGTACCTATCAGTGCCCATCCGTGCCACCCATCCGTGCCACTTATCCGTGCCACCCATCCGTGCCATCTTATCTGTGCCCATCTTTGCCCATCAGTGCCGCCTTATCTGTGCCCATCGGTGCCGCCTTATCTGTGCCTATTAGTGCCGCCTTAACTATGCCTATCAGTGCCCACCAGTGCAGCCTATCAGTGCCCACCAATGCAGCCCATCAGTGCCCACCAATGCAGCCCATCAGTGCCCACCAATGCAGCCTATCAGTGCCGCCTAATCAGCGCACTTCAATGAAGGAGAAAAATGACCCGTTTGCAAAATTTTATAACAAACTATTAAAACATGATTTTTTTTTTTTTTGCATCTTTTTTTGTTTGTTTAGCAAAAAATAAAACTCCGAGCTGTAACTAAATATCACCAAAAGAAAGCTCTATTTGTGGGAAAAAAATGATAAAAATTTCATTTGGGTACAGTGTTGTATGACCGCGTAATTGTCACTCAAAGTGCATCAGCGCTGAAAGCTGAAAATTGGTCTGGGACTGAGGGGGGTTTAAGTGCCCAGTAAGCAAGTGGTTAACTGACTTCTTGGAATGGATTTGAATACACCTGGAGGGTGAAAACTAGAATAGTGTAGTAGTTGATTGCGGTCTGTGGGTTTGCGAAAAATATCGCTAACAATCCTCCTTTCCTGAACAGATAATAAAGTGTCCAGAAAAGGAACATTTTCATTTGCAACTGACATGTTAACAGTAAAGATATTCATTAAATAACCATAGCGATTCACTGTCGCCCACCCATATGCCAAAGGCGTCATCAATAAATCTAAAGTATGCCAGACAATTATCTTCAAACAGTTTACAATGATAAACAAATGCATTTTCCAGCATATCCATAAATGCATTAGAACCCATCGCCATGCCTGTCAATTGTAAATAGTATGTATCCTTGAACAGAAAAAAATTCTCTTCCAATACAAGCCGCAATAGTTAAGTAAGTTCTATTTGAGCAGAACTATGAAGTCCCGATTGTTATAAAAGGCGGTTGCTTGCTTCAATTCCTAGCTCATGTGGAATAGCTGTATACAAATTGGCTACATCCCAGGTGACTAATACAGCCCCTGGGGGTATATTAAACTTCTCTACCTTTTCTAAAAAAATCCATAGTATTACGAATATACGAATATAAGAGCGGGTATTGGAGACCAGAGGAGATAAACACTTGTCTACATATTTAGCTAATGGTGTGGTAATAGAATTTATACTAGAGACGATGGGACGTCCAGGAGGATTTTTCAAATCCTTATGGATTTTAGGCAGTACATAAAATATGGGAGTCGTAGGAAATTCTGAAACGAGAAATGTCTGCGTATTATTATCTATGATACCTGTCTGTACTGCATGTTTAACTACCTTTTTTATTTTATTAGAAACCTGTAAAGTTGGATTACTGTCCAATCGTCTATAAGTTCTAACATCATTAAGTTGTCTAAAAACCTCCCTTTCATACTGAGAAGTATCCATAGATAGATAGTAGATGGATAGTCCCAATGGGTTCAAATGTTAATGCATTGTCTAAAGCATCCTTTCCCAACCTTTTTAACTCCCCTTTCAAACCACACCGCCAATAGCGTGGGCGGTAAAACGCCGCTATTTTTAGCGGCCTTTTACCGCCGGATTTGCGGTGCATTTCGGCCACTAGCGGGACACTTTTACCCCCGGTAGCGGCCGCAAAAGGGTTAAAACCGCCGGCAATACGCCGCAGTAGCGGTCTTTTTCCCGGCGGTAATACAGCGCTGCCTCATTGATTTCAATGGGGAGCAGCGGTGGAGGAGTGGTAAACACACCGCTCCTTCACCGCTCCAAAGAAGCTGCTGGCAGGACTTTTTTCTGACGTTCCTGCCAGCGCACCGCTGTAGTGTGAAAGCCCTTAGGCTTTCACACTACACACAATGGTGCAGCTTCTTTAGGGCGTTTTGCAGGCGCTATTTCTAACGCTATAGCGCCTGCAAAACGCCCTGGTGTGAAAGGGGTTTAACATGGAAGAACCCTTGAATTAGCTTTCTGGACTCAGGGAACCCTGATAATAATTACTATAGCTACAGCTCATGGTACATTAATGTGATTATCACTGGGGAGAATGCTCCTAACATGTGGTGGTCATCGAAAATAATCCCTCCTTACAAAAAGCTAAAAAGAGCATTGTTGACAGTGGTTACTCATCTGATAGACAGTAATTGCTCATTTCTCTGAGCTATTGGAAAAATCCTAGATTCCCATGGAACCCTGGTTGAGAAAGGCTGGTCTAAAGCATATAAATGTAAAAATGACACAGTGGGTTAGACTTACTAAAACTGGAGAACGCTAGTGCATTTGTGCATGGCAGCCAATCAGCTTCTAACCTCAGCTTGTTCAATTAAGCTTTGGCAATAAAACCTGGAAGCTTATTGGTTTATTTGCAGAAGTGAGCCTGATTTTAGTCTCTCCAGCTTTAGTAAATAAACCACAGTGAATTTTAGTCTATCTTCTATTCAATATATAAAACAGGAATATTCAGTATATATAGAATATTCAACTCCTATATTTCTGTACACATGACCTTCAATAGTTTGGTAGGCAAGCATCATTGGCATGCATTACTTTCCACTCCTTCTCGACAGTGTTTGTGGCTCACTGCAGAATTTTGTACCCATGGAGCCTTTCAAATAAAAATACATTCGAAGTAAAATATGACATTCTTGGAAAGTTATTATTACTACAGGATGGGTAATAGTCTTATGTCTATGGCAGTTAAAGACCCAATATGCCAAATAAACTTGCAGAGAGAGAAGATTAGACATGTTTACAATTTCCCAAATGCTGTTCTCTCCCTAAGGTGGTGCCAACAGTCTAAACGGTCACATCTGTGATCAGCAGAAAACCATATCTACACCCAAAAACAAACATGTAATATATTGTGACTTGCCAGACCTTAGATGAATTATTTGTATTTTTTTTTTTTTCAGGTTATTTTTTCCTTTATTTTTACCCAAATGCAGTGCTGCAAATATGAATGTGTTTAGGTGCACAGACTATATTTAATTCTAAGTAATTCAAAGTAGGTTAAGTCTGCTGTCAGTGGTCCACACTATAAAATTCAAATCTATTAAAAGTGAGTGGAAAACGCAGAAAAACAAAGCCTGGCTACACAGGGTAGCCAGAGACAGTAAGACTTGCCATATGCAGGCTAAAATCAAAAATTGCATTTGTGTACTAACTGTAAATTCCATTTATTGAAGTCCATTGAGAAACACGACAATGTTAGGATGCAAGGGCAGGCGGAATTATCAACCAACATCAACCTGATTGTGCAGCCTCTGTATGAGGGTCAGTGACCTTATGATTTAGCAACCCAGCTCAGTAAGATTTTACCTAAACACATCACTTTCACTAATCCAAAGTGGTGGTCCAATGCCTGGGTGGGCTGTATAAGTTTGGATTATGAAAGTTGTTATGCTTCCTCGTTGATCCCATATACAGTAGTGCAAACTTGGTCTGTATATTCAGTTGCGTCAATGGGCTTACTGACTGGGGATTTTAACTTGTTGCATTTAAGGCTAAATTACCCACATGTAATCAGAGATGAGGGAAGCTGGAGGCAGGTTGATATTTCCCTCTGCCAGAGGCATGACCATGATGTCTTTTGTATGCCAGGCCAAAACGCAGTGGTGAACAAGTAATGCTGAGAAGATGCTTCACTCTGTGTTCTGGATGGGGAGATCATTGCCAGGAAGGAAGCACCTGTGTATTATTTGGGACATAGAAGAGTTTGTTTCTTTGTCCTAAAGTATCCCAATGTAACCTTAGTCATGGAGCTAGGGTGTTCTTTGAACCTAACAATAGCTAGGGGTGAATGGTGTACCCTGGGCAATGTCTCTTAAATCAAGGCACAGGGATGGTATTATGTGGTTTTGTCAGTGGTTTAGGTATACGTGTTGTATGACCTGACATTTATATAAAAAGATATTATATCTGTCTCTGCGAGTTCTACTGACAAATTGACAGTAGGGTCTCTTAATACAAGTTAGAGGTTTCGCTGGGAAATTAGAAGTCCTGAAGTACCTGTGACACGCCAAAATTGTTGTAGGAAATGCCATACTGAGCAAGCCTGCTTAATACCGACCTGTATATACAGTAAAGGGTTACAGTAAAAGAGGTTGGGAGTGGGATGCTTAATTTGGTGGGTCGGGTACAGATAGGAACATATCAAACTGTTACTAGGCTCAAAATATATATGTATTTATTATAATAATGTGTTGATTTGTGTGCTTTTATAGTATTATGTACATGTATTAGGTTAGTGATATAGGGTAAGGCCCTCCTCAAGGTTGAGAATCTGAAAGCTGGTTAATGTATGGTTCTAAATGTGTGTGCTAATGAATGGTGAGTGAATGAACAACCCTTGCTTGTAGTGGACCCTATTGTGAAGATGCCAATAAGAAGAAGACACTGAATGATGCTATGGAAGTTGCCGCTGAAGAATGGTGTTGGTGTGTCATTCAGGTGCAAAGCGGAATATTTTGGGGAGCACGGCATGTGTTAAGGTCAAACATTTTTGGTCTGTTCCATGGAGGCTGTCTCTAAAGAAGGGTGTGGCATTCAGGCACAAAGCGGCATCTGTTGGAAGGTGCAACATTGTTTTTTTTTTCTTTTTTATATTAGATATTTATGGATTTTTACTGCCTGGTTAATAAAGCCATTTGCCTGTTGGAAGTTGTCTTGGAATGTCAGTAAAACAAGATTACCCAGCAGGGTGTATATAACAGAAGAGTACATATCAGAATCTCACCTAGGAGAGGATTCACGCATACCTCCTGACGGTGGAGTACAGGATTAGGACAGCTTTACTTGAGACCACCTGGTGAAGGGAAGATTAAAGTGCCTAATTCCCTTGCCTGCAACCACAACATCAAAAGGTCAGCTATTGCTGGAATGCTGACCTGGGCCAGACACTTGCCCCAACATATCAATGACCTCTGCTGGAGAATATCGGGATAGATATCCTGATAGTTTACTGCCTTTTTTGTCTCATTGGACAGAGGACTACACAGGAGGACAGAAGGTGTTTTTGTGGGTGGTAGTGTTTTATGTCAGTATTCTTTCTTTGTAAATAAACAAGACCTTTGCTTCTTTGAGCATTGTGTGTGAGCATTATTTTTATATTTTATATTGTTATTATATTATGACATGTGAAGGACCTAATCCACAGTTGGTTAAGCCACCCGTTACACATAATATCCAAACCCTCCAAACCCCCTCACAAATTACATGACAAGATTTTTGGAGTAAATGGCCTTGACGGCCTTTTATTAACAATTACTTTTAAACTTAAACAAATAACATTTTTAAATAAATCTAAACCCAACTTATGTCCTCTTGGGGTATTCGAGGGTAACACACATCACTGGTCATTGCGACAAACTTCTTTTACTTTAGGCCTCCAGTCGCAAGCCCCCCTGACCCGGAGACGGTACTCAACTTTCGCAGTGACCTACCTTTTACCCCTTCCAGGTTAACCCCTCATTAACCGGAAGGTACCTGATAACCCCATCCACAGATGGGTACCACCATTTTAATCCCATACCACAAATGGGTACCAACCATGTTAACCCCATACCACAGATGGGTACCAACCATGTTAACCCCACACTACAAGATGGGTACCAACCATGTTAACCCCATACCACATATGGGTACCAACCATGTTAACCCCATCCACAGATGGGTACCAACCATGTTAACCCCATACCACAGATGGGTACCAACCATGTTAATCCCATACCACAGATGGGTACCAACCATGTTAACCCCATACCACAGATGGGTACCAACCATGTTATATATGCATATAACATCCATATTCTCTTCCTCCAAAGACCCAACCACTGCCACAGGCTTTCCTTACCGCCCCTACTATAATGAACCATACTCGGGAGGGTGGGAGGGAATCTTCTCCACCGTCGCTCACTGCTGATGTCACTCCCCCTCCTTCCTCCTAGCTTCCTAACCCAAGTGCCTCCCCTGCTCCGGCCACTCCCCTTTTCTTAAAGGGAACACATTTTTTCTTTCCCAATAGCATGACTGTGCTGTCCACACCTGTCATGCCGTCCCTGCGCTAATTCTTTTCTCTCCTTCTGCTCCAGGACTCTCTTTACCATTAATATTATCAGAACTAGTCTAGAAAACTATAGGAACTGACAAGGTAATACACATTTATAATTTAAATGAGGGGAATCCAAAAACCACCCCCCTATTTATTTGGGCTTTACAGTCGGCTTCCCACTGTGCATATGTGAGAGTTGGGTAGAAGGAGGAAGAGCGGAACTTCCTGGTTTGGGTGAAGTTCTGCTTTAATTTTATGCATTTGTAAGAAATTGTAACCAGTGAACGGAAGCTTTCCTAACAGCCCCATCAACACAAGGTATGTCTGAATAAGTTTAAATTACCTGCTTTATCCGGTCACATACACAGATGAGCCGAACACCTTCCATTTCGGTTCGCAGTAGAACATGCGAACAGGCAAAAAATTTGGCAGAAGACACGAACAGCGTTAGTCTTTGGGACATGAACATGAATAATCAAAAGTGATTTTAAAGACTTATATGCAAGTTATTATCATAAAAAGTGTTTGGGGTCCCGGGTCCTGCCCCAGGCCCATGTATCAATGTAATTTATTATTTATTTTTTTTAAAAGCCATTTTTTTCCAGAGAAGGGATTCTTTTAATGTTTAAAGTGAAACAATAAAAATGAAATATTCCTTTAAATATCATGCCTGTCCAGTGTCTATAGTATGCCGGTCAGACCCCAAAGCACCCTCCCCATGTTGAAGACATGTGGCCTGGTATGGTTCAGGAGGGTGGGCACTCTCTCGCCCCCCCTCTTTTCCTGTGGCCTGCCAGGTTGTGTGCTCGGATAAGGGTCCAGTATGGATTTCGGGGGGAGCCCATGCCATTTTTTTAAAATGTTGGCACAGGGTTCCCCTTTAAATCCATACCAGACCTGAAGAGTCTGGTCTTGTGTGGTTTTTGGAGGGGGCCCCTACACCATTTTTTTTTGTTTTTTTTTGGCGCAGGGTTCCATTTAATTTCCATATCAGACCTGAAGGGCCTGGTATGGCTTTTAGGGGGACCCCCATGCATTTCTTTTTTAATTTTGGATCAGGGTTTTTTTGCATTGATACATGTCCCCTGAGTCAGGACCAGGGTCCCCAAACACATTTTATGACAATAACTTGCATATAAGCCTTTAAAATTATCACGTTTGATTTTTCATGTTAGTGTCCCATATACTTTAATGGCTTTCTAATTTACCGCAAACACCACATATTGTTCGTTGTTCGATGAACAGGTGAACACCCGATGTTCGTGTCAAACTTACTAGTCACATAGGACGAGCTGAAGAGATAATTATTATGTCCAGAAAGAATACTGCATCTTTTTGTGAAATGTAAGTACCACACTGACATAAAATAAGTTTTTATCTGCTTATAAAGTTGTAATTATTGGCTGCTAGGGTCAGTGGCATAGATATGTGCAGGTTAGATAATGATACTAAGTTGTAAAAAATATATAAAAGATGGCGCTAAGCATATACAAGTGAATATACAGTATATATCATGAACCAAAATCATAAACATATATCACTGCAAAAAACAGATATATTGTTGAACATATAGCAAGCTAAAAAGTCCATTAGTGATAGTGTTTCCAACACCAAAAAATGCTTTTAATCACTTGCCTACAGAGCACTTACACCCTCTTTCTGCCCAGGCCATTTTTCAGCTTTCAGCGCTGAATGACAATTGCGCGGTCATACTACACTGTACCCAAACAAATTTTTTATAATTTTCTTCACACAAATAGAGCTTTCTTTTGGTGGTATTTAATCACTGCTGTTTTTTTTTTGTTTTTTTTTTACTAAAACAAAAAAAAAGTGTTTTACTTAGTTTCTGTCAGTAAATTTTGAAACGAAGTCATTTTTCTCCTAATGTGCGCTGATGATGCGGCACTGATAGGCTGAACTGGCGGGCATTGATGAGGTGGCACTTATGTACACTGATGAGGTGGCACTTATGGGCACTGATTAGGTGGCACTGATGAGGAGGCACTAATATGCCGCACTTATGGGCACTGATAGGTGGCTCTGATATGTGGCACTGATGAGCACTGAGATTTTCTCATTTTTATGCTCTAGCGTCATCCGGAGAGTCCATTGGAGCGGAGTGGTTTGTTATTCCAAATGCGCAATTTGACCTGCCTTAAAAAGTGGTCAAACACCTGTGGTGAGTTGCCACCTTTCCATTGAGAACTTGTGGTGGAAGAACTAGAAGCTTCATTTAAAAGTCTTTTTTGGTGTTGGGAACACTATCACTAATGGACTCTTTAGCTTCAACAATATATGTGTTTTTTTGCAGTGATATGTGTTTATGATTTTGGTTCATGATATATACTGTATATTCACTTGTTTATGCTTAGAGTCGCCTTTTATATATTTTTTCAAACTTTTTTGTGACTTGTTCACCTTCAAGGGGCAGTTTACTTTGCATATTCCTCATTCATAGGACACCAATTCTAGATATCCAA
The DNA here is from genome assembly GCF_037356315.1 of Lithobates pipiens. Classification (NCBI taxonomy): domain Eukaryota; kingdom Metazoa; phylum Chordata; class Amphibia; order Anura; family Ranidae; genus Lithobates; species Lithobates pipiens. Next base: position 229,872,983 of record NW_027507790.1, read on the forward strand.
TGTATTATTATAATATACAAGAGTGTACTAAAAAATTCCTATAAATGCCTGCCTAATTAGTACACTACACTGCGCTTTAGGAAACCAATATGCAAGATAAAAGAATAAAATGATATACAGATTATAATTTTAAAAAAATACTCCTTTTTTAAAAAATACTCCTTTAAAAATATACTCTATTGGCGTAAAATCTCCTTTCTTTAGCTGCTGCTTTAAAACACAGAAATATAAACAATATACAAAAAAATTGTAACTTTTTAAAAGAAGTCCACTTTTTCATATATAGCAGCGCATATACACTCTTAAAAGATTTTTTATATATAAAGTGAGTTCATTGAAATTTTGATCCGTGTCCAGGATAGAAGGTGCTTATTTTATCTGTTCACTGTTGTGATTAAACTGTAGCTTCCACCATAAAATTCACCACTTGTGGGGCACACACGATCCCCCTTTGGGGATGCACTCACCCAACAGCAAGATCAAAAACGCCTTTAAACTGCCAATCAACAATGCTTCTTATGGCCACTAGATGTCTCTCTTGTTGGAATCCAGTTTTCTCATATAAAAAAGCAAAGATGCCCAAACATAGTGTGATATTGTTTAACACTATTTATTTAGATAAAACGAAACCCAACATATATATGCGTACCACATAAACAAAGTATTTAAGCATTGAAAAAGTACTGTGCCTTATCCCATTGGTTCAGCTATGATCGAGGAGGAACGAACGTTTTCGCTGTCTCGTGCCTTACTACCGCTCGCTGAAGCGCAGGGATTGAGGCGCACTCGTCACTTCCGGTATAGTTACGTCCTGGCGCGTTTCGTCATATCCGACTTCATCTGAGGGCGTAACTTGTAATACCGGAAGTGTCTTTTTATCTACAGAACAAACCAATCAACATCCATCACCGCATGATGTGCGGGATTCTGCACCAATCGCTGATTTTATGTCTGAAGCAACTGTGACTAGTGCAGACCCACATCCAATGTAGAGATGTTTGGGAAAATTATGCATTTATAAACAGTATGCGCAAAGTTTAGCAATAGTCCATATGTAAAGATCCATGGTTCTCCACCAATCCAAAGGTATTAGTTAAAAAGAGTATAAAAAACGATCGTATATGCACATGAACACATACGTTAGATCTGATCGGCCGATACGACCGTTTATATTGTCTAATTACAGATTCCTGAGTTAACGTTTGAAGGCTTTATATAAACAGCTAATTAAAATATAGCCATATACGAATCATGCTTGGCTATAGATCACAACGTAATCTCACGTCATCGGCCGATGCGATCGTAATTTAGACATAATAAACCTTCTTTACATGATTATTTAAAATCAAAAAACTACAATATAAAATATCCAAAATAAACTGCAATTGTAGATTACAGAATTAAAAATTATTAAAAAATTATTAATAAAAGATTAGTAGAAAAAAGTTAGAAAAGATATATTCTTTTTTATGCATAGGACTACACCTATATTGAATGGAACACTTATATTAAACGGGACGCATAGGCCTACACCTATATTAAACGGGACTGTGTTTCTCTAAAAACACCTAAAAATCGCATGTATATAAAAAATCACATGTATTAAAAATTATATTACTGTATGCACACAAATCCTATAAAATTATATGTATAAAAATCTTATATATAAAAAAACATATATCTAAAAAAGCACCAATTTCAAAACAAAATCAAATTTGCCCAATCGTCTAAAATACCACACATATAAAGCAATTATCTAAAAATTTAAATGAATGACCGATTATAAGTGTGTCCCTAAGTGTCACTTATAAAGCAATTAATGTCTAGTTCTATATTTAAGCCCTTAGGGCTAAGGACGTCAGCAGAATATATCCAATAGGTTTCGCGTTTTGACAATTCGCGAACTAAATTTATGCCTCTCCAGTGTGATTTTAATTGTTCCACTCCCCAAAAACGCAGGCCCGTAGCATCTCTGTTGTGTTTGAGCTTAAAATGTAGTGACACATTGTGGTCTTTGTATCCGATTTTTATATTGTGTATATGTTCGGCTATTCTTACTCGTAATTTCCTTTTTGTTCTACCGATATACATCAGATCGCAGGGGCATGTTAAAGCGTATACCACGTATGTACTATTGCATGTAATGAATTGTTTGATTGGGAAGCTAGAATTATTTGATGGTGAGCAAAAATTATCTAAAGATCTGATTGGGCTTGCTACTTCACGGCACGCCTTACATCTGCGACAGGCGAAAAAGCCGTTTTTCTCCCAAAAAGTGGGAGGAGGTTTGGGAGGGTCTATGACCTTTTTTACAATTTTATCGCCGAAGTTTGAAGCTTTCCTATAGATGAACTGAGGTTGAGTAGGTAATACGGAATACAATTTTTTGTCTAGCATCAAAACATGCCAATGATGTTTAAAGATGTCTTCTACCTCTTTGTATTGTGAGTGAAAGTTAGAAATAAATCCCCATTCTTTATCACATTTACTTCTAACAGTCAGTCCTTGATCCGCGTTTAATTCCTCCTCTCTTTTGTCTTTTAGACATATCGATCTAGAAGTGTTCCCCACATCTCTAATTGTTTTCTGCAATTTCTGATAGTCATATCCTTTTGCAGAAAACCTCTTAGCTAGGATGTTGGCTTGCTCGATGTAATTGTCAAACTCCGAACAATTTCTTCGTACCCTAGTCATTTGTCCTTTTAGAATGTTACGCAGCCACTGGGGGTGGTGGCCACTTGTGATGGGTAAATAGCTATTTCGATCAGTATTTTTAAAAAATACCTTAGTTTCCAGTCTATCATCTTTTCTGTATACTGTCACATCTAGAAAATTTATCTCTTTCCTGCTCCACTCTGAAGATAAACTGATATTTCGGTCATTGTTGTTTAATTCCTTGATAAAAAAATTTAATTGTTCTTCGTTCCCCTCCCAAATCAAAAACACATCATCAATGAATCTTTTATAAAAAATTAATTCAGAAGGAGGGTTATTAAAAATCACTTTATCCTCCCATTCCGCCATGAATAGATTGGCTATGCTGGGTGCGAATTTTGCACCCATTGCCACACCTCTTTTCTGCAAATAAAATGTCCCATCATACCAGAAATAATTGTGGCCCAGACAAAAGTCTAGTGCATCTCTTAAAAAAACTTTTTGGTTGTGGGGGAGATCATCTCTTTTACTCAGTGCCCAGTTTAAGGCTAAGAGGGCGTCATCATGCTGTATAATCGAATACAGTGATGCCACATCTGATGTTACCATCAAAACATCACTTTTCTCTTTCAAATCTACTTTTTGTAAAGAGTTCAAAAAACTTTTTGTGTCCTTTAAATATGATCTTGTGTCTGTCACGCTTTTTTGCAGAAAAGTATCCAGATATTGCCCCAGTCTTGATGAGACCGAATCAATACTGTTTACAATGGGTCTGGCTGGTGGATTTTTGGGATCCTTATGTATTTTGGGCAAAGTATACAGTGTGGGTATCCTGTTGCTCAAAGGAAGAAGATATCTCTCCTCCTTATTCGTGAGCACATTGATTCCTATCTTAGATTTCACCAATTTTTCCAACTGATCCTGATAGATCCGTGTTGGATCTGATTAGAGTTTTGTATACGTTTGGTTATCTGATAGCATGTCCACAATCTGACAGTGATAAAATTCTTTTGTGAGAATAACCACACCCCCTCCTTTATCGGCTGGGCGGATGATAATATCTTTCCGTTTTTCTAACATTTCTATTCCCTCATTGATGTGTCTATATTGTAATGATTTTATGGGCTTTAAAATTTCTAAATCTTTTAAAACCAGACCTTTAAAAACCTCTATTTGGTGGTTAGGCAAATTGGGTGGATTGAACAGAGATTTATTTTTCAAACCACTATTAATCGGCTTGTTGGTATACGTTACGGGTGGTCCCACCCGTGGTTGGCTCCCTAGAAAATGTTTCTTTATATTCAATTTACGTATGTATTTGTGTACGTCCACAAATTAAATTTGTTAACTGTTTTTTTCATTCCACATTTTAAACCTAGATTTAAAATATTTTGTTCCTTATGGGATAAATCTACTTGCGCTAAATTAAAAATACCATCTACTCCGACTCTCTCCTTCTTTTGTTGGATCCGACGGCCGGCCCTGCACCCCCTGTGTTTGGATCTTTCCACATAGGAAACACCCTGTTGTTTGTTGTTGGATCCTCTTTCCGGGGATAATACAGAGGGCGCCCTGGGTTTTCCACGTCCTTTTGGCGATTGTATGTGTATTGCTGGTATGGTGGTTTTCCCCTGTGTGGATGGTTGCCCCGCCCTCTCCAGTGATTCCCCCTCCCTCTTCCTATTATGTATTATTATGATTGTATAATTGTATAAGTCTGCGATCTGGAGCCACAGGCTAATCACCATGGACATGCCATGAATGTCAACCAGTCTAAGTGATTATAGTCATTGAGTTACAAACATATGTTTATGAACATGCTGCGACTTCTGAAGGCACCATCAGCTGAACCATCTCAGGAAAAGAACCAATTACTCAGAATTATTTATTTTAACAATCTCCTTGAATTGTTCAACCAAGATAAGAGCAATGTCACATGTGTCTGTGCAGTGTATAACTATGTATGCTTTATCAATATGAGAATGTATATTGTGTATATGTGTATTGGAAACAGTACACCACAGAATGCACTGTAGATATAGGTAACATTTGTATATTTAGAAACAGTGTATTTTTAAACTAATCTGTAGCAGTAATTAAATGTACCAATGTACTCTTCAAAGTTTTCCTTGCCACTGATAAGCCAGGAAAAAATTGACAGAGGCTAGGGCACCACATCTTCTATCAGATGTGTTATTTAAGGTCATAGAATGGACTGTTTTGTCTAATCAAGGCTCTCTAAGAGAAAGCACGCGCAGAAGAAGCAATAATATTTTTTTGCATATCTGAAAATAGACTTAGAATTCCGTTCTCATTCCAGTTCCTGCTACGGAAGAAAAAGAGAAAACACCATGGGGGGTGGCTCTGGGACTTTTTACATAAAAGGACTTTTTCTTTAAACAAGGTCTTCTTTTTATTAAGGCTGTTCTTATTGATGCACCATTCATTTCAAAGTACAAAACTAAAATATTATCCCATGAATTAATTTAATTAGCCCTGAGATCCCAAATAAAAATAATGTCCTTATATGTTTATTTCCCAAGACCAAAGAATATGGATGGGGTATAGTGATGGACGAATTTCCGACGGGACGTTTCGCGAACGCGGACCGCGAACGTGGCCGATAGTTCACGAACCGTAACGTTCGCGGCGGGCCCCATTGACTTCAATAGGAGGCGAACTTTGCAAACCTACAGGTCAAATTTGCAGCCACAAAATAATGAATAGCTGTGCAAACAAAGTCCCACCACATGGCCAATGACATAACACATGTATGAGGTGAATCTGGGATCGACAACTACAAGCATTCTTTTTTTATATGTGAAATTGTTGTGACAATTCAGGACTGTGGAGCACATGAAGGCAATGGAGGAGAGGTAAGGTCAGGGTAGGCAAAGAAGAGGGTGCAGGAGATGATCACCAGCAGCGTGACATACAGCAATGACACCTGCACCGTGATAGAGTGATCTGACACCAGCACCGTGATAGAGAGCACTGACATCAGCAGCGTGACATAAAGCACTAACACCAGCACCGTGATATGCAGCACTGACAACAGCACCGTGATTGAGAGCACTGACATCAGCAGCGTGACATACAGCAATGACACTTGCACCGTGATAGAGTGATCTGACACCAGCACCGTGATAGAGAGCACTGACATCAGCAGCGTGACATAAAGCACTAACACCAGCACCGTGACATACAGCACTGACAGCAGCACCATGATAGAGAGCACTGACATCAGCAGCGTGACATACAGCAATGACACCTGCACCGTGATAGAGTGATCTGACAACAGCACCGTGATAGAGAGCACTGACATCAGCAGCGTGACATACAGCAATGACACCTGCACCGTAATAGAGTGATCTGACACCAGCACCGTGATAGAGAGCACTGACATCAGCAGCGTGACATAAAGCACTAACACCAGCACTGTGACATACAGCACTGACAGCAGCACCGTGATAGAGAGCACTGACATCAGCAGCGTGACATACAGCAATGACACCTGCACCGTAAGCAGCCCCAGGAGGAAGTCAGCATAGCACAGGGATGGTGGGAGCCCCTCATAATGAGCATAGCACAGGGATGGTGGGATCCCCTCATAATGAGCATAGCACAGGGATGGTGGGAGCCCCTCATAATATGCACAGCAGAGGTACAGCCCCAGAAGGAAGTCAGCACAGCACAGGGATGGTGGGAGCCCCTCATAATAAGCAGCCCCAGGAGGAAGTCAGCACAGCACAGGGATGGTGGGAGCCCCTCATAATAAGCAGTCCCAGTAGAAATATGACACCGCTCAACCTCTTCAAAGAGGAGGGTACGGCCATATAGTACGGTGTGCTTTTTTTGGACAAGGAAGTGAGCCAAATGAAGAAAGAAGGTCTGTGCGCTCAATAAAAAAAAATTGTTTATAGACATATACATGGTCTACTGGTCACATGTGTTGAATTCCTCCGAGATCCATGCCTCATTCATTTTTAGAAATGTGAGGTAGTTAACACTGTCGTGAGCTAGGTGAGTACGCTTATCGGTCACGATCCCCCCTGCTGCGCTGAACGTCCTTTCGGACAGGACACTGGACGAGGGGCAAGCCAGTTCGATTGAAAATTGGACAAGCTCTGGCCAGAGGTCAAGCCTGCCCACCCAGTAGTCCAGGGGTTCATCACTCCTCAGAGCGTCCACATCGGCCATTAACCCGATGTAGTCGGACACCTGACGGTCTAGGCGTTGCCTGATGCTGGATCCGGATGACACCTGTCGATGGGTCGGCTGAAAGAATGACCTCATATCCGAAGTCACCAACACATCTTCAAACCGGCCTCTTCTTGCAGGCGCTGTTGGATTGGTACCCGCAACTCCTTCTCTGGGAGTGGGAATTGCTCCTCTGCCAGTGCACGCAAAAGCAGAATGCAGCATTTCTCAAAGCAAGGCCTGGAAGTGCTCCATTCTGACAGCCCTCTGTGACGGTAACATTTCCGCCATTTTGTGTTTGTACCAGGGGTCTAAGTACGTTGCCACCCAGTACTGGTCCTTGACCCTTATGCTTTTTATACGGGGGTCCCTATTAAAACACTGGAGCATTAAGGCCCCCATTTGCACTAAACTGGAAGCGGTGTGGTGGCCTGGCTCCTGCTCATCATCCAGGATAATGTCGTCCTCTTCATTCTCCTCTCCCCATTCACGCACAACAACAGGGTTCCCAGAAAGGTTTAAAGCATGCTCTTCTTGCTCCTCCTCATCCGCCCCAGCACCATCCTCCTCTGACTCCTCTTCAGACTCCTGTTGTTCACTTGTCTCAGATAGAGTAGCCCCCCCGGGAATTCATCCAGCATTGTGACTTCCTCATCTTCCCGCTCCTGCTCCTCCACAGCTTGATCAATGACACAACGCAATGCACGCTCCATAAAGAAGGCATAAGGTACCATGTCACTGATGGCGCCATGGCTGCGACTGACCAGTTTGGTGATCTCCTCAAATGGCCGCAGAAGTCTGCATGCATTGCGCATGAGCAGCCACTGGCGTGGTGAAAAAAAACCCAGCTCCCCAGAACCTGTTCTGCCGCAGAGTTCATACAGGTAGACATTAGCTGCATGTTTCTGCTGGAGCAGCCTATCAAGCATATAGAAGGTTGAGTTCCATCGCGTCGGGCAATCGCAAATAAGACGTCTGACCGGCAGATTGTGTCGTCGCTGAATGTCAGCAAGGCGAGCCATGGCCGTGTAAGATCTTCTGAAATGGGCCGAGATTTTCCTTACCTGCCGCAAGATGTCCTGGACCCCAGGGTATTTGACAACGTATCGCTGCACGACGTGCGTAATTTTGCCCTGTTTCAATGCGCTAAGCAGATTGGCACCGTTGTCACACACCACTTTACCAACTGTCAAATTGAGCGGTCTTAGCCACTGATCTGCCTGTGAACGCAAAGCTGAAAGGAGTGCCGGGCCAGTGTGGCTCTTGGCTTCCAGGCACAACAGACGCAGCACGGCATGGCAACGTCTCACCTGGCATGTCGAATAGGTTCTGGGGAGCTTGGGCGGCGCAGCAGAAGAGACACTAGCAGTGGAAAAGGAGGAGTCAGCCGTGGAGGAGAGGGAGGAGGATGGAATAGGAGGAGGAGAAGAAGAGCCAGGCCTGCATGCAATCCGTGGCGGTAAAACCAAATCTACAAGGGTGCCACGGGTTACATGCTTGACGGCCGTCAGAAGGTTCACCCAGTGGGCAGTAAAAGTGATATACCTTCCCTGCCCGTGTTTGCTAGACCACGTGTCTGTGGTCAGATGTATCTTGGCACCGACACTGTGCGCCAGAGATACATTCACTTGCCGCTGAACATGGCCATATAGCTCTGGGATGCCTTTCTCTGAGAAATACTTCCTTCCTGGGACCTTCCATTGTGGTGTTCCAATGGCCACAAATTTGCAAAAGGCCTCCGAGTCCACCAGTTTATATGGCAGTAGTTGGCGAGCTATGAGTTCTGACAAGCCAGCCGTCAACTGTTGGGCAAGAGGGTTATCCGGCGTCATCATTTTTTTACGCTCAAACATTAGGCCCACGGAAGCCTGCCTTTTTGCAGAAAAACTTGAGCTTGGCGTGATGGAAGGTGGAGTGGAGGACAATTGTGAGGAGAGAGGAGAAGGAGAAGTAGGAGACGAGGCTGGGCGGTGAGAGCCTGGAGTGTGGCTTTGTGTGTTCCGTTGCTCCCACCGGGCTTGGTGATGGCTGCTCATGTGCTCAGGTCGCCCCTAGGTGAGTGTTGGGCTTACCGCGACTAATGCGTTGATTGCAAAGATTGCAGATGGCAACGCTATTGTCAGCAGTGGACACGTTAAAAAAGCCCACACTGCGGAGCCATGTGCCGGTGTCCTGGGAGCGCCAGATGTGACCGTACATGGTCGATGACTCGCTCCTGATACATTTACAGTCTGCTTTGTCCCTCCTGTGCAATGTAAGTTATTTCTGCTTCTCCTCCCTATCTGCTGGTCTATATCTCCCTCTGAACTCCCCTCCTCTTCCTCTCTTGTGGGCACCCACGTGACATCACTAGGCACGTCATCATCGACGTCACCTTCCCCACCACTATAAGTAGAGATCTCGGAGTATGCAGCAACACCGGGGACCAACCTCCTCCTTGGGTTGATCTGGGTACTGTCATCAGACTGCTGAGTAGCGGTTGTTGCTACCTCCTCTTCCTGATCCAATACCAAGAGTGGCTGCGCATCAGAAATGTCTTGATATGGATCGGAAAATAATTCCTGTGACTCAAGCGGAAGGTATGTGGTGGTGGTGTTGTTGTTGGTGGTAGTGTCTTTGGGGGTGCACATAGCAGAGAGTGAAGAAGAGGGTGCAGATCGAGAGGATGAGGAGGGTGCAGAAGAGTAAGGCTGAGTGAGCCACTCAACCAAGTCTGGTGCATCCTTTAAATTAATTGAACGCACCTTCTGCAACTTCCCACTTTGGCTCAAGCCTGTTGCTCCTGCCCTACCCCTACCACCCCTGCGGAAGGGCCTGCCTCTTCCTCTGCCTGTCATTTTTTAAATGACCCTGTGACAAAACTCTCAGTCCCTATACTGATGAAGGACTGCTGCAGTATAGGGCAGCGGTCAGCAGTAGTGCACCTCAACCCTATGTATTGTGGACCTATACCAGTCCTTATGGAATAGCAGACTGTACCTCACTCAACCCTATGTACTGTAGCACCCTAGACCTTACCAGTCCTTATAAGGACCTTTGTGGAACAAGTAGGTTGTGAATGATTAGCAGACTGCAGCGGAAGGGCAGCAGTCAAGTATAATATTCTTTCTATATTTGGAAGACAGAATATTATACGTGTACAAGCCTATTACCATACCAGTCCTGAAAAGAACCTTTGTGGACCTAATAGTAACAGCTACTGATTAAACTGACTGTCCCTCACTGCCTCACACACAGCTTCCTGCCTGTCCCTATTTAAACTGACAAAACACAGGCTGCTGGAACAATAAATTGAATAGCACTTTTGTGGACCTAATAGTAACAGCTAATGATTAAACTGACTGTCCCTGCAGCACACAGCTTCCTGTCGCTTTCTCTACACTGACAAAAGACACTCAGGCTGCTGCAACAATCACTAGCACAGCACTGCCTCAAACCTATATCCTGAACTACACCTAACATCTATACCATGATACCAGTCCTTAAAAGAACTTTTGTGGACCTAATAAATAGCGATTTGGGTCACAGAAGTCTCTCCCTGCTCCACACAGCAACCTCTCCCTATAGTGACAGAAGAAAGAATGTAAAATGGCCGCCGGATCGGGTCTATTTATAAATTAGGGGGAATGTTCAAGTGTCCATGTGCTGTAATGTCTCAATTGGCTGTCCTGTACCCCATGATGGATGTGTCATCATAGGTCAAAGTTCTTTTACACAGTAAACACGGAAGTCCGCCGGGCGAACGGCGGCAATAGTCCGCCGATCGCGTGGACGGCGAACAGCCGAAATTTGCAGCGAAACGACCGCCGGGCGAACCGTTTGGCCATCCCTAATGGGGTATTAAGCAAATATAGATTGACTGTGAATACTTCTTAGGTTGATCATAGTTAGGGTTTAAAATGAACCTGTCAGTAATTTTGACTTTTTTTAAGTAAATGTCCTGCCTAGGAGCAAATACCTTAAAGTCATACTAAAGTCAAATTTTTTATTCTAAAAAAATAATAAATATGTTATATTTACCTTCTCTGTGTAGTAGTTTTGCACAGAGCAGCCCAGAAACTACTCTTCTCAGGTCTCTCATCTGTGCTCCTCCCACCTGTTGAGTACCCCCCACAGCAAGCGGCTTGCTATAAAGGTGCCCAAGCTGCAGCTCTGTGTGTCCATTCAGACACGGAGCCATGATGCAGCCCTGCCCCCTCTCTTGTCTGATTGGAAAGCTGACTTTGATTGGCAGCAGCGGGAGCCAATGGCACCGCTACTGTGTCTCAGCCAATCAGGAGGGAGAGTCCCGGAAGGCCGAGCATTTGTGCACATCGCTGGATAGAGATGGGCTCAGGTAAGTATGAGGGGGGCTGCTGCACACAGAAGGCTTTTAATCTTTATAATCACTTTAACCACTTCAACCTTGGAAGGTTTTACCCCCTTCATGCCAAGGCCATTTTTTATGGCACTGAATTACTGTAAGCCCAGGTTCATAACGAGCTGCGAGAATGAAGCCATGTGATTTCACTCCCACATGTCTGTCCCACGATTTCAGAGTTAAATCACAGACCAAAATGGCAAAAATGTTGGGCTGCAAAATCGGTGTGGTGCTTCAAAGTCAGCGTCCCACCGATTAGGGCGGTGCCATTGCTGCTGATTTGACATGTCAAATTGTACCAATGGGACCCAGGGTTAACTGACAATTGCACGGTCGTGCAACACTATACCCAAATAAAATTGATGTCCTTTTTTTTCCCACGAATAGAGCTTTCTCTATATTCTCACATCTGTCGTTTTTATTTTTTTGTGCTATAAACAAAGAAAGAGCGACAATTAAAAAAAAAAAAATACATTTACATTCTGATATAAAACCTTTCCAATAGAAAAAAATAAAATATGTATTCTGCTACCTATCTGTGGTAAAAAAAAAAAGTGTATATTGATTGGTTTGCGCAAAAGTTATACTGTCTACAAAGATGGAATATTTTTATGGATTTGTTTTTTTTTTTTACCAGTAATGGTGGCGATCAGTAATTTTTAGCAGGACTCCGACATTGAGGCGGACTAAGTGACACTTTTGACACTTTTTTGGGGACCAGTGACACCAACACAGTGATCAGGGCTTAAAAAATATACACCGTCACTGTACTAATGGCACTGGCAGGGAAGGGGGTTAACACCAGGGGCACTCAAAGGGTTAAGTGTGTCCCTAGGGGGTGCTTTCTAACTGTGTGGGGGATGGTTTGACTGGGCAAAGAAAGAGATCCATGTTCCTGCTGCTTAGCAGAAACACAAGCTCTCTTTCTTTGCCTCTGACAAAACAGTGATCAGTGTTGATTGGCTCCCCCTCTGGCCAATCAGCAGGTAATCGTGCTTCCAGCCTCAGAGCAACTGCACTGCATGGAACGACATACAGGTCATTTCGCACAGCCGGGCCGCCTTGCCACAGTAAATGTGTGGAAGGCGGTCCAGAACCGGTTAAGCTAGTTATTACCTTTATTGTGTGCTTCTCTGAACTTAATTTCACTCTGTTGCTAGAGGCCAGAATTAACTGATTTAAAGGGCATGGCCAAGCGTTATCCAAATCTAAAGTGGTATATTGCACCTTTTTTTTTTTTTTTAGCTATGGCTGTATTCTTTGTTTTTCACCTGGTGATCCTGCCGCTAAGTCTGTTGTTTTTCAAAAAAATAAGCTGTGTAGCAGATGTAGCATTTAGAGCATAAAAAAGGGGGGAACTAATGCACAAACCAAAGGGGAGAAGAGATATAAACATAAACAAACCCTAACAAGGTAGCTGACAAAATCAAGAGCGTTCTCACACTAATCAGTATAAATAACAATAAAAAGGGGGGAAGTGGTGCTTACCAAAGAACTAAAAATTAGGGTCCTTTCACACGGGGCGGATCAGTTCTGATCCGCCCCGTGGATGTCCGTTTGCTCAGCGGGGATCACTCCGCCGATCCCCGCTGAGCAGGGAGATGACAGCTCCGTCTCTGCACACTGCGCAGGGACGGACCTGTCACAGCGCCGCTCTCCCCTATGGGAGATCGGATGACGACGGACCGCAGTGCCCGTCGTCACCCGATCCGATCCGCAGACGGATGGAAAAATAGCTTTTTCCTCCGTCACACTTTTTCGGATCGGAGCGGGTCGGATGTCAGCGGACATGTCACCGCTGACATCCGACGCTCCATAGAGCTCTATGGAGCACCCGTTCAGGTCCGCCTGAAAAACTGACAGGCGGGCCTGAACGGGACGTTAGTGTGAAAGGGGCCTAATGCTCAAATAACTATTCAAATAAAAAAGTAAATAGATAAATATTTGGAAGTTCCAGAGGGATAAATCCAAACAAAAAAGCATCTTAAATTAATCTCTCATCAAGATTGTATAGCCAAAGGTTAGTCAGTCAATGCTATAACAAATAAATGAATGAATAACATTTGCCCTCCAAATGCTATCCACAAACACTGATTCTAATGCCGTGTACACACGATCGAATTGTCCAGCGGACATAGTATGCCGGACTACAGTACGCCTGACAATTCGATCGTGTGTGGGCTCCAGCTGACTTTTTCTTCGTAAAGTCCTGCGGACTTAGAAAGTAGTTTTGACTCAAAATGTGTCCGCCGGACTTGGCTTTCAGAGGATAATCCGTTCGTCAGTATGCTAGTCCGGCGGACTAAGAATGACGCATGCTCTGAAGCAAGTACGAGAAGGAAGCTATTGGCTACTGGCTATTGAACTTCCTTTTTCTAGTCCCGTCGTACGTGCTGTACGTCACTGCGTTAGAAATCGCCAGACTTTTGGAGTGTCCGTGTGTGGCCAAGTCTATTCGTTATAAAGACCGGATTGTTTGCCGGATTGTTTGCCGGACCAAGTCCTCCGGACAATTCGAGCGTGTGTACGCGGCATTAGAAGGCTTCTTAAAAGCAAAGCAAAAAGAGATATCCACACCTAAGCTGGAAAAAATTCACAGACAATGTATCCAAAAAATGCAGATGAACAAACCATGTGTAAGAAAATATCAATTTGTGCAAGGCAAATAATGATGATAATAAAAACCTTAATAAAATTGAAGTCCTAATAAAATAAAGTGCAAAATAGGCAACACGTGCAAATAAATGCAGAATAGACAATAAGTGCAAATAATTGCAATAAGTGCAGTATACAAAATAGTGCAGCCATTGTACAGTTGCTAATACAGTGCAGGCAGTGTACACAGTATCTAATTCAGTGTGTACAGTTTTTACTACATTTCTGGTGGTGTACACAGTATACAATACAGTGCAGCCGTAGAGTTTCTAATTCAGTGCAGCCAGTGTTTAACCACTTCCCGCCCGCCCTATAGCCAAATGACGGCTATAGAGCAGGCGCTTTCGTCCGGGAGGCCATCCCTGGACGTCCTCGTGTTTACTTCCGCAATGCGTGCCGCAGCGGGCGTGCATCGGGGAAGTTTTGTGTTTGCTGTGTCCCCGGGAAACAGGCAAACACAGATCGCTGTAAATGGCCAATCACATCGGCCGTTTACAGCGCGATCAGCGTGTCCAATGTGAGATGATCTCATATGTAAACATATGAGATCATCTCTCTGCGCCGCTCTCCCTCCTCACACAGACAGCATGTGAGAGGGGAGAGATGAACGGCTGCAGCGGCCGTAAGTGGGGACATTTTTTTTTTCAAAAGTGCCATCTGCCCCAGTGCCATGCTCCCCCAGTGCCATCCACCCCAGTGCCATCCACCCCAGTGCCATCCAACCCAGTGCTACTTGCCCCCAGTGCCACCTGTTAGTGCTATCTGTCCCCAGTGTCACCTGTTAGTGCTATCTGTCCCCAGTGCCACCTGTTGTCAGTGCCATTTGTCCCCAGTGCCATCTGTCATCAGTGCAACGTATAAGTGCCATCTGTCATCAGTGCCACGTGTTATCAGTGCCACATAGTGCCATCTGTCATCAGTGCCACATATTAGTGCCATCTGTCATCAGTGCCACGTATCAGTGCCATTTGTTATCAGTGCCATCTATTGTCAGTGTCACGTGTCATCAATGCCACTTATCAGTGCCATCTGTCATCAGTGCCACGCGACATCAGTGCCACATATTAGTGCCATCTGTCATCGGTGCCACGTATTAGTGCCACATATTAGTGCCACCTGTCATCGGTGCCACGTATTAGTGCCATCTGTCATCAGTGCCACGTATTAGTGCCATGTGTCATCAGTGCCACATATAAGTGCCATCTGTCATCAGTGCCACGTATAAGTGCCATCTGTCATCAGTGCCACATATTAGTGCCATCTGTCTTCAGTGCCACGTGGCATCAGTGCCACGTATAAGTGTCATCATTGCCACGTATCAGTGCCTTCTGTCATCAGTGTCACGTGTCATTGTCCTGGTGCTCCAGGGCCTTCAAAAGTGTAATAGATAGTCAACAAGTTAGATGTGTAATTTATACTCCTAGAACACGTGACGGCGCTCCCTGCATGTTGGGCCTCTCTATGTGGCCAGGCTGTGAAAAAGTCCCACACATGTGGTATTGTAATACTCAGGAGGAGTAGCAGAATTTTTTGGGGGGTGTCATTTGTGGTATACATATGCCATGTGAGAGAAATAACCTATTACAATGACAATTTTGTGGAAAAAAATTCAAAAAATGAAAAATCTTAATTTTGCAAAAAATTATACGAAAAAAATGACAACATCAAAAAGCTCACCATGCCTCTTACTAAATACCTTAGAATGTCTACTTTCCAAAAAGGGGTCATTTGGGGGGTATTTGTTCTTTCCTGGCTTGTTCGGGTCACAAGAAGTGAGATCGGCCACCAGTACATCAGATGTGATCAATTTTGTATGATTCGCACCACAGCTTGTAGACTCTATAACTTTCACAAAGACCAAATAATATCCACTAATTTGGGTTATTTTTACCAAAGATATGTAGCAGTATAAATTGTGGCCAAAATGTATGAAGAAAAATTAATAATTTTCATAATTTTGTCACAGAAACAAAGAAATATGCGTTTTTTTTTTTAAATCGTTCTTTTTTCATTTATAGCGCAAAAAATAAAAACCCCAGAGATGATCAAATACCACCAAAAGAAAGCTCTATTTGTGGGAAAAAAAGGACAAAAAAATAATTTGGGTACAGTGTTGCATGACTGAGTAATTGTCATTCAAAATGTGAGAGCACCGAAAGCTGAAAATTCTGGGAGTTGGAAAGGATGCAAGCTCCTGCACAGAGGCAAAGTTTCACAATGGATTATTGCACAGAAGAAATACACAAAGCACACCAAGATTCAAGTGAAGCCCCATACACACGATCAGAAATTCTGCCAGCAAAAGTCGGATGTGAACTTTTGGTCAGAAATTCTGACCGCGTGTATGCTCCATCCGACTTTTGCTGGCAGAATTCCAGCCAGCAAAAGACTGAGAGCATGTTCTCTATTTTTTGGTCGGAAAAAGTTCAGATCGAAAATTACTACGCATGCTCGGAAGCATTGAACTTCATTTTCTCGGCTCTTCGTAGTGTTGTTTATCACCACGTTCTTAAGGGTGGAAAGTTCAGAGAACTTTTGTGTGACTGTGTGTATGCAAGACAAGCTTGAGTGGAATTCCGTCTGAAAAACCTTCCAAGTTTTTTCTGCCGGAATTTCGGTTTGTGTGTATGGGGCATAAGAGTACTCATGCCTCTTGTATCTAGACAATATTTGCTTATCCCGGAGCTCAGCTTTACATCCCCAGCATTAAGAGAAAAAAAAAAGCATTCTTTATATTCTTATTAGAAACCAATTGGTTGGACAACTACAGAACTAATATCTTCTAAAGGGTTCCCATATATTAAATTGGTAGCTGCACATAAAGTATTGTAACATCAAATGAAATACATAAAGATGCCGATGGCACTGATTCCCACAGAGAAAATTATGTTTTATTATTCAGTAACAGTATGAGATGATACACTTGTTGACTCTTCCAATTACTGGTTCATCAGCATTGAATTTTTGAATCAATGCTGCCCACTCACTTTAGATTTCTTTACCATTGCAATGTATGTGAGTGTTATAAAGCTTAAAGAATATGTAAAGCCAACAATTCATATTCCCGATACATACCTACTGTAACATGTACTTGTATAGCAAAGTCTCCTGTTCTCTTTGTATTGATTCCTTTGTGTGAAATCCCTGGTGTTCCTGCCAGTCCCTCTGCTTTCCTATTAAAAACCGACCACACTAAGCAGGAGAGGACAGCGTGGAATAGTTCTCTAGCTGTGTTCCAATAATCAGACTTGTCCTGACAACCCCACCCTCCCCCCAACAGCCATTCATTGGGAAGATCAGTGTGCTGCTGTTTCTCCTCCCCTAGCTGTTGCAGCTGAGAACAGGGTATGTGATCACTTATTAAATGGGGGGGGGGGTTACAGTATAATTTTTGTTATACCTATGCCAAATGTTTTGCCTTTCATTTATATTTTGAACTGAATAGGTTGTTTTACAAGGTGATCATTTACATGCTTAAAAAAAAAAAAATTAAAAGTCAGCAGCTACAAATACTGCAGCTGCTGACTTTTAATGATCAGACACTTACCTGTTCCAGGTCCAGCAATTCAGGGGAGCAATGCCTCACTCGTCTCCCCCTCCTCTCTGTGTCACTGGCATTGTAACTGTGGGCACCCAGCTGTGGCTCCACAGCCGGTGGGGAACCCACTGTGCATGCGCAAGCTACGCCGCGCGCCATGACTGGCTGGGAAATCATCTGGGAGTTGTGACGTGTCCGAGATGATTGCAGAGAAGGAGGGGGAGAGGTGATCTCCCTTCTGGTGCCGTGGTGCGCCAGGAGGAAGTGGGAGCTGGGACCCTCTAAAAAGGGTATCCGCTCCCCCCCCAAAAAAAAATTATATGCCAAATGTGGCATGTCAGGGAGTCACCTTCCTTAAAGCAGAAGTTCCATTTTTGAGTGGAACACCACTTTAAGTTCAACCTAATCGTTGAAGTGTTTGTTACCCCAACGTTTTATATTCCTGATATGGGCCTGCTGTACCATGTGCTTGTATGAAAAAGTCTCCTGTTTTCTTTGTATTGCTTCCTTTGTGTGAAATCCCTGGTGTGCCTGCCAGTCCCTCTGCTTTCCTATTAAAAACCGACCACACTAAGCAGGGGAGGACAGCGTGGAATAGTTCTCTAGCTGTCTTCCAATAATCAGACTCGTCCTGACAACTCTCCCCCAACAGCCATACAGCCATTCATTGGGAAGACCAGTGTCCTGCTGTTTCTCCTCCCCTAGCTGTTGCAGCTGAGAACAGGGTATGTGATCACTTATTAAAGTCTCCTGTTCTCTTTGTGATTGATTCCTTTGTGTGAAATCCCCTGGTGTTCCTGCCAGTCCCTCTGCTATCCTATTAAAAACGGACCACACTAAGCAAAAGAACACACCATGGTCAGATCTCTAGCTGTGCTGGGAACTAAGCCTGCTCTCCTCCTATGATCAGACTTGCCTTACCCCCCCCCCCCCCCATCTCCCCTGCACAGCCTTTCACTGGGAAGCTCAGTGTACTGCTGCTTCTCCTCCCCCCAGCTCTTATGCAGCTGAGAACAGAGGGAATGTGATCACTTATTTAAAAAAAGGTGGAAAAAATGTATTTATCATGTTTTTTTATTAATCTATACACAAATGTTTTGCCTTTTATTTCTATATCAAACTAAATGGGTTGTTTAACAAGGTGATCCTTTACAACCACTTTAAATCTGAATCTGAATCAGCTTCCCATCCAAGTACAGTATGTACAGGCATACAAGTAATCTGTCTTTGGTTTAACGTTTTAAACCGAAGTTCAAAGTTTTGAAATTAAAAATATCTACATGGTTGCTATACCTGTATATTCTGTTTAGCCAGTCTCATGATCTGGGCACCTCTGTTGTGCAGCAGGCTGTGATAATGACCATTTTTTTACAATGCATTTAAAGGTTGGCCATTGACCCACCCCCAGCCTGATGATTGGTCAACAAGGAAGCATGACCACAATGATGAGGTCACTTACAATGCTCTTCCTTGTTGTCAGTAACCTTCCGACCCTGGACTGATAGTCCTGCACATCTAATGTAATAGCATGGCATGTAACATTCCTCAATGTCTCAAAGGACTGCCTTTCCTTTCCTAACCGGGGATCCTTATGTTGAAAGGATTACAGGAAAATAATGTAAGCACAGATTTAGGTGTGATCAAAAATATTTAGTCTGGTTAAAAAAGACACAAGTCCATCGAGTTCAACCAATAAAAGGGAAATAAAAGTATACAATCCTATATAAACAATCCTATACCCATTGTTGATCCAGAGGAAGGCAAAAAACTCCAGCAACGCATGATCCAATTTTCTCCAGCAAGGGAAAAAATGTTCTACCTGACCCCCAAGAGACAATCAGATATTCCCTCAATCAACTTTACCTATAAATGTTAGTATTCAGTTATATTATGTACATTTAGGAAAGAATACAGGACTTTTTTTTTTTTAAAGGAATCTAATGAGATGGCTAGAACCAGCTCCTGAGGGAGTCTATTCCACATTTTCATAGCTCTTACTGTGAAGAAACCTTTCCGTATTTGGAGATGAAATCTCTTTTCCTGCAGACATAAAGAGCACCCCTTTGTCCTCTGTGATGAACTTAAAGTGAATAACTCAACACCAAGATCACTATATATGGACCATTTATGTATTTTTACATGGAGATCATATCCCCCCTTAATCTCCTCTTCTCCAGAGAGAATAAATTTAGTTCCTCTAATCTTTCCTCATAGCTGAGCTCCTCAATGCCTCTTATCAGTTTGGCTGCCCTTTTTTGCACTTTGCCCAATTCCCTGATCCCTTTTTGGGAATTGGTGCGCAAAACTGATAAAAATATAAAATTTAATTTCATTGTAGGCCTGGTCTGCAATGCCACCAGGACTACAGTCCCACAGGTCTGGCTGTGACTGTTGATGCCACAGATTCCAGTGATGCAGCTTCTTTTTCTCTCCCTGGTCACTTGTGATCAGAGGAATGGCTGTACTGAGAGAGGAGAGAGAGCCAGCCAGAGGACATAGGTGCCTTGAAAGGCCTTTATTTACAGCCACAGGCACAGCCATGGCCAAAAGAGAGACAGTCCATTGCCCAGCTTACAGGAAGCAGTGACTGGCTGCAGTGCCGCCTGCGAGAGGAAAAGCCTGCCCATGGAGAGGGCAAACACTGCTGGGAGCTACTTGGAAGTGTGATGTAGTCCCCAGGAGGCAGCCTCTATAACGTGGAGAACTGTATGGGACTACAAGTCTAGGGAGGAAGTGTGTGTGTGTTTAGAAAAGGAGAAAAAGGAAGGAAAAGCAAGGGCTGGGGGCAATCTCACATGGGGAAGGAGAGGTGACTGTTGGGGAAGCTGCATGTCGGGAGTTCACTGCAGTGTCAGAGAGAAAATGTGTTGCCGCATTCACACATGTCATGTACCTAGTAGAGGTCAAACTGATGAAAGGGTTCTCCTTTACACCCCCTGTCTTGTTTGTCTCCCAAGATTGATGACAGAGTAGGACAGGACATGGAGGGGCATGAGCACCTGTAATAAGTCCTGACCAGAAGAAGAACTAGATCTTGCAATAAAGAAGATGCAGAGGAACAGGAACCCATGCCTATGTCACAACGGGGCTTTCAGAAGTAGGAGGCAGCCAGCAATGTGGTCAGACAGGCAGAAGTTGGCAACGGGGGACAGCAGAGGCACAGATTCAAAAGGCAAGAGCATTAGAAGGGAGCCAGGCCAAGGTCAGTATCACATTGGTAGAAGATGATCCAAAGGGATGAGCAAGCTGCCGGGTCAAGAAACAAGCAGGCATAGTGAGATGAGCCGAACACCCCCCGGTTTGGTTCGCATCCAGAACATGCTAACAGACGGAAAGTTTGCGCAAACTCTCGAACACCATTAAAGTCTATGGGACTCAAACGTGAGAAATCAAAAGTGTGAATTTTAAAGGCTAATATTCAAGTTATTGTCCTAAAAAGGGTTTGGGTACCTGGGTCCTGCCCCAGGGGACATGTATCAATGCAAGAATTTTTTTTTTAAATGGCCATTTTTTTGGGAGCAGCAATTTTAATGATGCTTAAAGTGAAAAAATAAAAGTGAAATATTCCTTTAAATATCGTATCTGGGGGTGTCTATAGTATGCCTGTAAAGTGGCACATGTTTCCCGTATTTAGAACAGTCCCTGCACAAAATGACATTTCTAAAGGAATAAAAGTCATTTAAAACTGCTTGCAGCTGTAATGTAATGTCGGGTCCCGACAATATGGATGAAAATTGAGAAAAACGGCATGGGTAACCCCCCAGCCCATTACCAGGCCCTTTGGGTCTTGTATGGATATTAAGGACAACCCCGCACCCAAATTTAAAAAAGAAACGGCGTGGGGCCCCCAGGCCCTATATACTCTCAACAGCAGTATACAGGTGGACCTAATGCCATGTACACACGTAGCGGACTATCCAACGGACTTAGTCTGGTGGACTTCCCGCCGGACTGTCCGTCCGACTTTCCGAACGGGCTACTTGCCCACACACGGCACTTTTTCAGCAGACTAATACGGCGTATTAAGTCTGCTGTACTATTGAAAAGAACGGACTCGCCCACACATGCGGAGGAAAGTCTGCTCATTTTGAGCGCGTCTCCAGGTAGGCGGGGCCCGTGAAGTAGACGTCGCTGGCCCTGCCACCTGGTATGGACTTAAAGGGGAACCCCAACGCCGAAAAAATCAGCGTGGGGTTTCCCCCAGGTCCACATCAGACCCTTGTCCGAGCACGCTACCCGGCCGGCCAGGAAAGGGGGGGACGAGCGGCCATTTTTTCGTGAGCAGCGATTTTAATGATGCTTAAAGTGAAAAAATAAAAGTGAAATATTCCTTTAAATATCGCATCTGGGGGTGTCTATAGTATGCCTGTAAAGTGGCACATGTTTCCCATGTTTAGAACAGTCCCTGCACAAAATGACATTTCTAAAGGAATAAAAGTCATTTAAAACTGCTTGCAGCTGTAATGTAATGTCGGGTCCCGACAATATGGATGAAAATTATTGAGAAAAACGGCATGGGTAACCCCCCAGCCCATTACCAGGCCCTTTGGGTCTTGTATGGATATTAAGGGGAACCCCGCACCCAAATTTAAAAAAGAAAAGGAGTGGGGCCCCCAGGCCCTATATACTCTCAACAGCAGTATACAAGTGGACCTAATGCCGTGTACACACGTAGCCGACTATCCAACGGACTTAGTCTGGCGGACTTCCCGCCAGACTGTCCGTCCGACTTTCCAAATGGGCTACTTGCCCACACACGGCCCTTTTTCAGTGGACTAATACGGCGTATTAAGTCCGCTGTACTATTGAAAAGAACGGACTCGCCCACACATGCGGAGGAAAGTCTGCTCATTTTGAGCGCGTCTCCAGGTAGGCGGGGCCCGCGAAGTAGACGTCGCTGGCCCCGCCACCTGGTATGGACTTAAAGGGGAATCCCAACGCCGAAAAAAATCAGCGTGGGGTTCCCCCCAGGTCCGCATCAGACCCTTGTCTGAGCACGCTACCCGGCCGGCCAGGAAAGGGGGGGACGAGCGAGCGGCCCCCCCTTCCTGAGCCGTACCAGGCCACGTGCGCTCAACATGGGGGGTGCCTTGGGGAAGGGGGGCGCACGGCCCCCCACCCCAAAGCACCTTGTCCCAATGTTGATGAGGACAAGGGCCTCTTTCTGACAACCCTGGCCGTTGGTTGTCGGGGTCTGCGGGCGTGGGGCTTATTGGAATCCGGGATCCCCCTTTAATAAGGGGGCCCCCGGATCCCGGCCCCCCACCCTATGTGAATGAGTATGGGGTACAATGTACCCCTACCCATTCACCTGTGAAAAAAAGTACAAAAAAAAACACAACAACACAAAATTGTTTATTGCACAGCTCCGGGGGTCTTCCGTCATCGGGGGTCTTCTCGCCGGACTCCTCCGCTATCTTCTGCTAGCTCTTTTACTAGCGGAGGAGCCCGGCTTTCTTCCTCGCCGCCGGCCTCTTCTTCCGACTTCGGGGGTCTTGTCCCCCTCTTCGGTTCTTCTTGCCGGGCCACCGCGCCTTCTTATAGCTCTTTTACAGGCGGTGTCCCGGTCTTCTGTCGCCGCTGTCATCGTCGCTGCCTTCTGTTCTTCTCTTCTTCTCTTAAGATGTTGACTCGTCGCTCCCTCCGCTCACAATGACGGGGACCGGGCGCGCAGCAACTTATATAGGGACATCACCGGATGATGTCCCCGCCTATTATGATGTCTCAGTCCCAGCATCCTCTGGGACTGTGACACCATAATGGGCGGGGACATCATCCGGTGATGTCCCTATATAAGTCGCCGCGCGTCGCGACGGAACCATTGTGAGCGGAGGATGCAACGAGTCAACATCTGAAGAGAAGAGAAGAACAGAAGAACAGAAGGCGGCGACAGAAGACCGGGCCACCGCCTGTAAAAGAGCTATAAGAAGGCGCGGTGGCCCGGCAGAAGAACCGAAGAGGGGGACAAGACCCCCGAAGTCGGGAGAAGAGGCCGGCGGCGAGGAAGAAATCCGGGCTCCTCCGCTAGTAAAAGAGCTAGCAGAAGATAGCGGAGGAGTCCGGCAAGAAGACCCCCGAAGACGGAAGACCCCCGGAGCTGTGCAATAAACTATTTTTACCCTGTGTTGTGTTTTTTTTTTTACTTTTTTTCACAGGTGAATGGGTAGGGGTACATTGTACCCCATACTCATTCACATAGGGTGGGGGGCCGGTATCCGGGGGCCCCCTTATTAAAGGGGGCTCCCGGATTCCGATAAGCCCCCCGCCCGCCGACCCCGACAACCAACGGCCAGGGTTGTCGGGAAGAGGCCCTTGTCCTCATCAACATGGGGACAAGGTGCTTTGGGGTGGGGGGCCACGCGGCCCCCCCTTCCCCAAGGCACCCCCCATGTTGAGGGCACGCGGCCTGGTATGGCTCAGAAGGGGGGGCCGCTCGCTCGTCCCCCCCTTTCCTGGCCGGCCGGGTAGCGCGCTCGGACAAGGGTCTGATGTGGACCTGGTGGGACCCTCACGCCGATTTTTTTCAGCGTTGGGGTTCCCCTTTAAGTCCATACCGGGTGGCGGGGCCAGCAACGCCTCCTTCGCGGGCCCCGCCTACCTGGAGACCCGCTCAAAATGAGCGGACTTTTCTCCGGGCAGGAAAAGTCTGTTCATTTCAAAAGTACGGCGGACTGGCATACGCACGGCCAGATTGTCCGCCGAAATGCGAGTCCGGCGGGAAGATTGAAGTGCAAAACTACTTTCTAAGTCCGCCGTAATTTCTGGTAAAAAAAGTCTGCCGGAGGCTACACACGGGGGGATTGTCCGGCAGACTTGAGTTTGCTGAACTTTTCCACCTGATTGTTTGATCGTGTGTACGCGGCATTAGAAAGACAGGGACTGTAGGTTTGTTCTTAAGTTGAATCTGTTTGTAATTTGGAACAGGTATATTTTGTAAGTTTAGCTCCAGCCAAAAAATCTATTTTTACGTTTTTTGGAAAACATAGGGAAGGGTTATCATCACCCATGTAACATTTGTTTTGCTGTCTGTGTCCCTATTCAGAAGATTTCACCTCACTTTCTGGCCCAATGAAAATTGGATTTAGAAAATTTGGGGTTTTTGGGGTAACAAGGATTGGTGATAAAGCATCAGTGGTGGACACAACATTTTCCCATATTAACTCTTACAGGAGAGAATTTCCTCGCACTTCCTGTTGTCTCCCTCCGTTTGTAAGTCAGATGTTTGAAAGTAGGGACCTGCCCTATATACTCTGCAGAAATTTGGGCCTTAGGTGTTGTTGGCACCAGAACACTGTACTCTTGGTGGTCAGAAAAATTGGGCCTTTGGTGGTGGTGTGGTGATGTTGCCAACACTGTAAACCCTCACAGTTACTCTTGGTGGGTGCAGGAATGGGCCCTGCTGTGAAATATTAGATCAACAATTGTAATTACACGTCCCTGTTGAACAGGAGCAGAAAAAGTGGGCTTCAGACACTGGTGCTGGTGCCACAACACTGGAACCCCTCACAGATATTCTAGTTGAGCACAGGAACAAGCCCTGCTGCAAAATATTACAGCAAAAATTGTAATTACACACCCCTGTTGAACATGGGCAGAAAAATTGGGCTTTAGGCACTGCTGCTGGTGCCACAACATTGAAACCCCTCACAGATACTCTAGTTGAGCACAGTAAAAAGCCCTGCATGCTCCTGTTAAACAAGGGCAGAAAAGTTGGGCCTTAGCCACTGGTGGTGGTGCCCAGAACCAAAAATATTCTTACAAGCTATCAACATGAACATTGAGGAGAAATAGGATAGTCACTCAGCATAACAGGATAGTCACTCAGTATCAGCATAGACAGTCTTGAAGGGATCTCATATTCATAAAAAATAATTTGGTTACATCAGCATCAGGTGCTTGGTAGCTGGTGTTTCAAGACTGATTTATTTTTATGAAGGTGAGCCGATCAACCGAGTCGGTGGACAGGCGCACTCTGTGATTGGTTACAAAGCCCTCAGCAGCACTGAATGTGCGTTCCGAAAGAACACTGGATGAAGGACAGGCCAGTAGCTCAATTGCCTACTGTGCAAGCTCTGGCCAGTGATCTATCCTCAAAACCCAGTAACCCAGAGGATTTTTGGTTGGAAAGGTCTCCAAGTCTGATCTTGCCCCTAGGTATTCCTGCACCATGTAAATCAGACGCTGGCAATGGTTGCTGGAAATGATCAGACCTTGGGGCCTAAAAATTTGTCTGAATGCATCTGTCAGACGGCCACCTTCTCCACCACTCCTTCTGTGACTGACCGAAGCATCAGCAACACGTTGTCCAGGACCAGGAATTTGTAACCACCCAGGCTCTGGAAATGCGTTGCACAAACATTTCTGCAAGTCCTCCCGAAGATGTTTCATCCGCTGCTCCCTCTGCGACAGCTGGATAAGTTCGGCAACCTTACCCTTGTAACGTGGATCAAGGAGGGTTGCCAGCCAATACTGATCCCTCTCCTTGATACCACAAACCTGAGGGTCTTTTCGCAGGCTTTGCAGGATCAGGAAAGCCATGCAGCATAGGTTTGCTGAGGCATTCGGTCCGAAGTCCTCTGATCCATTAAGGATGACCTGATCCACAGCCACATCCTCCCAGCCACGTACAAGTCCATGGGTTTCTGTGGACGTGAGCCAAACAGAGAACATGGGTGGAGTGTCCCGGTCGGAGGACGGAGAGGAGGTTGGTGCCATTGTCACAAATCATCATTCCTGACTGAAGCTGGCATGGCGTCAACCACCTCTGAGCCCGCCCCTTCAGAGCTGACAGGATCTCTGCCCCAGCGCGGCTCCTGTCCCCTAAGCACACCAGCTCAAGCACTGCATGGCATCTTTTACGTAGCCCCTTGAATGCCTACGGAGCACCGCTGGTTCCTAGGGCAAATCTATAGAGGAAGAGGCCATGAAGGAAGAAGAAGAGGAGGGGGTGGAGGAGAGAGGTGTGTCAGTATCACCACTAGTAGCAGGTGTGGTGGCGGAACAAGCTCCAACAATACTGCACCCTTTTCTGCATCCTTCTCATCTGCCAGCAGAGTCATTCAGTGCGCCGTGAAAGAGAGGTAACATCTCTGTCCATGCCTGCTGGAGTCAGCGGTAATATGCACTTTATTGCTGACCGCCCTGTCCAGCAAGGCCAAGACATTGGCTTCCACATGCCGGTAGAGTGCCTTCCATGAAAAAAAGGCGTTTGGGAACCTGCCACTGAGGTACCGCACATTCCACAAATTCATGAAAAGGGGGAAAAGTCTACCAGCTGAAAAGGCAGCAGTTGGAGTGCTAGAAATTTAGCCAAGCTAGCATTCAGCCGCTGGGCATGTGGATGGCTGGGACCGAATTTCTTTAGCCAGTTTAGCAACTGGGGTAGGGAAATTTGCCTGCTACAATTGGACGTAGGTGTAGCGATAGCAGATTGCCCGCAAGTACTTGGCACACCTAATTCTACACCTTCATTCCTCTCAGTGCAGGTTTCTGAGAGAACTGAAGGTATAGTGGGGTTGGAGATTCCAGCTGATGAGGAGCAAGGAGCGGCCCGCCTTGTTCTTTAGTGTGGGTCTTTTAAGGACGCTTGGGAGTTCGACATATGTCTGGTCAAGCATGTGGTGCCGAAGCAGCAGCTATTTTAGCCATGCTTGATACAATTCAGACACGGTGCAATCTGCTGCACGTGTCTCAAAAAAGGCCCACACCAAAGAACTTTTGGAAAAACGCGCAGAGTCAGCAGCGCCCTGCACATGCAGAGCTCTGCAGTGTGATGCAGTCGATTGGCTGTCCTTAAGCTGGCCCCTGGAGGGCATCCTGCCTCGTTGGAGATGTGCCTCCTCCTCATCCTCCTCCTCTCCCCTATCAGACACTCACATAGAGTCAGTGACCTCATCATCCCCTCCCTCCTCGTCACTGGAGCAAACCCGGCAGTATGCTGCAGCTGGGGGAACATGACTGCCAGTTTGTAGTCCTTCTTGGGCAGCCCCTCTCTCTGGGCTCACGTTACTGCCTTCCTCAAACTGGGTGCCATCATCTGAGCCTTCAAAATGCTGAGCATCCTCCTGCAGCATGTACCCAACACTGTGGTCGAACAGTTCGGGGGACTCCTCAGGGCATGATGGTGGGGCTAGGGAAGGAGTGATTGATGACATTGAGCCGTTGGAAGAGGCCACTTTGGCAGCTGCATTGGCAACCAAAGTACTCTGAGCCTGGGTGACAGAGAATGATGAGGATGAGGATGGCTTGGTCATCCACTCTACCAATTCTTCTGCATGTTGCGGCTCAACATGGCCAGCTGCCAAAGAAAAGGACAAGCATTCCCTGTGGCCACATGCTGAGGATGTACCGTGCTCATGACCAGCAGAGAACAACAGGAATGGTCTGCAGTGAGATCTAGCTGCACAGGATACAGTACTGAATATACTGCAGCTAACTGAATGAACTGCCTGCCTGTAGTATATTAGGAACAGAGCAACAGGCACGGTCTGCAGTGAGATCTAGCTGCACAGGATATAGTACTGAATATACTGCAGCTAACTGAATGAACTGCCTGCCTGTAGTATATTAGGAACAGAGCAACAGGCACGGTCTGCAGTGAGATCTAGCTGCACAGGATACAGTACTCAATATACTGCAGCTAACTGAATGAACTGCCTGCCTGTAGTATATTAGGAACAGAGCAACAGGCACGGTCTGCAGTGAGATCTAGCTGCACAGGATACAGTACTCAATATATACTGCAGCTAACAGAATCAACTGCCTGCCTGTAGTATATTAGGAAGAGAACAACAGGAACGGTCTGCAGTGAGATCTAACTGCACAGGATATAGTACTGAATATACTGCAGCTAACTGAATGAACTGCCTGCCTGTAGTATATTAGGAACAGAAAAAACAGGAACAGTCTGCAGCGAGATCTAGCTAAACTGGATACAGTACTCAATATATACTGCAGCTAACTGAATCAACTGCCTGCCTGTAGTATATTAGGAAGAGAACACAAAATTAGGAAACCCATACATCAGTGCCTTTTTCAGGGGTAAGCACTACACATGGGGGCTCAAGTCCAGGATTTCCAGTTCCTTAAGTAAAGAATGATAGCTACCACATTTGCAAGAGCCACCGTAGACATCTGTCCAGTAGTGTAGAGCTGAAAATGGCCAATCAAACCTTAAAGTTGTTCTGGATGTCCCTTAAGTCACCTGGGGTGAAGAACAAATCCTCCTTCTTCATCCTTGATATGTGAGAAGGTGCTGCATTGTTGTTGGCATCTGAAATCAGGGGTCCCTTACAGAAGCTGCTCCCTCAGGGGTAATTGTTTCATCATATTAACTAATGAACACATACTCCGAATAAATTATATTGTTTTAATTGTCTGGAGTCCCAGTCTGACAATAAGGAAGTGAAAAAAAATGTACTTTTTTTTAAATCTAATGCTCGATTTTGTTTTATGAATTTGATTACATTAAACTGTTTACCAATTGTCTGCTAATTTTGCTAATAGATTATAATTTTTTTTCCAAGGGTGTGATTTCCTTTTGAATTGACACATTGGTGCTTTTGTACCATGCATGTCCCCCTAGATGACCTTGTGTGGTAATTTAGCTTGTTATAAATACTGATTGAAGAATAATTTGCACTGTGTATCCCTTTGTAGATTGAGGAACATAACCTGGTTAGCAAACTTAATTTGGTTAACTGTTTTGTTATGCAGTTTTGCATAACAAGTCTTTTATCGCTTAATATGTTGTACTTTGATTCAGTTTAAACTTGATCCGCATAAACATGAAAAAAAGAGGCACATGTTTTCAATGTTTCATGCATCCCCAGAGTTTTCACTTTCTTCTATAGTACCTGGCCATGTTCCCGCTCCAACTTGGAACACCGCTCTTCCTACTATGAATGCGGTCTTCTCTGATGTTCCCACTCTGTTGCATTGTCCATCCTGCAAAATAAATTAAAGGAAAACCATAAAGGTTTGGGATCTAGAGTGTGGTGGTCAACTTGGTCCAGGGTGTTCAGTCCTAAAGGTCTGGCCAGTGGTCTCTGGTGCAGCTCAGGATATGCATTGGAATAGACAGAAGGACCTTTATAGTGTAGGTATTTGGTACAAAAAATAAGTTTGGCTTAATAAAGGTTTTATCAATAGGAGAAGGAAAATGGGAGGATGACTTACATAAGTTAAGGCTGCGTTCACCATTGAATTTTTCCAGAAGGATGTAGCCATGTTTGTTCAGACTTCATTCAGGGTACTGTTACATACCTGTATGTAGAGCCCAAGATGATGAGGGTGCCTTCTTGCATGATTCCGGTCCAAGTATCCCTAGCAGTTGAGATAGGATCTGCAGAGGCAATAGTGCAATAGAAAAAGTGCCAAGGGGATGAAAATGAAGAATGGAACTTTGTAAAGTTAGTATCAGACAAGCAGAAGTACAGCTGGTAGCAGTGGAGTCGCTAGGGGGTGGCTATTGGGGCTACAGCCCTGAGATCTCTGAATCTCTAGAGCAGGGCTCCCTGCCTAACCAGCGGCCGTGGCCTCTCTGCAGCCGGGCCACGAGTACAGCGAACGGGCGGGCTGCATGAGAGAGCCGGGCAGGTGGATGAGAGAAGCGAGCGGGCAGACAAGCAAATATGATGACATCTCTCTGCACCTGCCCTGCATCGCCGATCTCCCGCCCTCGCAGTCGGAAATAATGCACTTTTCATACACTGAAGACTAAAACATTGTAAAGGAAGATTTCTGTGATATATTATATTGCCAAAACTTGACCATGATAAGAACACAGTAAAGGCTGTCTTGTGAAATGAAGGTCAAAATAAGATAAAACAAAAAGGGTAAATACATGTTTTTAATGTTTGAACCAGGTTTTATTTTGTAGGCTAACATATGCATAAAAATGGAATTAAGAAATTTATACTTTTTCTCTGTTTAATTAATGTAATCATTATATCTATATATCTCTCTATCGATCTATCTATCTATATATATATATATATATATATATATATATATATATAGAATATATAGTATCTCACAAAAGTGAGTAGTACACTCCTCACATTTTTGTAAGTATTCTACTTTTAATACGCTTTTAAAATACTTGACATTACATCAAAAAGCAGATGATAAACAAAGTCGTCAAGGGTAACATTTTATTTGTACATAATATAGATTATATTGGCACATATTTATTACAAAGGTTAGCTGTCGATAAGGAGTGGTTAATTACAACTCTCCCTTAGGATCATATCGTATTGGATCCTGTAATGTAACGGTGGTGATCTGCGCATATTAGATAAAAACGACATTTCATCCTGCTTAAGACCTTGGTAACCAATTATACCATCAAACCTAGGTCTTGGGATAATCATTTCTTGACTACAATGTAGTAAATAAATAACAAAAAGTGCACTTAGCCCTTGTACACACGGTCGGAGATTCCGACGACCAAATCGAGGTCCGGAAGTGATGTTGCATACACACGGTCGGACCAAGTTGTCGGAATTTCCGGTTGCCAAGAATGCGGTGACGTAAGCCGCATACGGCGGCACTAGAAAAGGGAAGTTCAGCACCACGTCCGGCACCCTTTGGGCTCCTTCTGCTGATCTCTTGTGTATCGCGTTTTAGTAGAAGTTTGGTGAGAGACGATTCGCGCTTTTCAGATTAGTGATTCAGATCGCTACTGCTCTTGAGTTTCTGCTTGTCTTTGCGTATCTGATAATCAGTGCGTGTAGTCAGTAAGTATTTGTTTCTCATTGTGGACTATATCTTGGTATAGTACGCTTTGATTTGCATTTCCTATTGTCTGCTTGCTTCTGCTATTCAGTTCGTTCTTTCAGGCATTGCTGTTTATTGGTGCTTTCTGTTGTCCGTTCTGACCAGCCGACCGTTTTCAAACCATGTTTCGTCTACGTACTCGTCAAACAGTTTGTGCTGTGCAGGGGCTTCGTGTTGGGGTTCTTACTTTGACACAAGCCAGGTCCATGAACAGGGAGGGGAGGCATTTGTGGACCAAGAATTGGTTGCGCCATCGTGACTAGTTCTCGCACATGCCTTTGCTCCGTGAGATCCGTTAGAATAATCCTGATGATTTCAGGAATTATCTCTGGATAACGGACCCCGTTTTTCACCGTCTGCTGTTTTTGCTGACCCCTTATATCACCAGGCAGAATACCTGCATGCAGCAAGCCATCACTCCGGAGCAGAGGCTCATCGCTAGTGATGGACGAACTTCCGACGGGACGTTTCGCGAACGCGAAACGCGAACGGACACAAACGTTCGCGAAAACGACCGTTCGCCGCGGGCTCCATTGACTTCAATGGGAGGCGAATTTCGCAAACCTTTAGGTCGAATTTGCGGCCACGGGGTAATTATTAGGGGGTAGCACGTAGTCCCACCACCTGGACAATAGCATAATACATGTATGAGGTGAATTTGGGATCGATAACTACAAGCATTTTTTTTTTATTTGGGAAATTGTTCTGACAATTCAGGACTATGGAGCTAATGAAGGCAATGGAGGAGAGGGAAGGTCAGGGACCAGGGTAGGCAAACAAGAGGGTGCAGGAGATACAGAGCACTGACAGCAGCACCGTAATACAGAGCACTGACATCAGCACCGTGACATACAGCGCTGACAGCAGCTCCGTGACATACAGCGCTGACAGCAGCTCCGTGACATACAGCGCTGACAGCAGCTCCGTGACATACAGCGCTGACAGCAGCTCCGTGACATACAGCGCTGACAGCAGCTCCGTGACATACAGCGCTGACAGCAGCACCGTGACATACAGCGCTGACAGCAGCTCCGTGACATACAGCGCTGACAGCAGCTCCGTGACATACAGCACTGACAGCAGCTCCGTGACATACAGCGCTGACAGCAGCTCCGTGACATACAGCGCTGACAGCAGCACCGTGACATACAGCGCTGACAGCAGCTCCGTGACATACAGCGCTGACAGCAGCTCCGTGACATACAGCGCTGACAGCAGCTCCGTGACATACAGCACTGACAGCAGCTCCGTGACATACAGCGCTGACAGCAGCTCCGTGACATACAGCGCTGACAGCAGCACCGTGACATACAGCGCTGACAGCAGCTCCGTGACATACAGCGCTGACAGCAGCTCCGTGACATACAGCGCTGACAGCAGCTCCGTGACATACAGCGCTGACAGCAGCTCCGTGACATACAGCGCTGACAGCAGCTCCGTGACATACAGCGCTGACAGCAGCTCCGTGACATACAGCGCTGACAGCAGCTCCGTGACATACAGCGCTGACAGCAGCTCCGTGACATACAGCGCTGACAGCAGCACCGTAAGCAGCCCCAGGAGGAAGTCAGCACAGCACAGGGATGGTGTGATCCCCTCATAATAAGAACCCCCAGGAGGAAGTCAGCACAGCACAGGGATGGTGGGAGCCCCTCATAATAAGAACCCCCAGGAGGAAGTCAGCACAGCACAGGGATGGTGGGAGCCCCTCATAATAAGAACACCCAGGAGGAAGTCAGCACAGCACAGGGATGGTGGGAACCCCTCATAATAAGCAGCCCCAGTAGAAATATGACACCGCTCAACCTCTTCAAAGAGGAGGGTAGGGGCATATAGTACGGTGTGCTTTTTTGGGTCAGGGAAGTGAGCCAAATGAATTAAGAAGGTCTGTGTGCTTGATTCCAAAAATTGTTTATAGACATATACATGGTCTACTGATCACATGTGTTGAATTCCTCCGAGATCCATGCCTCATTCATTTTTAGAAATGTGAGGTAGTTAACACTGTGGTGAGCTAGGCGAGTACGCTTATCGGTCACAATCCCCCCTGCTGCGCTGAACGTCCTTTCGGACAGGACACTGGATGAGGGGCAAGCCAACAGTTCGATTGCAAATTGGGCAAGCTCTGGCCAGAGGTCAAGCCTGCCCACCCAGTAGTCTAGGGGTTCATCACTCCTCAGAGCGTCCACATCGGCCGTTAACCCAATGTAGTCGGACACCTGACGGTCTAGGCGTTCCCTGATGCTGGATCCGGATGACACCTGTCGATGGGTCGGCTGAAAGAATGACCTCATATCCGAAGTCACCAACACATCTTCAAACCGGCCTCTTCTTGCAGGCGCTGTTGGATTGGTACCCGCAAATCCTTCTCTGGGAGTGGGAATTGCTCCTCTGCCAGCGCACGCAAAAGCAGAATGCAGCATTTCTCGAAGCAAGGCCTGGAAGTGCTGCATTCTGACAGCCCTCTGCGACGGCGGTAACATTTCCGCCATTTTGTGTTTGTACCGGGGATCTAAGTACGTTGCCACCCAGTACTGGTCCTTGACCCTCATGCTTTTTATACGGGGGTCCCTATTAAAACACTGGAGCATGAAGGCCCCCATTTGCACTCAAGCGGAAGGTATGTGGTGGTGGTGGTGTTGTTGGTGGTAGTGTCTTTGGGGGTGCACATAGCAGAGAGTGAAGAAGAGGGTGCAGATCGAGAGGATGAGGAGGGTGCAGAAGAATAAGGCTGAGTGAGCCACTCAACCAAGTCTGGTGCGTCCTTTAAAGTAATTGAACGCACCTTCTGCAACTTCCCACTTTGGCTCAAGGCTGTTGCTCCTGCCCTACCCCTACCACCCCTGCGGAAGGGCCTGCCTCTTCCTCTGCCTGTCATTTTTTAAATCACCCTGTGACAAAACTCTTAGTCCCTATACCGCTGAAGGACTGCTGCAGTATAGGGCAGCGGTCAGCAGTAGTGCACGTCAACCCTATGTATTGTGGACCGATAGCGGTCCTTACAGAACAGCAGACTGTAACGCACTCAGGCCTATGTACCGTAGCACCCTATACCAAGTTACCAGTCCTTATAAGAACTTTTGTGGACCAAGCAGGTTGTGTGTTAGTGATTAGCAGACTGTACGTCAGTCCCTATACCAATGAAGGACTGCTGCAGTATAGGGCAGCGGTCAGCAGTAGTGCACGGCAACCCTATGTATTGTGGACCGATAGCGGTCCTTACAGAACAGCAGACTGTACTGCACTCAGGCCTATGTACCGTAGCACCCTATACCAAGTTACCAGTCCTTATAAGAACTTTTGTGGACCAAGCAGGTTGTGTGTTAGTGTTTAGCAGACTGTGCGTCAGTCCCTATACCGCTGAAGGACTGCTGCAGTATAGGGCAGCGGTCAGCAGTAGTGCACGGCAACCCTATGTATTGTGGACCGATAGCGGTCCTTACAGAACAGCAGACTGTAACGCACTCAGGCCTATGTACCGTAGCACCCTATACCAAGTTACCAGTCCTTATAAGAACTTTTGTGGACCAAGCAGGTTGTGTGTTAGTGATTAGCAGACTGTACGTCAGTCCCTATACCAATGAAGGACTGCTGCAGTATAGGGCAGCGGTCAGCAGTAGTGCACGGCAACCCTATGTATTGTGGACCGATAGCGGTCCTTACAGAACAGCAGACTGTAACGCACTCAGGCCTATGTACCGTAGCACCCTATACCAAGTTACCAGTCCTTATAAGAACTTTTGTGGACCAAGCAGGTTGTGTGTTAGTGATTAGCAGACTGTACGTCAGTCCCTATACCAATGAAGGACTGCTGCAGTATAGGGCAGCGGTCAGCAGTAGTGCACGGCAACCCTATGTATTGTGGACCGATAGCGGTCCTTACAGAACAGCAGACTGTACTGCACTCAGGCCTATGTACCGTAGCACCCTATACCAAGTTACCAGTCCTTATAAGAACTTTTGTGGACCAAGCAGGTTGTGTATTAGTGTTTAGCAGACTGTGCGTCAGTCCCTATACCGCTGAAGGACTGCTGCAGTATAGGGCAGCGGTCAGCAGTAGTGCACGGCAACCCTATGTATTGTGGACCGATAGCGGTCCTTACAGAACAGCAGACTGTACTGCACTCAGGCCTATGTACCGTAGCACCCTATACCAAGTTACCAGTCCTTATAAGAACTTTTGTGGACCAAGCAGGTTGTGTGTTAGTGATTAGCAGACTGTACGTCAGTCCCTATACCAATGAAGGACTGCTGCAGTATAGGGCAGCGGTCAGCAGTAGTGCACGGCAACCCTATGTATTGTGGACCGATAGCGGTCCTTACAGAACAGCAGACTGTACTGCACTCAGGCCTATGTACCGTAGCACCCTATACCAAGTTACCAGTCCTTATAAGAACTTTTGTGGACCAAGCAGGTTGTGTGTTAGTGATTAGCAGACTGTACGTCAGTCCCTATACCAATGAAGGACTGCTGCAGTATAGGGCAGCGGTCAGCAGTAGTGCACGGCAACCCTATGTATTGTGGACCGATAGCGGTCCTTACAGAACAGCAGACTGTAACGCACTCAGGCCTATGTACCGTAGCACCCTATACCAAGTTACCAGTCCTTATAAGAACTTTTGTGGACCAAGCAGGTTGTGTGTTAGTGATTAGCAGACTGTACGTCAGTCCCTATACCAATGAAGGACTGCTGCAGTATAGGGCAGCGGTCAGCAGTAGTGCACGGCAACCCTATGTATTGTGGACCGATAGCGGTCCTTACAGAACAGCAGACTGTACTGCACTCAGGCCTATGTACCGTAGCACCCTATACCAAGTTACCAGTCCTTATAAGAACTTTTGTGGACCAAGCAGGTTGTGTGTTAGTGATTAGCAGACTGTACGTCAGTCCCTATACCAATGAAGGACTGCTGCAGTATAGGGCAGCGGTCAGCAGTAGTGCACGGCAACCCTATGTATTGTGGACCGATAGCGGTCCTTACAGAACAGCAGACTGTAACGCACTCAGGCCTATGTACCGTAGCACCCTATACCAAGTTACCAGTCCTTATAAGAACTTTTGTGGACCAAGCAGGTTGTGTGTTAGTGATTAGCAGACTGTACGTCAGTCCCTATACCAATGAAGGACTGCTGCAGTATAGGGCAGCGGTCAGCAGTAGTGCACGGCAACCCTATGTATTGTGGACCGATAGCGGTCCTTACAGAACAGCAGACTGTACTGCACTCAGGCCTATGTACCGTAGCACCCTATACCAAGTTACCAGTCCTTATAAGAACTTTTGTGGACCAAGCAGGTTGTGTGTTAGTGTTTAGCAGACTGTGCGTCAGTCCCTATACCGCTGAAGGACTGCTGCAGTATAGGGCAGCGGTCAGCAGTAGTGCACGGCAACCCTATGTATTGTGGACCGATAGCGGTCCTTACAGAACAGCAGACTGTAACGCACTCAGGCCTATGTACCGTAGCACCCTATACCAAGTTACCAGTCCTTATAAGAACTTTTGTGGACCAAGCAGGTTGTGTGTTAGTGATTAGCAGACTGTACGTCAGTCCCTATACCAATGAAGGACTGCTGCAGTATAGGGCAGCGGTCAGCAGTAGTGCACGGCAACCCTATGTATTGTGGACCGATAGCGGTCCTTACAGAACAGCAGACTGTAACGCACTCAGGCCTATGTACCGTAGCACCCTATACCAAGTTACCAGTCCTTATAAGAACTTTTGTGGACCAAGCAGGTTGTGTGTTAGTGATTAGCAGACTGTACGTCAGTCCCTATACCAATGAAGGACTGCTGCAGTATAGGGCAGCGGTCAGCAGTAGTGCACGGCAACCCTATGTATTGTGGACCGATAGCGGTCCTTACAGAACAGCAGACTGTACTGCACTCAGGCCTATGTACCGTAGCACCCTATACCAAGTTACCAGTCCTTATAAGAACTTTTGTGGACCAAGCAGGTTGTGTATTAGTGTTTAGCAGACTGTGCGTCAGTCCCTATACCGCTGAAGGACTGCTGCAGTATAGGGCAGCGGTCAGCAGTAGTGCACGGCAACCCTATGTATTGTGGACCGATAGCGGTCCTTACAGAACAGCAGACTGTACTGCACTCAGGCCTATGTACCGTAGCACCCTATACCAAGTTACCAGTCCTTATAAGAACTTTTGTGGACCAAGCAGGTTGTGTGTTAGTGATTAGCAGACTGTACGTCAGTCCCTATACCAATGAAGGACTGCTGCAGTATAGGGCAGCGGTCAGCAGTAGTGCACGGCAACCCTATGTATTGTGGACCGATAGCGGTCCTTACAGAACAGCAGACTGTAACGCACTCAGGCCTATGTACCGTAGCACCCTATACCAAGTTACCAGTCCTTATAAGAACTTTTGTGGACCAAGCAGGTTGTGTATTAGTGTTTAGCAGACTGTGCGTCAGTCCCTATACCGCTGAAGGACTGCTGCAGTATAGGGCAGCGGTCAGCAGTAGTGCACGGCAACCCTATCTATTGTGGACCGATAGCGGTCCTTACAGAACAGCAGACTGTACCGCACCCAAGCCTATGTACCGTAGCACCCTAGACAGACCAAGTTACCAGTCCTGATAAAGAGCTTTGTGGAACAAGTGAGTTGTGAATGATTAGCAGACTGCAGCAGAAGGGCAGCAGTCAAGTATAATATTCTTTCTATATTTGGAAGAAAGAATATTATACGTGTACAAGCCTATTACCGTACCACTGATACCAGTCCTGAAAAGAACCTTTGTGGAACTAATAGTAACAGCAAGTCTTTAAAATTATCCTCACTGCCTGACACACTGCTTCCTGCCTGTCCCTATACAAATTGGCAAAAAAGAGTAGGCTGGAACGATTAGCTGGAACAGCTCTTTTGTGGACCTGATAGTAACAGCTAATGATGATGATGATGATGATGATGAAGAAAGACTAATCTGGCTGAGCTGTCCCTAAAATAGCAGCATACAGCGCTCTGTCCCTTTATCTAAACTGACAAAAGAAACTCAGGCTGCTGACCTAACACCTATACCAGTCCTGAAAAGAACTTTTGTGTACCAAATAGCTAGCGTTTTCTCTGTCCCTACTCCACACAGGATCCTTTCCCTACAGTGACAGAAGAAAGAATGTAAAATGGCCACCGGATCGGGTGTATTTATAGGTTAGGGGGAATGTCCAAGTGTCCATGAGCTGTCATGTCTCAATTGGTTGTCCTGTAACACATGATAAACGTGTCACGAAAGGTTAAAGTTCTTGTATACATTAAACACGTAAGTCCGCCGGGGCGAACGACGGAAAAAGGCGTTCGAACCCGCGGACGGCGAAAGTCGGAAATTCGCCGCGAAACGACCGCCGGGCGAACCGTTCGGCCATCACTACTCATCGCCACGTTGCACTACTTGGCGACTGGGAGAAGCCTTCAGGACCTCAAGTTCTCTACAGGCATCTTCCCCCAGGCTCTGGGGATCATTATTCCAGAGACCTGTTCTGCCATCATTCAGGTCCTGCAGAAGGACTATATGAAGATAAGTTTTATCCTTTAACATCACATTCTATGTATTTCATGATTGCTAATGTCTTGATGACTCTGATAAGGGGACCTTATACTTTAGGTTTTAAATACTCAGTTCCCAAAATGTTATACTAATCTTGGCCAAAAATGTTTGTGTCTAATCTGCTTGCAATGTTGATTTGTCAAATTACAAATTTTTGGTCTTGTTTCACTCCACAGTGTCCTTCAACGCCACAGGAATGGCAGACTGTGGCCTCCCACTTTGCCAGTCGTTGGGACTTTCCCAATTGTGGAGGAGCAATTGATGGGAAGCATGTCCGCATCGTCCCACCACCCAACTCGGAGTCGTACTATTTTAACTACAAGGGGTTTCATTATACCGTGATGTTGGCGGTGGTGTCTGCAACCTATGAGTTTTTGTATGTGGATGTGGGGCAAAATGGACGGATGTCGGATGGTGGAGTGTTCTCCCGGACGGAGTTCTACTTGCGCCTCCAGAGTGGCAGTCTGGGCTTGCCACCCCCAGAGGAGAATCAGGAAGGACTCCCGTTCGTCTTTATCGCGGATGAGGCGTTTGCCCTGGCGAACCATCTGATGCAGCCTTTCCCGATGAGGACCCTCACCCCGGACAAGAGGATTTTTAATTTCTGCCTGTCAAGAGCCTGAAGAGTGGTGGAGAACACCTTTGGAATACTGGCCAGCCGGTTCCGCCTTTTTTTAACGCCTATCCACAGGGCGGAATACAAACTAAATCACATTGTGCTGGCCTGCTGTGTTCTTCACAATTTTCTAAAAAGACGTTCTGCAAACTATGCGGTCTCAGTTGTCCAACAAGAAGCAGACTTGCTGGAAAATGATAACCTCATGGGCCTTGAACCTGCTCATCCTGGCTTGCCCCCCCGAAGCGCCCGTGAGGTTAGAACCCAATACATGGACTACTTTGTGGGTAGGGGGGCCATTGATATGCCAGACAATGTCTGAGCGGCATTTTCAGAATACATTTTTCTTTGAAACTCCTTCATTTACTGCTTGGCTTGCTTTTAGGTGTCTCCTATGTAAATGTATGCCTTTTCTTGTTGTGCCTTTTTCACCAACAGTGCAAACCCAAGTTCTGAGCGAGATGAGGGGACAGTCTCTTCTTCAGATAAGCTTATTATGTTGTGGGTCTGCTACACACACACCTTGTTTTTGGTAACTAATGTATGTAGTGCATTACTGACCAAAATCGTGCTCATTTTCAGCACCATGGCAGGAAAATGGCATGACTGTCAAAATTAACACATCACTGTGGGTGTTTTTTACTAAAGGCACATCCACTATGCACTACAAGTGCACTGCAAAAGTGCACCTGAAACTGCGCTTGGATTGCAAAGTGGAGTTACCTTTAGTAAATAACACCCATTCTCACCAAAAACAACAATATTACTCCAAATACATCATTTGCGCAATGAAAAAGGAAGCCACACATTGTTAATAATTTTAATTTTTAATCAAAGCACACTCACATGTGCGTTTAGAAAAGGGTTTTACAACAAACCAACAAATTGGGTGTATCAAAAACATTCTTTCAGGTAATTTTTGTTTACTTGGTGTTTTTGTGTAAACAGGCATGCATCAAAGCGTAACATACAGAACTCAGGAACTTACAAAGTTCAACTTTGAAAAGTGAAGACAATATCAGACATGAGTATGTACAAACTGGGCTGATATTGCCTTCATCACATGGGGTGTCACCCCTGGAAAATCCAAATTTGGAAGATGCACACAGTGTGTCAACATGTGCTATCTCCCATCATGGGGGATCAATGTACATGTTTTGGGGCTGCAACCCCTTCATCACAGCCACTTTCCACAAAACACGTACATTGATCCCCCATGATGGGATATAGAGCATGTTGACACACTCTGTGCATCTTCCAAATTTGGATTTTCAAAAAATACAAAAGTTGTTGATTAAAAGCCAAAAAATAAAACCCTAGCTAGTTTGGGCTGTTTCACACTCTCCCCAAAACATTAATGATGTTCTTCATTTTATTTTTAACATCATTGATGTTTTGCTGTATATTTTCTAAATCCCGATTGCACCCCATTATCTCCCCAATCAGGATCTGGGCACTTTCACTGGGAAAATGTGATTCTTCTTCCACATCACCTACAAAACAAAGCAAAAAAACACACCATGTATTAAAAATATGGTGACATACATCGATGAGCTTACCGGAAGCTGTGTTCTCCGACACTCACCTGTTGTGGTGACAATTTTTCCAACTTCAACGATCTCTCCTTCCTCCTCCTCCTCCTGCTCCTCTGCTTCTGGTTTTTGAATTTCGCCTTCTTTGGGAGGGGTGGGGTCCCTGGTGTCCTCATACTTGCCGTGTCTTCTCTCCCCTATGAGAATGTAAAAAAAGAATAATTAGCACACAGAGGGCAGAATTAGGAATATGAAACATTGCTTGGAAGTGTTGTACAATTGTGTTTTTTGGCCGAGTTCCAAGGTGAGAACATTATTGTGGACACTTTGTTAAGCTGGAATACTTACCTGCAGAACGATGTTTCTTACGAACAAATGAAACCATGAACTTGAAAGTGGGAATTTTAAAATGCACAGCATGAAATCAAAGCACATGGAGCAGTATGCAAGCAAGAATAATGATATGAACACACGGCAACTACTTACTTTTTTGAATAACACGCTTGATCCTTCTGTACTGATCGTGCTCCCTCAGTTTCAGGTCTGACCAGCGTTTTCTCAGTTGATCCTTGGATTGGCGTACCCCAAAATTCTTCTGAAGACTCTTCACAACTTTAGTCATGATCTTTGCCTTTCTGATATTTTGGTTTGGGTAAGGTCCATACTTCCCATCATAGTCGGTCCTGTTCAATATGTCCACCATCTCCAACATCTCTCCAAAAGACATATTTGAGGCCTTAAATCATCTCTTCCTGGATCGGGACGTTTCAGGCTCTGGGCTTTCCTCACCCTCCTCCTCGTTAGTGGAACTGTGATTGCGCACCTGCGTTCTCTCCGCCATGTGCTCTCCCCACTGTGCCGAAAGCGAAGGGGAGGGGAATAGTCTAGAAAGAACGTCAGGGGCTGGCGGAGTTTCACGCATGCGCACTGTATATAAAACGCAACATGCGTGTGTCGTCCGTACGATCTGGGAACAGAGTGAGGAGCTGACGCGACGATCGTGCAAATGAAGGTCAAATTTTGAACTTGGTACATCACTAGACTAGACTGCTTCTATCTAGGCCGATGTTGGGACAAGATTAGGAGGGTTTTTCATGGCATTATTAGTATTTTAGGGTTTGTCTTGTGTTGTGTCTTGCAGAGAAGATGGATCCATTCAAAAACCCCAATTTTATGGGTCTATTCCTGGAACTGTACAGGGAGATGCCCTGCCTGTGGCAGATCAACAACCAGTTTTATTACGACAGAAGAAAGAGGAACACAGCGCTGGAGAAACTTCTTTCTTTGGTGCGGATCATGGTCCCCACGGCAGACATGGCCTATGTGGCTAGGATTGGTGTAATGAAGAGTACATATCTCAGGGAGAGAAAGAAGCACCTGGAGTCCTTGAGATCAGGAGATCCAGATGCCATTTATTACCCCAGGATGGTTTACTTCCAGAGGCTGCATTTTCTGGTAGACCAGGGGGTACCCAGGCCACCACTCTCCAGTCTTCCTTCAAGGCTTCCTTCACCGCCAGCTGAGGCTTCCAACGTCCAACCTGGGCCTTCCAGGCAGCAACATGTGGTGGGGCCCAGCTTGAGACAGGTATAGCATTGTTGAACATATTTCTTGTGGTACATGTAATGAAGCTAACTAGATGTTATTATTGATCAGTAAGTTGGGATTTAACAAAGTGGTTTACATATCAATAGACAGTAGTGACCAAAAATGATTGGGACGAGAATGAAAAATGCTGGGCTCAGAATGATAGTCTGTTCTATTTGGTAACATTCCATTTGCAAAAGTCATGAGCTAAAAATGGTGTGATTGATGAGCAAAAAACTAAAACTATGTCCCATTTTCATACACAGGAAGACCTCAGTCGGGGGGAGGCTGTGGCAAATGGCAGCCAGGAGGTCGACCAATGCCCTCCTTCTCCTCCTCCTGCCACAACTACAGGAGCCCAGCCACAGCCTCAAAGGATGCCTGGTGGGAAGTGCCTAAGGAAGACCAGAGAGTGATGGCCTGGGTTCAGCCTGGTCTGAAAGAAGATGCAGCCTCTCGAAGAACCACATCCTGGGGACATAGATGGCATCTGATTTTCCTGATCTCTAGGACTTCTTGACCAGACTTCTCTCCCTGAGATATGTACTCCTAAGGCCACCAATTTTTCTTTTTCTAATTAGTTCATGTCTGCCCTGGGGGCCAAAGGCTGCGCCAAAGTAACAAGTTTCTCCAGCACTGCCTTCCTCTTTTTAGTTTATTGAGACCTAAATAAAGTTTTTTTTTGTTTGAAGAAATACTTGCGTATGTGTTTTCCTTCCAAAAGGCCAGTTTATTTGTGAGCAGGCAGGTACATTTCAAAAATACAAAGTGAAATGAATAACAAGGGGTAACAACACTAAACAACCTCCTGTAGATTAAAAAAGAAAAACAAAATATAAAAAATATAATAATGTTGTTGTGGTAAGTTTAAACCCAAAACACACCCCAAAAAATGGAGAGATGAGCAAACTGTCAAAAAAGGAGATGTTTAGGAAAAAAATAAAAAATAAAATTCAGCCAAAAAAGAATAACCAAAATATAAAATTGTGTAGATGTGACGAATTCAAAAATTGTATTGCCAAAATGAGTAAAAAAGAGTCAGGAAATACGTTCGGGAGAAGTGTGTGTGACTATGAGCATCAAAAGAAGTTCCTTCTTGCAGCATTGTAAAGACAATGCGCTTCATGAAAGAATTTGTAACATTGCAGCGTGACGAATGTGCTATATCGATTACGAGCAGTAGTTTTACCTGAACGAGCGCTTCCGTGTCCAAATTTGATTGTGAGCATGCGTGGCACCTTGTCCGTCGGAGTAGGCTACACATGATCGGAGTATGTCCAATCGGAGCATTTTGTCAGAAAATATTTCTGGCAAGTTGGAAAAGTTGGTCCGACGTATATTCCGACGGAAACAGTCCGATGCAGACCACACACAGTCGGAATATCTGACAAAACTTTCCGATCGGAAACATTCCAACGGAATCTCTGACCGCATGTACAAGGGCTAAGAGGTAGTGAGGAGTTGTAGGTTTAAGGGAAGAAAAGTTTGAAAGAAGGAAAAGAAGAAAGAAAGTATAGGTATCAGCCAGCCCCACGTGTTCTTTTTGTAAATATTTTATTATACCTTTTCATGTGACAACACTGAAGAAATGACACTTTGCTACAATGTAAAGTAGTGAGTGTACAGCTTGTATAACAGTGTACATTTGCTGTCCCCTCAAAATAACTCAATACTATT
This sequence comes from Lithobates pipiens, assembly GCF_037356315.1. NCBI lineage: Eukaryota > Metazoa > Chordata > Amphibia > Anura > Ranidae > Lithobates > Lithobates pipiens. The sequence goes on from NW_027507790.1 coordinate 229,917,139, forward strand.
GAGGTATATTCAGGGGTCAAGTCCTGGGGAAAAAAGTGTGGGAACTCCCACCCAAAATCCACTCCCCCACCAAAAAAAAAAAAAAAAAATGATACGCTCATATGCACGAACGCTTCAAAAGTGGTATTTTTCTTCCAATTTTCGTATTGTGTGTATGAAGCTTAATTGTTAGTACATAAAAAAAACAATCCTCAATAAACATAAATACGGTAATTCTCTGAATAATCATCATTCATTCAATTGTGCTTCCATGCAAATATGAACATCATGTTCTGATCTTTATTGGGGAATGTTATTTTGTATATAGAGTGTTTATGTGGTGAGTTTACACTTTTCATTAAACAGAGTTTGGATAACACAGGGTTAAACGGAAAGGTCATAAATGTACTGCACATTATCTGGACAGAATGCTTGGGGAGATAGTGATGTGTTCCTGCTTAGGAGATGTATGTTAGCTTGAGGAGCTGAAAACTCTGCAGGGCTCCAACACACACTCGCTGCTATTCCAACCCTTCACATATTTCCACATAAACTTCCCTCCTGGCATTAAACTTTGCCAGGTATTGTGCTCCGCTTACCACCCCAAACTGATGTTCCTCCCTCAGCTCACCTTTCTCCCTGCATGTCCTGTGAGCAGAATAGCTGTGCTCCTCCTCTGGGTTCTCTCATCATATGGCACTGAAGATAGAGGAGGGGGGATTCAGCAGGACACACAGAGCAAGTATGCAGGAGAATGGGTGGGGGGGGGGGGTGAGGAGACAGAAAATCAGGAGGGGCTGGTGGGGAGGAGCGCATCAGGCGAGGTCTGACTAAATACAATTTCTTAGCAGCAGGGACCTGATCTACCCATCAGCTAGCTGTGATTGATAGGTAGATCGAAGCGGAAGCTGTCATGGGGCCCCCTACTGGCAATGCCTGAATGGTCAGTCCACCCCTGGTGTGCGGCACTTACTATTGCGAGCTGTGTCGGCAGCTGCTGGTGTAGCACCTGCCACACGGCTCGCATACTTCAAAGTCTTGCAGGACACGGCTACTAACGGGAACTGAGTTCCTGTTGTGGAAAATGTACAGGAACTCTGTTCCCATGCGTTCCTGCAGGACTTGAGCCCTGGGTATATTGAGGAATAAAAGATACCTATTTTATGTGGCCACCAATATTTTCCAGCACTTCCTTAAACCCTCTTGGGCATAGAGTTCACCAGAGCTTCGCAGGTTGCCACTTTAGTCCTCTTCCACTCCTCAATGATGACATCATGGAGCTGGTGGATGTTAGAGACCTTGCATTCCTCCACCTTCCATTAGAAGATGTCCCACAGATGCTCAATAGGGTTTAGATCTGGAGACATGCTTAGTCAGTCCATCACCTTTACGCTCAGCTTCTTTAGCAAGGCAGTGGTCTTGTTGGAGGTGTATTTGGGGTCGTTATCATGTTGGTATACTGTCCTGCGGCCCAGTCTCCAAAGGGAGGGGATCATGCTCTGCTTCAGTATGTCACAGTACATGTTGGAATTCATGGTTCCCTCAATAAACCACAGTTCATCAGTGCCGGCAGCACTCATGCAGCCCCAGACCATGACACTTCCACCACCATGCTTGGCTGTAGGCAAAACACACTTGTCTTTGTACTCTTCACCTGGTTGCCACCACACACGCTTGAGACCATCTGAACCAAATAAGTTTATCTCGGTCTCATCAGACCACAGGACATGGTTCCAGTAATCCATGTCCTTAGGCTGCTTGTCTTCAGCAAACAGTTTGAAAGGCTTTCTTGTGCATCATCTGTAGAAGAGGCTTCCTTCTGGAACGACAGCCATGCTGACCAATTTGATGCAGTGTGCAGCATATGGTCTGAGCACTGACAGGCTGACCCCCCACCCCTTAAACCTCTGCAGCAATGCTGACAGCACTCATATGTCTATTTCCCAAAGACAACCTCTGGAAATGATGCTGAGAACATACACTCAACTTCTTTGGTCAACCATGGCAAGACCTGTTCTGAGTGGAACCTGTCCTGTTAAACCGCTTTATGGTCTTGACCACCGTTTTGCAGCTCAGTTTCAGGGTCTTGGCAATCTTCTTATAGCCTAGGTCATCCTTATGTAGAGCAACAATTTTTTTTTAGTTCTTTTGCCATGAGGTGCCTTATTGAACTTCCGGTGACCAGTATGAGAGATTGAGAGCGATAACACCAAATTTAACACACCTGCTCTCAATTCACACCTGAGACCTTGTAACACTAACGAGTCACATGACATCGGGGAGAGAAAATGGGTAATTGGGCTCAATTTGGACATGTTTACTTAGCGGTGTACTCACTTTTGTTGCTGGCAGTTTAGACATTAATGGCTGTGTGTTGAGTTATTTTGAGGGGACAGCAAATTTACACTGTTATACAAGCTGTACATTCACTACTTTACATTGTAGCAAAGGGTAATTTCTTTAGTGTTGTCACATGAAAAGATATAATAAAATATTTACAAAACATGAGGGGTGTACTCACTTTTGTGATAAGACATGTATTGGCAGGACCTATAGTTATAGGAATAGTGAGGTGGCGTAGTAGGGTATAAAGGGGGACTAAAGGGGAGGTAGAGGCAAGCATGAAAGTGAACTGATACCAAATGTTCCAGTACTGAATGTTAAAAACCAATTCTCAGCAGTTGAGTGAGGGTTACATTGGGGTAGGTTTATCTTTGCAAAATTCACTCAGTTTATCCCACTCCACTGGGGTCTTTGTGATCATTTATGTCAGTGTGCGATCAGACCTGTGTGCAGGATCATAAGTTGGGCCCCCAGTGCCCGATCTACTCCACATCACAAGCGCTAGGGCTGCAGCAAAGATTCATGTAGCACTTTTGATGTGGAGGAGATTGGGCACCAGGGAAGAGGACCAGTTGACATAATCATTCCTCTCCAGATGACAGCTGTCAAATAACCAGCGGACGCTTTGGTAGCTGTGGGGTTTGGCTCCCACTGGTCTCCGCTTCCAGCAGGCGTGGGGTTCAAAAAGGAAAGGGCACTGGTGTATCCATAAATTGTGCAATGTGTGAGGGCACAGAGGGCCCCCCTCCCTTGGGATCCCTCAGCACCATACAAATTGCACCATGTTGATTTGTGCTTTTCATATCGCACTTTTCATTTCTTGCTTTTCATATCGCACTTTTCAGTTAGTTTCTGAACAGCCGTTTCGTCAACCAGCCATGTTGTAGAATCGGAGGAGATGACATTTTATTTATAATTGGCCTTGGAGTTACTGCTTTGACATTATTTTTTTGGTTAAATAATGATTTGATTTGGTATATTTTCTATATTTTTGGATGCATATAATGCACTTTTTGGTTAAGTTCTATTGGCAGATAGCATGTCTAATTTTATTTGTTTTCTTTTTTTAATGCACAATAAAAAAAATGTGGAGAATAATACTTCTCTATGTGTTTTACTGCAAATGACAGTTTGGGAGTAGGCAGTTACATTTTAAATAATACAATGTAAAACTGAAAAGGGACACCAACATAGTTGTATCTTTGATCTTAAAAACTACGGGATAATGGTGTTGTGGTAACTTGCCAAAATAAAAATAAAAAGCATAATAATAATATTCTTGATATCATTAGAAAAAAAAGCCTTTGAAAATGTGTTTGCAATAACTCCATCAGTATCACCAGCAAAGCAGCTTCATTATTATCCCATTACAGAAGAGAATTGTGTGCTGCATATCGAGATTTGATAATTTGCCTCGTCGCAAATTTTAATTCTCCATTACAAATGCTAGTTTCCAAGACCGACCGCTTCTGGCTCGTCCTTGCTTCCAAGCATGCATGTTTGTACTTTGGACTTTTGTCTGACGGACTTGTGTACACACGCTCGGAAGATCCAACAACAGACATTTTGTCTGCAGAAAATTTTAAAACCTGCGATCCAACATTTGCCCGCGGAAAATCCAACAACAATTGTCCGATGGAGCGTACAAACGGTCGGATTTTCTTCACACAATTCCTGTTGGAAAGTCTGATCCTGTGTACGATGCTTTATGCTTTAATAAATGATACGTTTTAACTAAACATATTAAACTATGGAGGCTTCTTTACTTTTTATGAGGATATGCCCATATGTCTGTTGATCTGTGCTGGCCATTAGGTGACCAATGGAATATCAGTATCATCTAAATGATTGGGAGATCTGCATATCTTTGAGCTTTTGTGACCACTCTATAACTTGAGGGTCCCTATTGTCTGGTAAGCAGCTTGATTTGATCAACTTGGTGCCAAGTGCTGTCTCCCATCACATTTGAAACCCCCTCTTACAAGCAAATACAGATTTTTAGTACATTCATCTATTATTATTACTTATTTACATTATAAAGTATTTCATTATGTTGAGTTTCTTTAATGCAGCATGCATTCAGCTGAGAGACAACTGGATGTAACATCAAAGGTAGCTAAGAGCCGCATGTGCCCCCCAAGCCGCTGCTTTATGTATACTGTTATAGACAGTTACAGATCATTAGAGACTCAAACCCGTGTCTTGTGAATTTGATTTTGGTTCATACAGTTTCCATAAACGTGCTCAGCACCCTCTGCGATAGCCCTATTATTTCCTGTACATACAATTTGCACAGTATTTAAATAAAGAGATAGATTGGGATCATGCTGGCACTATATTTTATTATCAATGTTTGTCTAACAGAATATTACAGAATCTTCTCATTTATAAGTGTGACAAACAGAAACAAGATAATCTTCTCTTCCATGTGCTGCTGAGTTCTAAGAATTGGCAATAACTTATTTAAATCTTGTTCAAGCGGCGTCCTTGTGTGGAACAAATACACGGTGATCCTGAGATGTGGCAATCATCTTGTACTTCAGAGAAAAAAAAAAGCAATTTGATGTATTTTATGTTCCTATAAAAGCAGCAGAGAGTTTGTAAAGACACGTGGGCATGGGAGCTAGACGGGTCCTTATTTGATCTATGCTAAGCTGGTAGTAGATAGTTTTTCCATGGGATAAACAAAAAAAAATACAGATTTTCCAAGTAACACTTAAGAAGTGTATAGAGGAATTCCCCCGCTGGGTCATTGTATTTTTGACAACAGTACAAAATACACTGTGCAATATGAGAATACACTGTGCAATGTCAGAATACACTGTGCAATATGAGAATACACTGTGCAATATGAGAATACACTGTGCAATATGAGAATACACTGTGCAATGTCAGAATACACTGTGCAATGTCAGAATACACTGTGCAATGTCAGAATATACTGTGCAATGTCAGAATACACTGTGCAATGTCAGAATATACTGTGCAATGTCAGAATACACTGTGCAATGTCACAATACACTGTGCAATATCAGAATACACTGTGCAATGTCACAATACACTGTGCAATATCGGAATACACTGTGCAATGTCAGAATATACTGTGCAATGTTAGAATATACTGTGCAATGTCACAATACTCTGTGCAATGTCACAATACACTGTGCAATGTCACAACACACTGTGCAAAATCAGAATACACACATTGGCTGCAGCTGCTGATCAGAAAAAAGTTTTTTTTCAGCATTTCACTTCACCAGATGTTGATCAAACAATCTACTTCCGTTGAGCAGAGATGGTCACACACTGAATAGCATTCAGCCAGTCCATGTTGAACCCAAAAAAATTTGATCTGTCTGTGGCCAGCTTAAGTGATTCAAAATACCAAAACCATAGGGGTGGCATCAGGGCCGGACTAGGACAAAAAATAGGCCTGGGCATTTTAGACTTAGACTATATATATTTATGTATATATATCATATAGCCCCCCATATATCTATCTTATCCTTTGCAATCCCATTTATTTTAGCCTTGTATCTTTCCAGCCATCACAGCCGCCTGTAGCGAGTCTTGAAGTCTCATTACACGGTCAAAGTGTTCAGGTTTTATCTTCGCTGCCAATCCTTCTAGTCAACTCTCTGCTTTCATTTACTAGACTCTAGTAGCTCCTGTTAAAATACATTTATCCTACCGAAATGTTCTCTTGTTTGACTTTTTAAAGACCAGGAGTAATTTCTGCGACTTTAGAAGATTTTCTTGAGAAGAGCTGTGGGTAATACAAATAAGGTCTAAATATGTCGACACCGCTCCTGGCAGCTCCGTCGAGCGCCCCTTGGGCACATTTAGCAGGCCCCAGGCCCGGCTCTATGTGATGCTTCGACTTGACAGACCCGTAGCTAACATGCTTCCATGCTTTTAATTGAAACCATCTGACAATGACGTACGGAATCCAAATCTGTCTTGACTAAAGAATAAGAAAGCAGCTTCTTCCATACTGGAGGCATGTGTCAGCTATTTAAAAACGTACAGACTGTTTCCACTGAGGAAAGAATGGTGATGTTCCTTTACTAGGACTTTTCAATGCAATTTATGTGCCTATTTCCCCAGCTATAAGATACAATTTTGTGCTGACTCTGCATAGCTGGATCTACTTATGGAAAACTAATATGATTTATTTTATTTGTTCCCTGATTTTTTCTCTATTGCAATATTGAACCCTTTCACTGCCCTAATTGTTTTGCATGTGTAGCGCTGGCTCCTGACGAGCAGGCACTATGTTTTTTTTTAAAGTTAATTTTCCTGAAACCACAGTTGGGTTTTGGGGCTAATTTCTAAATTTCTGGTTTCAATAAAAAGTCCAGCTGGGTTGCACTGGGTTCTTCTTGACCGCAGGTTTTGCTGTCACCGCCAGCAAAAGTAAGAACGCAGTTTAGCTTGGTGTATTGAATGCCACTGTTCTCTCGGAACCAGCCCAGTGGGAGTGTTCTCCTGCTGTGCATTCTGGGAGGTGGTATTTAAGGTACCGACATCACGAGTTCCAGAGATTATTGTCTGTCTGTTCGGTTCTAGTGGTCCTCCTTACCCAGCCCCATGGCCCTCCTGGCTTGGGGTGCGGAACCATGCATTTCAAGTCTCGGGGCCGGCTGGCCCGAGTGGATTTCGGGGCCTACTGATCCAAGGGTGGTCTGGTGCCGTCTCATCTGTGGCTGTGTGTTGAGAGGACAGCAAAGTTACACTGTTATACAAGTTGTACACTACCTAATTTACATTGTAGCAAGTATTATTTCTTCAGTGTTGTCACATGAAAAGATATAATAAATGTAGCACCCTCTACCATGGGTAGGTGCTAGCATAGGAATTTTGCTAGGGAAACTGTCAGCAATTTGAAACTGTCAAATTTAGGCAGGTCTATGCTTTGAGCTAGGCCTGTCTATTTTGATCTGGGAGGCAGGCAGTGGGTGTGACCACCTGTGCTTCAGTGCTGAGGCGCCTCCCCTGCTTCCAGGGAGAATGTTCTGGAAGAGGGGCAGGGCCTAGGACTGGAGTGGCAGGCAGCTTATATGGGAGCCCTGACCAATCCCCAACTGGAATTGGCAGGGGCTGGCCTCCTATATAAGCTGAGGTAACAGGCCACTTGGAGTTGTTGGCCGGGAGAAGTGAAGAATGGTGTACCAGACAGCAGAAGGAGGGCACCCCTATCTGGGGGGAGTACTCCAATCGCAGGAGGAGGCCCAGGGAGAACTGTGAGGGAACTTCACCTTTACACTGTCATTGGTGAATTCTTCATCATTACACGGTCATTGATGAGGAACTCCTGAAGCAGAGGGGCAGGTGAAGCTGTCAGAACGTACGGTCCGGTTAAATTCTCCATCATGGACTCGGAGCAGAGAAAGGTCAGTGAGTGTACCACAGTGGAGGAGTGGATGTGAAGGCATGTCAGAAGGTCTGTGAGGGAACTTCACCTTTACACGGTCATTGGTGAAGTCCTCATCATTACACGGTCATTGATGAGGAGTCCTGGATCAGAGGAGAGACTGTGGGGAATAGTGTCAAATCGATGCGGCCCGAGGGCACAGGATTTGCAAGCTGGGCTAGCTGGGAACAGTAGTCCACCGTTCAACACATGCTATTAAATTACTTGGCCCCCGGGGAGAGGTATTCCAGGCCTCTGGCCTAGTAGCAGCAACCAATCAGAGTCAGCATAAGAGACTATTCTGAGTTTTGCACATAGGAGAAGATTTGACAAGAAATTAATGTGCTTCAGTATATGTTTTGAGTAGGAGGGAAGGATCTCTGGGAACTTCATTCTTACACGGTCACGGGTGAAGTCCTCGTCTTTACACAGTCATTGATGGGGAAGACCTGGGAGCAATACTCTGCAGGAGTAATGCAGAGGAGGCGTAATAATCTGCATGGTGATGTAGGGAAGAGACTGTAGCTGTTATACATGCGCATCATTTCTTCAGGCTCAAATTAAGTTCTAATCTATAAGACCCCTTTCATACTGCCATCATTTTTCAGGCGATAGAGCCCTAAAAAAAGCACCTGTATAGCGCCTAAAAAAAGCTGCTCGGGCTTTCACACTGGAGCGGTACGCTAGCAGGGCGTCAAAAAAAGTCCTGCCAGCAGCTTCTTTGGAGCGGTGAAGGAGTGGTGAACTCACCGCTCCTCCACCGCTGTTCCCAATTGAAATCAATGGGGCAGCATTGCGATACTGGCGGCAAAAACGCTGCTCCGGCGGAGTTTTGCGGGTGGACTTAACCCATTTTCGGCCACTAGCGGGGGGTTAAAACCACCCCTCTAGCGGGCGAATAGCGCCGCTAAAACGACAGTAAAGCAGTGCCAAATTAGAGAACAAATGACTGTTCATTGTCTCTGAGGTGATATATGAAGGTTTGGCAGTGGGGTGATTTGGTTGATGTTTGTTACTAGAGACAACTACATAAAATATTTACAAAAATGTGAGGGGTGTACTCACTTTTGTGAGATACAGTATGTGTGCAATAATTTCCACTACCAGTCAATTTTTTTATGCCCTTTATTCGTATTTCTTTTTTACTTTCAATGGTATATCTTGCTCACTATATTGGCACCTTATGTTCCTGACCCTCTTATAACGTGAAGTGGCTTTGTTTTTTCTTTTTCGATATTTCCTTGTTATATTGTAAAACAATAACGATATATTCGCCTCTAAATTGTCATTGATTGGGCTGTGGGGAAGGCTCAATATATCATTTGATTTTATGAATTCCTTGGTCAGTTTTATGTGTATTTCATTTGGCATTGCATTTTGAAGGTGAATACGTTGTTATATCAGATTTATCTCAAGAGGACATCACAGATGTCATAAGTGCGTAAGTTAATCTAAAAAACACGATCAAGGTTTTATGCTATGTCATAAAATGTCCACAGACCAATTAGCTGCAGACCTCATTAGAAATGTTATAAACTGTAATAATTATTTTTATATTGCCAATTACAGTTGTTTTTCATTTCTTGATGTAGCTGGCATTTCGTTGACATTTTTATTGTGCATTTAAATTTACAACTAAAATACAAAGTCAATTAGCTTTCATTTCCAATGCAAAGCTTTGCACATTTTTACTGTAACAGTTGTTTTTGCTTCATTTGCATTATACAAGAAGTAAAAAAGGACTTGGGGGGGCGGTATTTGGGAGCCCTCCAGTCACCTTTTTTGTTAATTGGGGCTTCCAGATTCTGATAAGACTAGGGTTGCCACCTCATCTCTTTAAACCCGGGCACATATGAATTACACGGGTTCTGAGGCTAATTAAATGCAGATAAGGCAACAAGTGAGTTTAATTACCACCTTAATCAGCCACATAACCTGTGTCATTAATATGTGTTTGGGTTTAAATTGAATAAGTGGCATAAGACCTGCCCACAGATGCCCACCATCACTTCTCCAGTGTTGTAAGGAAGATGCCTTTGCTCTCATCAACGCCCACTCTCCACTCCCCAAGTTGAGGGAATGTGGTCTTGTAATGATCATTAGTGGGGGAACAATGCAAGCTGCATGCTATAATAAAGGCTTTTCTTAATCTTTACTGGCTAACTTAAAGTGGAACTTTAAAAAAAATAAAAAACATTGCAATAAAAAGCCTGCCTGGTTATAATAAAAAAAAAAAAAAAAATTTGCAATAAAAAGCCTGCCTGGTTATTTTTTAGAGGATGTATAGTGGGATTGATTTACTAATGGTGCATTGGGGTTAACTTACTGAAACTGGAGGATGCAAAATCTGGTGCGGTAGAAACCAATCAGCTTCCAGTTTTTGTTGTCAAAGCTTAATTGAATAAGCTGAAATTAGAAGCTGATTGGCCAACATGCGCAGCTGCACCAGATTTTGCGCTCTCCAGTTTTAGGGGATCAACCCTATAGTCTTTTCACTTTGCAGGGGACGTTATGGCGCGTACACACGACCAAACTTTTCGACGGACTAGGTCTGACGGAATGAAACTGTCGGATATTACGATCGTGTATGGGCTCCAGCGGACATTTTTTCCCCAAAAGTCCGACAGGCCTAGAAATAAAACATGCTTCAAATCTTTCCAACGTACTCGAGTCCGAATGCAATGTAATTTCATTTTGCAAAGAATACCACATCATATGCAAATAAAAAAATAAAAAAAGAAAAAATAATTCTCCTTGCATATAATTGGATAATAGAAGGCAGCAGACCTTCATCTAATTTACTGGAAGTGAAAGTGCCCTTGCAATGTGCAACTTCCCTTGCAAAGTGAACAGTAGCCTTCTGTAAATCAGCCCCACCGTAACTCTTCTGCAATAAAGCATTCTTAATATATAATTAATACATTATGTGGAACCAGGAGCTCCTAAACTGCATAAATAAGAAGATCCTATTATCATCAATTAGGGCAGGTCCCTGACCCCAGTAATAATGTATGAATTAAACAAAGAATACATAGGTGATAACCAGGGACTTTTATATGATATTTTATTAAAAAGTTATTTTTATTAAATGTGCCAAAATGTAAACATCAATACTATGGGGGTTATTTACGAAAGGCAAATCCACTTTGCGCTGCAAGTGCACTTGGAAGTGCAATCGCTGTAAATCTAATTCCGCGTACACACGATCGGAATTCTCATCGGAAAAAGCTCTGATGGTTTTCCCGACGGAATTCCGACGGAATTCGGCTCAAGCTGTCTTGCCTACACACGGTCACCTGAAATTCCGATCATTTATAACGCGGTGACGTACAACACATACCACGTGACTAGAAAAAGGAAGTTCAATAGCCAGTAGCCAATAGCTTCTGTCTCGTAGTTGAATCTGAGCATGCGTGATTTTTGGCCTGTCAGAATTGCATACACACGATCGGAATTACCGATAGAAAGTTTTTTTGTCTGGAAAATTGAGAACATGCTATTAATTTTTGGCTGGCGGAAATTCGGACAGCTAAATTCCGATGGAGCATATACACGGTCACAGTTTCCGATGAAAAGCTCTCATCTGTCTTTTTCTGGCCGGAATTTCGATCGTGTGTACGCAGCAAAAGGGGTACATCTGAAATGAGGGGAAGCTCTGCTGATTTTATCATCCAATCATGTGCAAACTAAAATGCTGTTTTTTATTTTCCTTAAATGTCCCTCTTAGATCTATAGCAACTGCACTTCCAAGTGCACTTTCAGTGCAAAGTTGATTTTCATTTAGTAAATAACCCCCTATATGCACACCTAAAGGGGTTGATTTACTAAAGGAAAATAAACTGTGTACTTTGCATGAGCAGCTGATCCAGAGCTTAGTAAATGAGCAGAAGCTCTGCTAACCTCCATCATCCAATCATGTGCAATTAAAAGTTCTTTTTTTTTTCATTTTCCTTGCACGTGATTGGGTATTCTTTGCAAAGTTAAACTTTTACTCATTTATTAAGCTCTGGAGCAACTGCACTTTGCAATGTGCACAGACTATTTGAATTTAGGAAATTGACCCCAAAGTGTCACTCAAGGCCTAAGCCATAGTCAAAACAGAAAGTGGGGGAAGTCCCTGCAAAGTGGGGGAATCCCGATGTGTCACCAGACCTAGTGTCCCCATTGGAAGATTCCACCTCTATTATTCTGGTGTCAACCCAAAATTTGAGATTGTCTTTTGCTTTTACTCTTGATACGGTTAAACAGGACAAATAGCAAAGGTTAATCTCCCTAACCAGGGCACAGACAGCAATAAAAACTGACAGGTGGGGGGGCGTGACCGGAAGTTGAGGCGAATGGACGCTTAGGTTGTTCGCTCTCCAACCAGCCTAGCTACAACGGCGCCTTGAGGGACAATCCACCGCCATCCGATGGGTAGATCGAGGGCTACCCGATCTGCCTCCTCCAGGGGACCCTCCGCGGCCCCTCCGGGTCCTGTGGCAGGCCTTCGGGCGTTCTTTTCCCCCACGGATCTCCCGGCCGGCGGGCCTCTCAAGATGGCGCCGGCCGCAGCTGCGGAGACATCCCGGGCCTCATCCCCGGCACCAAGCATGCAGATTGCCCGCCCTACGGGTCCCGAGGAAGCCAGAACGCCACCCGGTTCCAGCGGTCCGGTCCGGCCATCGGGAGGGGTGAGGGCACGTTCGCCCCCGGCCCCGTCCCGTGCCGCCGGACTAGGCCTGAAGCCTGCCACGCCACCATCGGAGCCCAGCAGACGCATGTCCGGCCCCCCGCAGGCCTCGGGGCAAGGTACGGCCGCCAGGGACCAGGTACTTCATCGATGGGGCCAGGAGCCCCCCGCACACTCTGCTGCGAACCGGACCCTGGACAATGGGGGTGGGTGGGGGGACGCAGGAGGCTGCATGGAGCCCGGAAGGCCCCAGACTCCCTTGGGCAGCAGATCCCCTCCCCCCCCGACCGGCACACAGTGCTCACTGGCACTACCCCGGCTGCTCAGGGCGTTGTCTGATCCCCTCCTCTCCACAAGCTCGGTGGGGTCCCCCCCATCCCTGGATGACAATGACTTTCCTGCCCTCCCTCCACCAAGGGAACCGCTGTCCCACTTACATCAGGGGCGCGGGGGAGTGGGGGGGCCCCGCTTAAGCCCGGAGGCACGCTCACCTCCACCCAAGTCTCAGAGACTGGCCTCGTCATGGGCCCTCGGCCCGCAACATCCCCGCAGGGGCTCCCTGACACCCACTGACTATGCCACGGAGTGTGGGGAGGAAGACCGGACCTGCCCGGCCCCCTTGCCTGCCTGGGAGGGGGTGTGGGGTCTGCCTGCCGAACCTGTCCCTACTACGCGGGCGAGCGGGTCCGGGAGTTTCGGGCCTGCACCGCCGCCCCATCAGCAACCAGCCGGAGGCGACGTGGGAAGCTCATCCCAGCCACCCATACATCCGCATTGGCAACATTACCTACAAGCAATACCTACCAAAGAAGATTTTAAGCAATTGATAGAAGATGTCAAGTCTACCTGTAGAGCGGAAATACAAATGCTACATACCGGTCTCAGGCACCTGGCCGACCGGGTGGAGATGGCTGAGGAGGAGATTCAAGAGACAAAGATAGCGATCCACCAGACCCAAACGCAGGGGGCCGACAACCGCGTGCTCCTGAGAGATATGCAACGCCATGTGGAAGACCTGGATAACAGGGGGCGCAGGCACAACATAAGAGTGAGGGGGATACCGGAGGCGGAAGGCCCGGAAGATCTACAATTTATTCTGCAGGAAATATTTAATGAACTGCTTGGGGAACCCCCTACCAAGTTTATTGAGATGGACAGAGCGCACCGGGCCTTGCGCCCCAAAAACGCAACATCTAGTCCCAGGGAAGTTATTTGCAGACTCACCTCGTTCCATCTCAAGGAGGACATAATGAGACAGGCACGCCTGGCTCGGGAGGTGACCTTCCGGAATACGCCAGTTCAACTCTTTCCGGACCTCTCTTGGCTCACGCTACAGAAACGCAGAATTCTCCAGCCGCTCCTCCGCACCCTCCAAGAAGCTGCCATCCCTTACCGTTGGGGATTCCCATTTTCTCTCACGGCTAAACATCAAGGCAAGACGGCCTCCTTGCGGTTCCCTGAAGACCTCCACGCCTTCTGTGAAGATCTGGGCGTCCGCCCGCCCCAGCTGCCGGACTGGGACCTAGTGGCTACTCAGCCTGCTCCCCCGACATTGTGGCAGAAGGTCCCCTCCCGCCAACGGCCTCGAAACAGGGAAGCACCGAAAAAATCTGCTCGTCAAGGACATGGCTGAAAGATGGTGCAGTAACTCTTTTTTCATAATTTTTTCCCCCTTTTTTGATCATTCCGTTTGCCCGTGAGGCGAAAGGGAATAAGGCCCGTTTTGTTTGTTGGTTGGCCTTTGGACCGTTGTCTGGACAGTACGTTCCTGCCCGTATGCATTGACCCCTGAGTTCATTTTTTGTCCCTCTTGGTGCCCTTTTATTGATGTGTCACAATTAGGCTGGTACGAATTGGAGACCCGAGTTAGTGGGATCCCTGATACCTTTGAGTCACCCCCCCCCTCCCCCGGATGCGTGGGCAATGTATCCGGGACTCTAGGAGATGTCTGGCGATTGGTATCGCGTTTGCATCTCCCCTGCTCCCCCCCGTTCTTACCCGTCCACTTCAATTGCAGAGTCAGACGGGGGAGCTGGACTCCCAGGCGGCCGCCGGGCCCGACCTTCGGGTTCGGGTTCTGGTGACCCCCTGGGAATCCGACCAGACCTGAGCGCCAAGCCTGTTCATGGTCTTAAGTGGTTGTCCGCTTGTAGTGATGGACGAACTTCCGACGGGACGTTTCGCGAACGCGAAACGCGAACGGGCACAAACGTTCGCGAAAACGACCGTTCGCCGCGGGCTCCATTGACTTCAATGGGAGGCGAATTTCGCAAACCTTTAGGTCGAATTTGCGGCCACGGGGTAATTATTAGGGGGTAGCACGTAGTCCCACCACCTGGACAATAGCATAATACATGTATGAGGTGAATTTGGGATCGATAACTACAAGCATTTTTTTTTTATTTGGGAAATTGTTCTGACAATTCAGGACTATGGAGCTAATGAAGGCAATGGAGGAGAGGGAAGGTCAGGGACCAGGGTAGGCAAACAAGAGGGTGCAGGAGATACAGAGCACTGACAGCAGCACCGTAATACAGAGCACTGACATCAGCACCGTGACATACAGCGCTGACAGCAGCTCCGTGACATACAGCGCTGACAGCAGCTCCGTGACATACAGCGCTGACAGCAGCTCCGTGACATACAGCGCTGACAGCAGCTCCGTGACATACAGCGCTGACAGCAGCTCCGTGACATACAGCGCTGACAGCAGCACCGTGACATACAGCGCTGACAGCAGCTCCGTGACATACAGCGCTGACAGCAGCTCCGTGACATACAGCGCTGACAGCAGCTCCGTGACATACAGCGCTGACAGCAGCTCCGTGACATACAGCGCTGACAGCAGCTCCGTGACATACAGCGCTGACAGCAGCACCGTGACATACAGCGCTGACAGCAGCTCCGTGACATACAGCGCTGACAGCAGCTCCGTGACATACAGCGCTGACAGCAGCTCCGTGACATACAGCGCTGACAGCAGCTCCGTGACATACAGCGCTGACAGCAGCTCCGTGACATACAGCGCTGACAGCAGCTCCGTGACATACAGCGCTGACAGCAGCTCCGTGACATACAGCGCTGACAGCAGCTCCGTGACATACAGCGCTGACAGCAGCTCCGTGACATACAGCGCTGACAGCAGCTCCGTGACATACAGCGCTGACAGCAGCTCCGTGACATACAGCGCTGACAGCAGCTCCGTGACATACAGCGCTGACAGCAGCACCGTAAGCAGCCCCAGGAGGAAGTCAGCACAGCACAGGGATGGTGTGATCCCCTCATAATAAGAACCCCCAGGAGGAAGTCAGCACAGCACAGGGATGGTGGGAGCCCCTCATAATAAGAACACCCAGGAGGAAGTCAGCACAGCACAGGGATGGTGGGAACCCCTCATAATAAGCAGCCCCAGTAGAAATATGACACCGCTCAACCTCTTCAAAGAGGAGGGTAGGGGCATATAGTACGGTGTGCTTTTTTGGGTCAGGGAAGTGAGCCAAATGAATTAAGAAGGTCTGTGTGCTTGATTCCAAAAATTGTTTATAGACATATACATGGTCTACTGATCACATGTGTTGAATTCCTCCGAGATCCATGCCTCATTCATTTTTAGAAATGTGAGGTAGTTAACACTGTGGTGAGCTAGGCGAGTACGCTTATCGGTCACAATCCCCCCTGCTGCGCTGAACGTCCTTTCGGACAGGACACTGGATGAGGGGCAAGCCAACAGTTCGATTGCAAATTGGGCAAGCTCTGGCCAGAGGTCAAGCCTGCCCACCCAGTAGTCTAGGGGTTCATCACTCCTCAGAGCGTCCACATCGGCCGTTAACCCAATGTAGTCGGACACCTGACGGTCTAGGCGTTCCCTGATGCTGGATCCGGATGACACCTGTCGATGGGTCGGCTGAAAGAATGACCTCATATCCGAAGTCACCAACACATCTTCAAACCGGCCTCTTCTTGCAGGCGCTGTTGGATTGGTACCCGCAAATCCTTCTCTGGGAGTGGGAATTGCTCCTCTGCCAGCGCACGCAAAAGCAGAATGCAGCATTTCTCGAAGCAAGGCCTGGAAGTGCTGCATTCTGACAGCCCTCTGCGACGGCGGTAACATTTCCGCCATTTTGTGTTTGTACCGGGGGTCTAAGTACGTTGCCACCCAGTACTGGTCCTTGACCCTCATGCTTTTTATACGGGGGTCCCTATTAAAACACTGGAGCATGAAGGCCCCCATTTGCACTAAAGTGGAAGCGGTGTGGTGGCCTGGCTCCTGCTCATCATCCAGGATAATGTCGTCCTCTTCATTCTCCTCTCCCCATCCTCGCACAACAGGGATCCCAGAAAGGTTTAAAGCATGCTCTTCTTGCTCCTGCTCATCCGCCCCGGCACCATCCTCCTCTGACTCCTCATCAGACTCCTGTTGTTGACTTGTCTCAGATAGAGTAGCCCCCCCTGGGAATTCATCCAGCATTGCGACTTCCTCATCTTCCCGCTCCTGCTCCTCCACAGCCTGATCAATGACACGACGCAATGCACGCTCCAGAAAGAAGGCATAAGGTACCATGTCACTGATGGCGCCATGGCTGCGACTGACCAGTTTGGTGATCTCCTCAAATGGCCGCAGAAGTCTGCATGTGTCGCGCATGAGCAGCCACTGGCGCGGTGAAAAAAAACCCAGCTCCCCAGAACCGTTTCTTTCGCAGAGTTCATACAGGTAGACGTTAACTGCACGTTTCTGCTGGAGCAGCCTATCAAGCATATAGAAGGTTGAGTTCCATCGCGTCGGGCAATCGCAAATAAGACGTCTGACCGGCAGATGGTGTCGCCGCTGAATGTCAGCAAGGCGAGCCATGGCCGTGTAAGATCTTCTGAAATGGGCCGAGATTTTCCTTGCCTGCCGCAAGATGTCCTGGACCCCAGGGTATTTGACAAGGAATCGCTGCACGACCAAGTTTAAGACGTGTGCCATGCACGGCACGTGCGTGATTTTGCCCTGTTTCAATGCGCTAAGCAGATTGGCACCGTTGTCACACACCACTTTACCAACTGTCAAATTGAGCGGTGTTAGCCACTCATCTGCCTGTGAACGCAAAGCTGAAAGGAGTGCCGGGCCAGTGTGGCTCTTTGCTTCCAGGCACAACAGACGCAGCACGGCATGGCAACGTCTCACCTGGCATGTGGAATAGGTTCTGGGGAGCTTGGGCGGTGCAGTGGAAGAGACGCTAGCAGCGGAAAAGGAGGAGGCAGCTGAGGAGGAGAGGGAGGAGGATGGAGTAGGAGGAGGAGAAGAAGAGTCAGGCCTGCATGCAATCCGTGGCGGTAAAACCAAATCTACACGGGTGCCACGGGTTACATGCTTGACGGCCGTCAGAAGGTTCACCCAGTGGGCAGTAAAACTGATATACCTTCCCTGCCCGTGTTTGCTAGACCACGTGTCTGTGGTCAGATGTATCTTGGCACCGACACTGTGTGCCAGAGATACATTCACTTGCCGCTGAACATGGCCATATAGCTCTGGGATGCCCTTCTCTGAGAAATACTTCCTTCCTGGGACCTTCCATTGTGGTGTTCCAATGGCCACAAATTTGCGAAAGGCCTCCGAGTCCACCAGTTTATATGGCAGTAGTTGGCGGGCTATGAGTTCTGACAAGCCAGCCGCCAACCGTTGGGCAAGAGGGTTATCCGGCGTCATCATTTTTTTACGCTCAAACATTAGGCCCACGGAAGCCTGCCTTTTTGCAGAAAAATGTGAGCTTGGCGTGATGGAAGGTGGAGTGGAGGACAATTGTGAGGAGAGAGGAGAAGGAGAAGTAGAAGACGAGGCTGGACGGTGAGAGCCTGCAGTGTGGCTTTGTGTGTTCCGTTGCTCCCACTGGGCTCGGTGATGGCTGCTCATGTGCCTTCTTAAGGCGGTCGTCCCTAGGTGAGTATTGGGCTTACCGCGACTAACGCGTTGACTGCAAAGATTGCAGATGGCAACGCTATTGTCAGCAGCGGACACGTTAAAAAAAGCCCACACTGCGGAGCCATGTGCCGGTGTCCTGGGAGCGCCAGATGTGACCGTACATGGTCGATGACTCGCTCCTGATACATTTGCAGTCTGCTTTGTCCCTGCTGTGCAATGTAAGTCATTGCTGCTTCTCCTCCCTATCTGCTGGTCCATATCTCCCTCTGAACTCCCCTCCTCTTCCTCTCTTGTGGGCACCCACGTGACATCACTAGACACGTCATCATCAACGTCACCTTCCCCACCGCTATAAGTAGAGTAGGCAGCAACACCGGGGACCAACCTCCTCCTTGGGCTGATCTGGGTACTGGCGTCAGACTGCTGAGTAGCGCTTGTTGCTACCTCCTCTTCCTGATCCAATACCAAGAGTGGCTGCGCATCAGAAATGTCCTCTTGATATGGATCGGAAAATAATTCCAGTGACTCAAGCGGAAGGTATGTGGTGGTGGTGGTGGTGGTCGTGTTGTTGGTGGTAGTGTCTTTGGGGGTGCACATAGCAGAGAGTGAAGAAGAGGGTGCAGATCGAGAGGATGAGGAGGGTGCAGAAGAGTAAGGCTGAGCGAGCCACTCAACCAAGTCTGGTGCATCCTTTAAAGTAATTGAACGCACCTTCTGCAACTTCCCACTTTGGCTCAAGCCTGTTGCTCCTGCCCTACCCCTACCACCCCTGCGGAAGGGCCTGCCTCTTCCTCTGCATGTCATTTTTTAAATGACCCTGTGACAAAACTCTTAGTCCCTATACCGCTGAAGGACTGCTGCAGTATAGGTGAGCGGTCAGCAGTGGTGCACGTCAACCCTATCTATTGTGGACCTATAGCGGTCCTTACAGAACAGCAGACTGTACCGCACTCAAGCCTATGTACCGTAGCACCCTATACCAAGTTACCAGTCCTTATAAGAACTTTTGTGGACCAAGCAGGTTGTGTATTAGTGTTTAGCAGACTGTACGTCAGTCCCTATACCGCTGAAGGACTGCTGCAGTATAGGGCAGCGGTCAGCAGTGGTGCACGTCAACCCTATCTATTGTGGACCTATAGCGGTCCTTACAGAACAGCAGACTGTACCGCACTCAAGCCTATGTACCGTAGCACCCTATACCAAGTTACCAGTCCTTATAAGAACTTTTGTGGACCAAGCAGGTTGTGTATTAGTGTTTAGCAGACTGTACGTCAGTCCCTATACCGCTGAAGGACTGCTGCAGTATAGGGCAGCGGTCAGCAGTGGTGCACGTCAACCCTATCTATTGTGGACCGATAGCGGTCCTTACAGAACAGCAGACTGTACCGCACTCAAGCCTATGTACCGTAGCACCCTATACCAAGTTACCAGTCCTTATAAGAACTTTTGTGGAACAAGCAGGTTGTGTGTTAGTGATTAGCAGACTGTACGTCAGTCCCTATACCAATGAAGGACTGCTGCAGTATAGGGCAGCGGTCAGCAGTAGTGCACGGCAACCCTATGTATTGTGGACCGATAGCGGTCCTTACAGAACAGCAGACTGTAACGCACTCAGGCCTATGTACCGTAGCACCCTATACCAAGTTACCAGTCCTTATAAGAACTTTTGTGGAACAAGCAGGTTGTGTGTTAGTGATTAGCAGACTGTACGTCAGTCCCTATACCAATGAAGGACTGCTGCAGTATAGGGCAGCGGTCAGCAGTAGTGCACGGCAACCCTATGTATTGTGGACCGATAGCGGTCCTTACAGAACAGCAGACTGTAACGCACTCAGGCCTATGTACCGTAGCACCCTATACCAAGTTACCAGTCCTTATAAGAACTTTTGTGGACCAAGCAGGTTGTGTGTTAGTGATTAGCAGACTGTACGTCAGTCCCTATACCAATGAAGGACTGCTGCAGTATAGGGCAGCGGTCAGCAGTAGTGCACGGCAACCCTATGTATTGTGGACCGATAGCGGTCCTTACAGAACAGCAGACTGTAACGCACTCAGGCCTATGTACCGTAGCACCCTATACCAAGTTACCAGTCCTTATAAGAACTTTTGTGGACCAAGCAGGTTGTGTGTTAGTGATTAGCAGACTGTACGTCAGTCCCTATACCAATGAAGGACTGCTGCAGTATAGGGCAGCGGTCATCAGTAGTGCACGGCAACCCTATGTATTGTGGACCGATAGCGGTCCTTACAGAACAGCAGACTGTACTGCACTCAGGCCTATGTACCGTAGCACCCTATACCAAGTTACCAGTCCTTATAAAAACTTTTGTGGACCAAGCAGGTTGTGTGTTAGTGTTTAGCAGACTGTGCGTCAGTCCCTATACCGCTGAAGGACTGCTGCAGTATAGGGCAGCGGTCAGCAGTAGTGCACGGCAACCCTATGTATTGTGGACCGATAGCGGTCCTTACAGAACAGCAGACTGTAACGCACTCAGGCCTATGTACCGTAGCACCCTATACCAAGTTACCAGTCCTTATAAGAACTTTTGTGGACCAAGCAGGTTGTGTGTTAGTGATTAGCAGACTGTACGTCAGTCCCTATACCAATGAAGGACTGCTGCAGTATAGGGCAGCGGTCAGCAGTAGTGCACGGCAACCCTATGTATTGTGGACCGATAGCGGTCCTTACAGAACAGCAGACTGTAACGCACTCAGGCCTATGTACCGTAGCACCCTATACCAAGTTACCAGTCCTTATAAGAACTTTTGTGGACCAAGCAGGTTGTGTGTTAGTGATTAGCAGACTGTACGTCAGTCCCTATACCAATGAAGGACTGCTGCAGTATAGGGCAGCGGTCAGCAGTAGTGCACGGCAACCCTATGTATTGTGGACCGATAGCGGTCCTTACAGAACAGCAGACTGTACTGCACTCAGGCCTATGTACCGTAGCACCCTATACCAAGTTACCAGTCCTTATAAAAACTTTTGTGGACCAAGCAGGTTGTGTGTTAGTGTTTAGCAGACTGTGCGTCAGTCCCTATACCGCTGAAGGACTGCTGCAGTATAGGGCAGCGGTCAGCAGTAGTGCACGGCAACCCTATGTATTGTGGACCGATAGCGGTCCTTACAGAACAGCAGACTGTAACGCACTCAGGCCTATGTACCGTAGCACCCTATACCAAGTTACCAGTCCTTATAAGAACTTTTGTGGACCAAGCAGGTTGTGTGTTAGTGATTAGCAGACTGTACGTCAGTCCCTATACCAATGAAGGACTGCTGCAGTATAGGGCAGCGGTCAGCAGTAGTGCACGGCAACCCTATGTATTGTGGACCGATAGCGGTCCTTACAGAACAGCAGACTGTAACGCACTCAGGCCTATGTACCGTAGCACCCTATACCAAGTTACCAGTCCTTATAAGAACTTTTGTGGACCAAGCAGGTTGTGTGTTAGTGATTAGCAGACTGTACGTCAGTCCCTATACCAATGAAGGACTGCTGCAGTATAGGGCAGCGGTCAGCAGTAGTGCACGGCAACCCTATGTATTGTGGACCGATAGCGGTCCTTACAGAACAGCAGACTGTAACGCACTCAGGCCTATGTACCGTAGCACCCTATACCAAGTTACCAGTCCTTATAAGAACTTTTGTGGACCAAGCAGGTTGTGTGTTAGTGATTAGCAGACTGTACGTCAGTCCCTATACCAATGAAGGACTGCTGCAGTATAGGGCAGCGGTCAGCAGTAGTGCACGGCAACCCTATGTATTGTGGACCGATAGCGGTCCTTACAGAACAGCAGACTGTACCGCACCCAAGCCTATGTACCGTAGCACCCTAGACAGACCAAGTTACCAGTCCTGATAAAGAGCTTTGTGGAACAAGTGAGTTGTGAATGATTAGCAGACTGCAGCAGAAGGGCAGCAGTCAAGTATAATATTCTTTCTATATTTGGAAGAAAGAATATTATACGTGTACAAGCCTATTACCGTACCACTGATACCAGTCCTGAAAAGAACCTTTGTGGAACTAATAGTAACAGCAAGTCTTTAAAATTATCCTCACTGCCTGACACACTGCTTCCTGCCTGTCCCTATACAAATTGGCAAAAAAGAGTAGGCTGGAACGATTAGCTGGAACAGCTCTTTTGTGGACCTGATAGTAACAGCTAATGATGATGATGATGATGATGATGAAGAAAGACTAATCTGGCTGAGCTGTCCCTAAAATAGCAGCATACAGCGCTCTGTCCCTTTATCTAAACTGACAAAAGAAACTCAGGCTGCTGACCTAACACCTATACCAGTCCTGAAAAGAACTTTTGTGTACCAAATAGCTAGCGTTTTCTCTGTCCCTACTCCACACAGGATCCTTTCCCTACAGTGACAGAAGAAAGAATGTAAAATGGCCACCGGATCGGGTGTATTTATAGGTTAGGGGGAATGTCCAAGTGTCCATGAGCTGTCATGTCTCAATTGGTTGTCCTGTAACACATGATAAACGTGTCACGAAAGGTTAAAGTTCTTGTATACATTAAACACGTAAGTCCGCCGGGGCGAACGACGGAAAAAGGCGTTCGAACCCGCGGACGGCGAAAGTCGGAAATTCGCCGCGAAACGACCGCCGGGCGAACCGTTCGGCCATCACTATCCGCTTGGTTGTATTACAATTACCTGCTTAATATGAGTTCTTTTATTTGCTGCTCTAACCTTTTTTTCTTTTCTCTTTCTCTATCTCTCTTCCTCCCCTCCCCCTCCCTACCCTTTCACCGTGTGGGAATCTGTGGCTGTCAAGCGGTATCCTGTCGGACCCTCCTACTGGAACGAGTATGCTCCTGGCTCCTGGCGGTCGTCAAGAGCGGCGGTGACCGGGTAAGAACTAGCTTCCACATCCCCTCCCCCTCCGACAAGACTGATGGCTAAAATTTTGTCTTTAAATGTTCACGGCTTAAACTCAAACAAGAAGCGGCATCTGGCACTGAGGGAATTTCGGCAGTCAGGTGCTGACATAGTCCTGGTTCAGGAAACACATTTCGATAAGGGGGGTTCTTTTGCTTTTGCCTCTAGATACTTCCCTCTTGCTTATCTATCTTCAGGGTCTCATAAGAGAGCGGGCGTGGCTATCCTGATACGTCAAGGGGTCCCATTTGCCTACCTTGATCACTACAGTGACCCCGGGGGTGGATTCCTGATACTTAAAGGCACATGGAGATCCCATCCGATCACCCTGTGTTCCCTTTACGCCCCGAATACTCATCAACACAGCTTTCTCTCTAAACTTTTCCTGCGATTATTTAAATCGGACCACGGTTATTTAGTGGTGGGGGGTGACTTTAACTTGGCCCATTCAGCTACAGTGGACCGCTTGGCGGCGGCGCCCCGGCCGCCCTCGGCTAAAGCACTTAGAGACTCCAAACTTTTTCGCCAACTGACCCGGCGATATGCTCTGTTCGACGCCTGGCGTGCCCTCCATCCGGTAGACCGGCAATATACCTATTTTTCGGCCCCTCACCAACTGCATACCCGTATAGATTATTTTTTCACTAACAACGTTACACTGAGGAAGGTCCGGAGTGCCCGGGTCCTGCCAATTTCTTGGTCGGATCATGCCCCGATACTACTAACACTGGACCTCGGTGCCCCGGTGACTAGGCCCTATAATTGGAAGCTGAACACTTTCCTCTTGCAACACTCTCCTTCCCAAGCAGAACTGGTCTCGACCTTGAAATATTATTTTGCTGAAAATGCAACACCCGATGTATCCCTCCCCACGTTGTGGGAGGCTCACAAAGCGGTCATCCGCGGTAAGTGTATGGCTCTTTCTTCTGCAATGAAGAAAGATGTCGAGGCCACTAAGCTGCGAACGGAAGGGGAGCTCGGGCAATTGGAACGGGCTATGCAAGCCTCCCCCTCATTGCGCATCCTCCGCAAGATAACGAAGCTCCGCATGGTGCTCCGGGATCTGGCACTTCGCCGGGTGGAGAAGACCCTCCTGAGGATTAGGCAGACATTTTATGACAGGGGCAACAAAGCGCACTCCCTTTTAGCGAGGAAACTTAGAGATAAACACCTCCAGTCCACCCCACATCAGATTAAGACTAAGGCCAATGTTGTGGTCTCCCACCCTAAGGAGGTGGTTGACACATTTGCAAGCTTCTACGAGGAGCTGTACAACAGCCGTGACATCCCTAGTGATCCCTTGCCAGCTGAGCTCACCCAACGCATGAACCGCTATCTAACAGACAGCGGGATCCCCTGCCTTCGAGCCCAGGACCTAGCCTCCTTGAACAAACCCATTTCAGAGGAGGAGATAGAAGTGACCATCAAGTCGTTGCCAGCTAGTAAATCTCCGGGCCCAGATGGCCTGCCCTATGAATATTATAAATCGTTCCTGCCCCTACTGCTCCCGTACATGAGCAGACTATTTAATGCGTTCCTACAGCAGACCCCGGTCCCTCCGGATATGCAGCGCTCCTTTCTTACTCTGATTCCTAAACCGGATAAGGACCCCATCCTATGTGCCAACTACAGGCCTATTGCGCTCTTGAATGCGGACCTAAAAATCTTTACAAAACTCCTGTCCCTGCGGCTCAATGAGGTCCTCCCCTCCCTCGTACATAAAGATCAGGTGGGGTTTGTCCCCCTTCGTCAGGCAGGTGATAACACCAGGAAGGTTATAGATTTGGTCGACGTGGCGAACAGGGGGGGCATCCCGTCTCTACTCCTGAGTCTGGATGCGGAAAAAGCCTTTGATAGACTGGGGTGGCCCTTCCTGTTTGCCACGCTGACACACATGGGGATGAGGGGACCATTCTTGCAGGCTATACGGCACCTTTACTCTACTCCGACCTCGCAAGTTAAGACCCCCTTTGCTACCTCCTCGACCTTCTCTATTTCTAATGGCACACGCCAGGGATGCCCCCTCTCGCCCTTATTGTTTGCTCTATGCGTGGAACCCCTGGCGGCATCCATTAGGCGGAACCAGGACATTAGGGGCATCCCGGTCAGAGATAGGGAATTCAAGGTTTCGCTGTTTGCGGACGATGTGATCCTTACCCTGACCCAGCCTCTGGTTTCCCTGCCCAACTTACACAAAGAGCTCGACCGCTACAGTGCCCTATCGGGTTATAAAATCAATGCCTCAAAATCAGAAGCTCTCCCAGTAAACATCCCACCCCTGGAGGGGGATCGTCTGCGATCTGCTTTCCCATACCATTGGAAAACCTCCTCATTGAAATATCTGGGGATACATATTACCCCAATATTTCCTTCCCTATACCAGGCGAACTTCCCGCCCCTGTATGGCACCATCAGGCAACTGCTCTCCCGGTGGCGGAAACATCAGCTTTCCCTTTTTGGTAGGATAGCGTCAGTGAAAATGACGATCCTTCCGAAACTCCTTTACCTCTTCCAGACCCTTCCTATCCCCATACCCTACCATCATCTGAAAAAACTGCAGGCGGACCTCCTCAATTTTGTGTGGAACTACAAACGCCATAGAATCCCCTGTTCTGTCATGACTGCTTCCCGCTCAGGCGGGGGTCTGGCGTTTCCGGACCTCATTAAGTACTATCAAGCAGCCCAGCTCCGCGCAGTGGCCTCCTGGTTTACCCAGCGGTCGTACAATAGATGGACGGAAATAGAGAAACTTTGGTTGGCCCCGGCGCATCCTAATAGCATGCTCTGGAGCGCGGCAGCTTCGATCCCTCGGGCCCAACTGTTGGGGACTATGTCACATCTGCAGGGCCTATGGCGTAAGCTCTCTAAAGTCCACGAGCTATCCTCGGCTGGGTCGCTCCTGACGTCCTTTCTATATCATCCTAAAGTGCCAGATAGCCTGACATATCCGATGTCGCACCCGTGGTCGTCCCGGAATCTTTTCCATCTGGGCAACCTGGTGGATCCTAGGTCGCGGAGGCTGTTGTCTTATGCCGACCTTCAATCTAAATTTGATCTCCCACGACAGAGTTTTTATAGTTATTTACAGATACGACATTACGCCCAGACCATATCCTCTGACCTGCGCTTTTCTCCTCCCTCCGCATTTGAGACTGTGATCCTAGCGGGCTTGGCCCAAAGGGGATTGATATCAACCATCTATAAAATAATCAACGCTCCCCCTAAAGCTTCGAAAGGCAACCATACCTATATGCATAAGTGGGAGGAGGCGTTGGGTGAGGAGATTACGGAGGAGCAATGGCAGTTGATATGGTCCCAGGCCTCGAAAAGCTCTATGTGCACACTGTACCGAGAGAATGCATATAACATTTTATTTTTTTGGTATATGACCCCGGACGTTTTACACGCCATTTATCCCGCTTCATCCGACAGATGCTGGAGATGCCAGGCCCACAGGGGAACACTGTTCCACATTTACTGGCAGTGCCCCCTCGTGGTTCCCTTCTGGGAAGAGGTCCAGCGCCTCTTGACGACTGTACTAGATCAGCATGTGACACTAGACCCTAAGACTTTCCTCCTGGGCATCCCCTTTCCCAAATTGACAAAGTCCCGAAAGAAACTGTCGAGACATATCCTGACAGCGGCGAGGTGTCTCATTGCCCTGCATTGGAAAAAAGTACAGCCTCCCACCCAGGACGCGCTCCATACTAGAATCAGAGACGTGGAATTGATGGAGAGGATGACCGCCAGGATGCAGGACCGGATAGAGGCTCATGACGTGGTCTGGAGCCCATGGAAATTTCGGGAAGACCAGCTGTGATTCGCTGCCGAGACCGCACACGGTGCTTACCCCCCCCTTCCCTCACCCACCCTCCACCCTATCTCTTGTCCCCCTTCTGTTTCCTTAATGTCCTGTCTCCTTTTTCTTCTCCCTTCTATCGCCTAACCCTTTGCTTTTGATCACCCCCATGTTCTTTTCTTCACTTCACTCCTATCTCCTTTTCCTTTCCTTCTTGCCTCTTTTACCTCTTTTGTTTTAGTTTCCTAGTGCTTCATGGTTCCTTTAAGAAGAAGCTTTGTTAACAGCAACTACAGGGAACAATCTGAAATGTTTGTAGCTCTAAGCACATAGATATTGGGATCTCTCGCTGGCTAATGTGACGGTTGTCGCCATACCCTGCACCCAGCGTTGGCCCGGTTGATCGGGGGGGAGTCTATTTGGCCAGGTCTATGCCTGCTCCAGAGGGCTCCCTGTGGATCGAAGGGCGGAAGGTCCCATAGTATGCTCATTTTCTTTCTTGTGGAACTATTCGGATGTAATGCAACATGATGTGTAATGCATTGTTGGAAACAATAAAAAGTTATTTGATAAAAAAAAAACTGACAGGTGTTCTAATCCCTTTCCATCCAAAACTAAAAAAAAAAAAAAATTGCTTATAGTTATACTTTAAAACAGGGATATGCACTTAGCAGACATAATTACATAGTTAGTAAGGTTGAATAAAGACACTAGTCCATCCAGTTCAACCTGAGTGAGTGTCTACAATTATACCTATCCCTTGCACATTGTGTCTCATTATGATGCTCATCTATTATTATATTTAACCACTTGAGCCCCGGCCAAAGACCAGACCACTTTTTGCGATTTGGCACGGCGTCGCTTTAACTGACAATTGCGCGGTCCTGCGACGTGGCTCCCAAACAAAACTGACGTCCTTTTTTCCCACAAATAGAGCTTTCTTTTGGTGGTATTTGATCACCTCTGCGGTTTTTATTTTTTGCGCTATAAACAAAAATAGAGCGACAATTTTGAAAAAAACACATTATTTTTTACTTTTTGTTATAATAAATATCCCCCAAAAATATATAAAAAACATTTTTTTCAGTTTAGGCCGATACATATTCTTCTACATATTTTTGGTAAAAAAAATCGCAATAAGCGATTATTGATTGCTTTGCACAAAAGTTATAGCGTTTACAAAATAGGGGATAGTTTTATGGCATTTTTATTAATCATTTTTTTTTACTAGTAATGGCGGCGATCAGCGTTTTTATTGCGACTGCGACATTATGGCGGACACATCGGACATTTCTAACACATTTTTGGGACCATTGTCATTTATACAGCAATCACTGCTATCAGTAGCGTAACTAGAACCTTCAGGGCCCCGATGCAAGAACCATGAAGGGCCCCCCTGAACCCCAGCCAGGGCCCTTCCCTCCAAGTCCGGCGGTGGAACTCTAGGGCATGGTCACAGGTATGATCTTTGTGAGCCCTGTAGTTCCACCACTGGTATCAGTAGTTTTTTTTTTTTTTTTAGGTGCCCCATTGGGGGACTGTCCCTAGGCAGGATGGGTTCCCCTTCCCCAGAAGAGATGAGGTCCTTTTCTCCAGGGCAGATGAAGTTACTGCCCCCAGGTGAGAAGGGGTCCCTGTCCCCAGGGGAGGTGGGGGTCCCTGTCCCCACGTGAGAAGGGGTCCCTGTCCCCACGTGAGAAGGGGTCCCTGTCCCCAGGGGGAGATGGAGGGGGTATGTAATAGTGTGTGGGGGATGGAGTCCTCTCACTCACCATGACCAAGCTGCAGGCCGCGCACTCATCCATGTTGGCCTGGGCTCCATCCAGTGTGCTGGATGGGCGATCAGCATATCTCCCAGAAAGACCTTTCATCATCTGTGTATGACGGGGGAGGAGGGGGTCTCTCATAGGGCTGCACTGCATCTGTGTGCTTAAATTGTGTTTACCCAGGAGAAGTATGCAGTGCAGTGTGGGCAGGACTCAGGGGGGGTGGGACTCTGGCTGGGGAGAACAGACATCGCACTGAGCGGCAATGCATGGAGCAGGAGAGGGGTACTCTGAGGAACCGGCCGAGGACACAGGTCATGCGGGGAATGTACAACTAAAGAGCAGCCAGTGCGATAGTCGAGCATGGAGCTCTGCTAGTCACCCTCCACCTCCACCACCCGTGTGCATGGTGCACTGGTACCCCTAGCTGCATATGCTGCTGCTGGCCATATGTAGAGGGGGCTGCATGGGCCCCCTGCATCACAGGGCCCAGTTGCGGTCGCGACTGCTGCAACCCCTATAGTTACGCCCCTGACTGCTATACAAATGCAGTGAGAGGGATCTCAAGACTCGAAATGTCTTGGATCCATTGTTTAAAATCATATACTCCATATGGATTGAACATCGATACCGACATTAACGCTTTTATTGATAATTCATGAATTTGTTCATTCTATTCTAATATATAGTGTATTATTCTTTTATTTTATTTTTTATTTTTATTTTTATTTTTATTTTATTTTTTATATTTTATTTTTTATTTTTTATATTTTTATTTTATTTTTTTATTTTCTATTTCTTATTTTTATTTTTATTTTATTATTATTGTATTTAGAGTATTACTGTATAAAGTATGGGTGCATTTATATATTTTTTATATATACATATATACTTTTTTACCTTTTAGTGTTCTTTAGTGTAAACCTGCTCTGAGATGCCGAACAGGCCAAAAAATTAATAACTAATTATATAATTAAATTGGGGGTGATAATTCATATATTTTTTAAATTATGGATTATATACTAATTATGGGCCCATTTTTGTAAGATGGCTATATTATTAATTTACTTTTTATTATTGACCCACTTTTTATTCCCCCCCTTTTTGGTTTATCTGATTATAGGTACACGTTTGTTATGGTTTGTTGTACTTATAACTTCCCTTTTCAGTCATATCAATTTTCATTTAATTAATATACACACTTTTTTTAGGTATACATATTGACTTAATTTTGTACCAACATAAATTTTTTTTCTTCATTCAAACATTGTACATTTTGTAAATGTTTGATAATTATATGTTTTATATATTATTATTCTTATATGTTTTGGTGATGTATATTCTCACTACATGCACATCCCCTTAGTAATTTTTAGTTTTCATCACATGTGTATTCCTACTATATGCACATCTTCGTATTAATTTTCAGTTTTCATCACTATGTATTTATATATATATATATATATATATATATATATATATATATATATGTTTCATGGCTTTGTTTACATACACATGTGTAGAGTTTCTAGTCTCATATTGGAACTCACATCTCCACTTGCGATTTCGTTTTTTTAACACCGCATTTAATGTGGAAGCTTCTGGGACTATCACCTAGTACCACTACTAGTGCTTACCTTTGCCATCAGGCAGGGATCCTCAATATCCTTCTCTTTTTCCTTTTTGTTTATATTCTGTATTCCCTTTCACTATATGGGAAGATTAGTTACGTTTGCCATCAGTTAAGATGGCGCTGGAGGCCGGATCTTGCATCTCAGAACGAGGTCCGGGCATAAATAGGTGGTGCGTCGCTGCGTTGCCCGTTCCCCATTGATAACGTCATCTATGACGAAACGCGTCTGGGAAGGTACGCAGTGACGCCACCACGCTCTACGAGGGGAGGACGGGAGGCTTTGTTTGAATGCTGGCCGGCGTTGTTCAGTTCCGCTTTTGATGCTAACTTAAAGTTATTTCATGTAAGTGTGATTCTTTTATTCTAATAAATTACCCGAACGTTTTTACGCTATGGAGGCATCTCTTTTTCTTTAATGGTGTTACCGGAGATATATGTGACCATTGACCATTGAAGCTCTAAAGGCTGGGGTATCGCCATATACCTAGGTTACGGGCCATTTTCGATGCAAGAACTGTGATTTGATGTTCCACTACCCTGCTGCGGACTAGTGTCAATAAGGCTGTTATTTTCCATATATTTGGTAAGCGAATCTCTTATCCGGTGACGGGCACAGATCTTCAGCTTTGTGTGGACTCACGGTGGTGACATGTTAATCGCTGTTACATTGGAACACCTTATTGGACTATAAAAAATCTTTCTACTTTTATTTTTACTTTAAATGCAGTTTTACATTTCACATGGACTACATGTTCTCTATTTAAATATTTCTCTGTGATTGCTACATGCACAATGGGTGATTGTTCTTTAGGCCTTTATCTTGTATGAGAGCCATATACCCTCTATATATTTTTATTTTATAAAGTTAGTTTTAATATATATCGATACTGGCGCAGCTTTTCATATTTTCCATACAAATGCAGTGATTCCTGTGTAAATGACACTGGCATTGAAGGGGTTAACCAGGGGGTGGCAGTGTAGGAGTTAAGTGTTCCTAGGGGTGTGTTACTAACTGTTGGGGGCTGGGCTTTCTTTTAGTGAACACTGATCTCTGCTCCAATCACATGGAGCAGAGATCAGCATCACTTGTTGCTAGGCAGAACGAGGAGATGCTGTTTACAACGGCATTTCTCCATTCAGCCGCCTCGTGAGACGATCACAGGTATGCCTGCGGCGATCGAGTCCATGGGACCCGCGACTGGACTCACGTGGGTCCCGACCAGCATGCGAGATGGCAGGGTGGCCTTAAAGATTGGATGTACCTGTACGCCAATACACCTGCCCGTGCCATTCTGCCAACGTACATCGGTGTGCGCTGGTCAGGAAGTGGTTAAGGTACCCATATAGCACTGTCAATTTATGCAGTGCTCCATACGTACATCGCACACTCACCCTTAAGGCGTCAACAGTCCGAGGTCCCCAATTCACATTAATATACTGGGGCTAATTTTTTTTTTGGACAGAAGCCAATTAACCTACCAGCATGTCTTTGGAGACCTCCAGCTGTTGCAAAACTACAAGTCCCATCATGCCTCTGCTTCTGGGTGTCATGTCTGTGGCTGTCAGAGTTTTGCAATGCCTCATGGAACAGATGGAGGTTCGCTAATTGCATATGCCTGCTTTAAAAGAACGCACCCATTAGCACATGAATTTTAGTTACTTGTTAGTATCCAAATCACTCATAGAAAAAAAATCATATAATGAGCTATTTTGTATCTGACATACATTGTTTATACTTCCTTAAAGTGGTGGGCCAGCGAAAAAAATTAAATAAAATTAAAATTCCGCATCTAAAAACGCTGTAGCTGCTGACTTTTAATAAGCACTTACCTTTCTAGGGTGCCCGCGATGCTGACCCATCCCTCCTCGGCTCTCGAGTCCCAGCACCGCCATTCAAAGTAAGGGTGACAGGCAGTGAAGCCTTCACTGCCTGTTACCTACTGCGCATGCGCGTGTCGCTTTGTGAATGGGGGGGTGCTGTGTTGTGGGACACACACAGTTCCCACATCACACCGCCCCCCATTCCCCAGAAGACAACGCGAGGAGGAGAAGACCGAAGATCACAGCGGAGTAGGAAGAGGCAGATTAGGACGATCTGCCTAGCAACAGCCATTTCTGGTAAGTGAAAAAATGTATTTATTTATTTTTATTTATTTTTTGGAGCCTTTTTATGCATTTTTTTTAGAATGGACCTCCCCTTTAACCACTTCAGCCCCAGAGGGTTTTACCCCCTTCATGACCAGGCCATTTTTTGTGCTACAGCACTGCGTTATTTTAACTGACAATTGCACGGTCGTGCGACGCTGTACCCAAATAAAATGTATGCCTTTTTTTCAGCACAAATAGAACTCTCTTTTGGTGGAATTTGATCACCTCTGCGGTTTTTATTTTTTTCGCTATAAACAAAAAAAAGTGACATTTTGGAAAAAAAAAAACATATTTTTTACTTTCTGCTATAAAACATATCCAATAAAAAAAAATATAAAAAATCTAATTTCTTCATCAGTTTAGGCCAATGTGTATTCTGCTACATATTTTTGGTAAAAAATCCCAATAAGCATATATTGATTGGTTTGTGCAAAAGTTATAGAGTCTACAAACTATGGGATATTTTTTTATGCCATTTTAATTTTACTAGTAATGGGATTTTTAGCAGGACTGCAACATTGCGGCGGACAAGTAGGACACCTAGCTGACACATTTTAAACTTTTTTGGGAACATTATTACAGTGATTAGTGATAAAAATATGCACTGTTACTGTACTAATGACACTGGCAGGGAAGGGCTTAACACCAGGGGCGATCAAAGGGTTAAATGTGTCCCTAGGGGGTGCTTGCTAACTGTGTGGGGAATGGACTGACTGGGTGAACACAGAGATCCGTGCTCCTGCTTAGCAGGAACACAAGATCACGGTGTTCTCCCCTGTCAGAGCGGCGATCTGCCTTGTTCACATAGGCACCTTGCCGTTCAGCCTCTCTGGGGAACGATCGGTGGGTCCCGGCAGTCATCACGCCCGGAGGACCCACTGATTGGCTACCCCTCTGACCTATTGCACAAAATGCTGTACAGGTATGTCGTTTTGCGCAATAGAGCCACCCTGCTGCAGTATATCTGCAGTGGGCGGTCTTTAAATAGTTAAATGGTTAAAAACCAAATGGTTATTAACCATTTAAGGAAGGAAAAAATGTATGCATTTTTCACTTTTTTTTACTTTATAAGGAAATAAAGAAAAAAAAAAAAAAAGAAAACCATTCTTTTGTTTACATCATGTGATCAGCTGTCATTGGCTGACAGCTGATCACATGGTAAGGGGCTGAGACTGGCCCCTTACTCGGATCGGTGATCACCCGAGTCTCAGTGACTCGGTGATCACAGTGCACAGGTATATGTCATATGTTGGCCTCCCGGACATTCAGGTCTGCGCTGTGGCCGTCATTTGGCTATAGCACGCACGTCAATTGATTAATACAGTGAGAGTGTATATTATTATCACTGATCACTGTATTAGTGTCACTGGTGATGTCAGTTGCAGTTAGTGAGTTCCCCCCAGCATCAGTTAGCGTCAGATTTCTCGCCGCATTATAATCTCCTGCTATAAGTAGCTGATTGCCACCATTACTAGTATAAAAAAAAAATATATATATATATATATTCCAGTATATATACCATAGTTTGTAGGCACTATGACTTTCACGCAAACCAATAAATATTCACTTATTGGGATGCTTATTTATCAAAGACATGTAGCAGAATACGAAGAATACCGCTTGAAGCGCAGCTGGAACGCCAACGGCGTCTCTAAACACATGGTTGTGTTCTACTGTTTAGGTGCTATTAAGATTTTACCTGCTTTTTACTTCGATTTTTGAATACATTTTTTGAACTACTTCACTATGGGAGCTTTTTTCTTCTTTTAACCCATGGCACTGAGGCTTTGATGTGATCATTTCCATATTGAGTTTCCCCACATTACATCCACAAGTACCTGAATAGGTCCACTGAAATCCTGGTATACAACCATTCGGATTGAAGTTGCGGTGGTGAGATTCTTCATTGGCATCTTCCGAAAGCGCTTATGACTACCTGTAATGGGGGTCATTGGATTCTGGTGAGTAGGATGTGTGGCTGGTTGATGGTGGTGATAGACAGGGGTGGACTGACAACTCATGGGGCCCCTGGGCAATAGGAGATTATGGGGCCCCCAGACAATCAGAGATTATGGGGCCACACAGTATACACAAACACACACACACACAGTATACAATCACACAGTATACACAGACATGTTTCTATTGGCTGAGAAGGTACTGGAGATGTAGCTACAGCTATAATATCAATATAAAAAAAACACAAATTTTTACATACTGTCCCTGGTTTTACTGAGGCTGGCAACCCTGATGGGGCCCTCGGGCAGTGCCCGAGTGGCCCAATGGGCAGTCCGCCCCTGGTGGTAGATCTACTCCTTTGCTGTTTGCCGAGTATTGGAAGATTCATGTACACAAAATTGTTCATTTGGACACTTTATTTTGCACATTAGTGGTGTGGTTTTAGATTTTTTGATTGTGTGTTTTTGATTTTTTGAATATTGGATTCGAACTTTTGGACACTTTTACCAGATACACTTTGGACGACACCTAAATTTATACATATGATATATAATTTGTTGTGTTTGTTGTCATTGGTGTATACAATTATAGCATTTTTTGCACTTGCACCTTTATTAATTTTATAGAGAGCGTGATTCCAATTAATTCATTGTTAATTCATTTCTCCACATATAGCAGAATACATTTTGGTCAAAATTTATGAAGAATTTTTTTTTTTTTAATGTTTTAGTAAGTAAGAAATATTGTTTATTTTTTAAAAATATTCGTTCTTTTTCATTTATATTGCAAAAAATAAATAAAAAATACAGTGGTGATAAAATACCACCAATAAAAGCTCTGTCTGTGTGAAAAAAAAATTATATAAGTGCTGCATGACCAATCAATTACCAGTTAAAGTAGTGCAGTGCTAAATAGCAAAAAATGGCCTGGTCATGAAAGGGGGTAAAATGTTCTGGAGGACAAGTGATTAACTGGCTACTGAATTCAGTGAAACGGTGGGCCTTGTTCATTAAAACCACAGAAATAAGTACTCCACAAATGACAACCATTCCGATTTTTATTTTTTTATTTTGAGAATATGAAATAAAAAATCAATTTGTCCTTATGGGAATTATCTGTGTTCACTCTCTTTTTTTATCCCACTTTTATAACTAGGTCCCTGTATAAATAAGCAGTAATAACATACTTGCAACATGAAAAAAACATGGTTATCCTCAGGCATTTTATGCAACATCTGAAAATTACATTACAGGTTTTCAAATTAAAAAACAATAGGAGGACAAGTTGGGACGTACGTGAGAATAAGCAATAAATGATATTAGCTTGTTAGGCAAATAGCCTGGGAAAACGTGGACTATAGTTTATACTGGATACTGTAAGACTCTAGATTATATCAACATATATTTGCATTGTCATTATTACACCTTGCCTATTCTGTGTTGTCATTGCAGTTTGTAGATGTCATATAAAAAGCTGAATGATGGGACGGCTTGGTGCAATACTGTCATGTAGCTGTATGCAGAGTCTGGGATGATGAGGGTGGCCTCTTGCACAGATCCTGTCCAAGTAACGCTGAAGGTTGAGACAGGGACTGCAGGGATGAAGGAAAGGCAGAAGTGCCAGGGTGAAGACACTGTGAGCAGGAACTTGGCAGTGCTGGTATCTGATAAGTAAAGGTACAGCTAGTGCTGCACTGTGGATAAAACAAGTCCAGTTTATGGTGGAGTCTGGTCCCACACCTGGCTAAGTGACAGCCAAATGGAAGGACACCAGGACGTAAGTGGACTCAGGAAAAGGCAGGCAAGGGTGACCTGAGAGCAAGGTCAGAGAGGAATCTGAAGAAACCTTAGAGAAAATCCCACTTATGAATATAAAACATTCTTAGAGAAAATCTCACCTTTTAATGTTATGTCCATGTAGGAGTAGAAATATCATTTGTGGAGCTGACCTAGGAGCCCAATTATATTAGGTCATATGGGTGCTGGGTCCCCCTTAAGGCTTGTCTCACAACCGATTTCTGTTGAACGAGCATGCTAGAAAACCAGTTTCCACTCAGCACTTGCACAGGAGCAGATCGGGGGGGGGGGGCAATGGGGCATTTCCCCCCCCCCTCGAGAAATTAGTTGCGGGTAAGTGAGCGGGTGGCTCAGCGGGCGGGCAGCTCAGCAGATGGGATGGGTGAGTGTGCTGGCAGCTCAATGGGTGAGCGGGTGGGCGGGCGGCTCGGTGGGTGAGCAGGCGGTGCGGCACAGTAGGTAAGCAGCTGGCCAATCAGCAGGCCGGCAGGCAGGGGCAGAGAGATGACATCATCACCGCCTGTATCCCTGCAGTTCTGCCCTCACCGTGCAGGCAGCCACGGGCAGCAGAGAGATTACATCTCGGCTAGTTCAGCAGGAACTTAAGCTGTGAATGTCCGGCCTTAGTACGGTGAACTCTCCGGGTTTTTTTTTAGTTTAGCCCAATGGGTAGAATGAAAGAAAATCTTCCCTAGTGTATCTAGCTTTACTGTTGTGTAGACCTGAACATAGCTCACTATCTAGCCAAGAATGAATGATATATCAACTAATTGGCGGGTAGGTAAATCCTCCAAAAATGGGTCTTGCACAGTATGCCACTTGGAAACTTTGTTTACCACCATATTCTTGGCAGGAAATTATAAGGACATTCCTTATACCGTACAACACATAGATTAATTTCATGGGGACAAGGTACATCAAAAGAATGACTTTTATTGTGGCCTGTTTCCCAGTTGCAGATTTTCCCTCACTTCCTGTCTGGGGAAAGGTTTTCTTCAGAATAAAAAGTGAAAATAATTTTTTTTAACTGAGCTGCGGATAGTATTAAAACTTGACGGAAGTTCTACCATTTGCATACCCTATTCAAAATGAAAAAAGTTTTGGGTATAGAGATACTTTAACATTAAAAATCGGACACTAGCAGTCAAGTGGGCCCCTTTAAGCTGACCTTTTGGACTGCCATCCAACTTAGACACTTCCTCCACTCTCTGCCGTCCCTACAGCAGTTTGATGAGCCATTGACTTCCTTCGAAGACTACTGCTCCGTCACCGGAGCACTCCCGAGAACGCTGTGTACAATGTATAACCTCCTTATTGGCCCGGCAGATGACACACACCTGGCCTTCTTGAAAAAGTGGGAGAGGGACTTGAATTGCACGTTTACTTCGAACCAGACTCAACGTATTGTAACGTCTAAAGTCCTCTATCTGTACAAAAGTACAAACCAACCACAAACTCCTGACAAGGTGGTATCTAACCCCTCAAGCTTTACAGTCTTACTACCCGAACACTTCAGCACTTTGCTGGAGATGCCGGATGGAACAGGGCACACTGCTGCATGTATTTTGGTCATGTTCAAAGCTATCCTATTTCTGGTCAACAGTTAGGACCATTACCCAAAAGTTTACAGAGTACAATGTCCCCGATGATCCGGCCTTCTTCCTTTTGCATGTAAACACAATGTCCACCAAAAAGTATAAAAAATCTATTGTGTGTCATCTAGTAAACGCTGCCAGAGCCTGTATCCCACTCTACTGGAAAAGCCAAACACCACCATCGGTAGCGTCTTGTATTCATAAGGTGGAGGACATTAGTAAAATGGAAGACCTGGTACTCACTGGGAGGTAACAACAGGAAAAATTCAAAAAAACATGGGCTCTCTGGCACCAGTTCATCGTCACCCCTGAAGGTGTATCTCTTAGAACCTTGTAGGGTAATCAATAACCTGGGGAACGGGGAAAAAGTTGGGGACTATCTTAAATCAACCAGAACTCCCCTCCCTCTTCCCCCCCCCCTGCATCCCGCTCCTCCCCTCACAACCCCCCTTTTTTTTTCTTCCTCAATTTGTATGACGAACTCACTCTGTATTTTCCATCTTTTCCCCTTTGTTTCCAAATTATATGTCTACAGTATTTTGTTTTGTACACGCCGTGTTGGGCACGTTTTAAATAAATAAAACTTATATTTGAAAAAAAAAAATCGGACACTTACCTGGCCTGGAGTCCAGCGATGTCGGCGTCGCAGCCGATGTTTCCATCAGCTGTCGGGTGCATGCTGCCTCCATTGCAAGTTAGAGAACCCGGCAGTGAAGCCTTACAGTTGCGCATGTGCGAGGCTCCGCTTCTCTCTCCTACTGGCTCAGCGGCAGGGGAGGGAGGAGGAGGGAGACCAGACTGTGATGTCAATACCCGCGCCTGAGGCTCCTTGAAGGGGGAACAAGATACCTGTGAAAGACAGGTATCCTGTCCCCCCTCCCCCTGAAAGGTGCCATATGTGGCACCGGAGGGGGGGAGGTATACAAAGAGCGGAAGCTCTACTTTTGGGTGGTACTCCGCTTTAAGATCCAAAATCAGCCCCCTCTTATGGTCACAATATGCATCACAATCTGACCACAGACCCCAGATCACCACCCTAATTTTCAGACCCCATATCAACCCCCCTTAAAATTCAGACCCAATATTACACCTCCCTTAAAGCAGGGTACACACAATCAGACTATCAGACACATTTTTTGTTGCATGCTAGTCTCATATCGAAAGTGAAGAGGTTACTCAACATACGGAAATTCTCAGATGACAGAATTCAACTTCAGAAGTGATGTAATGCGTTAAATGATTTTGTATTTGTTCTTTTGTTTCTGAACATGCGTAGTCTTGCTCTTATGATTTTTTTGGGACGAAAACTGTACCAATTAAACAAAAATCAGACGTTGTGTTCACATACAACAAAAGTGTTATAGCCTTCCCATACAGTTTTTGCCGTCTGAAAATTCGGAATCTGACTCTTCGGCATTCAATCTTCAGATCAACTCCTCTTAAAACTCCCCTTCAGACCCCCTTCACCCGCTACAGACCTCAGATCAGTCCCTTCACCCGCTACGGACCTCAGATCAGTCCCTTCACCCGCTACGGACCTCAGATCAGTCCCTTCACCCTCCACAACCTCGTCAGATCTCAAATCATTCCCTTCACCCTCCACAACCTCTTCAGACCTCAGATCAGTCCCTTCAGACCCTTCACAACCTCTTCAGACCTCTGATCAGTTCCTTCAGCCTTCACAATTCCTTTTGAACTTACGATCAGTCCCTTCAGTCTACACAACCTCTTCAGACCTCAGATCATTTCCTTTAGCTATCACAATTCCTTTGGACCTAAGATCTGCCTCTCAACTTGTTCATACCTCAGATCAGTCCCTTTACTCTCCGCAACCTCCTCAGACCTTAGATCATTCCCTTCACCCTCCAAAACCTCTTCAGACCTCAGATCTGCCCTTCACCCTTCACAGACTCTTTAGACCCCAGATAATCATTCTCTCTTCCACCCTCCACAGCCCTTCAGACCTTTGAGCAGTGCAACACCTTAGGGCACACTGAGGACCTCTATCCCAGATTTCCCTGGGACTTTTTGTTATGTTTTTATCACATGACTGAAAATAGGAAGTGGGGATATATTTTCGCCACTCTACTGCACTGTTTGGGCTTCAGTCTGACACCAGTATTGGATACTGGACTGAGCGTTCCAGGGCCTGCCATTGAGACACAGGGGGTGGTCCACATGATCTGGTTCGACACTTTAATTATTCAAAAATGTTTCATTTCAAATTTGACAAAATGTTTTTTTCAAATTGGACAAAAACCATAGCCTAATCCAAACTGGCATAGACCTGGGAAAGCATGTTTCCTTGTCCAATTAAAGCTGAAATCCAGGTATGGCAATTTTTACATAGTTACAATGGTCCAGCTTGGTCCAATGTAAGTATGTATGTGCCATAGCTGGCTGATTCCCCTGGAAGCTGGAAATCACTGTAGTGGGCACCACTACTACAGTGATCTCCACTAGCTTCTGGGTTCCATGCCAAGCAGCTGCCCTGCCGTATTGTGAATTGAGGAGGTCACTTGCTTGGCATGGGCACCATATTGGGAATACTTTGCATTTTTCTCACAGAATGCAAAGTGTTGTCTGATTGGATGAGGTGGAGTGACAGGGTGGTGACGTCACGATCTCCACCTCATCTAATCAGAGAATGCTTTGCATTGATTGAGAAAATGGAAAGTATTCTCTGAATTGCGGCGCTTGTACCAAGCCCTTGACCTGATGTGTTTGTTAAGCAGCAGCAGTGCAGCCACTTGGCATGGAACCCAGAATCAGTGCCTACTACAGTGATGTACAGCTTCTAGAGTGATCCAATCGGTATGGCACTTACATACTTACATTGGTTCAAGCTGGACCTATTTAAAAATGTTAAAATTGAGAAACCTGAAATGAATTATTATTACTATTCAGGATTTATATAGCGCCAGCAATTTGCGCAGCACTTTACAATATAAAAGGAGACAATACAGTTACAATACAATAAAATACAAGAGGATTAAGAGGGCCCTGCTCAGAAGAGCTTACAATCTAATAGATAAATTGCTTCATGTCCAAATGATCTCTTGTAGGTGAGACATTTTCATAAACTTCACTTTCGAATACTAGGCCCTGCCATTGTAATTATAAAGGATGTAGGCAGAGAAGGAACAGACTATTACCTTGCCGCGAGAAAGGTCAGGTTGGCATGTAGGCTCATTTACATAGAAGATATGATGCTTATTGACTGGGATCTAATTAGGAGCAACAAGCAGTGTGCAGGGTGCAGATAATTGCTGTAAGGCTACTATAAAAAGAGTAGAGGAATGAAGCAAGAAATCAAAAGGGATATGTTCATATTTCAGTTATGACAAATCAAAAGGAAAGACTGTAGTCAAAGAAGAACTGGCAGCAAAGCTGTTCGGCAATTCCAGTTTTAATCTTATCGCCGTCAGAACAACCTCCATCTACATTAAAGGGCCACATATATTATGTTACACAAATGAATCAAAACATCTGTATCTATGTATATAAACTAAACTCAAGAACATACATTTAAAGCAGTATTAAACCCAAATGCAAATATTTATTATATTGTAGCTTACCAATTCTTAGATGTGGTGGCTGCATTTGTTGGCTTTTTAGGCTTTCTTTCCTTTATTTTAATCTGGGGATCCAGCCAGTGCATCTGTTGTTTTTCAACAGAACAAGCTCTCCTGAAAATGTAGCAATTAGAGTGTTGAGACAAAATTTGCCACTGACGGGGATGCTTACAATGATCAACTTTTTTTTTGTTCATGTAAAACTTTTATCCCCTAAGAAAAAAATGAAAAAACTGTTGCTTTCTTAACTTTTTGTAAACCACCCTACTTTTTTTTGCTCCATTAACGTATTCTATATACAGTATCAGTGTTATGCTGCTGACTATGGTAGGACTTATACCACTGATAAATGTGGGTGTTATACTGAAGCTTTGGGTGGGTTGTTAGGCTGCTGGCATTTAAAGGCCAGGTTTTTCATTATATAAAGT
Source organism: Lithobates pipiens (assembly GCF_037356315.1). Lineage (NCBI taxonomy): Eukaryota > Metazoa > Chordata > Amphibia > Anura > Ranidae > Lithobates > Lithobates pipiens. Next base: position 229,959,042 of record NW_027507790.1, read on the forward strand.
GTATGTTCCAGTATAACCAGTTCCCACCCAGGCCAATTCTAGGATTTTCCTTCTACATGTAAAAAGCATAATTTTTTAGCTAGAAAAACTCAGAACCCCCAAACATATACAGTGGTGTGAAAAAGTGTTTGCCCCCTTCCTCATTTCCTGTTCCTTTGCATGTTTGTCACACTTAAGTGTTTCGGAACATCAAACCAATTTAAACAATAGTCAAGGACAACACAAGTAAACACAAAATGCAATTTGTAAATGAAGGTGTTTATTATTAAAGGTGAAAAAAAATCCAAACCATCATGGCCCTGTGTGAAAAAGTGATTGCCCCCCTTGTTAAAACATACTATAACTGTGGTTGTCCACACCTGAGTTCAATTTCTCTAGCCACACCCAGGCCTGATTATTGCCACACCTGTTTACAATCAAGGCATCACTTAAATAGGAGCTGCTTGACACAGTAAGGTCCACCAGAAGATCCTTAAAAGCTACACATCATGCCGAGACCCAAAGAAATTCAGGAACAATTGAGAAAGAAAGTAATTGAGATCTATCAGTCTGGAAAGGGTTATAAAGCCATTTCCAAAGCTTTGGGAATCCAGCGAACCACAGTGAGAGCCATTATCCACAAATGGCGAAGACATGGAACAGTGGTGAACCTTCCCAGGAGTGGCCGGCCGCCCAAAATTACCCCAAGAGCGCAGCGACGACTCATCCAAGAGGTCACAAAAGACCCCACAACAACGTCCAAGGAACTGCAGGCCTCACTTGCCTCAGTTAAGGTCAGCGTTCATGCCTCCACCATCAGGAAAAGACTGGGCAAAAATGGCCTGCATGGCAGAGTTCCAAGGAGAAAACCACTGCTGAGCAAAAAGAACATCAAAGCTCGTCTCAATTTCTCCACAACACATCTTGATGATCCCCAAGACTTTTGGGACAACATTCTGTGGACCGATGAGACAAAAGTGGAACTCTTTGGAAGGTGTGTGTCCAAGTATATCTGGCGTAGAAGGAACACTGCATTTCATAAAAAGAACATTATACCAACAGTAAAATATGGTGGTGGTAGTGTGATGGTCTGGGGCTGTTTTGCTGCTTCAGGACCTGGAAGACTTGCCGTGATAAAAGGAACTATGAATTCTGCTGTCTACCAAGAGATCCTGAAGGAGAATGTCCGACCATCTGTTCGTGTACTCAAGCTGAAACGAACTTGGGTTCTGCAGCAGGACAATGATCCTAAACACACCAGCAAGTCCACCACCGAATGGCTAAAGAAAAACAAAATGAAGACTTTGGAGTGGCCTAGCCAAAGTCCTGACCTGAATCCTATTGAGATGTTGTGGTATGACCTTAAAAAGGCCGTTCATGCTCGAAAACCCTCTAATGTAACTGAATTAGGACAATTCTGCAAAGATGAGTGGGCCAAAATTCCTCCAGGACGCTGTAAAAGCCTCATTGCACGTTATCGCAAACGCTTGGTTGCAGTTGTTGCTGCTAAGGGTGGCCCAACCAGTTATTAGGTTTAGGGGGCAATCACTTTTTCACACAGGGCCATGATGGTTTGGATTTTTTTTCACCTTTAATAATAAACACCTTCATTTACAAATTGCATTTTGTGTTTACTTGTGTTGTCCTTGACTATTGTTTAAATTGGTTTGATGTTCCGAAACACTTAAGTGTGACAAACATGCAAAGGAACAGGAAATGAGGAAGGGGGCAAACACTTTTTCACACCACTGTATATATATATATATATATATATATACGGTATATATATATATATATATATATATATATATATATATAATGATATTGCACATAACCTAGCAATCCATCAGTCAAATAGTTAAAATATAACAATAATGTGAAATAACTTTCAATGAATGTTCATAAAAATGGTGACATAATAATGAAATAAGTGCAAAAAAAAAGTCCATAAATAAAATTAGTCCAGTGGTTCAAAATAGTGTAAATGAATATTTTAAAAACTTGACAGTTTATCCACCCCAATGTGTTCACAGAACTCTCACCTCATGGGCATAGATAAAATACCTTTAAATCCACAGGAATGGTCTCAATTCCAGGATCCAGGATCAACAGCAAGATGTTATAAATTAAAAGGTTCCACCCATGAAAGCAGCACCAAGCACTCCAAACAGAGACAAACATTCGGCGTTTCACGCCAGCTCACACGTCTCTTCTGCTCCACGGTATACCTCGGCCACGCCCAACGCATTATGTCACATGACTTCCTATATTTAGCAGTGACCCTTGAGAATAAAATGGCGGTCATTGCAATTTGGTATGTCACACAGTATTTGTGGAGCAATTTTTCAAACCCAATTTTTTGGGAAAAAATACCCTTTAATGAATTTTAATGCAAAAAAACACAATATACAACCCAATTTTTTTGAAAAATTATGATGTTACGCCAAGTAAATAGATACCTAACATGTCACACGTGGAATGGTGCCAAACTTTGGTACTTATAATTCTCAATGGGCTATGCTTTAAAACTTTTTATAGGTTACAGAGGAGGTCTGGTGTTAGAATTATTTATCTCACTATAATGTTACCACATGTGTGGTGCGAACGCCGTTTACATTTGCGGTGCAACCTACGTATGTTTCCACTTCTGTGTGCGAGCACAAGTGGGCAGGGGCACTTAAAACATTTTTTTTTCTTTTAGGGCTGTGGAAATTAAAGATTAATTCCTTGATTAATCGATTAATTTTTTTGATCAATCAAAATTCTTTTGATCGGTACTCACCTCTCCACTGGATTCCGGGGTTTTCAGGGAGTTCCGTTGGAGATCTGGTGACATCACTGGACTCCTCCCCCTTCCCAAGTGCCTCCGTCTGCTAACGAAGGGAAGGGGGAGGAGTCCGGTGATGTCGAAGTTCTGATTGAATGTAACACGTACGGGGAGGAGCTACGCATGACATCACCCGCTACTGCCCTACAGAACTAATACGATTGTCGGCTTTACATGCTATGTTTTTATCATCTTTATGTGAGTAGTTTGTGTTTGAACGCAAAAATGAAATCTTATACTTAAGCGGTGAGCACTTAGATCTTTTCTTTCTTCCCAGGACCTGGCGCCCTTGCTGAGATCTATGGAGACGTGAGAGAAATTTATGGTCCGTGTTAACCCTTTTGATACCCGCTTGCATGACCACCTGTTTGCACAGGGGTCCATGCCATAAGGTGAGAATGATTAGTTAAACTGGAGGTGGAGGGATTGTCACGCTACTGTGGAAAAAAAAATTACTAACGTCAGTGCTACAGTTTAAATTTAAAACGTATTTGTGTGAACTGTGAAGTTAAGTCATGGATTGTGGAAACTAACTAGTGTTGGGTGATTGTATATAGTGTATATCACATTTACCACTGACTAATGCAGAGCTGCAATGCAAGGAGATCAGCTAAAAGTAGTTGGATCTGTATGTGTGTTATAATTAATTGAAATTAGAAGATAAAAAAAAAATCGATTAATCGAACATGAACATTTTAATCAGTAACAGCCCTAATTTTTTTTTATCACTTCTATTCCTATTACAGGAAATGTAAACATCCTTTGTAATAGGGATAAGGCATGACAGGTCCTCTTTATGGAGACATCTGGCATCAATAAGACCTCAGATATCTCCTCTACCCTGGAAAGTAAGAGATTAAATAAAAAAAATAAAAAACATCGATCTCTGCTTTTCAGGGAAAAAAACTGGCAGAGTTTACATCTTCATCATCATACATCATAAAGTCACTTCCATCCTCCCAGGGTCATATAGCTGCCCAGGGACCATCTGGTCCACAGCCAGTTCTATGGTAAACCATCACCACAGTCAAATCGGATCTCTGACTTCCCAAACGCATAGGAGAGCCCTGAGACATCCCCTCCCACTGGATGTAAAAGCCATCCAGTGGCTAAACAGCTGCTAGTATAGCTTTTACAAGTGAGGGAACCGCTGGTTGAAACCAAAGTTATCTGGATGGTGCAGACATCATCCAGATATCACCACTTCAACGTAAGGACGTCATATGACATTCTACGGCCGGGAAGTGGTTAAAGGGGTTGTAAAGGTAAACATTTTTTCACCTTAATGTATTCTATGCATTAAGGTGAAAAAACATCTGACAGTGCCGGCTCCCCCAGCCCCCCCCCCCCCCATTTTACTTACCTGACCTCTCGAAAGTCCCGCGCTCGCCTCCGACATCCTCTTCGCCGCTCAGCCTGGCCGCTGATTGGCTAGAGTGGATGGATTGAAAGCAGAGCAGCCATTGGCTCGCGCTGCTGTCAATCACATCCAAAGATGCAGCGCACCAGGGGCGGGGCCAAGTTATACAGTGAACGGCTATGGCCGCCGGCTGTATCACGGGAGCTCGCCCGCAAGTACTTCTCACCATGCGAGAGAGCTCGCATGGACGTGAGAAGTACTTGCGGGGGGAAACCGAGACAGCCGCCGAGGGACCCCAGAAGACCAGGTTCCCTTTACAATCCCTTTACAACCACTTTAAAGAGGAAGTAAACCCTGTGACCTACAGGTAAGCCTTAATCTAGGCTTACCTGTAGGTGTCAAAGTGGTTTGTAAGGGTTTACAACCACTTTAAGCTAGTGCCATATACACTGCCCCAGGTTTCCTGTTTGAGGGTGGCTCCTTTCTCTAGCAATATCCTATGGAGCCACCCTTGCATGCAGAAACTAGAGCTGTGTCTCCCTACATTGTGTGCATCAATAGAGACAACACACAGCCCCATAGCCTAGGATGGCATGGCACTCCCCTGCTCCTTCTTCCACATCCACTCTCCAAGCTAACAGACTGTTTTCAGACTGTCCGGTGTTAACTCTTTCCTGTGATGACTGGACATTCAGGGAAGCAGCACTGAGAGAGCAGGAGCCAGAAGCATTGAAAATTGTAAACTGCAAGTGCAGAGATATACATTTTTATAAACTATATACAGTACAGGGGATTGTTTATTTTATTGTGTTCAATGTTTTGAGCTAAAAAAAAAAATGCATAGGGTTTAATCATACCTCCCAACTTTCTGAGATGGGAATGAGGGACATCTATTAGCAAAAGTACGTAGGCATAGAATATGCCCCCTGCCTAAAGGAGAATTGTACAAAAGAAATTGATTGTTTAAAACCACAAGTGCTTTTTTTTTACCACTGCTAATTCCCATTATATTAGCTTTTGGAATTTACAAATGCAGCAATTTAGAAATTGGATAAAAGGTTTAGTGCTGGGAAACACTTTGTGATCAATAAATAGTGCATTTTATATAGAACTACAAAGATCAGACCAAAGTGAGGGACACATGAAAAGGAAAGAGGGACAGAGGGACTTTGATCCAAATCAGGGAAAGTCCCTTGAAATCAGGGACAGTTGGGAGCTATGGTTTAATACTACTTTAGGCCATTTATTACGATAAGCTATTATTATTATTATTAGATATATAAATTGTGTTCAGTAGACATGTGTGCCGTCAATAAATTAGTTTTGTTTCGTTTCGTTCCGTTTCGTATTAGCCCTTAATTTGTATTTTGTAATTCGTGTCCGAAATTCAATTAGGAAATACGAATTTTCGTTAGGTTTGTTAGCTTTTCGTAACAATTACGAATCTTCGTTATGATGAATTTATCATTATGTGGGGCTCCCACCATCCCTGTGCTGTGCTGACTTCCTGGGTTTTTAACTTCATCATAACGAGTAATCGCAATTAACAAACTTTCTTATTTTGTCCGAATTCTGAATCTCCCATCGACTACCAGTATCAGTCTCCCACTCTCATATTAAAAAAGGTCATTTTCCCAACCCTCACTCAGCAGCAGAAGAAAACCTCTGATTGGTCAACAAAACACCAGTCACTTTTCCGCTGTAACAAAATTTGGATCCGAAATTTGTAAATTAAATTTCGTATTTGGTACAAAATTCAGGAAGCATAGCCATTCGTATTTCGGATCCTCCCGAATGTATGAACTTACGGAAATTCGTACAGTAGGTGCTGCCGATATTGTGTTTCCAGCACGATGGGATCACGCTGGAAATCACCGGTGCGAGCTGTGCTTCTAGCGCTCCCCACGAGGAATGTAGGAATGTATTGGGGGCGGCGAGCCGGAGGAGCGACATAGCTCGGCACTGGCTCCCGCAATGGGGCTCACGGGTGTCAATCTCGCCACTAACAGCAGCAAGATTGACACAATAGCGGCGGCACCCATTGCACGAATTTTTGATTCATACAAAAGTAATCGCACATGTAGTGTTCAGCCAGTCCTGTAATTTGCACACTACTGGCACAAGGATACCACTATTTTCTTCTTTAGCATTGCAGCTTCTTATCATCTCTCCCTTACTATTACTAGCCTGCTCTCTAGCCAATGCATCACACTATTCTTATATCACTAATGCCCTGTACACACGGTCGGAAATTCCGACGGAAAAGGTCAGATTGGATTATATTGTCGGAAAATCCAATAGTGTGTGGGCTCTATTGAACTTTTTCCGTTGGAAATTCCGATGGAAAAAATTTGAAGAATTAGAATTAGAATTCCAACGGACAAAGTGGCACGCATGCTCAGATCAAATTACGAGACCAAAGCTATTGGCTACTAGCCTCTACGTAGTCCCATCGTACGCAACGAACGTCACCACATTCCGAATGATCGGATTTTCCCGACAACTTTGTCCAACCGTGTGTATGTAACACCAGTTTTGGACAAAATCCGTCGGAAAAAATCTGACAGATTTTGTGGTCGGAATGTCCGACCGTGTGTACAAGGCATAATTAGTAAAACGTTGGAGCAGGAAGATATAGAGTATCGCAGAAGTTTGTGAATCCCAATAACAACTCAACAAAGGTACAAATATGGCAAATATCATCATTTGCATCATTTATTTCACATGTGTATATATTTTTTGGGTATACTATGGTGGCAAGAAATATTATGCATATTATACAGTACATAGGTGCATGGTATATATAAAGGATTTATCCTGATCATGAGACATCTGTACGATGTTGTATCTCAGTTTTACAGCCCATGCTATGTTGTAGTGTCGATAGTGCTGTAAACATGACCTTTATAGAAGCATGCCCAGGAGGAGGATCACTATGTTACAGTGAACGCAGCTTGATTATAGCTTTTGTAACATTTGGAGTCAACATTATATATTTATGTGGAAATAAATGGATGTAATTGTTTTATTGTATTTGCCACCCAGAACGGGGCTCCTTCTTCTGCCAAACCAGCTTGCCTCTGCCCATGTCTCCCTGTGTTACTCCCAAAACAGTCATTGCGTAATACATTGTTGTAGTAATATTGCCCAGTAGATGTGCACAACAAGGTTTATAATAGGAAAGAGTTACAGAAGATGTGTAATGCTGGCTGGACTCTAGCAGAGCATATGCAGCTGCTAGTAGCGATTCAGGGGCTAGCAGTACTTAGTGGTCCATAGTATAGGAGATCCAGCAAGTAAGCAAAAGGAGACTCCCCCAGCTGTTCACCCCTAGTATGTATGACATATGATTTTTTTTTTGCCTCCAAGTGTATAACTTACATTTATCAATATTCCAGATGAGGTCTTACTAATGATTTGTTAAGAGGCAAAATTATCTCTCTCTGGAGTCCATATCGCTCTTAATATAAGAAAGAACTTTGCTCACTTTGGAAACCGCAGCTTGGCATTGCAAGTCATTATTAAGCTTATGATCTGCCAGAACACCCAGATCCTTCTCCACCATTGATTCCCCCAGTTGTACTCCCCCTAGTATGTATTATGTGTAGCGGATGACATTTTGGACAAAGTGTCAATAATGTGTAAATTTCGTTTTTGCCTCAGAACGGTAATGTGTTCTGAGGGTTAATTATGCAGGTTAACTTTGACATCAGTTTGGCTGGGCTGTGTTAGAGTTCTGTTTGGTCATGTGTACAGTGAGGTGCACATGACTGGCCAGAACCAGGCCTGGTTGGATGTTTTGGGTATCAGCTTCCCTGGAGCCAATCAGTGGGTGTGCCGGGCCCCGCTGAGGAGTCTGGGGAAGGGTACTTAAGATGTTGAGGTCACGTGTTGTGGGTGGTTGGTTCGTGAGGCCCTAGCGGTCTGTTCCTGTTTTCTGGCCCGGGGTAGCCCCGCGAGGGGTCCCGGTCACGGGAGCATTCGTCGCTCCGCAACATGCTTCGGTTGGTTAACCCCAATAGACCCGCCTGTTCTGGGGTAAGGATCTGTCTGTTCCCGAGTCTCGGAACCGACTGGTCCGAGGCGCTGTAACTGAGGGAGGATTCAAGACGTCCGGGTGTGCTCTCGGCTTGGAGGGGCACCACAGCTCGTGTAAGCGACCAGGGGAGGTCTCTTCGGAGGAGGGCCAACAAGCTGGCATCCTGAGAAGTGCCTGGTTGCTGAGTTGTGAAGGACACTGACGAATTCACGCTTTTTCCAGTACTATCAAGGAGACAGAGAACGTTCCAGGTACTGAGGAAAAAGGTTCCTGTTCACTTTCAGTTACAACTTGTTCAAGGTCAGAGATTTCACAAGTTCTGAGTCAAAGTGCTGATTGCCATAATCTCTGGCTAGAGATTTGTTCAGCCTTGAAGTGCCCAGCTGCGAGTGGCTACTCTCTGAGTGGTACTAGAGACTTTGTTAAATCTGCAGTTCAAGGTGCCTGAGTTTCTTCACCCTTGCCCTCTGTTCCCATACGAGACTGTGTTGTTGGATGTTACCCCTGCAAATAAAAACCTTTCAAAAGGACTTTATTGGTGTCAGCGTCCAAAGTTGTTGGGTATCAACCCTGGGAACCCCTAGACGTGGAAGAACAAGCCAAGCGGAGGTAACCAATAAGCCCAAAAAGTTAAGGCCGCCCTGCAAAGGGTTATGGCCGCTACATATGATTGCATATTCTTAGTCCCCAAGTGTATAAATTCACATTTATCAACATTAAACCTCATTTGCCATATAGAAGCCCAACAATGCATTGAGGTCGGCTTGTAAGTTGGATACATCCTGCAAGAATGTTATGGCACTGCATAGCTTGGTGTCATCTGCAAACACTAAATTTGCACTTTTAATCCTAGACCCTATATCATTTATAAAGATATTAAAAAGTAAGGGCCCCAATACTCAACCTTGGGGTACACCACTGATAACCTTACACCAGGGGTAGGCAACCTTTTGAGCAGAGTGTGCCAAAAATGTTTGACAAATTGAGAGTGCCGGTTGTATAAAAAAAAAGTCAACTTTACAGTCTCAATCATGATAGGAAAAAACTACTTGAATAACAGTACGAAATGAACATTGAGCTTTCAAACATCAATGGTAACTTACTCTTGTTCCATAAGAGGTGTGCTGTGAGGTAAGTATGGTAAGGTTGAAATGAATGTGCCAGTTAAAGACTTCTGTGAAATCACATCCCAGATCATCCCCAGTTCCTGCACCTTCTCACCTCAGATGAGCCCCAATTTCTGCACCTTCACACCTCCTATCAGCTCCAATTCCTGCACCTTCACACCTCAGATCACCCCAATTCCTGCACCTTCACACTTCAGATCACCCCAATTCCTGGACCTACACACTTCAGATCACGCCAATTTCTGTACCTTCACACCTCAGATCAGCCCCAATGCCTGCACCTTCACACCTCAGATCAACCCAATTCCTGCACCTTCACATCCTAGATGACCCCAATTTCTGCACCTTCACACCTCAGATCAGCCCCAATGCCTGCACCTTCACACCTCCGATCACCCCAATTCCTGGACCTTCACATCTCAGATCACCCCAATTTCTGTAGCTTCACATCTCAGATCACCCCAATTTCTGCACCTTCACACCTCAGATCAGCCCCAATTCCTGCACTTTCACACCTCAGATCAGCCCCAATTCCTGCACCTTCACACCTCAGATTAGCCCCAATTCCTGCACCTTCATACCTCAGATCACCCTAATTTCTGTACCTTCAGACCTCAGATCAGCCCCAATTCCTGCACCTTTCCACTTCAGATCACCCCAATTCCTGCACCTTCACACCATAGATCAGACCCAGTTCCTGCAGCTTCACACCTCAGATCAGCCCCAATTCCTGTACTTTCTCATCTCAGATCAGCCATCAGCCTGCCTATGTGAATGCAGCCTTAAAACAGGGTTTTGGAGCTACTGATTTAGAACAGGATTTGGAAATGAGTACTTTAGAACCCCTTATGTAGCTTAAAACCTGCCCCCCCCCCCGGGTCTCATCTCTCCCATCCCATGTCCTCCTCCTCCATTCCATGTCCTCTTCCTCCTCCGGTCCCATCTCCTCCTCCTCCTCCAGTTCCATCTCCTCCATTCCATGCCCCCCTCCTCCAGTTCCAACTCCTCCATCCCATGTCCCCCTCCTCCAGACCCATCTCCTCGATCCTATGTTGTCCTCCTCCAGTCCCATCTCCTCTATCCCATCTCCTCCTCCGCCAGTCCCATCTCCCCCATCCCCTGTCCTCCTCCTCCAGTCCCATGACCTACATACCATCTCCTCCTCCTTCCCCATGTCCTTCTCCAGCTCCTCCTTCAGAGAGAGAGAGGGGGTGAGAGAGGTGAGAGAGAGAGAGAGAAGGGGGGTGAAAGAGAGACCCTCTAGCCCTGTCTGCAGTTACTCCTGTGCCCACCTGTCTCAGTGCCTGTCTGTGTGTAGGTGACTGTGTAGTACCTTCCATGCCAGCAGTATGACATTAATGCTGACCAGCAGAAGGCATGACTCCTTCTGGGTGTTGATGAGGGTGCTCTGCTCTTTCCAGCAGACCCCTGGCTGCCTGTGGCTCCCGCCAGTCCTTGTCTTCTGAGCCACCTTCATTGTTGATGCTGGGAGCAGAGAGGAGGTTGGAGGAGTCAAGGCTCTGGGAAGCACTGCTGCTCACCCTTTTGGGTGTCTGGGAGGCAGTGGAGATCTTCTTCCTTCAAAGCACTCGGCCCTAGTTGCCCTCACTGCACTGCTTGCCTTCCCTGCTGCCACCTGCTCACTGTGTGATGAACAGCAAGGCACTATCCTGTCCGCACTGCCCTGGTGAGGGCTCTGGTTGAAGCCCGGTCCCCCTACATCTGTATGGGCCATCCCCCCTGATGGTGGCCCTGCTTACAAAGCCAGTTACAAAGTCATACCTACAAAGCCAGTGATGAAATAGTGTTCATAAATCCAGTTATACTTACTGCTCTAAAAATGGCTTTGTATAACTTTATAACTGGCTTTGTGAGTACTGCTTTGAGTACTGTAAAGCCAGTTACAAAGCCACACATGCAAAACCAGGTGCAAAGCAGTAAGTAATTATAACAGGCTTTGCAAGTGCTAATTTGTAGTACTTACAAAGCCTGGAATAAAGTAATAGTTACAGTCAGGTCAGTTGTATGCAAAGCTAATAACTTCATCTACAGCCTCAACTTTTCTGGCCATAATTGTTGTCCAACTGCTTCACTGCACAGATCGAGGAGTGCAGAACCCTTGTGTGCGGGAAGGGAAGTGGGCGGAAAGAGAGGTGGCTGTGAACCAGCCGCTCTGCTTTCCCTGTATGCAGCCGCTGGCCCGCTTCTATTTGTGGGAGATGAGTCTGCCGGTGTTCTGTTGGATAGTGCCCGTCATCGAAAAGTGCCCGCGCATGCGCAGTATTGAATTGCAATCCGGATGATTTGTCAATCAGCTGGCCTCATGTAACCATGTCGCATGCACACATTGTAGGAGGTATCTCTCAATGGGAGATACCATTTCACAGGCACAATTGAAACCTATACAAACAGCTGAGGGAGACCGTAGTTGTTAGATTGTGCATCACTGCTGCTGGAGGGCGGCTTGTGGCTGAGTTGAAGGACTGGTTTTGTCTGTGTTGCAACCTGCCCTTTCACACAGCAAAACTGGTCGTTCAATACACTAAACCCGTCCTGTAACACAGACAAAACCAGACCATCAGCGCACTGAAAAGTTGCCCCACAACAGAGAGGCACAATCTGAGAACTACAGTCTCCCTCTGCTGTTTGTATAGGTTTCAATTGTGCCCGTGAAATGGTATCTCCCATCAAGAGACACCTCCTACAATGTGTGCATGTGCCATGGTTACGTCAGGCCAGCTGATCAGCAAATCAGCTGTAATGCCCTTCAATACTGCATGTGCAGGCACTTTTCGATGGCAGGCACTATCCAATAGAATGCCAAGATTGCTCTCACGTGCCATCCCAAGTGTGGCTGCGTGCCACCTCTGGTACCCATGACAGGGGTTGCCGACCCCAGCCTTAGACCATTCAGAGTAAGTCATTAACCACTACTCTCTGACCCTGACACTTTCCTAAAATCCATTATACCATGGCCCTTTCTGGGTGTTCATCCATTCAAGAAAGGAGGGAAATTATTCAGAATATGGGCAAGAAACTAAACAACCTATTGGAAGACTTTTCTCGAATTAAAACTCTCTTCAACTGAAAAACCAAGCGAATTGAGCACCCCATGGCCATATAGCAATCAATTTAGAAGCTGATTATATGTCTGATTAGGCCAAGAGGGTTCCCTGACTGAAGGCTCTAAGGATGACCACCACCCCTTTAAAAGTAACAATAGGAACTGATGCTATACCATCATTAATTTGATCATTCAGCGACAAACCCATTGTAAGTCAAGGGTGGTGAATAATTCTATATTTGTAAGGCTATGCTTAGGCATTAGCCCTGGCAGTGAAATTGATGTAAGCCCTGGTTCCATATTGATGTAAGCAAACAAGCTCGGCGCTCGTAGGAGATAAGTGTTGTTTTGTAATTTTTAATGTGAGTACCTTGTATTTAATTTAATAAACATGCTGTTGGCTTTTAAAAAATACTACACTATATGGCACTCCCCTTCTTTTGAGCTACTCCCGCTAATGCTGAGAGGCAAAGACATTCTAAGGAAAACTCTGGGGTCCAGGCATAAGTATTACCTACTCAGATCCTGGGACATGGGGAAAAGGAGGTGAAACGGCCAGTGCTTTAATATATACGGTTACCTCTTTACTGCAAAGTAAGAGGCCATTACTTATTAGTATGGATTGACACGAAGAGGAAAAACACTTTTGCACATTTGGAATATTTGCACATCAGATCATTTTGCACAGTGAAGCACTTGCACTTTTTATGCCGTTTTGCACATAGTAAATACTTAACTTAATGTATGGTGGATATCGGCAGTTATATATGCTATTCCTTATTCAGAAGATCTTGAAGTAAAAGACTGGTACCTTTGACAATCACACCTGTCTGCATGGATTGGTGGATTTGTATGGATTATACGTAACCAGATTGACCAAATTATTTACTGTGTTGATAGTACTTTTTTCTCACGCATGTGAATCGGTTTTCACAGGTGATGCACGTGAGCACTTTCTGCCACATTCATTTTTGATATGCAGAGTATATGATATTAGTATACTATACAGTGATACTACGCACTTTATTTGCAGTTTTTTGCACGTTTTTGAATATATCAATTTTAAGTTTCAGATTTATGTTTTTGCACAGAAGTTATGTTTTGCACTGTACACTTTAATATTGTTTTGTAGGTGTATGCACCACAAGTCCTTTTTTGCATCATATGCTAATTGCTATTATTCTCAGAATTTATTTTGAGTATTAACTATTTCCACTGATTGCACTATTGAATATTTTTTTTACATATTACCTCAGTCCTCTTAGCTAAGCTATCTTGACATATTTCTTTTTCACTCATCCTTTGAAAGGCATAACTCCCTTCCCTAATTTCCTCTCATCAGTTCAAAACAACCCTGACCCAAATAAGTGGGCAGGTAAAAACCAATATCAAAACTTTAAATGAGCATGTGCCTGATACATGTGGGAAGTTGTTTAGGTTGCATTCACACCTGAGCGTTTTCAGCTCATAAAAATGCTCGTAAAACGCCAGAGAAAACGCATTAAAAATGCCCAACAAGCAAAATCCCATTCATTTCAATGGCACTTTGTTCACATCAGAGCGTTTTGTCTCCCATAAGCAAAACACCTTAAAAAACGCCTTAAGCTCAAAAAAGAACATGAGCTTCTTTGTGGCAGATTACAGGCGTTTTTCTGCCTTTTACATTGGTGACCTGTACAAATCGCGGTAAAAATGAGGTAAAAATGCACGACTTTTCATTAATTAGAATTTTTTTCAACTCACTACTGTCCATGCTTTCTAGAAAAAGCTTCTCACCAGGCATGGGGACCTGTAGATTGGACCGATTATAGTAACAATAACCATCATGTCTATATGTGCATGTTTGGGGAGATTGACACTAAATCCTTGTATACACGATCAGATTTTCCACAGACAAAGCACCAGACTTTTGTCCAAAGGGCCTGTGCCGTGACCTTGTCTTGCATACAAACGGTACACAATTGTTGGTCAACAAACACAAATGTAGTGACGTACTAGATGTACTATGAGCCGATAAAGAGGAAGTTCAATTGTCATGCGCCAGCCTTTAGGCTCCTTCTACTAATTTTGTGTTAGTAGAAGTTTGGTGAGTGTTGATTTTCGCTTTTCAGTTCATGCTTGTCAGTTCATTTCTGAACGGCTGTTCGTCAACCAGCCATGTTGCGGAATCGGAGGAGAGAACCTGCTATTATTGGCCTTGGAGTTATTGCTTTGACGCAAGTCCAGTCCACGAACAGGGGGAGGAGGATTTCTTGGACCAAAAACTGGTTGCTTAATTGGCTTTAGGAGAATAATTCGGATGATTTTTCAAATTATCTTGGGATGACGAACTCCTGCTTTCACCAACTCTTGGCATTGGTGACCCCCTATATTAAGACGTGGGACACATGCATGCGGCTTGCCATCACTGCTGAGCAAAAGACTCATGGCTATGAGCTACCTTACTTGGCGGCGGGGAGAAGTCTCCAACACCTCAAGTTTACCACTGGAATCTGCCCCCAGGCTCTGGGACTCATTATTCCAGACACTATTCTCAGCCATTATTCAAGTCCCGCAGAAGGACTATATTCGGGTAAGTTTTTGCCTTTAACATCACATTCTATGTATTTAATGTTTGCTAATGTTTTGTATGAATTTCTTGATTCCATAATTAACATCATTGTAATATGTTATGAATGTCCTCTTTGTCCTCATGCATGCTGTAAACTTTTCCTGCTCCTTTTTTGGCCTACATGCATATTTTCCTTCACTAACCTCCCCAGCATGCTATCCTCTGCCAATACACACCTAGCGTAGTCATTTAACAATGTATTTTGTGCTTACCCTAAACACCCCTAAACTGTGTCCAAATGTTATTGTTGTCCTTCAATTCAGGCAGAGTGCAAGAGGCCATTTTGTTGGGCCCAAACTCATATGAACCCCCCCCCCCCAAATGCTAAGTCAACAGATACAAATACTCTATCTGCTGACTTTGCAAGACCCATACACACTATCCCTCTTTCGTGGTCATATTTCTGTAGAAATTCACCCAACCATGTAGTGCAAGGGCCTGCTTGATTACCTACAAATTGTAACATAGACATTTTTTGTGTTCTATTATATTGATATGTATTTTCTGAATGTCAAAATGTGCTGCAATTTGGACAATTTGGATCCATATTTTTAGATTATGACACTACTTACCAGTCCACTGTGCTGCCAATAGTGTAAGTAAGGAGGAGCTGGCTAAAGTATCCAAGATTACATATGCAAACAGCTCTCAGGAAGTAGAGAGGGTTACCTATCCAAAACATCTACCCATTTCCTCCCCCCAACCCTAAAATGTTGCTAATGGGCCACCAGAGGGGGAGATGAATCAGATAAGTTGACCTTACCCTTTTGGCTTTAAACTCATTTAAGTTTTCTCCTTATTTTGGCTAACCATGTTTGTGTCAAATCTGCTTGCAATGTTATGTTCAGAGGTAGTACATTTATTTTTTTTAACCCACAGTTTCCTTCAAACCCACAGCAATGGCATGACATTGCAGCCTAGTTCCAGCACCAGTGGGATTTTCCCAACTCTGGTGGTGCTATTGATGGAAAACATATCCAGATTGTCCCACCACCCAACTCCTGATCATATTATTTTAACTATAACGGATTTTGCAGCATAGTCATGCTAGCTGTAGTGTCTGCCACATATGAGTTACTATATCTGGATGTTGGGTAGAACAGCCACAACTCTGATGGAGGAGTCATTAGGCAGACAGAGTTCTACAAGCAGCTCCAGAATGCAACCTTGCCACCTGCTGAGGATAATGCTGAGGGCTTTCATTTTGTATTTGTTGCAGATGAGGCCTTTCCTCTGGGGGAACATTTTATGAAGCCATTTCCTATGAGTAACCTAACTCCAGAGCAGAGAATATTTAACTACAGGCTCTCTCAAGCCAGAAGGGTGGCTGAAAAAGCCTTTGGCATCCTCTCCAGTTGTTTTAGGCTGTTTTTAACCCCAATTAATCTAGCGCTATACAAAATCAACCATGTGATATTGTTCTGCTGTATCCTCCATAATTTTGTATGGAGGAATGCTAGCAGCTACCTTGCCTCAGTGCCAACTGATGCAGACCCTGCAGCGGCAGGCCCAGCTGAATAGGCTGCAGCTCGGCCGTCTATGGGTGTGAAGACGTCTCTCGAAAATGCCCGTGCTGGATTGCTCTCCCAAAATGCAAGAGATCTACAGAAAAAATACCTGGATTATTTTGTGGGTAGAGGTGCAGTGGCTTGGCAGTAAATTGTAGCTGATCAGGAATAATATATTTCTTGATCATAAACTCCTATTTCATTTGAACTACTGTTGTCTGTGTTTCTTATCTGTCTAATATGTTCACAAATGTGCTTTATTTTGGCCACTTACTTCAATAGTGCAAATGTACCTTATTTGCTACATGAGGTGACAATATCTGCTTCAACTAACTATTATGGTGTGGGGTCTGCTACACACACACATTGTTTTTTGTTCTTAATGGTTCTTAATGGATCTAATGCATGAAGTTCAAAAACATTATGCCTTTTCAACTCTTATAATTTTTTGGAGGACTAAAAATTGGGTTGGCCACATTTTAAGACCAGGCTGCCACTGTACTACAACTACTTAACAAATACACTGGTATTGAGCTTTGAAATAATACGCCACACATTGTTTAGAATTTTTTTTTCTTAAAAAGCCAATTTTTTTTAAAAAAAACTAAATTTTTTTTTTACTTTTTTCAATAATAAATATCCTAACTTTTTAGCCTGATATGTACTCTTTTACATATTTTTGGTAAAAAAAAAAAAAATCACAATAAGTGTGCACAATTTTTTACTTTCTGCTATAAAACACATCCAATAAAATTAAAAAAAAAATCTAATTTCTTCATCAATTTAGGCCAATATGTATTCTGCTACATATTTTTGGTAAACAAAGTCCCAATAAGCATATATTGATCGGTTTGTTCAATAGTTATAGCATCTAAAAACTATGGGATATATTTATGGAATTACATTTTCTGGTGACACTTTTTGGGGACCAGTGACACCAATACACTGTCCCTGTCCTAATGACTCTACCAGGGAAGGGGTTAACATCAGGGGCGATAAAAGGGTTAAATGTGTTCCCTGGGAGTGCTTGATAACTGTGGGGGTGGGGGGGTACTTTGATAGGGGGGAAACAGAGCAGAGACATAAGATCTTCATCTTCCCCTCTGACAGAATGGTGATGTGCCTTGGTAAGGATCTCTGGGTGCCAGTGGACATCGGGTCCTCTGGATCTGCTGATTGGCTCCCGCTGAATGGGTCACCTGCGGCACGACTCGGAAATCAAAATCACTTACAGCTATGTGATTTCACACTGAAGGGCCACCCTGATGCAATAAATATATGTGGGTCAGTCCGGCAGCAGTTAAAAATGTATTCATTCTTAATGTCACCCCACACATCTTAAAAACAGTGCATTTACGGGTGTGGGAACCGCAGCACCATGCAATTTCCCTGCCGTTGCATTTTAAAAATTTGCAGGAACCTTTTTCCTGTATGAAATGCAGGCACAATGCCGTGCCCATGCAAATGTGCCTGGCAGAGCCGCAGTAGTGTGAACCAGGCCTTAGGACATGTGGGTGTATGCCATCTGGTCTAGGTGCTTTATTCACCTTTATTCTGTCTAAATATCTAAATATATCTGGACTGTATACATTTTGAGCCATAGTGCTTCATTTGAGGCTGTGTCATTACTATCCCTATTATGGACTTGAGCTCCCCCATGCTCCTTTGTAAACACAGAGCTGAAGAAGGTATTTCATAAATTTGCCTTCTCTTTTTTCCCAGTCACCAACAGTAAACTATTTTAAAGCCCTGATTTCCACTTTACAAATTGTGTTATATTCTTTGTAACTTTTAAATGATGAAAGTCACTTCACTTTTATATTTTTTACATGTTCTTTTCTTTTTATTTATAGTTTTTTTTTTTTTAACTATGACTGTGAGCCACATAGGTTGTTTTACTTTGGCCTTTTAGACGTATTGCCCATGGAAATATACTTTGCAATGTGTACACATACAGTCCCTTTGAAGCATTCACATTTCTGTTCTGTGTTCTTCAATGCCAATATTCCCTCCCATTTGAAGACTTGAAGAGCAGCCCACAGCCTTGGAAAATTTGCTCTTGTTAAGTTTATCTTTCCAGTATGTGCTTGTAGCTAACAGCTAACATTAAATGAAATTGTGTTATGCTCACTGCTACCCAGATGTGCTTTTATATGAACATTAGTTATAAGCTCTGCATGGTTTAAGATTACCAGATCCAAGAAAGTTGGGGCCTCTATGGACTGTACCAAAAAATTGTCTTACCCAGTCAGGGTAGTAAAAATGTCCCATTATTATCACTGTTCCAGCCCATTCAGTCCTTTCTAAATGTGCAATAAACTGAGTCTCCACTTCCTCATTAACACTGGGAGGCCAATAACAAACTCCAATAAATAACTTTAAGGCACTCACACCCATATGCAGCTCCACTCATAATGTTTCAACACTATCACACTCTACATCAACTAGGCCCTCTTTAACAATCACTTTGAGATCACTTCTCACTTAGAGACAGGCACACCACCTTTTAATTTTAACCTGTCTCTTAGAAAAAGAGCATATTCAGGACTATTAATAGCCAATTGTGTGAAGAGTAAAGCCAAGATTCCGCAATACCAATTAAATCATACTTCTCTTTATACACCAAAACTCACCTATTTTGCTTGCCAGACTTTTGCCATTGGTGAACAAATACTATGATTGTCGCATTTTGCATTTGTGTTTTGAATATTTTTTGTAGTAGAAATTATTAAAGCATTATAATTTCCAATGGTTGTTTGCAACATGGGAAACTTCTTATCACCTGCCATAGCCCTCCCCATCTTCCCCCAATTCCACCCAGGATTAGGATATGACCCATGTCTAGGGATGAGCTTCGAGTTTGAGTCTTCGTTCGACTCAAACATTGCCTGTTCACCGAACAGCGAACAATTTGGGGTGTTCGCGGCAAATTTGAAAAATTGTGGAACACCCTGTAAAAGTCTATGGGAGAAATCTAAAGTGCTAATTTTAAAGGCTTATATGAAAGTTATTGTCATAAAAAGTGTTTGGAGACCTGGGTCCTGCCCCAGGGGACATGTATCAAGGCAAATTTTTTTTTTTAACCACTTGAGATCCGCGCTATAGCCGAATGACGGCTACAGCACGGATCTCCTTTTCCGGGACTACGTCTATTGACGTAGTCCCGTGCACGAGTGTCCTGCGCGCCCCCTGAGGGGCGCGCGCGGCGCGCTCTGTGATTGGCGAGTCTACGAGACTCGCCTGATCACCGATCCATGCAAGGGGTTGATCCCGACCTCTTATCACGTGATCAGCTGTCAGCCAATGACAGCTGATCATGTGATAGAACGGAGCCGGTAATCGGCTATTATTCCTCCTCACGCTGACAGCGCGAGGAGAAAAAAAAAAGCCGATCACGGCCAGCCCTGCCAGTGCCCACCTGCCCCCTGCCAGTGCCCACCTGCCCCCTGCTTTGCCTGCCTAAATAAAAAATGTGCCCCCCCTGTCAGTGCCACCCAGCAGTGCCCATAGTGCCACCCAGCAGTGCCCACAGTGCCACCCAGCAGTGCCCAGAGTGCCACCCAGCAGTGTCACCCAGCAGTGCCCACAGTGCCACCCAGCAGTGCCCACAGTCTGCCTCAACAAAGGTGCTGCACCCCAGTGCCACATATCCGTGCCCAGCAGTGCCACCCATCAGTGCCCAGCAGTGCCGCCCATCAGTGCCCAGCAGTGCCACCTATCAGTGCCCATCAGTCCCATCTATCAGTGGTACCTATCAGTGCCCCTTAGTGCCACCCATCCGTGCCACCCATCTGTGCCACCCATCCGTGCCATCTTATCTGTGCCCGTCTTTGCCCACCAGTGCCGCCTAATCTGTGCCCATCGGTGCCGCCTTATCTGTGCCTATTAGTGCCGCCTTAACTATGCCTATCAGTGCCCACCAGTGCAGCCTATCAGTGCCCACCAATGCAGCCTATCAGTGCCCACCAGTGCAGCCTATCAGTGCCGCCTCATCAGCACACTTCAATGAAGAAGAAAAATGACCTGTTTGCAAAATTTTATAACAAACTATTAAACATGATTTTTTTTTTTTTTGCATCTTTTTTTGTTTGTTTAGCAAAAAATAAAACTCCCAGCTGTGATTAAATACCACCAAAAGAAAGCTCTATTTGTGGGAAAAAAATTATAAAAATTTCATTTGGGTACAGTGTTGTATGACCGCGCAATTGTCATTCAAAGTGCATCAGCGCTAAAAGCTGAAAATTGGTCTGGGACTGAGGGGGGTTTAAGTGCCCAGTAAGCAAGTGGTTAAAAATGGCAGTTTTTTCGGAAGCAGTGATTTTAATAATGCCTAAAGTGAAACAATAAAAGTGTAATATTTCTTTAAATTTCGTACTGGGGGGGTGTCTATAGTATGCCTGTAAAGGGTGCATGTTTCCCGTGCTTAGAACTGTCCCTGCACAAAGTGTCATTTCTGCAGGAAAAAAAGTCATTTAAAAGCACTCGTGGCTATAATGAGTTGTCGGCTCCCCGTAATACAGAGAACAGTCATTGAAAGTCATTGATAAAAAATAAAATAAAAAACGTGTCCCCCAAATTCAATTACCAGGCCCTTCAGGTCTGGTATGGATATTAAAGGGAACCCCGCATCAAATTTTTAAAAATAAATGACGTGGGGTTCCCCTCAAATATCCATACCAGACCCTTCAGGTCTGGTATGGATTTTAATGGGAACTCCACGCCAAATTTAAAAAAAAAATGTTTCCCACAAAAATCCATACCAGACCCTTTATCCGAGCACACAACCTGGCAGGTCGCAGGAAAAGAGGGGGGCGAGAGAGTGAGCCCTCAAAGCACCATGTCCCCATGTTGATGGGGACAAGGGCCTTTTCCCACAACCCTGGCCAGTGGTTGTGGGGGTCTGCGGGCGGGGGGCTTATCAGAATCTGGAAGCCCCCTTTAACAAGGGGATCCCCAGATCCCACCCCCCTGTTTGAAATGGTAAGGGAAAAAAGTACCCCTACCATTTCACAAAGAAAGTGTAAAAAATTGTTAAAAAACACACAGACTCCATTAGGAAAAGTCCTTTATTAAAAATAAAAAAAATTAAAAAAAGATTCCAGCAGTGGTAATCCACTCTTGCTATTCAGCGATGGCTGATCTCTTCTCCGAGGTCCAGCGATGGGTGATCTCTCCAGATGGTCCAACGCAGAGCATCCATCAGGTGACCCCACCCCCTCTGATGTAACGGAAAACCGTACATCACTGGGGAAGCCCAGCTTTCCCCTTGCGTCAGAGGGGGTGGGGTCAGGTGACGGGTGGCCCCGTCCTCCTCAGCTAAGATGTGTCAGGCTGCCGGGATTCCCGCAGTGTCTCAGGTGGAGACAGGATGGATGCGCTGCGCTGGACCATCGGGAGATTTTGTTTTTTAACAATTTTTTACACTTTCTTTGTGAAATAGTAGGGGTACTTTTGTACCCCCTTACCATTTCAAACAGGGGAGGCAGTATCTGGGGGTCCCCTTGTTAAAGGAGGCTTCCAGATTCTGATAAGCTCCCGCCCGCAGACCCCCACAACCACCAGCCAGGGTTGTGGGGATGAGGCCCTTGTCCCCATCAACATGGGGACATGGTGCTTTGAGGGGTCACAGACCCCCAAAGCATCCTCCCAATGTTGAGGGCATGTGGCCTGGTACGGTTCAGGAAGGGCGGGCGCTCTCTCGTCCCCCCTCTTTTCCTGCGGCCTGCCAGGTTGCATGCTCAGATAAAGGGTCTGGTAAGGATTTTTGGGGGGAGCTCCACGCCATTTTTTTAAAATTTGGCATGGAGTTCCCCTTAAAATCCATATCAGACCTTGGGAGGAATGCCACATAATTTTTTTTTTAAAAATGACGCAGGGTTCCCCTTAATATCCACACCAGACCTGAAGGGCTTGGTAATTGAATTTAGGGGAACCCCACGCTTTTTTTTTTCTTTTTTTTTATCAGTGACTTTCAATTACTGTTCTCTGTATTATGGGGAGCCGACAATTCATTGCTTTTAAATGACTTTTTTTCCTGTAGAAATGACACTTTGTGCAGGGACAGTTCTAAGCACGGGAAACATGCGCCCCTTTACAGGCATACTATACACACCCCCCAGGTACAAAATTTAAAGGAATATTACACTTTTATTGTTTCACTTTAAGCATTATTAAAATCACTGCTCCTGAAAAAACGTCAGTTTTTAAAACTTTTCTTTGCATTGATACATGTCCCCTGGGGCAGGACCCAGGTCCCTAAACACTTTTTAGGACAATAACTTGCATATTAGCCTTTAAAATTAGCACTTTTGATTTTGAACGTTCGAGTCCCATAGACTTTAATAGGGTTCTAAAGTTCATGCAAATTTCAGGTTCTGGTGCGAACCGAACTGGGGGGTGTTCGGTTCATTCCAGGGGTGGACTGACAACTCATGGGGCCCCCAGGAAATAGGAGAGTATGGGGCCCCCAGGCAATCAGACATTATGGGGCCACACAGTATACACAAACACACACACAGTATACAATTACACAGTATACACAGACTTGTTTCTATTGGCTGAGAAGGTACTGGAGAGGTGGGGTAGCTATAATCTAAGGATTTTTAGACCAAAAGGATGTCGGTAAGGGACATTTCAGAGACAGATGTAAAAAAAACACAGATTTTTACATACTTTCCCTGGTTTTACTGAGGCTGGCAACCCTGATGGGGCCCCCTAGTGGCAGGGGGCCCTCAGGAAGTGCCCGAGTGGCCCAATGGTCAGTCCGCCCCTGGCTCATCCTTACCCCTGTCTGCCCCATTATAATCAAATTCACCATCCCACCTCAATCCTAGTTTAAATACTCCTAGTTTAAATACAACCTTCTCATAAACCTCTCCCCCAGCACAGCAGACCTCATTCCATTTAGGGGCAAAACACCTTAAGCATATAGGTTGTATTCCTATGAAAAATCAGTTCAGTGCTCTAGAAACCCAAATCTTTCCCTCTTACATCATGTCTTTAGTCATGCATTCAATTGTTTAAGTTGGCACTTTCCTTTATTGCCCATGGCACAGGCAATAATCCACAGAATATCAAATTTGAAGTTGGTCCTTCTCTTCAATTTGCCTAGTTTTTTTTAAAATGTTTAATAAATGTGCTGCACTTAATAACCTAGTGATATGTGATTACATTTAAACATTACAGTAATTTTCCTTGAAAATGCATTTAGTACAGTTGCCTTCTTCTTTTTTGTAAACAACTTCACCTGATCATCCTTTATGGGGCGAATATACCCTGACCTCGCTTTCTTGGTATTTCCAAAAAAAATTATTTATTTTTTTACAAACTTTTTATTAAGAGAAAAGAAAATACAAATACATTAATTATAGAACAAATGACTGTTACAAAGGTATAAGCATCATGTTGCAAGCTAGTAACAGTGAATAAACGGATTTGCATGTAGGGTATTGTCCTGTCTGCAGATGTCGTGAGAATATATCTAGACCACCATCCACTGACATAAGTCTACAAGCATAACTCTGTGCTGCTTGGTTTACTGTAGTGGGTCTATGGCTATATATGTGTTTGGCGTTTCTGCTACCATCTGGATTCTCATGCTGTTTGGGTCCATGTCATCTGGGGGCTATATCCATTGACATATATCTGGGGTATAAGGGGGGAGGTCTGTGGGTTTGACGTTTAGACTTACAGTAGGTTCCTAAGTTGTCTTGTACAGAGATACACTTGTGTGCTTTTCAGAATTCTATGTTCTGTGGTGAGTGGTCGCAGGTCATTGGGGGTCTTTGTAGGGGGGATTTTTTTACTCTCCTCTATTATGTGTCTCTTGTGGTCTATTTTAGCTGTCCTGATTGCGCTCTTACATTTCTTATTGCATTGCTTGTTTTTTTCACTTTTCTATGCCTTTTTACTTTAAAGCTTAGTAACACAGGTTTAACCTTGGCTCTTTTAAATTTGTTGCCCATTGGAATACATTGGCTAATGCCATTATTTAATATGTTCTTAACGCACTTTCATATTTACTCAGTGTTCATTGTTTCTCATTTTAAAACACATTTAATACCTTGTAGTATTGAGTGCAGTTTAGAAAAGTTGGCTTTTTTTTTAATTAAGTGTTCCTGCACCACCCTCTTGCCTCATTTTCTGTGATTTCTGCTGAATGTACTTACCCTATAGCAGTGATGGCGAACCTTGGCACCCCAGATATTTTGGAACTACATTTCCCATGATGCTCATGCACTCTGCAGTGTAGTTGAGTGTAGTTGTAGTAGCCTATGTTTTCTGTAAAATTAATTAAATTAGAGTTTTGGAAGAAACTGTGGCATCCCACCAATGGGAAGGAAGAACAGTTTTGCAAAACCTGGTTCTATTGGCATGATTTTACTGCCTCCCCAGAATACAGTTCTCTGGTAATGTCATCTGTTAATGTCTTCCTTATGTTTTGCCGTGTTCTTTTCAAAGAGTACCTTTGTTTATTCTAAATGTATGTGTGACGAAACTACTTGGCACCCTGAAAGGAAAGAAAGAAAGGTGCTTTCTTCCTCCAAACAGAGCCTCCTGCCCTCCAAACCATTACAGCAGACTGAAAGCTAATACCAACCTTTCACCCAAAGCATTGTACACAGACAAGGTGTAGGGATAGAACCAAAGGAATGACTGTTTATTGAAACTCAGGCACATACTTTATACCCCACAGGAGGACATTCTGCACTTGAGGATATTAGCGTGACAATGCAAGCTGTAAATAGGAATATATTTAACATAGCTAAACAATAGCCAACATACGGTATATTATATATTATACCGTATGTTATTATATAACATACGGTATATTATAAACAGTAAGCTAATTAAACAACTATCCTTAGTCAAGGGGTGACAAGACCATCTGGCAACAAAGTACATTATACATTATACTAAGTATACACACAGAAACAATAGAACAATGGCAATGCACAACAGGGCACATAATGGGGAAATTATACAATGTGACAAAGATACATACCACCCTAAAAAAAGGAGACCTTAAAGGGGTTGTAAAGGTAAATGTTTTTTCACCTTAATGCATTCTATGCATTAAGGTGAAAAAAATCTGACAGTGTCTGCGCCCCCAGCCCCCCGTTTTACTTACCTCACCCCTCGAAAGTCCCGCGCTCGTCCCCCGACGTCCTTTCCACCATTCAGCCTGGCTGCTGATTGGCTGGAGTGGATGGATGGAAAGCAGCGCAGCCATTGGCTCGCACTGCTGTCAATCACATCCACTGATGCGGAGTGCCGGGGGGCAGGGCCGTGTGATACAGCGAGCGGCTATAGCCACCGGGTGTATCACGGGAGCACGCCCGCAGATGCTTCTCACCATGCGAGGGAGCTCGCATGAACGTGAGAAGCATCTGAGGGACGAAGCAGAGACAGCCGCCGAGGGACCCCAGAAGAGCAGGTTCGGGGCCACTCTGTGCAAAACGAGCTGCACAGTGGAGGCAAGTATAACATGTTTGTTATTTAAAAATAAAATAAAAAATTCACTTTACAACCCCTTTAAGTATCAGGTTGCTTTGAGCTGATGATATTAACATCTACTCTGGGTATCACAATCTAAAGTAGTCATTGATGGTAATGGAATATCCTTATCCTTAATCCATATTATCCTTAATATGGATCCAGGGCCTAGATTCCCAGAGTCTGTGTGTTTTAGGGAGACATGGGCTTGAATCAGAAATAAGACCACTCCAAGGCTCCCCCAGTCATACACCCCCCAAAGAGTACTGTTCCCTTAAATGCCAGGGCCCATAGTCCATAGTCCATAGGCAAGAGGCCACCCTGCAGTCTCCTCCAAAAGCTCCTGTCCTGGCAGGGTCTGTCACAGTATGGGACAGCTTTACAGCAGTAAATACACAGTGTCAGAAATCCCACTATATATACGTCATATTCTTTAGTCATCCCTGTTTCTGCTAGTTTTTTTTAAAGTATGTTTTAGGGTCACTTGAATGTACCAATGCTGCCTAAGGCCATTGTCTTTCCATAATTCTATTTTACGTATCCATATTCTCATATCAAATGTAAAATGAAAATAAAGTATTTATTTAAAAAAATGAATGCAGTGGTGATATCACGCAGAACTATAGTAACTAAATGTATGCATAGGCAACACTTTAAAAGCCTTTGAAGCTCAAGAAGTTAGGAATTAACTGTAAATCATGGCTCTACAAGTACGGCTGTCACTCCAATGTGTGTGGCAATAGCAAACATGTGCTGTTCAATCGCATTGCACATACATGAGTATCCTGTGCCATGTTTGCATTTGTGTGTAGGGCAACAGGGTTGCGTTTATTTATTTTTTATTTATTAAATTGGTTATAAACCCTTACGTATACCCAGTGAACTGACTAGCCACAGGTAATACACAGAGATTAAATGAATCCTTCTACATAAGTTGCACCTGTTTATCAGCGAACCCTTTCTCCTCTACGACCATTCAAAGTGCACAGTTTACACTTCATTTCTAAACTTCCAGAAGTCAGGGGGTGGAAATTTGGGCTGCATTAATGGACACTGGTGAGACTGCATTGATGGGCACTGATCCAGCTGCATTGCTGGGCACTAATCAGGCTACATTGATGGGCACAGATCAGACTGCATTGATGCACACTGGTGAGGCTGCTTTGATATGCACTGATCAGGCTGCATTGATGGGCACTGATCAGACTGCATTGATGGACACTTGTGACACTGCATTGATGGACACTGATCAGGCTGTAATGATGTGCACTAATCAGAATGCATTGATGGGCACTGATCAGGCTGCATTGATGGACACTGGTGAGACTGCAATGATGGGCACTGATAAGACTGCATTGATGGACACTGATCAGACTGCATTGATTTGCACTGGTGAGGCTGCATTAACGGGCACTGATCAGGCTGCATTGATGGGTACTGGTGATGCTGCATTGATGGGCACTGGTGAGGCTGCTTTGATGGGCACTGATACGGCTGCATTGATGCACACTGGTGTGGCTGTATTGATGGGCACTGATTAGGCTACATTAATGTGCACTGGTGAGGCTGCATTGATGGGCACTGACCAGGCTGCATTGATGGGCACTGGAGAGACGGCTTTGATGGACACTGGTGACACTGCATTGATGGGCACTGATCAGGCTGCAATGATGGGCACTGATCAGACTGAATTGATGCACACTGGTGAGGCTACATTGATGGGCACTGATCAGACTGCATTGATGTGCACTGGTGAGGCTGCATTGATGGGCACTGGTGAGACTGTATTGATGGGCACTGATCAGGCTGCAATGATGTGCACTAATCAGGCTGCATTGATGGGCACTTATCAGAGTGCATTGATACACACTGGTGAGGCTGCATTGATGGGCACTGATCAGACTGCATTGATGTGCACTGGTGAGGCTGCATTGATGGGCACTGATCGGGCTGCATTGATGGGTACTGGTGATGCTGCATTGATGGGCACTGGTGAGGCTGCTTTGATGGGCACTGATCCGGCTGCATTGATGCACACTGGTGAGGCTGTATTGATGGGCACTGATCAGGCTACATTAATGTGCACTGGTGAGGCTGCATTGATGGGCACTGACCAGGCTGCATTGATGGGCACTGGAGAGACTGCTTTGATGGACACTGGTGACACTGCATTGATGGGCACTGATCAGGCTGCAATGATGGGCACTAATCAGACTGAATTGATGCACACTGGTGAGGCTACATTGATGGGCACTGATCAGGCTGCATTGATGTGCACTGGTGAGGCTGCATTGATGGGCACTGGTGAGACTGCATTGATGGACACTGATCAGGCTGCAATGATGTGCACTAATCAGGCTGCATTGATCGGCACTGATCAGAGTGCATTGATACACACTGGTGAGGCTGCATTGATGGGCCCTAATCAGGCTGCATTGATCCAGCCCCCCAATAGTCTGAGGATAGTGAACTGGCCCCTGTTTAAAAAGTTTAAAGAGGAAGTAAACCCTGATGGGTTTACTTCTTCTTTGATTCCCTGCAAAGGTAACGCATAATGGACTACTATGCATCGCATAGTAGTCCATTATGTGTCACTTACCTGACACAGGAGCCAGCTAAGTCACCGCTTTCCCCTGTAGTCCGGAGCCTCCATCTTCTTGGTGGATCTCGCTGCTCCGGCGCTGTCATTCATCGGAGCCGCGATGACGTCACTCCCACGCATGCACAAGGGAGCCACCATTCGCGGTATATCGGTGTTAACTGCGGTGCGCTCAGTGCGCCTGCTCGCCGCTGTCTACGGCGCATGCACCGTAGACAGCGGTGCCTGTCTTTCGGCAAATATCTCCTAAACCGTGTAGGTTAAGGAGATATTTCTTGGACCTACAGGTAAGCCTTAATCTAGGCTTACCTGTAGGTCAAAGTAGTTTGTAAGGGTTTACAACCACTTTAAAGGCCCCTACTATAGAAGGATATGCCTTGTTCATTTTTCATTTCAGAGGTTTACAACCACTTTACATTTTATTATACGTTTATTTTCATTTAGGCCCCTTTCACACTGAGGCGTTTTTAAGGCGTTTTAGCGCTAAAAATAGCGCCAAAATAACGCCTGAAATAATCCTGCCCCAGTATTCTCAATGTGGAAGCCTGAGGTGCTTTCACACTGAGGCGTTGTGCAGGCTGTGCGTTGTGAAAAATCCTGTAAACAGCTTTTTTGTAGCTTCTTTTGGGCGCTAAAAATAGCGCTGTAAAAACGCCTATCCCCATTGAAAAAAATGAGTAGCGCTGTAAAAACGCGGTAATACCGCTTTAAAAACGCCCAGAAGCTATGGGAAGGTCACATGACCACAGTAGAGTATAGGATGCTGGGATACCAGGAAATCCTGTTTGGAACAGGAGAGGAGATCAGTCAGACAAGTGACAAATTAAATCATGGCAGAGCAATCTTTTGAAATGCAGCCAACAGCTGCAGGATCAGCTGCAGAAGCTGAAAAGTCCTCAGAGACTGGAGATCCAGAGGAGTTCATTGACACCATGAGAAGGCACCCAGAACTCTGGGACAAAAAACACAGCTTCTATGCAAACCGCCTGAAGAAAAAGGCTGGGTGGAATGATGTGGCTGAGCATCATATAGAAAATTGGACATCATTATCCAACAAAAGAAAAGCTGAGAAAAGTAAGTAGTTCAAATCCCAAACTATTCATATTCTGAATTGTGGTATTCATTACCATATTACCCCCTAAAGTCCAAACCACCCACCATAACCCTAATACCACCCTCATAATCCCAAACTCCTAACCCTAATCCCACCCCTCATAATCCCAAACCACCCACCCTAACCCTAATCCCACCCCTCATAATCCCAAACCACCCACCATAACCCTAATACCACCCTCATAATCCCAAACTCCTAACCCTAATCCCACCCCTCATAATCCCAAACCACCCACCATAACCCTAATCCCACCCCTCATAATCCCAAACCACCCACCCTAACCCTAATCCCACCCCTCATAATCCCAAACCACCCACCCTAACCCTAATCCCACCCCTCATAATCCCAAACCACCCACCATAACCCTAATCCCACCCCTCATAATCCCAAACCACCCACCATAACCCTAATACCACCCTCATAATCCCAAACTCCTAACCCTAATCCCACCCCTCATAATCCCAAACCACCCACCATAACCCTAATCCCACCCCTCATAATCCCAAACCACCCACCATAACCCTAATCCCACCCCTCATAATCCCAAACCACCCACCATAACCCTAATACCACCCCTCAGAATCCCAAACCACCTACTATAACCCTAATACTTACATTTTTTGCCTTTCAGTAAAAATAATAAAACAGCGTTGGAAAACGTTGCGAGATAATTACAAGCGTGAACTCGTGAAACAGCAACAAATCAGGAGTGGATCCGGCGCGAGAAAGGGAAGAATTTACTGCCATTATTACGAATTGGATTTTTTAAGACCAGTTATGCTGGAGAGACAGTAAGTATTAAAAGTATCCATAATTTTCTAAATGATTTTTTTTTGCTAATAAATAACTGCAATTTTCAAGTAACACTGTGTAATCATTTTTTAATTTAAGAACAGACAACAACTTCAGTAGCGAGAGTGGGGAAGAGGAGCTTATTCCCGAAACAAGCACTACCACAGAACCACAACCAGAAGAATATGTTGATGACAGGGAAACACCGGAGCCTCCTCCAAGAAGGTCAACAAAAGGCAAAACAAAGAAAAACCCTGACAATCAAGAATTCATTGATCTTGTTAAAAAGCTCATTGATTCACAAAAAACAGAGAATTCGGAAATTGCTGCCTTCACTAAAAGTTTAATACCTCAAATTGCAGAGGTCAAAAGGGAATTCCAATGCGATCTTCGAATTGATATTTTGAAAATCATAAAATCATACCAACTGAAAGGTAATCCTCCCATTCTACATCCCCAACCCTCCGAAAACCTCAACCAGCCACAAAATATCCGGTATGGGAATCAATGGGAAGAATCTGGTTATCGTCCATCTTCTTACAACAATGCATGTGGCCCAAACATGTTCATGACTCCCCAGTTCACTCCACAATTCAATCCAGCACCATACAATATGCCCCAAAATTATTATCCCCCAATTCAAGCTGCTCCTCCTCCTCCGCCTCCCCCTCCTCCTACTTCTATGCCTCAGCCAAACACCACTAGAGAGGAAATACACACTCACACCTCATTCTATCAAGATCTGTAATGTTTTATCAGAACAGTTAAACCTTCCAGGAAATTTTTGTTGCACTGCACTGTTTCTTACGATGTTTGAAGCTAAAATGTCGAAAAAAATACCATATATGTTTTGTTTTCTAAAGAAGTTTTTTTACTTATGATAGTTTATTTTTGAAATATCGTTTTTTCTATTACAAATGATAATATATTTGTTTGATATTATTAAAGGAAAAGAAATGCCAGTTCATGCATATGTGCAAATTGACAAATAAATGTTAATTTTTTGGCCTAAATCGAAAAATTTGTATTATGTTTATGATTGATAATATTAATACATGTGATTCTAAAATCACTTAGCATTATAAGTAGTCGTTCACATGGTGATATAATAGTATCCTGTCTCATCAAGGCAGGTGTCAGCAGGTCAAGAAGAAAGTCAAATCAATGTAAAAGAAGGGATATGTTGTTAAAAACTAGACATGTGCAGAGTTAAAAAATTTTTTGGGGAATTTCATTTTCATCAGAAAACTTAATTTATTTAGTTACTCCAGAAATTATTTTTTATTTATTTTGTTTTTCGTTCAAAAATTGCATTCGTCATAAAATCCACATGAATTACGGTCGAATCTGTCTTTGAAGGCTTATGGTGTCTGTCGAATGTATAAAGAATATTTGACGGAGCTAGTATATAGCATACTTTAGAACCCTATTAAAGTCTATGTGACTCCAACGTTCAAAATCTAAAGTGCTAATTTTAAAGGCTAATTTGCAAGTTACTGTCCTAAAAAGTGTTTGGGGACCCGGGTCCTGCCCCAGGGGACATGTATCAATGCAAAAAAAAGTTTTAAAAACGGCCGTTTTTTCGGGAGCAGTTATTTTAATAATGATTAAAGTGAAACAATAAAAGTGGAATATTCCTTTAAATTTTGTAGGGGGGGTTGTCTATAGTATGCCTGTTAAGGGGCTAATGTTTCTGGTGCTTAGAACTGTCCCTGCACAAAGTGTCATTTATGCTGGAAAAAAAGTCCTCTAAAATCACTCGCAGCTATTATGAATTGTCAGCTCCCGTAATACAGAGAACACTCATTGAAAGTCATTGTTAAAAAATCTTATAAATTTTAAGAAAAAAAGCGTGGGGGTCCCCCAAATTCAATTACCAGGCCCTTCACGTCTGGTATGGATATTAAGGGGAATCCTGCCTCAAATTTATGTAAAAATTTGACGTGGGGTTCCCCCTAAATATCCATAACCAGACCCTTCAGGTATGGTATGGATATTAAGGGGAACCCCGCGTCAAATTTAAATAAAAATTGACGTGGGGTTCCCCCTAAAAATCCATACCAGACCCTTTAACCGAGCACGCAACCTGGCAGGCCGCAGCAAAAGAGGGGGGATGAGAGAGCGGCCCCCCCTCCCTCCTGAACCGTACCAGGCCACATGCCCTCAACATTGGGAGGATGCTTTGGGGGTCTGTGACCCCTCAAAGCACCTTGTCCCCATGTTGATGAGGACAAGGGCCTCATCGCCACAACCCTGGCCGGTGGTTGTGGAGGTCTGCGGGCGGGGGGCTTATCAGAATCTGGAAGCCACCTTTAACAAGCGGACCCCCAGATCCCGGCCCCCCCCTGTTTGAAATGGTAAGGGGGTACAAAAGTACCCCTACCATTTCACAAAGAAAGTGTAAAAAATGTTTAAATCAAACAAACACACTTTTTAAAAATACCTTTATTAAAACTAAAAAATAAAATAAAAGATTCCAGCGGCGGAAATCCACTCTTGCTATCCAGCGACGGACGATCATCTCTCCAGCGATGTCTCATCTCATCCAGCGCAGCGCAGCATCCTTCTTCTGTCTCCGTGGAGGAGACACTGCAGGCATTCTGGCGGCTGACGTTTCTTATATACGGAGGGCGGGGCCACCCGTCGCCTGACCCCAAACCCGGGGTTCCCCGTGACGTATGGGTGCCCCCCCCTCTGATGTAACGGAAACCTGCCTGTGTTCAGAGATTTGGACATGGAGGAGTGGGATTACTCACAACCCTAACCCGAAAACCACTCCACCTACTCCAAAAAGACATAATCCCAACCTTTGTCCCACGCACCATAGTCCCAAAAGACAGAATCCGACTCAATTTTATTAATTTTTGGATTATTAATTAATGACATTTCAACGACTCTCAAAAATTTGATCTATTGTATTTAATCTAAACATTATTAAATGCATACATCAAATGTGATAGCAGAATAGCAGAAGACTATATAAATCCAAATAAATATGTAATTGGACAAACATCCAAAAAATTAAATGACTCTTACAATTTTTTTTAGGTATAATCGAACATGTCAATGACGAAGAAATCAAAAAAAACCTTTAATTTCATATTTGTAAAGGTTTAGATCATATCACCCTGCCAACTTACTGCACCTGCAGGACTCAAAAAATAATCTGCAAACTCGTCCCTTATAGTAAAACCCACTCTTGGGCCACGGACATGTGGAAAATCGGCTGGTTCCATGTTATGTGACAATGTATCCTCAAAATTAATCCCATCTCTCTCCCGTACTAAGTTGTGTAACACACATGCTGCCTTTATAACTTTACAAGCATTTTCTACTTTTAAATTAATTGGTTTCTGGAATATCTGCCATTTGTTGGCCAGTATTCCAAAGGTGCATTCGACTAGTCTTTTTGCTCGGCATAGACGGTAATTGAAAATTCTCTTCCGAGTATCTAGATTTCGCAAAGAGTATGGCTTCATAAGATGCTCATGGATGGCAAATGCATCATCAGCCACAAAAACATATGGCAAATCAGGACCCTCTGTCCCAGGCAATGGTTGGTTATCCGGCAAGTCCAGTTGATTGGAAGCAAGACGCTTTCCAAATTTGGTATTCAGGAAAACTGTGGAGTCTGCACAGCTACCAAATGATCCAATATCTACAAATATAAATTTATAGTCGGAATCTACTACAGCCATCAAAACAACAGAAAAATACTTTTTGTAGTTATAGTATTGACTTCCACTATGGCAAGGTTTTATTAACCTAATATGTTTGCCATCAATTGCACCTAGACAGTTCGGGAAATTAGTCTTGATGAAGAACCGCTGTGCAATATCCTTCCATTTCTGTTTATTCGGAACGGGCATAAATAGATGTTTGAGATTCCATATTTCATCACACGTATGTTTGATAATTTCACTCAAAGTAGATATTCCTACTCGGAATTCATACTGTAGTGATGTGTACGTATTTTCAGTTGCCAAGTATCTGTAAAAAGAGAACAAATAATTTTAGCGTTCGAAATGAAAATGAGGATTAGATGGGAAACTAGGCAAAATAAATAAAGTCATAACAAGAGAGATCAGGATCTACATCTGTCAGTCATATGCTGCTCAAATTACCTCAGCGTTAGCAGTAATCGTTCACATGGTGTTATAGCATCTCTGCAATTGGTATCCTGTCTCATTAAGGCCTGTGTCAATAGGTCGAGCAGAAAGTCAAATCTATTGAAAGAAATACATTAGGGTTAGGGTTTTGAGTTGGAGAGTATGGGGAGTGAGATTAGGGTTAGGGTTTTGAGTTGGAGAGTATGGGGAGTGAGATTAGGGTTAGGGTTTTGAGTTGGAGAGTATGGGGAGTGAGATTAGGGTTAGGGTTTTGAGTTGGAGAGTATGGGGAGTGAGATTAGGGTTAGGGTTAGGGTTTTGAGTTGGAGAGTATGGGGAGTGGGATTAGGGTTAGGGTTTTGATTTGGAGAGTATGGGGAGTGAGATTAGGGTTAGGGTTAGGAGTTGGAGAATATGGGGAGTGAGATTAGGGTTAGGGTTTTGAGTTGGAGAGTATGGGGAGTGAGATTAGGGTTAGGGTTAGGAGTTGGAGAGTATGGGGAGTGAGATTAGGGTTAGGGTTTTGAGTTGGAGAGTATGGGGAGTGAGATTAGGGTTAGGGTTTTGAGTTGGAGAGTATGGGGGGTGGGATTAGGGTTAGGGTTTTGAGTTGGAGAGTATGGGGAGTGAGATTAGGGTTAGGGTTAGGAGTTGGAGAGTATGGGGAGTGAGATTAGGGTTAGGGTTTTGAGTTGGAGAGTATGGGGAGTGAGATTAGGGTTAGGGTTAGGAGTTGGAGAGTATGGGGAGTGAGATTAGGGTTAGGGTTTTGAGTTGGAGAGTATGGGGAGTGAGATTAGGGTTAGGGTTAGGAGTTGGAGAGTATGGGGAGTGAGATTAGGGTTAGGGTTTTGAGTTGGAGAGTATGGGGAGTGAGATTAGGGTTAGGGTTTTGAGTTGGAGAGTATGGGGAGTGGGATTAGGGTTAGGGTTTTGAGTTGGAGAGTATGGGGAGTGAGATTAGGGTTAGGGTTAGGAGTTGGAGAGTATGGGGAGTGAGATTAGGGTTAGGGTTTTGAGTTGGAGAGTATGGGGAGTGAGATTAGGGTTAGGGTTAGGAGTTGGAGAGTATGGGGAGTGAGATTAGGGTTAGGGTTTTGAGTTGGAGAGTATGGGGAGTGAGATTAGGGTTAGGAGTTGGAGAGTATGGGGAGTGAGATTAGGGTTAGGGTTTTGAGTTGGAGAGTATGGGGAGTGAGATTAGGGTTAGGGTTTTGAGTTGGAGAGTATGGGGAGTGAGATTAGGGTTAGGGTTAGGAGTTGGAGAGTATGGGGAGTGAGATTAGGGTTAGGGATTTGAGTTGGAGAGTATGGGGAGTGAGATTAGGGTTAGGGTTTTGAGTTGGAGAGTATAGGGAGTGAGATTAGGGTTAGGGTTAGGAGTTGGAGAGTATGGGGAGTGAGATTAGGGTTAGGAGTTGGAGAGTATGGGGAGTGAGATTAGGGTTAGGGTTAGGAGTTGGAGAGTATGGGGAGTGAGATTAGGGTTAGGGTTTTGAGTTGGAGAGTATGGGGAGTGAGATTAGGGTTAGGGTTTTGAGTTGGAGAGTATGGGGAGTGGGATTAGGGTTAGGGTTTTGAGTTGGAGAGTATGGGGAGTGAGATTAGGGTTAGGGTTAGGAGTTGGAGAGTATGGGGAGTGAGATTAGGGTTAGGGTTTTGAGTTGGAGAGTATGGGGAGTGAGATTAGGGTTAGGGTTTTGAGTTGGAGAGTATGGGGAGTGAGATTAGGGTTAGGGTTTTGAGTTGGAGAGTATGGGGAGTGAGATTAGGGTTAGGAGTTGGAGAGTATGGGGAGTGAGATTAGGGTTAGGGTTTTGAGTTGGAGAGTATGGGGAGTGAGATTAGGGTTAGGGTTAGGAGTTGGAGAGTATGGGGAGTGAGATTAGGGTTAGGGTTTTGAGTTGGAGAGTATGGGGAGTGAGATTAGGGTTAGGGTTAGGAGTTGGAGAGTATGGGGAGTGGGATTAAGGTTATGAGTTTGAGAGTAGGGGGAGTGGGATTAGGGTTAGGAGTTTGAGAGTAGGGGGAGTGGGATTAAGGTTATGAGTTTGAGAGTAGGGGGAGTGGGATTAGGGTTAGGAGTTTGAGAGTAGGGGGAGTGGGATTAGGGTTAGGAGTTTGAGAGTAGGGGGAGTGGGATTAGGGTTAGGAGTTTGAGAGTAGGGGGAGTGGGATTAAGGTTATGAGTTTGAGAGTAGGGGGAGTGGGATTAGGGTTAGGAGTTGGAGAGTATGGGGAGTGGGATTAAGGTTATGAGTTTGAGAGTAGGGGGAGTGGGATTAGGGTTAGGAGTTTGAGAGTAGGGGGAGTGGGATTAGGGTTAGGAGTTTGAGAGTAGGGGGAGTGGGATTAGGGTTAGGAGTTTGAGAGTAAGGGGAGTGGGATTAAGGTTATGAGTTTGAGAGTAGGGGGAGTGGGATTAGGGTTAGGAGTTTGAGAGTAGGGGGAGTGGGATTAAGGTTATGAGTTTGAGAGTAGGGGGAGTGGGATTAGGGTTAGGAGTTTGAGAGTAGGGGGAGTGGGAGGCTGAGTTTGGGAGTAGTAGTGGGTGTTGATGAAGGACATATTGCCACTTACGTTGTGATGCTCATCCGAGTATAATTTCGAAATTTCTCAGGGTGCACTCTCAGGTCCTGATAGAGCAACATGTATTGTCCTCTGTCTGCACGCATTTGATTGATGGGATGAACCCAATAACGACGCTGCGCTCTCTGTTGTTGATGTTTCCAAACATATAGCACTAATATCAACAGCAGCTCAAAATACTCCATCTTCTTGTAGGTCTGTTCCTTCCTTCATGGAATAACAGGAAGTGATCTAAGCGGGTGGGGTTGTTTGTTGATTCCAACGCTTCAAAAACGCTCCAAAAACGCTAGAAAAACGCATGGGCGTTAGCGCTATTTTTAGCGCTAACGCGGTAAAAACGCGGTAAAACGCGGTGAAAACGCGGTAAAAACGATATGCGTTTTAAGAGCGTTTTCTAAACGCCTCAGTGTGAAAGGGGCCTTAACGTTATTGCTATTACAAAGGGGCTAACAATCCCCTATGTGATGGTATTGGGTAAGTGACAGGTACTCTTCATGGGGACATTGTGGGTCTAGTCTCCCCTACCCTCCAATCCATCTAATCAAGCACAGATATTACTTCATTAGCTGCTTCCCTGGCTACAGCAGCCAGGGAATGACAGTTTGGAGAACTGAAACACTCGGAGTTGAGTTCCTCTGGCTTCATGTCAGAGGAGATCAAGAAATAGATGTTCCTCCCACTCACCCCACCCTGAGACCATGTATTGTGGTCCCAGTAAGAAACAAGGAGTGTAAGGAGGTGTGTGTGTGTGGGGGGGGGGGTACCCAGATCACCCAGACCATTTTTTTATGACAGGTGATAGCCAGCTGAACAAAACAGTGTTGCAGATGTCTAAAGAGAAAAAGTTGTTAAACGCAGGCTCCTTTAACGCATTGTCTACCATGGTACATTTAGAAATGACCTAGCATTTAAGATGTTGGGTGCTGGATAGAAGAATGGCGCATTTGCAAGGAACAGCACCATAAATAAGGTGAGTATTGCAGCTGCTTTTTTATTCCTAAAAGTGATAGGCAATCATTTCCTATTGTGAGAACTAGCAACAAATGTAGAGCTTTTAAGGACACCACCACTCACTTTTCTTCTTTTTTAGGTGATTTTCTTGCCCACTTTTATTAAAAGAAAGTTCAGCAAACATAAACATGAGTTCCCTTGCAGAGGTATTCTGCATTCCTTCTCCTTCAACATAAACAACGTTCAGCCCTTCTGGCTTGTACTTGCAGCACTGCCGCTCTGGCCTTACACTCCTGGCCCTTGCTGTCTCCTACAGACTGTTCACTGACCAACTTGGTGCACACAGCTAGCAGCCTCCTACTGCATTGGCTCCCACGTTTCTCCTAGGTGGAGCTCTCCTGACTCCTATGCAAGACCAGGGCTTTTTTTCAGCAGGAATGCAGGGAAACGCAGTTCCGGCACCTCCACCACTGAATGTATGTAATGTCAAGGAGTGCTGGGTTGTGCTACAGTGTATATTGCTGCTGGATCTATTGCAGAAGGGTTGATTGCTGCTGGGGAGGTCTATTGTTGCTGGTGGGGGGTCTATTGTTGCTGGGGTGGGTCTTATGTTGCTGGGGGGGTCAGTTGTCGCTGGGAGGGATCTACTGATGAGGGAACAGTCTATTATAGCTGGCTGCTAGAGGGTCTATAGTTGCTGGGTGATATTTTGTTGTGGAGGGGTCCATTGTTGCAGGGGGGAAGCTATTGTTGCTGGTGGGTCTATTGTTGTTGGCTGTGGGGGGTCTATTTTTCTGCTTTTCTTGTTATCTATAACAAATTCCATACAAATTAGCACCACAAATGTCACTTGGTTCTGTATTCTCTAAAAGGGGCAGGGCTGGGAGGTGGGTAGGGGGTGGAACTAAGGACTGGTGCTCAGAGGTAGGTAGGGGCAAAGACAATGAATAACTCCCAAAAGGGGGAGTTCCTGCACCTATTCTCTGAGAAAAAAAGCCTGTGCAAGACTTCCTGTTTGCTGGGGTGGAGCCCAGAACCATGGTCAGGTCATTAATAAAAGCCCAGCACATACCCGACCAATTAGTATGCTGGCTGTTCTGAATACCTAAACCCAGTATTGGAAAGTTCCTCCCACCCGGATCATATTGAAATCTCCAGGCTCCAGGTCCCAAAATGGACTTTAGAAGACAATGAGGAAACTGAAAAAGTAAGTTTCCTCTGCATTAAGCAAACCCCCTGGAGCCCCTCAACCTGCCTAGTTGAGAATTCTTGGTCAAAATCACTTTCTAGACAAGTGACTCTCAACCAGGGTTCCGTGAAACCCTAGGGTTCCTCTAAAGGTTGCTAGGGGTTCCTTCAGCAATTTCTGCCTCTCAGATATGTTCCCACTGACAACACTGATCTTTTTGGTTATCTGTAAGGAGATAATTCTTCACAATGACCACAAGTGTAAGGACCATTCTTCCCACTGACCATCACACTAATGTATCATGAGTTGTTGATTTCTAATTTTTAGCAGGGGTTCCCCAAGACCGGAGAACTATTTCAAGGGTTCCTCTATGTTGAAAGGGTTGAGAAAGGCTGATCTAGACCCTGGCAGGGCAACGCTCTGTCACACTAGTTTAAACTGGAGTTGGGCTTTAACCACTTCACGCCTGCTCTATAGCCAAAAGATGGCTACAGAGCGGATGCTAACTGCCGGGAGGGCATCCCTGGACGTCCTCCTGTTTAATTCCCTAATGCGCGCCACCGCGGGCGCACATCGGGGAAGTTCTGTGTTGGCCGTGTCCCTCGGACACAGCCAATCACAGATCGTGCTAAATGGCCAATCACAGCGGCCATTTAGTACTCGATCGGGCTATCCAATGTGAGGTGATCTCATATGTAAACATATGAGATCATCTCTGATTGCCGGCTCTCCTCCTCACACAGAGACAGCGTGTGAGGAGGGAGAGCTTCCGTGCTGCAGCTGCAGTGTCTGTGAGTACACACACACACACACACAGTAAAACACACACTCAGTAAAACACACACACACACAGTAAAACACACACACACATGCCCACCTGTCCCCAGTGCCGCCTATCAGTGCCATCTGTCCCCTGTGCCACCTATCAGTGCCATCTGTCCCCAGTGCCACCTATCAGTGCCATCTGTCCCCAGTGCCACCTGTCAGTGCCATGTGTCCCCAGTGCCACCTATCAATGCCACTGGTCCCCAGTGCCACCTAACAGTGTCATCTGTTTCCAGTACCACCTGTCCCCAGTGCCACCTATCTGTGCCACCTGTCCCCAGTGCCACATGCCACCTGTCCCCAGTGCCACGTGTCCCCAGTGCCGCCTGTCCCTAGTGCCACGTGTCCCCAGTGCCACCTGTCCCTAGTACCATGTATCCCCAGTGCCACCTGTCAATGTCAGGTGTCATCAGTGCCACCGGTGAGTGTCACCTGTCATCAGTGCCACATATTAGTGCCATCTGTCATCAGTGTCAGGTGTCATCAGTACCACGTATTAGTGCCATCTGTCATCAGTGCTACGTATTAGTGCCATCTATCATCAGTGCCACATCAGTGTCACGTGTCATCAGTGCCACAGATTAGTTCCATCTGTCATTGGTGTGAAGTGTCATCAGTGCCACATATTAGTGCCATCTGTCGTCAGTGTCACATCAGTGTCACGTGCCATCAGTGCCATGTATCAGTGCCATCTGCGATCAGTGCCACGTCAGTGTCACGTGTCATTGTCCTGGTGCTCCAGGGCCTTCAAAAGTGTAATAGGTAGTCAACAAGTTAGATGTGTAATTTATGCTCCTAGCACACGTGATGGTGCTCCCTGCATGTTGGGCCTCTCTAAGTGGCCAGGCTGTGAAAAAGTCCCACAGATGTGGTATTGTAATACTCAGGAGGAGTAGCAGAATTTAATTTGGGGTGTCATTTGTGATATACGCATGCCATGTGAGAGAAATAACCTATTACAATGACAATTTTGTGGGGAAAAAAAAATAAAAAACAAAAAAAAACTTTATTTGGCAAAGAATTGTGGGGAAAAAATGACAACACCAAAAACCTCACTATGCCTCTTACTAAATACCTTGGAATGTCTACTTTCCAAAAAGGGGTCATTTGGGGGGTATTTGTACTTTCCTGGCTTGTTCGGGTCGCAAGAAATTAGATAGACCACCAGTACATCAGATGTGATCAATTTTGTATGATTCGCACCACAGCTTGTAGACTCTCTAACTTTCACAAAGACCAAATAATGTCCACTAATTTGGGTTATTTTTACCAAAGATATGTAGCAGTATAAATTGTGGTCAAAATTTATGAAAAAAAATTATAATTTGCATAATTTTATCACAGAAACAAAGAAAAATGTGTTTTTTTTTCAAAAATTTCGGTCTTTTTTCATTTATAGCGCAAAAAATAAAAACCCCAGAGGTGATCAAATGCCACCAAAACAAAGCTCTATTTGTGAGAAAAAAAGGACAAAAAATTCATTTGGGTACAGTGTTGCATGACTGAGTAATTGTCATTCAAAGTGTGAGAGCACCGAAAGCTGAAAATTGGTCTGGGCAGGAGGGGTGTTTAAGTGCCCAGTAGGCAAGTGGTTAAACCTCAATTTAATTTTTGGGCTCAGACGTATTAGCAGAACTTAAAACATTTCCAGAAATGATTATACAAAAATAGGATTGTTAATTTTATATTATCATCATGAGTAATGGTCAAACCTTTTATGAAATTTAGCCTCGAGTTCTGCGGAATTATTTCTGGTGGGAGGAACCAAATAATTTGATTTTGCAGTTATTTTTAGCCCTGGGAAACTTAACACTGTGAATGAAATGCCATAACTTCAGAGAAATTAATATTTTTAAAGGAACGTAAGAGCTTAATTTTAGATTTTACATAATTATTAAGTTGTGAAGCTACTTTCCAATATAGTATTATGCCTAGCAAGGAATCATGCACTAGGACTCTCATGGACTAGAAAGAGGACTCTAGTGTTATTGTAGCTAAAAGGGCTCTATTTATTTTTAGCAACTGAATCCAGGCACATGAGCCTGTCTAGATGTAGCACCCTCTACCTAGGTAGGTGCTAGAAGTGAGGATTATTGTAGTACAGGTATATTTAGGCAGACCTAGCTAGAAGCTAAGCCTGTTTGTTGTGATCTGTGTGGGCTGGGAGTGGCTCAGAGCAATAGCTGTGACTCACAGACAGCATCACTCCACTGTCACCTCCCTCTTTCTTCTGGAGGAATCTAGAAGAAGTGGAGGGGAAGAGAGATGGAGCTGTCTGGGGTGTCTCAGGGAGCCCTGACCAATCCCCAACTAGGATTGGAAGGAGGCAGGCCTCCTTTAAACACCCAGGGTCAGCCCAGCTGGGGAGGAGTTGTCAGGTGGAAGAACTGAGAATGGAGTATTAGGCTGTCGGGGCCTTTGAGGGATCTCCCCAGTCTGAGGGGTGATGACCTTGGGCCTAGAACTTGGGTGTAGGATGGAGCCCTTCAAGAAAGCACAAAGGATCTGGACAGGAGGCACAGGAAGAGTCAAAGAGAACAGCAGGCGCTAGT
Organism: Lithobates pipiens; assembly: GCF_037356315.1. NCBI lineage: Eukaryota > Metazoa > Chordata > Amphibia > Anura > Ranidae > Lithobates > Lithobates pipiens. Next base: position 230,001,772 of record NW_027507790.1, read on the forward strand.
ATTGTCTTCAGGAGGGAACCATCGGACACAGCCAGGATGGCTGGTAAGTGACATGTGCAGTTGGGAGAACTGGAGAGGCAGTCCAGAGAGGACTGAGAATAAACAGTCAGAGTTGGGTGTGGTGCCAGTAGAGAGGATTGCAATGTCAAGGGCAGTAAAGTCGGGCAGCTGCAGCCAGAAGGGCTGGCAAGTCCTGAAGAGGACTGACTGGGAGCAGTAGTCCACCTATAGAACAGATAGCACTAACAGGACTCACATATTTTCTGCTATATTATAGGGACCCGCACTCCCTGCCCGCAAAGAGCAATTCCTATGGCCTGGCTGTGCCAGTGTCAGGCCTAACCATGTGCTAGCTGCTCCTAGAGAGAGAGTTTGCAGTAGGAGTTTGAAGGCAGGGCTGGACTGGGACAAAAATTTGGCCCTGGACTTCATCTAGACCGGCCCACTTTAATTTTGCAAACAAGCACAAAACAGTATATAAACTATACGCAATTGTGCAAAAAAACATAAGTAGCATAACATAAGGAGTCCTCACTAACCTCTTTTATTATTTCACTTATTCTTCTCTGCATTTTTCTCATCCTTCTCACATTACTGCGTGAAGTTGAGGGCAAGCCGTGCAGCCATTACTTTGACAGACTGTCACTGAAACCGGCCCACTGAGCCATCGGCCTACCGGGAAAGTCCCTGTAGTCCCGATGGCCAGTACATGCCTGTTTGAAGGAGTGTACAAAGAGTGTACATAGTTGTCCCTAGAAACTTTACTATAATTCTAATGGGCATCCAATATTTCCCATACCCCGTCCAAGTTGAATTCCCCCAATAAAACAACAAAAACAAAGCAACGGACTGTTCATTGTCTTGGAGTGTCTGGGAAGTGACTGCTTCTGGTGGGCCACATTTCTTAGCAGCACCTACAGGGGTACAACTACATAGATCTGCCTACACTCACTGGCTTTCTGTCAGCATTTACCTTACACAGGGATGTAATAAATGTACACAGTATGTAAATGCAGTAACTTGCATCTCTTATAAAATGTATACATGTAAATGTAATTTTGAATGTTTATAAATCTGCAACATTCATTAAAACAATTACTGGTGATTCTGTAATGACCTTGGGGTGTCTCCCAATTGTATCACTGCATTGCCGTCCTATTACACAAGATGAGGCTAAAAGTGGCCATTTCAACACACCTTACACAGGCATGGTTTACCATCTGGAAACCCACCCTGCGATATCCCATGCAGTGAAAGTAGACTAGAAGTGGCTGCAAAGAAGCTGAAGGAGATCAGCACCACTGAGAGTAACAAAACACTAGCAGGGCATTGAACATGCAATGTACAAGTAATGTAAGTATACAGTAATTGTACCACTTTCACTTATTTATTACCTCTCTTTGGAAATGCATTTATGAACTTTAACCCTTTCATGACTAAGCCTATTTCAGACATTTGTTGTTTACAAGTTAAAATCTGTATTTTTTGCTAGAAAATTACATAGAGCCTCCAAACATTATACATATTTTTTAGCAGAGAATCTAGAGAATAAAATGGCGATTGTTGCAATATTTTATGTCACACGGTATTTGTGCAGCAGTGTTTTAAACGCAACTTTTTGGGAAAAAAAATACACTTTTGTGAATTAAAAAGAAAAACAAAAAAGTAAAGTTAGCCCAATTTTATGTATAATGTAAAAGATGATGTTACGCTGAGTAAATAGATACCAAACATGTCATGCTTTATAATTGCACGCACTCGTGGAATGGCGACAAACTACGGTACCTAAAAATCTCCATAGGTGACACTTTTTTTTTTACGGTTACCATGTTAGAGTTACAGAGGAGGTCTAGTACTAGAATTATTGCTCTCACTCTGGCGATCGTGGTGATACCTCACATGTGTGATTTGAACACCGTTTACATTTTCGGGCGCGACTTCCATATGCTTTTTCTTTGCTGCGCTAGCTCATGGGGAGCTGGGCACTTTAAAAAAATAACATTTTTATTTATTTTTACATTATTAAATAGTGTGTAAAAAAAATTATCACTTTTATTGCTGTCACAAGGAATGTAAACATCCCTTGTGGCAGTAATAGGTGGTGACAGGTACTCTTTATGGAGGGAAAGACCCTAAATTCCTCCTTTACACATCAAATTATTCAGATTGCTGAAAACAGCGATTTTGAATACTGTATATTTTTTTTAATCCAGCACCATTGGCAGTCGAGTAAACCGGAAGGGATGTTGTGACGTCGCTTCCGTGTTTACATTCAGGAGACTGGAACAAAGCTGTTTACAGTTTCGTTCCAGTCTTTCACTAGGCACCGGAAATGCCAGATCGCGGATCGGGTCTCCCGGTGGAACGGGAGGCCCGGTAAGAGCAGTGGGATGGGGGGGATGTCCACTCCCGCTTCTCCAGGATAACAGCCTGGAAAGCCGATCACCTGCTCTAAAAAACAGGTATAACCCCCGAAAGCCGAGGCCGCATATCTGCGTACGCTCAGCGGGAAGGCGTTAAATTAGTCCTTATGACTAAACCCATTTGATGAGTGAAATGCATCAGCCAATGAGGATCACGGTGGAATCACGTACTGTCCTAGTGCAATAAAGCTTGATGGGTGCTGGAGGGTTCGGTTTGGCTCTGCATTCTTCTGATTATTTATTACCTCTCACTGAGATCATAAGACTAACTTTGACAAAAGTTAGGCTGTTTATTGAACTTGTTAGAACTAGCTGGCTTTTTGAAGCAGATTTCTTGTATATTGAGTCTTTATTTGGCTGTCTGATTTTTAATCCATCCTAGGTTAACACCACATCAAGGCAACTTTACCATATTGACCATTAAGCTCCTTCTATCAGTGCTTCATTTTTTTTAGGTCAGTTTGACTAATTAGACCTATGCTAGCTAGTCCTCCTGTATTTATGTTATGCAGGCCATACATGGTCGAATTTCAAACTAATTTTCTTTTTAAAATCAGAAAGTTTTTTTTTTTTTTTTGTGATCCGATGATGCCACCATTGATTTTCGAAATTCTGCTGACCAAGTCTTCAATTTCGCCTCATGTTGCTACAGAATTTTTTTTCGTGGCCGGGAATCTTCGTTTCTCTCTGTAAATTTTCTTTTCTTATTCCATTTCTCGCACGATTCTCCCATCATTGATTAGAATATCGTTTGTTTTTCCAAAAAGGTCCAACATGTCCGATTCCTCAAATTTGATTTCCGCATGAAAATCGGCTGTTGCTGCAGCCCACTAATGGTGCAAAATTCATACGAAAATTCTTAGATGAAATTTTCGAAAGAAAATTCTTTTGAGGTTCGAACCGTGTATGGCATGAATATTATGCATAATATGTGGGGTAGCAATGTTACTGGAGGTTTTTCTTTTTTTTCTTTTGATATACACACCCACAAATTTTGTTGTTGTTACATTTATTGATTTAGAATACTATAGCTGGAATTTCTCAGTCCCCCCCCATCCCTTCTAGGAAATGAGTGTAGCATGGCGGAGACTACCGAAGCCTGTAAATCTTCCTTTTTTTACCTCCCCATAGTCCAGACAGACTTGCCAAAATAACCCGGTATGTACATGTATTATGTCGATTAGGATGTTTGGCTTTGTGGTGTGTTTTTTTTTTCTCACCCGAGACCTTCTTTTTGTCCTATGGGATAGGAAGTGCGGATATTTTATGTACTATACTTGCATGTAATTTACATTTGTATGTGATATTTCTAGACCCAAATTGTTGATACCAGGCATTGTACCAGACAAAGAGTTCTGTAAACCCTTAGGAAGTGGCTATGATCAGGAAACACGTAGGAAAAGTCTTCAATAGTTTTTGATCAGTGCCTGTATTTTTCTACCGTGTTGCAGTTCAATGTACACATTTTCTTACTATTTGTATTAATTTTTAATGTTTGATATTTTGTAATACATAGAAAAAGTTTGGAACTTTAAATGAGGCCCACATAGACATGTGTCTCCATTCCTATTCAATTGCAAAAAGGAGAGGGTTTGAGGCGTGTACCCATAAGTCAATGCCGAGAGCACAACCTTAGTGTATATGCATGAACAAGATAGATGCACATTAAGAACGATCTTTATTGGATTGTCTGTCAACATCAATAAACCTCAAATAAGGTTCCACAACAATGATACAGCAAGAATACACAACAAAAATCGAGACAGACATTATATACATGATAAAAAAACAGAGGGATTGCAGCACAGTATGACCAATGCGTTTCGTTAAAACATCACTTCCTCAGGAGAAAGTGCAATCCATCTACCGGTATCTATGAAGAACATATATGTAAACATCAGTAACACTATATCTGAAAAGTAATGAATTATTAACCCAGCTAAGGACAATCTCAGGAAATGACGGTGTAATTACTCATGAAAACAGCTCCCATTGTCAGCACCAACGATGACCGCCAAAGCTCATCCCACAGGTGTCCACCATGGGAACTGAGAGGGCCATACCAATACATGATAGATTGCAGTAAAAGGACCAAAAGTAAGAAAGATATCCATATAACCATATAAAATCATTTGTGGTAAATTGGTTGTCCAACAGGGATTCTATGGAAATAATAATAGATATGTATATAAAATATTTAATTGTTCCACAGGATAATCTATAGATGAATAATTTAACCTATATGGCCTATAGGGCCATACAAATGAATTCTAAAAAATAGTAATTGATACATATATAATATGTATAATTGGACCACAAAAATATGGATTATTAAGATATAAATGAATGATTGAGCCCATATTTGAGTGAACTACAGTTAGGGTATCAGCCAAGGAGAAGAATGAAAAAAAAAAGAATTTGGGCTGCATTGATGGACACTGGTGAGACTGCATTGATGGGCACTGATCAGGCTGCATTGATATGCACTGATCAGGCTGCATTGATGGGCACTGATCAGACTGCATTGATTGACACTGATCAGGCTGCAATGATGTGCACTATTTTGTTGTATAATACTTTTGTATCAATACAATTATTCTATTTTTTTATTGTCTATCAGTATAAATTATATACACATTGGGCACTGTTATAATCCATGTTTTCTATCTCTTTCCAATTTTTCAAACAATAATTGGGATGAGGTGCCATACACATTGAGGACACTGGTGATGCTGCATTGATGGGCACTGATCAGGCTGCACTGATTGGCACTGGTAAAGCTGCACTGATGGGCGCTGGTGAGGCTGCACTGATGGTATCAGCCAAGGAGAAGAATGAAAAATAAATGATTATAAAGTGCCAGTGTGCATAGTGTAGTGATGGCTCCAAAACATAGAGCCATGTGAACCTGTACCACTGTGTATATAAACTATATATATAATAAACTAGGATAATAAATAGTGAATCAGGGAATGGTGCTTAGGGATATAAAGTCCCTGTGGGAATAATCCCACAAGTAGTGGAAAAGGAAACTTACATGTTTAAATGAGGAGGGGGAGTGAAGACTTATTCATCCAGAGCTAGTTACCTTGTTGTTAATGTAGTGTCCATGAAGGAAAAGATCACTAAAGGGCCCCAAAAATTGATAATAAACCTAAACTGCAGTCTGCTGTAAAGGGGGTACCCTATCAAGCGTGCATGGAAATGGCCCCCAGTGTCACGCGGCGCACTTAAGAGGCAGAGTGCGCCATCACCTGACCTGCTGGCGCCGATCAGGCGTTTGACGCCAAACAAAACACCGTCATGAAAAAGAACACCAATGGGAAACCCACGTGTCTGCATGCAGACGCCACGTCGGTGACGCTGTAGCTGGCACGGGAGGCGGTGCAGCTAAGCCTACCCCAACCCCCAAGCCCATATAGGAATAGGGAGGGGAAGCTGGGGCGCATTGCAGATCCCGGAAGTGAACTAGAAACTGGCTTTTGCAATAAAGCTTTATACGTTTTTCTATAGTTTGTATGGTATTTATGTACTGGGAAGACATCTTTGACTTTTTTTTTCTCTGCATTTTCCAATACTACTTACCTGGTTGATGATCATTCAGTATTAAGCTGTTTTAGCCACTTTGCATTAGATGCACTGGGGGTTATTTACTAAAGGCAAATCCACTTTGCACTGCAATCTTAAATGTCTTCCCATCCTCTTCTGAGCTCAACAAGGCATTTTCTTAAACACAACTGGCGCTCACTGAATTTTTCTCTTTTTTGGACCATTCTCTGTAAACCCTAGAGTTAGTTGTACATGAAAATTCCAGTAGATCAGCAGTTTTTGAAATACTCAGACAAGCCCTCCTGACACCAACAACCATGCCACGTTCGAAGAAGACATAGAATGAAGAAGCCGCGCTAATGAAGTCCAATTAATATAGAAACTTGATTGTAGGAATAAATATCATATCATATATCATCTATAGTGGTGAAAATATGGTGGAATAATGAACCAATTTCTTCTAGTATTAACACCACGGTGAGTTCATACAGCAAAGTGTGCTACCACCTTTAGAAAAACTTGCTTACCAGATGGCAAGCAAAACCAGGCATGTGGCTATAGCCCAGCCAAGGCCTTTGCTTGCATGGAAGATCATGGGGATAGGCTCTGGATGGATGGCTGATAGGTATATCCAAACACCGATAATACCGCTCTATCCAGGACCATTAGTTTAGCAACAAACACATCAGTAAACCTTCCTAAAAACCAAGCGGTGTTGTCCCTATATAGATCCTAATAAAGTGGCCTTAGCAGAGAAGGGAAGTAATGGATCAGAGTCCATAGAAGAAGCTCTAGTGACCAGTCTAGATGGACGAGGTGAGAAGGTTGTGTAGATGGCCCTCCAAGTTTAAACCTGAACACGGTTGCATTTCCATGTTGGCTTTACCGCCAACACGGCCGTGGCTACAGTGTGAAAGTAGCCTAAGGAACAGAGATCTGGGCATTGAAGATTCCCACCGCAATAATAACAAAAGCTACTTCAGGCTGCGTACACACGGGCGGACTGTTCGCCCAACTTTGTTCGTCAAACAGTACGACAAACAGTCCGCTCAAAATTAGCATGAGCGGACTTGACCACACACGATGAACGAACAGTCCGCTGAAACCGTGCGCGATGACGTGAACGGCACGTACGACGGGACGAAAAATACGACGTCCAATACACTGCAATGCAACCTTCGCCGTGTAAATCCTTTCTCAGCATGCGCGACACTTAGTTTGTCAAACAAGCCTACACACGAGCAGACTGTCCGCTCAAACCAAGTTTCAGCGGACTGTCTTACGGAAATTCCGAAAAACTTTGTTCGTCAGACTGTCCGCTGAAACTGTCCGCTGAAGCCCACACACGAGCGGACTGTCCGCTGAAACACTGTTCAGCGGACAAAGTTGGGCGAACAGTCCGCCCGTGTGTACGCGGCCTCAGAGTACTGATTTGCCATAATGGACCAAGAGAAACCTTTATACTCAAGCACTGTTCAGCTGAGGAGCATTTATTTCTAGCACACATGGATATGAGGGAAATGTTGCCCCAATGCATATCCTGCACGTTGAATTAATTGCAGGCAGTGGTCACTTCTGGTGTGCACATAAAGTAATCAGGCACAGTCATGATGAAGTTAGAGCTGAGCTAAAAACCAAGCAGGATGAATGGCGAACGGTATTCGTAACTCCCAGTCATGTTACATTATAATCTACGCTGGTTGATATTGAATACATATGTTGATATTTCCTAGAACAGTAGAAAGTACATGCAGTACTTCTATTCCCAAGTGTCATTACTTTAAGTTTGTTTAGCAGTACACTTTATCTACTCTGTAAGTGAAGTAGGATGTTTAAGAAAAAAATAGCTCCATGACTTTTTTTTTTTGCGTCTCACTTCAAAAAGCATATCTTATGGATTTGGATAGGAACTTGCAACACTTTACAGTAGCAGTAAAGAACTCAAGGCATCCGAGACAAGACCATCACTGTAAAATTCAATCCAGATGGTGTTTTCACCAGGAGATGGACATGTGGGTCCAATATACTGCTGAACATTTTTACTATTCTTAAATTGTTCACTTGATAAAGAGAGATACTTGGCAAAAGTATGCCAATAAACTATACAACCAATGCATACATAAGTATGGCTTTAGGCATACCTTAAGACAAACGAAATGAATGTAAAAATATGTTCGAATCACAAAATATTACATAACACATTTATTTGTATGTACTTTGTAATTATGCATTGTTCGAAGTACAAAATATCAAGTCACATATCTATTTGTATGTACTCTATAATCATGTCGTGTATTTTGCCATTTCTAATATTGTCCTGATCCAGTGTCCTCTCCGCATCCATTGGTAGGTATCCCGCCACTCTTTCAACTTCCCGGTACGTTAAGGGAGAAGCAAGTATTGCTTTCTCCGATTCTTTCCTCCCGGTTGGTGCAATCTCCATCAGCGCCACAAGAGGAAGCATTACCTTTCCTGGCGGCGTTCTGCTATAATCGCCGGGCGCTCTATGGCATTGTGTGCATGCGCAGCTTCTGCAGCGCATACATGTGACTTCATGACATAATGCGTTTGTTACATAAATTATGTCAGCGGCTGGGGCAATGCCTTGCGAAGCACCGAGGAGACCATGAGGAGACCGCCTGGAGGGCAGTTGGGACACACAGATGTGTTTTGGGGGGGAGGGAGGCCCATGGAGGACAAGCACCTGTACTTAATTAAAAAATTTAAAAGAAGTATATATAATGATACCAGATCCTGTAGATCCTGGAGTGATCCCAGTGAGCTGCTGACACACAGACATAGTGGACAACTTCACCATCAAGTGAGTGTTTGGGATGGGGAACGCAAAGCCATCTTTAAACCTCTAAAATCTTTGGAATGACTAATATGGAAACTTCATTTTGATTTACTTTAATACAGACACGGATGTTTGAAAGCTATTTATGTTCCGCCATCTGCATTGTAACTTTATAACTTTAACTGCGTGTCATAAGGAACTTTCACACTACCTAAGGTATTGTTGGAGGTTTTTCTCACTGTATTTATCACAACTTCATTCCTTTGAGCCTTACCATCAATTTATTTTATTTAAAAATTCCCACATTCACCTTTATAATATAGTACACCATATTGCATTATCTCACTTAGTGATTATGTTATCACATTCATGTTATTGGGTCTTTGTCACTACATTCACGTTTAATTAAATTTTTGATTATATTCATTATTAATCTTACACATAAATCCACAATGGCACCCATGGGGGTCTCCTTTGTTGCTAAGGAACATGAATACACAATTAAACCTTTTATAATGAAAATGGTAACTAAAGACTCAAATATCTGTCTAGTAGCTGTTATGGTAACATCTTTAATAGCTTAAATATACCCTCTTTTTTTTTAACTCAATGTAAAAATAGTAAGTTTGTCATGATATACTACAGGTGCTTGCTTGCTCTCCTCCTCGTCTCATTTGGGGGTCCATACAAATGGTGTCCAGTAAATTCCTTGAGGGTGGGGTCCATGCCCTGGGAGGTGGAGACGAAATACAAATGGTCTCGGGATTACTGAAACTAACTTTTAAAGAAAATGCTGGCTATAAGACATGTCTTTCTCTCTTCCATCATCATGATTGGTAAATATAAATTGTTGCGTGTGGTTAGATACAATGGTAAAATACAGCTCTCATGTAATTGCTAAATTGCCTTTTGATACAATAAAGAATTTTTAATCAATGATCTCTGAGTTTTTTGGCTGCTAAAAAACCCAGTGAGGGAATTTTTCCATTACATAAGTAAGTTTACTGCATAATGAAATGAAGCTTAGAGATATATTTTTTTAAAGAGTCAGTACATCTAAAATCAAACTTTCAGCTTTACCAGAATTGGTCAAATTGAAGTGACTTACATTTCTAAGGTAACAGCAGTGTCTTGTGGTGTCTGCTAATATTGATGTTAGTCTTCAAATGTGAGTGCCCCTGCGTAGACATCTTCAATCCTAGTACCTGACCATACAGTACATGAAGCCATGATTCTGCCAAAACCAAAACACAGCCTAACTCTTTGCAGAGCTAAGTCCCTCCCAATCATTAACTCTCCCAGGGACTCCTTTGGACAAATCTTATGCTGCGTACACACGACCAGACTTTTTGACGGACTTGGTCCGGCGGACAATCCAACGGACCTTACAGCTGAGGTCCGCCGGACTTTCAAATGAACAGACTTGACCACACATGATCACTCCAAAAGTCTGATGGATTCGAACGTGATGACGTGGAATAAGGAAGTTCATAGCCAGTAGCCAATAGCTGCCCTAGCGTCGGTTTTAGTCGGTCGGACTAGCACACAGACAAACAAATTGTCCGCCAAAAGCCGAGTCCAGCGGACAAATTTGAAGCCGGGCTTATTTCTAGGTCCGCCGGACTTTTGGGAAGAAAAAGTCAGCTGGAGCCCACACACGATCGAATTGTCCGACAGACTCTGGTCCGCCGGAAAGTCAGATCATGTGTACGCGGCATAAGTGCTTGACTGCCCAACCCTGAACATGTGCCAAGGCAATAAATACTTTTTTTTAGTAGACTGGCCAGGGAACATTCCTGTTCTCATGGAAGTGAAACTCCAGGATGTACAGGGAAAAACAGCAATGAACTTGTAACACCCTTCTACATCAGAGGAGGATGCTAGGCAACTTTTGCTAGCTTCTCTGTAAGCAAAGGATCAGGGGTTGATTGCTTTGGGCTCTTCAGTGTCTCACACTCTTCTGTTCTGCTACTTCCCCCTGTCTTCTGGTTGGTTCTGGAAGTATAGTGGGAGGAAGAGCAGAACAAGCAGCCTGAATATTTATGGGTCTGTGACCAATCCCCAGAAAGAGGGTTGTCCAGTAGGCGCTTAGAGAGCCGATAAATATTCAGAGTGTAAATATGAAGTGTTCCAGGTTCCAGCCTTCTGGAGAAGACCCTGTGCTGGGGGCTCTGCCCCTGGGGCAGAGAGAGAGACAAAGGAAGAGCCTCTGGAATCTTGTAAAGACATCAAGACCCCAGCTAAGATTAGTTGGGGGCCCAATCATGGAAAGTACCTTTCCCTGCTATACAGTGGAGAAGTGACCATGGGGAGCTTTACTTTACAAGCTGTGCAGTGCAAGTCTAATTAAGAGTGTCCAGTGCAGCCAGGAGCTGTGCAATACAGCCAGAAGTGCTACAAGTTCAGCCTCGAGCTTGTACAGTGCAACCTACAGTTGTGCAATACAGCCAGCATTTTGTACAGAGCAACCAAGAAGCCTAGCAGTCCTCAATTTCCAAATATTTTACACTTTGGGGTATCCCATGCTCCCATCCCTATCCAAGTTCATCATTCCCCAATAAAACCCCAAAATAAAAGAAAAACCCTAGATTGATTCTTGAGCTAGTGAAAGAATACTGAAAATGAGGTGTGCCTGGCTGTGTTAAATGGAGGGAAATGGGCCACATTACCAGAGGCTCCTGTGGGGGTAGCGCTACAAACTACAGGGAGAGATATTACAAGTCATATGATGACTCTTCTCACCATAAAGATTTAAATAAAGCTGAAATCTCAGCAGATTAAAAAAAAAAAACAATTCATTCAGTATGAACTCTTTGTTTATTTATTTTAATTATTTTAAATATTTAATTTTAATTATTTTATTTTAAATATAAAAAAAAAATGTATTTTTAAATGCAGCTAGAGCATTGATCTGTTTGCATGAAGTTCAGCTTCTACTATTATATGTGCAGGTAGTGTAAAAGGATGACATATGATATATCAATATAAAGAACTAATTTATTCTTCACCAGCGATCAATAACAAGGAGATATTTACTTAGGTAGGTCATATATGGCCTGACATTTTCAAGCAAAATTATAGGTCTTTGCATTCCTTTTAATAAATCAGACAGAGCCTTGATTAACTTCCAAGCTTCCAAGAGGTTTTTTTTTATTTTTTTATTTCAGACAGAGATTTTTAGTCATGTTGGTATCTCAACAAGCTTTCTGGCTTTTCAAGGAGAAAAGGGAACATTACCATCATTGCATTGGACAGCACAATGATAGCCACTTGAAGACTAGGCCTTTTCTGGCACTTTTTGATTAAATCTGTATTTTTTGCTAGAAAATTACTTATAACGCCCAAAAATCTTATTTTTTTAAGGAGAGACCCTAGGGGAAAAAAATGGCAATTGTTGATGCCCCCCCCCCCCCCCCACGGCACTTCTGAAAGCGATCCAGTGGCTAATGATCCGCTCTGACCGCTTCCATTAAAAAAGCCTGCCGCCGCATGGAAAAAATATCAGTGTTATGGCTAATAACTTCAGCCATAACCCCGGTAAACCATTTGCAAACCGCAACGTATATATATATATATATATATATATATATATATATATATGTATTGCGCTCAGCAAGTGGATAGAAATTGCCAGGTTTCGGTGGCACAGCCTTCTGGTTCCGTACTGATACGTCTAGTGATCTTCAATGAAGAGAAAGTAGTTTGTCACTAATATAGAAAAAAAAGACTATACAGGCTTTAACTCACCCCCAAGAGTTGATGGTAATGGCCAGCAATGTAAAATGTTTTAATTGCCTTACTATAAATTGCATCTTAGCTGTAATATAGGTAGGATTTATCAGTGCAGAATCTCATTCAGGAACTTAATCTGATTGCACCATTGAGGTTATAAGAGGATTTTCCGCACTCTGAAGATAAACTGGAAGCTGTCACTTAGGTTATGCATTTCCACTTTCAGTATTTTAACAGTGTCAGATTTAGTTTGGGATGAAATGTAATAGGTTTGAACATGTGTTAAAAAAAGAATTGTTCCTCTACATAAAGATGGCCTAGGCTATGAGAATATTTCCAAGACCCTGAAACTGACCTGTACCACGGTGGCCAAGACCATACAGCGGTTTAACAGGACAGGTTCCACTCAGAACAGGCCTCACCATGGTCGACCAAAGAAGTTGAGTGCACGTGCTCGGTGTCATATTCAGAGGTTGTCTTTAGGAAATAGACATATGAGTGCTGCCAGCATTGCTTCAGAGGTTGAAGGGGTGGGGGGTCAGCCTGTCAGTGCTCAGACCATACGCTGCACACTGCATCAAATTGGTCTGCATGGCTGTCGTCCCAGAAGGAAGCCTCTTCTAAAGATGATGCACAAGAAAGCCTGCAAACAATTTGCTGAAGACAAGCAGACTAAGGACATGGATTACTGGAACCATGTCCTGTGATATGACGAGACCGAGATAAACCTATTTGGTTCACAGGTTGTCAAGTGTGTGTGGCAGCAACCAGGTGAGGAGTACAAAGACAAGTGTGTCTTGCCTACAGTCAAGCATGATGGTGGAGTGTCATGGTCTGGGGCTGCATGAGTGCTGCCGGCACTGGGGAGCTATAGTTCATTGAGGGAACCATGAATGCCAACATGTACTGTGACATGCTAAAGCAGAACATGATCCCCTCCCTTGCTGAGACTGAGCCGCAGGGCAGTATTTCAACATGATAACGATCCCAAACACACCTCCAAAACAACCACTGCCTTGCAAAAGAAGCTGAGGGTAAAGGTGTTGGACTGGCCAAGCATGTCTCCAGAACTAACCCCTATTGAGCATCTGTGGGGCATCCTCAAATGGAAGGTGGAGGAACGCAAGGTCTCTAAAATCCACCAGCTCCGTGATGTCATCATGGAGGAGTGGAAGAGGACTCCAGTGGCAACCTGTGAAGCTCTGGTGAACTCCATGCCCAAGAGGGTTAAGGCAGTGCTGGAAAATAATGGTGCCCACACAAAAGATTGACACTTTGGGCCCAATTTGGACATTTTCACTTAGAGGTGTACTCACTTTTGTTGCCAGCAGTTTAGACATTAATGGCTGTGTGTTGAGTTATTTTGAGGGGACAGCAAATTTACGCTGTTATACAAGCTGTACACTCACTACTTTACATTGTAGCAAAGTGTTATTTCTTCAGTGTTGTCACATGAAAAGCTATAATAAAATATTTACAACAATGTGAGGGGTGTACTCACTTTTGTGAGATACTGTATATATTACCTTACAAAACCAAAAAAGAAGATGGTATGAGATAGCAACCTTTTTAGGCCCCATTCACACCTGAGAATAGCATTTTCAGGCAGAAAATCACATGATTTTACTGCGATTTTGCAGTGTCTTTTACCGCAATTTGGCAGCGTTTTTTAACGCGTTTTGCCACGATTTTGTGCAGGGGGGGAAAAGGTCACCAATGTAAAAAGAAGAAAAACGCCCAAATCTGCCCAATTCGAGTGACAAGAAAGGGTCCAGAACTTGTTTGAGCTTCAGGCGTTCGGCTTCAGACAACTTGGAGTGGAGATGTGAAGCATCTACATTGAGAATAATAGATTTTTTCCCCTCCAGCATTTTGTAGCTTCAGGCTTCAAGCTATAAAACACTCAGGTGTGAATGGGGCCTTACACTTCAGGGCCGGATTCAATGTATGTGAATGCATGGAGGGCCACATTCACCTGCTTATAATTGAAGATAATAATAATCCTAACCTAGTAATAATAACAGTACAGGTTTACCATACTTTAAGGTGCTTCAGTAATACAAAGCTTTACATTAGACAGCCCCCGGCACCTCTGGTTTCTTTTACATTACACAGCCCCCGCACCTCTGTTTTCCTTTACATTACACAGCCCCTCTGCATGTTACACAGCCCCTCTGCACATCGCACAGCCCCCCTGTATATTACTTACTATATTACTTACTTACTTACTATATTATATTACTATATTATATTATATTGCTGCAGCTACACACACTCCTATCTACCGCTGCAGTTTGTGTTAGTGACAGGCAGCCAAGCTGACAGGTGGAACAGAAGGTGCCACCGGTGCCACCCGCAAGACCAGACAGCTGCCGCTCAGCCGGAGCCCCGCTGGCACTGCTAAGTTGTGCAGGGCTAGAGACTGCAGTTACCATCCTTCCTCCACCACTGCCAGCCTGCTGTATCCCCCTAGATGTGTCATATCCGGCCCTGATGGTGCCTGTTCAGTAGGATGGCCCTGACTGACAGGCCGGACATTTAGCAGCAGCTGGCTGGGTGTGGCCTGTGGGCTGTAGATTACCGACCCCTGGTATAAGAAGAGCTATTTACCCCACCAGACTCAACTACTCAATTGTCTGATCTAAAAAAAAAAAACACACACATACAATGGGGTTGATTTACTAAAACTGCAGAGTGCAAAATCTGGTGCAGCTGTGCATGGTAGCCAATCAGCTTCTAACTTCAGCTTGTTCAATTAAGCTTTGACAATATTGAAATTTGATAATATTTCTATGCAGAGCTGCTCCGGAGCTTTGCACTCTCCTATTTTAGTAAATCAAAAAAAAGTGGTAGTAAACAATTTTTTTTAACTTGTACCTCCAGGTAAGCCTATAATGAGGCTTACTTGTAAACCAAGATATATGTATATATGCAGCTCCGGCTGTACAGGAATAAATTCCTGTGCCCATTAGTGTGAGTGTTGGCCAGGAAGGGAGCTTGTCTATGCTCCAGTCAATGGTAGAGAGTGATAGGTGTCCCAGGAGCCACACACCAAGTCAAAGCCTACTGTGTGATAGTGACTGGCAGTCTCAGCCTGAACCTCTGCCAGGCCATGCCTCCAAAGTGCTTGACTCAGCCCACCAGAGCTTATTCATGGGGATCTCCATGAGAAAGCTCCGGTCGGCAGAGTGAAATACATGCGTTCTGATGCTCATTTTAGGATTGCGGTTCATAAGAAGCATCAGCTGACGTGAACCATGCCTCCCAAAAAGGAGCTCTCTGAAGACATACAATCAAGAGTAGTTGATCTGCATAAGGCTAGAAAGAGATACAGAGCAATCTCAAAGTTGTGAGGTATCCATCATTTGATAAATTGTCTATAAATGGAGACAGTTTAGTACCAAGCCAAGATGACTTCAAAAGGCACAACGCAGAATCCTCAATGAGTTAAAGAAGAACCCACGAGTTCAAGCTAAGGGCTTGAAGATGTCACTGGAACTGGTAAACATCCCTGTTAATGAGTCTACCATACGTAAGTCTTAAAACAGGCAGGCTGTCCATGGCAGAACATTACAGAGGAAGCTGCTGCTCGCCAAAATTAAACAGTGCTGTGCACTGGAGTTTGCCAAAGAGCACCTTGGCAAACCACAAAGCTATTGGAAAACAGTTTTGTGGACTGACGAAACAAAAGTTTAATTGTTCGGGAAGAATACTCTTCACTATGTATGGTGCAAAAAGGGCACAGCTTGCCAACACCAAAACTTCATCCCAGAGGTGAAATATGAAGGAGAGAACATCGTGATTTGGGCTTGCTTCCCTGACTCAGGGCCTTCACCACTTCCTATCATCGAGGGGAAAATTAATTCCCAGGTTTATCAAAATAACCTAAAGGATAATGTCAGGGTGGTTGTCTGGCAGCTGGAGCTTAGTAGAAGTTGGGTGATGCAGCAGGACGATGACCATAAGCATTGAAGTCCACCACAGACTGGCTTCAGAAAAAAAAAATGTGCCGTATGGAGTGGCCAAGTCAGAGGCCAGACCTTATCTCCATATAGGTGCTGTTAATGACCTCAGGAGAGCCATCCACACCAGACATCTTACAAATGTGTCTGAGCTGAAGCAGTTTTGGAAAGAGGAATGCTTAAAAATTCCTCCTGAATGTTGTGCAGGTTTGATCCAGAGCTACCGAAAGTGATTGTTTGCTTAAGTCATTGCTGCCAAAGGAGGTTTCGACCAGCTATTAACTCTTACTTACTTTTTCCTCCAGTGATGCGAATGTTTAATAGAGACACAAGAAATTAGAACTATGTGTGCTTTATTTGCTTAAAGCAGAGTTCTGACCACCCCCCCCCCCCCAAATATACTGTAGCTGCTGACTTTTAATATTAGGACACTTACCTGTCCTAAAACCTATCAATGTTGGCACTAAAGCCAATGTTTCTATCGGCTGTCAGGTGCTGCCGCCTCCATTTCTGGTAAGGGAGCCATACATGCGCAAGCGCGAAGCGCGCTGCGCTCTCTTACTGACTCGGCAGCAGGGGGAGGAGGAGGAGGGCCAGCCTTCTGACATACCTTGCCGCGGTGAGGTCCGATGGAAGTGGGACAGGGTACCTGTCAAAAACAGGTCCCCGCTCCCCCTTCCACCAGAAAAGGTGTCAAATGTTGAATTGGGGGGGGGGGGGAGAAGTGGAAGTTACACTTTTGGATGGAACTCCGCTTTAAGCACAGGGTTTGCCTATTGTTGTGACTTGTATGAGGATCAGGTCACATTTTATGGCAAATTACTGCAGAAAACCATGCTATACTCTTTCTTGCTACTATATATACTGTCTATATACCCCTTGAAATTTTCCCCATTTTGTCATGTTACAAGCTTAATAAATATCTGAAAATGTGTGACTTGCATTTGTATTCAGCCCCCTTTACTTTGATACCCCAACTAAAATCTAGTGGAACCAACTGCCTCCAGAAGTCACCTAATTGATGTAGCATTAATTGATGATATTTAGGCAGGGTTGTTAGTAAATTTAGTTTGCCAGGCAGTAGGGATATCCGAACAGTTCGTCCGGCGGTCGTTTCGCGGCGAATTTCGGCTGTTCGCGGTCCGCCCGTTTGGCGGACTATTGGCGCCGGTCGCCCGGCGGACTTCCGTGTTTTTACTGTGTAAAAGAACTTTGACCTGATGACACATCCATCATGGGGTACAGGACAGCCAATTGAGACATTACAGCACATGGACACTTGGACATTCCCCCTAACTTATAAATACACCCGATCCGGCGGCCATTTTACATTCTTTCTTCTGTCACTATAGGGAGAGGTTGCTGTGTGGAGCAGGGAGAGATTACAGTGACCCAAATCGCTAGCTATTTGGTACACAAAAGTTCTTTTCAGGACAGGTATAGGTGTTAGGTGTAGTTCAGGATAGGCAGTGCAGTGCTAGTGATTGTTGTAGCAGCCTGAGTGTCTTTTGTCAGTTTAGAGAAAGGGACAGGACGCTGTGTGCTGCTGTAGGGACAGCCAGATTAGTCATCATCATTAGCTGTTACTATCAGGTCCACAAAAGTGCTATTCCAGTAACCAGTTATTGTTCCAGCAGCCTCTGTTTTGCCAGTTTATATAGGGACAGGCAGGAAGCAGTGTGTCAGGCAGTGAGGGTCAGTTTAAACAGTAGCTGTTACTATTAGTTCCACAAAGGTTTTTTTCAGGACTGGTATCAGTGGTATGGTAATAGGCTTGTACACGTATAATATTCTTTCTTCCAAATATAGAAAGAATATTATACTTGACTGCTGCCCTTCTACTGCAGTCTGCTAATCATTCACAACTCACTTGTTCCACAAAGCTCTTTATCAGGACTGGTAACTTGGTCTGTCTAGGGTGCTACAGTACATAGGGTTGAGTGAGGTACAGTCTTCTATTCTATAAGGACTGGTATCGGTCCACAATACATAGGGTTGAGGTGCACTACTGCTGACCGCTGCCCTATACTGCAGCAGTCCTTCATCAGTATAGGGACTGACGTACAGTCTGGTAATCAGTCACACACAACCTACTTGTTCCACAAAGGTCCTTATAAGGACTGGTAACTTGGTCTAGGGTGCTACAGTACATAGGGTTGAGTGAGGTACAGTCTGCTATTCTATAAGGACTGGTATCGGTCCACAATACATAGGGTTGAGGTGCACTACTGCTGACCACTGCCCTATACTGCAGCAGTCCTTCATCAGTATTAGGGACTGACGTACAGTCTGCTAATCACTCACACACAACCTACTTGTTCCACAAAGGTCCTTATAAGGACTGGTAACTTGGTCTAGGGTGCTACAGTACATAGGGTTGAGTGAGGTACAGTACGCTATTCTATAAGGACTGGTATCGGTCCACAATACATAGGGTTGAGGTGCACTACTGCTGACCACTGCCCTATACTGCAGCAGTACTTCATTGGTATAGGGACTGAGAGCTTTGTCACAGGGTCATTTAAAAAATGACAGGCAGAGGAAGAGGCAGGCCCTTCCGCAGGGGTGGTAGGGGTAGGGCAGGAGCAACAGGCTTGAGCCAAAGTGGGAAGTTGCAGAAGGTGCGTTCAATTACTTTAAAGGACGCACCAGACTTGGTTGAATGGCTCGCTCAGCCTTACTCTTCTGCACCCTCCTCATCCTCTCGATCTGCACCCTCTTCTTCACTCTCTGCTATGTGCACCCCCAAAGACACTACCACCAACCACACCACCACCACCACCACATACCTTCCGCTTGAGTCACAGGAATTATTTTCCGATCCACATCAAGAGGACATTTCTGATGCACAGCCACTCTTGGTATTGGATCAGGAAGAGGAGGTAGCAACAACCGCTACTCAGCAGTCTGACGACAGTACCCAGATCAGCCCAAGGAGGAGGTTGGTCCCCGGTGTTGCTGCCTACTCCGAGATCTCTACTTATAGCGGTGGGGAAGGTGACGTTGATGATGACGTGTCTAGTGATGTCACGTGGGTGCCCACAAGAGAGGAAGAGGAGGGGAGTTCAGAGGGAGATATGGACCAGCAGATAGGGAGGAGAAGCAGGAATAACTTACATTGCACAGGAGAGACAAAACAGACTGCAAATGTATCAGGAGCGAGTCATCGACCATGTACGGTCACATCTGGTGCTCCCAGGACACCGGCACATGGCTCCGCAGTGTGGGCTTTTTTTTAACGTGTCCGCTGCTGACAATAGCGTTGCCATCTGCAATCTTTGCAGTCAACGCATTCGTCGCGGTAAGCCCAACATTCACCTAGGGACGACCGCCTTAAGAAGGCACATGGGCAGCCATCACCGAGCCGAGTGGGAGCAATGGAACACACAAAGCCACATTGCAGGCTCTCACCGTCCAGCCTCGTCTTCTACTTCTCCTTCTCCTCTCTCCTCACAATTGTCCTCCACTCCACCTTCCATCATGCCAAGCTCACGTTTTTCTGCAAAAAGGCAGGCTTCCGTGGGCCTAATGTTCGAGCGTAAAAAAAATGATGACGGATAACCCTCTTGCCCAACGGTTGACGGCTGGCTTGTCAGAACTCAACGCCAACTACTGCCATATAAACTGGTGGACTCGGAGGCCTTTCGCAAATTTGTGGCCATTGGAACACCACAATGGAAGGTCCCAGGAAGGAAGTATTTCTCAGAGAAGGGCATCCCAGAGCTATATGGCCATGTTCAGCAGCAAGTGAATGTATCTCTGGCACACAGTGTCGGTGCCAAGATACATCTGACCACAGACACGTGGTCTAGCAAACACGGGCAGGGAAGGTATATCACTTTTACTGCCCACTGGGTGAACCTTCTGATGGCCGTCAAGCATGTAACCCGTGGCACCCATGTAGATTTGGTTTTACCACCACGGATTGCATGCAGGCCTGACTCTTCTTCTCCTCCTCCTCCTACTCCATCCTCCTCCCTCTCCTCCTCAGCTGACTCCTCCTTTTCCGCTGCTAGCGTCTCTTCCGCTGCACCGCCCAAGCTCCCCAGAACCTATTCCACATGCCAGGTGAGACGTTGCCATGCCGTGCTGCATCTGTTGTGCCTGGAAGCCAAGAGCCACACTGGCCCGGCACTCCTTTCAGCTTTGCGTTCACAGGCAGATCAGTGGCTAACACCGCTCAATTTGACAGTTGGTAAAGTGGTGTGTGACAACGGTGCCAATCTGCTTAGCGCATTGAAACAGGACAAAATCACGCACGTGCCATGCATGGCACACGTCTTAAACGTGGTCGTGCAGCGATTCGTTGTCAAATACCCTGGGGTTCAGGATATCTTGCGGCAGGCAAGGAAAATCTCGGCCCATTTCAGAAGATCTTACACGGCCATGGCTCGCCTTGCTGACATTCAGCGGCGACACAATCTGCCGGTCAGACGTCTTATTTGCGATTGCCCGACGCGATGGAACGCAACCTTCTATATGCTTGATAGGCTGCTCCAGCAGAAACGTGCAGTTAACGTCTACCTGTATGAACTCTGCGGCAGAACCGGTTCTGGGGAGCTGGGTTTTTTTTCACCGCGCCAGTGGCTGCTCATGCGCGACGCATGCAGACTTCTGCGGCCATTTGAGGAGATCACCAAACTGGTCAGTCGCAGCCATGGCGCCATCAGTGACATGGTACCTTATGCCTTCTTTATGGAGCATGCATTGCGTCGTGTCATTGATCAAGCTGTGGAGGAGCAGGAGCGGGAAGATGAGGAAGTCGCAATGCTGGATGAATTCCCAGGGGGGGCTACTCTATCTGAGACAAGTCAACAACAGGAGTCTGAAGAGGAGTCAGAGGAGGATGGTGCCGGGGCGGATGAGGAGGAGCAAGAAGAGCATGCTTTAAACCTTTCTGGGATCCCTGTTGTGCGTGGATGGGGAGAGGAGAATGAAGAGGACGACATTATCCTGGATGATGAGCAGGAGCCAGGCCACCACACCGCTTCCACTTTAGTGCAAATGGGGGCCTTCATGCTCCAGTGTTTTAATAGGGACCCCCGTATAAAAAGCATAAGGGTCAAGGACCAGTACTGGGTGGCAACGTACTTAGACCCCCGGTACAAACACAAAATGGCGGAAATGTTACCACCGTCGCAGAGGGCTGTCAGAATGCAGCACTTCCAGGCCTTGTTTCGAGAAATGCTGCATTCTGCTTTTGCGTGCGCTGGCAGAGGAGCAATTCCCACTCCCAGAGAAGGAGTTGCGGGTACCAATCCAACAGCACCTGCAAGAAGAGGCCGGTTTGAAGATGTGTTGGTGACTTCGGATATGAGGTCATTCTTTCAGCCGACCCATCGACAGGTGTCATCCGGATCCAGCATCAGGGAGCGCCTAGACCGTCAGGTGTCCGACTACATCGGGTTAACGGCCGATGTGGATGCTCTGAGGAGTGATGAATCCCTGGACTACTGGGTGGGCAGGCTTGACCTCTGGCCAGAGCTTGCCCAATTTGCAATCAAACTGTTGGCTTGCCCCCTCATCCAGTGTCCTGTCCGAAAGGACGTTCAGCGCAGCAGGGGGGATCGTGACGATAAGCGTACTCGCATAGCTCACGACAGTGTTAACTACCTCACATTTATAAAAATGAATCAGGCATGGATCTTGGAGGAATTCAACACATGTGACCAGTAGACCATGTATATGTCTATAAAAATTTTTTTAATTAAGCACACAGACCTTCTTTCTTCATTTGGCTCACTTCCTTGTCCAAAAAAAGCACACCGTACTATATGCCCGTACCCTCCTCTTTGAAGAGGTTGAGCGGTGTCATATTTCTACTGGGGCTGCTTATTATGAGGGGCTCCCACCATCCCTGTGCTGTGCTGACATCCTCCTGGGGCTGTACCTCTGCTGTGCATATAATGAGGGGCTCCCACCATCCCTGTGCTGTGCTGACTTCCTCCTGGGGCTGTACCTCTGCTGTGCATATTTTGAGGTGCTCCCACCATCCCTGTGCTATGCTCATTATGAGGGGCTCCCACCATCCCTGTGCTGTGCTGACTTCCTCCTGGGGCTGTACCTCTGCTGTGCATATTTTGAGGTGCTCCCATCATCCCTGTGCTATGCTCATTATGAGGGGCTCCCACCATCCCTGTGCTGTGCTGACTTCCTCCTGGGGCTGTACCTCTGCTGTGCATATTTTGAGGTGCTCCCACCATCCCTGTGCTATGCTCATTATGAGGGGCTCCCACCATCCCTGTGCTGTGCTGACTTACTCCTGGGGCTGCTTATTATGAGGGGCTCCCACCATCCCTGTGCTATGCTGACATCCTCCTGGGGCTGCTTATTATGAGGGGCTCCCACCATCCCTGTGCTATGCTCATTATGAGGGGCTCCCACCATCCGTGTGCTATGCTGACTTCCTCCTGGGGCTGCTTACAGTGCAGGTGTCAGTGCTGTATATCACGCTGCTGATGTCAGTGCTCTCTGTGACGGTGCTGCTGTCAGTGCTGTATGTCACGGTGCTGATGGCAGTGCTCTCTGTCACGGTGCTGCTGTCAGTGCTGTATATCACGGTGCTGGTGTGAGTGCTTTATGTCACGCTGCTGATGTCAGTGCTCTCTATCACGGTGCTGCTGTCAGTGCTGTATATCACGGTGCTGGTGTGAGTGCTTTATGTCACGCTGCTGATGTCAGTGCTCTCTATCACGGTGCTGTTGTCAGATGACTCTATCACGGTGCAGGTGTCATTGCTGTATGTCACGCTGCTGATGTTAGTGCTCTGTATCACGGTGCTGCTGTCAGATGACTCTATCACGGTGCAGGTGTCATTGCTGTATGTCACGCTGCTGGTGATCATCTCCTGCACCCTCTTCTTTGCCTACCCTGGTCCTTGACCTTCCCTCTCCTCCATTGCCTTCATGCGCTCCACAGTCCTGAATTGTCACAACAATTTTCCATATAAAAAAGAATGCTTGTAGTTGTTGATCCCAGATTCACCTCATACATGTGTTATGTCATTGGCCATGTGGTGGGACTATGTTTGCACAGCTAATAATTATTTTGTGGCTGCAAATTTGACCTATAGGTTTGCGAAGTTCGCCTCCCATTGAAGTCAATGGGGCCCGCCGCAAACGTTCCGGTTCGCGAACTATCGGCCGCGTTCGCGGTCCGCGCTCGCGAAGCGTCCCGTCGGAAGTTCGTCCATCACTACCAGGCAGTGGTTGCCTTGGTTAATTGTTAGTAGATACTCCGATTCCTCTCTAGTTCTGGACTTTGCTCCACCTTCTCTCTTCTGTCACTAGGTGGCGTTATGCTGGTGACATTGGATAGACAAGGGCTTAGCAAGATCAGATTATGAATGGATGGGGTGTCTCAGCCAATTGGCTGGGGTTTCTTAAGTCCCTTGGCTTGCTGGGATTGCCTATTTATTTGGGTGGAGTCAGGTGATGGGGGTTCTGTGCGACCTGGACGGCTGTCTGGGTGGACATGTGTTATGCTACACTGAGCTGCTAGGCCAGAAGCCTGAGCCCTATCCCAGGGACATCTGTCTGCCAAACTGTCTGAGGGCCTATCCAGAAGCAGGAGAACCAGTGCAGGGTTGGGACCGCACAATTGGAGTCCAACTGAGAGTAACGGTTTAGCCGGACGGGGAACCAGTTGTGGTCGGAGGTAGAGGGCAAGCTGTCGCCACTAAGGAACCAGCCACCTTGTACCTGAGACCACTGTGAGTGAGCTGGAGCCAATACCAGAGCAGAAGACTTGGGATGGTGAAGAAGTGGGAAAACTTCAGCAAGTGTCAAGCCAAGTACCCAGCAGGACAGCAGAGGTGATACTTGAGGAGCATCAGCAGGGCCATCTTTAACGCAGGGAAAAAGGGGCAACTGCCCTGGGCCCTGTCATTGTGGGGGGTCCGCCAAAGCAGCTGTCCCTTGTGCCCGCGCTGCCTGCAAATTGGGGCCCCAACCATGCCATGAAAACCCCGCCGAGCGCAGAAATAAATTGCTGTATTCACCGGCCAGGGATGGGGGCGGGGCCGGGAGCTCCACTGCCGCTCTGACCCCGCCCATGCAGCCTGTGTGCTCGGAGGCTTGGAGCTGACATCGGAGTAGGAGAGATGAGAGCCCGGCCTCCGGACTTTTGAGCCCCGCCTCCGGACCTTTGCGAGTCCCGCCCCCAGACCTTTGCGAATCCCGCCCCCAGACCTTTGCGAGTCCCGCCCCCGAAACTTTCCAAGCTCTGCCTCCAGATCCCTGAGGGCCCCGCACCTGGACCCCTGAGGGCCCTGCACCTGGACGCCTGAAGGCCCTATCCCTGAATCAATGAGAGCGGGTGGTGAGCCTGACTGGCTAGGTAGGTCATTCTCCCCATAGACTGCTCAATGACTGTTATATTAAACCTAACCTGTTGTTTATGAACAGTATAGCTGTACACTGCTATGAAATTTTTTTAAATGGTTACTTAGTTTATCACCTCCTGTACTCTGGTCTCTGGTCATCTCCCGTATTAGATCCGCAGTCTCTGGTCATCTCCTGTATTAGATCCGCAGTCTCTGGTCATCTCCTGTATTAGATCTGCAGTCTCTGGTCATCTCCTGTATTAGATCCGCAGTCTCTGGTCATCTCCTGTAATAGATCCGCAGTCTCTAGTCATCTCCTGTATTAGATCCACAGTCTCTGGTCATCTCCTGTATTAGATCCGCAGTCTCTGGTCATCTCCTGTATTAGATCCGCAGTCTCTGGTCATCTCCTGTATTAGATCCACAGTCTCTGGTCATCTCCTGTATTAGATCCGCATGCTCTGGTCATCTCCTGTATTAGATCTGCAGTCTCTGGTCATCTCCTGTATTAGATCCGCAGTCTCTGGTCATCTCCTGTATTAGATCCGCAGTCTCTGGTCATCTCCTGTATTAGATCCGCAGTCTCTGGTCATCTCCTGTAATTGATCCGCAGTCTCTGGTCATCTCCTGTATTAGATCCGCAGTCTCTGGTCATCTCCTGTATTAGATCCGCAGTCTCTGGTCATCTCCTGTATTAGATCCGCAGTCTCTGGTCATCTCCTGTATTA
The DNA here is from genome assembly GCF_037356315.1 of Lithobates pipiens. Classification (NCBI taxonomy): domain Eukaryota; kingdom Metazoa; phylum Chordata; class Amphibia; order Anura; family Ranidae; genus Lithobates; species Lithobates pipiens. The sequence goes on from NW_027507790.1 coordinate 230,027,286, forward strand.
GATCCGCATGCTCTGGTCATCTCCTGTATTAGATCCGCAGTCTCTGGTCATCTCCTGTATTAGATCCGCAGTCTCTGGTCATCTCCTGTATTAGATCCACAGTCTCTGGTCATCTCCTGTATTAGATCCGCAGTCTCTGGTCATCTCCTGTATTACATCCACAGTCTCTGGTCATCTCCTGTATTAGATCCGCAGTCTCTGGTCATCTCCTGTAATAGATCCGTAGTCTCTGGTCATCTCCTGTAATAGATCCACAGTCTCTGGTTATCCCCTGTATTAGATCCGCAGTCTCTGGTCATCTCCTGTATTAGATCCGCAGTCTCTAGTCATCTCCTGTATTAGATCCGCAGTCTCTGGTCATCTCCTGTCTTACGTTTCTCAGTGAGCAGTAATGATGTGCAGTAACCTCTAGCAATGAATGACGAAGCAGAAATTATGTGTTGTAACCTCTAACAACCAGTCAGTGATCGGTAATAATATGCTGTATCATCTGGCAACCAATTGCAATTGCTGCCTGATCTGCTGCAGTAAACTGATTTGGGTCTTGCTGCTATTTGTTATATGTCTAATAGTGGTTGGGGGCCCCAAGAAAATGTTTGTCCAGGGCCCAATCAACATTAAAGACGGCCCTGAGCATCAATAAGTGCCAAGCCAGGGACCTAGCGGGTCAACAGTGGCGAAGCTTGAGGAGTATCTGTGAGTGTCAAGCCAGGGACCCAGCAGGGAAGCGGGGGTGACATTTGAGGAAGATGCCAAATTATGGAAGTGGAAGATCTCAGGGTATCCAGTGGTGATCGCATCGATTTAACTGTCAATTGTGCGGTTGTGCGACATTGTATCCAAACAAAATTTATGTCCTTTTTTTCCACAAATAGAGCTTTCTTTTGGTGGTATTTGATCGCCTCTCCGGTTTTTATTTTTTGCACTATAAACAAAAAAATAGCGACAACTTTGAAAAAAAGGCATTATGTTTTACTTTTTGCTATAATAAATATCCCCCAAAAATATAGTTTAGACCAAAATGTATTCTTCTACATATTTGTGATTTAAAAAAAAAAAAAAAAATCGTAATAATAATGGTATATTGATTGGTTTGCGAAAAAGTTATAGCTTCTACAAAATAGGGGATAGATTTATAGCATTTTTATTTTTAATTTTTATTTATTTTTTACTAGTAATCAGCGATCTGTGATTTTTATCGTGACATCATTATGGCGGACACATCGGTCAATTTTGACACATTTTTGGAACCACTGGCATTAAAACAGCAATCAGTGCAATTAAAAATGCATTGATTACTGTAAAAATTTCATTGACCATCGGCCACGACCATCGGCACCCCCGCTGTGCACTGTGCGCCTGCTATCCGGACCCCACGAGATCACATACAGTAATTTAATTTCGCACAGGGCAGCCAACTGCGGCGACTGGTCCGGAAGCGCTTAAAGACTGGGAGCTCTGTGAGTGAAGACCTACAGTGAGAGACTGTAGAGTGGGAGGATAACTATTTGTGTTACCAATAGTTAAATACAACTACCGTTGGTGACAGTTACAAGATGTGTTGCCATAGGAGACAGCGGTCCTACCTATACAGAAGTGGTGTCCAGCTGGAGGCCTTCCACTGTATAGCTGTCTACCTATAGAAGTCTCAGAGTCTACCAATTATCATTGCATCTACTTAAGGGGGTCCTGGTCCTAATCCTATCTCCCACAGTTTTTATTCAAGAGACAATAAATCTCTTTGCATTCAAAAAGTGTCTGGCGCCCATCACTTACACCCACTATGCCTTTTAACCCAACCTACAAAGAAGGATGTCAGCTCTCCCTGACTCTGGAGGTCACTATTAGGCCTTGCTACATTAATAAACAGTGTCCACCTGTGTGTAATTTAATCTCAGTATAAATACAGCTGTTCTGTGAAGCCCTCAGAGGTTTGTTAGAGAAGCTTAATGCACAAACAGCATCATGAAGGCCAAGGAACACACCAGACAGGTCGGGGATAAAGTTGTGGAGAAGTTTAAAGCAGGGTTAGGTTCTAAAAAATAATCCCAAGCTTTGAACATCTCACAGAGCACTGTTTAATCCATCATCCGAAAATGGAAAGAGTATGGCACAACTGAAAACCTACCAAGACATGGCCGTCCACCTAAACTAACAGGCCGGGCAAGGAGAGCATTAATCAGAGAAGCAGCCAAGAGGCCCATGGTAACTCTGGATGAGCTGCAGAGATCCACAGCTCAGGTGGGAGAATCTGTCCACAGGACAACTACGGTATTAGTGGTCCACTTCACAAATCTGGCCTTTATGGAAAAGTGTCAAGAAGAAAGCCATTGTTAAAAGAAAGCCATAAGAAGTCCCTTTGCAGTTTGCGAGAAGCCATGTTGGGCACATAGCAAACATGTGGAAAAAGGTGCTCTGGTCAGATGAGACCAAAATTAAACTTTTTGGCCTAAAAGTAAAACGTGATGTGTTTGGCAGAAAACTAACACTGCACATCACTCTGAGCACACCATTCCCACTGTAAAATATTGTTGTGGGAGAATCATGTTGTGGGGATTCTTTTCTTAAGCAGACACAGGAAAGCTGGTCAGAGTTGATGGGAAGATGGATGGAGCCAAATACATGGCAATCTTATGCTGCGTACACACGACCAGACTTTTTGACGGACTAGGTCCAACGGTCTTCCCAACGGACTTTCGGTGGAGTTCCGGTGGACTTCCCGAATGAATAGACTTGAACACACACAATCACATCAAAGTCCTACGGATTCAAACGTGATGACGTTACGACTGGATGAGAAAAATGAAGTTTATAGCCAGTAGCCAATAGCTGCCCTAGCGTCGGTCTTTGTCAGTCGGACAAGCATACACACGAACGGATTTCTTGATAGGAACTGGGACCGGCGGAGTTCCGGCCGAAAAATTTGAAACATGTTCAATTTCTAAAGTCCGTCAGATTTTTGGACAGCAAAGGTCCGATGGAGTCCACACACGATTAAATTGTCAGACGGATTCGTTCCATTGGACCTTTGCTGTTGAAAAGTTTGGTCGTGTGTATGCGGCATAAGAAGAAAACCTGTCATGCTGCATACACACGACTGGACTTTCCAGCAGACTAGGTCCGACGATCTTCCCGATGGACTTTCAGCGGAGTTCCAATGGACTTTCCGAACAAACGGACTTGGCCACACATAACTAAATCCGTTCGTAAGTCTGTTAGTTTTGAACGTGATGAAGTAAACGGGACTAAACAAGGAAGTTCAATAGCCAGTAGCCAATAGCTTCCCTTACATCGTATATGGTCCGTCGGACCAGCACACAGACGAACGGTTTTCCCACTTTTAGTCTGTCGGAATTGAGTCCATCGGATAGATTTGAAACATGTTATATTTCTAGGTCCGTCTGATTTTTTTTTTTTTAAACGATCGGACTAGCCCACACACGATCGGATTGTCCCTTCGGACCTAGTCTGCCGGAAAGTCCGGTCATGTGTACGCGGCATAAGAGTCTGCAAAAAACTTGAGACTGGGGCGGAGGTTCACCTTCCAGCAGGACAACGACCCTAAACATACAGCCAGAGCTACATGGAATGGCTTAGATCAAAGCATAGTCATGTGATAGAATGGCCCAGTCAAAGTTAAGACGAAAATCCAATTGGGAATCTGTGACAAGGCTTGAAAATTGCTGTTCACAGACATTCTCCATCCAATCTGACAAAGCTTGAGCTATTTTGCAAAGAAGAATGGGAAAAAAATGTCACTGAAATTGCAGTGAAAGTTGGTTCTACAAAGTATTGTCTCAGGGGGGCTGAATACAAATGCACACCACACTTTTCACATATTTATTTGTAAAACATTTTGAAAATCATTTATAATTTTCCTTCCACTGCACAATTATGTGCCACTTTGTGTTGGTCTATCACATAAAACCCCAATAAAATACATTTACGCTTTTGGATGTAACATGACAAAATGTGGAAAATGTCAAGGGGTATGAATACTTTTTCAATGCACTTTACATACACACAGTACTGTGCAAAAGTTTTAGGCAGGTGTGAAGAAATGCTGTAAAGTAAGAATGCTTTCGAAAAGATATATTTCAATATATATTCTTTTTTTTATCAATTTACTAAATGCAAAGTGTGCAATCAGAAGAAGAATCTAAGTCAAATCAATAAACAATGTAATGTCCTGTGAGCCACCACTGACAAAGAGCCCAAATTCGGTCTCTCAAATAATACTCTTAATTTGAATCAGCTGATAGCGTTGCACATGTCTCATAACTCATGCAAAGATCATCAAATATACTGTAATACGCTGCACTATCGAAATTAAAATCCAAATAGTGGAATATAATAGTGAAATCTGCTATATGCCAACAGCAATAAAGTGATACTTGTGCTTAAATATATATGCAATGTTGCAAATAAAGTGCTTTCATCTGTGGTACGATATAACATCCATATAGTAAGGTAAAAAGCAATCAAAATCCTTGATAAAATATAATAGGCAATCAAAATCCTTGATAAATTATATATATAATATATATGTGTGTGTGTGTGTGTGTGTGAAAACAGTGCTACAATGTGCTATGCAATCTTCAAAATATCAGTCCATAGGTGCTCCAATTTAATCCATGCAATTCAGTGATTGTTGTGACATCAATCCAATATTGAGGTGCTGTGCTTACACTCAGGTGCTCCCCCCCCCCAGGTATTAGCCGCTCACCTTAGAGCGTGTGGCCTTGCTGTTTTGCTAGCAGGACGGAACGCTAGGCAGTGAACCTGCCATGGATGTTCAACATACCACCCTGTTATCGGCCGCAGTATCCTGCTGATTCACGTTATTTTTGTGGCGCTCTGATGTGCCATGCCAATGTGATTACCCTGTGTGGGATTTTACTGTGTTTTCAATAAAAGTTTTGACATATTACACTATGAAGCCCTCCTCTCTCTATTTTGATTACTGAGGCACAAGAGGTACAGATATTGGCCACCCCAGGAATCCACCCCAGGAATCCGGATTTACTGCTGAACCATTTTAGGTTCTTATGCGTGTACTGACCAAGCCTAAACAGCAAGGTCACACGGTCTAAGGGTGAGCGGCTAATACCTAGGGGGGAGCACCAGAGTGTACACACAGCACCTCAATATTGGATTGATGTCACAGCAATCACTGAATTGCATGGATTAAATTGGAGCACCTATGGACTGATATTTTGAAGATTGCATAGCACATTGTAGCACTTTTGTTCACACATATATACCGTATTTATTGGCGTATATCCCACGTGCCAGCGTATAACACGCACCCCAAATTTAAGAGGGAATTTTAACCTCCCTGGCAAGATGATTATTTCAGATTTTAGGTGCTGAAAGCGGTACCATTATTTTGAATGGAAATTTGGCGTTTTATATTGTAGGCCTGTAATTCTTAGAAATAATTCACTTAAATCTGTCTAAACAAGAGTCTAATAGACATCCTGGTATAATAAAATTTGAAATATGGAATCATAAATTATAATATATATATATATATATATATATATATATATATATATATATATATATAATAAAATAACTATAAATAATTATAACAAATAATAATATAATAATAAAAAATATTCAATAATGTAATCAAATCAAAAACACTGAAATATGCTGAGTTGCAGAATTGTTGCTTTCATTACTTTTAGTGTTTGATGACGAATTTCCCCACAAATTACTATCGCTCAATTCTGCAAGTGATTCTAATTTATTATCACTGTTTTCTAGCTGGTCTATAACCACTTTTGATGTAAACGGACATTTTTTTGGTTGCTATGAACAATCTAGTTTCCTGGCATAAAGAACAGTATTTATAATATAAAACTGTATGCAGGACACTGGACAGAACACTAGGGACAAAGGGGATATTTGATACAGTATCAGATTACAGTACTGTATCTATACTGTGTATTTTACTTTTAGAATTTGGCGCCGAACTCTGTCCCCATGCGTCGCAACGCTTGCAGGGAGCGGAGCCCGGGCCGGCGATGTGACAGATCGAGCGGAGGATGGCTCGCTGATCACAGCGGAGAGACATCGCTGGATCCAGGGGACAAGGTAAGTAACCCCCTCCATGGATCCAGCGATGCGATCCTGAGTCTGGCTCGGGAATATTGCTTATGGTATTTAAATCTTACCCCGAGCCAGACTCAGGATTACCGCCAGGGAGGTTAAAGAAAAAAACTTTTAGGAGGGAAGTTTAAGGAAAAAAACTTACATTTAAATGCCCATTAATGCAGCCTTGCCAGTGACATTTGCAGCCATGCATTGCAGCCTTGTCAGTCATTTGCAGCCTTGTCAGTGTCTTTTGCAGGCTTGCCTTTTAAAACCGCCAAGATACAGAGCAGATGTCCTGTGTATCTCGGCGGCGCTTGGTAGCTCTCGGCCGATCTCAGCGGCTTTCGGCTATTTTCGGCTGCACTCGCCCGTTCTCTGCGACTTTTGGAAGCACTCGGCCGAAAGCCGCCGAGTGCATCCGAAAATAGCCGAAAGCCACCGAGAATGGCAGAGAAGCTGACAAACGGCTGGGTCGGCGTATAACACGCACCCACGATTTTTCCCTGATTTTAAGGGGAAAAAATGATGTGTTATACGCTGATAAATAAGGTATATATATATATATATATATATATATATATATATATATATATATATTATCAAGGATTTTGATTGCTTTTTACCTTACTATATGGATGTTATATCGTATCACACATGAACGCACTTTATTTGCAACATTGCATATATATTTAAGCACGGGTATCACTTTATTGCTGTTGGTATATAGAAGATTTCACTACAATATTCCACTATTTGGATTTTAATTTTGATAGCGCAGCATATTACAGTATATTTAAGTCAAATCAATATTTGGTGTGACTACCCTTTGGCTTCAAACCAGCATCAATTCTTACACTTGCACACTTCGTACACATGCACAAAGTCAGGGATTTTATAGGATTATAGGTGTTAAAAAAGCTGCTTTGTTCTGTTCATGATGTAATATATGCACACAGAGGCTAAATAACATGGAGTCACACTTAACACTTGTATCTCTTGTAGTTATGTCTAGAACAATACGGGACAAACATTGCAATTCTCAGGTAAGATATCGGCAGCCAAGTATGCTAAGGGTGAAATGTGGTGCAAGAAAATACGAAAAGGGAGTGTATGAATGAATAACACTGAATCTACAAATCACAGAATGAGACATGAAGCATTAAAGTGGTTGTATAGTCATTTTTTTAACTTTTACCTACAGGAAAGCCTATAATAAGGCTTATCTGTAGGTAAAAAAAATATCTCCTAAACCTGTACGGTTTAGGAGATATTCCCCTCGGTATGCGCCGCTGACTGCAGCGGCGCATGCGCACAAGGGGGTTCTCTCCGTGAAAATCCGGCAGCGCTCATGCGGCCGGACTGAAATCTCCCGCGCGCATGCGCGGGAGTGACGATATCGCGGCTCCGGCCACTCACAGCGCCGGAGCCGCGATACCCGGAAGAGACGCCGAGGGAGCATGTCGGCTCCCTCGGCGTGGATCGGGCCATATTTTGGGGCCTCGTTCTAAGGTAAGTATTTCATAATGAGTTAGTATGCGGTGCATACTAGCTCATTATGCATTTTGCTTTGCAGGTTTAAAAAAAAAAAAAAAAAATTGCGGGTTTACTACCGCTTTAAGAGAAGTAAAAAGCTTATATTGGATTTCATCCATGGCTAGGCCTGATAAAAGAGAAGAGAGAGCAACCTTAGAAAATGAGTATTGCAACCACCGCAGTCCAGTTCCTGCACTTGGAAATGATTTCAAGAATCTAACCCCAATTTCTTATAGTGAAAATAACCGTACCTGAGCGCTACAAACTGAAAATGCTATTTAATTCATATTTGATATTCAAAGCAAACTTGCCCATTCATCCATGTCTCCATGCTTTATTTTGTTGAGAAATCACTTTGGAAAACACCTCCCTAGCATTTCCAGCTGTGGCCATCTTGAGTAAGGGCAGATGAATCATGTAGCATTTGCTTCCTGGAAGCCATCTGCCCTTAGCACAGGCATGTAGGCAGGAGGATATGCTTTACTACTTGACCGGCAGAGGATTTATTTGACCAGGCCATTTTTTTTGCAACAGGGCACTGCGTTACTTTGACAATTTCACAGTCGTGCGACATTGTACCCGAATAAAATGTATGTGCTTTTTTTCCCCACAAATAGAGCTTTCTTGAGAGCTTTAGAAACCAGAAAGAAACTGAGAAATGTAAAAAAAAAAAAAAAAGCAAGTAATTATAATATGCCTTCCTATCTATTTATTAATATTAGCAGCATAAGGATTAACAAAAGTTAATGTTGTTTGAGAGAGTTTAGATTGGAATTATACTCACTCAGATCTTCACCCACTGGGTGGCCATTTTTAATGGTGGCTATACACACTTCGATAAATGATTGCTTTCTTTTTCTGATTGATCTCTTCTGAGAGGAGTAATTGATCTACAGTCAACAAGCCATTTACCTGATAAGCCACACACAGAGAAGTGGTTTTGTTTGATTGATAAGATATGACCATAACTTACGATCGATCGTATTTCTGTTTCCATCATGTAATCTTATATTCTGATCAATCAGAATACAGTCGTATTTATGAACAAAGTGTCTCATTGCTGCCATTCAAATTAAAATGATTGATAATTTTCCACTCTGGCTGATCGATTCAGTTTGATCAAATGCAATCTAAATTGAGTCTAAATGGATCAGAAGGGAAGTTATTCAGTTGTTTGCAGATTCAGTTGTTGTGATTGAATCATACATCCATTGGATAATAAATCTGAAGAGAATATGGCCACCATAAAGTAACTCCTGAGCATGAGCTACATCGACTTCAGTACCTGGGTGTTTTTCCAGTATCTGACTGATGCTGAGAATGAACCAGGTTGTACATTGCACTTTCCATTTATCACAGGCAGTGTACATTATTTAAAGGATAAGTTCACCTTTGGTAACACATTACATGTTCCACCAGTTTTTAGGATGGAACTTGTAACATGTTCTCAGTGCTGCAGCCGCTCCCCGCTGCTCTCAATCCCTGTGACAGTGGTACAGGGAGAAGTTCCCTGTACTAACTGTCACTTTATAACAGGCCGCTTCATTCATTCAGGGCTCTGTGTATGAATAAACTACAAATCCTAACATCCTTTGTTGGCTTGTAGTTCTTAATGAACTGTCACGGTGCTGTTGAGCTCTGTGGTAGTTCATTTTTTCTGTCAGTGTGAATCTGCCTTCCCGTGAGATATATGGGCAGACAGCTTACACTGCCAGTCTGCAAGAGACCTGCATGGCAGGGGCGTTTTATGAAATCAATGGCCCGTGTGCAAAAGTGGGCCCTAGGCATCAATAAATAAATGTGGTGAACATAGCGCACTCTGGCGACAAGTGGGCATGGTTTAACTTACGCTAAATAGTGGATGTGACTTAAAGTGGTTGTAAACCGATTACAACCACTTTAACCTACAGGTAAGCCTAGATTAAGGCTTACCTGTAGGTACAAGAAATCTCTCCTAAACCTAAACCTTGCAGAAATAGCAGCACAGATGTCTATAGTGCATGTGCCGTAGACATCGAGCGCAGGGCGCACTGACATTGGGCGCAGGCGCACTGAGCGTGCCGCTATGCATACTAGCTCATTATATCTTTGTCCTATAGGGTGTTTTTTTTTTTAAATAGAGGGTTTACTTCCTCTTTAAGCGGTGTGGTTAAATAGAGTCTAAGAGGATTTACATCTACAGTGCAGAATGTAGAAATGTTCAGTGCAAAGTGTACAGCAGTGGGTAGTATGTGCAGGAGAGGGGTGTGGAGTGTATGGCAGTGGGCAGGTAGTATGTGCAGGAGAGGAGTGCAGAATGGGGCCGGAGGAGGACACAGGGGGGAGGAGAATACCACAGGGGGCCGGAGGAGGACACGGGGGGCTGGAGGATGACACATGGGGGCCGGAGGACACGGGGGCCAGAGTATGACACAGGGGGGTTGAAGGGGGAAACAGGGGGCAGAGGAGGACACAGGGGGGCTGGAGGAGGATACAGAGGGGCCAGAGGACGACACAGGGGGGCCCGGAGGATGCAGGAGGCCACAGGGATACAGTCGGGGTGAAATTATCCTTTAAAAGTTCCTAGGTGAGAGGGGAAGGTTTTTTTTTTAAGCAGAAGAGACAGACAGACATACCTAGACCTTTGCAGAAAGACTACTGCTTCCCCACAGAGAGCAATGGTCCTTCTCTGCAGCCGCTGGCAGGGCACGTGCTTCTTTAATCAAGCAATAGCTGCTTTCTAAAAAAAAAAAAAAAAAAAAGACTTGTTTTAAAACACCTTGAGGCTCAGTTCACACTGGTGCGATACGAGAACCCTGTGAATCCAGTGTGGATTCTAACATCGCACCTGAATCGCACAGTGGTTCACACTGCCATATACGAACCGCTGGGACTGTCAATACAAGGTTAATGACACCCCAGATCGGTTTGCATATTGCAGTGCAAACTGTCAGTTCGGCCATGAATAGGATCACATCAGCCATGCTGGTGCAGACCAAAAAAACGGGTCCTGCATGACTTTGGTCCAAATGCAATTCAAATTTAGCCATTCAGCCATTTGTATGGCTGAATTTGCACCGCACAGACATTGCATGTGATTTGCACTGCAGTGCGCTGCGAATCACATGTAATATCGCACAGCGCACCAGTGTGAACTGGGACTTATATTTACTGTATTTATCCATTTAGCCAATATAAATTGAAAGTTCAATGGCCTTTAATTTCCATGGAAATAAAAAGTGAAACCTGATTGCTTGCAACTGGAAAAAAAAAAAGTTTACTTGTTTGTTCATTGTGCCTTGGAAACAGAAGTAACATTTATAAAACATTTTTCTAATGAGGACAAAAGAAATATAAGCTTAGTCATGCAGCACTGAACAAGTGGGAGTATATAATACCATTCCACACTAAATAATAAGAATGTATCACCTAAACAGAGAAAAACAATTCAAATTTTATACCCATGACGCAGCATTTACAGAAAAGAATGAAAGTCATTCTTTGTTACTTAGGGTCCTTTCACACGGGGCGGATCAGTTCTGATCCGCCCCGTGGATGTCCGTTTGCTCAGCGGGGATCACTCCGCCGATCTCCGCTGAGCAGGAAGATGACAGGTCTGTCTCCGCACACTGCGCAGGGACAGACCTGTCACAGCGCCGCTCTCCCCTATGGGAGATCGGATGACGACGGACCGCAGTGCCCGTCGTCATCCGATCCGATCCGCAGACGGATGGAAAAATAGCTTTTTCCTCCGTCACACTTTTTCAGGTCGGAGCGGGTCGGATGTCAGCGGACATGTCACCGCTGACATCCGACGCTCCATAGAGCTCTATGGAGCACCCGTTCAGGTCCGCCTGAAAAACTGACAGGCGGGCCTGAACGGGACGTTAGTGTGAAAGGGGCCTTAGAGTACTAATATCCCTTACTTTTTGATGACCTGCCTGTGTATGTATACAGTTTATATTTTATTTTGCTAAATTAGATTGTATTGGCATATACCACAGTACTAGGAGCCGTGCTGCAGTTCTTTCACATGGGGGGTATCAATGTCACATTTGCAGGTTCTCAATCCAGAATCACCCCATAAAAGCTTCTCGTAAGAACATAAAAAGAAATGCTCCGATAGTGTAAAACCTTTCTGGTAAGTTTATTAAAGATTAAGAACACATTTACGTTAAATAAGTCATCAAAGCGCTATATTGCATTCCTCACTGGCCAGATACAAACAGCAGCATGGGCGGAGAAATACTAGCAAAGCATTTCTTTTCATGTTCTTACGAGAAACTTTATGGGGTGATGCTGGATTGAGAACCAATATATATCCATCTGCCAGTGGGGAGAGCCTTTGGAACCGCTCTATGATGATCTAAAGCTAGGTGTTCAATTTCAAGCTGTGTTGACTTCTCTTTAATTAGAGGGTAATATATAGTCAGTAAGCGTGTACTCTTTCCATAAGAGGTGGTGGCTTCACGATTGAACAGTTCTTTTACTATTATTATTATTATTGTTATTATTATTATTATTATACAGGATTTATATAGCGCCAACAGTTTACGCAGCGCTTTACAATATAAAAGGGAAACAATACCGTTATAAAACAATAAAATACAAGAGGATTAAGCGGGCCCTGTTCAGAAGAGTTTACAATCTATTAGGGTGTGGCAGGTGGTACAAAAGGTTGTAACTGTGGGGAATGAGCTGATGGAAGTGGAAGGAGATTAGTTGGAGACTCGATAGGCTTTCCTGAAGAGATGAGTTTCAGGGATCGTCTGAAGGTAGCAAGAGTAGGGGATAGCCGGACAGGTTGAGGTAGCAAGTTCCAGAGGATGGAAGAGGCTCTGGAGACGAGCATGGGAGGAGGAGACGAGATAGCTTGAGAGTAGGAGGTCTTGAGAAGAGCGGAGAGGATGATTTGGGCGATATTTGGAGACAAGATTGGTGATGTAGCTCGGGGCAGAGTTGTGAAAGGCTTTGTATGTTGTGGTTAGTATTTTAAATTTAATTCGATGGGTGATTGGGAGCCAGTGTAGGGATTGGAGGAGAGGGTTGGCAGACACTGAGTGGTTGGTAAAGTGTATAAGGCTGGCAGCAGCATTCAGGATAGACTGAAGAGGAGATAGCCTATGGCAGTGGTCATGAACCATGTCCTCAGGGCCCACTAACAGGCCAGGTTTTATGTGTTACCTTGGGGAGATGCAGACTAGAATACTGCAGTCACTGAGCAGCAAATTATATCACCTGTAATGGATTTCAGTTATCTTGCAAACCTGGCCTGTTAGTGGGCCCCGAGGACAGGGTGGATAACCACTGGCCTATGGAGAGGCAGGCCAATGAGAAGGGAGTTGCAATAGTCCAGGCAAGAGTTAACGAGGAAGTGAATGAGGAACTTGGTGGTTTCATTTGTTAAAAATGGGTGAATTTTAGAGATGTTACAGAGGTGAATTCAACAAACATTTCTGCGACATCAAGTGGTGCGACATCCCTGCCGATATGTCAGTTAATAAGTTAGTAATGCGAGAGGAGACTGAAGGAGTGAGGTGAGGAGTAGACAGATTTAGGTATCATCATCTCATAAGTGGCATTGGAAGCTGTGGGCAGTTATCAAGTGAACAAGGGAGGAGGTGTAGATAGAGAAGAGAAGGGTCCAAGAACAGAGCCTTGGGGGACCCCCACAGAAAGGGGCAATGGAGAAGAGGAGACAGAATTGTAGGTAACACTAAAGGAACGCTGTGATAGGTAGGCAGAGAACCAGGGTAGAGCAGAATCTTGGAGGCCAAGGGAATGTAGTTTATTAAGAAGAGCAGGTGGTCAACAGTATCAAAGGCTGGCAGGGGTGTCCCTTCCAGTTGAGTCCTTAAACTGTTTGCTGGGTCTCCCTGTACCAGGCTTACCTAAAAATACTAACCGGTTGATTTCCTATATTCTATTAGCTGATAAGAGGCTTATCCTTCTGTGCTGGTTACCTGGTGCACCCCCTCCCTGGCCCAGGTTTCTTCATCTGATGACCGAGATACGGAGAATGGAGTACCTGACGGCCACTGTACATGATTCAGTCCCCCAGTTTGATAAAATCTGGGAACCCTGGGATCGGTCGGAATATGGGACCCCCCGTCCGGTAATCCTCAGTAACCACTAATGGAGTCGTATCATCACCCTCTCGGTATTTCCTTCTCTCTCATTTATCTCCTCTCTATACTAGAACAAATTGCCTCCTACCCCTGGGAGACTCACTTAATTAATCATAAGCATATTATTATTGTATTATCACACTCTGGCCTCCCGGCCTGCTGTTTTAATGTTACTTTACCTTTTATAAACTGTATGATATTTACTTCTTCTGTTATAAATATGCAGTTCACATCTGCATATGTGGACATTAACCTCTAGCTCTTATGGTCATAGTTTATGTTATACCTTCTAATCATTTATGTTCAACGAATATTGCAATGCTTAATTACATTGTACTTGTCCTGAAAATTTAATAAAAAATACAATTTAAAAAAACAGTATCAAAGGCTGCAGAGTGGTAAAGTAGTAGGTGTATGAAGTACTGGCTGGTGGTTTTAGCAGTTAGTAAATCGTTAGTGACTTTTAGTAAGGCAGTTTTCATGGAGTGCTGCGAGCCAGACTGTAAGGGGTCGAGAAGGTTATTTTCACTGAGGTAGGAGCTAAGACAGTTGTAGACTAAGCGCTCTAGAGGTTTAAAGGTGAATGGGAGCAATGAGATGGGTTTTAAGTTGTTCAGGTTGGTGGGATCTAGTGAGGGCTTTTTAAGTATGGGAGTGATCTACGCATGTTTTAGAGGGGAGAGGAAGGTGCCACTAGAGAGGGAGAGATTGAAGCTGTGAGTGAGGGAGCATAGGATAGAAGAAGAGGGTGACTGTAGTAGTTGTGAGGGAACAGGATCCAAGGGACAATTGGTTAGGTGGGCATCTGAGAAAAGTTTTGTAACCTATTCAGTAGTAGCCAATTCAAAAGAGGAGAGTGTTGAATGTGCTGTTAGCCTTTGTACACACGGACGGAAAATGTCAGATCGGACCGTGTTGTCGGATAATCCGACCGTGTGTGGGCTCCATTGGAATTTTTCCGTCAGAATGTCCGACCAAGAAAGTTTGAGAGCTGGATATAAAATTTCCCGACAACATGATTCGATCTGACTTTGTCCGATTGTTTGTAGAGAATTCCAATCGGACAAAGTGCCACGCATGCTCAGCTCAAATGACAAGACCAAAGATATTGGCTACTAGCCTGAACGTAGTCCCGTCGTTACGAACGAACGTCATCGCGTTCCGAATGATCGGATTTTCCGACAACTTTGTCCGACCGTGTGTACGCAACACCAGTTTCGGACAAAATCCGTCAGAAAAAATCTGATGGATTTTGTTGTCGGAATGTCTGACCGTGTGTACAAGGGCTTAGACAAGGTATGTTGGGTGGGGAAGATGTATGCACAGTGGAGGTGTCCTCACAAAATGCATCAATCTTGTCTTTGAAGTGATTGGCAATCTCTTGCACACTGAGTGAGTAAGTGGGTAGAGGGGGTGGGGGATGAAGCAGAGAGTTAAAGGTTGAGAAGAGCCGACGGGGACTGGTTGACAAGGTATTACTAAGAGAGACAAAGTAGGCTTGTTTGGCAGCATGGAGGCAGGAATTGTATTTTAGAAGGGCAGATTTATGTAGGGTGAAGTCTTGCAGGCATTTGGTTTTACGCCACAGTCATTCAAGAGCATGGCAACGTGTCTTGAGCTTTCTAGTGTTGTCAGTTTGCCAGGGCTGTAATGATTGGGGCCTGATTCTGAGTGTGGTTAGAGGAGCAAGTGCATCTAGTGATGATGAGAGTGAACTGTTGTAGACAGAGATAGCCAGGTCAGGACAGGACAGGGGAGAGATGTCATATAGGTGGTCAGCAGCAGAATAGAGAAGAGAATGGTTAAAGTGGCAAAGGTTCCTACAAGTAATTGTTTGCTGCTTGGAGGGATGGGTGGTTGGAGGCAAGGATACAGTGAAACTAATGAGGTTGTGATCAGAGATAGTAAAGGGGGTGTTGGTGAGGTTGCCAGGATTGCACAGATGGGAGAATACAAGGTCAAGGGTATTACCATTGGAGTGAGTGGAATTATTTGTCCATTGGGTTAGGTCACAAGATGAGGAGTTTAGCTGTAGTTGGGCTGTTAACATTGACAGGAATGTTGAAGTCACCAAGAATGATAGTGGGCATTTCAGAGAAGAGAAAGTAGCGTAGCCAGGCAACAAAGTCATCAAGAAAGCATGATACCGGTCCAGGAGGCCGATAAATTGCTGCAATCCTCAGAGAAACGGGAGAAAACAGACGATTACAGTGCATCTCGAAAGAAGAGAGGGATACAGAGAGAGGGATAGGAAGGACTTGGAAGGTGCTTTACAGGGGTAGAATGAATCCAACTCAACCTCCTTTCTGTCTGTTGAGTCTGGGGGAGTGAGTCCAATGGAGGGTAGCAGGAGAAGCTGAGTTCAAATTTTGAAGCCAGTTTCGGTTATGGCGAGTATGTTAAAGCCATGAGAGATGAAGAGGTCATGTACAGATGTTAGTTTGTTACTGATGGAGCGGGCGTTCCAAAGGGCGGCATGGGATTGGTGGGCTGCTTTGAGGAAGCAGGGGGATACAAATTAAACTAAGTGGATTGCAGTGATTGCCAGAGGAGGATAGGTATTGGATATGTGACTTACAGTAGAAAAATGGCAGACCAGGATTAGGAGAAATGTCACCTGAGACTAGGAGAAGGAGGAGGGCAAGGGAGGCAAGATGGGAGTGGGATGTGCATAAGCATACGTGTCTAGTGGCCCTAGTATTTATGCCAGCATGTGGGTGCAGCAAATGCAGGAGATGATGGGTACAGTAGTAGGGAGAAGGTAGGAGTGAGGGTGATATGTGCACGCTGCAGGGTAGAGAGAAGGGGTAGAGTAAGGATAATTTGAGGATAGAAGACACCGTTCTTGTTGTATCTTTATCCAGCTTTAGTTATCCTGCTTTCAGTAAACTGCGGCGGTGAAACTGCGCATCACTCGTGACAAAGCCACTCAGGAAAGAGCCATGGTGTCTGTGCCTTGCCCCTGCCCCTGCCCCTGTTCATGGGTGACGGATGCTCACCACATATATAAGAGTGTATGAAAACATGTAAAGAGGACTTTCCTTTTGCATGTGGATGTTTTTTGGTCACTGGGGAATATATGCTTTTTTTTGTGTATACATTGTATGTCTTGATACCCCTATGGGAACATGGCTTTATAAAGAACACCAAGCATTCTTGTCAGTCCCTGCTCTTTGAACTTAGAGTCTACTATCCTTACTACAGTCATAGAGCCACATACACTATGGACAATTTGACTGAATGCTGATTAATTCATAGTTCTGAATTGAAAAAAACACTGCGACATCTTGAAGCCCAGTAGAAGTCTCAAACCCTTTGGTCTCTTTTATAGTTTTGTATTTTGTGATATGTGATTGATTTTTGGTGGAAATTGCTTTTTTCTTCTCTTCCACCCCTCGCACTGCATTGCTTGGTGTTAACCAACAGAGCAGAGTAGCAGCCACACCCTTCAGTTCAAGTGATCATTACTGACCCACAGAGCTGAGTAGCAGCCACACCCCTCAATTGAAGTGATCAGTACTGACCCACAGAGCTGAGTAGCCACCACACCCCTCAATTTAAGTGATCAGTACTGACCCACAGAGCTGAGTAGCAGCTATACCCCTCAATTCAAGTGATCGGTACTTACCCACAGAGCTGAGTAGCAGCCACACCCTTCAGTTCAAGTGATCAGTACTGACCTACAGAGCTGAGTAGCATCCACACCCCTCAATTGAAGTGATCAGTACTGACCCACAGAGCTGAGTAGCCGCCACACCCCTCAATTTAAGTGATCAGTACTGACCCACAGAGCTGAGTAGCAGCTATACCCCTCAATTCAAGTGATCAGTACTTACCCACAGAGCTGAGTAGCAGCCACACCCTTCAGTTCAAGTGATCAGTACTGACCTACAGAGCTGAGTAGCATCCACACCCCTCAATTGAAGTGATCAGTACTGACCCACAGAGCTGAGTAGCAGCCACACCTTTTAGCTCAAGTGATCAGTACTGACCTACAAAGCTGAGTAGCATCCCCACCCCTCAATTCAAGTGATCAGTACTGGCCCACAAAGCTGAGTAGCAGCCACACCTTTTAGCTCAAGTGATCAGTACTGACCTACAAAGCTGAGTAGCATCCACACCCCTCAATTCAAGTGATCAGTACTGGTCCACAAAGCTGAGTAGCAGCCACACCTTTTAGCTCAAGTGATCAGTACTGACCCACAATGCTGAGTAGCAGCCACACCCCCAACTTCAAGTGACCAGTGCTCACCAACAGACCAGAGTAGCATGCATTTAACAAAGTTTGTGGGCTATTGTGTAGAAAAGTACTTTATAGGTTCCCAGAAACTACACATTATATTTAATATTCTACATTTATCAATGCAATTCTTAAAACCTTAACATACATTGTGTAAGCTAATACATTCACTGGCCACTTTATTAGGTACACCTTGCTAGTATCGGGTTGGAACCCTCTTTCCTTCAGAACTGCCTTAATTCTTCGTTGCATAGATTCAACAAGGTGTTGCAAACATGCCTCTGAGATTTTGGTCCATATTGACATGATGGCATCAGTTGCTACAGATTTGTTGGCTGCACATCCATGATGTAAATCTCCCATTCCATCACATCCCAAAGGTTCTCGGTTGGATTGAGATCTGGTGACTGTGGAGGCCATTGCAGTACACTAACCTCATTGTCATGTTCAAGAAACCATTTTGAGATGTTTTGAGCTTTGTGACATGGTGCATTATCCTGCTGGAAGGAGCCATCAGAAGATGGGTACACTGTAGTCATAAATGGATGGACATGGTCAGCAACAATACTCAGGTATAAAGTAATATAGTGCAGCGCTGATGAAAGATGAAATAAACAATGAGATTATTTCCAATAAAAATTGATACAGTATATGAATGTGCAGATAAATACTCAACAAATTAAGATTGCTCAACAATAATGAAACATTTAAGCAAACCAACGGTGCTAGTGCATATAAAGTGCATATAGTCCATATAATATGGCAAAGAATAATGTGACTGTGAATCTGGGTGAATTGGTTGTCTGTAGATAATCCACCACCATAAGAAAAGAGCCTTACCAGACAGGTTGAACCCAGCTAGGCGTATGCCTGATGGGTCAACCAAGCTTTTGTTGTAGCACACCCAAGGAAAGGTACAGCAACCACGACTTCCAATATAGACCAATCTGGTAGGGATCCGTTAAAAGTAGTGACATCAATAGGTATCCACCATAGGTATAATGACCGATATTCATAAGCGGTTCCTCTCAATATGACATATGGCAAAAGGAGAAAAATAGGGCCACGTTTTTATTATTATTATTATTATACACGATTTATATAGCGCCAACAGTTTGCACAGCGCATTACAATGTATGGGGGGGGGGGGACAACACAATTACAGTACAGTTCAATACAAAAGGTACAGCTGCAGAGAATGATTTGATGGGGGTGGCTCGGGGACAGTTCTTGTTAGGTGGGTGTGGGATAGGCTTCCCTGAATAAATTTGTTTTCAGGGATCTCCTAAAGGTGGACCGGGTAGGGACTGATCGGACAGACTGGGGCAGGGAGTTCCAGAGGATGGGAGAGGCTCGGGAGAAGTCCTGAAGGCGAGCATGGGAGGAGGTAACAAGGAAGATAGAAAGCAGGAGGTCCAGGGAGGAGCAGAGGGGACGATTTGGGCGATATCTGCATATGAGGTTGGTGATGTAGATGGGGGTGATGTTGTGGATGGCTTTGTATGTTATGGTTAGCATTTTGATTTTTACACGGTGGGGTAGGGGAAGCCAGTGAAGGGATTGGCAGAGAGGTGCGGCAGTCACAGATCAATTAGTGAGGTGTATTAGTCTAGCAGCAGCATTCATAATAGACTGAAGGGGGATAGCCTACTTAAGGGTAGGCCATTAAGGAGAAAGTTGCGGTAGTCAAGGCGGGAAATAATCAAGGAGTGATTGAGTTGTTTTGTGGTGTCATTAGTCAGGAAGGGTCGAATTCTGGAGATACTGCGGAGGTGAAGGCGGCAGGATTTAGCCAGTGATTGGACATGGGGGCTGAAAGAGAGGTCAGAGTCAAGGATTACACCCAGGACCCTGACATGTGTGGAGGGACCGATGGTTGTGTTGTTGATATTAATGGTGAAGTCACGGAGGGGGAATATGAAGGAGGAAATATAACAAGCTCAGTTTAAGAAAGATTGAGTTTGAGGAAGTGGTGTGATATCCATACTGATATGTCATTCAGTAAGTTTAAGATTCGTGAGGAGATCGAGGGGGTGAGTTGAGGAGTGGAGAGATAGATCTGGGTGTCATCAGCATAGAGGTGATATTGGAAACCATGGGAAGTTATCAACTGGCCCAGGGAAGAGGTATAGAGCGAGAATAGGAGGGGCCCAAGGACGGAACCTTGGGGTACCCCAACAGAAAAAGCAAGGGGAGCAGAGGAGAAGGAGTTGTAAGTGACACTGAAAGTGCGCTGAGATAGGTATGAGGAGAACCAGGATAAAGCAGAATCACAGAGGCCAAGGGAGTGTAATCTGCTGAGAAGA
Source organism: Lithobates pipiens (assembly GCF_037356315.1). Classification (NCBI taxonomy): domain Eukaryota; kingdom Metazoa; phylum Chordata; class Amphibia; order Anura; family Ranidae; genus Lithobates; species Lithobates pipiens. The sequence goes on from NW_027507790.1 coordinate 230,047,574, forward strand.
AGCAGGTGGTCAACTGTGTGAAAGGCAGCAGAGAGGTCTAAAAGTATGAGTATGGAGTAGTGGCCGTTGGTTTTAGCAGTAAGTAGGCCATTACTGAGTTTTAGTAGGGCAGTTTCAGTAGAATGTTGTGGGCGGAAGCCAGACTGTAGGGGGTCGAGAAGGTTGTTGTCCATGAGGTAGCGACTCATTTGGTCATAGACAAGGCATTCAATGAGCTTGGAGGCAAACGGGAGCAGGGAGATGGGTCTTAAGTTATTGAAACAGGTGGGGTCTAGTGAGGGTTTTTTGAGTATGGGGGTAACCAGTGCATGTTTCAGCAGGGAAGGAAAGTTGCCGGAGGAGAGGGAGAGGTTGAAGATGTGGGTTAGGGAGTTGAGGATATAGTGGGAAAGTGGTCAGAGTAATTGTGAGGGGACAGGGTCCAGGGAACAGGTAGTGATGTGCGCCATGGAGAGGAGTTTATCAACTTCATCTGTGGTAACTGGGCAAAAAGAGGAAAGTATTAAGTGTGGTGTTGGACCTGTTGTGTTGGGTAGGGGAGGAAGTTGAATGCTGGATATCTCCTTGTGAATTGTGTCAATTTTGCTATTGGCAAATTGTTGAGCGGTAAGCAAGTTGGTGCGTGGGGGAAGTGGGGGGTGAAGTAAGGAATCAAGGGTAGAAAAGAGTTGACAAGGTTTGGATGAGAGGGTTTTGATGAGAGTGTTGTAATAGGCTTGTTTAGCAGTGTGGAGGCGGGAGTTGTATTTGAGAAGGGCAGATTTGTAGAGGGTAAAGTCTTGCAGGGACTTAGATTTACGTCACGCTTGCTCAAGAGCATGGCTATGTCTCTTGAGACTTCTGGTGTCATCTGTTTGCCAGGGTTGTGACAGATGGGGCCTGGTTCTGCATGTAGAAAGAGGAGCAAGTACGTCTAGGGAGGATGACAGCGTGTTGTTGTAGATGGAATTTGTTAGGTCTGGGCAGGACAGGGGTACGATTTTGTCATAAAGGCCATCAGTAGTAGAGTGAAGAAGGAAAGGGTTGAAGTTGCCAAGGTTTCTGCGGGTAGTGGTTTGTGGGTTGGCAGCATGGGATGTAGGAGACAAGGAGAGAGTGAAACGGATCAGGTTGTGATCAGAGAGAGGAAAGGGTGTGTTAGAGAGATTGCAGGGAGTGCAGCGCTAGGAGAATAAGAGGTCAAGATTGTTACTGTTGGAGTGGTGGTTTGTGTCCATTGTGGTAGGTTAAAAAAAGAGGTTAGGTGGAGTAGTTTAGAAGTGGTAGCAGTATTAACATTGATTGGAATGTTAAAGTCACCTAGGATGATGGCAGGCACTTCAGATAAGAGAAAATAGGGTAGCCATGCAGAGAAGTCATCCAGAAAGTGTGACACTGGACACTGGTCCAGGAGGCCGATAAATGACTGCGACCCTCAGACAAACTGGAGAGAAAAAATAAATGCAGAAATGCAGACAAATGCAGCCTGTTTATTTTTTTTATTTTTTTTATTTTTATTTTTTTATTTAATCAGAGCTGCACTATATTACTTTATTTGTTCACTTATTTACAGATTTTCTGATGTGCTGGCAGCTATCACTATTTGTATAAGACAGCGTGTTTTTTTCTACATATTTTTTATAAACAATACTCAAGTAGGCCATGAGATTTAAATGATGCTCAATTGGTAAAAAGGGGCCCAAAGTGTGTCAAAAAAATATCCCCCACACCATTACAACACCACCACCAGCGTGAACCGTTGACACAAGGCAGGATGGATTCATGCTTTTATGTTGTTTACATCCAATTTTGACCCTACCATCTGAATGTCGCAGCTGAAATGGAGACTCATCAGACCAGGCAACGTTTTTCCAATCTTTTATTGTCCAATTTTGGTGAGCCTGTGCGAATTGTAGCCTCAGTTTCCTGTTCTTAGCTGACAGTAGCAGCACCTGGTGTGGTTTTCTACTTCTGTAGCCCATTTGCTTCAAGGTTCGAAGTGTTGTGTGCTCAGAGATGAAATTCTGCATACCTTGGGTTGTACCGAGTGGTTATTTGAGTTACTGTTGCCTTTCTATTATCTCAAACCTGCACACTCTACACTGACCTCAACAAGGCAATTTCGTCCACACAACTGCCACTCACTGGATATTTCCTTTTTTTTTTCTGACCATTCTCTGTAAACCCTGGAGATGGTTGTGTGTGAGAATCCAAGTAGATCAGCAGTTTTTGAAATACTCAGACCAGCCTGTCTGGCACCAACAAGCATGCCACGTTTAAAGTCACCTAATCCCCTTTCTGATGCTCGGTTTGAACTTCAGCAAGTCGCCTTCACAATGTCTAGATGCCTAAATGCATAGAGTTGCTGCCATGTGGTTTGCTGATTAGCAATTTGTGCTACCAAGCAATCAAATGTATCTAATAAAGTGGCCGCGAGTATAGTTTGAAAATAACATCTTGCCTGAATTTCTTTGGCAGAGATCTCTGGCTTCCCCCTAGGTTCTTTAAATTTCTACAATATTGTATCACATACATATACCATACAAGGTAAGTACAAAGCTTATGCCTCCAATAATGAGTCAATGTGTGAAAACTAGGGAAGCCGAAGCCCTCAACGTGTTTTGCAGCGGGTCGTTGCTTCTTCAGGAGGACAGCGGGAGAGTACACATCCCATGATCCACAGTTCATCGCTGGAGCGATGAACAGAGGCCCCTCTCTAAAGCCCCATACACACTTCAGTCATCATTTTTTTTTTTTTTAATCCAGCGTTCAGTATCACTTTAAGAACATCCACACTGCCAACAGCTACCAGCAATGCCCAAATATGCTCAATGCAAACCATAAAATGAAATGTATTATTCATCCCTCCAGCCCCAACTTCTGCAGAACATAAAAATAAAAGTAGAACACATGGCTTTTCAGCTTGTTAATGTACTTTTTATAGCTTGTTATTATTATATTGGTCAAGTCGTAACATCATCCATTATGCTCATTTTTATCAAGGGTACATTGTTTTATAATGTTTGATCTCATAAAAGGAGTCCATTGGCTCAGTCAGTATGCAGAAATAGATTCATATCATCCAATGTTTTGTTCCAGTGAATACCATGTATTGTTCTAATAAAACAAATAGAAAACAAATAAGGAAGATGATTTGTGGCTAGATCTACGTAGTTTGAAATATCTACCTTTTCGTTACCCCCAAGCCTTGGAGCTAAAAAGGTGCACAGGGCAAAAAGACATACTCAAAATACTGTAAAGCCAGTATAAAGGTGGTCTTGGACACACAAGGGCAGTTGATAGTGCAGGTGAGATCCAAGCAAGAAGCATGTTTTTTGCCTGGCCATCCCCTAAACATGTACAATGGGCTCAACCGAGCACACAAGTTTAGTGAAAGAATCAGGAAAGAGAAATGATGAGAAAAAAAACAGGTAGCAACTTCCAACAACTCCTTTAATTAGGGAAAATATTGATCATTGGACAACGTTTTCCAACTTGTCTAGCTTACAAGTAATTGTAAACCTCTGATATAAAAAAACAAATAAAGCATATCCCTCTATTATAGTATGTACTAGCCTCAATCCAAATCTTTAATGTGGTTCCTATCTGTTTATTGTATTCGAATGAGTCACTTTTGACGGTTATGCCAACACTACAGAATCCCAGGAACCCACCCCCAGGTTATTGAGAGCCTCAGCTGTACATGATAGAGACTGTGTAGGGCGGGTGTCCATTTCCTCCACTCAGGTCTCAAGTTACACTCAGTTCTCTTAGCTGTGCAGTGTGTGGCATTAAATCCCTGCCCCCTGCCTCTGGAATCTCAAAAATGCTGTGTTAACTGTATGCTTTATGAGGTTGTAAAGGAAAGAGGGCTGGAGATTAACAGGTACAATTTATATATATAGATAGTTACTAAGGTTGAATAAAGACACCAGTCCAACCTGAGTGAGTGTTTACAATTGTTCCTATCCCTGTACATTGTGTCTCATTATGATGAAATTATTATTTATAGCACCCATATGGTGGCATCAATTTACGCAGTGCTCCACACATACATCGCACACTCATGTCGGTCCCTACCCTCAAGAAGCCCACAAATCCAAGGTCCCTCCCCAACTCATATACTAGGGCCAACTTTAGCCAATTAACCTACCAGCATGCCTTTGGAGTGCGGGAGGAAACCAGAGTATCCTGAGGAAACCCACACAGGGAGAACATGCAAACTCCAGGCAGGTAGTGTCGTGGTTGGGATTTAAACCAGTGACGCTTTTAACTGCTAGGTGAGAGTGCTAACCACTACACCACTGTGCTGCCTACTTATGTAGGAGGATTTGTGTCATTTCTGTATATTACCCAAGGCCGGTCATTTCACTGGGTGTAGGTTAGGGTTTACGACCCCTTTAACCACTTAAGCCCTGGACCATTTTGCAGCTAAAGGACCAGGCCCCTTTTTGCGATTCGACACTGCGTCACTTTAACTGAAAATTGCGCGGTCTTGCGACGTGGCTCCCAAACAAAATTGGTGTCCTTTTTTTCCCACAAATAGAGCTTTCTTTTGGTGGTATTTGATCACTGCTGCGGTTTTTATTTTTTGCACTATAAACAAATAGAGAGAGACAATTTAGAAAAAAAAAATGCAATATTTTTTACTTTTTAATAAAAATAAGTTTTGTTGCGCTAAAAGCATAAAAAAGCAATAAACAAAGAAAATATAGCAGCTAACACAAATATTGCTGGAAACAATATAAAAACAGATATAAATTATGATATAGCGCTTTAAAAAACAAATATAAAGTTCAAATTATTAATGTACGGATTCCAGTGAGGTAATCTGGTCAAAATGATTGTGTTCAAATTCATATGAAGAACAAAGAGAACCACCACCAACACCCGAAATTACTGACTCTTACCGTCAGTCTGCAAATCAAAAGCTGCGTACACACGGGGCGGACTGTCTGGCCAACTTAGTCCGTCAGACAATCCGACGGACAGTCCGTCATACTTTCGAATGAACGGACTTGACCACACACACCACTTTTTGAGCGGACTAATACGGCGTACTAAGTCCGCCATACAATCCGCCCTACTTTTGAAATGAACGGACTCGCCCACACACGCGGAGGAAAGTCCGCTCATTTTGAGCGCGTCTCCAGGTAGGCGGGCCCGCGAAGGAGACGTCGCTGGCCCCGCCGCCTGGAATGGACTTAAAGGGGAACCCCAACGCCGAAAAAAAATCGGCGTGGGGGTCCCCCCCAAGTCCACAACAGACCCTTGTCCGAGCACGCTACCCGGCCGGCCAGGAAAGGGGGGCGAGCGAGCGCCCCCCCTCCTGAGCCGTACCAGGCCGCGTGCCCTCAACATGGGGGGGGTGCCTAGGGGAAGGGGGGCCGCGCGGCCCCCCCACCCCAAAGCACCTTGTCCCCATGTTGATGAGGACAAGGGCCTCTTCCCGACAACCCTGGCTGTTGGTTGTCGGGGTCTGCGGGCGGGGGGCTTATCGGATACCGGCCCCCCACCCTATGTGAATGAGTATGGGGTACAATGTACCCCTACCCATTCACCTGTAAAATAAAAGTACCAAAAAAAACACAACACACGAGATAAAATACTTTATTGCACAGCTCCGGGGGTCTTCCGTCTTCGGGGGTCTTCCCGCCGGACTCCTCCGCTATCTTCTTGTAGCTCTTTTGCTAGCGGAGGAGTCCGGCTTTCTTCCTCGCCGCCTCTTCTCCCGACTTCGGGGGTCTTGTCCCCCTCTTCGGTTCTTCTGCCGGGCCACCGCGCCTTCTTATAGCTCTTTTACAGGCGGTAGCCCGGTCTTCTGTCGCCTTCTTCTTCTTCTTCTTCTGTTGCCTTCTTCTTCTTCTTCTTCTTCTGTCGCCTTCTTCTGTCGCCTTCTTCTGTCGCCTTCTTCTTCTTCTTCTTCTTCTGTCGCCTTCTTCTGTCGCCTTCTTCTTCTTCTTCTGTCTCCTTCTTCTTCTTCTTCTTCTTCTTCTGTCGCCTTCTTCTTCTTCTTCTTCTGTCGCCTTCTTCTTCTTCTTCTTCTTCTGTCGCCTTCTTCTTCTTCTTCTGTCGCCTTCTTCTTCTTCTTCTTCTTCTTCTTCTTCTTCTTCTTCTTCAGATGTTGCCTCGACGATCTCTCCGGCCGGAATGCCAGGCGGTGGCCCGGTCTTCTGTCGCCGCCGCCGCCTTCCGTTCTTCTTCTTCTTCTTCTCCAGGAGATGTTGCCTCGACGATCTCTCCGGCCGGAATGCCAGGGACACACTGCGCGGCCACTTATATAGGGACAATGGGGCGGTGTCACATGGCTTTATGTCACATGGGTTGATGTCACAAGGGACTATGACATCGTAAGGGGGCGGGGTCACCATGTGACACCAACCCATGTGACATAAAGCCATGTGACACCGCCCCATTGTCCCTATATAAGTGGCCGCGCAGTGTGTCCCTGGCATTCCGGCCGGAGAGATCGTCGAGGCAACATTTCCTGGAGAAGAAGAAGAAGAAGAACGGAAGGCGGCGGCGGCGACAGAAGACCGGGCCACCGCCTGTAAAAGAGCTATAAGAAGGCGCGGTGGCCCGGCAGAAGAACCGAAGAGGGGGATAAGACCCCCGAAGTCGGGAGAAGAGGCCGGCGTCGAGGAAGAAAGCCGGACTCCTCCGCTAGCAAAAGAGCTACAAGAAGATAGCGGAGGAGTCCGAAGACGGAAGACCCCCGGAGCTGTGCAATAAAGTATTTTATCTCGTGTGTTGTGTTTTTTTGGTACTTTTATTTTACAGGTGAATGGGTAGGGGTACATTGTACCCCATACTCATTCACATAGGGTGGGGGGCCGGTATCCAGGGGCCCCCTTATTAAAGGGGGCTCCCGGATTCCGATAAGCCCCCCGCCCGCAGACCCCGACAACCAACAGCCAGGGTTGTCGGGAAGAGGCCCTTGTCCTCATCAACATGGGGACAAGGTGCTTTGGGGTTCGCTCGCCCCCCTTTCCTGGCCGGCCGGGTAGCGTGCTCGGACAAGGGTCTGTTGTGGACTTGGGGGGGACCCCCACGCCGATTTTTTTCGGCGTTGGGGTTCCCCTTTAAGTCCATACCAGGCGGCGGGGCCAGCGACGTCCTCTTCGCGGGCCCCGCCTACCTGGATACCCGCTCGAAATGAGCGGACTTTTCTCCGGGCGGGAAAAGTCCGCTCATTTCAAAAGTACGGCGGACTGGCACACACACGGGCGGATTGTCTGCCGAAATGCGAGTCCGACGGACAGTATTACGGAAATTCCGAAATACTTAGTCCGCTAGACTGCACACTGAAAAAGTCAGCTGAAGCCCACACACGAGCGGACTGTCCGCTGAAATGTGTTTCGGCGGACTAAGTAGGCCAGACAGTCCGCCCGTGTGTACGCGGCTAAACGCATGTAGGATTGAATCAAAGAAGATCATTTATCCCAATTTCTCTTTATCACCACGTGTTTGATCAACTTAAAGGAAACCGTCCAATGGCCATACGGGAAAATCCTTTTCCTCCTCCCTTAGCAATCCACTTCCCAAGAGTTCCTCAAAAGGCTTTTTTTTGAAAAATAGTTATTTTCGATGAGGTAAAAACAGCATTAAATATGATTCAGCAGCATACAACAAAGAGGATAGAAACCACTCCCGTGCTCCTTCTAGTGTCACAAGTCTCTCGTTTGGGCAAACGAGAGACTTGTGACACTAGAAGGAGCACAGGAGTGGTTTCTATCCTCTTTGTTGTATGCTGCTGAATCATATTTGATGCTGTATTTACCTCATCGAAAATAACATTTTTTACTTTTTGCTATAATAAATATCCCCAAAAAATATATAAAAAAACTTTTTTTTCCTCAGTTTAGGCTGATACGTATTCTTCTACATATTTTTGGTAAAAAAAAATTGCAATAAGCGTTTATTGATTGGTTTGTGCAAAAGTTATAGCGTCTACAAAATAGGGAATAGTTTTATGGTATTTTTATTAATAATTTTTTTTTTACTAGTAATGGCAGCGATCAGCGATTTTTATTGTGACTGCGACATTATGGCGGACACGTTGGACAATTTTGACACATTTTTGGAACCATTGGCATTAATAGAGCGATCAGTGCGATAAAAAATGCACTGCTTACTGTAACAATGTCACTGGCAGTGAAGGGGTTAAACACTAGGGGGCAGTGTAGGTGTTAAGTGTGAGTGTGTGTGTTTTTTTTTACTGTAGGGGGGCGTGGCTTGGTGTGTGACATCACTGATCGTCTTTCCCTATGACAGGGAACAGACGATCAGTGACAGGCTCACTAGGAAGCACGGGGAGAGGTTTGTTTACACTTACCTCTCCCCGTTCTTCAGCTCTGTGAACCGATCGTGGGACATCGGCAGCGATTGAGTCCGCGGGTCCCGCGGCCATGGTCACGGGGCTCAGGACCAGGTCACAAATGCGCTGCCCGCGGCGCGCAAGACTTTCTGGATAGTCTCATAGCACCTTTTTCCCCACATCAAGTCAGCTATCCCTCATTACATACAATGACATACAAGCACTTAAAGCGGTTTGGTACCTAAAAATGAAACTTCATCTTATTAAAATCACCAGATTGAATACTTACCTAAATGAACCCTGAAAAAAAAAATTATTCTTTACTTACCTTTTATTTCAGATGTTTCTGCTGACTTCCGGGTTGTCCTCCCGTGGGAGTAGGCGTGGTTATCGTCCTCGCAATGGTCCCTGGGAAATGTCTAAGCTATTTCCCAAGAATCCATGGGGGGACAATGAAATTGCGAAATCTCGCGAGATTTCGTTAGGACGCCGGTGACGTGACGAGGGCGTGTCCGAATTTGCCATTTTTAAAGTGGGCAGGCAGCTGTATCTGCCATTACCACTATTGCACACTGAGCATGCGCGAGATGGAGCGGAGCATGCTGGGAGCCGAGCGTCATCGATACACAGGAAGTAAATGCCTGTGGGCTTCAGACGCCCACACTTAAAATGGAAAACGCCAGAGCACTTTTTTAAAAGTCATCCCGAGGAAAAGAATCGTCGCGCCGGGGGTCAAAAAAACGCCGGATGTGGATGCTAAGCGAAGGTAGCAGTCACCTGTAACACAGGTAAGAAAAAAAAAAAAGGAGTGGAATCCCACTTTAAACAAAAAAAATGAATTGCTGGTTACCCTTTTAAGTTATGCTAGGGTAATGGGAACATGTAACACATATTAAAGAGGAGCTCCAGGCTCCCCCCCCCCCCCCCCAAAAAAATAAGTCAGCAGCTTCAGTTACCTGTCCAGCGATGGGTTGAATTGATGGTTGTGCCATTGCTCTTGACAGAGAAGTCAGAGGAAGAGGCACGTGGGGGAGGAAATAATAAGAGCTTGGTTTATATAATCAAATTCACCCTCCCCAATCCTAGTTTAAACACTCCTCCAGCCTTCCCATTAACCTCTCTTTAATATGTGTTACATGTACCCATCCCTGCATTTCAGGGTGGTAGTTGATATCCTGGACTCTGAACTCTCCTTTAGGCCCCACATGCAATGACATTCCAAGGCTTGCAACCTCCGCAACATCTCCAAAAAATGTCCCTTCCTAACGAATGCAACCACAAAGCTCCTAATTCACTCACTGGTTATTCTCACCTTGACTACTGCAACTCCCTCCTTATTGACTTACCTTTAAATAGACTATCCCCCCTTCAGTCCATCATGATGAATGCTGCTGCCAGACTCATCCACCCTACAAACCACTCAGCATCTGCTACCCCTCTCTGCCAATTCCTCCATTGGGTGTCACTCATCCAAAGAATTCAATTCAAAATACTAACAATAACTTACAAAGCCATACACAACTCGTGACGCATGCTGGAACGTGAAATGCATAGAAGCTAGGTCTGACACGCACTCTATGCCACTTCCACTGGGGGGTTGCCGAATGCATAGCATACACCGCTGGTCAGATAGGGACTTCCACCGCACTAGGTGTTTCTGATATATTGATGCACTCCCCTGCTGGAAATATTGTAAGTGACATTTTTTAACAATAAACAAATGATACTACACTATATTTGCCTTCCCCGACTCTTTTTGGCAGAGCTTGATTTTCAGATATGGGAGATTGGAGCAGAGGATAGACAACAAAGATTTGATCTGGCATTCGACCAAGTTCACCATACATGTGAACGATTGATTGGAAAAAGATCATTGAATGGTTTCCAGGATTTGAGGACGTAATTCATGACTTCATGTCTTCTGGTCACTTGCTGGCCAGGGCCATCTGGTGAGCAAAATTTGTTGTCACTTTGGGTGAAAAGTCCCGAATATTATTTGGATTGTATTTCTCACATGGTGTTGGAGTGGAATCATCCAAAAAGAATTTTGGAACTGTTTTGAACTTTTCATGATATCATGATATATTTGTTTGAGCAATCATAAATATATTAATACATTTTTCTAGACATTTGTGCACATGTATAAAGTGAAGCTCTTCACTAATGCACGTTTATACATGGTTTTGAATGTATGCATACCATTTGTATAAATCACTTTTTGCATTTTAATGATTGCATTGGGAGCGTCCTTTACCACAGCATTCATTCTTCATTAGTCTTCACTAATTACAGGTGCAGCAACCCCTTCTTTTTCCTTTTTGTTTTATTTTTGGCACTGGTTCCATTTATTCATTATACAAAACTCTGCCCCCCCCCCCCCCCAGCTACATCACTAACCTGGTCTCAAAATACCAACCAAATCGTTCCGTTCATTCCTCCCAAAACCCCCTGCTCTTTAGCTCCCAGAAATATTTAGACAGAATAAAGGTGAATAAAGCACCTGGATCAGATGACATCCACCCACGGAACCTTAAAGAATTGAGCTCTGTCATTTCAAAGCCATTGTATACAATTTGTAGGGACTCTTTAATGACTATCATAGTACTACTGGATTGGCATAGGGCCAATGTGGCGCCCATATTTAACCACTTTCAGACCGGACCATTTTGCTGGCTTAAGACCAGAGCACTTTTTGCAATTCTGCACTGCGACGCTTTAACTGACAATTGCGCGGTCGTGCGACGTGGCTCCCAAACAAAATTTCCGTTCTTTTTTTCCCACAAATAGAGCTTTCTTTTGGTGGTATTCAATCACCTCTGCGGTTTTTATTTTTTGTGCTATAAACAAAAATAGAGCGACAATTTTGAAAAAAACACATTATTTTTTACTTTTTGTTATTGTAAATATCCCCCAAAAATATATAAAAAAACAGTTTTTTCCCTCAGTTTGGGCTGATACGTATTCTTCTACATATTTTCGGTCAAAAAAATCGCAGCAAGCGATTATTGATTGGTTTGTGCAAAATTTATAGCGTTTACAAAATAGGGGATAGTTTTATGGCGTTTTTATTAACCTCCCTGGCGGTACGATTATTTCGGATTTTAGGTGCTAAAAGCGGTACCATTATTTTGCATGAAAATTTGGCGTTTTATATTGTAGTCCTGCAATTCTTAGGAATAACTCACTTAAATCTGTCCAAACCAGAGTCTAGCAGACATCCCGGGTATAATAAAAGTTTGAAAAATGAAATCATAAATTATAATATAATAAATAATTATAAATAATTGTACCAAATAATAATATAACAATAATAAAAATTATTCAATAATGTAATCAAATCAAAAACACCGAAATTTGCTCAGTTGCAGAATTGTCACTGTCATCACTTTTCAGTATTTGATGACGGATCTCCCCACAAATCGCTATCCCTCAATTCTGCGAGTGATTCCAATTTATTATCGCTGTTTTCTAGCTGGTCTAAAACCATTTTTGATGTAAAGGGACAGTTTTGGTTGCTATGGACAATCTCCAGTTTCCAGGCATAAAGAATCGTTTTTATTACATAAAACTGCATGCAGGACACTGGGCAGACCACTAGGGACAAAGGGGATGTGAAATATTTACATACAGCAATGTAATCTGTAAGATTACATTATACTGTATGTAATGTGTGTGTTTCACTTTTTGAATTTGGCGCCGATCTCCGTCCCCGTGCGTCGCAACGCTCGCAGGGAACGGAGATCGGCGATGTGATGCATCGAGCGAGACACGGCTCGCTCGTACAGCGGGGAGACAACGCTGGATCCGAGGGAGAAGGTAAGTAAACCTCCTCCTGGATCCAGCGATGCAGTCCCGAGTCTGGCTCGGGGATACCGCTTTTGGTATGAAAATTCCACCCCGAGCCAGACTCGGGAATACCGCCAGGGGGGTTAATAATTTTTTTTTTTACATATAGAAATGGACGTACCTGTACGCCAATATGCCTGCCCGTGCCATTCTGCAGACGTACATTGCCGTGCGCCAGTCGGGAACTGGTTAAAAAGGGATCAAAGTCTTTACCAATTAACTAAAGACCTATTAGTTTAACTTCTATAGTCAGAAAGATACTGGAGAGATTAATAAAAGACCACATAGACGAGTTCTTGCTGGAAAAAAATATTTTAAAAAACAGACAGCATGGATTCATGAAAGACAGAAGTTGTTAGACAAACCGATTTCTTTTTATGTGGAGGTAAGTAAAACCTTAGACAAAGGAGTGGCTGTGCACGTGGTATAATTGGATTTTGCAAAAGCATTTGACACAGTTCTCTACACTTGCCTAATGTGTAAGGTAAAGTCTACAAAAAATAGCTTGTAAATGGATAGAAAACTGGATAAAAGATTGTATTCAGAGAGTAGTGGTTAATGATTCATACTCTGAATGGCCTAGCGTGATGTTTATGCAATCACATGATTGCAAGTGAGATGCTTCATTTGGCTGCTTTTGGGAGTCCTTGTGGCGCAAAGCAATGCACCGCAACACTCCCATATTGCAGTCATTTTCCTGTTGTATTATTTTCTCTGAGCTGCGGCATCACTTCTGGTTTCTCTGTGCCAGTGGGAAACCAGAAGTGACGCCACGGCTCTATGGATGGAACACATGGCCCTTAGCACCGCCGGATTGGTAGGTTCAGACTGTCTAAAGTATATTGTATATAACACATGGCCCTTAGCACCGCCGGATTGGTAGGTTCAGACTGTCTAAAGTATATTGTATATAGCAGCAGGTTGGGTTCGTCAGACACTATATTGATCTGTATGTTGCTGCAGCTGTCCTGTGTAGGTCCCGGGAAATTCCCCCACAGATTTCACAGAAGTCACTGCATGTCTACAACCTCTGTGGTTACATTTAGCTGTTGCAGTTCGTTACTCTGGTGTATAATGTAAGCATACATCAGCCCTGTAGCATCACAATCTGCTGTTCCTGGGATTCTTTCATCCTACTACAGTACAGGTGGAAGGAAGGTACATATGGTCCATTGCCCTGTGGGTGAATGCATAATTGTATAATGATACGAAGTACTTACTGGTTTAGCTCCAAATCTAGTAGAAGTTCTTTCCTTGTGACGCAAAGCAATGTGCTCAAACACCCCCACTGTAAAATTATTCTCCTTGTTGTGGGGTTTGCTATTGGCACTGCCGTAGGACATGGATGGTTCTTTCTGCAAAGTCGCGGTGTCACTTACGGTTTCTGTGGCAGTGAGAAACCGGAAGTGGCACCGTGGCTCTGTGTATGGAACGCATGGCCTGAGAGTCACCTTCTCTCTGAATTTCAGCCAGATTGGTAGGTTGGGATCTGTAATGCTGAGTTATATACCCTGATCTGTATTGCTGAGCTATATAACCTAATCTGTAATTATGAGCTATATACCCTGATCTGTAATGCTGAGCTATATACCTTGATCTGTAAAGTGTGACCCGGAGAAGAGAGAATAGACAGAGGGTTGTCACGACTAAGGGAGGAACAGGTCAGAGAAGGGTTAAAGGACTCGGTAGTCAGTGTGGTAGGGGGCGTAGCTTATTTTATTGGAGGGTGGGGTCAGATGGTCAGGTTGGAGCCGCAAGGGTGTTCTAGTGCAAGGGTTTATTGGTAGTCATTCCAGAAAGTTCAGCCCATGTGAAGACTTTCCTTCCCTCCCGCCCTGTATTTTGGGTTTATGGTATATTCTGGGTGGGAGGCAGTTTTTGTGTTTCATATTTTCTAATAAAAATAAATAAATATTGTGATAGTGATTAACCAGTTTTAAATAATTTGGGGCCCATCTAGGGTATGGCGCTCCCACCTAGGTTGTTGGTGGTTCTCCCAGGAGCTAGGTCCCCTGGGGAAAGTCTAAAATGTGTAAGTCGCAACGTCTTCGAGTCGAATGGGGCTATATACCCTGAACTGTAATGCTGAGCTATGTACCCTGATCTGTAATGCTGAGCTATATACCCTGATCTGAAATGCTGAGCTATGTACCCTGATTTGTGAGGCTAAGCTATATACACTGATCTGTAATGCTGAGCTATATAGCCTGATCTGTAATGCTGAGCTATATACTCTGGTCTGTGAATCTGAGCTATATACCCTGATCTATGAGGCTGAGCTATATACCCTAATCTGTGAGGCTGAGCTCTATACCATGATCGGTAATGCTGAGTTCTAGACCCTGATCTGTAATGCTGAGCTTTATATCCTGATCTGTAATTTGAGCTCTATACCCTGATCTGTAATGCTGAGCTATATACCCTGATCTGTGAGGCTGAGCTATATACCCTGATCTGTGAGGCTAAGCTATATACCCTGATCTGTGAGGCTGAGCTACATACCCTGATCTGTGAGGCCGAGCTGTATACATTGTCCTGTGATGCTGTGGCTGTATGTATGCTCCTGTTCTGTGATTCTGGGGCTGTATACGCTGTCCTGTGATGCTAAGCTGTATACTCCTGACACTATGGGTGGAATACAGGGGACAGAGTGAGTGGATTATATAGGTGGGGCTTATGAGAAGGGAGAGAGGCCAAAAAGGAAGGGCGGGTCTGGTGCCCCCATCCTAAAACTTCACCTAGTAGTTAACCCCTTCACTGCCAGTGAAATTTTTACAGTAATCAATGCAATTTTTTAGCACTGATCACTGTATTAATGTCAATGGTCCCAAAAATGTGTCAAAATTGTCCGATGCGTCTGCCATAATGTCGCAGTCATGATAAAAATCGCTGATCGCCACCATTACTAGTAAAAAAATAAAAATATCAATAAAAATGCCATAAAACTATCCCCTATTTTGTAGACGCTATAACTTTTGCGCAAACCAATCAATATTGCGATTTTTTTTTTTACCAAAGATATGTAGAAGAATACGTATCAGACTAAACTGAGGGAAAAAAAGTTTATTTTTATTTTTGGGGGGGATATTTATTAAAGCAAAAAGTAAAAAATAATGTGTTTTTTTTCCAAATTTACGTTATTTTTTGGTTTATAGCGCAAAAAATAAAAACCGCAGAGGTGATAAAATACCACCAAAAGAAAGCTCTATTTGTGGGAGCCACGTCGCATGACCGTGCAATTGTCAGTTAAAGCGACACAGTGCCGAATCACAAAAAGTGCTCTGGTCAGGAAGGGGGTAAATTCTTCCGGGGCTGAAGTGGTTAAGTAGGCGTTATCCCAATTTTACTGCAAAAGTGAAAATATACTTAAACGTAGATCACAAAAAGCAGCCAGATGGAGGTGTCTGCTGCAGCCATAGGCAGCGAGAGTAGCCTAATCAGGCTGAAATTTGTTGGACCGGATAATATTTATTTCACTTGGTCATTATTATACTAATATATTATACTATTTTCCAGCACAGTCCCAGTGCAAGATTAAGGCAAATAGCCTTATGATTTACAGATGCACATTGGTGCAATGCCTTGGTGTTGGGTTGAGCTTTGTAACAGCAGTTCGGATCTCCAACAATAATATTCACAATTGTTACACTAAAATAAGGTCACCAGAATTGTTTTCTAAGCCCCTGTACACACGGTCGGAGATTCTGCCAACCAAATCCGCCAGATTTTGTCCGTCGGATTTAGTCCGACGGATTGTGTCCGAAACTGTTGCATACACACGGTCGGACTAAGTTGTCGAAAAATCCAATCTTTCAGAACGTGATGACGTAATTTCGTCACGATGGGACTACATTCAGGCAAGTAGCCAATAGCTTTGATGTAGGAATTTGATCTGAGCATGCGTGGCACTTGGTCCGATCAAAATTCGCTACACATGATCGGAGTATGTCCGATCGAACCAGTTGGTCGGGAAATATTTCAAAACACGTTGGAATATTGGGTCCGACGGATATTCGGACGGAATCAGTCCGATGCATACCACACACAGTCGGATTATCCGACGACACGGTCGGATAGGACACATTCCGACGGATTCTCCGACCGTGTGTACAAGGGCCAAGAGTATACAAGGCCCGTGCAGGCACCACAACTGTCAGATCTTCTAACCATTACATTTCTAGATCTATCCATAGTGTCCATAGTGCCAGGTAGTATTGCCACCTGAAAGGTATTTGCTTTTCATAGTGGCAACTTTCATATAGAAAAAACATGTGCTGCACCACTTAATTATAAGTGCATCGGTACCTACAGGTTCTCTCTTAGTCCCCCAACCAGTGGCGTGTGAAGCACATCTGGCACCCGGGCAGATTGTTCCGCCCCCCCTCCCAAAAAATGGCCTGTAAAAATAAAGCACTGTGCCGAATTGTGGGTGAGGTCAAATGGCTGTAACACTCATAGGCGCTTAAAAGGGCATATTTAAATAAGTCCCCCCTTATACTCAGCACATATTTGTCACACGCATATGTGTAAAAGACACTTACAAACCTCAGCACACTCATTTTAATAAAACAGTTCCAATACATATGCTTTTCTACACACAGCCTACCTTACAGAAGAACTTCGTTAGTAATCTACTTACAATGCAGTGGTTAGGAGTATGAAATGTAAAACACAGTGGGGAATTTATCAAAATTGGAGCAGACAGAATCTGGTGCAGCTGTGCATGACAACCAATCAGCTTCTATCTTTAGCTTATTCAGTTAAGCTTTGAAAATTAAAGCTATATGCTGATTGGTTGCCATGCACGACTGCTCCTGATTTTGACCTCTCCCATTTTGATACATTTTCTGCAGTGTCTAAAGTGCAGGGGTCAGGAGTGTGTAGTGCACGGGCAACTTTACAGAGTATAACCAGAATACCCTCTCTTCCTAGTACAATCACCCCCCACCCCCCCTCCCCCATCAAGCTCATATCCACCATAGCACAGATCTCCCCTTACATCCCTAAATACCATCTTCCAGCATACCCCCCACCCCCCAGGAGACAGAACCCCCAGTACAAACCCTTCAGTAAAGATTCCCCTCCCAACACAGACAGACCCCCCCCCCCCACACCATCACAGTCACCTCAGTATAGACTGAGTTCCAAGCACAAACCCTTCAGCATAGACAACCCCCCAGTACAGATGCCAACGGTACATACGGACCCCCAGCACAAACCCCTTTCCCAAATCCCCCCTCCCAGCCCACTTTCTCTATATGAACTCCTCCACCTCCATACAGATTTATCAGTATTGAACCCGCCATTATAGACCCCTCAGTTCAGACAACCCCCCCATGCCCCCCCCCCCACCTCTTCCTCAGTACAGAACTCTCAGACATCACCCATTTCCTGATCCTTGATAACACCCCCCTCCCCCATGATGCGCTGTGCAACATAAAAAAATAAAAGGCAGGTGGCTGCAATACCCTCAATGATTGTACCCCCTGCCCCCCCCCCCCCACCTTAGCATGCCGCTGCCCCCTACAAAGTCCCACAAATAACGCTTGATCCTTTCATGTTAATTCCACCCAATATAGCTTCCTGTGATGTTGTGGCAATGATGCTGCACTGCTCCTGAATTCAAAGCAGAGTTGTCACCCTGCTTGTACTACAGTGGAATTAAGAAATGTTGCAGGGGGCATGACTATCAATATTGTCACACTCAGAGATACCTCCTCTGCCTGACAGTGAATTGTAAAAGCAGGAGAGGATGGGCTGAAACCTGAGGGACAGGAAGTTTATGTGGGAGTCCTGACCAATCATTAACTTGTGTGGTCGAAAAGGAGGTCTCCTATATAAATGGGGGTCACATGCTTCTAGGGGGGGAAGGGTCTGGGGGCGGCCCGAGTGCTGACAGAGGGCCTGGGGCCCGGTAGTGCTTCAGGAGGTTCAAGCCGGATGCCTGGAGTGCAGTGTAGTCAGTATGTAAAGCTGGGAGAGAGCCGGACATCCCCACGCGGGGATGTGCCTGGCGAGTGAGGAGGAAGCAGGAGTAAAGCGGAAGAAGAGAATTGGGTGATCGACTTTCTGTGAATAAAACATGGACTGTTGTTTGGGAGAGAACAGGTCAGTGGAAGCCCAGAGAAACTAGTGCAGAAGTGTTTGGAACTAAATACTGTGAGGACCACGGTATAAATCATAAGACAGTACTTCTAATGACTGAGGGATGTTGGCGTTTGAGTCATGGAAATAGGCGGTGATGGCCTGTGGCTCTAGGCCCAACACCCAAAGGAAATCTATCAGTCCGGTGGAGGGAATTATTCAGAGTAATGCCTTTTTTTCTTAATTTGGGAGTACTGCACTAAAGAAAGCAATAGAATCAGGAAAGGATCGTTCTAGGGGAGTCCAGTAATAAAGCTACGGCTAGGGATTACACCCTCATATAGCGGGGTCTGGTGGAGCATCTCATATATCTCAGTGAACAACCCCAGACTTATTCCACAAATAGAGTAATAAAACTTAAACTTTGACTGTTGGTGTCATGCACGTGTTATGGGAGAATGGAAGTGGGGTGATTGGCAAGATGATAATGAACAACCCAGCAGCCCCCATGGGGGTAACGCTACATAGGGAACGCAAAGACGTTTTTTTTCTGTAATTTATGAGGTTTGTGCATCACATATTAACTGGATTTGGACTGTTCAGACTATTATGTAAGAGCCTCTAGTTGTAAATTAAGTCATAAGTGTGCCTAGAATCGTGATACAATTTGCAGGCACGTCTTTATAAGACACAGTAAACAGTAAAGGTTTTTTAAACACTCATCAGCTAAAAATCAGTGCACTTTAGTTGTTCATCCAAAAGACATTTGTATCCCTGGAGTTGTGTGTCAAAGTTGCTTTTTTAGTATTACTATTCATCATTGAGAATGTGACAAAGCATTCCACAACACTGAACTGAGGATTGGAGAGTAAAAAAAAAAAGAATTTGAAGTGGAAACGTCATTGCTGAGAATTCTGAATTTTAGTTTTGCCCAAAGGATAATTCTTGCAATAGATTTAAAGCATTGCATTGTTTTTCTCAAAGTTGATCGTTTGGTTTAAGCAAGATAAAAATAATTCTACTTTTAATAGGAGGTACAAATTTTTAGGTCCCCAGGGGTACAGGTACAGCATATCAGTTATCAAACAACAAAGCGAAATGTCTAACTCTACCATGAGATGTGTTGTATGTAGAAGGTTCCTAGCCACGTTCCCCAGCACTGTCAGAGAGAATGCTTGTTAAAATAGTAACATCTATACCCTGATTGTAATAAAAGAGGGAAACATTTTATTTAAGGTGTACACACATGGGCGTCCGCAGGTAGAGGCAAGGGGGGTCAAGTGCCCCCCCCCCCCCGGAATTGGCAATGTGTCTGCACACACACTGGTATCCATGAGCAGTCCTTGCAGGCACAGCGGGGAGGAGAGGGGGAGCCAAATTGTGAGCTGCACTATGCTCATAACACTCAGGAGAAGCTCTTCAGCAACTTGCCCAGCTGTCACACTGCCCCATGCTTTGACCTCTGATACAGCCGCACACTGAACTGAGGCTGTGTTTGCCTCCTTCTCTGTAGCTGCAGCCGTACCAGACAGGAGAAGAAAGATCATCCCAGGTTTGGCTGCTGTCCAAGTCAGAGAGATCTCAGTCAGAGCAGCAGTGAGGGTGGGCGGAGCAGCAGTGAGGGTGGGCGGAGCAGGAAGATAAAGTTCACTCAGCAGCCACTGTCCAGCCCAACAGTCACCAGAGCTCACCCCAGGCCAGCTTAGAAGATCCTGAATAAAGCCATGGAAGCTGCCATTAGGTGAAGTGCTAAATGATATTTGTAGAAGAAGCTGGGTTAGTGTGAGCTTCTTCTGTGTCATGGTCTGTATGTAATCAGTGCTTGCAGATTACGGTTTAGTTATTATCCAGCAACTCTGATAAGACCCCAGACCAGGACAATTCTACTACATCCCAGGCTCATTACAAATCTGTAATGGACATATTTATGGCTACATGTTTTGATTGCAAAGGAGATGAGCATCTGCAAGAATTAATTTCTGACTAAGCATGTGATCGGTTACATATTCTTTAAGGTCAGTTACATATGTCTAAAAATCTCTCACTCACTTTAGACCCCTTTCACACCAGGGCGTTTTGCAGGCGCTGTAGCGTTAGAAATAGCGCCTGCAAAACGCCCTAAAGAAGCTGCACCATTGTATGTAGTGTGAAAGCCTGAGGACTTTCACACTGCAGCAGTACGATGGCAGGACGTCAGAAAAAAGTCCTGCCAGCAGCTTCTTTGGAGCGGTGGAAGGAGCGGTGTGTTTACCGCTCCTCAACAGCTGCTCCCCAGTGAAATCAATGGGGCAGTGCTGTAATACCGCTGGCAAAACGCCGCTATTGCGGCGTATTGCCGGCGGTTTTAACCCTTTCACGGCCTCTAGCGGGGGGTAAAAGCGCCCCACTAGCGGCCGAAATCCGCCGCAAATCCGACCCACGCTATCGGCGGTGTGGTGTGAAAGGGGTCTAAATTTTGGGCATTCTGTATGTAGCTGTTAATATTTTACAAGAAATCTGTATTTTAGGCTAATTAAATACCCAAAATTTAGTGCAGTTTGGCATCTTCGCTCTGGTCGCCAGATAACTTGTCCCAGCACTGGCAGGGCTGCAAGGTCTGTGTCACTGGGCATAATAGGAAACAGTAGCATTTGTATGGCCACAATAGGAGTTTTAGGCCTCTTTCACCTGGCCGATTCGTTCAGGTCCGCCTGTCAGTTTTTCAGGCGGACCTGAACGGATGCTCCATAGAAGTCTATGGAGCATCGAAAAAGTGGGACTGAGGAAAAACGTACTTTTCCATCAGTCTGCGGATCAGATCGGGTGACGATGGACTCTACGGTCCGTCATCATCCGATCTCTCATAGGGGAGAGCGGCGCTCTGACAGGTCCATCCCTGCCCAGTGTGCGGAGACGGACATGTCCTCTGCCTGCTCAGCAGAGATCACTCCGGTGATCCCTCTGAGAAAGCTGATATCCACAGGGCGGATCAGCACTGATCCGCCCCGTATGAAAGAGGCCATACAGTATAAACAGAATATCATCTTTATGATATTGTGCCCATATAACTGCTATTGTGCCTATATAGATGCTATTGCACCCATATAGAGGCACACCAGCATCTATATGGGCACAAAAGCAGCTATATGGGCACAACAGCCTAAAGATGCTATTGTATCCATATAGATTTTAAAATCTCCACTGGCTTAAGCCAATGCTGCACCATGCAGGTGTAGTTTTTTTTTGTGATTGATTTATTGCCTAATTGTATGTTTATTTATACCTTCACTTGCTGTGGTCGCTCGCAGCATATTTTGCATGGTTTTGCATGTGCCTCAGATCACCATGGCAAAACCAGGTACACTCTTTCCCCCAAAAAGTGCCAAATGTGGCAGTGGAATGGGGGAGGGTGCAAACAAGTGGAGCTTCTCCTTTTGGGTGGAGCTCTGCTTTAACACTGCCAAAAGCCACCAATAGGGAGGGTAGATTGAAAGTAGAATTCCAGCTTGCGCTACCCTTAAAAACTGCCCCCCTACCCTTACACCTAACACCTATGTGGACTAAACTATTTTCAGACTGCTCCAATCTGGTCATGTTATCTCACCTGTGTGATCCAGCAGCGTATGCAGGGGAGAGGAGGGAGCAACAATAACAACTGTGACATGGGAACCTATGGGTGACATCACCTCCTCAGGCTTTATCAGCTGTCGCCAAGCGCTTTCTCCCCTGCAGCCACTGTTGACTGACACAGGTAAGATCACACTACCAGACCTTAAAATTATGTACAGTATCTCACAAAAGTAGTTAGTCAGCGTACAGCTTGTATAACAGTGTAAATTTGCTGTCCCCTCAAAATAACTCAACACAGCCATTAATGTCTAAACCGCTGGCAACAAAAATGAGTACACCCCTAAGTGAAAATGTCCAAATTGGGCCCAATTAGCCATTTTCCCTTGTCCAATGTCATGTGACTCGTCAGTGTTAAAAGGTCTCATGTGTGAATGGGGAGCAGGTGTGTTAAATTTGGTGTTATCACTCTCTCTCTTATATTGGTCTCTGAAAGTTCAACATGGCACCTCATGGCAAAGAACTCTCGGAGGATCTTAAAACATATATGCTTCTCTACATGAAGATGGCCTAGGCCAGTGATGTTGAACCTTGGCACCCTAGATGTTTTGGAAATACATTTCTCATGATGCTCATGCTCTCTGCGGTATAGCTGAGAATCATGGGAAATGTAGTTCCAAAATATCTGGGGTGCCAAGGTTCGCCATCACTGGCCTAGGCTATAAGAAGATTGTCAAGACCCAAGATGATGCACAAGAAAGCCCGCAAACAGTTAGCTGAAGACAAGCAGACTAAGGACATGGATTACTGGAACTATTTCCTGTGGTCTGATGAGACCAAGATAAACTTATTTGGTTCAGATGGTGTCAAGCGTGGGTGGTGGCAACCAGGTGAGGAGTAGACATGTGCGATTCGTTTCGTCCGAATCTCAAATTCGTACGAATTTCCCAAAATTCGTACATTCGCAAGGATCCGAAATACGAATTGCCATGCGTCCAAATTCTGTACGCAATACGAACTTTTGTTTACGAATTTCGGATTTCGGATCAGTTGTCGTCGCATCGACGACTCAGTCATTATGCTTATTATGAGGGGCTCCCACCATCCCTGTGCTATGCTGACTTCCTCCTGGGGCTGTACCTCTGCTGTGCTCATTATGAGGGGCTCCCACCATCCCTGTGCTATGCTGACTTCCTCCTGGGGCAGCTTACTATGAGGGGCTCCCACCATCCCTGTGCTATGCTGACTTCCTCCTGGGGCTGCTTATTATGAGGGGCTCCCACCATCCCTATGCTATGCTGACTTCCTCCTGGGGCTGCTTATTATGAGGGGCTCAAACCATCCCTGTGCTGTGCTGACTTCCTCCTGGGGCTGTACCTCTGCTGTGCATATTATGAGGGGCTCCCACCATTACTGTGCTATGCTGACTTCCTCCTGGGGCTGCACCTCTGCTGTGCTCATTATGAGGGGCTCCCACCATCCCTGTGCTATGCTGACTTCCTCCTGGGGCTGCTTATTATGAGGGGCTCCCACCATCCCTGTGCTATGCTGACTTCCTCCTGGGGCTGTACCTCTGCTGTGCATATTATGAGGGGCTCCCACCATCCCTGTGCTGTGCTGACTTCCTCCTGGGGCTGCTTACTATGAGGGGCTCCCATCATCCCTGTGCTATGCTGACTTCCTCCTGGGGCTGTACTTCTGCTGTGCATATTATGAGGGGCTCCCACCATCCCTGTGCTATGCTGACTTCCTCCTGGGGCTGCTTACTATGAGGGGCTCCCACCATCCCTGTGCTATGCTGACTTCCTCCTGGGGCTGCTTACTATGAGGGGCTCCCACCATCCCTGTGCTATGCTGACTTCCTCCTGGGGCTGCTTATTATGAGGGGCTCCCACCATCCCTGTGCTATGCTGACTTCCTCCTGGGGCTGCTTACTATGAGGGGCTCCCACCATCTCTGTGCTATGCTGACTTCCTCCTGGGGCTGCTTATTATGAGGGGCTCCCACCATCCCTGTGCTATGCTGACTTCCTCCTGGGGCTGCTTATTATGAGGGGCTCCCACCATCCTTGTGCTGTGCTGACTTCCTCCTGGGGCTGTACCTCTGCTGTGCATATTATGAGGGGCTCCCACCATCCCTGTGCTATGCTGACTTCCTCCTGGGGCTGCTTACTATGAGGGGCTCCCACCATCCCTGTGCTATGCTGACCTCCTCCTGTGGCTGCTTATTATGAGGGGCTCCCACCATCCCTGTGCTGTGCTGACTTCCTCCTGGGGCTGTACCTCTGCTGTGCATATTATGAGGGGCTCCCAGCAGAGGTACAGCCCCAGGAGGAAGTCAGCATAGCACAGGGATGGTGGGAGCCCCTCATAATAATCAGCCCCAGGAGGAGCAGGCGAAAACTGGACCAGCAGTGCATGGCAGACAATACGCTTCTCTCTTTCTCATCTAATGAAAATTCGTATTTCGGATAGGAAATTCTTCAACGGAATTTCGTATTTCAGATAAAAACCAAACCTCCATCAGCATCGACTGTCATATTGAGGTATATTTTTGCCTTTAAATTCATCGTAACGAACGTTCATACAAATTAACGAACCTAACGACAATTCGTATTTCGTACGAAACGAAACAGAATTTCGGACACGAAATACGAAGTACGAATTAATTTTAATACGAACCGAACGAAAAGAATTTATTGACGGCGCCCATGTCTAGTGAGGAGTACAAAGACAAGTGTGTCTTGCCTACAGTCAAGCATGGTGGTGGGAGTGTCGTGGTCTGGGGCTACGTGAGTACTGCCAGCACTGGGGAGCTACAGTTTTTAACTCCGCTTTTTTCCTGGTGTCGGTACTATCTTTGTAGCTCGTTTTTTAAAACGTTGTGGGCAAGTAGCCTTAAAGAGGAAGTAAACCCTGATGAGTTTACTTCCTCTTTCATTCCCTGCAAAGGTAAAGCATAATGGACTACTATGCATTGCATAGTAGTCCATTATGTGTCACTTACCTGACACAGGAGCCAGCGATGTAACCGCTGTCCCCTGTAGTCCGGCACATCCATCTTCTCGGTGGGTCTCACTGCTCCGCCCCTGTCATTCGGCGAAGCCGCAATGACGTCACTCCCACGCAAGCGCACGGGAGCCGCCACGCGCGGCATATTCGCCGTTAAAGGTGCCGTGCTCAGTGCACCTGCGCGTCGCTGTCTACGGTGCATGCGCCGTAGACAGCGGTGCCTGTCTTTCGGTAAATATCTCCTAAACCGTGTAGGTTTAGGAAATATTTCTTGGACCTACAGGTAAGCCTTAATCTAGGCTTACCTGTAGGTCAAAGTGTGTTGTAAGGGTTTACAACCACTTTAATGTTATCTGTAACCCTCTATTGTGGTGTGATCTGTTTATAAAACAGTTGTACCTTATGATGTGGCATCCTTTAACTAATATGGGGTTGATTTACTAAAACTGGAGAGTGCAAAATCTGGTGCAGCTGTGTATGGTAGCCAATCGGCTTCTAACTTCAGCTTGTTTAATTATACATTGTCAAAAAAACTGGAATCTGATTGGTTTCTATTCAGAACAGCACCAGATTTTGCACTCTCCAGTTTTAGTAAATCCACCTCTATGTGTTGTTGGTGATGACCACCATTCATTCTTCAAATAATGATGTATTTTATCTATGAGATATGTTGGAATTAAGTGTTTTTTTTTTAATCTAAATTCCTCTTTTTAATCATTGCACCTTTGAAGTTCTACCTTGGTATGTACAGTGGTGTGAAAAAGTGTTTGCCCCTTCCTCATTTCCTGTTCCTTTGCATGTTTGTCACACTTAAGTGTTTCGGAACATCAAACCAATTTAAACAATAGTCAAGGACAACACAAGTAAACACAAAATGCAATTTGTAAATGAAGGTGTTTATTATTAAAAGTGAAAAAAAATCCAAACCATCATGGCCCTGTGTGAAAAAGTGATTGCCCCCTAAACCTAATAACTGGTTGGGCCACCCTTAGCAGCAACAACTGCAACCAAGCGTTTGCGATAACGTGCAATGAGGCTTTTACAGCGTCCTGGAGGAATTTTGGCCCACTCATCTTTGCAGAATTGTCCTAATTCAGTTACATTAGAGGGTTTTCGAGCATGAACGGCCTTTTTAAGGTCATACCACAACATCTCAATAGGATTCAGGTCAGGACTTTGGCTAGGCCACTCCAAAGTCTTCATTTTGTTTTTCTTCAGCCATTCGGTGGTGGACTTGCTGGTGTGTTTAGGATCATTGTCCTGCTGCAGAACCCAAGTTCGTTTCAGCTTGAGTACACGAACAGATGGTCAGACATTCTCCTTCAGGATCTCTTGGTTGACAGCAGAATTCATAGTTCCTTTTATCACGGCAAGTCTTCCAGGTCCTGAAGCAGCAAAACAGCCCCAGACCATCACACTACCACCACCATATTTTACTGTTGGTATAATGTTCTTTTTATGAAATGCAGTGTTCCTTCTACGCCAGATATACTTGGACACACACCTTCCAAAGAGTTCCACTTTTGTCTCATCGGTCCACAGAATGTTGTCCCAAAAGTCTTGGGGATCATCAAGATGTGTTGTGGAGAAATTGAGACGAGCTTTTTGATGTTCTTTTTGCTCAGCAGTGGTTTTCTCCTTGGAACTCTGCCATGCAGGCCATTTTTGCCCAGTCTTTTCCTGATGGTGGAGGCATGAACACTGACCTTAACTGAGGCAAGTGAGGCCTGCAGTTCCTTGGACGTTGTTGTGGGGTCTTTTGTGACCTCTTGGATGAGTCGTCGCTGCGCTCTTGGGGTAATTTTGGGCGGCCGGCCACTCCTGGGAAGGTTCACCACTGTTCCATGTCTTCGCCATTTGTGGATAATGGCTCTCACTGTGGTTCGCTGGATTCCCAAAGCTTTGGAAATGGCTTTGTAACCCTTTCTAAAATGATAGATCTCAATTACTTTCTTTCTCAATTGTTCCTGAATTTCTTTGGGTCTCGGCATGATGTGTAGCTTTTAAGGATCTTCTGGTGGACCTTACTGTGTCAAGCAGCTCCTATTTAAGTGATGCCTTGATTGTGAACAGGTGTGGCAATAATCAGGCCTGGGTGTGGCTAGAGAAATTGAACTCAGGTGTGGACAACCACAGTTATAGTATGTTTTAACAAGGGGGGCAATCACTTTTTCACACAGGGCCATGATGGTTTGGATTTTTTTTCACCTTTAATAATAAACACCTTCATTTACAAATTGCATTTTGTGTTTACTTGTGTTGTCCTTGACTATTGTTTAAATTGGTTTGATGTTCAAACCAAGGAAGGGGGCAAACACTTTTTCACACCACTGTAAATCTTCTTTGACGTTGCTGGCTGTCAGAGTACAATAGTTCAGCTGGGGACTTGTCCATCCCCAATGTACAGGGTAGATGTAGGAACCTTATATTTTCATGCAGCCAACAGGCTGACTAAAATAATCTAATAATGTATGCCCAGCTATAGATTCCACTCTTAAAGACTTATGATGGGAAAGGAAAAAGTTAGTTACATAGTTACACAGTGGGTGAGGTTGAAAAAAGACACAAGTCCATTAAGTTCAACCTATGTGTGTGCTTTTATGTCAGTATTACATTGTATATTCCTGTATGTTGTGGTCGTTCAGGTGCTTATCTAATAGTTTTTTGAAACTATTGATGCTCCTCGCTGAGACCACCACCTGTGGAAGGGAATTCCACATCATTGCCGCTCTTACAGTAAAGACCCCTCTACGTAGTTTAAGGTTAAACCTCTTTTCTTCTAATTTTAATGAGTGGCCACGTGTCTTGTTAAACTCCCTTCTGTAAAAAAGTTTTCTCTCTACTTTGGGGTCACCAGTACGGTATTTATAAATTTAAATCATATCCCCTCCAGCGTTTCTTCTCCAGAGAGAATAAATTCAGTGCTCGCAACCTTTCCTCATAACTAATAACCTCCAGACCCTTTATTAGCTTTGTTGCTCTTCTTTGTACTCGCTCCATTTCCAGTACATTCCTTCTGAGGACTGGTGCCCAGAACTGGACAGCATACTCCAGGTGCGGCCGGACCAGAGCCTTGTAGAGTGGGAGAATTAAACCCTTTCTTGTGAAACTTGGTTTCTCTTTAATTATTTGAAATATGACAGTCATTCTAACATACACTCACCGGCTACTTTATTAGGTACACCTTGCTAGTATCGGGTTGGACCCTCTTTTGCCTTTAGAACTACCTTAATTCTTCCTGGCATAGATTCAACAAGGTGTTCGAAACATTCCTCAGAGATTTTGGTCCATATTGACATGATAGCATCACGCAGTTGCTGCAGATTTGTCTGCTGCACATGCATGATGTGAATCTCCCATTCCACCACATTCCAAAGGTGCTCTATAGCAGTGGTCATCAACCCTTTCCTCAGGGCCCACTTACATGCCAGGTTTGCAAGAAAACTGAAATACATCTGTAGCACTGACCCCCGAAGGTGCGACTTGCTTTGCTGGGCTTACCATTACATTCTTGACCTTGTGTACCTTGTGTACGTTTCCCGAGGTAGATGGCCCAAAGAATTGTAGAAACTGACACTGGATCCACTTTTGGGATTTTTATTTGCAACAGTTACCGGATAGACCTCCTCTCACTAGGCCTAGCAGCCGATAGAGCGTTCAGATAAAGCGAAGCTTCTGCCACAGACTTGCATATGGAATGTTTAAATAAAGTCTCTGCCACAGACTTGTTGTAGAACACTTGTAGTAAAGTCTCTGCCACAGACTTGTTGTAGAACACTTGTAGTAAACTGAAGGATGTAGACAAATTTAGAGAGCCCTCATACGGTACCAGTATCTTGCAGCCGGTCCGGCAATACCGTACGAGTGTAGATTCACTTGGGGCCTTTCAACTAAGCCTCCAGGCTCCTTCTGAGAAGCCTCAGTTGCTGGGCCTCTCCACAGATGAGACGGCACCGGACCACCTCCAAATCCTCCCTCCAGTTACTTTGCCTCGGGCTAGCCAGCCCCGAGACTCAGAATTGGATGAATCTGCACCCCAGGCCATGAGAGCCATGGGGGCTGGTCAGAAGGACCAGGACCAAACAGACAGAAAGATCTTCTGGACCGGAACCTAGAAGCGCGTGATGTCAGTACCTTAAGTACCCTTTCCCAGAGTGCACAGCAGGATGACACTCCCACTGGACTGGTTCCGAGAAAAAATGTCACTCAATGCGCCCAGCTGAACCACGTTCTCACACTTGCCAGTGATGACAATGCCACCTGTGGCCAAGCAGAACACAGTGCAATCCAGCTAGACTGGTACTGAAACCATAATTTGGTATAATTAAACCCAAACCCAAACTGCGGTTCTAGGAAGTTTAAATAGAGAAAAACACATAACGCGTGCCCTTCAGGAGCCAGCGTTACGCATCACAGGTGATATAATTTGCTGCTCAGTGATTGGAGTATTCAAGTTTGCATTTCCCCAAGGTAATACATAAAACCTGGCCTGTTAGTTGGCCCTCAGGACAGGTTTGATGACCACTGCTCTATTGGACTGAGATCTGGTGACCGTGGAGGCCATTAGAGTACAGTGACTTCATTGTCATGTTCAAGAAACCAGTGGTGAGATGATTTGAACTTTGTGACATGGTGCATTATCCTTCTAGCAGTAGCCATCAGAAGATGGCCACACTATAGTAATAAAGAGATGGACATGGTCAGCAACAATACTCAGAAAGGCCGTGGCATTTAAACGATGCTCAATTTGTACTAAGGGGCCCAAAGTGTGCCAAGAAAATATCCCCCAAACCATTACACCACCACCAGCCTGAACCATTGATACAAGGCAGGAAGGATGTACTTTGAAATTGCCTAAAAATTCCATGATTTTATTTCCTAAAATCTGTACATTTTCTATTATTCTTGTGTGGGTAGAAATGACTAAACTTGACAAATAAATAACATGATCTTCAGACATTTTTTGCATGCACCACTTCTTTCATGAGATGACTAAGAGCTGGAAAAGACAAATGAAGGAACACTGACTGTGCATAAACCATACATTTATATTGCCTAAAAAAAATAAAAAAAAAACAACCTTCACATAGAACAAATTGTTCTTACTGATACAGTAAAGTATAATCTGAGAAAGTTCAGAGCCTTGAAATACATGAGCGACTATGGCTCTAGAGGTCACAGTGTTTGGGTCTGATTTGTACCAGGAGAGATCCCTCTAGCAAAAAGGTTCAAACACAAGGTTGTATTATTCCACATTACTGAATGTATGGGCACAAGTGCCAAGTATTTGTGGGTGGCTTTTTTTTCTCTATGTATACATTATATTAATAATGTTGCTATTAGAAGCCATGTATAGTGGATTTGCATGGTATGGACTTAAAAAAAAAAACAGAGCATATTAATATTGTAAAGTCTCCAATGCAGTCTTCTTTTCATCCCTTATCAAGATGAGCCAGTAAGAGGTTTCAATCAAGTGAATTGCAAAGCAAACCTTATTTGCCATATCTTAAACTGTTTGTTAAGATAAGGTCCCTTAAAGCAGATGAACCACTTAACCACTTAAGCCCGGGACCATTTTCCAGCT
Source organism: Lithobates pipiens (assembly GCF_037356315.1). Taxonomy (NCBI): domain Eukaryota; kingdom Metazoa; phylum Chordata; class Amphibia; order Anura; family Ranidae; genus Lithobates; species Lithobates pipiens. The sequence continues at coordinate 230,077,941 of NW_027507790.1, forward strand.
AAAGGACCAGGCCCCTTTTTTGCGATTCGGCATTGCGTCGCTTTAACTGACAATTGCGCGGTTCATGCGACGTGGCTCCCAAACAAAATTGGCGTCCTTTTTTTCCCACAAATACAGCTTTCTTTTGGTGGTATTTGATCACCTCTGCGGTTTTTATTTTTTGCGCTATAAACAAAAATAGAGCGACAATTTTGAAAAAATTCTATATTTTTTACTTTTTGCTATAATAAATATCCCCAAAAAATCTATAAAAAAAATGTTTTTTCCTCAGTTTAGGCCGATACGTATTCTTCTACATATTTTTGGTAAAAAAAAAAAACGTTTATTGATTGGTTTGCGCAAAAGTTATAGCGTCTACAAAATAGGGGATAGTTTTATGGCATTTTTATTAATATTTTTTTTTTACTAGTAATGGCGGCGATCAGTGCGATTAAAAATGCACTGATTACTGTAAAAATTTCACTGGCAGGGAAGGGGTTAAACACTAGGGGGCAGTGTAGGAGTTAAGTGTGAGTGTGTGTGTTTTTTTACTGTTGTGGGCGTGGCTTGGCATGTGACATCACTGATTGTCTTTCCCTATAACAGGGAACAGACAATCAGTGACAGCCACACTAGGAAGCACGGGGAGAGGTTTGTTTACACAGACCTCTCCTCATTCTTCAGCTCTATGACCCGATCGCGGGACACCGGCAGCGATCGGGTCTGCGGGTCCCGCGGCCAAGGTCACGGAGCTCAGGACCGGGTCGCGAGTGCGCCGGCGGCGGCGCGTGCACCACCCACGGCTGTGCTCTTAAAGGGCAATGTACCTGTATGTGCTTGTGCCCAGCCTTGCCATTCTGCCGACGTACATTGGCATGAGGCAGTCCTTAAGTGGTTAAGGACTCTTTTTGAGGTTTGGTGTTTTTTTGCTGGAAAATTACTTAGAACCCCCAAACATTATATTTGAGAATAAAATGGCGGCCAATGCAATACTTTCTGTCACACCGTATTTGCACAGCAGTCTAACAGGCGCACTTCAAAAAAATATATATATTTTGACTTAAAAAATAAGACAACAGTAAAGTTAGCCCAATATTTTTTTATAATGTGAAAGATAATGTTACGCCGAGTAAATTGATACCCATGCAACGCTTCAAAATTGTGCCCGCAAGTGGAATGGCGACAAACTTTTACCCTTAAAAATCTGCATAGGAGATGTTTAAAAATGTCTACAGGTTATCAGTTTTGAATTACAGAGGAGGTCTAGGGCTAGAATTATTGCTCTCGCTCTAATGATCGTGGTGATACCTCACATACCTCACTATTATCTCCGCCTCTGCCAGCGGCCCAGGTAAGTGGCGGAGACGACCGGAGCGTGGCGGGAGGGGCTCCCCCCCCCCCCCGATGAAAGTGATCTTGCGGCGAATCCACCACAGAAACCATTTTTATCTGAAACCGGACTGCTCACTGAAGAAGAGGATACCGGGGTTATGGCAACTAGCTGCTGCCATAACAACGACATTCCTCTTCAAAGTACCAACGTATAATGATGGCGGGCGGTCCGTAAGTGGTTAAAGAGCACAGTGCTTGTGCTCTGTAATCTGCCTCCCTCTAAACTGAAAAAAAAACCTCCCTGAAGCCACCACTTCCTGTATCCCCTCTCTGCACTGACCACGAAAACCAGGGCTGACCACCGTGGTCAGAGTGCGTTCCTCCATCATACAAAGGTGTTCTCTCTGCTCTCCTCTCTCCCCTTCACCCCCTCCTCCTTGCCTTCCTCTGTGTCTCTATCTCCTCCTCGCCTCTATTACTAAAAATAAGAAAAACTACAATGGTCACGGCCAGCTCCTCTATTAGAGCCTGGCATACCACACTATGTAAGTCATTTCTAAAAACGAGTTTTGTAAATACCTAATTAGAGCTGTCTTCAGGCCGGTCACGTGACTCACGGCTTACAGCTCCGAGACAGGGTTTCTGTGGGAGGCCACATGAGCTCCCTGGCCCGGCCCCTCCCGCAGAAGCTATATATCTAGGGTTGCCACCTTTCCTTCATGTCAAACCCAAACACTTTAGCGGTGCACAGCATTTTTTTTTTTTATAGTTTAAAAATATATTTTGCAATTAACATTTCTAATCATATGAGTCCCCTTTACATCTGAATCCACAAAGTTCCCCTTTTACATCTGATGTACAGAGAGGACTCTGATGTAAGGGGGAACACTGTAGCTTCTGCTTTAAAGAGGAACTCTGATGTATGGGTTGCTCTGAGAACTTTGATTTACCTTAGTATATTCACTCAGAGGCAGGAGAGAGAAGGGGGGAGACTTCAGTCACAGACAAGGATGGATGGTGAGCTCACTCACCCCTTGGCAGTCAGCACTTCTCATCCAGATGTATGAGGCTGCTGGACTTCAAATTTCCAACCCGCACTTTTTTCTGAAGAGTGTGGGCAGATGCAGAGGGGTAGGGGCTGGAGGAAAAGGAGCAGAGCGAGCCCTCTCTCCTCTCCTGTCTGTGTGTGGAGGGGAATTGTTAGTGCTAGCTTTGGGCAGCGTGAAAAGAGTAACAGACTCTCTCGGTTTAGACACCTGCAGCCAGCAACCCAGCTGGGAAGCCATAGTCTGGTCTGAATAATGTGTCCGGGTTTCAGGCAGTCTGAAACCTGGATGCATGATTCCAAATCCGAATCCCGGACAGGTGGCAACCCTATATATATCGGAGCTGACCGTCATGTGACCAGTCTGAAGATAGCTCTAAATAGGCATTTACAATGCTCGTTTTTAGAAATGACTTACTTAGTGTGGAATGCTGGGCTCCAATAGAGGGGCTGGCAGTGAATTCGAATTTAGACTTAACGAACAGTTTAAGCTAACCCATAGGGCTCTCGGAATCCAATGTCAAGCTTTGATAAAGAAGGAGGTTCTACTGCATATGTGCAGCCCAGCCCAGAGACTTTTTGTGCACAATATGAATCTACAAGGAGCAGGTGCAGGTAAATGTAGGTTGGGGATTATTAAAAGATAATTGCATTAAACTACAGTTGCATACTAACGTCTATATATTTCAGGACACATACAGTCTCCTATTTTAGATCATTCTAAAAAATGTCCACAGTGTTAGTTTTTAGTTGGATGGTTAGCGCAGATGTCATTAAAGAGGAAATGCACCTCCCCTCCTCCATGTTTTTTCCCCTCCTCTTCGTTTTTTGCGCTCAGTTATCCACAAAAATATGTACTCACATGTCGAGTGACTCCAACGGTGTTCTGTAGTCATCCGCCACAACATACTGCCCGGCACTTCAGGTCTTTGTTACAGAATGGCCTTCTAAGAACTGAGTCCCCTACCACCAGAATCTGTCTTTCCTTTCCCTCCACCCCCACTCTCACTGGAGGAGTTCTTCCCCCGGCAGCTAGGAGAGTCCCTCAGCTCCAGCAGTGCTGGTTCCTGACTGGTTTCACCAATGTCACTCAATGGAGAGTACTTATTGGGATGCTCCAGCCCTGGATCGGCCTTGCCGTACCTGCCGTGTACGTTCCTGGCTCTCCTTTAGTATGGAGGGACTTCACAGTGCTGACAGTTGCCTCCCCAGATTCAGAACCTGTTCTTCCAGGGAAACAACGCGCTTACATTATGCACAGCATTATTCGCCCTTGATCGAATGATCAAGGAACGCATACATCCCGCAAGATGTACAACGAATCGCCTCTCCACACCCGCCGGGCATCGTACCTATTCAATTGTTATTAGAATTGGGGATTATACCCTGTCCAAATTACCTGACAACTAGCTTCCTGACACTAATACTCAACAAGGCAATTCACAGGTACTGAAGACAACACACAGGTACTCAACAAGGCAATACATGTGCACTATGACCCCTGTTATAACCTCCTGTTTTTAAATCTGGTTTTTAACTCACCACTTAGACCAGTTCCACTTGGAAAGAGTTCCAGCGAGCTCAAAGATGAGAAGGCTCACAATGAGTTCTACAGAAGGTTATATAGGCTTTCAGCACCTGTGACTAATTAACCACTTCCTTTAATTAGTAGGCTGAAGGAATCAAAGAAAATGGTGTTAAAAAGCTACAAGGAAAAGCCCCAAAAAGAACCTTAAAATGCAACCCAGCAATCACCGGCAGTCAAAAAGCAAAACTTTTTCAATGTCTTGGTAAATTTGCCTTAATCAAATCGGAAAGATGACACCTTAGTACAAGTCTAGCCTCATGTGATTATTTAATTAAAATCTAATGATAAATTGTGCAAGTGGAGGAAGCATATGGACTTTATGTGTACAGATATTTTTCAACTGCACAACCCAACAAAAAATGGAGAAAGCACAGAGTGGATTCAGTGGATCATACCGACGCTTGTGACTCCTCGCCACATCCCCTGCAACCCCATTCCCCTTACAGGTCTATTGCTGAATCAAGTCCAGAGGTAGACAGAAGTGGGAACCATAATAAAGAAAAAGCTATCACAATTTGTACATTTCAGTGCTTCCCTAGACATTGGCCTGTGATTGCCGTGATGGTACACTATGAACAAAGTCACCTTGGTCGTTAGGCCTTAGTACCCTATTAAAATGTTCTATGCATGATCACTTGTTCCTAAAATTTCCTGGCATTTACTGGCATCATAATTGGTGTTTTAGACCCATCTTGTAGAAGTGACTCAGTAGCAAGCACAGTCAGAACTATTCAAGATGATGTTTCAGTAATGGAAATGACAAAGATAACATCTAGATTTGTAGTCTAATTAAGAATACTGTTATTCATTAGCGGTGCCCTTCCCTGCTCATTATAGAAGAATTCTCATCTTCTGCAGATAATTTTTTTCTGATGCCTCAATGATCATTAGACCTATGCTGAAGAGCAGCTAAAAAGATAAGTAATTTTAAGAAGAGCCCCAATCTTACAGAATAAAAGAAGATTGTTTTAGAATGAAGAGGTGCAGAAATAAATTGCTAAATGCAATTAATTCACATTTTCGTAAGCTGCATTAAAGCTCATAATTACATACATATACTTCCATAGATAAATGATAAGTGTACTATAAGACAAAGTACACTTACCAGTTTTGACCCTTTGCTCTGACCTAACCCATCCTCCTGTTCCACAGATACAAACTTACCTCTTAGTGGCAACTGCGGCCTCTGGGCATTGTTTACATTGCAGTTGGGCTGTTTCTGGGTTGTTGGATGTAAACAATCAGTGCAGGTAAGCTGGCCATAGATCAAAGTTCAGCCAGTTCAGCATGAATGATTGCAACTGCAGCCAACTGGGGATAGCACCATGGAGAGGATTCCTCCATCCAGGAGCACAGAGGCACCGCCCACATAATCCATGCACCCGGCCCCTAATCTACATGCAGGGTGCAGGACACATGGATTTTAATGTTTTTTTTTTCTTTTGAAGCACATGATTAGAGCCTGAGGCTCTAATTTGCTTTAAAAACGGGTGGGCTTGGGGAGCAGAGCACCAAAAAAATGTAGCACCAGCCACCACTGATAGCGGAATGCATTAGTTGGCCAATTAGTTGTATGAAATTAAGTTATCCATTTATGGCCAGCCTAAGTATGCATTGGTGGAGGGAGAAGGTGAATTCAGTTAGGCAAAAAAGGATACATGCACTTATCCTTTAGCTTGAAAAAGGACATTAAAAACAGTAAAAATGCAGTCTGCTTAATCAGTGCGGGCCTCCTCTCCAATCATTAAAAGTCACTTGAACAAAAAAAAAAAAGGAATTAAGGGCTTGTTTACATCATTGCAGTGTGTTAATGCATATGGGTTATAGAAAGCATTTGTTTGTAATGGGGTTGATTTACTAAAACTAGTACAAAATCTGGTGCAATTGTGCATGGTAGTCAATTAAGCTTTGACAAATGTGGAAGCTGATTGGTTTCTATGCACAGCTCCACCAAATTTTGCACTGTCTAGTTTTAATACATCTACCCCATTATGTTAAAGTAAGCTATTCATTAGAACGGGCTGTTTAATACACCAAAGCCCACCAAAAAATACACTGTAATGAACTAAAAAAAAAAAAAAAGCACAATATGTACCCCAATTTTTTGTAAAATGTGAAAGATGATGTTATATCGAGTAAATACATCTCTAACATGTCCCGCTTTAAAATTCTGCACGCTCGTGGAATGGCGTCAAACTACGGTAACTAAAATCTTCATAGTCGATGCTTTAAATGCCTTTACAGGTTACCTGTTTAGAGTCACAGAGGAGGTCTAGCACTTACATATGTGTTCATGTCTGCACGCAAGCACGGAGGGATGGGGGGGGGCTTTAATCGTTTTTTTTTCTTTTACTTTTTGTTTTTTGTTTTTTACACTGACCTTTTATTTATTTTTTCTAATCACTTCTATTCCTTTTGCAAGAAATGTAAACAATCCTTGTAATAGACATGAGGATGACAGTTCATCCTCTTTATCGAGTGATCTGGGGTCCAAAAGACCTCCAAATCTCTCTCTTACCTTTCAAAGCAAAACATTTAAAAAATATATGTTTTTTGATCTTTTAAAATAGTTTAGTTCCAGTCGCTCTGGTCCTCCAAGGCCATAGAGGCGATCAAAGAGGACACCCTCCAGCCCCATCTGAAAGTATTTCAGTGGCTCATGAGCAACTTGGAATGCTTTCATCAGAAAGCCAGCCGCTGGCTGTAGAAAAAAAACATGGGGTTATTGCTGATAACCATAATCCTGGTAAACCACTTCAAAGCCCCAACGTATATATATATATCTATATATATATATATATATATATATATATATATATATATATATACATACAAGTATTGCAGTCTTGAAATGTATACTATACTTTATGCTGCCTTCTGCCCATGATGAAGGTAATGTCACACTCCTTTGGGAAAGATGCCAAGCAATGCTGAATAACCCGGATCTCTAGAAAATACGTTCATGCACTGTGCTGTAGTACCATCTTGAATAATTTAAATTACTCTTTATTCCCCAGAATCTCGTTGGAAGGATAGTGACGTCACTCCCTGTAGTATAGAAGCTGGGCTTTTTTCATTAGTGTGTTTTTTTTAACTACATTGTAAGTCGCTAATGATGATAGGGAAGGAGTGTAAGATTTTAGGCACCATTCACACCCAGGCATTTTGTAGCCAGAAGCTCCAAAACTCTCAATGTTCTACATCTCATGTATTTCAATGGTGGCTGTTCAAACACAAGTGTTTAGATGCCTGTAGCTCAAAGCCTGATGCTCCAAAAGTTATATGAACTACATTTTGAGGCAAATTTAGTGTGTTTTTGGAATTACCTGTAGTGTGACCTAAATTAACAATTTAAAGGGTCATTAAAAGTAGAGTTATGCTGCGTACACACTATCAGATTTTCTGACGGGAGATGTTGGATGTGAGCTTGTTGGCGGTAAGTCCGACCGTGTGTATATTCCACCGAACATTTGTTGTTGGACTTTCCGCCAACAAATGTTGGCTAGCGTGTTCTCAAATTTTCCGCCAACAAATGTATGTTGTCGGACTTTCCGATCGTGTGTACACAAGTCCGTCGGACAAAAGTCCAAAGTACAAACATGCATGCTCGGAAGCAGAAGCAGTCTGTCTTGTAAACCTAACGTTCGTAATGGAGAATTAACATTCGTGACGAGGCAAATTATGAAATCTCCAAATGCGGCGCACACTTTCTTCTTCTTTAATGGGATAATAATGAAGCTGCTTTGTGGGTGATACTGATGGAGTTTTTGCAAATAAATTTCCACAGGCTTTTTTTTTCTAGTGATATCAAGAATAATATTATTATGTTTTTTTTTTTTATTTGTGCAAGTTACCGCAACACCATTATTCCGTAGTGTTTAAGAACAAAGATACAACTATGTTGGTGTCCCTTGTCAATTTTACATTGTATTTTTTTAAATGTAACTGCCTACTCCCAAACTGTCATTTGAAGTAAAACACATAGAGAAGTATTATTCTACACAATTTTTATATTTTGCATTAAAAAAAAATTAGACATGCTATCTGCCAATAGAAAATAACCAAAAAGTGCATTCTATGCATCCAAAAATATAGAAAATTTACCAAATCAAATCATTATTCAACCAAACAAGTAATGCCAAAGCAATAACTCCAAGGCCAATAATAAGTAACACGTTATCTCCTCTGATTCCGCAAAATGTCTGGTTGATGAACAGCCATTCAGAAACAAACTAAAAAGCACAAAATGAAAAGAGATAAATGAAAAACGTGAAAAGAAAGGCGCGAATCAACACTCACCAAACTTCTACTAACACGAAATTAGCAGAAGGAGCCCAAAGGGTGGTGCTAAAGAGCTGAAAAAACACGTAATATGTCTAGTACATCACTACATTTGTAATTGTTGGCCAACATTTGTGTGCCCGTGTGTATGCAAGACAAGTTTGAGCCAACACCCTTTGGACAAAATATTGCTGCTCACCCCTAAAGTACAAGAAAAAATTGGGAAATACTCCCCCAGAAATGGGATTTTTAGGCAGCAGAATTATGGGTCAAATCGCATTTGTAAATAATCCAAAGTTTATTAGTAAAAAAAAGGGAAAATGTAAACATAGAAATTAAAAAATGAGCTCCAGCAGGACAATAATACTGTAAGAAATGTGGATATGCAGTACAAACTGAAATTTCATACAAACAAATAATAACAGTTGTCCAAAGTGTAAGAAAAATGCCATGACGCGTTTCAACCCAACCTAATGGGATCTTCTTCAGAGGGGCAGTCAGCTGGGGAAAACACACCATAAGTATATGTATTGGCTATTGTATGCACACATAGTATATGCAAAAACATGGCACAAACATTTCACATAGTTACCCCAAGATGTATATCCAAAGTGAAAAGTCAAGAGAAAGTTTTGGTCCTGCGTGGAGATCCCTTTAAAATAGGCCTTCTTTCCTCCTGTAAGGGGATCCCAAACCGTCCCCCAGCTAGCCATCTCGGACAAGGAGGGGTGCTGATCCAGAGGCCAAAGAAATGAACAAAAAATAATAAATAATGTTTGGGCATTCTAAGTAATTTTCTGGACAAAAATGTGGATTTTTACATATACAGTATGTGAGAAGTGCCAGAATTAGGCGGGGGTGAAGTGGGTAATTGTGCGTACCTACATACAAATTCCTCCTACAGTTTTTGATGGGTCTTATCTCAGAAGGCAATGCTTGACCTTGCTAGACAATAATCAATCAATTTTCCTCTTCAAGATAACTAGGCAAGCCCAAGGGATCTTTTGGCAGTTAGACTTTGCCTATTCACCCAATCTAATGTTTGTAGGTAGAGCCTGTTTCAGAGCCTGTTTCAGATCCTGCCATCTGTAGTTTCAGGATAAATGTGATGTAGCAGCCTGCTAGAGATGGCACTCCAATGTGTCTGTTGTGTCAATCTGTTCCCATGTAGCACCTTCAGTAAAATAAATATTTTCAAACCACAGTTCTAGTGTCGTCTCCTGATCTGTTTGACCAGAATCCCTATAATGCATAATTCCTAAAAAGCCCCTAGTGAGGTTCTACAAAAACATCTGCCCCTACAGACAAATGCAGGTGTCAGAGTGGTGTTACATCTGCATGCAAAGGACAACAGAAATGTGTGTATCTGAGCTTACTTTAATCTTAAATTGAAAAAAAAAACAATTTTTGGATAGACAGAAAATCTGTCTAACACTTTTCTTCTCCAAATGCTATGATTCTGTCCAAAAACGTTTTACTGAAAATTGGAGGAAATGTGAACTATTACTATAGCTAGAGATGATTGTCAATTGTTATCAAATACTCGGGAATAGCAGAAAATAGCCATTTTATTGTACGACGCAGGTGAATGCTGAAATTGTATAATAGTATGAATGTAGCATATAGAGATTTCCAAGCATCCTCGAAAAAAGTGATAGAGAAATTCAAAAAGCACTACAGCCATAAAAAAAAAAAAAACTAAGTGTGCTGGAAATATCTCTGGACTGAGCTGGAGATAACAGACTGTGGGTATGAAAATAGTTTTGTATGACATAGCTAAGCCGCCATGGATAGCTATCTTTCATTTTCATTTTCATGCTAGCGGTTATGGGCGAGGCTTAAGGCGCCCTAGTGGGGACACTCAGGAACTGCGCTCACTAATGCCTAAATGCTAGGCAGGATTTTGCCTTCATGTGAATTCAACATTAAAAAGAGAAGTATGGACTTTTTTTTTTTTCAGAATCGCACTTACCTAGTCGAATGCAACATCGTTACGGTGCTGCATCTTTCCCCCGCCGGCTCTAACACTGAGAACCGAGTCATCAAACACCACTGATCGCTTGGTTCTAAAGGGCTCCCTGTCAGTCACCACTGACAAGCAGCTGGCTTAGGCTCTCAGCAGCTCGCTGAGAGGCTGAGTCGGATGTCGGTCCAGGCATGTGAGCAGACCCCGACTTCATTGTCACGATCTTGCCTGAGCCTAGACCAGCTCTGTGACTTCAGCCGACGTCAGACGAAAACGGGTCACAGGAGTGCAGAAGGAACTGCACTCCTGTCATCCACAGAAGAAGTACAGCAAACGAGCTTTGGTTGTACATTTATTTTTAACTGATTGCCAACCAGCCGCCATTATACATCGGCAGGTCGGCTCTTCTGCGCAAATCACCATCGCTGTATGGCAGCTCACACAGGCGCTCCTGCTGTGTGCTGCGGGAGCGTGCATGTGGGTTGGGTGGACTTGATGTCCACCGGCGACCCACAACAGCCTATTAAAGAGGAAGAATGGGGAACTGCCTTTGTAAATGAGGCGATTCCCCATTCTGACAGGTGACATGACAGGGATCAATGTAAACATCCTTGTAATAGAAAAAAGCATGACAGGACCTCTTAAATATGAGATCTGGGGTCAAAAAGACCTCAAATCTCTTATTTACACCAAAATTTTGTAATTTCAATTTTTTTTTTAATTGGCCCTTTAAGAGCTGTGGGTGGAAGTGACGTTTTGACATCGCTTCCGCCCAGCAATTGTATGGAGATGGTGGGGCCATCTTCCCCTCACTCGTGTCCATACTGAGCCAGCAAGAGGACGCAATCGCCTCCGCCGCTGCCGATGGCTTCGGTAAGCTGCGAGAGCACCGGATCGTGCCGGGGGGCCCTCTCCCTCCACCGATAAAAGTGATCTTGCGGCAAATCCACCACAGAGACCACTTTTATCTTGTATCGGACCGCCCGCTGAAAAGGAGGATACCGAGGTTATGGCAGCTAGCTGCTGCCATAACAATGATATCTTCCTTAAAACAGCTCCTGTAAACCTACGGCGGGCGGGCCGTAAGTGGTTAAGGGGCAAAGCCTTCCGGGGCTGAAGTGGTTAAGGCACAATTTCAGACTTTAAAACAGGCAGCAACTCACACAGTTAACTCTTTTGTAACTCTTGATCAGATGTATTATACTGTTAATTCTAAGCACTCCAGACACAGCTGCTTGTTAGAGAACACCACTCCCCAAGGTGTGCAGCATTTAAGGATCGGTACCACAGAGCCTGTAATGGTTTCCACCAACCCAGCAAATCCTTTTCACCTCATTCCCAGTGTTGCTACTGAATGCAGGAAACATTCTCACCCCATTCTCTGTGCTTGCTCTCTTTCTGCCGAGGTACCTCATACATCTCACTCTCTCCCCTGACTTCAGCCTGGGACCCTAGGCACTCTGTGCTATGGGTCCGGTTTCAGAAAGTGAGAACAAGCACATAACCCTCTTCACTACCAGAGTAAATATCACATTTGCCATGGCACCCTTCTCCTGGCTGGTTGGTTGCCTTAAGCAAATGACACAATACAGTTATCCCCTAGCAATGGCGGTATAGCCTATACTAGACAGCATCCTACTTGCTGGACTCTATGTATTGTATCTCTCTAACTCAGTCCCCAACTTGTAAGCCCTGTTCTTTTTATACGCTGTGCATGCAACCCTTTAAGAGTCTTCAAACCAAGCAAAGCAGGTGAACACAAAAAGATCCTCTACTGAGGTAGGTAATATGACAGAGGAACAGTTCTCTAGAAATGTTCTATACGGCCATGGACAAAAGTTTTCAGAATGACACAAATATAAATAATCACAAAGTCTACTGTCTCAGTTTTTATTATGGCAATTTGAGTGCATCTGCATGTACAGAGAGGAGAAGACTTTTGAAGGACGGCCTGGTGACAAGAAGGGCAACAAAGAAGCCACTTTTCTCCAGGAAAAACATCAGATACAGACTGAAATTCTGCAACAGAACTGGGGTAAAGTAATTTTCTCTTATAAATCCCCTTACCGATTTTTTGGGGCATCCAGAAAAAAACCTTGTCCGGTGAAGAAAAGGTGAGCGCTACCATCAGTCCTGTGTCATGCCAACAGTAAAGCTTCCTGAGAGAATTCATGTGTGGGGTTGCTTCTCAGTCAAGGGAGTGGGCTGACTCACAATTTTGCCTAAGAACACAGCCATGAATAAAGAATTAATTCTCCGAGAGCAACTTCTCCCATCCATCCAAGAACAGTTTGGTGAGGAACAATGCCTTTTCCAGCATGATGGAGCACCTTGCCATAAGGCAAGAGTGATAACTAAGTGGCTTGGGGAACAAAACATCAACATTTTTGGTCCATGGCTAGGAAACTCCCATTGAGAACTTATGTAGTCAATCCTCAAGAGGTGGGGGAACACAAATTCTGACAAACTCCAAGCATTGATTGTGCAAGCATGGGCGGCCATCAGTAAGGGTATGGTCCAGAAGTTGATTGACAGCATGCAAGGGCGAATAGCAGGGGTCTTGAAAAAGAAGGGTCAACACTGTAAATATTAGAAGGCAGTTCTCATAAGGCAAAAGTCCATTACAGGCAATAATCCATGGGACAACATAAATTCATTAGTAATCCACAAAGAGAATAAGTAAATTATATAAAATAAATGTAAATTCATAAGGGTCTCCAGGCTCTGGGCTTCAGGCTCCAGACTCCACTGGAAACCCCAACTGGGCTTCCATCACCCCCCAGGGAGTGATCCACTCCAGCAGAGTAACAGCTCCAGTTTGTCTGTATTTCCCCAGGAACTCCTCTAGAGCCCTTTGGGGGAATAAGTACAGACAGGAAAAACAGGAACACAGAAAGAAAAACACAATAGCCCTTTTTGTTGGCACCTGCCTCCACACTGCACTATTTTACAAAACATCAAGGAGTCTTTAAATTGCAAGATAAAGCATCTCATGTCATCATAGCGAAGGTCAAGTCTTTTTTTGGAAAGCATATATCCCAATATACATTTGGTGGCAATTATTTTCTCCACCACAGAGATACAAACCCTTGAAGTGTGGCACGTAGTTCACTCTAGCCTTAAATACCCCTTACACACAAGCTAGCTGAAATAATGATTTTTAAGAAAGTCACTTAGGTGTTAATCATAACCTTGTGCTTTTCCATCATGGAACACAGAAATCTCAGGTACAAACATTACGCATGTTCATATACCAGTCAGGAATGTTTATATAACACTGGAATATCAGAGTCATGGAATAGACTCCCTCAAGAACTAGTTCTGGCCCGCTCAGTAGATGGTTTTAAAAAGTTAGTTGCTTTCCTAAACGCACAAGATATAACTGGATATTATTAATCATAGGTAATAACACCAGAGATAGTTGATCTGATTATCTGCTGGGGAGGAATTTTTTCCCCAATGGAGCAAATTGGACCATACTTCATGCTTCAAAAGTTTTTTTTTTACCTTCTTCTGGATCAACAGAAGTTATCAGATTGTGCATATGAAGGATTTCTATTTTATTATTTTTTTGGTTGAACTAGATAGATGGACTTGTGTCTTTTATCATCATGACATAATATGTAACTATGTAATTTAGGCTTTATTTTTTCTGCTGCACAGAAACACTCTAGAACGGAGGTCTCCAAACTTTCTAAACAAAGGGCCTGTTTACTGTCCTTCCTCTTTTAGGGGGGCCGGACTGTTTCCAGTGGGAGTAGAAAATGCCCCAGAGTCAATGAGAGTAAATAATGCACCATCATTGGTGTCAGTGGGAGGAATAGTGCCCCATCATTGGTGTCAGTGGAAGGAATAGTGCCCCATCATTGGTGTCAGTGGGAGGAATAGTGCCCCATCATTGGTGTCAGTGGGAGGAATAGTGCCCCATCATTGGTGTCAGCTTTCTCCTTACATCAGAGGGGGTGGGGTCAGGTGACGGGTGGCCCCGCCCTCCTCATCTTAGAAGTGTCAGGCTGCCGGGATTCCCACAGTGTCTCCGGTGGAGACAGGCAGGATGCTCTGAGCTGGTGAGAGAGATCACCCATCGCTGGATCAGATCAGCCATCAGATCAGCCATCGCTGGACCCCGGAGAGATGATCATCCATCGCTGGATAGCAAGAGTGGATTACCACTGCTAGAATCTTTTTTTTTAACAAAGGACTTTTCCCAACGTGTGTGTGTTTTTTAATTTTTTTTTACACTTTCTTTGTGAAATGGTAGGGGTACTTTTGTACCCCCTTACCATTTCAAACGGGGGGCGGGATCTGGGGGTCCCCTTTATTCTGATAAGCCCCCCATACGCAGAACCCTACAACCAACAGCCAAGGTTGTGGGGATGAGGCCCTTGTCCTCATCAACATGGGGACAAGGTGCTTTGGGGGAGATCCCAAAGCATCCTCCCAATCTTGTGGCCTGGTACGGTTCAGGAGGGGGAGCGCTCTCTCATCCCCCCTCTTTTCCTGCGGCCTGCCAGGTTGTGTGATCGGATAAAGGGTCTGGTATGGATTTTTGGGGGGAATTCAACGCCATTTTTTTAAAAAATTTGGTGTGGAGTTCCCCTTAAAATCCATACCAGACCTAAAGGGCCTGGTAATTGAATTTGGGGGAACCCCACGCTTTTTTTTTATCAATGATTTTCAATGACTGTTCTCTGCCAACAATTCATTATAGCCGCGAGTGCTTTTAAATGACTTTTTTTCCTGCAGAAATGACACTTTGTGCAGGGACAGTTCTAAGCACGGGAAACATGTGCCCCTTTACAGGCATACTATACACACACCCCAGGTACAAAATTTAAAGGAATATTACACTTTTATTGTTTCACTTTAAGCATTAGGGTCCTTTCACGCGGGGTGGACCAGTGCTGTGGATATCCGCTTGCTCAGTGGGGATCGTCGGAGCGATCTCCTCTGAGCAGGAAGATGACAGGTCAGTCTCTGCACACTGCGCGGGGACGGACCTGTCACAGTGCCGCTCTCCCCTATGGCGGATGGAAAAATTGCTTTTTCCTCCGTCCCACTTTTTCGGATCAGAGCGGGTCGGATGTCAGAGGACTTGTCACCGCTGACATCCGACGCTCCATAGACCTCTATGGAGCATCCGTTCAGGTCCGCCTGAAAAACTGACAGGCGGACCTGAACGGATCATCCGTGGGAAAGGGGCCTTATTAAAATCACTGATCCCCGATAAAAAATTCAGTTTTTAAAACTTTTTTTGCATTGATACATGTCCCCTGGGGCAGGACCCGGCTCCCCAAACACTTTTTAGGGCAATAACTTGCATATTAGCCTTTAAAATTATCACTTTTGATTTTGAACATTTGAGTCCCATAGACTTTAATAGGGTTTTAAAGTTCACATGAAGTTTAGGTCTGTTCGCAGGTTCTGGTGCGAACCGAACCAGGGGGTATTTGGCTCATCCTTACTGTTGATGGTGTCACTGAGCCCAAGGGCTGGATAAAGGCAAGCAAAAGGCCACATGCGGGGCCGCAGTTTGGAAACCCCTGCTCTAGGAGAATTAGAGGCAGCAGTGTGCTGGCCATATACTAGTAGAATCTTGCTTAAAAGTTTTATTTTGATTTTATATCATTCGATTTTAGAATCATTAGCGGGGTAAAATCAATATTTCATTTTGGCCACAGTGGCAAGAAAATGTGAAGGAGCAGGATGGAAATTTCTAAGCAGTGTAAATTGGTTTTCATTTGGGAAATTACATTGATTCCAGAATTTAATGTTAAAAGAAAATATTTTGAAGTACATTCAAAATGACAAACAAATGTGTAGGAAGTTTGCCTACTGTTAGTTATTCATGGTTGGCCTAGACTGGGGAAGGGGTTAAACCTGTTTCTGCATTTCCCATTTTTTCTGGGCTGAGCCTCTATCTCTATGCACTGTAAATAAAAAGGGAGAAGGGCACTGCCCAGGGAGCAGTTTGCATGGGTATAGACACAGACAAGACACAGCCTGTAATCTTCAGCTACTTACCTTCTATGGTCTTTTTCGCCAAGGAGACTTCTCCGGTATAGGTAACCTGGAGTAGCCACAGTTAAAGTGGTTGTAAACGATCACCCTGTAAAACAACTCATTCAGTTTAAAATAGAAATGATAGGCAAAACATTTTTTGTATAAATATAAAAAAATATATATTTTAAATACCTTTTTTCCCTTTTTTATAAGTGATCACATTTCTCAGCTGCATAATAGCTGGGGGGGGGGGGGGGGGGGGGGAAACAGCAGAACACTCAGTTTCCCAGTGATTGGCTGTGCAGCGGGCGAGTGTCAGGACAAGTCTGATCATTGGCGGAAAGTACACTGAGCTCCCAGCACAGCTAGAGAACTGACCACGGTTTGCGCTCCTGCTTAGTGTGGTAAATTAGATATTAGAAAAACAGAGAGACAGGCAGGCACACCAGGGATTTCACACAAAGGAAGCAATACAAAGAGAACAGGATACTTTATCATTCAGATACATGGTTCAGCAGGCACATATCAGGAATATGAAGTTTGGGGTAACAAACTCCTTAGGTTAATTATGGAAAGGACGTTGCGGCATGCTGTACAGGTTCTGCCTAACGTTCAGTAAAGTTGTTTACTCTGCTCAAAGCCTGGTCTGAAGTTACTCAAGAGGTGCATGTGGGGTCCTGGCATATTTTTTCTAAGGAACCTGGGTCTGGACTAGTACATTGAGGTTTGTGAAACATCCCTACAACAGAAGGTTAACTTGCAAAGAAGTTGCCATGAATAACCAGAAGGAAGAACAGCAACCAGTGATTGGCATGGCATCTGAATAGGTGGCGGGTTCTCCGGTAGCGAGGGGAATTGTATTCACCTCCCTCTTTAGTTGTCTGTCTCCAGGAGTGGATTGGCATTACAGAGATCTAATACCTGGTCACATGGTACAGAACAAGAAGGATTAAGTGGAGCACGCATGAGGTCCACACTATTTGCCGGCTGGACCCCGTTCTATCACTGGGAGTGAGATAACAGAGGAACGCTAACTGGTGGAGTGGGCATAGGCTCTGCATGTTCCTCCTAATGCAACACATACATCTGTACAAATGTGTAAGACAAGGAACACTGTCTTTGGAAGAACTTCATATATACTGTATCTCTACACACAAGTGGCTCATCGTTGAGTTGGGGGAACTACCTTAATGTTTAACTTTCACATGGCCATGGCCCTCGGCTGGTTCCAGGGGTTGGTTAGCATGCCTTCCAGCAAGATATTACCCCTGTGCTAGGATGAATGAACCCATGCATTGTCTGGCATAGCCCAGACTAACCCAACCTGGGGTAGGTCTACTATGTTGATGCCCAATGAGTTAATGGAAAATATATGGAGGAGGTGTCACCAGCCTACTGTAACATGCATCTACCCTAAAGCTAGATACACACTATACAACTTTTGTTGTTCAATTTCCTTTAGATGTACCTTCAACTACGAAGTGCAAGGGTCTGCCTGATTGCATACAAATTGAAAGTGTTTAGGTCTGACCTTATATTATATGGTTTTGGTAAATCTACAGGAAAAAAAATATAAAGGAAATAGTATAGTGTGTATCCAGCTTTACAAATGTATTGAGAATTTTCATGCAAACGTTCCTTTGAACATTTGTACAATGGTTAGTTGGAAAATCTGTTGCAATGATGGCGAACCTTGGCACACCAGATATTTTGGAACTACATTTCCCATGATGATCATGCACTCTGCAGTGTAGTGGAGCATCATGGGAAATGTAGTTCCAAAACATCTGGGGTGCCAAGGTTCATCATCACTGTGCTAGTGTATAGCCAACTTAACACTGAGGATGCTGATGTTGATAATTTAATCAGTGTGCTACCCAGGGCTTTTTTTATGCCGCAACTGCGTTCTGGCACCTTTGCCAGGGAGCACAGGTTTTTTGTTTTTTTTAACAATTGGTTTATGCGGCTGCCAGCTGGCGGAGTGAGCTGACAGCCGGCACAGCTCCTACAGTCCTGGCTGCGGCCTTAAGAGAGGGGAAGCTGCACTGCGCCTCTCCCTGTAGCAGAGCAGATGTTTCTATTGTGAGGAAGAGTTGCCGTGTGGTGTGTGTGTCCTGTCCTGTCATAAGACTACTGTTTGCCAGACCAAGACTGCTTTTGGTGTTTGTTTAACCATCATTGTTGTCTTGCTTTTTAGATATGTGTCTATTAATGCTGCTGCAAGGATATATACATGTGGGCTGTCTCTTGCCGGATATACATGTGGGCTGTCTCTTGCTGTGTGTATATATGTGGGCTGTCTCTTGCTGTGTGTATATATGTGGGCTGTCTCTTGCTGTGTGTATATATGTGGTCTGTCTCTTGTTGTGTGTATATATGTGGGCTGTCTCTTACTGTGTGTTTGTGTGTGTGTGTGTGTGTGTATATATGTGGGCTGTCTCTTACTGTGTGTGTATATATGTGGGCTGTCTCTTGCTGTGTGTGTATATATGTGGGCTGTCTCTTGCTGTGTGTGTATATATGTGGGCTGTCTCTTGCTGTGTGTATATATGTGGGCTGTCTCTTGTTATGTGTATATATGTGGGCTGTCTCTTACTGTGTGTGTATATATGTGGGCTGTCTCTTGCTGTGTGTATATATGTGGGCTGTCTCTTGCTGTGTGTATATATGTGGGCTGTCTCTTGCTCTGTGTGTATATATGTGCGCTGTCTCTTACTGTGTGTGTATATATGTGGGCTGTCTCTTGCTGTGTGTATATATGTGGGCTGTCTCTTGCTGTGTGTGTATATATGTGGGATGTCTCTTACTGTGTGTGTGCATATACAGTATGTGGGCTGTCTCTTACTGTGTGTGTATATATGTGGGCTGTCTCTTGCTATGTGTGTATATATGTGGGCTGTCTCTTTCTGTGTGTATATATGTGGGCTGTCTCTTGCTGTGTGTGTATATATGTGGGCTGTCTCTTGCTGTGTGTATATATGTGGGCTGTCTCTTGCTATGTGTATATATGTGGGCTGTCTCTTGCTGTGTGTGTATATATGTGGGCTGTCTCTTGCTGTGTGTGTATATATGTGGGCTGTCTCTTGCTGTGTGTGTATATATGTGGGCTGTCTCTTGCTGTGTGTGTATATATGTGGGCTGTCTCTTGCTGTGTGTATATATGTGGGCTGTCTCTTGCTGTGTGTATATATGTGGGTCACAGTGGCCGCTGGTGGCGTTTTTGGATGGGGGAGCGCCAGACTCCACCCATCATGTTTGCTCCCTCCCACTTTTCATAAACCACGCCCCTTATATAATCCACCCAATCCGTCCCCTGTATTCCACTTCCTTCCACCCATAGTGTCAGGAGACGGCGCAGTACTCACGTATGCATTCGCTTCTGCACGCATGCTCGTTGGGACTGGGTGCTTTAAAAAAAAAAAAATCGTATTTATTATATTTATTTTTTCACAGTTTTAAAAAAAAAATGGTGTCACTTTTATTCCTAATGTAAACATCCCCTGTAATAGAAAAAAACATGACAGGTCCTCTTAAATATGAGATCTGGGTCAAAAAGTCCTCAGATCTCATATTTACACTAAAATGCAAAAAAGGTTTGTAAAAATGTCTTTGCCAGCAAATTACTATGAGTAACAACAAGCACAGGGCAGACCATTTACTTTTGTTTGCACTTTGCTGAATAAGAATAATACCGCATGGCATGTACATTATCTCCTCCTGCAAACATTATGTTATTTTTCTGCTCTGCTCAATTTATATTCTTTTAAAAATGGCTCTAATAATTCCTGCACAGTTGACTAGTCTAGTAAATGCCGGGGCGTATTTAGATTTGGCAATTAATTGGCAATTGGCATAAAAATCTTTTTTTTCCATAGATCTGTCTGCAATGGACCACTCACCTCACTTGCAGCTCCGCTCGGGCTGAGGAACGGAGCTGCAAGTGAGCAGCAGTTTTTATTGCTGTCTGCCCCCCCCCCTGGGTAAAGAGGTTGTAAACCCCCATGAAGAACAAAAAAAAGCTTGCAACACAAAGGCATGATGAGCTAGTATGCACCGCATACTAGCTCATTATGAAATACTTACTTTAGAACAAAGCCCCAAAGCAACACTCGCACGCTGCTGACACAGTCGACATCTTCCCCAGCGTTTATTCTGGGTTTGGGGGCTCCGGCGCTGTGATTGGCTGGAGCCGTGATGACGTCACTCCCGTGCATGCACGCTGGAGCCGCTGGTCATGGCACGGGCTCTGAAGAAACTGCAAGAGCAGCTGTTCCCTCAGAGTGCATGCGCCGATGATGTAATCGGCGCAGTATACAGTAAATATCTCCTAAACGATGCAAATTTAGGAGATATTTACATTACCTATAGGTAAGCCTTATTATAGCCTTATCTATAGGTACAAACAAACAGGGGGAGTTTACTTCCTCTTTAAGTATATTCACTGTCTCTATTTGTCCTGTTTACCATTATCATTGAAAGTAAAAGTTAAAGAAAATCCGACATATTTGGTTGTCCCCAGAAAAGTTATAGAGGGGAAATCTTCCAATGGGGACACTAGTTCTGGTGACCTGGGGGTCCCCAAGGAATACCCTTAAATTGAAGGTATTTCCTTTCACTTCCTGCTTGGCTATGGGACAGGAAGCGAAGGGAAGTATCCACGGATGGTGAAAAAAATCTGACAGGGGTTATAAACCTCCCTTGTTCTATACAAAATGAAAAAAAGTTTTGCCAATAGTTCTACTTGCATGCATTCAAAGTAAAAAAAAACGTCTGCATGCAGCTCCCCCCCTGTCCACCTAAATATTTACTTGAGCCTGATCTTGATCCAGCAATGTGTGCAAGAAGCAGATCGGGGGGAAAGGATCATACTGCGCTCTGTGTGTCTATTGACGGCTTGCATGCACGAGTGCCCCCACACCGAGCATCTTGTTTTAGGGGCATTCTGCAGGAGGGAGGAGCCAGGGACACAGGCAGGGAAGGATCAGGACTGCTCTGTTCAAAACTATTCCACAGAGCAGGTAAGTATAACATGTTTGTTTTTCCTTTTTAATTATGCCTTTGGAATCACTTTAATAAATTATGAAAATACAGAGGCACAGAAGTAAGGCAAACACTCTACAACTGATTATGCATAGATTTTAAATGACTGCTAATGAGTCTACTTAGCAAATTGAGCTCAAGAGCTGAACAATTGATGCTAAAATGTTCCAAGAACCCTCCAAATTTTATTGCAAGATCTGTAGGTAACTCTTGCAACAGTTAGTGGCAAGTGAATACATTTACAGTCAGAAACAGATTGCACCAATTTAACTGTTGGTAAAGAGAAGCCTGGAGTGGGATGCAGGCTAAAGGGAGGGCTAACATGATAGGGTAGCTGAGGAAACCAGCAAGGATAGGGGTTAAAATAAGGGGAGTATACGAGCTGAAGGAAAAGGGTTGGCCAGGTTAGTGTTCGTGGAGGGGGTAGGAGGAGCCAAGGTCCTGGGCTCAGTCTCTTGCCACTGGAAGAAGAAGCAGCTCCCATCCTCCCGCTCCTTCTTATTTTGTTTCAGATCATTTATATGTTAAATATATGTGTGCTGGCAGTTGGGGATCTTTGGAGGCATTAGGATTTAAGAATAACGTGGCTGAAGTGGGAACAATCTCGGTATGGTATCCTTGGTTGATACCAGTTAACCAAGGTTTAAATGGCATCGGAAAATGGGTATCAGGGTGTAAGATTGAGTGGTGTCGTCATCAGTTGGAGCAGCCGCGACTGATGGCCTGGTGTGGACACGCTGATTCCATGAAATGTGGTTAGTGCCTCCAAGGATCCCTAACAATGGTTTAAAATGTATCTGAAGGAATATTGTGTTTTTTCCTAATAAAAACGTTATGGTTGAAATGTTTAATAAAATGGCAGAGGAGGCCAATTTACTCCAAACAGGTGTGGTTTGGTTACTTTATATGTTAAGTTGTGGGGTTGGGTATTTAATAGGTAAAGACAGGTTTGCATAGGCTACACCATAGTCAGGAACGATACAGCAAGTCTACTACCTGTCACTGGACTTATAGGCAAAGACCAGGCCCCTTGAAGCAATATGCTGTAGACCAGTGGTTCTTAACCTCAGTCCTCAAATACCCCCCACGGGCCATGTTTTGGGAAATTCCCTTAGATAAAACAGCTCTTATCAATACATATCAATACCATGTCAGTGATATTGATTTAAAGAAGCTGTGAAAAGTAAAGGAAAACCTGAAAACATGGACCGTTGGGGGTACTTGAGGACTGAGGTTGAGAACCACTGCTGTAGACCAATCAATCAAACATGGATCTGCTTGGCCAAAGTAATAATAGACATGTTTGGTACAAAGTGAAGTTAGCATTTCAGGAGAAAAACCTCATACCAATGTAGCGGTATCTGCGTAGGGGCTGCTAATTGATGTGGCCCAGTTGTCACCCTGCCCAGCCCCGCATTCATTTCCCAGTCACTTCTGAGACCACGAACAGTCCATATGATTGTTTTGTATTTTTATTGAGAGATCTGAACTTGGATAGGGATAGGAATATATGGGATTGCCCAGTAGAACAAGCAATTAGTTAATTGTATATCAATCAAGTGGGACAACTATACACACTTGGCCACTCCAGTCTCCTCCAGCACATCTCTTGCTTGCAGACTGTTGTTCCCAGTAAGCACTCTACAGGCCCTGTCAGCCCTCCTGACTGCAGCTGCCCAACTTCACTGACCGTGACATTGCAATTCTCACTGGCTCCACACACAGCTCTGACTGTTTCCTCTCAGTCTTCTCTGGCATGCCTCTCCAGTCCAGACTGGTTAGCTCTCTCAAAGGCCTCCAACAGCCTAGTACTCCATCCTCAGTTCTTCCACCCGACAACACCTCCCCAGCTGGGCTGACCCTGGGTATTTCAAGGAGGCCTGCCCCCTGCCAATCCTATTTGGGTAATTGGTCAAGGCTCCCTCAGACACCCCAGACCGCTCCTCCCCACCTCCCCTCCTCTTCTTATAGAATCTTCTAGAAGCAAGAGGGAGGTGACAGTGAAGTGATGTTGTCTGTGAGTCATCAGCTTCTGCTCTAGGCCACTCCCAGCCCACACCGATCAAAACAAATAGGCCTAGCTTCTAGCTATGCCCGTTTACATTTACCTGCTCTCACAAAAATCTTAACTCTAGCACCTACCTAAGTAGAGGGTGCTACACCAACCATGAAGCATAGTGGTGTAAATGTTATGCTTTGGGGTTGCTTTGCTGCTTGCAGCATGAATCATTGTGTCAACCATGAATTCTGTATCATATCAAAGTGTGTTTGAGGAGAATGTAAGGCCATCTGCCCCAAACTTAATTTAAACTCATAATGATCCAAAGTACACTAGCAAATCTACCAAGTAATGGCTCAAAAAGAAGATTTTTTTTATAGACTGGCCTAGTCAAAGTGTTAATTTGAAAACCCTTGAAATGTTGAAGAATGATTTGAAACAAGCAGTTCATGCAAGAAAACTCACAAACCTTTTTGCAACTGAAGGAATTTGGCATGGAGTCGTGATCAAAAATTTTCCCAGGTGTCAAAGACTGGTGGGCAGTTATGCAAAACACGGCAAGTCAATTCTCCTAAAGGAGGGAATACGAGCTTCTGAACACAGGATGTACTTACTTTTTCTGAATAAATGATTGGAAGCCTTGTGTTGTTATTCAAATGATATCACTCTTATCTGTAGGCTCAGGTGAAAAGCTAATGACTTCTAATGCAACAATGTTGAAAGTCAACATTTGCCTCGGGGCATGCTTATATTTTCACCTGATCTGACTGTAATTAGAGTTTTGGAGGCTGCAAACTAAGCAAACCTTGCATGCTGTGACATAATTTAGATCTAAATAATAAATACAATATATAAACCAGTAAACTGAGACTCTTATTAAAGTGTAAATGGAATGGCACAGCAATTTGCTGCTGTTTATATTACATTTTTGCCTAATTTGGATAATAGTGCTCAATTTGCAAAGTTTGTTGCAGTCATAACAAACTTCACAATAGAGGCAATTAAATTCTCTAACCATATTTTTTCTTTAAAGTCTGAACTGCAAAGTGACATTTACCAACGGAAGTTGTTTGAAATGTTTGAAATGCTTTTCTGGCACATGTACCGTGCAACGGTCAGTTTAAAAAAGGGCAGCACATCCAAAAACGTAGACTTAATTGAAATTCAATAATTAATTACAGGAATTATTGTAAAATGAATGTAATGGAACAAAAGCTTGTCTGCTTATCACTGAATGTTTTGTCAAGGAATCCATCTGCAGATGTAACATTTCAATTCAGATTGCCATGCAAGAACCCATTAAAGGTCAAAACAGCTTTTATATCACTAGTTTGAAACTCTAAACTTCATATTTTATATAATGTTCTTCCATTTTCTATTTTTCGCTATTCAGGTCTACTTATATTCAGCCTTAGCAGCTCTAAACTTTTGTTTTCATAATATAAATAGAAAAAAAAAGGTTTTCTATTACAGTATTCAGCTTCCACCCACACACATAAACTTTAACCTTCTCACCCAGAAAGTTTATTATTTTTAATGCTTTTTTTTTTTTTTTCACAAAGCTATAAGGCCATTTAAACTCTTGTCTATCAGTACAAAAGAAGATAAAACCCAATCCAAGTTTTAGTACTTAGATCAGAACCATAGCCTAGTGGAGGGTAGGCAGCTCTTGCCATGATGTGCAAATATAAACAGAATACTTACACATTATGGTATTCTGATCAAAGCCGCTGATAAGGCAGTGCAGTACAGCCAGCCCTTCTGTACTGAGCCCCGGGCCCCATCAGTTCAAAAGGGGGGCCCAGGTACCTGTTGAGCAGGAGGGCAGGCTGTACTGTCTTATTGCGGACACCGATCCTTTTCTGCCTCCTCCTGCAGCGCTGCCAGCTTCTCCTCCTCTTTCTCCCCCAGGCTGCACTGCAGAGGAAGTGGTTCTAGCACATGCACCATCTGCTGTCTGTCCCCCCTTTGTACCCCTCTCCCTCGCAATGCTTCCGGCTTCCCTCCTCTCCTCTGCTGCTAGCAGCTGTTGCAGGCACACAGGTCTTTTTTCAGGATGGAGAGTGGGGGAAGGGGCCAGTAAATACTGTATATAATTTATTGGCCCCTTCCTTTCCTGAATTAACGCAGTGAGTGATAGGTACCAATTACTCCTGTGTCCATTCATCACTGAAGCACAGTAAACTGTGTTTACTATGCTATAGTTTGTGAATAAGCAAGAAGCTTCAGAGCCCTTTCAATTCATTCATCTGTGCAGCTGAGGCTGCAGAAAAAGGGACAGATAAATGTATGTTCTCAGCAACTTCTAGCGGGGGGGCTGTCAGTGTATGGGGAACTCGTGATTTCATACAGCAACCCTGATTCTGACAGCAGCCGGATGGTCATGGTTATGCAGTAATCTTTCTCTGTCAGCTTACCTCTCCTCCATGTGTTCACCTTTAGAGGCCAGACACCCTCACCTGACTGCTTATATACATCTTCCCTCAGCATAGCTCCACCTCAGCCTCTAATTAGGAACACCCTGTGCATTGCAAGCCAACCTTGCTGATCAATCATTTTGTGTTTAGCTTTCATGTGCTACTTGCTAGCCTGTTCTCGACTATCACTGTCTGCTTGTGATGCTGACCTTTGGCATGTTCTATGTTTATCCTTGTCTGCTAGATGCCCCAACCTTGGCTTATCCCTTTACTATCCTTGTTGTTCCAGCCTGCTGCTTCCTTCTCCTGTAGTCTACCGTGAGCGTGAGCTGTGAGACCCGGGGGCCCCGACCTGGAGCCAGACTGCATCGCAGTCGATCCTCACCACTAGAGGCTCTGGTGAACATCTGCTGGCTCTTAGACTCTGCGCCCTGGGGAATCTATGCTCTAGCTCCCAGTGGAATTTGTGTTAGTGATCCAGTAGACCTACTTCCTGAACCTCCTAGGGTTCAATCCACAGCAGTGACTCCTAGGGTCCACTACCTTAGTGGTGCACTACTGGCTCCTACGGAGTGCATCTGTCACCTGGACTCAGGTGACCTGACACCTTCGACTTCTGTCAAGTAAGGGAGCCCAGTTTCAATCAGTGTATGGCCAGTTTTATGGTGATAGTTACCAATTACTCCTGTGTCCATTCATCGCTGAAGTATAGTAAACTATGTATACTATGCTTCAGTTTGTGAATAAGCAAGAAGCTTCAGAGCACTTTCAATTCATTCATCTGTGCAGCTGAGGCTGCAGAAAAAGGGACAAATAAATCAAGTAAGGGAGCCCAATTTCAATCAGTGTATGGCCAGTGTTATGGTGTCTGCTCTCCATGGAGAAGCAGTAGAGCCACCCTTGGACAGCCAAGATATTGCTGAAGTTGACAATCAAATTCAGAATTTACATAAGCTTATACTGTGTATATTGGCCATATTTACAATAAACTACAATTCAAATTCATACACTGAAATCAAATATTTTCGTTAACATGTCAGTTTCAAAACTCTTGTAGCCAAGCCCTCATTGGTGAAACGCGTTAAGAAGGGATGATCCCTGGGCAGGGACCAGTGCTGCCGCTGAATTTTTTACTGAAAAAATATGAAAAATGTACTGGCGGAGCACATTTTTTACTGGCAACCTAATAAAATGACAGACCTCCTATTAAAAACCAAGACAACTGATATTTAAACAATACGGAAACACTGACAATACCCATAACAAGTAATTTGACTGGTTTACACTTAAAGTGGAACTCCACCCAAAAGGGGAAGCTCTGCTTATTTACCACCTCCCCATCTGCTGTCACATTTGGCACCTCTTGAAGGGGAGGTGTCTGTAACGGCACCCCTAATATAAAGGGGGTTAACGCCGTTTACGATGTTCCCTCTCCTAGACACACATCCACTCACTACCAATATCCACAGCTAAACGACCCTTTCCTATAGGAGCCGACCCCTCTGGCAAAAAGACGAGACGCACTCTGTCTCTTCTGTAGTAGGAATGACTTTATTATTGAGAAACATTGTAACTTTATACACAATTCAAGGCACATGCTTTAACATGAACAAGGGCCCAGCTCCACCCACACATCCCAAGACTCAACACCTCATCCTGACGTCTGCTAGGCTTCAAACGATCCCACCCAATACACATCTTTTCACAAAGGGTTGGCAGCCAGTCTGTCTGGCACTTTACAATACACACAAGGACAGACTTAAATGAACAATAGAAATGCAAAACAACTTAATTCCTCACAGCAATGATACTTAACCCTCATATACAGTATACATCCAATCTATATACAATGTATATACAGCCTTGAATATGGCTATCACAGACCATATCGGGGGTTTCTTTTATTCACCCTGTGTCCAAAGTGACCCCACTGTCACAGTGTCAAAACCAGATACCCGCTCTCACTTCTGGGTGACTTCGCCAGAGCAAACTCATCCGGAAATGAGGTAAATGCTATGTAAGTTCTGGACTTAAATTGGTTCCCAACAGCGTTATAGCAGAAAGAGCATTACATCGTGGGCTCTCCAGTTCTGTCGGGATGTCCATGGATGTCCTCCCATATGTGAGCCTCCTGCATGCCCCCTGGGCAGCACAACAGGCATGCTCTGTGACCACTGTGTCCTTTGAACACAGCTGATCACAATTTGTGGTAAAGGCCCAATCACAGCAGCCCTTTACCTTGTGATCAGCTGTGTCCAATCAATGGAAACAGACTTGCCAGTTATCGGCATTCCTTTCCTCACATACTTTCTCTGCATACGGAAACGAGAGCTGAAAACTGGCAAATCTGACAGGGCACATGGAGCACATTGTGTAGGTTGATAATCAGGGGGAGCTGTCCATTGGGAGCACAATGCACATGCACCAGTGAGCAGGGGCATGCAGTCAGGGGAGGCATGAACATAAAGAAAAAAAAAAAAAGATTGAGCTTTGAGGGTCATACCGGCAACCTGGGGTCCAAGCTCCCTACCCCACCACTGATCAAAAATGTGGGGCTCCTGCCACCTATAGTTCCGGAGATACAGGGCTTCTTGTGCAGCCTGTCAGAAGCTACATACAGAGTGACCAGTTTAAATACAAGCTGGCACACTCTGTTTGCAGCAGACTGAGAGGATGCGCTCACAGTGCCTCTCACTTCTTGTTAGAAGCACTGAGCTCGATGGACAGCTTGGAGCCTTGGACCAATGGTAAAGCAACATTGGAACAAGCTGTCCAATAAAAATTCTGCAGTGCAGGCTCTCCTCTCACTGCAGTGTCATAGATGGGGCATGTATCTAAAAGACAAATGCTCCCTTCCTGCCCACCCATCTTAACTAGAAGGAAAAAACATGGGTTTACAGGCATAAGATTTACCCAAAATCCCATGTTTTTCTCACACAGTTAAGAGAGAGAATGAGAATCTGCTGCCTGCTGAAAAGGTACTGTTTTATTCAAGCTAAATCATTTATTATTATGCTGTATGTTATAACATAATCATTTATTATTTATCTATTTACTGTGAAATTACAGTAATTTGTCTGTTAAGCCACCTGCTTGAGTACAGTTTTTGAAAATATAGTAAATTACCTTAAAAACAATATATAACAATTATTTGTATATTACTTAAGGTAATTAACCACTTGCCACCCAGGCCAGTTCTGACACTTCTCTCCTACATGTAAAAGTCATAACTTTTTTGCTAGAAAATTACTTAGAATCCCCAAACATTATATATTATTTTTTTAGCAGACACCCTAGGGGATAAAATGGTGGTCCTTGCAACTTTTTATGTTACATTGTATTTGCGCAGCAAATTTTCAAAAGCGCTTTTTTCATGAATATAAAAAAAAAACACTAAAGTTAGCCTGATTTTTTTGTATACTATGAAAGATGATGTTACACCAAATAAATAGATACCTAACATGTCACGCTTTAAAATTGCGCACTCTCGTGGAATGATGCCAAACTTCGGTACTTAAAAATCTCCTTAGGTGATGCTTTAAAATTTTTTAAAGGTTACATGTTTGGAGTTACAGAGGATGTCTAGTGCTAGAATGATTGCTCACACATTAACATTCATGGCGTATGTAGCCTGTGTGTATCTGGCTCTGATACTAGCCAGTGCCTCACCAGCCACTGACTTCACCACACGTCCCTGCCTGTGACATCACCAGCGCTGCTAAAGTAAATATCTCCTAAACGGTGCATGTTTAGGAGATATTTACTGTACCTACAGGTAAGCCTTATTATAGGCTTACCTGCAGGCATAAATAAAAAAAAAAACCTTAACTACCATTTTATATGAAGTACAGGCATAGAGTCAGCACTAGGTGCACGGCGGGGCTCCATACTGTTACTGGGAATGAGGTAGTGGGGATGCGCTGGACAGTTGGAGAGGGCATCGACTGTGCGTGCCCCTCCTAAATGCACAAGTGACCGTGGTAGCGTATAATACATCGAGAAAGTTCAGTCGTCTGCTTAAGTTAAGGTGTAAGGCAGTGACCCTATCCAAAGTGCCTAGCTTAGCCCAAAAGAACCCACCCCGGGGCAAGCTTCTCACGTGACCCTTTTATGGTGCCCAATGAGGAGAGAAGCATGGAGGATGTGACTACCATCCCACGACCTCTGCCCCGTCAACTACCTACACACTGCTCTGGCACATTATAGACAAATGGGGGAGGATTCAGTGCTCTAACACACAGTGGGGAAAATAGTTATTTGCTCCCCTGTAGATTTTGTAAGTTTGCCCACTTACATACAATGAAGGGTCTATAAATGTTATCATAGGTGTATTTCAAATGATAGAGACAGACTATCAACCACAAAACCAGGAAAACACACAATACAAATGTTATAAATTGAGTTGCAATTCAGTGAGTAAAATAAGTATTTGATCCCCAAGCAAAACATGACTTAGTACTTGGTGGAGAAAAACTTGATAAGATGTTTCTTGTAGTTGGTTACCAGGTTTGCACACATCTCAGGAGGGATTTTGGTCCACTCTTCATTACAGATCTTCTCTAAATCCTTAAAGCTTCTTGGCTGTTCTAGGCAACTCGAAGTTTCAGCCCCCTCCATAAATTTTCATTTTACGATTAAGGTCTGGAGACTGGTTACGCTACTCCATGGCCTTAATGGGCTTATTCTTGAGCCACTCATTTGTTGCCTTGGCGGTATGTTTTGGGTCATTGTCATGCTGGATGGAACCATGACCCATCTTCAGTGTTCTGGCTGAGGGAAGTAGGTTCTCATCCAAGATTTTACTATATATGGTACCGTCCATTGGCCCCTCAATACAGCAAAGTCGGCGCTTACCTTTAGCAGAGAAACAACCCCAAAGCGTAATGTTTCCACCTCTGTGCTTGACTGTAGGGATGGTGTTCTTAGGGTCATAGTCTGTATTGTTTCTCCTCCAAACATGGCAAGTTAATGCAAAAGAGCTCAATTTTGGACTCATCTGACCACAGCATTTTCTCCTAATCCTTCTCTGAATCAATTAGATGTTCATTGGTAAACTTCAGACGTGCCTGTACATGTGCCTTCTTGAGGAGGGGTACCTTTGCGGGCGCTGCAGGATTTCAATCTTCAGCGGTGTATTGCGTTAACAATGGTTTAAATAGCGGTGTATTGTGTTACCAACTGGCTTGAGATCATTCACAAGCTCTTCCCAAGTAGTTCTGGGCTGATCCTCACTTTTCTCACGATCATCCTTACCCCATGAGGTGAAATTTTGTATGGAACTCCAGACCGAGGGTGATTGATAGTTTTTTTTTATTTCTTCCATTTGCGAATACCAACAGTTGTCCCCTTCTCATCAAGCTTCTTGTTGATGGTCTTGTAGCTCATTCCAGCCTTGTGCAGGTCTACAACCCCTGGCAAAAAGTATGGGATCACCACTCTCGGAAATTGTTTATTCATTTCTTTATTTGTGTAGAAAAAAAACTAATCACAGACTTGCCTCAAAACTATTTTCATTTAACATTCCAACTTTCTGGCTTTAAAGCCGCGTACACATGTAGCCGTCTGTCCGACGTACTTAGTCTGGCGGACTTCCCGCCAGACTGTCCGTCGGACTTTCCGAATGGGCTACTTGCCCACACACGGCACTTTTTCAGCGGACTAATACGGCGTACTAAGTCCGCCGTACTATCCGCCCTACTTTTGAAATGAACGGACTCGCCCACACACGCGGAGGAAAGTCCGCTCATTTCGAGCGCGTCTCCAGGTAGGCGGGGCCCGCGAAGGATACGTCGCTGGCCCCGCCGCCTGGTATGGACTGAAAGGGGAACCCCAACGCCGAAAAAAATCGGCGTGGGGGTCCCCCCAAAGTCCACAACAGACCCTTGTCTGAGCACGCTACCCGGCCGGCCAGGAAAGGGGGGGCGAGCGAGCGCCCCCCCTCCTCAGCCGTACCAGGCCGCGTGCCCTCAACATGGGGGAAACCCCAAAGCACCTTGTCCCCATGTTGATGAGGGCAAGGGCCTCTTCCCGACAACCCTGGCCGTTGGTTGTCGGGGTCTGCGGGCGGGGGGCTTATCGGAATCTGGGAGCCCCCTTTAACAAGGGGGCCCCCGGATACCGGCCCCCCACCCTATGTGAATGAGTATGGGGTACAATGTACCCCTACCCATTCACCTGTAAAATAAAAGTAAAAAAAAAACACAACACATGAGATAAAATACTTTATTGCACAGCTCCGGGGGTCTTCCGTCTTCGGGGGTCTTCTCGCCGGACTCCTCCGCTATATTCTTGTAGCTCTTTTGCTAGCGGAGGAGTCCGGCTTTCTTCCTCGCCGCCGGCCTCTTCTTCCAACTTCGGGGGTCTTGTTCCCCTCTTCGGTTCTTCTGCCGGGCCACCGCGCCTTCTTATAGCTCTTTTACAGGCGGTGGCCCGGTCTTCTGTCGCCGCCGCCGCCTTCCGCTCTTCCGCTCTTCCGCTCTTCTGTTCTTCTCTTCTTCTTCAGATGTTGCCTCGCCGAGTCCACCCGCTTGTTTGATCGTGTGTACGCGGCATTACCTGGCTTTTCTATTCTTCAGGCTTATGAATGTGTTGCACCTTGTGGTGAACCCTCTGTATTTGCTCTTGTGAAGATTTCTCTCAATTGTAGACTTTGACAATAACACACACACCTCCTGAAGAGTGTCCTTCACTTGTCTTTATGTTGTGAATGGGTTTTTCTTTACCATAGAGAGGATCCTGCGATCACCCACCACTATTGTCCTCCGTGGACGTCCAGGCCTTTTAATGTTGCTGAACTCATCAGTGCATTCTTCTTTCCTCGGAATGTACAGAGAAAATTGAGTACTGTCCGTGATACTTTTTTTATTTGCACTAACATACAATTTTTCAGGACAAGCTTTTAGGGTATGTCCCCTTCTTCAAGGTCCAAGCAGTACTGAACTATGTCCCCTTCTTCAAGGTCCGAGCAGTACTCGGAATGTACCAAACTGTTGATTTGGACAACTCTAATGTTGCTGCTATCTCTGATTGATTTGTTTAGTTTTTGAAGCCTTACAATGGTCTGTTTCCCTTGCATGGACATCTCCCATATGCATTATATAACTATAGCTTTAATATGTTTTGGTAAATACCTGAAAAAAAACTAAAATTGTGCCTGTGTCCAAATATATATGGACCTAACTGTATGTGCAAACTGCAATTCATTCCCTCTAAAACAAAACACGTTTCTGTAGTCAGTCAGTTTAATTAGCACAGTAATAGTATATTTAGAAATGCCCTTTAAACTGTCCTTTATTCTTCCTGTTTGCAGTCTCCTCTACCGAAATGTCCTCATATTTTGCTGGTTAGTTACACTTCAGGCGCGTTAATAATTATAGACTGCAAATCTGAGATTAGTTAATTCATTCTAAGATGTCACATACCAAGTGACAGATTGCACAAGACTGAACCCAGTACTGTACTTACCCTTTACTGCAGATTTTAACTAAAAAGTAAAATTGGAGCTAAAGGCATTGTACATTTTTAAATGTTTTCTTTGTTTTAAATAGGTATTAGTTTAGTTATATTCCCTGTGTTTGTTTGCTTTACCTTGTAATAATGGACATGTTATGTCTGCAGTCTGTATTGTCATACCTGGAAGATTCCCTTATGTCCATGCATTGCTTCACCTAGCTTGTCCCTAATCATCAAAAATAACTTCTTGTCCCGGGTCAAAGAGTGTCACATCACAAGTGTAGAAGTGCTAATGTAAGATAAAAGAAGAAAAAATGTCTTCCTGTTTGTGTCTGTTTTAGATCTAATTACTGTTTAACTCTCACTAGCACTAGACTAAAGAGAAGCTCCAGGCTCCTTCAGAAAAATTGACAAGTCAGCAGCTACAAATACTGTACCTGCTGACTTTTAATATAAGGACACTTACCTGTCCAAGGATAATACGATGTACTTACTCGAGCCGATTCGTCAATCATCTCTAGTAAGGGAAACGGGGGCATCACAGCCTGTTTTCCACTGCGCATGTGTGAGTGACGCTGTGCCTTGTGAATGGTGCCATAGTCTTCTGGGACCTGTGATGTATCCCACAAGACTGCGGGTGAAAGAGCGGGTAATAACCTGTCAAAACCAGGTAGCCATTCTCCCTCCCTCCAAAAAGTGTCAAATGTGGCAGTGGAGAGGGGGATGGTGCAAACAAGTGGAGCTTCCCCTTTTGGGTGGAGCTCCACTTAAGAGACCCAGGGACTGTGAGATATATATTGTTTCTTCGCAGGAAGTATCAGTTCTCATACTATAGACAGAGGTCATGCATTAACCTGCGCAGTGCCAGGCATGTGTTTTCACACAAACAAAAAACTTCTGGCACTGGAATGTGAATATTTACTTTACTATAGACATGTGTGCTGTCAATAAATTTGTTTAGTTTTGTTCCATTCCGTTTCGTATTAGAATTAATTCGTATTTCGTAATTCGTGTCCAAAATTTCCATACGAAATACGAATATTCCTTAGGTTCGTTAACCTTTCGTAACAATTACAAATGTTCGTTATGATGAATTTATTATTATGAGGGGCTCCCACCGTCCCTGTGCTGTGCTGACTTCCTGGGTTTTTAACTTTTAGGTCCATTAACTTTTCGTAACAATTGTTCGTTAGGAATTTGGATCTGAAATTCGTAAACGAGCGAAATTTCGTATTTTGTACAGAATTTGGAAGCATAGTAATTCATATTTCGGATCCTCCCGAATTCGTACAAAACGAATCGCACATGTCTACTCTACTATAGGCTGTGCATATGGCCAGAAAATGAGACTATGAAACTATATGATCAATGTTTATCTTATGCAGGTGAAAAACACAAGGTGCAGGTATGAATGGTTATGATGCCTTTAAATCTAAGCTCAAAGGAAGCAATGTAACTCACTAGTAGAATACATATATGGGAACTATTCTCCCGACAAAGGATTTGTAAATCTGCTCATATATTCCTGTCATCTAAGCTCCGCTGCCAGCATTAGGGCACCAGGGCATTTCTTTCCCTCCCACTGATACCAGAAGATTATTTACTCCCATTGAACACTAAGACCAGGACATTTTTTACTCCCACTGACCACCAGCACTGGAACATATTTCCTCCCACGGAACCCTTACCATTTTTCCTTGACCTTTAGTAAAGCTGCCTTTCAAACCGCTATTAAACCCAAAACCCCAAAAAATTGACTATATTACAGCTTACCAATCATTAGATGTGGTGCCTGCGTTAGTTTTCCTTTTTTTATGCTTTTTCTTCTCTGTTGTCACATGGTGATCTGCCCAGTAACACATCTCCTGTATTAGAGTGCCTCCATTCTGGATGAGAGGCACATTGGGAGTGTTAAGCCGCGTACACACGGGCGGACTGTCTGGCCAACTTAGTCCGTCGAAACACATTTCAGCGGACAGTCCGCTCGTGTGTGGGCTTCAGCGGACTTTTTCAGCGTGCCGTCTGGCGGACTAAGTATTTCGGAATTTCCGTAATACTGTCCGTCATACTTTGGTTTCAGCGGACAATCCGCTCGTCAGTAGGCTAGTTCGACGGACTAAGTATGGCGCATGCTCAGAAAGGATTTACACGGCAAAAGGTTGCATTGCTGTGTATTGGACTTCCTATTTCTAGTCCCGTCGTACGTGCTGTACACGTCATCGCGCAAGCTTTCGACGGACTGTTTGTGCATCCGTGTGTGGTCAAGTCCGTTCATTCGAAAGTATGACGGACTGTCCGTCGGATTGTCTGACGGACTAAGTTGGCCAGACAGTCCGCCCGTGTGTACGCGGCTTTAGATGTGCCAACAGATTTAGATTACTAACAAATTGAAGCCAAACTCCAGCTAACACTTTATAATCAGTTACAGCAAACAGTTTTTCCCCCTTTGGGATAAAGGTTTTACATATATAAATTAAAACTGATCATTATAAGCACCCCTGTCAGTGGCAAATGGATTGGCTCATCGCTGTAACTGCTACATCTGCAGGAGAGGTTGTTCTTTTGAAAAACAACAGACTTACTGGCTGGTTCACTGTCTGGTGAAAATAAAGGAAGGAAAGCCTAAAAAACGAACGTAGCCATCATATCTAAGAATTGGTAAGCTGCAATATTATAAATGTTTGCTTTTCGGTTTAACCGGTTCCCGACCAGCGCACGTCGGCAGAATGGCATGGGCTGGCATATTGGCGTACAGGTACATCCAATCTTCAATGCCGCCCTGCCATCGCGAGCGCGCCGGTCGGGATCCCCGTGAGTCCGGTCGCGGGTCCCGCGGACTCAATCGCTGCGGGCATACCCATGATCGTCTCACGGGATGGCTGAATAGAGAAATGCTGTTGTAAACAGCATTTCTCCATTCTGCCTAGCAACTAGTGACGCTGATCTCTGCTCCATGTGATTGGAGCAGAGATCAGTGTTCACTAAATGAAAGCCCAACCCCCCACAGTTAGTAACACACCCCTAGGAACACCTAACCCCTACACTGCCACCCACTGGTTAAACCCTTCACTGCCAGTGTTATTTACACAGGAATCAGTGCATTTATATAGCAGTGATTGCTGTATAACTGACAGTGGTCCCAAAAATGTGTCAAAAATGTCCGATGTGTCTGCCATAATGTCGCAGTCACAATAAAAATCGCTGATCGCCGCCATTACTAGTAAAAAAAAATAAAAAATTATTAATAAAAATGCCATAAAACCATCCCTATTTTGTAAATGCTATAACTTTTGCGCAAACCAATGAATAATCGCTTATTGCGATTTTTTTACCAAAAATATGTAGAAGAATATGTATCGGCCTAAACTGAGGGAAAAATATGTTTTTATTTATTTTTGGGGGATATTTATTATAACAAAAATTAAAAAATAATGTGTTTTTTTTTCAAAATTGTCGCTCTATTTTTGTTTATAGCGCAAAAAATAAAAACCGCAGGGGTGATCAAATACCACCAAAAGAAAGCTCTATTTGTGGGAAAAAAAGGATGTCAATTTTGTTTGGGAGCCACGTCACACGACCGCGCAATTGTCAGTTAAAGCGACACAGTGCCGAATCGCAAAAAGTGGTCTGGTCTTTGACCAGCAAAATGGTCCGGTCTGTAAGTGGTTAAATTAACCATTTTAAATAGAATGCACCTATAGTGAAACAGCCTCCATTTATGATGTCCCCATCTCCCACAGAGCCTTGGACAGAATGTATTTGATGATGTGGAAAGTCTTGCAGCACAGGATTTAAGAGACTGTTCAAGCAGACCAGAGCCTGGGAGGCATTCTCTGGACATCCTTCTGTTCCAACGTTTGTCAGAGACCTCATTAATATGTCCATCTGCCATATTCTGCCTATGACTCGTTTAAAGACAATTTTCTCTGTGGAAAGTATAGTAATGCATCATTATTTAACCACTGGCCGCCCAGCCGCCGCAGTTGTACTGCGACAGAATGACGCGGTAATGAGTGTAACGTCGCGTCGCCCTGTGGCCACTAGGGGCGCGTGCCCACTGCCGTGGGCGCACGCCCCTGCTTGCTCCCGCGATCGTTCGGGGCACACGGAGAACCGGGATCTGTGTGTGTAAACACACAGTTTCCGGTTCTCTGAGGGGAGAAGTGACAGATCTTCTGTTCATACAGAGTTTGAACAGCGATCTATCTCTTTCCCTACACAGTCCCATCCCCCCTTCAGTTATAATACACACTAGGGAACACAATTAACTCCTTGATCGCCCCCTAGTGTTAACCCCTTCCCTGCCAGTGACATTTTTACAGTAATCAATGCATTTTTATAGCACTGATCGCTGTATAAATGGCAATGGTCCCAAAAATGTGTCAAAATTGTCCGACGTGTCCGCCATAATGACGCAGTCTCGATAAAAATTGCAGATCACCCCCATTACTAGTAAAAAAAAAAATGCAAAAAAATATCCCCTATTTTGTAAACGCTACAACTTTTGCACAAACCAATCAATATACGTTTATTGACATTTTTTTTTTACCAAAATCAAAAATATGTAGAAGAATACATAAGCCTAAACTGAGGAAAAAAAAATATATTTTACATATTTTTGGAGGATATTTATTATAGCAAAAAGTAACAAATATTGCGTTTTTTTTCAAAATTTTTGCTTTTTTTTGCTTATAGCGCAAAAATAAACACCGCAGATGTGATTAAATACCACCAAAAGAACGCTGTATTTGTGGGAAAAAAAGGATGTAAATTTTGTTTAGGTGCAACGTTGCACGACCGCGCAATTGTCAGCTAAAGCTTCTGGGGCTGAAACTGTTAAATAACAAAGCATCACTATTCGGATCCTGTTCAGGATGAGCATCGAGACTCACAAAAAATTGATCTGTCTAACAGTATGCGTTAAAAACAGGGGTTTAGTTCCGCACGCATTTTCAAACGCATGCGCGAGCCACGTCACGGCACCCTGGTATCTGTGGTCCTAACACTAAAATATGAGTGTCCCCACAGTGGAGGCACATGCATTCTGATGGATAGATGAGAGTAGGTGGACTAAAGGGGAGCCCACCCCTCCTTAAAGGTACAGAAACACACCAACCACCCAGTGAGAGCACAATGGCTGCAAAGGTGTTGGTGCGCTGCAGGACCAATACAAACACACACGTGATAAAAAAAACTTGCTACCGCCCTCATCTATAGCTGGCTATCACAGTAAGTGCCATTGGAAGGCTAAAGGTTTTTTCCTGGGCATTCCCCAGACTTTGTAGTTACCTGTTTTAGCCTTCCAATGCCACTTACCATGATAGCCAGCTATACAGTGGTGTGAAAAAGTGTTTGCCCCCTTCCTCATTTCCTGTTCCTTTGCATGTTTGTCACACTTAAGTGTTTCGGAACATCAAACCAATTTAAACAATAGTCAAGGACAACACAAGTAAACACAAAATGCAATTTGTAAATGAAGGTGTTTATTATTAAAGGTGAAAAAAAATCCAAACCATCATGGCCCTGTGTGAAAAAGTGATTGCCCCCTGAACCTAATAACTGGTTGGGCCACCCTTAGCAGCAACAACTGCAACCAAGCGTTTGCGATAACGTGCAATGAGGCTTTTACAGCGTCCTGGAGGAATTTTAGCCCACTCATCTTTGCAGAATTGTCCTAATTCAGTTACATTAGAGGGTTTTCGAGCATGAACGGCCTTTTTAAGGTCATACCACAACATCTCAATAGGATTCAGGTCAGGACTTTGGCTAGGCCACTCCAAAGTCTTCATTTTGTTTTTCTT
Source organism: Lithobates pipiens (assembly GCF_037356315.1). Lineage (NCBI taxonomy): Eukaryota > Metazoa > Chordata > Amphibia > Anura > Ranidae > Lithobates > Lithobates pipiens. The sequence goes on from NW_027507790.1 coordinate 230,116,844, forward strand.
CAGCCATTCGGTGGTGGACTTGCTGGTGTGTTTAGGATCATTGTCCTGCTGCAGAACCCAAGTTCGTTTCAGCTTGAGTACACGAACAGATGGTCGGACATTCTCCTTCAGGATCTCTTGGTAGACAGCAGAATTCATAGTTCCTTTTATCACGGCAAGTCTTCCAGGTCCTGAAGCAGCAAAACAGCCCCAGACCATCACACTACCACCACCATATTTTACTGTTGGTATAATGTTCTTTTTATGAAATGCAGTGTTCCTTCTACGCCAGATATACTTGGACACACACCTTCCAAAGAGTTCCACTTTTGTCTCATCGGTCCACAGAATGTTGTCCCAAAAGTCTTGGGGATCATCAAGATGTGTTGTGGAGAAATTGAGACGAGCTTTGATGTTCTTTTTGCTCAGCAGTGGTTTTCTCCTTGGAACTCTGCCATGCAGGCCATTTTTGCCCAGTCTTTTCCTGATGGTGGAGGCATGAACGCTGACCTTAACTGAGGCAAGTGAGGCCTGCAGTTCCTTGGACGTTGTTGTGGGGTCTTTTGTGACCTCTTGGATGAGTCGTCGCTGCGCTCTTGGGGTAATTTTGGGCGGCCGGCCACTCCTGGGAAGGTTCACCACTGTTCCATGTCTTCGCCATTTGTGGATAATGGCTCTCACTGTGGTTCGCTGGATTCCCAAAGCTTTGGAAATGGCTTTATAACCCTTTCCAGACTGATAGATCTCAATTACTTTCTTTCTCAATTGTTCCTGAATTTCTTTGGGTCTCGGCATGATGTGTAGCTTTTAAGGATCTTCTGGTGGACCTTACTGTGTCAAGCAGCTCCTATTTAAGTGATGCCTTGATTGTGAACAGGTGTGGCAATAATCAGGCCTGGGTGTGGCTAGAGAAATTGAACTCAGGTGTGGACAACCACAGTTATAGTATGTTTTAACAAGGGGGGCAATCACTTTTTCACACAGGGCCATTATGGTTTGGATTTTTTTTCACCTTTAATAATAAACACCTTCATTTACAAATTGCATTTTGTGTTTACTTGTGTTGTCCTTGACTATTGTTTAAATTGGTTTGATGTTCCGAAACACTTAAGTGTGACAAACATGCAAAGGAACAGGAAATGAGGAAGGGGGCAAACACTTTTTCACACCACTGTAGATGAGGGCAGAGGCAAGTTTTTGTTATCACTCATGAGAAGGTTCACCCTGAATAGTTTAGTTATAACCAGTGAATGTCCTCTACTGTATTTCGCATTTAAAGTAGAACTACAGAGCAATGAAGAGTTCATCTTCACTTCATGTCCCATAACCAAACCACAAAGTGAGAGGAAATCCCTGCTAATAGCATGAATCTATCCATGGCCGCTGTAGCCACCCCCTATTCAGGCGTCTGGCTGTTCTTCGGACGCCAGGCGCTTGAATTACAGCAGCGGGGTTTTTTTTTAAGCACCTGATTAGAGCCATATGCTCTAATAGGCTTAAAAAAAAGGTGATAAGAATAAGTGATGTGTATAAATATAAAAAAAACGAGTGAATACAAAAGTTCATGAAGTGTTTGAGAACAGTCCCAAAAAGTTATTCACTCTGGTGCGTCTCAGGCTGGATTGCAAGTCCGCAGATGACATTCAGGGTGAATTATCCTACCAAGTTCTCTGCCCTTGGCAACTCTTGGAACTGGATTATAAGCAAAATAGAAGAAATAGGTACCCTTACCAGATGAGTTGGACACATCCACCATACAACGCATGTACTGCAATGCATCAACAGGGGCCAGCTGTCTCTTTCTGGTTTCTGCAGCCAGCCCCTGATGACAATCCTAGCCCACATGTCATCGGGGTGGGTGGCTTGGGGGTGGCTGTAAGTAACCAGAATAGACAGCCTGCTAGGATTGCCTCCTCATCCCTTTAAAACCGAACACATAATAACTACACAGGCTCTGAGACTGGTTTAATGCAGATAAGGCACTAATTGTGTTTAATAACCATCTTAATTAGCCACAGAACCTGTATAATCAATTTGTGTTCAGAATTAAAGGGATGCAGTGGTGGCAACCCTACAGCCGGCTCATGATGACATCAGAGAAGAAGATTGTTCTGCCCCCGCTAAGCATTTTCCTGTGTGTAGCTCAAAATGCAGCTAAACTATTCTGCTCGACATTCAGCTCCTATTCTGCAAGAAGCCTGATTGAATGCAGTCTTGAAGCTTTATAAATAAAACAGGGTCGAGTGACACTATTGAGAAAAACAAACACAGATACATATACTCAGTATATGAAGTATACAGAAATACAATGGATAAGCTAGGCTGTAGATGGCAAGAAGTAATTCTCACCAGAGATGCCGCATTTAGGGTGATGCAAGTGGATGCAAGCTTCGGTCCAACATGTGCTCTGATAACTAGCTCCTTCTTTCAGTCTCTAAGATGGAGTCTGAGTTCCCAGGATGCGCCTGTTTCTCTTCCTTAGACTTAAAGGATAACTAAAGGTTCAGTTTTTTGTTTTGTTTTTTAATAAAGAAACATGTCATACTTACCTCCTCTGTGCAGTTGGTTATGCACAGAGTGGCCCTGATCCTCCTCTTCTGGGGTCCTTCTGCAGAACTCCTGGCTCCTCCTCTTCTCGAAATCCACGTCAGAGAAGCGCATTCCTTCTGGGCACCTGTTGGACGCTCTCTCGTGTCCTTCTGCGTCCATTGACACAGACAGCAAGACTCGGCTCCGCCACCTAGTTCCTGTGCCATTGGATTTGATTGATAGCAGCAGGAGCCAATGGCTGCGCTGCTATCAATATATCCAATCAGGACCCGAGACTAGGGTTTCCACCTTTTCTTCAAGTCAAACCCGAACACTTTAGTGGTACACAGCAATTTTTTTTATAGTATAAACTATACATATATTTTGGTACTAAATAACATTTCCAGTCATATGAAGTTAATAACAAGAGTCCCCCTTTACATCAGAGTCCACAGAGTTCCCCTTTAAGTCTGAACTCGCAGAGTTCCCATTCACTGTCAGGGGGGACTCTGCAGACTCTGATGTAAGGGAGATCTTTGGGAACCCTGATTTAAGGGGAAATACCGAGAACTCTGATGTACAGAGAGGATTCTGATGTAAGGGGAAACACTGTGGCCTCTGATGTAAAGGGAAACTCTGATGTAAGGGGTGCTCTGAGAACCCTGATTTGCCTTAGTGTACTCACTCAGGCAAGAGAGAGAAGGGGGAGACTTCAGTCACAGACAGATGGATGGTGAGCTCACTTGGCAGTCAGCACCTCTCATCCAGATGGATCTGAGGCTGCTGGGAAGCCATAGTCCAGTCTAAATAATGTGTCTGGGTTTCAGACAGTCTGAAACCTGGACGAATGATTCCAAACCCGAACTGTCCGGGTGAATCCTGGACAGGTGGCAACCCTACCCAAGACACTGGCTGGAGCGGGTGTGCTCATCCCCGGTGCAGGAACGTTCTGGCTCAGGTAAAATGGGGCTCTGGGGGGGCTGGTGGACTACACCAGCCCCCCCTTCACCTCAATGCACAAAATGTGAAAAACCGAAAGGGTTTACAACCCCTTGAAGAATGATGGGAACTTTTGTTAAAGGTGAACAGTTTCCAGTTTCTGCAAAACTGTAAATTTACCACAGGCTCCATCTTGTGGTCAAATCTGATATTGCAGGCACAACAAAATCATTAATAATGTGCCAGAGGCAGAACAAAGATGGCAGCGCAGGACTGAGTGAGCAACAGCAATCCCCTACAAAACACCACTGGATTCCCTGGACATGTGAGTATGTTTTTGTGGATAATCCACAGGGGGAAAAACCATGGGTGGGGAGTGTTTTTTTAAATTGTGTTTTTTTTTCATATCTGCTGGAATTTAGCTGCATCTAAAGACAAAACTTTCTTGTTTTAAATTTTTGGATAGTGTGAGAAAATAAAGAATGTTATATTTAATGTTTTTATTGCTGTGTCCCCTTCCAAATCTGTCCTGGTGACCAATGTCACATAGACAACAAAGTGATGGGAAATCCAAAATTGTACAAAGGGGTAATTAGTCAATGTAGACACCTATTCCAGGGACAACTGTCCAAGAGTAGATAACTATTAACTTTTAAGAGATTTCCTCTCTATCGCGTGAGACAGAAGGTTAATGGCAATCTCCCCAATGGGACACAGATGATGAAAAAATAAATAATACTCATGGGTGGGGTTAATCATTTACTACTATATCCAAAACTAAAAACACACAATTGTTTTGTACCTTTTTTATTTATTTATTTTCTTCTTACAAGCCAACCATATATATATATATATATATATATATATATATATATATATATATATATATATATATATATATATATATGTATGTATATATATATATATATATATATATATATATATATATATGGCAAATATACAATAAATACCTCTCTGATGTATTTTAAAGTGGCTGTAAACCCATACAAACCACTTTGACCTACAGGTAAGCCTAGATTAAGCCGTACCTGTAGGTCCAAGAAATATCTCCTAAATCTACACAATTTAGGAGATATTTACAAAAAGACAGTCACCGCTCTCTACGGCGCATGCGTTGTAGACAGTGGCGCGCAGGTGCACTGAGTGTGCCGCTGCTAACGGCGATATGCCGTTAGTGGCGGCTCCCGTGCGCATGCGCGGGAGTGATGTCATCGCTGCCCCAGCGCTGTGAGTGGCCGGAGCATGGACACCCGGAAGAAGATGGACGCTTCGTGCTACAGGGGACAGCGCCGACATAATGCGATGCATAGTAGCCCATTATGCTTTACCTTTGCAGGGAGACGAAGAGGAAGTAAACCCATCAGGGTTTACTTCCTCTTTAAACATCCGTGTACTCTAGCCTTGACTCATAGAAGAGCCAAACCTCCACACCTGCACTAAACCCAGCAAACCGAGAAAATAGCAGCCACTCAATCAGGTATAGCAAGGGAACAAGGCGTGCAATAGGAGTGGTGAGCCCGGGGCTACACCAGCAATTAAATGCCTTTTCTACGGAAAGATTTAACTGCTTGTTGACAGTTATATCTTCATCATCACATTCATTTTGATGTGGCGAAAATGAGATGACTGCCAAATAAGTGGTAAAATCGCCTCTGTAACCCCAGGCTAATTCATTAAATAAACAATTCTATTATGTATTATACATTAGTCACAAATGGTTATCTCTGATGGCTAGTAGATTTGCTTGCTGGAGAATGTTCGAATTTTGGTCAGAATGTGAAGCATTCCAAAATTAAAATCTGTCCCATCGCACTCGCCAGATTAAAAAAATAAAAATACTTATTTTTTTTTATTATTTCCTTTTTTTTTTGGTTTAACCCCCGCCTCCATTCTTGCCTAGGCAAGCCTGATGTGAGGTTTCCCCTGTAGCCTCTTGGGATATCCACACCATATATCTCCAGAGGCTGCGCCAATTCCCTTAGATATGGATAATAATGAATATGTGTATTATATCAAATCATTGCATGTATAAAAACCTTCAGAAATATGTGTACTAATAAAAAAGAATATGCAATCCAAACTACTCTGCTTGTCCCAGTTGATATATGTTATACTATATATGTGATGGTCCCTTTAAATATCCAAAATATAAGCCTTACAAGCAAAAAAATATAATAAAAAACAAATAATATAAATAAAGTACAATTATTTCAGATGTCCTTTCAATAGTCCATATATGTCAGGGGTGTCCAAACTACGGCCCTCCAGCTGTTGCAGAACTACACATCCCATGAGGCATTGTAAAACTCTGACATTCAAAGACATGACTAGGCATGATGGGGATTGTAGTTCCTGAACAACTGGAGGGCCGTAGTTTGGACACCCCTGATATATGTGATGCAATTCATAGTGAATCAATGTTATCCACAGTACTGTGCCAGTGCTTCAGTGACTCCCACCACCATTTAAATAATGCGCTCACCTCCATAGCTCCCAACTGTCCCTGATTTGGAGGGACTGTCCCTGATTTGGAGCAATGTCCCTCTGTCCCTCTTTCCTCCTCATTTGTCCCTCATTTTGGTCTGATCGATGTAGTTGTATATAAAATGCACTTTTTATCTATCACAAAGTGTTTCCCAGTGCTAAACCTTTCATCCAAATTCTAAATTGCTGCATTTGTACATTTTAAAAGCCAATATAAAGGAATAGTACTGGTAAAAAAAAAGCCCTTGTGGATTTTATTAACATTTTTTTATGGTTAATTCTCCTTTAAGGGGGTGTGGCAGGAGGCGTGTCCTACGCCTACATACATTTGCTAGTAGGTGTCCCTCATTCCCATCTCAAAATGTTGGGAGGTATGGTCACCTCCACATTTGACCCGTCATCTCAGGTCAAGCTGCACTTTCCCCTACTTTGGGGCATAAGAAATAGGATCCTCTGCACTCCTTCTCCTTTTCCTATGCACACTCTGATGTCCTGGATTGTTTCCCCTAATAAAGTGTATCGCTCTTTAAATTCATAATTCCTTCACTTATAAAAGCAAAACTCAATTCCACAGAGAAACCTTCCTTTCCAGAATGTTCTGGCACTGAGCCCGGGGCTGTTCTGTAACACCACATACAGCTGAAAGGAATCCTCCAAGTCTCCTCTGCTGCCACTTCCAGCAACGTCTCCTCCTCTAGAGCAGCACTCGTACTGCAGAGGTCCCCAGTCTGTACCCAAGTACAGGAAGAGTAAAGCAAAGCGAATTTCGTGCAAAGAGTCTGCTCTATGTGCATTGGCGGCAGGACAACCTCCCGTTACTGGAAGTGAGGTTACAGTGATACACTGGACAGGTGGATGTGGAAAAGGCTCAGCAGAAGGTGAACATTTTCACAGGGACCCAAGTGTTAACTAGAGATCAGATATGTTGCAAGTGTACATGTTGTACATTCATCTCTAATAGCAGAGGCCTGCCTTAAGGTAAAGTATACCCCTACGGCGGCTTCAGCCTTGTCCTACAGCATTGATGGAAATTAGCACAGTAGTAAAGGTACCCCATGTGTAGTCAAGTGACCCTGTTTCAGGCACCTATCCTTGTCCAGAAGAACCTACCCGTAGGAGAGACTCTCGTGTGACCCAACATGGAGGGAAACATGGAGGACGTGACAACCACCACAACCCCACTACCCCCTTGCAAGTGCGGCAATGTGACCATATTGACCTGTGAGAAGCACATCTGAGGCTTCTTCTTTCCAGAAGAAAGAAGTACTTCTCATTGGTCAGCAGGGACACTTGGCCATGCTGACCAATGAGCACCTATGTTGCAGGAATTATGATGGATACTCACTCCTTATGGTGTACAGGCCGATATTCTGGCATTACAGTCCCTATGTGTAGCTGGGTCCAGGGGGTGGCCGCAATATTTGCAGTTAGTTCATGTTTTCATTTTTCAAGAAAAAGAGAGCTTACCCTTTAACCTCCTGGTATATATTTTCTTGTTATTCCCCAAGCCTTACTTTCTAGAAGCCATATACTGAACTAATGGTGACCAACAAACCTTTAACAACTGTAGGCAGGTTGTAATAAGTGGCTCTATAATATTAGGCTGTATCTGAATTGAACAATAGTAGTCCTGGATGCACAGTTGAACTTGGGATGTAAGGATATGATGCACGGCTCTGTACAGTATCCTGAAATAATAAATAATCACTTTACCTCCTAATCTCATGTGGAATAAGGGCTCTGAGTTAAAGGGTAAACCTCGAAACGTGTTAGCCTATTGGATCTTAACCTCCTGCCTCATATTTTGATGCACTATGGACTGAACAATACTGTACCATGCAATGAACTTTGATGCTGTATCATGTGATGAGCTTTAACTCAATTGTGAATTTGTGACTATAATACTTAAAATTATGGTTTTAGTTGATTGTACTAGGTCGGTGCACCCTTTCTTCCCTTTTCTTGTGGAACCTGGAATGTAAGGGGATGATGCAGAGCTCTGTACAGTATCCTGAAATAAATATTCTCCTTAGCTCCTAATCTCGTGTGGAATAATACATGAATACCTTCTGTTCCACAGGAATAGATATGTAGTTAAGAATTGGACTTTTAATAACAGTTGTGCAGGGTGTCCAAATATGACTGTGTCATCTAATAGAGAGGAGTTATGTTGGTCATATATGGCTCAAATTATGACCAATTCTCAATCAATTGTCCAAAATTCAAACTGTGGGTGGACCATTAGGGACCACCAGGCTTGACAAAATTCTGAAAATCGAAGAAGCCAGGCTTTCTTGGCCAAACAGTTACTGCAGCTAGACAGATATAGTCACCAGATTCTGACAGCCATGGGAGCAGTATAGGCCAGCAATTGGGATTCCACACTGTTTAGAAACCTTTTGATTTTGTTTCATTCAGTTTATGGGGCCAAACGAGAAAATTCTTATCATGTTGAGCTAGTGTCAGAAACCATGACTCAGACTCAGACAGAAGTACAGTTAAATCACTTGTTTAATAATAATAAAAAAGGTAAACAGAGTAAACGTCCTCAAAAAATAGCCAGGAACCGGAACGGATAGTCGGACAAGCCAAAACGTCAGGGAGCCAGAGAACAGTGTAGTAGAACAGCAAGCAGGATCTGGAGCCAGAAGGAATGTCAGCCACGTCTTTAACAGGAACACAGGAGAACGTCTCTAGAGATGTGACCAAGGCGAAGGCAGAGATCATCTGAACTGGTTGACTTAAGTAGGCAGGACTGACGAGCAGGATATCATCAACAGGTGAGTCACTGTGGAGAGATAGGAGCTGGCAATTAGCCGACAGCTGAGCGGCCAGCTCAGAGAAGGAAGGGCTGAGCCCAGCCCTGACAGCTAGTCATAGACATTCTATAATGTAATGCATCTGACTAGACATGCCCCCTTCACTTACCTATACAAGGCCCCTTGTAATAGGGGTGTGGCTGTTACTCAGCTCTGCCAGCCCAGAGCACTGAAGTGTGGGGGCAAAAAGTAGCATGCCCACTAAATAAATGCTAGTTTAAGGTATTTTCAACTACAAATTAGTAACACATCATAACATGAAGAAGTATAGGACAATAAAGAGATTAAAAGAAAAGTATGGCTTTGGGGTTTTTCCTACTTAATACTTATCTAGGTGGATACAGCATGGGTCCAATGCTGCATCTGTCCCCTGGCGCCTCTACACTGAGAACCGAGCGATCTAACACTGCCGATCACTCGGTTTTCAGAGCTCCGTGAGCAGAGATCCGCAGACTGTCAATTACAGCTCTCTGCTCTTCTCCCTCCTCACTCACTGGAGCGCTGAGCTGTGGAGGAGGTGGAGCGGCCAGTTCAGGCTCTCAGTGGCTCGCTGGGAGGCTTAGCCGGGTGTCAGTCCAGGCACCTGGCGGATCCAGACTCCGTGATCGGGGTGACGTGGCACCTGGACTGATATCGGTGACGTCAGCAGAGACCGGACTTCAGCCCGCTCTCTACTGAAAATGGGTCACAGGAGTGCAAAACAAATTCCACTCCTGTGATCTATAGGAGAGCTTTGGCTATACTTCTCCTTTAAAAAATTGTTAGTTCTAAATTTGGCTTTGAAAGAGTTTTCATTATTTTCACTGTCCACGGCCATCAGTCTTATAGTAGTGGAGCATTAGGCTAAGCCTGATATACCTGACCGCAACTAGTAACTGCTGGGAACTCTTTGCAGTCTTCAAAACAAGGACATGGCACCGTGCCATTGGTAAATGTCATCAGCGGGCAGCCAGCCTTTACAAGGAAGGAAACAGTGTGCGCTCTGCTAAACACACAGCTACACGGCTTTAGGAGGCTTCTTCCATTGTCTGCCATCACCAAACACCCCCATCACCACCGAAGGGTCTTCACCCAACTATGACCATCTATGTTATATCCCTATTCCTTATCTCCTACTTTATTAGCTTTTAGACGATCCCTGAAAACCCTTCTCTTCAGAGAAGCCTACCCAACCCACACCTAACAACTGTATTATCATTTTCTCCATCATCTCATCCCCCGCAGTTATTACCTTTTGTTTCAACTTGACCCTCCCTTCTAGATTGTAAGCTCTAACGAGCAGGGCCCTCTGATCCCTCCTGTATTGATTTGTATTGTAAGTGTACTGTCTGCCCTCATGTTGTAAAGCGCTGCGCAAACTGTTGGCGTTATATAAATCCTGTATAATAATAATAATAATAATAATAATCAAAGTATAATTTCCTTTCCTATCTAACCTTTTTTTCTTGCTATTATTTTATTTATTTATTTTCTCTACAACTTGTCTCCACCTCATTCCTTCACTAATCTGTGCAAAGCTAAATACCTGGAGTCTCTATGGAATTTGTCATTCTCATGGGCTGCATATTAATTCCAGGTTGGCACTCTCACTGGCAGTAATAGGCTCAGCTTCCTTGCCCCTGATCTAGTATGCTGTCTGTGTGTATCAGAGAACAGCGGCTGCTATCAGTGGCTTCCCAGAGAATTCTTTAACTGCTTGACAAGTTTTCAAGTTGATGGGTAGACCTTTCTGTAACATTAGAAGTTTGCATGAATAAATTGCATATCACAATATGGAGCAACCGTATATTTTCATTTTAAAGAAAAGCTCCGCCTTTCCCTTTGACATAACTCACATACTGTATGTGTCAGCAGAGCAGATGGGCCTTGATGCTGGCTGTGGGTATATACACTCACCGGCCACTTTATTAGGTACACCTTGCTAGTACCAGGTTGGACCCCCTTTTGCCTTCAGAGCTGCCTTCCTCATGTCATAGATTATTATTATTATTATACAGGATTTATATAGTGCCAACAGTTTATGCAGCGCTTTACAATATAAAAGGGAGACAATACAGTTATAATACAATAAAATATAAGAGGATTAAGAGGGCCCTGCTCAGAAGAGCTTACAATCTAATAGGGTGGGGCAGGTGGTACAAAAGGTTGTAACTGTGGGGAATGAGCTGATGGAAATGGTAGGAGATTAGTTGGAGCTTTCCTGAAGAGATGAGTTTTCAGGGATCGCTTGAAGGTAGCAAAAATAGGGGATAGCCGGACAGGTGGAGGTAGCGAGTTCCAGAGGATGGGAGAGGCTCTGCAGAAATCCTGGAGACGAGCATGGGAGGAGGAGACGAGAGGGCTTGAGAGTAGGAGGTCTTGAGAAGAGCGGAGAGGACGATTTGGGTGATATTTGGAGACAAGATTGGTGATGTAGCTCGGGGCAGATTTGTGAATGGCTTTGTATGTTCTGATTAGTATTTTGAATTTAATTTGCTGGGTGATTGGTAGCCGGTGTAGGGATTGGAGGAGAGGACTGGCAGACACTGTGTGGTTGGTAAGGTGGATAAGTCTGGCAGCAGCATTCATGATAGACTAAAGAGGGGATAGCCTATGGAGAGGCAGGCCAATGGGAAGGAAGTTGCAATAGTCAAGGCGAGAAATAACGAGGGACTGAATGGGGAGCTGGGTGGTTTCATTTGTTAAAAAGGGGCACATTTTAGAGATGTTACGGAGGTAAATTCTACAAGGTGTTGGAAACATTTCTCAGAGATCTTGGTCCATATTGAAATGATAGCATCACGCAGTTGCAGATTTGTCTCCTGCACATCCATGATGCAAATATCCCATTCCACCACATCCTAAAGGTGCTCTATTGGATTAAGGCTGGGTTCACATTATTGAAAATTGGATGCGCGTTTCCCCGCATCCAATTAGCATGCCAGGAGATTGTAATCGTCTCTCAATGGAACCAGTTCACACATCTCCGGAGCGGCTCCGGTTGCGAATTGCACTGGAGTCCTGTACATCTTTTGGTCCTTTTCAGGTCCAAATTCAGCCAAAAATTCAGACTGAAATGGGACCTGAAACAGTAAACAGGGATGCATCGGACCCCTGCGGTAAACCACTGCGTACTGCATTGTGAACCCAGCCTTAGATTTGGTGACTGTGGAGGCCAATGGAGTACAGTGACCTCATTGTCATGAAACCAGTGGTGAGATGATTTGAGCTTTGTGACATGGTGCATTATCCTGCTGGAAGAAGCAAGCAGAAGATGGATTCATTGTAGTCATAAATGGATGGACATGGTCAGTAACAATACTCAGGTAGACCATGGTGGTTAAATGATGCTCAGTTGGTACTAAGGGGCCCAAAAGTGTGTCAAGGAAATATCCTCTACTCTGTTACACCACCACCATCAGCCTGAAAGGTTGATACAAGGCAGGATGGAGCCATGATTTCATGTTTACGTCAAATTCTGACCCTACCATCTGAATGTCACAGCTGAAATCAAGACTCATCAGACCAGGCAATGTTTTTCCAATATTCTATTGTTCAATTTTAGTGACCCTGTGTGAATTGCAGCATCAGCTTCCTGTTCTTAGCTGATAGGAGTGGCATTTGGTGTGGTCTTCTGCTGCTGTAGCCCATTTGCTTCAAGGTTCCATGTGCTGTGCATTTAGAGATGGTATTCTGCATACCTTGGTTGTAGCGAGTGGTTATTTGAGTTACTGTTGCCTTTCTATCATCTCAAACCAGTCTGCCCAGTCTCCTCTGACCTCTGACATCAACAAGGCATTTTCATCCACACAACTACCGCTCACTGGATATTTTCTCTTTTTCGGACCATTCTCTGTAAACCTGAGAGATGGTTGTGTGTAAAAAAAATCCCAGTAGATCAGCAGTTTTTGAAATACTCAGACCAGCCCATCTGGCACCAAGAACCATGCCACGTTCAAAGTCATTCAATTCACTTTCTTCCCCAGTCTGATGCTCAGTTTGAACTTCAGCAAGTCATCTTCACCACGTCTAGATGCCTAAATGCATTCAGTTGCTGCCATGTGATTGGCTGATTAGCAATTTGTGTTATGTGTTGGTTGGCTCCACTGTTCTGTACTGGGCGTGCACTCATTGTAAGCTCCCAGCTCAGCAGCCTATTGCTCTGGGTCACCAATTAAAACAGGGAGCCAGTAGAAGGGTCACTCAGTCATTTGATCAGGAAGTCTGCCTCTGTCCCTGTGTTTTAGAACCCCTTAAAGAGCCACCTGGAGCCAGCACTAAGGGGTTAATAAGAAGACCTTGATCTCTAATCACTAACTCTGCGTAGGCTGACATGAGGACATTAATTTACTGGAGGCAGGAGGACGCATTTCCTCACCCTCAGTCTCCTCTGCCCACATAGCACACAGGGGAACCTGGGCAGCAGAAAGAAGAGGAACTGGGACAAGAGGGGTGGCATACATTGGTACCAATCCCCTGTATTTTCCGCCTGTGCCAGCTGAATATCAGCGAGAGGAAGAGGAGGAGAAGCCTACTTTCAGCTGCTGCAGAAGAAAATACAGACCAATCCATTAATTTCCAACCCCGTCACCTATCCTGTCCAAGTTCTAGGGTTGGCATGTAAGGATTGTGGCTTACCTGTCCACGATTGATGAGTTGCCAACTCAGATTAGGGTGTGCCCAGGCACACTGGACACACCCCTTGCACACACTTATGCTGTAAATGAATAAACTACCATCTACTAATAAAGTACCATCATCCACCGCAGCAGACAGACTTGTAGTTTCAATGGGCTGTGGGGGCATTGATGAACACTCTAGTCTACTGAACTGTGTTTCAGCTTTCAAACAGAAAAGCCCACACAGAGATACAGGCTGAAAGTCAAAGAACTTATCTACAGGAGCCCACATTGCACCCGTGATCTCCTGTTCACGGGTGCAATGCCTCCTGCAGGAAAAAATTATAAATGCATATCTTTTTTCCTGCAACAAGATGCACATTTATTATTTTTACTGCAAAAGTGAATGTATCCTTTAACATTGAAGAAGAAAGCTAAGTGAGATTTTTAAAGCAGAATTCCACCCATATAAAAGTCAGTAGCTACAAAAAGTGTAGCTGCTGACTTTTATTAATTGGACACTGACCTGTCCCACGGTCCAGCGATGCGGGCAAACAAAGCCCCGCTCTTCTCCCCCTCCTCTCTGCGGCATCGGCATTGTCACTGTGGGCGTTGCGCACTGTGACTGGCTGGGCAATCACCTGGGACCTGTGACATGTCCCAGATGATTGCCGAGAGGGGGGGGGGTAACTTCCTTCTGGCGCTGTGGAGTCGTGGGAGGAAGTGGAAACTGGAAAAGAGGGTATCAGCGCCCCCCCCCCCCAAAAAAAAAAATGACATGCCAAATGTGGCATGTCAGGGGTCACATTCACTTAAAGCGGAAGTTCCATTCTTGGGAGGAACTCCGCTTTAAGTAGGTAAAATAATGCATTTAAAATTTTTCTTTTAAACTTAAGATGGTAACAAAAAAGGGGTGGGGGGGGGTTATACCAATTTGGCTGAATGTGCTTTAAGGATAAGGGAAGGAAATTTAATTGAAGGAAATATGTTTTTTAAAGATAAAAATATACTTTCGGACTATTGATACTGTTGCAGTGCAAGCACACCCACACACTGCAAGTATCTGCAAAGTTCCAGATAGTAGTAGAATTCAGAGGTGTGTGTGCACATGTGCAGCATGCTCCTTCTCGTGTGCTAATTTGTCATTGTGAACTGGCAGAGACCCGTGTCACATTTGCACAGACTTGGGATATGTTAAGATGGCGGTGCAAAAAAAGAATGGCCGGGATAAGAGCGTTACAGACTCAAGTAGATGCAATGATGTAGCTTTCAGAATGCTCCACTTTAATGACTGTTCCTGGTATGAAGTGACTGAATGTATGGCGAGCCATCAATCACAATCTCAGCAAGAGCTTGACAAAAACTTTAATTTGGGTGGGGATAGTAAGAAAATATGAAAAGTAAATTAAATCATATATACTAGTAAACCTGTTGAGCTGTGGCTCATGTTAAGTTTGTTTTTCACACGCTTGGCTGCACAGGATAAAAGTCTCATATTTCGGTATTGATGGTCTCTATGGAGCCATATGCAAGATCAGACCTGTCTGCTGTGAGGAGCTCCCCCTAGAGAGCATATGTGGTACACCACATTTCTCGTAGCGGTCCCTTATGTTGTGTTTTCACAGCTCTTACACCCTGCATACTTTCTAATAATAGTCATCTTCACTCTGTATAAACTTTTTTGCAACTAAAATGAAAGAAAAGCTAGAGAAGGAATGGCAATCACTATAAATAAATCCCCAATGTTTATTTTGCATGGACATAGACTTAAGTACAGTAATAACTCTGCAATGCACAATCATTTCCTGCAATACCCATTGGTTATGCACAATGGATGTGTCTGCTTGTCTGCTATGACACAAGCTGTAACTTTATGTGGATGACAGGAACAAAGCATTGCTACTAAGTAAAATCAGAAACATTGTAACAAAGTGGCCACTTATGCAGGAGGCCAGGAATGTGTTAGAAGGTGATCAGAACAGTGCAAAGCATCATTACTGTATGCAAATGGCCCATTCCAAACTCCTCTCTGGCCTTACCTAGAAGCTACTGGGTGTAGGCAAGTAATATCAGAACTAGCCTGGGGGTCTTTTGGAGGAGGCGTGTAGTAGATGGTGATCAGAACAGTGCAGAGTATTATTGCTGTATGCAACTGGTCTATCCCAGCCTCCTCTCTAGTCCTACCGAAAGGCAGCTGATTGTAGACAGGTAATAGAAGAAGAGGCCGGGCAGGTTTTGGAGGAGGCCAGGAGTATAGAAGATGGTGATCAGAACGAGTATAGAAGATGGTGATCAGAACAGTGCAGGCTGTAGACAGTCAGTCCATCCAAAGCTCCCCCTTGGCCTTACTTAGAGGAGTATAGACAGTGTAGAATATAGACATGTACTAGCTGAAGATACCTGCCAGCTTTTGAAAGAGGCCAGTCGTGTAATACAGTGGTCTCTAAACTGTGGCTTTTGGGCTGGATGTGGCCCTTTGCTTGTCTTTATCTGGCCCTTGGGACAGTGTTATTCCCACTGATGAGAGGCACCATTCCTCCAATTGACATCAACATTAAGGCTCCATTCCTTGCATTAATACCAGCAGTGGGGCATAATTCCTCCCACTGACTCCTTTGAGAGAGCACTATTCCTTTCACTGACACCAATAATGGGGCTCTATTCTTCCCATTGATACCAATGATGGGACATTATTCCTCCCACTAATACAAAGGATGGGACACTATTCCTCCCACTGATACCAGTGATGGGACACTATTCCTCCCACTGATACCAATGATGGGACACTATTCCTCCCACTGATACCAATGATGGGACACTATTCCTCCCACTGATACCAAGGATAGGACACTATTCCTCCCAATTTTACCAAGGATAGGACACTATTCCTCCCACTGATACCAAAGATGGGACACTATTCCTCCGACTGATACCAATGATGGGACACTATACATCCCACTGGTACCAATGATGAAGCACTATTTCTCCCACTGATACCAAGGATGGGGCACTATTCCTCCCACTGACACCAAGGATGGGGCACTATTCCTCCCACTGATACCGAGGATGGGGCACTATTCCTCCCACTTGATACCAACAATGGGGCACTATTCCTCCCACTGATACCAACAATGGGGCACTATACCTATCAAAACCAGTGATTGGGGCACTATTGCTCCTATTGATCACAGGTGTATTTTTTTTACACCCACTGAGCACCAAGCCTTTAGGAATTGTTTACTCCCACTGACCCTGGGGCATTTTCTACTCCAACTGCCCACAGTCGGGCCCCCTTAAGGTATGATAGACAGTAAATTAGCCCTTAATTTAGAAAGTGTGGAGACCCCAGGTGTAGTGAATGGCAATCAGAACAGTGCATGGCATCACTACTATGTGGGGAAAAAAATATTCCGGCCTCCTTTCTCTGACTTTACTTTAACAAAATAACTAAAGGCAATTTTTTGTTTTGTTTTTTTGTTTTGAATAGAGTGGATAGTGGTTAGAACGCTTGTTGGTTTTTCTTACTGTCTTTGTCCTGGTTAGGGAGATTTTCCCTTTCTGTATGTCCTGTTTACCATTATCATTGAAAGTGAAAGTAAGTAAGAAAATTCTAAATTTCTGGTAGGTCCCCATAAATGTAATAAAGGAGTAATCTTTCAATGGGGACACTAGTTCTGGTGACCTGGGGATCCTCACGAATTTCCCTTAATTTGCAGGGATTTCTTCTCACTTCCTTTTTGGCTATGGGACAGGAAGTGAATGGAAATATCTGCAATGGGATACAGATGGTGAAAAAAAATCAGACGGGGATGTAACCCTGGGCTACTGGGTGTTGCCATGTTGACAGGTAAAAAGTAGAAGAAGCCATGAAACCTCTGGAGGAGGATACCAAGGGTGTAGGGTAGATTGAACAGTGCATATAGTCATTGGTCTACAGTGGTAGATTCAGGGGTCAAGTCCTGGGGAAAAAAGTATGGGAACTCCAATCCAAGATCCCCTCCCCCAACAAAAAATAAATAAAAATTATACGCTCATATGCACAAACACTTCAAAAGTGGTATTTTTCATCCAATTTTCGTATTGTGTGTATGAAGCTTAACTGTTTGCACATAAAAAAAATAAAACAATCCTCAATAAACATAAATACGGTAATTCTCTGAATAATCAGCATTCATTCAATTGTGCTTCCATGCAAATGTGAACATCATGTTCTGATCTTTATTGGGGAATGTTATTTTGTATATAGAGTGTTTATGTGGTGAGTTTACACTTTTCATTGAACAGAGTTTGGATAACACAGGGTTAAACGGAAAGGTCATAAATGAACTGCACATTATCTGGACAGAATGCTTGGGGAGATAGGGATGTGTTCCTGCTTAGGAGATGTATGTTTGCTTGGGGGGTTGCAAACCCTGCAGGACTCCAACACACACTCGCTGCTATTCCAACCCTTCACATATTTCCACATAAACTTCCCTCCTGGCATTAAACTTTGCCAAGTATTGTTTACCACCCCAAACTGATGTTCCTCCCTCAGCTCACCTCTCTCCCTGCATGTCCTGTGAGCAGAATAGCTGTGCTCCTCCTCTGGGTTCTCTCATCATATGGCACTGAAGATAGAGGAGGGGGGATTCGGCGGGACACACAGAGCAAGTATGGAGGAGACTGGGGGGTGGGGGGGGGATGAGGAGACAGAAAATCAGGAGGGGCCGGCGGGGAGGAGCGCATCACGGGAGGTCTGACTAAATACAATCTCTTAGCAGCAGGGACCTGATCTACCCATCAGCTAGCTGTGATTGACAGGTAGATCGAAGCGGAAGCTGTCATGGGACCCCCTACTGGCAATGCCTGAATGGTCAGATGTGCAGTGCTTACTATTGCGAGCTGTGTCGGCAGCTGCTAGTGGACTGCCCCTAGATGTTAACCCAGTGGCATTGGTACAATGACAGTGTATAGTATTATTACTAATTACTGTATTAGTGTCACTAGTGATGTCAATGTCAGGTAGTCAGTTCCCACCCCGTATCAGTCAGTGTCCCGCCGCACACTAACAAAGTCACTGCCATTAGTAGTATAAAAAAAAAAAAATTTCAGTATATACCAAAGTTTGTAGACTCTGTAACTTCCATGCAAACCAATCAATATACACTTATTGGGATTTTTTTTTTTACCAAAGACATGTAGCAGAATACATTTTGGCATACATTTATGAAGAAACTTTATTTTTATTTTTTTTTATTGGATTTATTTATAGTAGAAAGTGACAAATATTGTTTTTTTTCTCTCAAAATGTTCAGGCTTTTTTGAAGTGAAGTTGCACTTTGCAAAGGATATTTTTCCCCAAGCGTATTGAATGAGGTGAAGCTCTGATTACATAATTCAATCATGTGCAGGCAAAAATGCATTTAAAAATCCCTTAAAAAAAAAATCCTTTGGAAAGTGAAATCTCAATATATTCATGAAGCTCTGGGGAAAATTCCCTTGCAAGGTGCAACTTCCCTTGCAAAGTGAACAGCCTATATGCTTTAATAAATAGGGTAAATCAACTTTATAGAATCCCACTATCAGCTGATGGGGCAAAGCCATGCCAAACCTGGGAAGGATCCCAACATTATTGTCAGGATCCAACAGGCTGTTTGATCAACAGTTGGCTCCGCCTTTCAACACATGGGCTATTCAAACTAAGTGTAGCAAGGGGACAGCTTCCCCTCTACCTCCGACCACAACTGGTTCCTTGTCTGGCTGAACCGTTACTCTGAGGCCGCGTACACACGGGCGGACTGTTCGCCCAACTTAGTTTGTCAAACAATCCGACAAACAGTCCGCTCAAAATTTGCATGAGCGGACTTGACCACACACGATGAACGAACAGTCCGCTGAAAGCGTGCGCGATGACGTGAACGGCACGTACGACGGGACGATAAATTCGACGTCCAATACACTGCAATGCAACCTTCGCTGTGTAAATCCTTTCTGAGCATGCGCGAAACTTAGTTTGTCGAACAAGCCTACACACGAGCGGACTGTCCGCTGAAACCAAGTTTCAGCGGACTGTCTTACGGAAATTCCGAAAAACTTTGTTCGACAGACTGTCCGCTGAAACTGTCCGCTGAAGCCCACACACGAGCGGACTGTCCGCTGAAACACAGTTCAGCAGACAAAGTTGGGCGAACAGTCCGCCCGTGTGTACGCGGCCTCAGTTGGACTCCAATCCTGCAGTCCCAACCCTACAGAAAACCTAGCAGCCAGATGTCCCCGGGATAGGCCACAGGCTTCCGGCCTAGCAGCCCGGGACAACATAACACATGTCCACCCAGACAGCCATCCAGGTGGCACAGAACCCCGATCATCTGACTCCACCCAAATAAATAGGCTCTCCCAAGGGCTAAAGACCAGCCATTTGGCTGAGACACCCCATCCATTCATAACCTGACCTTGCTAAGCCCTTGTCTATCTAATTTCACCAGCATAACGCCACCTAGCGACAGAAGAGAGAAGGTGCAGCAAGTCCTGAACTAGAAAAGAATCAGAGGATCTACTAACAATTAAACAGGGCAACTACCACCTGGGAAACTAAACTTACTAGCAACCTTGCCTAAACACCAGGGTGCTACATCTAAACATGATGAAAAACATGTAAACAGAAGTTATGCATGAAAATCATATTAAGGTAGACTGTCAGATCCAGAGATATAGACAGATTGAATGTGCAAATGTTTTTAGTTTCCCTGGTAAAGTTGAATTTAGTCTAATCCCTCCCAAGGCTTCCTATTGTCCTTTGTATGTCACTAACCAATGGCGTTGAAGGGCCCATTCACCCCACTGTACTTTAGTAAAGCATGTTGAGTGTGTTGGTGCTCTCTAGTGCCATTCATTGTAAATGGCTTCCCCCGCACACACTTCGTATCTCAATATGCATGAACACATTACCATGCATTGAGGTGTTCTGCACTAGAAAAAATGCAGCAGGTCCAGTTTTTGGATTACTCTGGGTTAAATGGGTTACCTTATAGTTTTACTAAACCCAGGACCCTGCATTCACAATATCTGGTCTCCCACAGTACATGGGACATGGAAATGTATTTATTTTAGTAAATATAAACTACTAAATACCTTTTCTCATCAGCAGTATATAGCAGTCTTGTGACTTCTATCATGTCCAGCCAAGCACTGGTTAAAGCTTGTAGGAGGAGTTTTCTGACTGACCTATGAGAGTGCAAGACCCCTGACCCTCTGTCTGGACAGTGCTGATTGGCTCTGTGCTGATGACATGCATCCTCCCAAGAAAAAAAAAACTCTCTAGTAATACACACCAAACTGAGCATGTGCAGCCAGACTCCATAAACTCTGTGTTATCAGGAAATTATTAGGTGTCAGTGGAAGAATGGGGGGGGGGGGCAGAGAAGACAGGATCAAACAGCCTTTTACACAATGCAGAGGAATAACCCCTTAGGTTCCACAGTGAGTATAACAAGCATGCTTTATTGCATATACAGACTGATTTTACTGTTGTGGGTTTAGTAAAACTTTAACCCAATGCACATTAATGCACATGTGTTAAAAGCATCACAACAGACCTGACTAGGGCCTTATAGGTAATATCAAGATTCAGTTTTAAATTCAGGTTAAAAATGTTAATACTCAGTTTCCGTAAAAAAAAAAAAAAAATTACAAAAAAAAAAAATTTAAGTTTTTTTTTAAATAAATGGCCTACTATTTTTAACCACTCAATGCCGAGCACTTTCACCCCCTTCCTTCCCAGACCAATTTTCAGTTTCAGCGCTGTCACACTTTGAATGACAATTGCGCGGTCATGTAACACTGTACCCAAATTACATTTTTAGCAATTTTTTTCACACAAATAGAGCTTTTCTTTGGTGGTATTTACGCAGCTGGGGTTTTTATTTTTTTACGCTACAAATAAAAGAAGACCGAAAATTTTCCAAAAAAATGCATTTTTCTTAGTTTCTGTTAGAAAATTTAGCAATTAAGTAATTTCTCTTCATAAATTTTGACCAAAAATGATGCTGCTACATTCTTTGGTAAAAATAACCCAAATCAGTGTTTATATCAGGGGTATATCAGTAATGTTTGGTGTACTTTGTGGGGTGATCTGTAACACCTCTCTGTATAAAATAATCCTCACACCGAGAGCTGTCACAAATCTGCAGATTCCCCCTCTTCCCCCACCCCCGCACCGAGCTCGGCGGGGAGACCTGTCACAGAGACACGTGTCTCTGTTTACATTGTGACGGCTGTGATTGGACACAGCTGTCAGGTGATCAGGAGGGCCAATCACAGCGCCCGTATCCCGATCTCTACACAGCTGGATCCTGTGATCAGAATGATCATAGGATCGAGACGCAGCATGCCTCGTGGCCGCGCTGCGAGCACTGGTTCTGAGGGACGTTCCTGAACGTCCACTCAGAACAAGGAAAGGACCACCTGGCTGTTTATGTGCAGTGGACTGGGTAGGAAGTAGTTAATGGAATGCTGGACATTCAAGCTGAAAAAAACATCAACTGAACACGAAAATCTGATTTCTTGTTGGGGTTCCCATTTTTTACTGATTTCTATTCAATTGGTTATCCTTTCAATTTATTAAACTATTTAGACTATTATCTGTATTGGTGCCCCCCGTGGGGTCGCTGCGTGTTTCCATATCCACACATCACCCTGCTGGGCCAGACATCCATTTTATTCACACTTCTCCAGTCATTGAACAGTCTCTTGCTTGTTTTTTGTTGTTTTTATTAGGGGATTAAACTTGGATGGGGAAAAAGGACATGGGATGCCCACTAATGAACATTTCTTAGATGAAAATAAAGGTAATTGAATCCAAACTGTCAGTCTCTGCTAATGCCCATCTCCTCCAGCACACTTTCCTCTCTGTTCCATTCTAAATTCCTGTCACCGTTAGCACATGGCTAGGCCTCACTCTGAAGAAGTCCTAACATTATCCTAGTAGCCATTTGCAGGCGGGGGTCTGCAGTCCCCTCTGTGGTAACCATGTTAGATGAAGAAGATAATTGTGCTAATTGATCCTTTGTGGCATGGCCGCCTTTAATATTGATAGGATCCTGGGCAAACATTTTCTGGCCCCCCGCCATGCAAATTTTCTCTCCACCCCAACCTTCCAAAAAACAAAAACACATAAACGTATGCATTGAATTGTATTGTAACTGTACTGTCTGCCCTCATGTTGTAAAGTGCTGCACAAACTGTTGCCGCTGTATAAATCCTGAATAAAAATAATGATGATGGGGGGGGGGGGGCAGATAGAGGAGTCCAGGAAGATGGGAAGATGGGTGGGGGCGATAACGGAGTGCAGGATGATGTGGGGGGGGGGGGGGGAATAAAGGAGTCCAGGGTGACACACAGGGATTGGGAGTGTGTACTGTGAGGTGTCTGTATCATAAAGGGCACAGAAAAAAATCAGCACAAGGGGCAGTACTTGCATATTATCCCCCCCTGCCCCAAAGCAACCATCTGTTGGTCACCTCTGCACACCATTTTGCTTACCTCTGCATAGCTCCCAACTCTGCCCACCTCTGTATTCTCCATGTCCACCTCTGTACCCCCCCTTCCATCCACGTTCACCTCTGCATCCTTGCATCCACCTTTGTACCCCTCCCCATCCATGTTCACCTCTGTATCCTTCCATCCACCTCTGTATCCCCCATGTCCACCTTTGTACCTTCCCATGTCCACCTCTGTATCCCCCCGATCTACGTTCACCTTTATACCCCCCTCCACCTCTATACCTCCCAACCACGGTCACCTCTGTATCCTTCGGTCCACCTCTGTACCCCCCCATCCATGTTCACATCTGTACCCCCCTCCTCCATCACCTCTTTACTCCCCATCCACGTTCACCTCTGTACCCCCCCTCCTCCATCACCTCTGTACTCCCCATCCACGTTCCCCTCTGTACCCCCCTCCTCCACCACCCCTCTGTACCCCCCTCCTCCATCACCTCTGTACTCCCCATCCACGTTCACCTCTGTACCCCCCCTCCTCCATCACCTCTTTACTCCCCGTCCATGTTCCCCTCTGTACCCTCCTCCTCCACCACGCCTCTGTATCCCCCCCTCCTCCATCATCTCTGTACTCCCCATCCACGTTCCCCTCTGTACCCCCCTCCTCCACCACACCTCTGTATCCCCAATTCTCTGCACATGTGAATCCCCTTTTCTTCACTGTGATCTTTCTCACCTGATGACACAGCGGTGCAATACAGTCTCCGCCTATCAGACCAGTAGTACACAGCCAGAACACTTCACTTGGCATACTACACTGGTCTGTCAGGAGGGGCTGGGGGCAGGAGGAACACGTCATGTCATTCCCCGTCACTCCGGTCTGCAGCTCCTGACAGAGGGAGAAGCAGGACAAGCGGGCTCAAGCACATGAAGACCGCAGCTGTCCCGTTCTCTTGCCATATTGTGTCCACCGCTTGGGACAGCAGGGGAGGGGGGGAACGGCTGCACCCAATACTCCGGGAAAACTGCTGGAAGCGCAGGGCTTAAGTGGCAACTGCTTTGGGCCCTACAGCAATAACAGGGCCTAGGGCGGTTGCCCCTTTTGCCCTGCATTAAAGACATCCCTGTTTGGTGGACTACTGATCCCAGCACGTCCAATGCAAATGCTGCCAACCCTCATGGCTGCAGCAACTTGACTTCAACG
This sequence comes from Lithobates pipiens, assembly GCF_037356315.1. Lineage (NCBI taxonomy): Eukaryota > Metazoa > Chordata > Amphibia > Anura > Ranidae > Lithobates > Lithobates pipiens. Next base: position 230,140,896 of record NW_027507790.1, read on the forward strand.
ACCTCTGGCTCCACATCCAACCCTGGCATGTCTCTCCCACAGCTTCCCACTGTGCTTCTCACTCACCACCGACCCCGGGATGGATCCCTCCTGAATGACTTTCCTGGCCGTGCTCCCCATTGTCTTCCTCCTGCTCCTGTTCCAGAACACCTCTCAATAACCATGTAAAGAGAGGCTCCCTCCCAGATCCCGAGCCTCAGGCCTGAGGTCACCCCTCCCAGAAAGAGGGTCCCTCAAGGACCACCACAGCCTAACACGCCATAATCTCAGTTCTTCCACCTGATAGTTCCACCAACAACAGGCTGACCATGGGTATATATAGGAGGTCTGCCCCCTGACAATCTTAGTTGGGGATTGGTCAGGGCTCCCAAATATACCCCATGTCACTCCAACCCTCTGCTCTACCTCTTTTGCAGAACCTTCTCACTGAAAACAAAAGAGGCGCCAGCGAGCTGAGGCACCTGTCTGTCACCTGCTGCTACATTAAACCACTCCCCTGCTCCCAGATCAAAAACAAACAGGCCTAGCTCACAGCTAGGCCTGCCTAAATTTACCTGCACTGACAGTAAAAACACAAACACTACTTTAGCACCTACCTACCTAAGATAGAGGGTGCTGCATATCTATTAGAATTGATAGAGGTTTGTTGGTGAATTGACTTTTTATAATTGTAGGTTGTAGATCCTGGTTGAAATCGGTTGATCTTTTTAAGAAAATTTGCTATAGGTATGGCTAGCCAATGTCAAACTGGAAATGTTGATTCTGGTGAGGTGCCACCAGAGAACGCCTCCACATTACCTAATGGATATACGGTAACAGCAATGGAGCAACATCCCAATGGTTTTAGCAGGGATTGAGCAAGACCAGAAGAGAGAAGGTGATTTGACTCCTAACCATTGTGTCGTTGTCCATTTGTTACCAGCAACAGAATCACCGACGGCACACACAACAACCCTGATCATAGCTGCTACATTGGTTCCTCTACATGTCTATGGGTTCCATTATAGAAGGAGACCAGGAGGTCAGAGAACCTTTAGAAATTCTTCACAGACCTTAAAAAATTTATGAAATAAATGATACAATAAAGAAAACACAAAATAAATAAACCACCCCTGCACACACCCCCATATAAAAGAAACACTGCATAGGGCGAGCACGCTATGTAAACATCCATTGCGCCACATTTGTGAAGTATCATTGCACACATTGGAGTCAGAGTAATAATCTAGGGCCATTGCTCACGGTTAACACTAAAATGATGACCTATAAAATCTTTTAAAGTGTTGCCTATGGAGAATTTAAGGTACCATTGCTTCTTAGTCCCTTGTAATAGCAAGAAAGTAGTAAAATGTAATAAAATGAAAAAGTTAAAAAAAAAGAGTATAAGTAAATAAAAATCTAAAAAAATAAATTCAAAAAATGACCCCCCCCCCCCACCCATGTACACACCCCATATAAAAAGCACAGGTTAGATTGAGCACATTATGTAAATATTAATTGCACCACACATGTGGGGTATCGTAGCGTACGTCAGAGTGAGAGTAATAATTCTAGGTCTGTAGTTCACTCTAAAATAATGACCTGTAAAGGATTTTAGTGCCAGTTCACACCACATGCAGTCCAGTGCGTTTTTTTCCTCCATCAGAGCGCATGGATAGTTATGGTCATATGTTTTTCAATGGCATAGTTCACAGCAGTGCAGTCAGTTGCAGTGTGTTGCAGTTCCTGAAAAAAAGTAGAACATGCTGCATTTTTCCTGCACTGAACTGTACTGGAACACATTAAGGGCTGGTTCACACCACAAAAACACACTCCAGATCCGTACCGGATGTATTTCTTGTTAATGTGTTTTTGACACATTCCTGTGCGTTTTTGATGCATTCCGGTACGTTTTTGATGCGTTTCTGATGATTTTTTTTTCTTCTTTTTCCTGTTTTTTTTTCACTGTAATGGGGTATGGGGCATTTTTGATGTGTTTTATGTTGTGTTCCAGTGCGTTTTACCGCATTCCAGTACAGTTCAGTGCAGGAAAAATGCAGCACGTTCTACTTTTTTTTCTGGAACTGGAATTCCCTGGAACTGACTGCACTGGCCATTGGAAACCATATAACCCATTTTCCATGCATTTTTAATGCAGAAAAAAAACACACTGGACTGCATGCGGCACGAACTGGCCCTAAAACACACCAAAAATGCACCAAACGCATTTTAGGGCCAGTTCACACCACATGTGTTACAGTGCTTTTTTTGGCATCAAAAACACATAGATAGTAGGTTATATGGTTTCCAATGGCGTAGCCAGTGCAGTAAGTTCAAGGGTGTTCCAGTTTCAGATAAAAGAAAGTAGAACATGCTGCATTTTTTCTGCTTTGAACTGTACTGGAATGCAGTAAAGCTCATCAAAAATGTGGCGGAAGGCACTGGAAAGCATCAAAAACGCACAAAAAATGCCCCGGACCCAAGTACAGTGAAAAAAACAAAAAAAAAGGATCTGAAATGTTAAAATGTTAAAAATGCGCATGCAGGAACACATCCATGGATCTGGAGTGTGTTTTTGTGGTGTGAACCAGCCTGAATATGCTGCATTTTTCCTGCACTGGACTGCACTCGAACATGGTAAAATGCATCAAAAATGCACTGGAACGCATGAAAAATGCATCACAAATGCACCGGAATGTACTGGAAAACATACAAAAATTCATCAAAAACGCACCGGGCCCCAGTACAGTGAAAAAAACATGAAAAAAATAAGAAAAAAAGGCATCTAGAATGAATCCGGAATCTCATCAAAAATGCACCAGAATGCATCAAAAACGCATAAAAAATGTGCATGCAGAAACTGGAACAGATCTGGAGTGTGTTTTTGTGGTTTCTCCTGCACTGGACTGTACTAGAATGTGTGCATTTTTGTGGTGTGAACCAGCAAGGTAAAAAAAAAAGACAGAATGCACCGGAATGCATCAAAAACGCACCAAAATAGCATCAAAGATGCACTAGAACACTTACAAAAAAAAGCACAAAAAACAAGCATGCAGAAAAGCATCCGGATCGGACTGCGTTTCTATGGTGTGAACTGGCCCTTAAAGTATCACCAATGGAAAATCGAAGTGCTGTGCAAACTGCTATATAAATCCTGTATAATAATAATAATAATACTTTTGGGTTTGCGATTCTGGTGGCGTGCGCAATTTGAAGACTTGACATTCTTGTTATCTATTTACTTGGCACAACCCAATCTTTTAGAATTTACCAAAAAAAAAAAAAAAATAGGTATTTGAATGTGTTTGTTTGCACTAAACTTCATTTTAGTGTATTTTTTCCTGAAAATACGCATTTGACAAATAACTGCGCAAATATCCTATGACATAAAAAATTGCAGTTATCGCCATTTTATTCTCCGCGGTCTCTGCTTTCAGAAAATATATAATGTTCTGGGGGATTTCGGTAAGTTTATGGTTATAAATGCAGATTTTTTTTTACGATGAAAGGACTGAGCAGAACAGAAGGGGTTAAAGGAGTGCAGCAAGGAGGCACAGAGAGGGTGGCGTGTCCCTTTAATTGTGGATGAGGCTGGAGGTTCAGGGTGGATGGATGGATGGATGGAGGGAGGGATGGATGGAGTAGGTGCAGGCAGACAGCACCCCCAGGATGACAGTGCTGGGTAGGCAGGCTCTGATTGCTGACAGCCAGGCTATGACGTGTGATGGGGAGGAGGGAGGAGGACTGGGGATGAGGACTGGATCCTTTTAAACAGAAGAGAGCCCAGAGGAGCTGGGAATGTGAGCCGCCTGCTGGAATACCATAAGGAGGGGCAGGAGGAGCCGGATCAGAGGGGCACACAGGGCCCCCAGCACTGCCTGGATCTGCAGGATGGGGATGGTGGAGCTGGATCTAGCCTGTGATTGTAGGAGAATGCAGCCTGCCTGTGCTGCCTGCTCACAGGTAATCACTGCTGCCTACCTCCCTTCTCCACTTCAAGGGACACTCCACACTTCCTCCAACACACAGATCCCTCTTCTCTTCCCATCACCCCTAGCCTGCCCATACCTCCACCCATCTCTCCCGGAGGGATATCACAACTTCTAGCTGCCCCCTGTAACCTCGGCACATACACTATCGGTCGCAGTTTGCCAATCCCCCCCCCCCAGATGTTGGACGCCTTCAGTAGTTGCAAGGGCTCGCTGTCACATAAATCACGTTGGTCGTGGAATCGAAAAGTCGCATAACCTGAATTATTCCAATGGATTAAAAACGATCGCAGTCACCTATGGTATGGAAAATTTTCTGCCAGTTGCCTGTTGTCCTGAGTTAAGGTGGTCGGCGTTAACCTATAAACCACGCTCTTCGGACGGTCCACGTCACAGAACCGTTACGTCGTGCGTTTTGAAATTATTCAGATGCCGTGTATGGGGTGACAACGATTGCGATAGCGTTAAGTGGTGTCGGCGTTCACCCCCGTAAACCGTATGATTTGGTCGGTCGCATCACAGCGAATGGTCCCAACAGGGTCGTGAAATCAATCGCATTGGTTTGGAAATTTTCTGCCAGCTGTCTGTCCTAAATTGGTCGCTCGCAAACGACCCGGTTCAGTCGGGATTATCGTAGCATCGTATGATCTGATTTATTCTGATGGAGTGAAAACGATCGCAGACACCGGGCAGAACTTTGTACAGGTGGGAAATTTTCTGCCAGTGGTCTGTTGTCCTGAGTTGAATTGGTAAGAAGCACCGAAGCCTGAGAAGATCGGGTCTGATAGTGAGTGTGCATGATGGGTCAAAGGGTTCTGTCTCTAAACATTTCGTTCTGACAGTCTGTAGAATTTTCATATATTTATATTTATTGATGATTACTAACCTAAAGAATTTAGATATATTCATATTTATGGATAAGGAAGATTCTAAAAAAGATAGAATCCAGATACACTCATCTATTCAAAGTTATTGATAATGGGGGGTATGGATGAAGCCTGGGGTCATATCTCTAAACATTTTATTCTGCCAATCTATAGGATTCATAATTATTGATTAGGAAAATTTTGATGATCGATAAAATGTATATACACCTTATATATTCATATTTATTGGTAATGTAGAGTTCACATTTATTGATAATGATGGATTTAGATGAAGCCTTCAAGAGTCCTTTGATTCTGTCAATCTATAGAACTCGCATTTATTGATAATGAGGGCCTCCCAAGCTATAGAATCCATATATACTCTTGCATTCTTATTTATTGATTTAAAAAAAATCTTCCAATCTATAGAGCATATATATATATATTTATTGATAAAGATCTCCCAAAATATAGAACTCATATAGTCATATTTATTGATAAAGATCTCCCAGCCTATAGAACTCATATATTCATATTTATTGACAAAGATCTCCCAACCTATAGAACTCCTATAGTCATATGTATTGATAAAGATCTCCCAAGCTATGGAACTCATATATTCATATTTATTGAGAAAGATCTCCCAACCTATAGAACTCATATAGTCATATTTATTGATAAAGATCTCCCAAGCTATAGAACTCATATATACATATTTATTGAGAAAGATCTCCCAACCTTTAGAACTCAAATATACTCTTATATTCATATTTAGTAACAATTAAGATATCCCAATTTATAGAATTCATATATATTCATATATTTTTATGTATTGATAAAGAAGATCTCTCAATCAATAGAATGAATTTCTATTCATATATTTATACTCATATATTTATTGATAATGATGAAATTAGATGAAGCCCTCAAGGGTCCTATCTCTAAACTTTTGATTCTGTCAATCTATATAGTCATGTTTATTGATAACATGGGATTCATATATATTCATATTTATTGATAATGATGGGTTAAGATGAAGTCTTCAAGGGTCTTGCCTCTAGACCTTTGATTCTGCCAATCGATAGAGTTTATATTTATGAATCAATCTATAAAACCCCTATATTCATATTTATTGATAATGAAGATTCTGCCTAACTCTAGAATTTATATATAATCATCTTTATTAATAGTGAAGATTTTTCCCAAAAATATAGAAGTTATATTTATTGATAATGATGGGTTAAGTTGAAGTCTTCAAGGGGCCTGCCTCTAGACCTTTGGTTCTGCCAATCTATAGAATCCCTATATTCATATTTATTGATAATGAAGATTCTGCCAATCTATCAAAATGTATATATATTCATCTTTTTTGATAATGCAGATTCTGACAATATAAAAAATGTATATGTATATTTATCTTTATTAATAGTGAAGATTCTGCCAATCTATGTAATTTATATATATTCATCTTTAGTGATAGTGAAGATTCTGCCAATAGATAGAATTCATATATTCATATGTTTGGAAAAAATAGAATTCTAATTTATTGATAGTAATGGGTTAAAATGAAGCCTTCAAGGATCTTGTTTCTAGACCTTTAATTCTGCCAATCTATAGAATTCCTATATTCATATTTATTTATAATGAAGATTCTGCTAATCTATAGAATTCCTATATTTATATTTATTGCTAATGCTTGATCGTGTGTAGTGAACCTGTCATGGTGGAACACGGTGTCCCTGGAAATAATTCTCCCAGTGTTGGCAAGTAGGCAGTCATGCACAAAGAGCATCTCAGCTGCGTGCCAAAGGAAATAAGCGTGCATTAATGTTTTTCCCTTGTCCATCGCACGCTGCTCTTCTGGCAGCCTAAACCTGGGTGTCTTGCTATGGCTCCTGTGCAGCCTCTTGTTTTCCCTTTAGCTCCATGTATGGAGACGATCTGCCTTTCTCTAGCAATCTGAGCCTTGTTACCATGGGGGGGTTGTTCAGGAATGGTCATGGTGCCGATGTTTCGGGGTTTGGTTGCGTGAGTGGCAGGGGATGGGTATAGTACACACCGCTGCTGTCACTCGGAGATTGCATGCGATGCAGAGGCAGGAGTGACAGTTGCCGCTGATAGACTGGGGTTGTAGGTTGCTGCCAATTTCTCATGCGTTATAAAATGCTGCACGAGCGCCAGGCACCTGTTATAGTCTGGCAGCAGATGGCGAGGTCTCCCCCGCAAGGATCTTCTCGTTCACAGCCTTGATTCTCATTCCACTTCAACTTTTTGTGTACTGTATTATTGCATCCTTACCCACATGGATTGCTCCTTCCTCGTGGCTCAGCGATCACATGCTCAGTACGCAAAAAAAATCTCCATAAGCTACACAATTGCAATATGTTATAGCAAAAGTTGGGTAGTGTGTGGTTGGCGTCAAAATAAGCCTGCCCTGTTAGACAGAACTGTGCTGTGTGGCAGAGCTGGGTACAACTCAGGACTGAATGAACAGAAACACTGCCATCTAATACGCTGGAAAACCTCAGCATGTGACTCTTGCGTTTCGTAAACAAAACAATTAAGTTATGCCATGTTGGATAGCGTGTGGGCTCAAAGTGTGTCTGTATTATAGATCAATAAACCTATGGGGAGGGTGGGAGGTGCCAAAGCAAATAATGACGTTTTTTTAGAAAGTCACTATTTACATAGGAATAGCTGGGGATCTGGCGGCCCCATTGAGAGACATATTCTAACTAAAATACAATACTAGTGTTTTCCCCAGGACGGGTTCTCATTAAAGTGTATCCATGGCCAAAAATATTATTATTACAATGGTAGGTGGTTAAAAACCCTGTCAGGTTTTTTAATGCTGTCTGTGTCCCCGTTAGGGGATCAATTTATTCTAATGGCTTTTGTCACTGGAAAGGTAGAAACCAATATTAAGTTACCACCAAACATCTTCCAATGGGGACACATAAACAAGTGACAACTAATGCCGCATACACACGACCGGACTTTCCGGCAGACTAGGTCTTCCCGACGGACTTTCGGCGGAGTTCCGACAGACCTTCCGAACAAACAGACTTTCCCACACACGAAAGGACTAAGTCCGTTCGAAAATCCGTTTGTTTTGAAGGTGATGACGTAATATGGCACTAAAAAAGGAAGTTCAATAGCCAGTAGCCAATAGCTTCTCTTGCATCGTATTTGGTCCATCAGACCAGCATACAGACAAACGTTTTTTCCAATAGGAATTGAGTCCGTCAGACAGATTTGAAACATGTTCTATTTCTAGGTCCGTCAGATTTTTTATGTGAAAAATGATTGGATTAGCCCACACACGTTCGGATTGTGCGAAGGACTGATTCCATCGGACCTAGTCTGCCGGAAAGTCCAGTCGCGTGTACACGGCATGAGACAGCATTTAGAGAGATTTTATCTCACTTCCTGTTGTGCCTGGAAGTGAAGGGTCATCCCCAAAGGGCACAAATAAACAAAAATTAAACCAGAAGGGAACATTCACATTTTGTGGTATTCCAGTCAGAATTCACCCACCACAGAACCAAAATCTGGTTGCTATGGGAAACCAAACTTCTCACGTGTCTACTACAAACATCTGAGCAGTTTTCATAACGCCCAATAAATGAACGGCTCCCGTGCTCCGGGTACAGGACTCGCTGTCCTATTTAATTAATAATTATAAATCTCTATTTTAAGATCTTGGCCATCCACCCATTAATCAGAGGCGTCCTGCCCTGAGCTTCCACACACCGTATTAATGGCGGGGTTATCGCAGCTAATAAAGTGCTGGGATTGATGTGGCGTGGTGGCGAATGGGGAGTCATGTGATCTTCTCCTTATGTCTTCTATACGTGACTGAGCTGGGGAAGGGGAGGGGGGGGGGGTTCAGCTGTCTCGTTTATGAGGGAACGTGCTGCAGGAAAAAAAAAATGTATAGATACAATCAGCTCATTGTAAATGAATGTAAACCATTGCCTGCCATATGGTTTTCTGGTGCGATTTTCTTCTGTAGATGTTGTATACATGTCACAACAGGCATGGAAATCACCAGAAAATCCAGCGTCAGACTACTATGTCATGTATTAAAAACATAAATAACATCACAATATGTCATATAGTGTTCAAATTTATATGTGTGTGTATGTACAGTAGATAGATAGATAGATAGATAGATAGATAGATAGATAGATAGAGTTGTGCTCATAAGTTTACATACCCTGGCAGAATTTATGATTTCTTGGCCATTTTTTAGAGAATATGAATGATAACACAAAAACTTTTCTTTCACTCATAATTAGTGTTTGGCTGAAACCATTTATTATCAATCAACTGTGTTTACTCTTTTTAAATCATAATCACAACAGAAACTACCCAAATGACCCTGATTAAAAGTTTACATACTCCAGTTCCTGTAAATTCTTGGGCTGTTTTGCATGAACTGCACGTTTTGAGATCTCCCCAGAGTGGTTCAATGATATTGAGGTCAGGAGACCAAGGTGGCCACTCCAGAACCTTTGCGTTATTCTGCTGTAGCCAATGACAGGTCGACTTGGCCTTGTGTTTTGGATCATTGTCATGTTGGAATGTCCAAGTACGTCCCATGCGCAGCTTCCTGGCTGATGAATGCAAATGTTCCTCCAGTACTTTTTGGTAACATACTGCATTCATCTTGGCATCAATTTTGACCAAATTTTCTGTGCCTCTGTAGCTCACACATCCACAAAACATCAGCGATCCACCTCCGTGTTTCACAGTAGGAATGGGGTGCCTTTCATCATAGGCCTTGTTGACGCCTCTCCAAATGTAGCGTTTATGGTTGTGGCCAAAAAGCTAAATTTTGGTCTCATCACTCCAAATGACTTTGTGCCAGAATGTTTGATGCTTGTCTCTGTGCTGTTTGGCATATTGTAAGCGGGATACTTTGTGGCATTTGGGAAGTAATGTATTTCTTCAGGCGACTCAACCATGCAGCCCATCTTTCTTCAAGTGCCTCCTTATTGTGCATCTTGAAACAGCCACACCACATGTTTTCAGCTAGTCCTGTGTTTCACCTGAAGTTATTTGTGTGTTTTTCTTTTCATCCTGAACAATTTTCCTGGCAGTTGTGGTTGTAATCTTAGTTGGTCTACCTGACCGTGCAACTACCTTTTCCCACAGAGCCTTTGACAATTCTTTTGCTTTTCCCATGACTCAGAATCCAGAAACGTCAGTGCAGCACTGGATGAAAGATGCAAGGGTCTGTCGCGAGTCAAGAAACTCATTGACCTTTTATACACACATACTAATTACAAGCAACAGATCACAAGTGGGGATCGTTACCTTTTATAGCCATTTAAACCCCTTTGTGTCAACTTGTGTGCATGTTATCAGGCCAAAATCACCAGGGTATGTAAACTTTTAATCAGGGTAATTTGGGTAGTTTCTGTTGTGATTATGATTTAAAAATAGTAAACACAATTGATTGATAATAAATGGCTTCAGCCAAACATTAACCATGAGTAAAACAAAAGTTTTTGTGTTATTCATATTCTCTGAAAAATGGCCAAGAAATCATAAATTCTGCAAGGGTATGTAAACTTATGAGTACAACTGTAGATAGATAGATACACTGATTAGCCATAACTTTATGACAACTTTATGACCATCTACCTTATATTGAGTAGGTCCCTGTTTACTGCTTAAACAGCCCATAAAGGCATGGATGCCACTAGACCTCTGAATGTCTGCTGTGGTATCTGGCACCAACCCATCAGTAACAGATCCTTTAAGTACTTTAAATTGTAAGGTGAGGCCTCCATGGGTCGGATTTGTTTTACCAGCACATACCACAGATATTCGATTGGATGAGATCTGGAGACTTTGAAGGACAAGTCAATTCCTCAAACTTGTTTTTGTGTTCCTCAAACCATTCTAGAAACATTGTTGCATTGTGGCAGAGTGCATTATCTTGCTGAAAGTGGACACTGCCATCAAGGAATAACATTCCTATGAAGGGGTGTACTTCGCCACCATCAATGTATAGATAGGTGGCACATGTCAAGTAACATCCACGTGAATGGCAGAGCCCAAGGTTTCCCAGCAGAACATTGCCCAAAGCATCACACTGCCTCCGCCTGCTTGCCTTCTTCCTATACTGAATCCTGGTGCCATCTCTTCCCCAGGTAAGCGACGCACACACACCCAGCAATCCATATGATCTAAAAGAAAATGTGATTCATCAGACCAGGCTACGTTCCATAGCTCCATGGTCTAGTTCTGATGCTCACATGCCTATTGTAGGAGCTTTTGGCTGTGGAAACGGGTCAGCATAGGCACCCTGACCAGTCTGCGGCTACGTGGCCCCATATACAACAAAGTTCCATGGCCATTTTTTCTGCTTTTGACACATCAACTTCAAGGACAACATGTTCGATTACTGCTTAACCACTACAACCCTGGAAGGATTTACCTACTTAATGACCGGTCCATTTTTTGCAGTATAGCACTACGCCACTTAACTAGCAATTGAAGGGTCGTGCAACGCTGTACCCAAACAAAATTGATGTCCTTTTTTTCCTCACAAATAGAGCTTTTGTTTGGAGGTATTTGATCACCTCTGCATTTTTCAGTTGTTATGCTATAAACCAAAAAAAGAGCAACAATTTAGAAAAACAAAAAGTTTTTAACTTTCTGCTAACATGTCCCAAAAAAATAAAATATATAAAAAACTAATTTATTCATCAATTTAGACCAATTTGTATTCTACTACATATTTTTGGTAAAAAAAAAACACCAAATTAATTGGTTTGCGCAAAAGTTACCGCATCTACAAAATAGGGGATGGATTTATGGCATTTAAATGATTTATTTATTTTTTACTAGTAATGGTGGCAATCAGTGATTTTTAGTAGGACTGCGATTTTCGGACATCTAACACACATTTTTGACCCTTTTTTGGGAACCAGTGACATTACTACAATAATCAGTGTTAAAAATAATATATAAAGCGTAGCAGAAAGACAGGATCTGTGTGAACTCCCCTGTCAGAACAGAGATTTCCCTTGTTTACACAGGCAGATCCCTGTTCTGTCACTATGGAGAACGATCGTGGGGGGTCGGCGGACATTGAGTCAGCTGGACCTGCTGATTGGCTCCCTCGCTGGCCAATGAGCGTGCGTGTGCCCACAGATCGCTGGGTACAAGCCTGAAGTACACCTATGGCGATTTCCACAGCCGAGACAACCTGCCACAGTATAACTGCGGTGGCTGGTCGGCAAGCGGTTAATATATCCCATCATTGCAACTGGATAATCGGTGTTATTCATTTTACTTGTCAGTGGTCATAATGTTATGGCTGATCAGTGTGTGTGTATATGTTTGTATAGTATATATACTGTGTGTGTGTTTGGAGTATATATACTGTGTGTGTGTGTGTGTGTGTGGAGTATATATACTGTGTGTGTGTGTGTAGTATATATATATATATATATATATATATATATATATATATATATATAAATCTTGTCAATTCCATACATAAAACATTTTTGTTGTGTTTTAAAACCTTGTTATCTGGAGGGGATATCCTTGCATGTTGGGACTTTTAGTACTACCACAGCTGTGTGCCGTAGCACAAAAAATAAATTTTTGCTCCATTTAGTCGTTCTTTTTCCCTCTTCTGACACACTGGAGGGGAAATTAGAGAAATAGTTGTATTTATTTTTCTCTTTCAGGTGACTACCATATGTTCGTTGCACCTGAGAGATGTGTCACAGGATTTCTTGTTGACAAGTCTGTCAGAGTAATGACACTAGCGCCACCCAGAGGCTTTCCTGGTCTTCAACAAGCAGTATCAGAATGCAGCGCAGTCGTCGTTTGTAGCTGCAGCCCAGTCAAGCAACTGGCCTGAGGGGGAAGGGGAGTCTTTTTTTTTTGCCCCTTTTCATTAAAGGGGGAGTGGGTGGGAAGCTTCTTTCCTCATAAACAGGCTGCTTAACGTGTTTTCAGCTCCTGTACATCAAAAAGCGGTGGGAATGTGAGCGTTTACATATAGATTTAAAACGTGAAAGGCTTGAGGTAGTTTTGACACAGTGCCAAACATCTTAAACAAACCCTCCTTTATTTGTAGATGGCCTCCCTCTGGCTCTACGCCCAGTGCCCCAAAAAAAAAAAAAAAAAGAAAGAAAGAAAAAGTGAACGTAAAGGAAAGCTGTCAGAATGGAGATATGGGAGCTGCATGTGGAGGTATTTTTTAGGGCGCAGGCTCCGGCGGCTGACATGTTTATTCTTGATTGCTTATTCAGTAAGTCATCAATATAGAAAAAAGTAGGCGCTCCAACACTTGGAATGGTGAGGTGAAAAAGGGATCAGAATGACAGATCCGGGGGCTCCTTTATACCAAGTCCGTTAAGCTGCATTCATCTGCATAGATCAACACAAGATCACTATTCACGCCATAAGACCTCATTCAGGGTCAGTGCATAAAAACGCATGCCTGCCTTTTTATGCACAGCGCGGCAACACATGTCAACACACCACAGCATGTCGCAACACGCTATATGGTGCATAAACTTGAACCAAGTGTCATTTTGTGACACTTCAATAAAGTTAAAGAAAAAAAAAAAGCAACCGATGCACGTGTGTTATATTGTGCAGGGTGATTTGAAAAAGCCATGAAGCTTAAAGGGTTAGTTCACCTTTACTAAAAAAAATAAAAAATCTAGCTATGTAGGTAAGGGATGCCTATAGATGAGCCGTTTAGGATATCGTTTGACCCCCAAAACATCTGGTCCGAGTAGCTGGTGGTCAGAGACACTGTTTTATCATTTGATAAGCCTGAATTGCTTATTTGTTTATGAGTATAAACATTATTTTTATACTTTACATTAAAAACTTGCCATTGGTAATGCACAAGGTCGGTGCGCCCTCCTTCTTTCTTTTCTTTATAGATGAAGACAACCTGTGCATCACTGACTAACGTTGTATAATGCCCTTGCTATAGGTGTAGGCCTGTATCTCCTGCCTTACCGAAAAACTCTCAGAGATGCAATGCCTTATCCTGTCTTGTTGCTAGGACTTTGCTAAGACACTCCCAGGCGTTACTGCTCACCCCCACCATCACAGGTTCTCAAATCCCTGCACATATGTGGTCCACTATCGCCTCCGTCAAAGAATCACCTGCAAGAGGGTTTGAATCTGTGTGCCTCATCATTAGTATTAGTGGGAGTAATATACCCTATTGTTGGTGTCAGTGGGAAGAATATGCCCCACCGTTGGTGTCAGTGGGAGGAATATGACCCACCGTTGGTGTCAGTGGGAGGAATATGCCCCACCGTTGGTGTCAGTGGGAGGAATATGCCCCACCGTTGGTGTCAGTGGGAGGAATATGCCCCACCGTTGGTGTCAGTGGGAGGAATATGCCCCAGCGTTGGTGTCAGTGGGAGGAATATGCCCCACCGTTGGTGTCAGTGAGAGGAATAGTGCCCCGTCTTTGGTGTTAGTGGGAGGAATATGCCCCATCGTTGGTGTCAGTGGGAGGAATATGCCCCACCGTTGGTGTCAGTGGGAGGAATAGCGCCCCATCTTTGGTGTCCATACGATGGATAGTGCCCCATTGTTTGTATCAGTGAGAGGAATAGTGCCCCATCACTGGTATGAATGAGAGAAATAGTGCCTCATCACTGGTATCAGTGGGAGGAATAGGACCTTATCGTTTGTATCAGTGAGAGGAAAAGTACCCCATCGTCAGTGTGAGTGGGATGAATAGTGCCCCATCGATGGTGTCAATAGGATGGATAGTGACCCATCGCTGGTATCAGTAGAAGTAGTAGTGTCCTATCATTGGTGTCAGTGGGGGGAATAACACCCCATCGATGGTGTCAATAGGATGGATAGTGCCCCATCATTGGTATCAGTAGGAGGAGGAGTGCCCCATCGTTGGTGTCAGTGGGAGGAATAGTTCCCTATCGCTGGTACCAGTGTGAGAGACATAGTGCCCCATCACTGGTATCAGTGGGAGGAATTATCATTTGTATCAGTGGGAGGAAAAGTACCCCATCAATGGTATCCGTGGGAGGAATAATGCCCCATCGTCGGTGTCAGTGGGAGGAATAGTCCCCCATCATTGGTGTAATTTGGTAAGGCCGATGTTCAGAATCATTAAAATCACTAAAGGCAAAATGACCGTCAGGATTTTATTGCTGTCCGTGCCACCATTCACGCTCTCTATTGTCAAGTTTACCATTATCACCAAGACTGAAAAGCCCAAACCTGGCAAATAAACATCTATATTCAATATCTCCCCTCCCCCCTCGACAAATAAGAGGAAGTAAAAGACTAATGTAACAGTATATGGATCATATGTAGTACATTACTGAGAGCGGTTTGTTACTTTGCTTATGCAGAGTTCCCATTTGTCTATGTAAATGTATCCATACTGGGATTGTTACAAACTCCTCCATCTTTTTACTTGCTATGTGGTGACAGGATAGGTGTACTCCTAACAAACCATTCAAGTGTAACTCAGAACAAAACTTTTTTATGTGTTTTTTTTGTTTTTCGTTTAGAGTTTGGGAGGTTTAGAACCTCTTTTGGGTTTGAATTGCTGAATGACCTTGCACGGCCTTGCTGGTGAGATCCCACCATTGGGTTTCTAGGCTGAGGGCAACACTGTCACTCGTACAGGAAGTAAGAGAACATTTCCAACCGGAACACAAACTGCAACAAGGCCTCACTCACATGGGGCGATCAGCTCTGTGCCCTATGCAGGGCTGTCTATTCCTGGCACCGGGATGCACAAGTGTTGCATTCATCCTCATGGTGGCCTTACATTTATGTCTTTTGGGACATGTGTCTGCACTGACACAGCCACTGTGTCCCGAAATGACATGCGGGCACGGGTTCCCAAACACACACAGGGGGAGTTCTTGGACCCATACCAGCATATGATATTGGGACACAGCGGTTGTGTCCGTGTAGTTGTGTGCCCCAATAGAAAACAATGTAACACCGGTGTTCTGCCATATAGCGTCCGGCCATGTAGAAGTGTCCGCCCCGTACTGCACGGGCGCAGCGCTTGCGCAGTACGGAGCAGAAGGAGATTCGGAAAATCTCCGAAGATGAAAGGCGCCTGCGCTGTGAGTCGAGGTGCAAGCCCCACCATCCAAATGGACATAGGGCTGCACATATTAGAGGGCCCCTCGCGAGCTTGCTTCGCTCGCCACGCTTCGGGCATGGCCTCGCTGGGCTTGGCTCTTTTTATTCTAGCTCTGTGTCCACTTGGATGGTGGGGCTAGAACCTGGACTCACGGCGCAGGCACCATTCATCTTCGGCTATTTTCGGAATGCGCAGTACACAGCGGACACTATCCGATGGGGGACATTATGTGATAGTACACCGGCACAAGGATGTGCGCAACACCTGTGTATCCTCATGCCAGGAAAAGACCGCTTTGCATTGGGCACGGAGTTAATTGCCCCATGTGAATTGTGCCATAAAAGCCCCAGCCTTAGCTGGAGACATGTAAAGATTTATTTCTACCTGAGAGGAATCCAATTGAGGAAGAATGAGACAGATGTGAGCATTTTAAGGGTGTTTACACGTCTAAACACATGTACACGGAAGCACTTTACGGACCATTACCTGTATTTGTTATGCTTTTGCCAGCAAGATTCTGTGTGGATATCAGTATTTTATTACGCTCATGTACAACAGCTCTAATGTACACATGACCGGACTTTCCGGCAGAAAAGGTCAGATGGAATCATTCCATCGGATAATCCGATCGTGTGTATGCCTCAGCAGGCCTTTTTTTTCCGAAAATTCTGATGGACCTAGAAATAGAACATGTTTTAAATCTTTCCGATGGAATCAATTTCTATTGGGAAAAAACTTTTTTCTGTATGCTGTTCTGACGGACCAAAAACTACGCAAGGGCAGCTATTGGCTACTGGCTATTGAACTTCCTTTTAGTTTAGAACTTCCTAGTCCTGTCATACGTCATCACATTCCAAACAATTGGACTTTGGTGTGATCATGTGTAGGCAAGACCGTTTCAGCGTGAACTCAGACGGAAAGACCGTCAGAGTTTATTCTGACGTGTACACGGCATTAGGTCTCATTCACACAGGTGCTCAGGCCCATGTGTACTTTCACCACTAAGCTGCATGCAGGTCACCCATAGAAAGTGAATGGTAGCACATCAGCTGTACAGACTCACGCACAGCCAGGTTTTGCAGGTACGGAGGGTGCACAGGCTGTGCATCCAGTTACACTGGCACTTTCTGCAAACAGGATCCTGTGTGGATATCAGTATTTTATTACGCCCCAAGTACTCTAATGCCGCGTACACACGGTCGAACTGTTTGACATACTTAGTCCGTTGAAACACATTTCAGCGGACAATCCGCTCGTGTGTGGGCTTCAGCTGACTTTTTCAGCATGCAGTCCGGAGTACTAAGAATTTCGTTTTTTTCGAAAATCTGTCCGTCGTACTTTGGTTTCAGCGGACAATACGGTCGTCAGTATGCTACTTCGACGGACTAAGAATGGCGCATGCCCAGAAAGGATTTACATGGCGGAAGGGTGCTTTGCTGTGTCTTGGACTTCCTATTTCTAGTCCCGTCGTACGTGCTGTACACGTCATCGCGGAAGCTTTCGACGGACTGTTTGTGTATCCGTGTGTGGTCAAGTCCGTTCAGTGGAAACTACGACGGATTGTCCGTCGGATTGTATGACGGACTAAGTACACCATACAATCCGCTCGTGTGTACGCGGCATAAGGCTGCATTCATAACTGCACATTTAGAAATGTGCATTTTGTCGCGAGTTTCGGAAATCCGCTGCAATCGCAGTATGCACTTGCAATCCCATTCATTGTTTATGGTACCCCAACTGCGGGTAGCAGACACGTGGGTTGCCTTGCATCAAAATGTGCAACAAACACGCACTGAAAAAACAGCAAACTTACAAAATCTGTCGGGGCTCAAATAATTATTTTCCCCACTGTATGCTGTATGGATCTGAACACAACATTTTTTTTATATCTGTGTGAAAAAAGCCCTAACTCTGGGATGAGTGTGTCTTACATCATATTGTTTCCAGTGTTGTATAGGTACTTATGTTATGTGTTTAGATGTGTTCAATAAACCCTTTAGAACCCATTAGATTGTTAGCTTTGGTGGATGGTGCCTTTCTAAATATTTCACTTCTTTCATTGTAACCAGTGTACTAACTTTATGTTAGTAGCTGTTTCAGAGTACATTGGCACCTATAATGAGCATGACTACAGGATGACTGACGTGCTTCAGCTGCTGTACCAACCACCCAACTCCATAATTGTCCCTTCCCATTAAATGAGACCACACCTTCTTTTGGAGTATTTAGTGGCCGTAGCAGCCTCTTTATTAATCAAAATATAATAATTTAACGTATAACAAAATATCAACAAAACATAGTTTAACTTCAAACCCTGAGCGCGTTGGTCATCTGCAGTAAAACTCCCCCTCTCCACTCCATTAGCATATCGATCCAAACAAGCACTGCGGTAATATTCCTTTAACTAGGCCTCAAGCCGACATGCTGGCTCAAAGACACCAAACTATTTTATCGCAGTGCACCCATTCACCATCAGCCATATCAACCCTCACTATATGGCATATCATCAACGAGCCCATATCTCCAATGGGTCCCGCATCAACTTCTCTGTGGGGAGGGGTTATCTTCCTGTACCTGCATCGACCAACACCCGCCAACCGCTACGACATCCAACACCGCAAACCTGAAACAGAAAAGAACAAGTTAGCCTGTCCTCCCCCCCCCCCCCCGGTAGAATCTACCACAACCACTCCGTCCAAGGTAAGGGAGGGAGGGTGGGAACTGAATAACTTCCACTGACGCCGGGGCATAGAGCGCGCACACGTCCTTGCGCTGACTCCGCCCCCCGGCCAATCGCTGCAGTCCGCTGTCCTCATGCCAGCCCTGCACCTACGCTGTGCTCTCGTCTGCGGGCTGTGCTGTAGTGACATTTTCCTGGGTGCACCTTAGCCTTATACTCTACACTTTGCTCATAACCATGGGTCTGTTTACCTGGATTTATATATATTTTTTTGAATTTAGCATAACTCGCTTGAACCTTGTTGCACAGAAGGGGAAACTTTGTCATATATTGCGATATGATTGGATTATTTACTAGGGGTGAGGAAAGGTGAGTTTTGAGGAGCTTTTTATTGTAAATAAAATGAGTTATTACATTTTGGCTGTACTTGATGTGTGGATTACTCCATTTCTTTTGTGGTTGCTAGCTGTAGCCTTGATCTTCACGTGACGATGCATGGCCCTGTATATAGTATTGGTTGGATTTGGTCTTGGCATGAGTATCGTCATGGCATGCCCTTTCATTTAGATGCAGGGTAAATAATTACCTAGTGACTCTACGGGAAAGAGAACATGCTTTAGCTTGCACTGTACTCATGGAGAGAGTGTTGAAAGTACAGAACATCACATGGTAGTGATATTCACACCTAAGCATTTTGTAGCTAGAAGCTTGAAGCTCCAAAACGCTCAGGCATAAAAAAAATCAATTATTCTCTATGGAGATAGTTCACATCTCCACTCCAAGTCACCCTGGAGCTCAAAAATGTTTTGGAGCTACATTTCTAGCTTGATTGGGGCAGATTGTTGCATTTTTAAACCAGAAATACATAGCAACAAATGATGTAACAGATGATAATTTACTCTGTTGGCTTATACAAAGACACCAAAGTTACAAAATGCTTGGAAAACATTCAAAAACGTGCATACAAAAGCACAACAAACCCCTGAAAAAACATACATAAACATGATGCTCAGGGGTAAATAGAGCCTTAAGGGCATGGTATATTTTTATATAGTTACATGGGTCCAGTTTGAACCCATGTACCTATGTACAGTATATACCATACCTGGACGATGACCCTGAAAGCTGGAAATCACTGAAGCAGACACCACTACTCCCATCATCTCCACGTGCTTCTCTGTCCCATACTGAGTGGGCACCCTGATGCATTGTGAATAAAGGAGGTCTGACACTCAGCACGGGTGCCATTCAAAAAATGGTTTGCATTTTCTGAATGAATGCAAAGTGTTCTCTGAGTGGACAGAAGGTAAAGAGAGTGGACGTTGCTTTCACTCTCTGCCTCGTCCAATCAGAAAGCACTGTGCATTCATTCAGAAAATCAGTCCAGCTGCCCAGAATGGGACCTGAAAGAAAGTGGAGATATTGGTGTCTACTTCAGTGATTTCCAGCTTGCAAGAAGATTGGCCAGGTATGGTATATACAGTCACATTGATCCAATGAGGACCAATGTAACTATGCAAAAATATACCTTGCCTGGAAATCATCTTTCAAGGGGGATTCTAGAGTTCAAATCACTGAACCTTAGTTTTCTGTTTGGTTCATCTTCCCTGAATTCTCCATTCAAGACAGCCCAATAGGTCAGCATCCATGGAAAAAAAAAATATTTTAATAAGACTTAGTCCTTGTACACACGGTCGGAGAATCCGTTGGAATGTGTCCTATCGGACCGTGTTGTCGGATAATCCGACTGTGTGTGGTATGCATCGGACTGTTTCTGTCGGAATATCCGTCGTACCAAATTTTCAAACTTGCTGGAAATATTTTCCGACAAACTGGTCCGATAGGACATACTCCGATCATGTGTAGAGAATTCCGATCGGACAAAGTGCCACGCATGCTCAGATGAAATTCCTACATCAAAGCTATTGGCTACTAGCCTGAACGTAGTCCCATCGTAACGAAATTACGTCATCACGTTCTGAAAGATCGGATTTTTCGACAACTTTGTCCGACCGTGTGTATGCAACAGTTTGGGACAAGATCCGACTGACAAAATCCGGCGGACAAAATCCGACGGATTTGGTTGTCGAAATGTCCGACTGTGTGTACAAGGGCTTACAGTGTTCCAGTACTCAGATACCTAGTACCTCCGTATTCGTGTTGAACTGACCCGGGGACTTCTAGGCGTCTAGTTCTTTTCTTCTTTTGTTGCCAAACCAGCTGCTCACAAGACCTGTGCTTGTAATCACAATTGAGGAAATACCACCAAAGGTCCAGTTCACTTCCAGACCATTCACATGTTTTCAATCTCAAGCCCTGATAAAGGGGTGTTTTTGGATTCCCAAAATAAATTGGTTGTATTTGGATTGTCCCTCTGACTTTGATTGGAATAAAGCTGTATCTGGATCTCTTAGCAGTACTTGGCATTTCATTTTACATTTTTTGTTACATTAAACTACAAGCCATATATAGTGTGAAGATCCTCTTGGGTGTCGAAGCTGCCTACCCCGAAACCAGATTTCTTAAATCAATACTTTAAGGTAGAATACCAATAAGATAACCTTAAGGCCCAAGCATTATTATTCCACTTTCTCCAAATAGTTCTTCTCCTGAGCAGTGTAAGGGCCCAAAAATGTTGGTGATCTGTATTGCAATTTTTAACCAGATTACCAATGGTTGAGCTGGTCTGCCACTTCCTTTACCCCTGTATTCATACTGGTCAGTAAAGTCCTCACTTTATATTTAGCGGGCAAAATGAAGCCATCAGATATCTTACCAAAATGTACGGAATAGCGTTTCCCAGGTTTTGGGGTTCCTGGCACACCTTACAAATGAATGAAATGAGGTTCCGTTGGTCATTTTCCAGAGGTTTCTTTCAAATTAGATTTTATTAGGTCTTATAAAGGCATTATGAATATTATATCAAGGAAATTAATCCAGAAAACTGTATGCAAGAACAAAATCCATAAGTTATCATGTAGAATGTTCCAAATGAGTAGAGCCAATGGTGGCTTGTAGAGTGTGATTTTTATAAATATGATAAATCCACAGGGATGGGCCTTTATTTAACAGGAAGGGGAAGTGGTGTATTTTGTGAATTAGTGGACAGAAAAGGTGTGATGAATGGAAGGGGGGGGGGGGAATAAAAGGGGCATTTCGCTAACATAATAGGTTTAATAGAAGGTCCATAATGTCAATGAGAGTCAAGTTATGATGAGGTGGCCATCTTAGCCTGGCTCTCATTAAGGAGGCCACAAACCATCAAGGAATCCGTAAAGTGGATGGGATATAAAGTTCTTGAACATCTGGGAATCTTTAGAATCCAGGCACACCATGTATTTTCAAAGATTTTTCAAATGATCTCTATCAAAGTTGTTCTATTCACATTGTTTTGCAGCCATTCAGCCAGTGTAGGACTTTGTCATGCCGCAGATATAATACTGTAATATTGATTTCTTGATGGAGGATACAGAGTTCAGAACCCATGTTGCGCCATCAATACCATACAGACAGAAAAATTGTATTTTTTAATTATCTGTCCCAGCATGACTGCTAACTTGGCTTCAAAGCCCAATTCCAGCTTTTTTGATTTGCAATTTAAGTTAACATTTTAGTATAGATTTAGTTTAACCTTTTAAATTACTTTGATTTTATTTCACAGCTTTTGGAAGAAGCTAAGTCATCCGCAGCAGTAATTACCATTACCACCCCCTTTTTTTAATACCTTGGTCCAACAGAGCTACTGGTCCACACTTAGACTATGAGAGGAATCCCACTGAGCTCCACCTATATAAAAAGTCAAACGACAAATGACAAACTCTGACTACTAGTCTTGCCGACTGAACATATAAATTATTATAATCAGATAGCATGCTGTAAGTTTGTGAGACATGGCTGTCCAGGTTACACAGATTTAATGAACCTTGTCATAAAGTTGACATGGAGGCTGTTGTTGTGCTGACACAATGGCTTCAGTAATTTGGGTCAGGTATGCAGATCAGGTCTTGTGAAATTTCACTGAGATTTTTGAACTGCATACTTGTTCGAAAACAATGTCTCATAGAACAACAATGACTCCGTATAATAGCCAGGCATTTTCACAAGGAGCTCTGCACGGAAAGTCCCATTTTTGCTTTTGTGACAGGTTTGGTTGGAAGTCAGCCTTTGCTCCTCACGCTCTGTTAGGTTGTCAGGCTTGAGGAGCAATACCTCGTACTTCCAGGTACGGAAGAAGCCAGTGACTTACAGTACTTTGCTTCTTCTTATGTGACAGTACTGGTGCTTTTTGATTGGTCACTTAGGCTCCCAACCAGGGGCGGACTGACCATTTGGCCCACTCGGGCACTGCCCGAGGGCCCCGAGCCACTAGGGGGCCCATCAGGGTTTCCAGCCTCAGTAAAACCAGGGACAGTAGGTAAAAATCTGTGTTTTTTTTTCCATCTGTCTCTGAAATGTCCCTTACCGACATCTTTTTGGTCTAAAAATCCTGAGATTATAGCTGCCCCACCTCTCCAGTACCTTCTCAGCCAATAGAAACATGTCTGTGTATACTGTGTGTACATGTATGTGTATACTGTGTGATTGTATACTATGTAGCCCCATAATCTCGGATTGCCTGGGGGCCCCATAATCTCCTATTGCAGGGGGGCCCCATGAGTTGTCAGTACACCCCTGCTCCCAACACTGTCACATGGGGGTAGGGAACAAAATCCTAAGCTCTCCAACTGTGTAGGCCTCAAACTGTTATTGGAGCATACACAGTGCTTCCTCTGCTTGGCCCTAGTGACCAAATGGAGCAGGGTGGGAGTAAAAGTAAGCTGAGTGCGTGCAACTGGAAAGGACAGCAAGTATGTGATCCCATTGCTTTACCCTGCTCGAGCAAAGCACAGGTTTACTTTAAAGCTAAATTCCAGGAATAATATATAAAAAAAAAAAACGTTTGTAGTGGCCCCATCCCACCCTCCTGCACTGCTAAGGTTGAATGCTATTTATGTTCAGGGGTAGAGAAATAAGGTGTAATACTATATTCCTTGCATCTGTGTTACCAGTCCCCGAAGCCCTGGCTGGTGGTCTGACACTGACGTGATGAAGTATAATGCAAGACCCCTAGTCCTGTATTGTGTGTGAGAGTGGTGAGGGACTGCCCCATGCCCAGAGTGTCAGGGAGAAGAAGAGAGTGTCTGAGCCTGCCAAAGGGAGAGTAAAGCCGGCCATACATGGATCGATAGTATATAAAAATAGAACCGCGCTAATTATTCACATGAAAATTAAATCTAAAAAACAAGAGTCCATAAATCAGTCCACCAATGATTAAAATAGTGAATCTTGAATATTGTTGTTAGACTCCACCATCCACCACCTTGGGCAACAGTGCCACCACCAACAGCTGAATTAACTGCTTACCAGCTCCAGTAGATGCCTCATTACAAGGGATAACTCTGTGCCTTTGGCTTAAAACCCAGCCTGGGCCTTTCTCCTGGTTACACTGCTCTCCTGTGCCCGTAGCGTCACACTTCTCCCGGCCTCGGTTCTTCTCTCTGCTGTGATTGGGATACGTGCTCCGGTTCCGTTCAGAGCTTTAGACACAAATCGGCATTTTGTGTTTAAAGCGCTGATTGGGCTCCATGCTCTGTTTCATTGGTGGACTGATTTATGAACTCTTGGTTTTTAAATTTCATTTTCAAGTAAATAATTAGCGCAATTGTATTTTTATATACTATTGTTGAAATGTAATACAGAAGAATTGCTGCTTGATTTGTTTACTTGTTCATTTCTATTTTCCCAATAGTGCAGTTTTTTTCCATTTCTTCCCATACATGGATCAATGGTTCAGCAGGTAGCGGCTGAATTTCAATCCATATATGGGCACTGTGGTTTTACAGAAGTGGATCGGTAGAACCATTCTGTCAAATTTTCCCCGCTCGATTAGTGCTGAAGGCTATAGTCAGCAATGCTGATCAGTGTATTCTGACAGTAGGAAGTCTCCTCACTGTCAGAATACAATAGCCCAGTGGGGTGATTTCACCTCAAATATGTGGATGGGGGAATCGTGTAAGTTTTTCTTTCCAACCACTGGTTGTGGTTGAACAAAAAGTAAATAAATAAAAAGGACTCATCTATGGGCTGCTTAGGGTAAAGACGATGAGAGATCAGAAAGACCTTCAAAAAGTTTAACCCCTGAATATGTTGAAACCATTCAACAACTTGGTCGTGATGATCATAGGAGAACAATCACGTGTGCCACTCAAAGGACCTGGAACAACTCATTGCAGAATCACGGTAATCTTGCCGAATCATGTCAAACGTCGCTGTGACAGATTTGACCAGTTTCACGCAGAATATCACGATTGCTCTTTGTTCGAACTTGCTGTCCATGATGAAGCAGATATGGTAACGCACGTGGTCAGAATTGCACCAGTTGCACAGCTCCCAATATACACAGGATGATTACGGTGACACAATGACTTATGAAGGTTGGTGATCCCTGTGACTGTGCGTGCAGCCTTGTGCTGCCATCTGTTGGCATGTTACAAAAAAAGTCTTGAAACTTTTTGAGATCACCTCATATACCTTGGTGGTTGAACAGCTGCTGATTTTATGGGATGATTTTAATGAAACTGCATTAATAAATTTGTACTTTTATAATGTACTTTTATAATAATTTGTGTGTAAGTGCCTAAAAAGTCTCTAATCCTAGCCATTGTATACTATATGACACCCAGCATGATTAGACTTATAGAATAATATCATAAATAGATTGTCTGCATTCAGTGAAGCCAAATTCCTCCTCTATCTCTAACATGGATGCTTGCTTGTGCGACCTGGGCATTCTGTAAAGTGCCAGAAGACATACGAAGGGTATAATGCACTTGAGTTACAGAGTATCACTTGTGTTTTATAAACCGCTTGTGGACCAGCCGCCACAGTTTTACTGTGGCAGGTTGGCTCCGCTGTGCGAAATCACATTATTCAACGTGATCTCACGAGGCTTGGCTAGCGAGCGCGCGTGTGCCCGCCGCTAGCTCCCTGAGTCCGACAGAGGGACCCGCGGACATGTGGGGCATACCCACGATCGCCTCACGGAGAGGAAGAATGTAAACAAGCATCTCCCCGTTCTGCCTAGTGACAGTGATCGGTGATCAGTGATGTGTCACACCCAACCCCCCCCCCCCAGTTAGAATCACTCCCTAGGACGCACTTAACCCCTACAGTGCCACCTAATGTTAACCCCTTCACTGCCAGTGTCATTTACACAGTAATCAATGCATTTCTAATCGCACTGATCCCTGTATAAATGTGAATGGTCCCAAAATAGTGCCAAAAGTGTCCAATGTGTCTGCCAGTGAGATTTTTAATCACACTGATCCCTGTATTAATGTGAATGGTCCCAAAATAGCACCAAAAGTGTTCAATGTGTCCACCATAATGTCGCAGTCACGATAAAAATCATTGATCGCCGCCATTACTAGTAAAAAACTAAATTTATAAAAATGCCATAAAACTATCCCCTATTTTGTAGATGCTATAACTTTTGCGCAAACCAATCAATAAATGCTTATTGTGATTTTTTTTAGCCAAGAATATGTAAAAGAATACGTATCAGCCTAAACAGAGGGAAAAAAACATGTATAGATTTTTTGGAGATATTTATTATAGCAAAAAGTAAAAAATAATGCATTTTTTTCAAAATTGTCGCTCTTTTTTTGTTTATAGCGCAAAAAATTAAAACCGCAGGGGTGATAAAATGCCACAAAAAGAAAGCTCTATTTGTGGGGAAAAAAGGACATCAATTTTGTTTGGGAGCCACGTCGCACGACCGCACAATTATCAGTTGAAGCAATGCAGTGCCGAATAGCAAAAAGTGCTCTGGTCTTTGGCCAGCCAAATCCTCCGGGGCTGAAGTGGTTAAAAGTGATTGGTTTAAATATCTTATTGTTGTGTGCTAGTGTTTCCTATGTATGGCCACATCTGTTCATTACATATGCAGGCTTTGCTTCCTACTTAGTAGTGCTGCATTGTGAATGGGTCAGATCAGACTGACTGAAAGCAATGTGTGACTTTCTGCGTGGCTGAGGCTTGATTTTCGAAAGGAGTTCAGCATGTTCACTTTGCAAACGGAACTTTCACTTATCTTCGTGAATCAGGTGAAACAAAGCGAAAATGAATTATAGTTAGCTTAGTGAATAAGGTGAAAATTCACTTTGCAATGAATTTGTGCATATTAAAAAAGCATTTTTTGGCAAAGTTAATTTTTTCATCTTTTTAAATTAGGAAAAGTTGTCCTGATTCATCCAACTTATGTGCAAGCAAAAATTCCTTTTTATTTTGCACATAATTGGGTAAAGCAAATACATTTTCACCGCACTCACTATGATAAGTGAAATTTTCCTTTGCAAAGTGAAGGCGTTGCACTCCTTTAGAAAATCAAACCTTCGCTAGGCAGAAAGTGCATTGCTAAGAGTCAGTCTGATCCGACCCATTCATGGTGCAGCACTACTAAGCAGGAAGCAGAGCCTGCATATGTAATGAACAGATATGGCCATACATCGGAAACACTTGTGTACAGTGATAAGATATTTAAGGCAACCATTGAGAACATCTTAGAAGATCAAACACTTTATCTTAGCGCCGTTTGATCAGGGAGCCTGCAACGAAATGCTGCCAACCACGAGACAGATCATTATAAATGTACTACAGTAATAGGGAAAAGATGAGAGATCAAACAGGTCAAATGTGACAATTTGCCTAAAAATGCTTTTACGCAATAGAATAATTGAAATATGTGCATAGTGAATGTTTGCTATATTATATGTAGCAGAGCAGAGAAAAAATGTGGTGATAATAAAGTATTTTATACGCACTAATTGCATGGCAATAGCTTATATTTTTAAAGCGAGGGGGTGTCTCCTTCCATGATCATACACTCCATTCCGGCATATCCTCAGGCTG
The DNA here is from genome assembly GCF_037356315.1 of Lithobates pipiens. Classification (NCBI taxonomy): domain Eukaryota; kingdom Metazoa; phylum Chordata; class Amphibia; order Anura; family Ranidae; genus Lithobates; species Lithobates pipiens. The sequence goes on from NW_027507790.1 coordinate 230,168,496, forward strand.
ATGACATTAGAATTTCTGTTGCTTTGATCGTATTTCACTCCTTTGCATAAATGAGCGATATGTGTGTGTAGTCTTTGTATTTACTCTATCACAGCACAACAGTGCCCCCTGCTGTTTACTGTGATCTGATAAGACACAAAGTAATAACTATGATATGGAAAAAAAAAAGTGTGTGTGTGTGTGTATGTATGTATATATATATATATATGTGTATGTAATATATCCACTAAAGCTCCGGAAGATTTTAACCTCTTAATGACCAGGCCATTTTTTTTGCTAATGGGCACTGTGCCACTTTAATAACTTCAATACCGGCCACTTTCACCCCCAATTGTGCAGTCATGCTACACTGTACCCAAACTAATATTTTACCATTAAATAGAGCTTTCTTTTGGTGGGTTTTTTATTTTTACCTAAATAAGCAAAAAAAAATTTTGAAAACAAAACGTGTTTTTCTGTTATATATTTCAAATAAATACCGCATTTATCAGTGTATAACACGCATCTTAATTTTAAGAGGGAAGTTTTAGGAAAAAAACATACATTTTAAATAAATAATTTTGAAACAAAATAAGGGTCAGTGACCATCAATGCAGCCTTATCAGTGCCCATCTGCAGCCTCGCCCTTGCCCACTAATAAAGCCAGATCAGTGTCCATCTGCAGCCTTGCCATTGTCCATCATTGCAGCCATGCCCATCATTGCTGCCTAATCAGTGTCCATCTGCAGCCTTGCCCATCACTGAAACCTGATCAGTGCCCATCTGCATCCTTGTCCATCATTGCAGCCTAATCAATGCCCATCTACAGCCTTGCCCATCATTACAGCCTAATCGGTGCCCATCTGCTGCCTTGCCCATCATTGCAGCCTAATCAGTGCCCCTCTGCAGCCTTGTCCATCATTGCAGCCTAATCAGTGCCCATCTGCAGCCTTGCTCATCATTACAGCCTAATCAGTGCCCATCTACAGCCTTGCCCATCATTACAGCCTAATCAGTGCCCATCTGCAGCCTTGCTCATCATTACAGCCTAATCAGTGCCCATCTACAGCCTTGACCATCATTACAGCCTAATCAGTGCTCATCTGCAGCCTTGCTCATCATTACAGCCTAATCAGTGCCCATCTACAGCCTTGCCCATCATTACAGCCTAATCAGTGCTCATCTGCAGCCTTGCCCATCATCGCAGCCTAATCAGTGCCCATCTACAGCCTTGCCCATCATTAAAGCCTAATCAGTGCCCATCTGCAGCCTTGCCCATCATTGCAGCCTAATCAGTGTCCACCCGCAGCCTTACCCATCATTGCAGCCTAATCAGTGCCCATCTGCAGCCTTGTCCATCATTGTAGCCTAATCAATGCCCATCTGCAGCCTTGCCCATCACTGCAACCTGATCAGTGCCCATCTGCAGCCTTGTCCATCATTGCAACCTAATCAATGCCCATCTACAGCCTTGCCCATAATTACAGCCTAATCAGTGCCCATCTGCAGCCTGGTCCATAATTGCAGGCTGATCCATGCCCATCTGCAGCCTTGTGTATGCCGGGATAGACAGAGCCGTATCTCCTGTGTACTTGACTCGGCTCGGCTTGGCTCGCAGTCATGCCCAGTACCGCCCCTTGGCTCGGCTCCTATGATGGACATAACAGCGGTCCAATGCCGGGACATCAATGCTAGGAGCCGTCCAGGGGGCGGGACTGGGCGGGACTGCGAGTCGAGCACACAGGAGATTGCAGCTCTGTATTTCGGGGGAGCTCGTTCCCGCCTTCCCCTCTGAGGCAGCCTATATCGGCGTATAACACGCACACACGATTTCCCCCATATTTTAAGGGGGATAAAATGCGTGTTATACGCCGATAAATACGGTAATTGTTCTTCATAGATTTAGGCCAAAATGTATTCTGCTACACTTCTGTGGTGAAAATAACCCAAATCAGTGTATATTATTTAGTCTGTGTGAAAGGTATACAGTCCACAAGCTGAAAATTGATAAATCCTGATCTACTGACGGGCCTATCTCATTTCTTGAGGTCCAAAAATGTCAGGACAATACAAATACCCCACCAAATGACACCATATTGGAAAGTAAACAGTCCAATGTATTTAGTAAGAGGCATAGCAAGTTTTTTGAAGTTTCTTTTTTGTCATCATTTTTTTGGAAAATTAAATACATTTAAAAAAAATTATTTTCACAGTATTGTGTCATCATATAACTGGCAGTATGAAAAAAAAGTTATATTTTTTTTCATTTTTCTTTTTTGTATTTTTTTTTTATTTATTTTTTTCACATTCTCTTTTTTAACATACTGTGACCAGAGCAATACCATGTTACCATAGTAACTTTGTACTATTGGAGAAGTAATAAGGTTTTTTTTTTTTACACTTTATGTTTGCTTATAGCAGTGAATTTTATTGCTATAAGCAAACATTTTACTGAATAAAACAAATGCATTCAGTTTGTTTTGTTGTGACTAGCTGTGATTGGCTAATCACATGGTACAGATGGGCTATGCTTGCCCATGTCTGTACCGTGTGATCACATTGACCAATCACAGCTAGCAACACAATTGTACACAATTGATGACATGAAAGGAAGCCATTAATTGTTTACAATTGTCATGTGATCTGCTGTGATTGGTCACGGCGGTCACATGGTATCAGCAGCGTGCTGGTACACTGATCAGTCATCAGCTGTGGCCAGTGGACACAGCCGGTGACAGATTCGTGCCACTGCTCCGCACCTTCTGAAAGAAAGTCATCTGACGTTCAGTGTGAAGGAAGAAAGATGTTAACTGGCTGTATGCAGACAAAAATTATAATCTTTTTCCCCCAAATAGAGCTTGATTTTGGTAATATTTGATTACCACTGGGTTTTTTATTTTTTGCTATAAACAAAAAAAATTTTTGAAAAAAAAATAAGATTTTTTTTATTTTCTGTTATAAAACATATCAGATTAAAAAATTGAAAAAAAAAAATCTAATTTCTTCATACATTTAGGCCAAAATGTATTCTGCCACATGTCTTTGGTACATTTTTTTTTACTAGTAATCAGTGACCTATAGTGAGACGGTGGGCAATCTGACACTAACTGACACTTTGTGGGAACTGGCTAACTACCACTGACACCGCCAGTGACACTAATACAGTGATCAGTGCTAATAAAATGCACTGTCACTGTACTAATAACACTGGGCAGGAAGGGGTTAATCAAAGGGTTAAATGTGTGCCTATGTTTACTATGAGGTGCTTGTACTAAGGGATGTGCCGGTTTTTATTCCCTGCTTTGAAGTTAGAAGAGTGTTGTTTACATACACAAAGCTCTCTCCTGCCACTTGCTCAGATGACTGGCAGGTCCCAGCCATAAATCATTGGCTGGGAACTGCTGATCGGCATGTGCTGGAGCCAGTAGCCGCACAGCCAGATGCTGCACCCCTACCCAGAAATGCAGGATCGCATATACCGTATTTATTGGCGTATAACATGCACTGTTTCACCCTGAAACTCGAGTGCAGATAGCGTGTGCGTGTTATACACCAATACTTCAGTTTTAGCTGCCTTGGAGGGGACATGAAGGGGGGCAGGACTATCGCCATCAGATACATACAGTGAGCATCCCCCTTTTACTTGGCGGCCTCTATAATAGGAAGTCCCGTCTCCTGGGCCGCCATTGGACCACTGTTCTGTCTATCATAGGAGATTCTCATTGTATGTAATCTGTCAGTGCTCGTCCCGCCCCCCTTCCTGTCCACTCTAGGCTGCAGATGGTCTTCAATCAGGCTGCACTGATGGCAATGGTGTGGCTGCTGCATTGATGGCAATGGTGAGGCTGCTGCATTGATGGCAATGGTGAGGCTGCTGCATTGATGGCAATGGTGTGGCTGCTGCATTGATGGCAATGGTGAGGCTGCTGCACTGATGGCAATGGTGAGGCTGCTGCACTGATGGCAATGGTGTGGCTACTGCATTGATGGCAATGGTGAGGCTGCTGCATTGATGGCAATGGTGAGGCTGCTGCATTGATGGCAATGGTGAGGCTGCTGCATTGATGGCAATGGTGAGGCGGCTGCATAGATGGCAATGATGAGGCGGCTGCATTGATGGCAATGGTGAGGCTGCTGCATTGATGGCAATGGTGAGGCTGCTGCATTGATGGCAATGGTGAGGCTGCTGCATTGATGGCAATGGTGAGGCTGTTGCATTGATGGCAATGATGAGGCTGCTGCATTGATGGCAATGATGAGGCTGTTGCATTGATGGCAATGCTGAGGCTGCTGCATTGATGGCAATGGTGAGGCTGCTGCATTGATGGCAGTGGTGAGGCTGCTGCATTGATGGCAGTGGTGAGGCTGCATTGATGTGGACTGATGAGTCTGCATTGATGGCACTTGTGAGGCTACAGATGGGCACTGACCCTTATTTTGCTTCAAAGTTCCTTATTTCAAATTCAAGTTTTTTTCCCTAAAACTTCCCTCACAATGAGGGTGCGTGTTATACACTGATAAATATGTTATATACTTGATTCTACTTGATACTTGATAAAACTACAGTGCATGGTTGGCAAGTGGATATATATGTATATATAAATATATGTGTATATTTTTTTTCTATTGATTGAACACTTTAAGAATTTAAAGCTCAACACTGGGAAAACTTGAAAATTAGTGAGGCTGCACCTGCACTGCAAGGGTTAATTGCTTGTTTATTCCAAAGTAGAGTGAAAGCACGTTTACTTTCCTGATCCTCCCCTCCCCCAGCAGGCAGTGCTCCCCCATGCTCCAGCGAGGGCCCGTCGCTCTGCGTCATCATATGCAATGCAGGACTATGGACCAGTGTAGTATTGTGAAGGAGCTGAAAATCGGGTAATTAAACAAATCCCCTAGACCTAAATGAGCAGTTAAGCCTTGCAGTGTGGGCGTTTCCTGGAGTTAAAGGGTAACTCCACTTTCGTGTGAAAAAAAAAAAAAGCAAATAAAGAACTAATAATAATATAGCACATATAATCGCGACACAAGTCATATTGTGATTTAATGTTATTAAAAAGTACCTTTTCTTTTCAATTTGCATCTCTGTAAATTTCTGTAAAATGCACAGCAATATGGCTACCTGGCGGTGTTCTGTACACAGAATGTGTACAGACCGCCACCCAGAAACATTATTTCCTGATTGTGGCTCACTTATATTCCCATAAGTCTGCACTAAGATATAAATGAGTTATCAGGCATCCCATTTAATTTCTGGTGAGATACTCCCAATAGGAAATCGCATTTAAAGGAATGCAGGCCCCAGCAGATTTCCTCATTAGAGCCCTGCAGGTGCAATAGCTGATTGACTATTATGAAACCACTCCCATTAGACTAATTTTCCCACATGGACACAGAGAAACACACAGGGATTTCTATAGAAATAACAAAAGGTTGTAATCTGCAACAAAGTTTGTTAATCTACTTGAAATGTACATAGATCACCCAGAGGGGAATGGCTTTTTCTCAACTTTTTAAAGTGTTACTAAACCCAGGACCCTGCATTCCCTATATCTGGTCTCCCACAGTACACAGAACATGGAAATGCAATTGTTTTAATAAATATAAACTGCTAAATACCTTTTCTCATCAGCAGTATATAGCAGTCTTATGACCTCTAGCAGTGTCTTTTTAAAGCTTGTAGGAGGAGTTTTCATTCTCCTCTGACTGTTCTATGAGGCTGTAGAACCCCTGACCTTCTGTCTGGACAGTGGTGATTGGCCCTCTTCTGGTTACATGCACCCTCCAAAGAAAAAAAAAACTCTCTAGCAATACACACCAAACTGAGCATGTGCAGAGTGACTCCAAAAGTTTCTGTGCTATCAACAGATGGTTTGGGGACAGAAATAGAAGGGGAGGATCAGAGAAGAAAAGATCAAAAAGCCTTTTTGCACAATGCAGAGGATTAACCCCTTCAGTTCCACAATGAGTATAACAAGCATGCATATGCATATTTTACCGTTGTGGGTTTAGTTACACTTTAAGCTTTAAAAACGTTCCCAGGTAAATATGTACCGCCTTCTGGAGCTCATCACATCCAAAGCTTGGTTTTCATAACGTGACCAGGGTGAATAAAACATAAACAAAGCAGCTGACTTTGGACGCGGGGAGTGATTTATTCCTTTCCATATTCAGTATGGCCCTCTCAGAGTAGAAGCACCTGTAGTTTATGGTTTGTTTTTCTTGTATAAATGGCTGACGTGTTTTGCATGCTTGTGTGAGGTGGCGGAAAGCAAATAAGGTGCCTGTACAAACACAACCGCAGCGTGCAAATCTCTAATGCTTTACATGGGGCTGTTTACCCAGCGTGGCCTATATAGACATCAGCCGCCTTCCTGTCAGAAGTCGTGTCCTGGCCCGGCGCCTCCGATATTCAGAAACCATTACAGGCTTTCCACACACATTTCTGCTGAAAAAAATGTTTTTGGAATACCTCAAGTAAGGAAAAAAATGCAAAAGTGTCAGGTTGACACCCCTATTCACTATAGACACCCCTTTCCTGGCCTATGATGGGCTGTGAATGGTATTAGGAAATCCCATGGCCATTATTTATTGTTTAGTCAAATTCAGGGGTGTCCAGCCTGCGGCCCAACACAAAATCATAAACTGACTTAAGGGGGTTATAAACCTTTGTGTTTTTTCACCTCCTATGCATTAAGGTGAAAAGACACAGGTCGGTGACCGGCCCCCCAGCCCCTCCGTTTTTACTTACCTGAACCCTCGAACTTGACCCGGCAAGGAAGCGCTGTCTCTCTGCCTGGGGTTCTCGGCTCTTGATTGGATAGACTGAGCCATTGGCTCCCGCTGCTGTGAATCAAATCCAATGATGCGGGCGGCGGGGCCGAGTCCTGCATTCGCCCTCTATGGACGCCGAACGCTGGACTCAGGAGCGCGCCCGCAAGGTAACCCCTTCAGGGAAGTGCTTCTCCTAAGGGGTTATCTGATGTGGGGAGGAGCCGTGAGAGCCGCTGGGGGACCCCAGAAGAGCAGGTTTGGGGCCACTCTGTGCAAAACGAGCTGCACAGTGGAGTTAAGTATGATATGTTTATTATTTTTATTTATTTACTTTTATTTTACCTTTTCAATCACTTTAAAGTAATACTAAGGTCTCTTTTTTTTGACAAAAAAAAAGAACAAACACGTGCTCTGTGTAGTTGTTTTGCACAGAGCATCCCAAATCCTCCTCTTCTTAGGTCCCTCGCCGGTGCCCCTGGCCCCACCCTTCTGTTGAGTACCCCCACAGCTGGCAACTTGCTATGGGGGCACCCGAGCCGAGCCATAGCTCTGTGTGTCTTTCAGACACAATGCCGTGGATCGACCCTGCCCCCCCATCTCTCCCCATTGTCTCACTGTCTTTGATTGACAGCAGCGGGCGCCAATGGTGACCCACTGCTGTCTCAGCCAATCAGGAAGGAGAGTCCAAGACAGCCAAGACTCTTGTGCAACATCGCTGGATTGAGATGGGGCTCAGGTAAGTATTAGGGGGGCTGCTACACACAGAAGTTTTTTTTTTAACTTAATGCATACAATCCATGACTTTAGGACCACTTTAAAAAGGTTGTTTTTTTTGTTTTTTTTTAATGTAAAAACTCCTTTTACACTTAACAAAACATGCAACCAGAGGAAAATTTGACATATTTTAGAAAATTTTGACATTTTATTTTTGAATAATAATAATAATAATTTAAAAAATTTGACAGATTTTTTTATGTTTCATCTTCCCAACGAAAAATGTCCCACTCTTCACAATCATGCCTCCGTTTGGCAGACTCCACTTGCTCCACTGATCCCCGCTGAGCAGGCAGGAGACAGGATTGTCCCCGCTCACTGTGCAGAGCAGAGACAGACACAGTCTCGCCAGTGCCATCTTAAGAGCAATACAGTGCACTGGGGCTCTGTCTACACAATCATGCACGAGAATAAAAATGCAAATTATCAATAAGGCTATATTTATTGGTACTTCCAACAAAATCAGCGTTTAAACATTAACACAACATTTTGACAATATAACACAAGCTTGAAAAGCAAGAAATTAAAAAAGAAATTTCAGATTGAAATAGGACAGTATGGGATGGGATGATTGATCCTGTGGGAGTGTCAGCGTCTCAGCAGACTCAGTGCTCATCAGCAGGACAGGTCCTCTCTTCCTCCTTCTCCATGGCTTCCTTCAGTCCTGGGGGGTGGGTGATGATGTTGCTCTTGGCCGGGGGTCACATCTACTCTACAGTACTGTTACTGTACCTACCACCAGCCAGCAGCGGCATGCCCAGCCAAGCAGAGGCACTGGGGCAGGCAAAATATCCTGGATTCTGACCACGGTGATGGGAGTTGTAGCATGCAGTACGCTTCTCTCCTCAGACTCACTCCACCACCCGGGAGCAGGGAGCTTGAGCACGCAGCCGTTGCCGCAGACTACAACTCCTATAAACAATAGAGGCAGCCGGCGGCCATCATGCAACGTCAGCTGACAGACTGCCACTCAATAATGAGTCATTCAGCGATCAGCAGGCGGACACTCGGACAGCTGCAGCGCAGGGCAGGCCGGTAGCCATTGTTTTATTGTTTCAGTTATACACAAACAGTACATCACTTAATCTGGGGGGGCACATGGGGGCACAGAGTAAAATTGGGGGGGGACGTGGACCCATCAGGCCCCACGCTTGACACCATTGCATGCGGCAGCGAACTTTGTGAGATGCTTGGCTGGGGTCGCTGGGCAGGTGGGCCCCCCCAGGCAAGTGGGGCCCCCGGGGCAACTGCCCAGCATGCCCATGCGAAAAGACGGCCCTGAGTTTCGCTCTCCTCTATGGGGAAATCGGATGAAAACGGACCGCCAGTCTGTTTTTATCCAATCTGACCCGCCAGACGGATGGAAAATAGGACCACAATTCGTCTGGATTGAATAGTGGCGGATGTCAGCGCACATTTCACAGCTGAAATCCGCTGCTTCATAGAGGAGAGTGAAAAGTCCAAAAAACGGACAGGTGGACCTGATCAGACGGCCCATGTGAAAGCATCCTAATTCCTTTTATACATTTTCGGCAGCACCTTTACTTGTGAGTAAATATTTTCAAGGATAAAGCACACGAAGGGCAAAATTAAAACCAAAATATCTGACGAGCACTTTGAGAATTCATAAAAAAATTGCTACTACATCCATCAAACCAGATATTGGTGCTTTTTATTTTTTTATTTTTACTGCAAGAATACAGTTGAGAAAAAGAATGACCACAACTTTTGTCCAATAAAACAAGATAATAATAAAAATTTACATTTTGATAGTACAGCTTGGTGATGCGGCGGTGGGTACAGGGGAGAATGGTAAGAAGCATATGGATGGATGGCGATGGATCCAGTAGTTAAAGTGAAGTTCCAGTTAGTTTTTTTTTTCACTGCTGCGATAGTCGCAGGTTATCTAATCTATTCCAGCATATGTTGTAAATTTAGTATTTTTTGTTATATATTTATGCAGTGTACTCACAGTAACCTCTGTAACAAGAATGCTCCCATCTTCAGTGTGGGCATCTGAAGCCCCCTCATAGCTTCTTCCAGCATACAGTCTTTTTGGCTACCCAGCATGCACCTCCCGATCTTGAGCATGTGCAGTGCATACAAAGCGTGACTCACTGAAGCAGAGGATGTCCATTGATAAGTCCTGACTGAACGGGTATATAGATATTCCATATATGAAAAATTCCATATGGATTTGATAAACAGTTGCACTAATATATCATAAAAAATTGGAACTAACATTATTTTGTTCTATGGCTCCTCGGCTTCCAGAAAATATATAAGGCCTGTGCTGGTAGGATTTTGTTCACATCAAGCGAGTTTTGCATACCCCAAAAAAAACGATGGGAATGCAAAACCTGCTCGATGCAGGTCAGAAGGAGATCAACTGCACCTGTGAATGAATTCTGAATGCTCTCAGAAGGGTCTCCAATGGAGGAAATCTACACAAGCCCAAATCCCCTATGACACAGGCCCCTAATGTTTTGGGGTTTTAAGTTTAAAAAGGTCTTCCTTGTATATTCCTGGGTCTTCCTGTACAAAAAGTGTATTTAGCATGTGTGTGAAGAATAATTTAAAAAATTGCTCCGGTAGTGAAGCTTGCTCATGAACTCGATCCGTCATTAAATATGGCACAATGAGGAGGTTAAGTTATAGCGCTGTGTGTTGTCCTAACAGAAGAACTTGTCTTTGTATGTTGTGGTCAGAAATGTCAAACTACCATCATTTGGGACCCAGAGAGCAGGATTTGCTATAGCTTTGTGTTGAATGAATGCAGTTTATGACAATTTGTAGTAAACAAAAACGTAACTTGAGCATAGCACCCAGACACATGGTGGGCCATTAATAGGAATGCTGTGGATTGCCGGGGAAGAGAATGGAAAGTGCATAGATTTCAAAGTCCCGAGACACTAAGCCTTTTGATATGCTTGAAGGCATTTCTCCATAGAATTTTCTTGGCAAATGATTTTCTTGTTTAAATTATTTATTGAATTTTGGATGTGGGCAAATTATTTTCTTGTTCAATATATTTATTGAATTTTGGACATGGGCAATATATAAATTGCACGTCTGCAATAAGTTTTACAAATCGGGTATCATAATTTTACATAGAGTTTAAGTACAGAGAATAGTAAACTATGCTATGGTGTACAACGAACATTGGACTTCTGCATCAAACAGGCAAGAATCGTTGATTTCTATGTGAAAGAACAAGCCAATCTGGCAGCAGTTAAAAAAGCATTGAGCAGAATATCCTGAGTTGTAGCGAGCCACTCCATTGGGGACAAGATACCACCAAGTAAGGACTTTATCATTTGTCTCTACTGCTTGTTGGCAAAGTTTTTATGTACTAGGGTACTAGGTTTTACTTCAACCCTCCCCAATTGCCTGGGTTGGCAATGGCATGCAGAATGTGATAAAACATGTGCATAGCAAGTTTGTACACACATACCAGGGCCAATTAAACTACCAATGGGTCTTTAGAATGTGGGAGGAAACCCAATTGAAAACAGGGAGAACATACTCCATGCCCATGGTATCCTGGGTGAGATTCAGACACACAATTCAAGTGTTGCATGGTTTAAAGTACTAACCACTAAACTACTGTGCCACCCAACTATTTTACCTGTTTCTTACTAGTTTTGGTTATATACACACTGCCTGAGTGTAATTTTAACATAGTTATTTTATGAGGGTGTACAAGGCCTGATCAAAGGGGTGCTGGGGTGGGCTGTGCTCCTACACAGATTTTAGTTGCTCCCCCCCCCCTTAGGTCTCTGACAGTACATCTGCTTATCCATGAGCCATTCTGATTGGGGGCAATTGATATAAGGGAGCATTCTGATATGATGCAGACATTTGATGTAAGGAGGCACTCTGATTGGAACAATCCGTATAAGGGGGCACTGTGATGGGGATACCAGATGTAAGGGGGCATTATGATTTGGATACCTTATGTAAGGGGGCACTCTGATGGGGATGCTCTGATGGGAAGTGAGCACTTTGATGGGGATACATTATGGAAGGTGATCACTCTGATGGAGACCTTGATGTTAAGGGCCACTTTGATGGGGGCACCTTATGGAAGGGAGCACTCTGATGGAGAAATTGATGTAAGGGGGCACCCTGATGGGATGCCTTATGAAAGGGAACACTCTGATGGAGAACTTGATGTAAGGGGGCACTCTGATGGGGACACCTTATGGAAGGGAGCACTCTGATGAAGACCTTGATGTAAGGGGGCACTCTGATGGGGACACCTTATGGAAATAAGCACTCTGATGAAGATCTTGATGTAAGGGGGCACTCTGATGGGGACACCTTATGGAAAGGAGCACTCTGATGGGGACCTTGATGTAAGCTGGCATTCTAAAGAGTATCTTGATGCAAGATGAGCACTCATGATGTCACAGGTTCTGTTTAATCCCCTTAATCTAATAAGAGCCTAAAACATACTAGCGTTTTCCAGGTCATGATACTGTGTAACAGACTCTCAATGGCTCACACACAGTTTTGACGTTGTGGCTCAATTTTTTTACTGTACCCTCAGATCAGATAGGCTAGACTGGATCCGGCCCTGATGGTGTACTCAGACTGCAGTAGGAATGGGCTGATCTTTTGATGTTATAATATACTTCCATGACAAGGAACAATGCACACTGGTTAGAGGAGGCTTTTTGATTTCCATCAGCCCATCTGGCCTTAAACTGTCTGATTATATTTCTTCATTGGTCTCCAAGCCCTACTCAGTAGACACTTTCGTTTTCATGCACTATACTGGTGATAGTCAACAAGCCTGAAACCATCGTATGCCTTGTGGGGTATATGGCTTGTATGTATGCTGTAGGGTGTAAACCAACAGTTCTGGGTGTTCAGATGGCTATAGGGTCAAACAGGAATGAGTTGCATGGCTTTGCCACTATCTTAGAATAAGAAATAAGAATAAGTAATAACCCTTTTAATTCTTGAAGTTGTCATGGAAGTGATGACACATAGATAACTTTGTTTTGAGATGGATTTACTGTGCTTATGCAATAAAATTGTTATGATAGGATGGTGTGCTCAGGCTTCAGTAGGAATTTTTCCTACATCTGGATTGACTACACGTGACAGCTGTAAACATTCCAAGGTTTAACCACTTCTCATACCTTTATAACCCTTATGGACTAAGTACTTTTACATTTCACTATGGCCCCGTTTATTTGCCACTGACTTTGTCATTTCTTACGATAATAAAGTAATATATAATTAGGCTTTCTTCTGGAAAAATTGTTTATTTTCTATGCAATCTATAGTAAAAAAAATAGAGAAAATTGCATTTTTTTTCCCTTTTGACCAGTTTTGGTTCAAAAAAAGTTTAATGCAAATAAAATTGTATTCTATAATTCTGTCATGTTTAAAAATGTGACATTTAAATTATATTTATACTACAAAGAATGGCAAGTTGCATATAAAAAAAAGGCTTTTCTTTTATTTAGTTTTGCAAATTTTTTTTTTGTTATGCAACACTGAAAAAAAAACGCAAATACAAATTAAAATCAACAGAAAAATAATAGATATGAAAGAAGGGGAATAAGGAGTCAATTAAGGCTCATGATGCTTCACTAAGGGGTTAAATAGGAATGCATTTTCTTAAAATAAAAATGTGAATTTATAAAGGATTCTTTAAAAGAGGAATATGGCCAAAAGCTTTTTTGGCCATATGTCTCTTCTAGGTCACAGGAGTGCACTTACTTGTGGTCTTCTGTGACACAGCATCAGCCAACAGCGGACTAAACACTTGATGGGACACTGGCTCAGCATCTTTTCACAGAACATGAGGCAGCTGTTCCCACTCTCTTCTCTGCTTAGCCTTCCAGTGGGCGATGAGGCACAGAGCAGAGAGCAGTGACTGACATTCACCGCTCTCCACTCTATATGAGACCGAGAATTGAGTGATTAGATGGTCATGTAATCGCTGACTTCTGGATTAGAACCAGCAGGAGACAACTGCAGCATCACAGCCATGCTACAGCCATAGAGTTCAATTTCAATACTTCTCCTTTTAAGTGATGTCATATAAAGATTGAGGGTCACACCTTTTAGCTGCATATGAATAAATAGCAAGTACAATGAAGCAAAACATGGATTTATTGTATTTATTCAATGGCACTTGCAGAATATCTGCAAGTAACATTTTGCCAGGATCGGCTACATTTTGGCATTCATTTGGTTTCCTCAATGAACTGTAGCTCCCCAGTGCCGGCAGCACTCATGCAGCCTCAGACCATGACACTCCCACCACCATGCTTGTCTGTAGGAAAGACACACTTGTCTTTGTACTCCTCAACTGGTTGCTGCCACACACAATTGACACCATCTGAACCAAATACGTTTATCTTGGTCTCATCAGACCACAGGACATGGTTCCAGTAATCCATGTCCTTAGTCTGCTTGCCTTCAGCAAACTGTTTGTGGGCTTTCTTGTGCATCATCTTTACAAGAGGCTTCCTTCTGGGATGACAGCCATGCAGACCAATTTGATGCAGTGTGCAGCGTATGGTCTGAGCACTGACAGGTTGACCCCCCCACCCCTTCAACCTCTGCAGCAATGCTGGCAGCACTCATATGTCTATTTCCCAAAGACAACCTCTGGATATGACGCTGAGCATGTGCACCTAACTTCTTTGGTCGACCATGGCGAGGCCTGTTCTGAGTTGAACCTGTCCTGTTAAACTGCTGTATGGTCTTGGCCACCTTCCGCCAGCTCAGTTTCAAGCTCTTGGCAAGCTTCTTTAAGCCTAGGCCATCTTTATGTAGAGCAACAATTCTTTTTTTCAAATCCTCAGAGAGTTCTTAGCCATGAGATTTGCCCGTCTAGGCTCTGAGGAAAGGGGTTCTCCCCTGAAACGCATCAGTCATTTGTGTTGGGGTATCAGTCGATCTACTTGACATCAGATCCGGGCATGTGGATGTTCGGTGAGATGAACCCGGCTGTATTGATTATGCCCTTTATCAATACTCGTTTGTGAGTAGCCATTTTGTTTTTAATAAAGCTTTGTCTATGGTAATGCACTAGGTCAGTGCGCCCTCCTTTCTTGTTTTGTTTTCTTAGCCATGAGGTGCCATGCTAAACTTCCAGTGACCAGTATTAGAGAGTGAGAGCGATAGCACCAAATGTAACACACCTGCTCCCCGTTCACACCTGAGACCTTGTAACAGTAATGAGTGACATGACAGCGGGGAGGGAAAATGGCTAACTGGGCCCAATTTGGACATTTTCACTTAAGGGTGTACTCACTTTTGTTGCCAGTGGTTTAGACATTAATGGCTGTGTGTTGAGTTATTTTAAGGGGACAGCAAATTTACACTGTTTATATATATATATATATATATATATATATATATATATATATATATATATATATATATATACCAGGAGGCTGTGAGTGCGGTCGTTATACGTGAGTCTCGCCAGGGTGAAAAAGTGGGAAGGCTAAAGACTAAATTAAAACATTTTAAATAAAAATAAGTGGAACTTTACTTACCTTCACTCCAGCACTGCGCTGTCTTGCCGGACGCTGCCATCTTCTGCTGGGCGGCTTCTGAGTATTGATCTTCAGTTATTTTAATTGGCCGGGCTGGGGTGATCTCAGTTCAGCCAGCTCAACATTGCCAAAATTGTGCACTGAGCTGTGAATGTGCAGCTCAGTACTCAGTATGCAATGGTGGGCAGGCATTAATGCAGAAGAGAAATAGTATGTGTCTTTTTTTTCTACTTAAAGTTCCACTTTAAGCTTTAAATTGACTATACACCCCCCATATTGTGGCTGCTTCCTGCTGACGAGGTCAATCATTGGGTGGCTTAAAGGGTAGGAACACTTGAAAGTATTTTTATAAAAATAAAAGTGAAGAGACTTTTCTATTTCTTTTTTTTTTCTGCTTTTCTTCTCTTAAAAAAACGGAGCACTTTGTGTCCCCAGCTCTTTCAAAAATATGCGGTGACGTGTTTTATTACTACAGAAGGTATTTTTAAAGTACGTGTGAAAAAAAGTTTTGCGCCAAATTGTAAAACATTAAATATTTTACATTTTTACTGTGAAGAAGGCTTATTCAAATGCATGATTTCCTCAGTGTAGGGAAAATGTAAATAAAAAATGTATTGAAATTAAGTTTTTTGTTCAGTTTTAGATAGGTGTAGGTTTGGCAACCTTGTTGAGTTTTTGTCTATGTCCACCTTAGAGAGAATAACCCACTTCTCGTGTGGTCATCAGCACAGAAAGAAAGGGGAATCTTCTCGCCGGGGTGTCAAACTGCGGCCCTCCAGCTGTTGCAAAACTACAAGTCCCATAATGTCTCTGCCTTTTGGCAGTCATGCTTGTAAAGCCTCATACACACGATCCGATTTTCCAACGGGAATTGTGTGATGACAGGCTGTTGGAGGAAAATCCGACCGTTTGTACGCTCCATCGGACAATTGTTGTCAGATTTTCCACGGACAAATGTTGGATAGCAGGTTTTAAAATTTTCTGCTGACAAATGTCTGTTGTCGGATTTTCCGAGTGTGAGTACACAAGTCCGTCCGATAAAAGTCCAAAGTACAAACAGGCATGCTCGGAAGCAAGGACGAGCCAGAAGTGGTCGGTCCTGTAAACTAGCATTCGTAATGGAGAATTAACATTCGTGACGTGACAAATTATGAATTCTCGAAATGCAGCGCACATTCTCTTCTTTTTTAATGGGATAATAATGAAGCTGCTTTTCTGGTGATACTGATGGAGTTATTGCAAGCTAATTTTCAAAGGATTTTATTTTCCAGTGATAGTAAGAATAATATTATTATGCTTTTTTTTTTTTATTATTATTTGGCCAAGTTACCACAACACCACTATGTTGGTGTCCCTTGTCAATTTTACATTGTATTTTTTTAAATGTAACTGCCTACTCGCAGGTTGACGCTCCCCTCACCACTCTATTCGTAACAAGAAAAAGATTTTGAATGGTTGCCACAAATGGAATTATGTAAAGTGCACCTGGTAGGCTGCTTTACATTACATTAGATAATTTTTGCAATTGAAAGTGGCTTGATTGTGATTTTGTTTTTTCAGGCAGTACGCCATCAAAAAAAAACAAGATAAAAATGAATAGCCTGTTAATTTATTTTAAATAGGCTGTTCAATGCATGCATCGTATGTAACTGGACCCTGATAACATATCACTGTGTCAGTTGAATTGGTGGGAGGTTGTATTCATCCCTTTGGTAATTGTTGTACTTGAGACAGGATGAAAGGGTTAAAAATGCCTGAAAATTGCTGAGTGCATAGCCAGTGGAAGGCTAGGTTACCACAAGGTTTAGACCATCCATAGACAGTGTATGGCTAGCTTACCACAAGGTTTGGACCATCCATAGACAGTGTATGGCTAGGTTACCACAAGGTTTGGACCACCCATAGCCAGTGGAAGGCTAGGTTACCACCAGGTTTGGAAAACTCATAGCCAGTATAAGGCTAGGTTACCACAAGTTTCAGACCACCCACGGCCAGTGTAAAGCTAGGTTACCACAAGTTTCAGACCATCCATGGCCAGTGTAAGGCTAGGTTACCACAAGTTTCAGACCATCCATGGCCAGTGTAAGGCTAGGTTACCACAAGGTTTGGACCACCCATAACCATTGTAAGGCTAGGTTACCACAAGGTTCATACCACCCAAAACCAAGTGTAAGACTAGGTTACCATAAGGTTCAGACCACTCAAAACCAGTGTAAGGCTAGGTTACCACAAGGTTTGGACCACCTACGTCTATAGCATTAACAGTACCCATCTCTAGAAATACCTGAACTTAACCCCATAGCACCAGCTCTTGTCTGTCCCTTGGGGTTCTGAAAGACAAGAGGCAGTGATCATGTGACCACTGAAATTGGTTGTCACAGTGGTCTCATTGTCAGGAGCCCCTCCCATAAGCATGAACAGTGATTTGGCACTGCTGTTGACAGTTCAGTCACTGTTGTGGGACTGTGCAGTAAGTGCACTCTCAGCTCAGAACTGAAGAGTCAGCGCTAAGGTCCACCCACTGTGATGATATGCATTACGACAGTGGGAAGACGTTCATAATTTGGAGGGGGTTCACAAACATTTGACCATATAGTGTAGCAAATTGATGTTTTTGTAGCTTGGAAGCTTTCTTTCCCCACTTTGCCATTTAACACTGTTATTGTAGGATATTGTATAGAAAATGAAATTATTGGAAATTGGCAGATTACACCAGCTACCTTATAAACAGCCCCTTTCAGTCACACCTTCACTGGATTCAGCACTATAGATACAAGGATGATCCTGTGAAAAATAGGGACTTGTCATGTGAGCAGCCAGCTGTACTCTATGAATGTCAGCAGGGAAATGAAAGCCTCTTGGCTGTTCATCTGTGCACGCTTAGTGAGTTAATATGCAGAATTGCCATGTTTGTGTACCAAGAGCAATTCCAGGAAATGTCGAAAATCTATTTGTTTAATGTGCCATCCGCTAAACATTACAATATTGCTACAGCCATAATTTCCACTCATGTATCCTTTTTGGCATTCCACTCTTATTTATCCACCACTACTTTCTGTCACAATGGAAGGTGTGTCAACTAAGGCAGGGGTGTCAAGCTCAATTTCATTGTGGGTTGCATCACCAGTATGGTTGCCCGTAAAGGGCCAGTTGTATCTGGGGTGTGTTACGTGCAGGGTTCAGGAGTGCATTACATAGAGAGTGCAGGGTTTAGGGGTAAGCTATGTACAGAGTGCAGTTCCAAGGGGGCGCTATACACAGAGTGCAGAGTTCAGGCGTGTGCTGTGTACAGAGTGCAGGGTTTAGGGGTGTGATATGCACAGTGTGCATCCCCAACCCCCTAAAGCTTTCTCGCATCTCTCTCTCCTACTTCTCCAGGCTCTTGTACCTCCCTGTGTAAGTGGCCCTGCTTTTCTTTCCCGGGAGATTATTCTCTCTGTCAGATTTTGAAGATCTGTTCCCACCAATGTACTGGCTGTACACTGAGAACTGAGCGATCAAAGACTGCTGGTCAGCAGTTCTTGGGTCTGCTCTGAGCACAGAGCAATGAATGTAAGTCACCGGCTATCTGCTCTGCCCCTCCAGTGCTCACTGGAGCTCCAGACTGTGGAGAGGGTGTGAATGGCTGACTCAGGCTCAGGCAGGGAACCAACAGTGAAATCCTTGGCAACAGGTGCTATCGGCGCTTTCCTGTGCACAGGCGCGGTAGAATGGTGGTTCAGCGCATGCGGGTGAGCGACGGAACGGAAAGGCGCGGGCACGTGCATAGCATCATAGACACAATTCCCTGATGGGCTATAAAAGGCTGCCTATGATCTCCCCTAATTGCTGGATTGTCTTCAGTTCTTCCTGTGTTCATGAACCTGATCTGTTTCCTGTTGTGACCCGGATTGCCCTGTGACCTGCTCTGATCTCCTACCTTGACCCTGGCTTGTCTTAAGGATCTTGCTTCTGCTAAAACCTGCCTAACCACCTGTAAATGACCCAGCTTGTCTTAAAGATCTTTGCTTCTGCTTAAACCTGACTGATCACCTGTGAATGACCCCAGCCTGTCTTAAGGACTTTGCATCTGCTTAAACCTGTCTGATCATCTGTGAATGACTTTGCTATCTCTTATGTACCATACTTGACCCCGGCTTGCCATACAAATTCCACTTGCAGCAGCTACAGCCTGATTAACAGTGCTAGATCCTCTGTCATGCTTTTACCAAGCCTTCTGGATTCTCAAGCCCACTGTACTCAGTACAGCTCTCTAAGGACTTCCTCCTGCACCAGTCTTAAATGGCCTCCAGGGATCACCTGTTCCAGTCTTCCATGCTCTGCTGGCAACCTGTGTCCCCAGGATCATACTTTGGATCAGTGGCGGTCGCTCATAGGGGGCGCAGGGGTGCTGCCCCCTGATCCATGCAACGGCCACCAATCTCCATGCAGAGCGCCAGATGCATGTATTTTTTTTTTTAAAGCACATGATTAGAGCCTAGAGCTCTAATTGGTTTTAAAAAGGGAGGGCTCATGGCTCAGTGCTCCCACCCCGTTGTGTGACATTAGTGAGTGAATATTAGCTAATGTCTTCCTGCTTCTCCTCCCGGCCAATCAGGAAGCAGGTCCTGCGACCCTATTGGCCAGGAGTCCTAAGACCCGATTGGCCGGGAGGAGAAGCAACTGCCGGGACTCGGGAGGAGATGCAGGGGGAAAGCCGTGGAAGCCGCGACCTGGATGGGGGTAAGTGCGGCCGAACAAAGCAGCGATAGAACGGCCGATCGATCGAGTGACATGAGGTGGAGGGTGTGGGTGTGTGCCAGGTTTGTTTGCCCTCCCGTCACGAAAATTGAGCACCAGCCACCACTGCTTGGGGTGACACCAACATTCAGTATAAGACCCAGGAATGTTCCTTACGTGCCAGGGTCTAGCACAGTCACTGAAAAGGGACAGAATGCTTTAGCTGAAAATATGTACAGTATACCTGTCCTAACAAAGCGCAATTTGGCAACTCTACAGCATGTGTATCCAGTGTGGTAAAACCTGATAAATTTTATTCTATCGTAAATATTTGGCCAGTAAAATACAGCCTTTGATCTCATCAGGATGTCTACCCGATACACAGAGCAGCATTCTTTTGGAGAAAATGCTGTTCGCCTGTCAGGGGTTTTATTATAAAATTTAAGTGAAGTAGGAACTATTCCTGTAAGGGCCGGTTCACACTGCGGCGCGAGGCGAGGCGACACGGCTCGCCTCGCCTCGCTCCCGCAAGTCGTCCCCATTGAGTACAATGGAACCGTTCTGAGAGGAGCGACTCGAGTCGCTCCGACTCAGAAAAAAGGTTCCTGTACTACTTCGGGGCGACTTCGGGGGCGACTTGCATTGACTTCTATGCAGAAGTCCTCTGCAAGTCGCCGCTGACCCCCCCTGCAAGTCGCGGCGAGGAAGTCGGAGACGCCTCGCTGCGGCTCGCAGTGTGAACCGGCCCTAACACTGGACACGTTCCAGTAAGACGTTTAGATAATAAAATCCCACATTGTTTTATGTCCAGTGTCTGCATTCACAGGGAGGACCTTATGTGACTTTTTTGCCAGACCATTCATTTCAACAACAATCTATAAGAGTACACTGTAAACTCAATAAAGGGGTTGTAAACCCTCATGTTCTTTCACCTTAATGCATCGTATGCATTTAGGTGAAAAAACACCTGGCAGTGACTACACCCCTACCCCCCCCCCCCCCCCCCATTTTACTTACCTGAGCCTTGGAATTTCACTCGGCAAAGACGCACTCTTCCTCTGCTCGGGGTTCTCGACACTTGATTGGATAGATTGATAGCAGAGCAGACATTGGGTCCCGCTGCTGTCAATCAAATCCAATGACGT
Source organism: Lithobates pipiens (assembly GCF_037356315.1). Lineage (NCBI taxonomy): Eukaryota > Metazoa > Chordata > Amphibia > Anura > Ranidae > Lithobates > Lithobates pipiens. The sequence goes on from NW_027507790.1 coordinate 230,189,416, forward strand.
GGGCTCAGAGGGTGGGGCTGAGTCCTACATTGGGTGTCTATGGACACAGAATGATGGACTCAGGAGCACGTCTGCAGGATAACCCCCCGGGAGAGAACTTCTCCTAGGGGGTTATACGATATGGAGAGGAGCCACGAGAGCCGCCACAGGACCCCAGAAGACTTCAGTGTTCAGGGCCACTTTGTGCAAAACGAACTGCACAGTGGAGGTAAGTATGACATGTTTGTTGTTTAAAAAGAAAAAAGCTTGAAGCTTTACAATCACTTTAAGCATATTTTGGGCATGGTATTTACTTGTAAAAGCTTCCCTTGTGTACACATCCAAAAACCCTGAGACAACTGTTGAGTGCCTCCATCTTGGATGTGATGTCAGAACGTCCACCAGACTCGGAGCTGTCACTCAAGTGATAATCTAATGCAGCCTTTCTTAACCTTTTTACCTTAGAGGAACCCTTAAAATAATTTTCAGGTCTTGGGAAACCCCTGCTAAAACCAATTTATTGGGGGTCAGTAAAGGAATATGCCCGGTAGGTTGATGGTCAGTGGGAAGAATGACTACTTACAGATAGTTAAAAATGTCATTGATGTCATGCCATTGACTTTGCTCGTTGGCCTTGGAACTATGCAGATACCATTAATTGGGGGATCAACACAGTTTAAAGAGCCCCTGGCAACCTCCGAAGGAGCCCTAAGGTTCCACTGAACCCTAGTTAGGAATGGCTGCTCTAAAGTATTCTCCTTTGCTTCTCCACCGGCAGCTACATAAAGGGTTATGTAGATAGGTGAAGGGAGGGGCTGAGGAGATAGGCCAGCACAGAAAGGCTATGACATGCAAAGAGGAAGAAGACTATTGGCTATTGGCTAAGTGAATAAAATATGGTTTACGGCAAAGAAAATACCGCAAGTATGCATTTAAAAAACTTGATTTCTCTGTGGTTTTACCAGCAATATTTTTACATTGGTAGGAGGGTCCAAGTTTCAGGGGCACATTGTAAGTGAATAAAATATGGTTTATGGAAAATAAAATACTGCAAGAAAGAATTTAAAAAATTGATTTCTCTGTGCTGTCTGGTGAGGATTGTGTTTGACTAAAGGTTGTATTAAATTCAGAAGACCTTTATTACATGTCCTACTGTAATATATGTTGTAATAGAGTGGTTCAATGTACCCCCTTGAGGGTCATGGGCATAATGAATAGCTCTTCACCTTTCAAGTTCATCTGCCCATCCTCCATTCGTAGAGTGCTTCTAATAATGGGAACTAATAGTACAGCTTCTATGAATGGAACAGGGGGCGAGGAAAGTGTTATAAATATAAAACTTAATTTAAAAAATTTTTTTTTCGCATAATGAAGTGTAGTGATCCCTGCTATCATCATCAAACGCAAAATATCTTCCAAAGCAAGACTTATGACCTGTTCCTCACACATGATTGGCTGATTTATGAGTCATTCACTGCCTGGCAATAGGCTACAGCTCCCGTATTGCAGTCTCCCTCTTCCCCGGAGTCGGTGTGTTGCTAGATTGCTCTTAATGGCTCGGCAAATGGCAGTCACACTTATTTTAGAGATGCTGCTGAAATAAAAAAACACAGCTGTACGTACATTTAAGTGTATTAAAGTGTAGTTAAAGAAAGTATTAAAGGAGAAAAAAAATGCACTTTCTCTGCTGATATATCCTTTTGCAAATACTGGCTGTTATGGTTATCCACTAGCTTCAATACTTTAAATCAGTGACCAACAAAAAAATTGAGGTCACAAACAGCCAAGCATTTAGTGTTTTCTGAAAAATCTCAGCAATGACAGCCTTTTTATCCCTCTCTGTAGAGATTTCCCTTATGGGCTGTGATGGGGATGAGGCAACTGGTTTACACTAGGGATGCACCGATACCATTTTTTTAACACCGAGTACCGATACTTTTTTTAAGTACTCGCCGATACCAATTACCGATACCTATCGCCAATATAGACTTATTGGGATTTTTTTTGTACCAAAGACATGTGTGCGGAATACATTTTGGCCTAAAAACCCAGTGGTGATCAAATAGCACCAAAAATATGGCTCAATTTGTGTAAAAAAAAATTTTATCTCAAAAAATAAAAAACCAAGTGCAAAAGAAAAAGGAAAAAAAAAAAGGAGAACTGGCAAAGGGCATGTGCGGACTTCAGCAGGGCACTGAATAGCCCAAAGTGAAAGGAAAGTCTTCAGTGAAGGTCTCCAGGTGACAGCCTCCATTTTTTAGGGACAATCAAAGGCTGACATTCGATCTGATCTGCTGTTCCAGAAAGCCCCTAGAAGAAGTGTGTTGTGAATGCACAACCTGTGATTATTTCATTCCTCTTGGCCCTGTATACCTAGCCCAGCACTTGTCTATGCGAAAGTTTGTATGTGGAGAGCCCTCAGGACTCGCACAGCTGCAATAACAGGCAGCGATGGAAGTTTCAGGGCAGAGAGGAGTGCAGGGTCCTGTCCTAATCCCCAAGAATACAGTGCTGGCTCAGGGCATGCAGGCTGCACATGGCTGCAGGCAGTTGGGTAAGAAGGACATGCACGGAGAGCAATGACCCGCACTGCCAGGCACCCAACCCACACATGCAGCCAGCTCCCTCTACAGCAGGGCTGTGCACTGCCCCCATATACTTTCCAATCACCACACCAAGCTGTAACCCCCAGAGCCCACAGGACTCAGGTTCTGGTATCTCTCGGCCACCTCCCACAGGGTCCTAATCAGTTCCTGCTGGTAGAATCTTGGGGGCAGGTTGGAGGACACTGCTGCTGCTGCAAACCCCAACTCTCACGAACACTTGGACAACTGAAATGTCATTGGTTGTTAAGGATGCGGCGGGCCTGCTTCTTAACAACCAATAATTGCCAGCATACTTTTCTTTACATTTTAGCTGTTAATGGAGAAATCCCGCTGACAGCTGAAAGAACCGAGCCCGAAAGTATCAGTTCTGGGGTTTCGAAGGATTTGCACAAGTACCGATACTTGTGCGAATGCTTGGTATTGGTGCATCCCTAGTTTTCACCATAAGCTGGACAGCCAGATACACATTTTGCACTGCATATGTGATGCTGGATGTTGAGGTGCATTATTTTAAGACAGTCCCACTCATTCTGAATGAGCTGTCAACATACGACAACCTGAGATAAAATGTACACAATCCTTTTCACAAGGCATGTGCGTTATATAGCAACCAAGTAAACCAACCAAAAGTTGTCCTGTTAAACAGAAGTATCAGGATGTGCTTTATGCTAGCCATTAATGACTCAAATAATTTTTTACAAGTATTTACATATATTTATCAACTGTTTACACAGCGCTTTACATACTGTGCATTCACATCCAATCCTGCCCTTAAAGTCTTAGGCAGGCCATACATGGGTCGCATTTTGAAAGAATTTTCTTTCGTAACGCTCATCTAAGAACTTTCATTCAAATTTCGCGGCATTAGTGGGCTGCAGCAACAGCTGATTTTCGTGAAGCCATCAAATTTGAGTAATCGGACATGCAAGTTTTTTGAAGAACAAATGATTTTCTAATCAATAATGGGGGAACCGTGCGAGAAATGCAATCGAAAAAAAAATGCACATGTGCAAGAAAAGAAAATTACTGGAAAGAAAAGAATATTCCCAGTCACAAAAATTATTTTCTGTAGCAACAGGAGGTGAAATTGAAAGCTTTATTGGTTGAATTTCGAAATCAATGGTGGCACCATCGGATCACAAAATACACAAAATTTCTAATTTTCAAAAAATATTTCTTTCGAAATTCGACCATATTGTAAAAAAATAGTAATAATAAGTGATAAATGCAATTTTTTTTCTTGCAAATATAAGTTAATTTACATATTTATTTATTTATTGCAAAATGAGGACTAAAGCTGGGCGCTTTAGTCCTCATTTTGCAATAAATAAATAAATATGTAAATTAACTTATATTTGCAAGAAAAAAAATTGCATTTATCACTTATTATTACTATTTTTTTACAAATTTGTCTGTAAAGCATTCAAACCACGATCATGGATCAAGGGTGCAGTGTCAGGTTCCTGCAGACTCTTCCTCCAACTCTAAATTCTAAGTTATGGATATTCAGTTAGGCTCCATTCACACTTTCACGTAGCGGGAAAAAGCATTCCTATTCGTGATTTTTTATTTTTATTTGCATGCACAGGTTTGTCACCCAAAAAGAAGGTCTTGCTTCTTTTAAGGCAACAAACTTCATGTGATTGGTGCGGTTTGCTGTGAATGCAAACCTGTTGTGCGAAAATCGCAGCAGAATAGCATTTGGGGTGCCAAGAAGGGCTATTGCCATATGTGAACAGGCCTTAGAAATCTGGAGGAAGTGTCATTGCTTCGTTTTGGGGGGGGGTCCACTTGGCACCATGTTACACTCTAAATATGGGTATAACATAGTCTTAAGGTGGAGTTAGCCTTTAAGCTTACAATCTAAGGTCCAACATATACCTGCTAAGGCCATATTAGGCAGAAGCCAATTAACGTACCAGCATGTCTTTAGAGTGTTGGAAAAAAAAACACACACAAGTTCAGGGAGACCATGCAAATGTCCTAGTTGGTATACAAATTGAGGACCCTAGTACTGCAAGGCAGGAGTGCTAAATACTAAGCCACCATGCTGACTTTCTACTGATTCCTGCTAGATGGGCAGACATTCAAGACATGGGTGGCCCTATTGGCACCACCTGGCTCAACAATAAGCAGCAGTGCAGACTCATTAATCTGTTCAGCATGGATGGAGGAAACTACTGAGTTATCTACACGTGTATGGCTAGCCTTAGAGGACTCTAAAATAGCTCTCATCTATCCTGTACAGAATGTGCTGTGATGGTATTATGTGCTTAGTGAAATGGATGTTCCTATGGGAGATGTCATTGTGTCGTGCTAATGGACCGAATCCTATTTTACTTGAACAACTACAGAAGGACCTAAGAGCTTTTATATGAAAAGCAAAAATGGCCTTGCTTGGAATGCTTTCAGGAGACCATTAGCGATAAAACTCAACTTACCTCTGTGAAAACTTGTGTTTTCTGTCTCTTTGACAATACTTTAAAGGAAAGTCTAGTCAGAATTGAATGAACCCTAAATCATACAGAGATCATGGTCATTATGCCTACCAACATGATGTTCTGGAATCATCTTCTGTTGAAGTTTCCTGGCTATAGCAATATTCTTTCTGCTTGGTCAGAGAATGCTTTGCCATACTGATGGTTTCATCTACTGGCACCCTCTTAGGCCGCGTACACACGGGCGGACTGTTCGCCCAACTTTGTCCGCTGAACAGTGTTTGGGCGGACAGTCCGCTCGTGTGTGGGCTTTCAGCGGACAGTTTCAGCGGACAGTTGGACGGACAAGGTTTTTCGGAAATTCCGTAAAACTGTCCGCTGAAACCTTGTTTCAGCGAACAGTCCGCTCGTGTGTAGGCTTGTTCGTCAAACAAAGTTGCGCGCATGCTCAGAAAGGATTTTCACGCCAAAAGCTATAATGCAGTGTATAGGACGTCGTATTTTTCGTCCCGTCGTACGTGCCGTTCACGTCATCGCGCACGGTTTCAGCAAACTGTTCGTCCGTCGTGTGTGGCCATGTCCGTCCATGCTAAGTTTGAGCGGACTGTTTGCCGAAACTGTTGGACGGACAAAGTTGGGCGAACAGTCCGCGCGTGTGTACGCGGCCTTAGCTGCTATCATGATTGCTTTCCAGGGCTCTCACCCAAGTTTGCTCTCTTTTTGGTACTCCTACGTTCCTCACACTTCACCTTCCCATTCCACTGTCATACAGGGGTCTGAGACTGCCCTGATACATCTGACTGACAGCTCAGAGTAAGACATGGAGGGTTCTATTAATTGTTCTTAGTTGGTAAAAGCAAAGTCACCAATGGCGTCCATCATGTTTCTCCTATAACGTCTTTCTTTCAGATTTTTCTTACTATCATTGTGGGACTGTAGTCATCTATGCTAGTGTTTCTCAACTCCAGTCCTCAAGTTGCCCCAACAGGTCATGTTTTTGGGCTCTCTATTATTTTGCACAAGTGATGTCATGAGTTTCACAACCTTAGTAATTACCACAGCTGTTTCATCTGAGAGGAATCCTGAAAACATGACCTGTTGGGGCGCCCTGAGGACTGGAGTTGAGAAACACCGATTTATGCATTGAGTAACAACCAGAGCAAAAAATAAATCTGTGCCCCTTAGCAGCCAGTAAAATTTTATATTTCATTCACTTGAAATGTTAAACAGCAAATTTATTGGGTCCTCTGAGGTAATGACGCACATTCCTCCAGTTATCCTACACCACCCCACAGATAAATCAATTCATAAGGCGCTCTTATAAAAACTGGAATTTGGTGTAATTAAACATAAGAACAAAACTGAGAGGCTCTGGAATAGTTGAAATGGTTATAGTACACAATATGAACTAACATTTGTGGACAGCTGACCATTAACATCCATCATGTGGCCAAGAAAATGCAAAGTAGGAGGAATGGGACTTTATAGGTGCAATTAGTACAAGGACATACCAAATTGAATAAAATCGCAATTTAGTAAAGTTGCAAGGGTACATAAAAACAATATTATACAATACATGAACAGCTTTATGGTGATTCGAGACGTGTTATTGTAGCTCCTATAGTTTTTCACACATCTTAATCCTACATGTTTTGCCGTATGGCTTCCTCAGGGACAAACATGGTTTTGTTACTGTTCGTGTATTGTATAATATTGTTTTTTTGTACCCTTGTAACATTAATAAAGTGTGATTTTATTCAACTTCGTATGTCTTTGTACTAATTGCACCTATAAAGTCCCATCCCTCCCATCACTCCTACTTTTATTTTCTATACCTTTACGGGGACGTTGGTGCTGTAACATAATATTTTTAAATTCTGGAGTTGGCCACTTAACTACATCGTGGCCAAATGTATATGATTAATTATGCACTACCGACATTGTGGTAACAGTTTGGGGAAGATTCTTTTGTACATAGGCAGCTCCAAAATACATGGTTTGATGAGTTTGGTTTGAAGGAACTTGAGTGTCCTACACAGAGTCCTGACCTCAACCTTATTGAACACTATTGGGATGAATTGGAATGCTGATAGCAAACCAGGTTATTCTTCTCTTCTTCTTCATCAGTGCCTGACCTCAAAAATGCTCTTTTGACTCAACGGGTACCAATTCCAACAGACACACCCCAATAGAGTGGAGGGTATTATAGCGGAAAAGGGATGCCCATGGATTTGGAATGGGATGTCCAACACGCTCATATAGGCCTGATGGTCGGATGTTGGCCATATATTGTTCATTCCAAATTAAACCTGTTAGGAGAAAGACCTGCTATTGCTGACTTGTTTGAAAGGTCTAAGCTCCTGTCCAGTACTGAGTACTTCACCACTTCTTGAGTAAATGACCCAGAACAAGCCGGTGTATATCAAGTGCTGCTTTGGGGTTTGTGTGAGCTTGGTCAGAGACCCCATATCTAGCAATGCTAATATCAAGATGACCACAATGGAGAATATACCTTTAAAGACCAGTCACATATTTCTGTCCTGACAGGTTCCCATTATCTAAAAATGGTGCTTTACATTGTATGTATTTGCTGGAAAGGATTGCCAATGTGAAAGAGACACCCTCATCCTGTAAACTCTACCACACACACAATAGTAAATACGACCCCCCCCCCCCCCAACAATTTCAACTGCACACACTACACTTCCCTTCTTATTTCTACCGCTGCGCCCCCCCCCCCCCCCAACCACCATGCCCTCTCCCTTCTTACCCTGCCTGTGCACTCTTCTTGCTACACTCACACCATGCCAGGTGTCCTATTTCCAACCCTCCTCTCCATTCCTGCCATCCTGTGCCTTCAGTACTCCAGCCTTGCCTGTTCTAGAATGGGTACCCTTTTCCTAGTTACAATAATGATAACATTGTCGTTATCTTATACTAGTGGTATTTTGCCTGTTTCCATTGTTTTATATTTTATTTAATGTTTTACAGAGAAAAATTGATCATCTGGTGTCCAGCACGTCTTAAGCCTGCCGGTCAGGATGTGGCAAGCTCAGATCTCTGCCTTGGTTGCATCCCTTGTCCTGTTCATTGTAATCAATATAACTCCTGTGAATGGTAAGTTCCATCATCTTTATTTATTGTCATACTTTTTTATGTAAGATATTTAGGGGCTGTGTGTTTCTTTGGCAGTTTTAAGCTGGCCATAAACTGGTAGATTTTGAACATTTGTACAAAATTTCTCAGCACATTCGATGACTTGACAGATGTTGTTCCAAAACTTCATTTACTTTTTAACTTTTGACTTTGGCATAAGTGGACTTTCCTGAACATGAGCCATGTTCACTGTTTAGAAATGCATTCATTTTTTTCTCAAAAAAATTTCTATCCTGCTTCTTTGAATTTACTTGATGCTACAGCCACAAAAAATTAAAAGATCGAACAAATGTTCTTAAAATGATCAATTATGAAAAATTTGAACGGTTTATGGCCAGCTTTAAGCTAAATGTGAGGGGGAGGGGGTGATTGCATAGCTTGTAATAACTCCAGTACATGAATTTTAGAATAGTGCAACTGTAAGGGATGGATTTACTAAATGCAAATAGACAGTGCTCTCTGCAAGGGAATGTTCTCTGGGGTTTAGTAAATGAGGTGAAACTTTGTAAAGCCTACCCAATGACATGTAAGGAAAATTTAAAAAAAGGCATTTTTGCTTGCACATAATTGGATGATGGAAGTCAGCAGAGATCTACCTCATTAACTAAGCACTGGAGCAAATGCACTTGCAGACTGCAACTGTACTTGCAAAGTGCACAGTCTATTTGCCTTTAGTAAGTCAACCCTTATGTGTACCTAAAAGCCTGTCTTTATGTAAGCTTCTTGTAATCTCCTGCATACCTGGGGTAGAATTGAGAGAAGAGCCAATCTATGACATTCCATGGCGCCGTCACTCTAACATGAGTGCATAGGGAAATATTTTTAATTTATTATAAACATTTATATAGCACCAACAATTTCTGCAGTGTTTTACATATTGTATGTGCGCACGAGTCCCTCCCTCATATTCGTAGGTGTGCGCAGTCTATTGCATTAGGGTGTGCACCCTCAAGCTATATATGCATATGTGTGTGTGTCTACATTTATATGGCCCCGATACATTAATCTCCCTGCCGGCCAACGCTGTATCCTGTCCCAGGACAACACTTTGCAAGGGGGCAGCACAGAAAGAGTCCCCGTTGGCTTGTGCTACACTGTTAGTGTAGCGCCAGTCTTATGGGGCAGACTGGGCTTAGAGGCAAATTAGTCTAGCCCCCATAAAGCGGCCGCACTGCTTCCGATATGCGGCGGTCGGCATCCTGCAACTTTGGGGGGGCGCTTCTAAATTTGACTGTCCTATCATCCTGGACCGCAAACCTTCCTCACTGTGCTATATGTTTTCTGCTTCACCATTGGCATGGTTATATCTTCTTAGTCCTCGCCATAACATTTTCAGAAATTTGTGCTTAAAGTAGAACTGTAGGCAACATTTTTTTTAAATTTTGGATAGAATAAGGGAGGGTTATAGCCCCTGTCAGTTTATTTTTTACCATCGATGTCCCATTGCAGAGATTTCCCTTCACTTCCTGTCCCATAGCCAAACAGGAAGTGAGAGGAAATCTATGCAAATTAAGGGAATCCATTAACCCCACCCCCCCCCCAGGCCCTCAGAACTAGTGTCCCCACTCAAAAATTTTAGGGCGGGTCTTAAACAGCAAGGGGTGTGACCTTGACAGGAAGGGGTGGGTCATATTTGAATTAGGGGGTGCACGCGTTTAATCAGGCCTAGAGCAGCACAAAACCTAAATACAGTACTGCTGCCAGCACAGTCTCGTATGCCAGAGCCGGTAAGAGGGAGATCCTACCTATCTTCCTCATGGCACACAGAGCAATAATGCTAATGCACTTAGGATGTGCCCAGGCACATCCGGCACACCTGTGCTTATATGGCAGGAGCCAATTAATGCTGCACCAGGTTCTACTGTCATCTTACCTCACACACTGCCCTCGGGTGCCAGCCCAGTTCCTAAACCTGTATATGTAACGGACGTAGAAAAGTCTGGCTGGCTGCACTCGGAAAACTACATCCACATTTATTTTATCAACAAACAACATAAAACAAAAAAAAAGACCACAGTGGAGGACAGAAGGTTGACACAATTCGTGACTCTCCTATGACTTAGTAGCAGGTTGACGCGTTTCATGCCTCTCCTAGCACTTAACTGCTAACCTACCAAGATGTCTTCTTACTGTGGGAGGAAACACGCAAGAACAGGGAGAGCATGCAAACTCCATGCAGGTAGTGTCCTGTTTGGGATTCAAACTGAGGAGCCTAGTATGACAAAGCTAACCACAGTGCTAACCACTAAGCCACTGTATGACATGACCATTGTGCTGCCATTTTCATTGAGAGGGTGACCAGGCTTTATTACTTGGGTGTAACAGAGATCATCACCTCCTTAGCTGTGCAGTATGGCAGAGACCTGCAAATCACAAGGGTGGCTGAACAGAATCGTATATCTCTTGGAAGGTATAGCAGACCATATATTCTGTATGCATTTCAGCAATGCTCCTAGCTGCTTGGCTGGAGTTCTAAATCAGAGAAAAGCAATGTCTTGGCTTCTAGTCATTGCATACATGTCAACATAAAGCATCATTTAATATGTGTCCTCATGGCTGTGCACATTATTATGCTGGTTGTTATGATAAGTAAATGGTTAAACCTTTACATAGATCTTTTCGGATCAATAGTTTCCTGTGTGGCTTGAAATCGATGACATGTTACATAAGAATGTTCCCAGCCAAGATTATGTAAGGATATTGGATTAAACATGGGGGGGGGAGGTATACATGACATGGAGCTAAACTGTACGGGTTAAAGGATTGCCTGTCTCAGTGCTATTAGCAGATCTAAAAACTCTCTGGGTGACTGACTCAGAACAATGATTTCTATATAACAGGCTTTGAAACGTCCTGGCTCAATAGAATTTGTTTGATGGAGAACAATCATCACTATTAAACAAATGCCATTGTGTGACACAGCACTGATCCAGCACACTTGCTGTACTCCAATGTGTCTGGGAAATTCACTGCTGTACATTGAGTCAAATAATGCAAACCTATGATTAAAGCAAAAAGGTTGGCGTTCAGGCTGAACTCCAGCTAGGCGGAATGGAAGCCTATTAAAGTTACATATTTACCTTGTGCAAAAAGTCTGTCTTCATGTTATTTTTTTTGTATTCAAACATGCCCTGTTCTGTCTCAACTGCCACTTCATGCATTGACATACCGCCATAGATCTCAGTTTTTCTGGAGAGTACGCCAACTTCAGCAGCATCCACCGAATCTTAAAGCGGAGCTCCACCCAAAAGGGGAAGCTCCGCTTGTTCCCCCGGGACTGTGACATCATAAGGGGCGGGGGTCACCATGTGATATCACCCGGTGACCCAGCCCCTTTTGCCTATATAAGTCGCAGCGCAACGTATCCCCGACATTACAGCGGGAGAGAGCGTTGTGTCAACATCGAAAAAAGAGAAGAAGGAAGAAGAAGAAGACGACGACGACGACGAAGCCCGGGCTCCTCCACTAGCAAAAGAGCGGCAAAAGAGCAGAAGATAGCAGAGGAGCCCGGCGAGAAGACCCCCGAAGTTGGAAGAAGATCCCCAGAGCTGCCTAATAAACTACTTTAACCACTTGCTTACTGGGCACTTAAACCCCCCTCAGTCCCAGACCAATTTTCAGCTTTCAGCGCTGATGCACTTTGAATGACAATTGCGCGGGCATACAACACTGTACCCAAATGAAATTTTTATCATTTTTTTCCCACAAATAGAGCGTTCTTTTGGTGGTATTTAGTTACAGCTCGGAGTTTTATTTTTTGCTAAACAAACAAAAAAAGATGCAAAAAAAAAAAATCATGTTTTAATAGTTTGTTATAAAATTTTGCAAACGGGTCATTTTTCTCCTTCATTGAAGTGCGCTGATAAGGCGGCACTGATAGGCTGCATTGGTGGGCACTGATGGGCTGCATTGGTGGGCACTGATAGGCTGCATTGGTGGGCACTGATAGGCTGCACTGGTGGGCACTGATAGGCATAGTTAAGGCGGCACTAATAGGCACAGATAAGGCGGCACCGATGGGCACAGATAAGGCGGCACTGATGGGCAAAGATGGGCACAGATAAGATGGCACGGATGGGTGGCACGGATAAGTGGCACGGATGGGTGGCACGGATGGGCACTGATAGGTACCACAGATAGATGGGACTGATGGGCACTGATAGGTGGCACTGATAGGTGGCTCTGATAGGTGGCACTGCTGGGCACTGATGGGCGGCACTGCTGGGCACTGATGGGCGGCACTGCTGGGCACTGATGGGCGGCACTGGGGTGCAGCACCTTTGAGGCAGATTGGGTGGCACTGTGGGTGGCACTGTGGGTGGCACTGTGGGTGGCACTGTGGGCACTATGGGCACAGACGGGGGGCACTTACTTTTACTTTTAGTTATAGTTCAGGATGGCACTGCGGGAGGCAGGTGGGCACTGGCAGGTGGCATGTGGTGCCTTGCATTGCTGGCCGTGATCGGGACTGATGTCCCGATCACGGCCGCCGGTGATCGGCTTTTTTTTTTTCTCCTCGCGCTGTCAGCGCGAGGAGGAATAATAGCCGATTACCGGCTCCGTTCTATCACATGATCAGCTGTCATTGGCTGACAGCTGATCACGTGATAAGGGGTCGGGATCGACCCCTTACACGGATCAGTGATCAGGCGAGTCTCACGGACTCGCCGATCACAGAGCGCGCCGCGCGCGCCCCTCAGGGGGCGCGCAGGCCGCTCGTAACCGGGACGACGTCAATAGACGTAGTCCCGGAAATCTAGGTCCGCGCTAATGCCGTCATTCGGCAATAGCGCGGTACCCAAGTGGTTAAAAACCTGTGTTGTGCGTTTTTTTATTGATATTTTTTCCCCCCAGGCGAATGGGTAGGGGTACGATGTACCCCATACTCATTTGCATAGGGTGGGGGGCCGGGATCTGGGGGCCCCCTTATTAAAGGGGGCTCCTGGATTACGATAAGCCCCCCACCCGCAGACCCCGACAACCAAAGGCCAGGGTTGTTGGGAAGAGGCCCTTGTCCTCATCAACATGGAGACAAGGTGCTTTGGGGTGGGGGGCCAGCAGGTCGCCCCTCTTCCTCAAAGCACCCACCCCATGTTGAGGGCATGTGGCCGGGTTCGGCTCGGGGGGGGGTCGCTCATCCCCACCCCCTTTCCCGACCAGCTGGGCTGCGTGCTCGGATAAGGGTCTGGTATACACTTTGGGGGGACCCCCACACCGTTTTTTCAGCGTAGGGGCTTCCCCTTAAAATCCATACCAGGCGACGGGGCTAAGGTGTCAATCTCGCCAATGGAGGTGGCGAGATTGACTTCCTTCTCTAGACCCATCATACCTCAAGTCTCGTTCAAAATTCATGGACTTTAGTCCGTGTGTGGGCAAGTCTGCTCATTTGGAAAGTCCGCCGGACTAGCACACAGACGAGCGAATTGTCCGCCGGAAAGCCGAGTCCGGTGGACAATTTGGAGTCAAGTCTTCTTTCAAAGTCCGCCGGACTTTTGGAAAGAAAAAGTCCGCCGGAGCCCACACACGGTCGAATTGTCTGGCTGACTCTGCTCCGCCGGACTTAGCCCGCCGGATAGTCCGAACGTGTGTACGTGGCATAATCCTCACTGAGGAAATGTGTATAATACGCAAGATGTAGTGGCACTAAACTAATGATAGGGCAGTGTTAATTTCAGTGTCAAATTTCGATTTAGTTTTAGTCTTAGTCTTTTGACAAAATGGCATTTTAGTTTTAGTCGTATTTAATAAATTAAAATCTGCAGTTTTGTTGTCTAAAATCAAATGGGTTTAGTTAAATTGTAATGCATTCTTTTTTTAAGCATTTCTCTAGAATTTACAAATTCATTATATACTCCTAAGATAAAAAAAAAAATCTATTATCACGTTATTATTTACAGTATTGTTTGAGCAAATTATACAGACACTCTGGGCAGTGGTCTGAGGAGGCCTGTAATGCACAGTGCTCTGGATGGTGATCTGAGGGGAGGCCTGTAATGCACACAGTGCTGTGGATAGTCTGAGGAGGCTGGTAATGCTACACAGTGCTCTGGGCAGTTTGAGGAGGCCTGTAATGCATAGTGCTCTGGTCCTCTGGAGGGTTAGGACTGTTGGGACTCGGGAGGCCTGTAATACACAGTACTTTGGATGGTCATCTGAGGCCTGTAATGCACGTCGTGCTCTGAAAGGGCTGAGGAGGCCGGTGATGCTACACAGTGCTCTGGAAGTCTGAGGAGGACTGTAATGCACAGTGCTCTGTTCCTCTGGATGGTTAGGACTTTTGAGACTTGGGATGCTTGTAATACACAGTGCCCTGAATGGTGGTCTGAAGAAGGCAGGTAATGCCCAGTATTCTGGATGGTGTTCTGGGTGAAGCCTGTAATGCACAGTGCTCTGAAGTCTGGGTGACACCTGTAATGCACAGTGCTCTGTATGGTGGTCTGAGGGGAGGCCTGTAATGCACTCAGTACTCTGGATGGTCTGAAGAGGTTGGTAATGCTACACAGTACTCTGGGCAACCTAAGGAGGCCTGTAATGCACAGTGCTCTGGTCCTCTGGATGGTCAGGACTGTCAGGACTCGGGAGGCCTTTAATGCACAGTGCTCTGGATGGTCATCTGGGTCTGAGGCCTGTAATGCTATACAGTGCTCAGAGCGGTCTGAGGAGGCCTGTGATGTACAAATCTCTGTGCGGTCGTGAGTCTGAACTCTCAGGAGGCCTGTAATGCACACAGTGCTCTGGACGTTCATCTGTGGAGGAGGCCTGTAATACTAAGTGCCCGGGTCGGTCATCTGAGGAGGCCTGTAATGCTGCACAATGCTAAACACGCCACACCGCTTGCTGGGAGGGAAAGCACTCATGGGTTGTACAGGCTGAGCTTAAATGAAACCAGAAGTTCACATGGGTAAATGTCCCTCCCTCACATTTTCGTTACGTTTTCATTTGTTGTTATAAATGGAATTGATTTTCATCATAGTTTTAGTCAATTGACGAAAATGTGGGGTCATTTAGATTTTTTGTCACTGGAAACATGCCACTGCCGAAAATTAACACTGTGGTGGAGGTTATTATACATCAGAACATTAATAATATAACAAAACGATATGCAACAGAAAAATACATCATAGGTGGGACACAACATGTCCCTTATTTTAGCGTATCTTCTGGATTGTGTGACTGGGCACCACTGTTTTCTCCCTGTCCCACTGAATCATGGAAAATCTAGTTCCGATTTCTTCTGTCAGATGCTTAGATCCTCCCCACACAAGAAATAAAATCGTGAATGAAACAAAAAGTAAGGCATTAGTTGTAAACATTTTGCAGAGTTTTTATTTGTCATGGGGAGATGGGGCCAGGATTCCAAAGCAGGCAGGATCCTGGATATCAGGTTTAATGCCCATACTCCCTGCAGCACATACTCATCTTCCCTTTGCTCCCCCATTCAGCCAACAGGAGATGAAGCGGCCTAGTATTAGCTATAGAGAAGCATATTCACATATGCTTAGCAGTGTCCTGTGGGGGATAATCTTGAGCTCTGTGCAAACTCCAACAGGCGCAAACATGGAGCTTTTGCATTGCTGTCATTCTTTGCTGCTGAGTATGGGCAGCTGTGCG
Organism: Lithobates pipiens; assembly: GCF_037356315.1. Lineage (NCBI taxonomy): Eukaryota > Metazoa > Chordata > Amphibia > Anura > Ranidae > Lithobates > Lithobates pipiens. The sequence continues at coordinate 230,205,206 of NW_027507790.1, forward strand.
ACTGGGAATTAAGTGAATCTGTTGCTTTGCTCTGTAAGAAAATCCTTGAATTAAACTGTAAATAAATGAAAGCTTCAGCAGAATGGCATTTTGTGTACAAATTGGTGGATTCCAGCACTGGGATCTTTGGTGCAGAAAAGCTAAAGTTGATTTACCAAAACTGGAGAGTGCAAAATCTAGTGCAGCTCTGCAATGAAACCAATCATCTTCCAGGTTTTATTGTCAAAACTTCATTGAAAAAAGGTGAAGTTAGAAGCTGATTGGTTACTATGTACAGTTACACTAGCTTTTGCACTCTCCAGTTTTAGTGAATCCCCCCCATAGTTTTCAGTGCAGGAGGGACATGAAACCAAAATAATATATTGCATCTTACCAGTTCTTAGATGTGGTAGATCATTTGGTTTTTTTCCAGGTTTGCTTTCCTATATTTTCACCTAGCGATCTTACCAGTAACACGCCTCATGTTGTAGGATGACCATGCTCTTCATAGTATATCAAGACAACAGAAATGGAACAGGACTACAGATACCTTTCTCTCGCTTTTTCTCCATAACATGGAGGGGTGGGAATTATGTAGTCCTCAAAAAAGTTTAGGAAAATAGGAATTAACATTCAGCACAGGCAGGTGGCAATTTTTTTAATAGAAATTTTGTGAGTGAAAATAAGACCAAGATGGACCAAATAAGAAATGTTTATTGTTCGTGTTTACAATTTAAGGAAACCAATACAGAGAGATATGTAGAGGCTTTCATGGGGTTGCTCAAGCATTAGGCCTCATACACACAGTTGCCTGAGGCCACTGTTGTAAAATTCAGGCATTTTTCCCCACTTGGGAGCCACAGGTGCCAAGTACAGCTGCCTGTGGAAATCAATGACTGTATGCAGATGTTCACTGTACTTGCATAAACATGCCCATGCAAACAGCCGTATGAGCCTGGGTGCAGATGGGTGTACATCCTCGGGTACTTGGATGCCTTCCCCAGAGTCAGGCACATATTTCCTTAGTGGACTCCAAGACTGGATCCTAGGTGAAATCCCCCTTCTTTAGCTTTAAAGTCTCTCAGAAAACAGGCGCCCCCAGCTCTAGCACAGCTGGGACCTCAATAAGCTCCTGATAAAGGTGCTGGGATGCCTAGGAGGGCAGCAGCCCTACAGCCTGGGAACTTCTCCTGGAGGAGACACAGCTGCCTAAGGCCCCAGACTATCTTTGAACTCCACAGCCACCTACTGAGTAGAGCTGAATGATTAATCGTTAAAAAAAAAAAATTGCAATCTTGATTCATCCCCCCTCACAATCCTAATCCGGCATTTCCACGATTCATGTAACAAGTGCAGAGCCGTTCTCTGCTCACACCTGTAAAAAAAAAAAAAGCATCCGGCAAAGTTTATCACAACATTGCTCAGCACGGAGATATTAAAAGGTTTGGTTCTTTTAGATCAAAGGAATGAACTTTGGTCTACAAATGAGGGCCATTTAACCACTTAAAGACCAATATTTTCTGCTAGAAAATTATTTAGAACCCCAAACATTGTATATATTTTTAGCAGAGACCCTAGAGAATGAAATGGCAGTCATTGCAATATTTTATGTCACACTGTATTTGCGTAGTGGTCTTTCAAAAGCTATTTTTAGGGAAAAAATACACTTAAATTAAAGTAAACTTTTAAAAAAAAAAAAACAAGCATGTCATACTTACCTCCACTGTGCAGCTTGTTTTGCACAGAGTGGCCCCAAACCTGCTCTTCTGGGGTCCCTCAGTGGATCTCTCAGCTCCTACCCACATCAGATAACCCCCTGGGATAAGCGTTCTCCTGGGGTGGTTACCTTGCGGGCACGCTCCTGAGTCCAGCATTCGTCTTCCATAGGACTCGGCCCCGCCCCCGGCGCTCACATCATTGGATTTGATTGACAGCAGCGAGAGCCAATGGCTGCGCTGCTATCAATCTATGCGATCAACAGCCGAGAAACCCGGGCAGAGACAGCACAACCCATGGGACAAGTTTGAGGGTTCAGGTAAATAAAACAGGGGGGGCTGGGTCGGGTTGGTCACTGACAGGTGTTTTTCAAAGTGAAAAAAACACAAACCTTTACAACCCCTTTAATAAAAAAAAAATACATTTTCTGCATAATGTGAAAGATGATGTTACGCCGAGAATCATGATCTTTATTCTAAGCAAACAAATTGTGATTTTATCCAGTATCGTGCATCTCTACTGCTGAGTATCCTCCCCCAGGCATTTGCTGGAACCATAAATATATAGAATTCAATCAGCGCAAATAAACCCTATACAAGCATAGAGCAGCTGAACACTCAAGGTCAAAATATCAAATCCCAGCATAGAAACATAAAATGGAATAGTGCAGCGCTAGACAACCACTACATAAATATCACAAATATTCAGACTACCTGTTTGACTCTCTAGATCAGTGATGGCGAACCTTGGCACCCCTGATGTTTTGGAACTACATTTCCCATGATGCTCAAGCACTCTACAGTGCAGTTGAGCATCATGGGAAATGTAGTTCCAAAACATCTGGAGTGCCAAGGTTCGCCATCACTGCTCTAGATCATAATTTTAGCAGTACTTTTTCTGCTCCACCAGTGAGAACGTTGGATTGGACCTTTGGGAGTTCATTGCATTGAGAAAACAGATTTAATTTCTCCTCCATGCTTTCATTATTCAAGTAATTTTCCCATTGGTCCACAGCACAGTCTCCCCCGGGACAACCACAAGTGATCGGCTGCCGGTCGTATGACAAGGAAACGGTCACCTGCTGGTGGAAGCCGGGTTCGGATGGAGGACTGCCAACAAATTACACGGTCCTGTACTGGACAGAAAGGTAAGACCCATCTGATTCCAACAGATCTCCTTCTTTGCCCTGATGTTCTGATGTAACTTGTCTTTGCCATTAAATAGCATCCAGAATTCATGCAGACCTATTTATTAAAGTATAACTAAAGGCAAAACTTTCTTTTTAGCTTTGGATCAAGTGGAGAGGGATTGGAACACCCACCAGGATTCACCCTCTCTGTATTGGTGACCATTATCAAAAAGCTTGAAAGTGACAGAAATTCCCAAACTTTGGGTTGTCACTAGAACAGGAACAGAGGAGAAATCTTCCAATGGGGACACTAGTTCTAGTGAAAACCAGGGATTCCCTTACTTTGGAGGAATTCCCTCTCACATGTCTTAGCTCACAGTAAGTGAAGGGAAATCTCCCCAATGGGGCACAGATGGCAAACAAAACTGTCAGGGGCTATAACCCTCCCTTACTGTATCCAACATGCAAAAAAAAAAAAAAAAATGCCTCTACAAGTAGTCAGCTTTCAGTTGACATAGGTAGATCAGTGAAAGAAGAATTCTGATTGAAGTAGATTATTTTTAGGCTGGCCATACATTAGTCATTCTTTTTGTTCAACCAACGGGTTGAATGAAAAAAAAAGACCCGAATCCCCCATCGACACACTCAAGGCAGATGGGGGAATTGTGTTCTGACGGGGAGGAGACTTCCCCACTATCAGAATACAGGGCTCAGTGCTAACAACTATAGCCGGCGGCACTGAATGTTCAGAAAGATCGATCGGTATATCGATTTCTGTACAACCAGCTGGCCCATACATGGATTGGAAATCACCTGGTCCCTGCTAAACTGTCCGAATTTCAATCCATGAATGGCTGACAGACACTGTATTTTGTCAAAGCCTGATAAAGAAAATGGTTAAACCCCTTGTGCTGCGTTTTTTATTGCCTGAGTCTCATTGGATAGGTTTTCCTTCACTTCCTGTGCCCAAGGGTTTCATTTACCAAAGGAAAATAGACTGTGCACTTTGCAAAGTGCTTATACACTCTGCAAATGTAGTTGCTCCAGAGCTTAGTGAATGAGGTAAAGCTTCACTTTGCAAAGAATACCCAATCACATGCTAGGAAAAGAAAAAAAAACAGCATTTTTGTTTGCACATGATTGGATGATGGAAGTCAGCAGAGCTTCTGTGCATTTATTAAGCTCTGGAGCAACTACACTTGCAAAGTGCACAGTCTATTTGCCTTTAGTAAATAAACCCCAAAGTGACATAAAATAACTAAAAGGGGAAATCCCTTTTCATTGGAATAGGTGTACTTAGTGGGAGATTTTCCCTCTATACCTGTAACATTTAAAATTTCCCATCACCTTCGACAATGGTCACCAGAACAAACAGAGGGGATGAATCTCTCTAGCCTTTTACACACTTCCTCACTCCATTTAAAAATAAGTAAGGTTTTTTAAAAATAAACTCTATACCAGGGGTCTCCAAAATTAAAGAAGGGCCAGTTTACAGTCCTTTATACTTTGGAGGGCCCGAACTGTGGCCATCTGGAGTAGTAAAAAGTCCTGACGTAAGTGTGAAAAAATAACGCCCCATTGTTTGTTTCAGTGGGAGGAATAGTGCCCCACCAGTGGTGTCACTGCCAGGAATTGTGCTCCTCATTGGTGTCAGTGAGCTCCATTGTTGGCGTCATTGGGAGAAATTGAGTTCCATGATTGGTGTCACTGGCAAGAATTGTGCTTCTCATTTTTGTCATTGGGCTCCATTGTTGGAGTCATTGGGAGAAACTGAGTTCCATGATTGGTGTCACTGGCAGGAATTGTACTCCTCATTAGTGTCATTGGGCTTCATTGTTGGTGTCATTGGGAGAAATTGAGTTCCATCTTTGATGTCACTGGCAGGAATTATACTCCTCATTAGTGTCATTGGGCTTCTTTGTTGGTGTCAGTGGGAGAAATTGAGTTCCATCATTGGTGTCATTGGGCCCTGTCGTTGGTGTCATTGGGAGAAATAATGCCCTTTTCTTTGGTGTCAGCGGGGGGGGGGGGAATTATGCCCCTCCATTAGTACCAGTGGATGAAAGTGCCCCAAAGGCCAGGTAAACGAAAGCAAAGGGCTCCATCTGGCTATCGGGCTACAGTTTGGAGACCACATCTCTATACAGTAAAGTAGAAAAGTCTAGTTAAGTCTACGTTAGTCAGTGACAGCTGGTGTTTTTTTTTGGGACGGGGGGGATTTGCTGTTGTAACACACCTGGGTGGGCTCGGAGTCCACTCTCTGCAACCCGAGCCCATCCTATATTGAAGCCTATTTGAGCCTCTGGCTCTGATTGGTGCTTCAAAAAAACAGCCCCACCGCATTGGAATCCATGCTCCAGTGTCCTGAACGGGGCAGGCGCATGGATAGGAGAGGTGGCCATGTGTCCTTAATGTCCTTGAAGTTAGTTTAAAAAAAATTGAAGGGAAAACAAATTAGTATATATTTTTAACATATTCCTGACTTCCTCACACTTTTCCTGGAGAATGAGGGGTATCTGAAATATCAGGTGGGCCTTTGCACGAGATTTGGAATATTCTGCATTTCCCAGGATCTTGCCTCAGCACCATGGGTCAAGCCAGAGTAGGACAAGTACATTTCAAAATTTTGTTTCCTTTCAGGATTCTTTTTTTTTTTTTTACTGAGAATTGTACCGTATATACTCGAGTATAGGCCGACCCGAGTATAAGCCGAGGCCCCCAATTTACCCCCAAAAAACTGGGAAACCTATTGACTCGTGTATAAGCCGAGGGTGAGATATGCCTGTCCATCCCTGTGTGTGTCCGTCCATCCCTCTGTGTCCGTCCATCCCTGTGTGTCCGTCCATCCCTGTGTGTGTGTCCATCCATCCATCCCTGTGTGTGTGTCCATCCATCCATCCCTGTGTGTGTGTCCATCCATCCATCCCTGTGTGTGTGTGCGTCCATCCATCCATCCATCCCTGTGTGTGTGTGTGTGTGTGTCCATCCATCCATCCATCCCTGGGTGTGTGTGTGTGTCCATCCATCCATCCATCCCTGTGTGTGTGTGTGTGTCCATCCATCCATCCCTGTGTGTGTGTGTGTGTGTGTGTGTGTGTGTGTGTGTGTGTGTGTGTGTGTGTGTGTGTGTGTGTGTGTGTGTGTGTCCGTGCAGCCTTGTGTGTCCAGCCTACCTGTGTCCCGAGCCTCCGTCCGGTCCCGTCCCGAGCCTCCGTGTCGTCCCGTCCCGAGCCTCCGTGTCGTCCCGTCCCGAGCCTCCGTGTCGTCCCGTCCCGAGCCTCCGTGTCGTCCCATGCCAGGATCGCCGCTCTTCGTCGGCGCCCTGGCGGCCATTCCCCTGTTCAAAAGCCGCGCCTCCGCCTCCGCCTGTGATAGGCGGAACACTCAATTTCCCAGCAGTCAGTGTTCCGCCTATCACGGACATCGGCTCATCCGAGGATGAGCCGATGTCCGTGATAGGCGGAACACTGACTGCTGGGAAATTGAGTGTTCCGCCTATCACAGGCGGAGGCGGAGGCGGAGGCGCGGCTTTTGAAAGGTAGAATGGCCGCTGTCTGTCTGCTCGACACGCTGTTCGGGCAGTCAGACAGCGGTGACTCGAGTATAAGCCGAGGGGGGCACTTTCAGCCTCAAAAAAGAGGCTGAAAATCTCGGCTTATACTCGAGTATATACGGTAAGTTATGGTGATGACGGGGAGTCTAATATATTAAGAGAATTAAGAAAATTCAGCATTTTTACTTCTGTGGTCTTTATATTATCTCTCATTTGTGTTTCAGAACGAAAACAGAGCAAGAGTGCCCAGACTATCACTCGTCAGGACCATACACCTGCTTCTTTGATAAGACCCATTCCTCTCTCTGGATGTACTACTTTGTCTACGTGAAAGCAACAAACGCATTGGGATCCAACGTGTCCGATATTTATCGGTTTGAGATTGGTGATGTAGGTAAGAGGAGGCAAAGCACGAAAAAACAACAGCTTGTTTCCAAAAAATGTGAACTTGTCTCAGATAACAGAGATCACCCAGTGTAGCTTTAACCACTTGCCATCCAAGCCAATTCTGGCAATCCGCTCCTACATGTAAAAATCATAATCTTTTTTGCTAGAAAATTATTTAGAACCCCCAAACATTATATATGTTTTTTAGCAGAGGCCCTAGGGAATAAAATGGTGGCCATGGCAACTTTTTATGTTGCATAGTATTTGCACAGCAATTTTTCAAACACGTTTTTGTGAAAAAAATACTAAAGTTAGTCAGATTTTTTTGCCTAATGTGAAAGATGATGTTACGCTGAGTGAATAGATACCCGACATGTTACGCTTTAAAATTGCGCACACTCGTGGAATAGTGCCAAACTTCCGTACTTAGAAATCTCCATAGGCGACGCTTTAACATTTTTTTACAGGTTACCTGTTTAGAGTTACAGAGGAGGTCTTGGGCTAGAATAATTGCTCTCGCTCTAATGTTTGCGGCAATACCTCACATGTGTGGTTTAAACGCCGTTTACATATGCGGGTGCGACGGATGTATGCGTTTGCTTCTGCGAGCCATCACGCGAGGACGGGGGCACTTACATTTTTTTGTTTTTATTGTTTATTTTACTTTTATTTTTATATTTTGACACTTTCCCTTTCCATTTTTATTGTATTCCTATTACAAGGAATGTTAACATTTCTTGTAATAGGAATAGGGCCTGACAGGTCCTCTTTACAGTGAGATCTGGGGTCAATAAGTCCCCAGATCTCTCCTCTAGGCTGGAAAGTCTAAAGTTAAAAAAATATATATCTTGGCTTCCCAGTCAAGGCAGCGGCAGTGTTTACAACCCATAACGTCGTGCCCGGCCTCTGAAGGTCATAGAGATGACTGGGGACAATGTGGTTCTTGGTCAGCTTTATGGTAAATGGCTGCCACCAGCCAATTCATTCTCCGGTTTGCGGTTCGCACTGGCAAGCCGGTAGAATCACCGGAGGGCAGCGGAAGGGGGGTTTGTCCCCTCCTACTGCCTGTAAAAACAGGGAATCGCAGGGAATCGCCAGCAGAAAAAGAAGATATCTGAATATGACTTTGAGTCATATGACTTTGTTGGGCGTGGAGTGGTTACAGTGGAATTAAAGGCTCATGGTTTTATTTTAAAACAACAAACATGTTATACTTACCTGCTCTGTGTGATGGCTTTACACAGAGCATCCCCGATTCTCCTCTTCTCAGGTTCCTCAACAGTGCTCCTGGCCCCTCCCCCTTGCCGAATGCCACCATAGCAAGCCGCATGCTGCAAGTGTGTGTTCATTTCCGAGCCATAAGACACACAGAGCGTGGTTTGGCCCTGTCCCAGCTTCCTCCTCACTGGCTGTGACTCACATCATCTGAAGCCAATGACTCCTGTTGCTATGTCTGCTGGTTTGATGATGACGTCATGATGTCACAAGGAGGGTCACTTAGTTTATTCAGCAGCAGCTACGAAGCGGAGCTGTCAGACGGCTGGAGACAGTGTCAGATGCCATCTATCATGATTGACATTGGACCTACACCTGGGGACAGTTTTTTTTGGATAAAGGACGACTGGCTATGTGTTCTTACTCACTTTTAACACATTTTTGGTGAATAACTAGGGGTCTTATGAACCCCATACTCATTCACATAGGGAGCCGGGATCTGGGGGCCACTTTGTTAACGGATTCCGATAAGTAAGCCCCTCACCCGCAGACCCCCACAACTCTGGCTGGGTTCATCAACATGGGCACAAGGTGCTTTAGCCCACTTGCTCCAAAGCACCCACCCATGTTGGTTGGGCATGTGGTCTGGTAGGGTTCAGGGGGAGCGATGTTTGTTTGTCCCCACCCTTTCCTGCCCTGCTGGGCTGCATGCTTGGATAAGGGTCTGGTATGGATTTGTGGAGGCGCACATCATTTAAAAAAAAAAAATTAATGCCAGTATTCTTTTGTTTTCATTCAGCTGTGCCCGCACCTTAACACACTGCTAAACACTGGCACAAAAATGGAAAAAGAGGACAAAAAAACGCTAATCTTAAGCGTTTTTTATCCAGCATTAACTTCTTAATTTTTTTCCATCTCCTAGTGTGCATGGAGCCTAAAGGCTTATAATTGATACACTCTGCTTGGTAGCTTGTTCTTTAGAAAAACAACAGACTCAATGTCTGGATCAGCAGATCTGTCCTGGGACCAGTCCTATTTAATTTGTTCATAAATGACCTGGAGGATCATTTATGGAACAGTTTAATCTCTGTTTTTGCGATGATACTAAGCTAAGCAGGGCAATAACTTCTCCGCAGGATGAGAAAAGCTTGCAAAAAGATCTGAACAAATTAATGGGGTGGGCAACTACATGGCAAATGAGGTTTAATGTGAAAACATTTAAAATAATGCATTTGGGTGGCAAAAATATGAATGCAATGTACTCGCTAGGGGGAGAACCTCTCGGGGAATTTAGGATGGAAAAGGACCTGGGGATCCTAGTAGATGATAGGCCAAGCAATGGCATGCAATGCCAAGCTGCTGCAAGCAAAGCCAACAGAATATTGGCATGCATTAAAAAGGGGATCAACTCCAGAGATAAAGCAATAATTCTCCCGCTCTACAAGACTCTGGTCCGGCCGCACCTAAAGTATGCTGTCCAGTTCTGGGCACCAGTCCTCAGGAAGGATGTACTGGAAATGGAGCGAATCCAGGGAAGGGCAAAAAACCTAAAAAGGAACTGAAGGATATTAGTTATGAGGAAAGGTTGCAAGCACTGAACATATTCTCTCTGGAGAAGAGACGCTTGTGAGGGGATATGATTTCTATTTACAAATACTGTACTGGTGACCCCACAATAGGGATAAAACTTTTCCGCGAAAGGGAGTTTAATAAGACACGCGGACACTTATTAAAATTAGAGGAAAAGAGGTTTAACATTAAACTGCATAGAAGGCTCTTTACTGTAAGAGCAGCAAGGATGTGGAATCCTCTTCCACAGGCGGTGGTCTCAGTGGGGGGCATCAGTAGTTTAAAAAAACTATTAGATAAGCACCTGAACGACCACAACATACAGGAATATACAATGTAATACTGACATATAATCACACACATAGGTTGGCCTTGATGGACTTGTGTCTTTTTTCAACCTCACGTAACTATGTAACTAAAATAAAATAAAAGAAAGACTACTGTTTTATTAGAATGTAGTTATGCTTCTTCTCTAATGGAAAAAGAGAAAATAGGCTCTCATGTGTGTCTCCTTCCAAAATTGATTACAACAAATGACAACAGATTTGAGCTTACCTGGTTGTATCCCATAAATCCCTAGCGCCCAACCTGTGGCCCTTTGCCACTTTTGGTGCGGTCCTCAGGTTCCAGCAGCCAGTAATAGGAAAAAAAAATGATTTGTAAAGAATCTGTAATCGACCTAACTGTGTAAAAGTTTTTAAAAAAGGTTTTTTCTTGCAAGATCATATATACACAGGGGAAGTCATATTTGCACATCACATATGTAGCATCTGCTTCCTTCTTAGTGGCACCGCACACTTTTGCTGTTTCCCATTCAGAGCAAGTCAGATGTGACGTGACTTGAAAGCAATAGACTTTTTTGTAGGGCCGAAACAACTAATCGATTAATCGACAACTAATCGATTATGAAATTAATCGATTACTATTTTCATAATCGATTAATCGGCCACTAACATAATAGGGTTAGAAAAAAACTTAAAGTAGCCCTTTTATAGTACAAAAAGCACAAATCGCTACTGTAAATATTACTTTCACTGTCCCATAGTAAAAAATTAACCCCTTATAGTAGCTTAATACTTGCTCTTTTTGCACTAATTTTAGTTTTTTTTAACCCCATTATGTTACTAAACATCTCAGGCCTGGGTCACACCTCTTTGTTTTTTGGTGCTTTTTGCAGAAACGCACTACAGTTCATTTACATGGTTTCCTATGGGACACGTTCACATCCATAATTTTTTCAGCTGCTGCATATTTGGAAAAGACGAGGACTTTTTTTTTTAATGCAAAACGGTGCTATTTTGTTTTTTTGGTTCAATATACTTCAATGGAAAAGCTGTAGAAAAGCATGCAATAATGCGTTTTTGCGGCAATTTGTGTTTTTTTAATCTACCCAACAAATTGGGCCAAAAAATATGTAAAAATGCAGCAAAATTACCTTTTTTTTTTAAAGGTGATTAATCGATTAATCGAAACAATAATCGACCAACTAATCGATTATGAAAATAATCGTTAGTTGCAGGCCTACTTTTTTGCAATCAATATTCATCAAGTCTATTTTATTAGTCCCTGCAAGAGAATACCAGTTGCATTCCTTAATATAAGGTATACATCTAAATAATGTAGATGTGAATCTGATTTATTTATTTGCTCTCTGGCGTATACAGATGAAGTGAGAGTTTTTTTTAGTGTAGATCATTTTCGGGAAAATGTCACTCATTAAAAACACAACCTCAGCTTAAGGGTAAAATATCTGTCCTTGAACTATTGCCTTGCATCTATATGCTTCATAAACAGGCTTAACTGGCAAGCTCTGCAATCCTATAGCCTATGTGTATTTATAGCTGTAAATACATGCATGTTATTTGTAGTAGGCAGAGCTTCTAAGGTTTCTTACACATACTTGATATGCTGCGTCTAGAAGGATAAAAAAGCCACCAGTATTTCTGTGTGTTTGCATGCAGTATATTTTGGTTTTCTGGGGATCTGGTTATAACTACGACTGATTAGTGTTGATGGTCTTTGGGCTGTAAATGTTTTGTGCTTTTTACAGAACATCAGTTGGAGGCTCTTCTGAGATCATTAAGAATTTGTTACAGGTGCAGTTGAGTTGCCGTGACTTGAACCAAAGCCTGTTAACGCTGACCCTAATATTACCCCGGAACCAAACAGAATATAAACACTGACCACTAGAGCTGGCCCTAGATTAATCGAGATTTTGGTGGGCCAGCAGGGACCATCCGATTTTCTATCCATCCATGGCCACCCCTGCTCAACAGAAGTCAATCTAAAGATCAACTGTCGTCGAACATGTTGGTGGGGTGCAGCGGCAATAATTCACAGTCAGGTGTAATATAAAACTTGTATTGAAGTAATGCAGCAACAGTTCACAACAGCTACCCAGATGGGCACATGCACAATTTCCAATGTAGCAAGGTCCCAGGCCTCCTTTGGTCTGATGAGAACCTCCAGGGCCAGAGATCGCTGACAACCTTCTGTATGTGGTGGGTTGTGAGGCATGGTGGGTGCAGAATAGTTAAGTTATTGGGTTGCCAGACACATCTTGAGTGAAAGAGGGTTAGGGCAGGACACCTTTGAGTAGTTGCAAGTTCAATTAGCCGACTCCAATGGGAGGATAACCGTGCAGGGAAAGGCCTCCAGTCAGAAGGCACATCTGCATGTGCAGGAATGCTGTCTCCTATGGCAACGGTCTTTAATAGTTCACACAAAGCGTTCTTTCACCTTCACTACAACTTCTCCTTGTATTGTAGTTCTTCAGCCCACTGAGCTCCTGGTCTCTCACTAGACCCACTGATTCACTGTCACTGAATCCCTTGAGCTCCTTCATTCTTCACGGTGGTATCTTCCTCAAGCGTCACCCCTGCCTCTCTGCTGGGTTCCTAGCTTGGTACTCCTGATACTTCTTAAGCTTCACCCCACTGGCCTGCTCGGTCCCTGGCTTGACACACAAGGCTGCTCTGCAAGTATCACCTCCGCTGGCTAGGTCCCTGACTTGATCACCGCCTGAAGTTTCCCGATTCTCTACTGTGCCCATTCCGTGGGAATACTGCTCCAGTACTTGCTTCAGTTATTCACTGTGGTCCCTTGTAATAAGGTGATCGGTCTCTTAGTGGCAACAGCTTCCCTTCTACCTCCGACCACTGACAGTCTCTCTGACCGGCAGAACCGGCACTTCTGGTTGGACTGCAAGCCTCAGTCCCAACCCTGCACTGCCGTCTTGCTTCTGGATAGGCCCTCAGACAGCCTAGCAGCCAGACGCCCCCGGGATAGGCCCAATCTCCGGCCTAGCAGCCCGGCGCACACCTCCACCCAGACAGCGGTCCAGGTGGCACAGAACAGAGATCACCTGATTCCCAAATATATAGGTTCTCCTAGCAGGCCAAGGGATCCAAGCCCATTGGCTGAGGTACCCCATATACCCATAACCTGACCTTGGGTTGCCCTTCTCATATCTAGTACCACTAAGTACCTGGCCAGCTAGTGGTAGAAGATAAAAGTGCAACAAGCCGAAATCTTATGCTCCAAATGAACGGTTTTCATTTTCTCTATGACGTACAGGTGACAAGCTTGTGGGACCAAATAACTCAGGCGCTATATCAATAACGAAGAAGTAGGTTCCAGCCGAACTGACAGAATTTGTAGAGAGGGGACAGAATGCAGCCTGGCTGTCTCGTGCCCAATCAGGAAAGTTTCCAGAGAGATGTGACCCTACATTTTCACCCCTCATTTGGAACCTTTTCCTACAGCTAGTACGGTTCCTAAAAAACGGGGTACCTTTCCCTACTCTACCCACTTGCAAAAGGCACTCCAAGCCCAGGGGCCAGGGTCTTAAATAGACACTGCCATGCCTAGGATGGCCACAAGAGTCACATGGGCGGCCAGCATCCAATTGGATCACTGCCCCAGTGAATCAGAAAACCATAGAGGAACCCTGTTCCCCATGACTTCCAATCCCTCTGCATTGTTGCTGCTGTTGAGCTCCACCTGCAGTGGAGAGAGCAAACTGCACCTGCCTACAAGCAGAGAATGTTGGTTTCAATTGATTAGTACCTGCAGCCAACCAGCTGCAGCATTGATCAGTGTATTCTGACAGCGGAGTCCCCACTGTCAGAATACAAGAACACAGCAGAGAAGATTCCTCTGTCCACCTCGCTTGTATGGATATCTATTTTTTGTTCTTTCAATGAGAAAAAACAACCCATCTTTGGGCATCCTAATGCCGCGTACACACGAGCGGATTGTATGGCGTACTTAGTCCGTCATACAATCCAACGGACAGTCCGTCGTACTTTCCACTGAACGGACTTGACCACACACGGATACCCAAACAGTCCGACGAAAGCTTGCGCGATGACGTACAGCACGTACGACGGAACTAGAAATAGGAAGTCCAAGACACAGCAAAGCCCTGTAAATCCTTTCTGAGCATGCGTCATTCTTAGTCTGTCCGACTAGCATACTGACGACCGTATTGTCTGCTGAAACCAAAGTACGACGGACAGAATTTCGGAAAAATCGAAATTCTTAGTACTCCGGACTGCACGCTGAAAAAGTCCGCTGAAGCCCACACACGAGCGGATTGTCCGCTGAAATGTGTTTCGACGGACTAAGTACGCCATACAATCCGCTCGTGTGTACGCGGCATAAGTCTGTAAAGATTCTCCTCTATCCAGGTCATGGTATAGGCAGTAGTCATTAGTCAAATTCAACTGGAATGTTTCTGTAATGTTGAAGACATTTCGTAGCTTTGTAATTTTTTTAACCACTTGCCGACCGCCGCACGACGATATACGTCGGCAGAATGGCACGGGCAGGCATATGGGCGTATATATAAGTCCCTGCCTGCCCGCGGGTGGGGGGCCCGATCGGGCCCCCCCCCGGTGCCTGCGGCGGTCGGCATTCCTTCGAGAGCGATCCGGGATGAGGGGGCGGCCATTCATTCATGGCCACCCCCTCGCGATCGCTCTCGACGAATGGAAATCCCCGGTGACATCACTTCCTCTCCTGTAATGTAAACACAGGAGAGGAAGTGATGTATTCTCTCCTCCGTGTCGGTATTTTTCCTTCCGACACGGAGGAGAGCGGATCGGTGAGTTGCACCAACACTCTACACACACAGTAGAACATGCCAGGCACACTCACACCCCCCCTTTACCCCCCGATCACCCCCCCAATTACCCCTGCCCCCCAGTCACAGTGACACCAATGTCATTTTTTTTTTTTTTTTTTTTTTTTTTGCATTGGTGTCATTTGTGACTGTAATAACTGTTAGGGCAGTTAGAGTTAGCCCCCTTTAGTTCTAATGTGCCCCCCTAACCCCCCCCAATAAAGGTTTAACCCCGTGATCACCCCCCGTCGCCAGTGTCACTAAGGCTGGGTTCACATTGCAGCGGTTTATGAGAACGAATGTGATTCGCACCGCACTGCAGTGCAAATCACATCCGATCTCTGTGCGATTCGAGTTCAGCCATTCGCCGCACCCGCCACACCCGCCGCACCCGCCGCAAATTCGCACGGGACCCTTTTTTTGGTCCGCAGCAGAATCGGATCGCATGGGTGTTCACACCATGCAATCCGAGTTTGCAGATCGCACTGCGATATGCGAACTGATCTGGGGGTGTCAGTAACATTTCACTGACACTCCCAGCAGTTCGCATAGGGCAGTGTGAACTGCCGCCGGGAGGCATGCGATGCGGGAACCCGCCGCGGATTCGCGGCGTTTCCGCATCGCTCCAGTGTGAACCCAGCCTAATAAGCGATCATTTTTCTGATCGCCGTATTAGTGTCACAGGTGACGCTAGTTAGGCAGGTAGGTATTTAGGTTCGCCGCAGCTTTTTATAGCGCCAGGGACCCCCATATACTACCGCATAAAGCCCCCTGATTGCCCCCTAGTTAACCCTTTCACCTGTGATCACCATATAACTGTTACAGGTGACGCTGGTTGGTTAGTTATTTTTTTATAGTTTCAGGGCACCCGCCATTTATTACCTAATAAAGGTTTAACCCCCTGATCACCCGGCGGGTGTCATTTGTGACTAATAACTGTTAGGGCAGTTAGGGTTAGCCCCCTTTAGTTCTAAGGTACCCCCCTAACCCCCCCAATAAAGGTTTAACCCCGTGATCACCCCCCGTCGCCAGTGTCACTAAGGCTGGGTTCACATTGCAGCGGTTTGAGAACGGATGTGATTCGCACCGCACTGCAGTGCAAATCACATCCGATCTCTGTGCGATTCGAGTTCAGCCATTCGCCGCACCCGCCGCACCCGCCGCAAATTCGCACGGGTCCCTTTTTTTGGCCCGCAGCAGAATCGGATCGCATGGGTGTTCACACCATGCGATCCGAGTTTGCAGATCGCACTGCGATATGCGAACTGATCTGGGGGTGTCAGTAACATTTCACTGACACTCCCAGCAGTTCGCATAGGGCAGTGTGAACTGCCGCCGGGAGGCATGCGATGCGGGAACCCGCCGCGCATTCGTGGCGTTCCCGCATCGCTCCAGTGTGAACCCAGCCTAATAAGCGATCGTTTTTCTGATCGCTGTATTAGTGTCACAGGTGACGCTAGTTAGGCAGGTAGGTATTTAGGTTCGCCGCAGCTTTTTATAGCGCCAGGGACCCCCATATACTACCGCATAAAGCCCCCTGATTGCCCCCTAGTTAACCCTTTCACCAGTGATCACCATATAACTGTTACAGGTGACGCTGGTTGGTTAGTTATTTTTTTATAGTTTCAGGGCACCCGCCATTTATTACCTAGTCTCACTAGTGTACCCCTAAATTTAGGGGTGTCTACTTTCCAAAATGGGGTCATTTGGGGGGGGTTTGTGCCATCTTGGCATTTTATGGCCTTCAAAACTGTAACGCCCTTAGAAAGCCTGAAGGCGGTGCTTGGTTTTCGGGGCCCCGTACGCGGCTAGGCTCCCAAAAAGTCCCACATATGTGGTATCCCCGTACTCAGGAGAAGCAGCAGAATTTATTTTGGGGTGTCATTTCACATATGCCCATGGCATGCGTGAGCAATATATCATTTAGTGACAACTTTGTGAAAAAAAAAAAAAAAAAAAAAAGTTTGTAATTTTCCCGCAACTTGTGGCAAAATATAAAATATTCCATGGACTCAACATGCCTCTCAGCAAATAGCTTGGGGTGTCTACTTTCTAAAATGGGGTCATTTGTGGGTGTTTTGTGCCATCTTGGCATTTTATGGCCTTCAAAACTGTAATAGGTAGTGAGAAGTGAACTCAAAAATGTACGCCCTTAGAAAGCCTGAAGGCGGTGCTTGGTTTTCGGGGCCCCGTACGCGGCTAGGCTCCCAAAAAGTCCCACATATGTGGTATCCCCGTACTCAGGAGAAGCAGCAGAATTTATTTTGGGGTGTCATTTCACATACGCCCATAGCATGTGTGAGCAATATATCATTTAGTGACAACTTTGTGTAAAAAAAAAAAAAAAATTTTTTTTTTGTCATTATTCAATCGCTTGAGGCAAAAAAATAAAATATTCAATGGGCTCAACATGCCTCTTATCAATTTCCTTAGGGGGTCTACTTTCCAAAATGGGGTCATTTGGGGGGGTTTTGTACTGCCCTGCCATTTTAGCACCTCAAGAAATGAGATAGGCAGTCGTAAACTAAAAGCTGCGTAAATTCCAGAAAATGTACCTTAGTTTGTAGATGTGACAACTTTTGCGCAAACCAATAAATATACAATTATTGACTTTTTTTTTTACCAAAGACATGTGGCTGAATACATTTTGGCCTAAATGTATGACTAAAATTGAGTTTATTGGATTTTTCTAATAACAAAAAGTAGAAAATATCATTTTTTTTCAAAATTTGCGGTCTTTTTACGTTTATATCGCAAAAAATAAAAATCGCAGAGGCAATCAAATACCATCAAAAGAAAGCTCTATTTGTGGGAAGAAAAGGACGCAAATTTTGTTTGGGTACAACATTGCATGACCGCGCAATTACCAGTTAAAGCAGCGCAGTGCCAAAGTGTAAAAAGACCTCTGGTCATTTACCAGCAAAATGGTCCGGTCTGAAAGTGGTTAATTTTGAAAAAAAAAAATATTTTTTACTTTCTGCTATAAAACATATCCAATAAAAAATTTAAAAAATTCGAATTTCTTCAAAAATGTAGGCTAAATGTATGCTACATGTCTTTGGTAAGAAAAAATCCCAATAAGTGTATAATAATTGGTTTGCGTGAAAGTTACTGTGCGTGAAAGTTACTGTGTCTACAAACTGTGGAATATATCCTGGAATTTTTTTTTTATAATAGTAATTGCAGTGATCAACGACTTATAGTGGGATTGTGATAGTGCAGGGGGAAATCTGACACTAACTTACACTTTGTGGGAACTGACACTGACATCACCAGTGACACTAATACAGTGATCAGTGCTAATAATATACACTGTCACTAATGACACTGGCTGGGAAGAGGTTAACATCTTGGGGTAATCAAGGGGGTTAACTTTGTGTCTAATAAGTGTTAATGTGTGTAGGATTTGCTGCTTTGTGTCTAACAAGTGTTAATATGTGTAGGATTTGCGGCTCTTCACTACAGATCAATTTGTTTATTTTCCCTGCTTTGGAGGGAAAATAAGCAGAGCAATCTTTCCCTCTGTTTAGAGCCCTGTGTTGTTTAAAGGTTTCTCTTTAACTGCTTGCCAACCAGCCTCAGTTATACCGAATCGCTGTACCGGTATGGCGGCCCCTTTAATCGCTATTGCAGGCGTGGGCACCGCCGGAGATGATGCATGTGGCCAGTGGCCATGATGTCCGTGATCGCTCCACAGAGAGCCAGATCGGGGATCTTTTCTGTTAATGTAAATGTAAACAAACAGATCCCCATTCTGACGGGAGGAGAGAGAGATCTGATGTTCCTAGTGATCAGGAACAGCGATCTCTCTCCTCCTCCAGTCAATCCCATCCCCCCACAGATAATAACACCTCCCAGGGAACACATTTAACCCCTTGATGGCCCCCTAGTGTTAACTCCTTCCCTGCCAGGGACATTTATTCAGTAATCAGTGCATTTTTATAGCAATGTCAATGGTCCCAAAAAAGTGTCAAAATTGTCGGATCTGTCTGCCACAATGTCTCAGTCCCGCTAAAAATCGCATATCGCCGCCTATTTTGTAGACGTTAAAACTTTTGCACAGACCAATCAATTTATGCTTATTGCGATTTTTTTTTACCAAAAATATGTAGAATACATATTGGTCTAAACTGATGAAGACATTTTTTTTGGATATTTATTATAGTAAAAAGTAATAAATATAGTTTTTTGTTTTTTTTTAATTGTTGCTTTTTTTGTTTATAGAGCAGAAAAAAAATACAGCACAGGGGATCAAATAGCACCAAAAGAAATCTCTATTTGTGGGAAAAGAAAGCTGTCAATTTAGTTTGGGTACAGCGTCGCACAACCGCGCAATTGTCAGTTAAAGCAACGCAGTGCCGTATCGCAAAAAATGGCCTGGTCATTAAGTGGGAAAAACCTTCCGGTCCTTAAGTGGTTAAAAGTTTCTCTTTAAACAGGTTCTATAAAGAAAGTAAAAAAAATCCATGCTGGCAAGTTTAGAGGTTTTTGATTTTTTTCTGTTTTTAGAGCACATGTAAAATGCCAGCCTGTTCTGTGGTGTGCATGGCCATTACACTCTATTCCCACACATTAGGTACTGGTAAAAATTCTACTTCGCACTTTCAGATTTTTCCAGGTCTAGCCCCATGCTCAGAGCTTGCAGGAAAATGTTGCACTAAAGTTGCTGTCAGGGGCGGACTGACCATTCGGGCACTCGGGCACTGCCAGAGGGCCCCATGCCACTAAGGGGCCCCATCAGGGTTGCCTGCCAGATTAAAAAATCTTAAAAAAGATTATAGTTGCCCCGCCTCTCTAGTACCTTTTCAGTGTGTGTATGTGTGTTTATTGTGTGTCTGTGTGTGTATACTGTATGTGTGTGTGTGTGTGTGTATACTGTGTTGCCTCATAATCTATTGCCTGTGGGCCCCATAATCTCCTATTGCCCGGAGGCCCCATAATCTCCTATTGCCCGGGGGCCCCATAATCTCCTATTGCCCGGGGGCCCCATGAGTTGTCAGTCTGCCCCTGGTTCCTGTTTTTAGCATTCAGGATTCTCTCAGCAACAGAGGTCGAAGGATTCTCCAATGGGGAGGAGGGGTGAAATGAATAGGGGGGTCTGCCAGCAGAAAGGGATGGAAATATCCCAACATCTTAGTCCACTAGACGGGTGACTAAGAGGGCCAGTGCTGTATGTAACCAGCTTACTCCAAATGCACAAGAGATCTGAACCTGAAGAGTGTACCTACAAAAGAGACCTCTCTCCCTGCATTTATTGGCATTTTTTATGTTGTTTCTCTTTCTTTAATTCTCTTTGTTCTTAGGGGTTTCGGTTTATTAAATATAAGCTTTTATTTCCTGCAGTGCAAACTTACCCACCCAGAAATTTGACCCTCCTCTATGAAACCGAAAAGGCCAGCCTACCCTATCTGCTGGTGACATGGGTCCCACCTGCGAAGGCCGATGTGAAAATGGGCTGGATCACACTTCAGTATGAGGTCCGACTGAAAGAGGAGAAGAGTCATACATGGGAGGTCAGAATGCAATGTTTTATATCTGAGAAATGATACCCAGCCAAACAAATTTCAACTTATAAGAACATAGAGGGGTTTCCTTGTTTTTTCTTTAGGCTTACTTTAACCACTTGAAGACCAGGTCTTTCCTGGCACTTTTTGTTTACATGTAACAATCAGTATTTTTTGCAATTTGTTATGCCACACGGTATTTGCACAGCGTTTTTTCAAATGTAACTGTTTTGGAAAAAATATATATATATATTGTATTATTGTATATTATTTTATATATGTGTTTTTTTGCATTAAAAAAAAGTGTATCTTTTCCAAAACATATATAATATACAAAATATAATATATAAATCAATTAAAAAAAATGATGTTACGCCGAGTAAATAGATACCAAACTTGTCACGCTTTAAAATTGCATACACCTGTGCAACTGCCACAAATGACATAAATTTTACTATCCATAGACGACATTTTAAAAGTCTTTACAGGTTACTACTTTAGATTTACAGAGGAGGTCTAGTACTATAATTACTGCCCATGATCTGACATTCATGGGGATACCTCACATGTGTGGGACGATCGCTGTCTGTGCGTGTGGGAACAAAGCACACGTTTGCCTTTGCATGCAAGCACGGAGGGGACAGGGTCAGTTTCATTTATTTTTTTTATTAATCATTTTTTTTCTTGTACACTGTTGCTTTAAATAAAAAATAAATGATCACTTTTATTGCTATCACAAGTAATGTAAACATCCATGTGACAGGTACTCTTTACAGATCTGGGGTCTATAAGATCTTGAAAGATCCATGCAAAGATCTTGCGTTTTTTAATTCTTTTGTTTTTTTTTAAATGGCGCAGTTGACATTTGGGTAAACCAAAAGTGATGTCAGGTCATCACTTCCAGGTCACCATAGTGGAGAGCCAATTCCAGCTTTGTTTGGCTGCCCAGCCAGCCGGTGGATGCACCAGTTGGCCGCTCTGGTCTCCCGGTGGGACGGGAAAGCCCAAGCAAGCCACGGAAGGTGGCGGGGGAGCGGGAGCCCTTCCCACTGCTTGTAATAGTAACCCAGCTGTTAACCCCCCTGACGGTATTCCCGAGTCTGACTCGGGGTGGATTTTTTATACCAAAAGCGGTATCCCCGAGTCAGACTCGGGACTGCATCGCTGGATCCAGGAGGAGGTTTACTTACCTTCTCCCTCGGATCCAGCGTTGTCTCCCCGCTGTACGAGCGAGCCGTGTCTCGCTCGATGCATCACATCGCCGATCTCCGTGCCCTGCGAGCGTTGCGACGCACGGGCACGGAGATCGGCGCCAAATTCAAAAAGTGAAACAAACAGTAAACATACAGTATAATGTAATCTTACAGATTACATTGCTGTATGTAAATATTTCACATCCCCGTTGTCCCTAGTGGTCTGCCCAGTGTCCTGCATGCAGTTTTATATAATAAAAACTGTTCTTTATGCCTGGAAACTGGAGATTGCCCATAGCAACCAAAACTGTCACTGTACATCAAAAATGGTTATAGACCAGCTAGAAAACAGCGATAATAAATTGGAATCACTCGCAGAATTGAGCGATAGCGATTTGTGGGGAGATCCGTCATCAAATACTGAAAAGTAATGACAGTGGCAATTCTGCAACTGAGCAAATTTCAGTGTTTTTGATTTGATTACATTATTGAATAATTTTTATTATTGTTATATTATTATTTGGTACAATTATTTATAATTATTTATTATATTATAATTTATGATTTAATTTTTCAAACTTTATCATACCCGGGATGTCTGCTAGACTCTGGTTTGGACAGATTTAAGAGAGTTATTCCTAAGAATTGCAGGACTACAATATAAAACGCCAAATTTTCATGCAAAATAATGGTACCGCTTTTAGCACCTAAAATCCGAAATAATCGTACCGCCAGGGAGGTTAATTAGCCTCTAGGATTGCTTTTACAAGATGGCCAGCTCAAAAAACAAGATGCAGCTAAGAACATCATCCCAGTATAAATGCTTGAAGTCCAGCAACGCATGGGTACATCCCTGGTTGGCAAGCGGTTAAAAAAATACCTTAATTTTCAGGTACATAGGGAGACCGTGAACAGAGTCAAGTATGTTATAAAGTCACTGTAAAAATCAGTTTTAAAAGAAGACCCCACTGGGTCAATATAGAAAAAGAAAAAATGTATAAAAACAACCATACAGATGCCCTTTAGGAATTCATTTGTAATGACACTGGATGAGTCTTCTAAAGCTAATGTATCATATGATAGTAGATTAGAGCGTCACTTTTGTCAATGCGTTTCACTGCAAAAGCCGCTTCCCCAGGACAAGGCAGTACGGTATAAGTTTAATGACAACAAATTTATAGCAAGAAACTGCCAAGTTAAATGGACGGACTCAATGAATATTGAATATTGTATACCAATCACAGTGTAATATTGGTCCAAACATGTTAGTATCACATTGGCTGCCCACCACCAACCCTCTATGGACAGAAAAATAGATGGAATTCTTCAATGTGGACAGGCCAACCTGGGTATAGAAGACAGAGTCAAAAACAGAGTCCCGCAAAGACAGGTGTAGCACTGACCCCTGAAGGAGCGTCAGGTTTTGCCGGGCTTACCGTTTACCTTCTCCACCTCGTTGTGCTTGTCTAGGGGTTCCCGAGGTTGATGGCCCAATAACCGACACTTTAATCCCTTTTTAGAAATTTTTATTTGCATGAAACGTTGAAGAAAACATAGTCTCTCAGTTGGGAATAGAGGGTATGAGTAGGAAAGCTCAGGTACTTTGGAAACTGCTGACACTTGAAATGTCTCTCGCTAGACGATCCAGGGAATAGCCACTCACAACTGGATACAGCTGTCGGATAAATCCTGGTTTATGGATTTAGCAGCTGACAAGTGGTTCAAACTTAGCAAAGTCTCTGCCACAGACTTGGTTGTAAAACTTCAGATGAACACAGAAAGTCTCTCACAGGAACTTAGTTGTAACCGAAGGATGAAATTAGGAACTTTCTTACTGTACCAGAATCTTGCAGCCAGTCCGGCGATACCGTAAGAATGCAGATTTATTTATTGTCCTTTCAGCTCAGCTTCCAGGCTCTTACCGAGCAGCCAGCCTCGTGCATGGCCCTCTTCTGAAGAGTCCTCCCCTGGTTGCGTTTTGAGTTGCTGGGCCTCTCCAAACCTGAGATGGCACCGGACCACCTTGAAATCCTCCTCCCAGTTACTGTGCCTCGGACTAGCCAGTCTCGAGACTCGGAAACCGATGGATCCGCACCCCAGGCATGAGGGCCTCCGGGGCTGGTCAGGAGGACCAGGACCATGGAGTCAGAACATACGGAACCCAGAACCACGTGACCTCCACGTGACGCACCTTAAGTACCCTCTCCCAGAATACACAGCGAGACAATGCACCCACTGATTGGCTCCGAGAGAGAGATTGGTACCCAATGCTTCCAACCAGACTGCATTCCAGTGCCTGTCAGAGATGATACATGCACCTATGACCAGGCAGAACATAGTACAGTCCTGCCAGAATCACAATTTGCATAATTTAACCCTAAGACCCCAACTATGGTCTTAGAAAAAATTAAATTTACAAAACAGGACTACCGACGCTACACAGGCTTACAAAAAAGGCTGACACAAAGACATAATGTATTATTTGGTGTTACCACATCTCAAATAGGGGCAGCACCAGTGTCAGCCCTCAAAAAGCACTCCGCCAGATGTGGCCTATGTGTCACTTCCTCACAGAGCACTGATATACCCAGCTGCTGTCGCAGTCCATGGTCACCCACCCATACAACACACCATTATAGATTGCAATAAAAACCTCCGTCTTTAATAAAATATTTATTTTAAAAAAATGATCTTATTCGGATTGTATAAATAATGATGTGGCATATCCACTCTCAAAAAAAGCCCAGAAACCACTATATTCTTCATTCTAAAGAGGATCTTTCTACTTTAAAAACTCTAACTAGTCAGTTTAGGAGTCATAGTTTTATGGGCAGGAGCCTGGCTTATTGTACCTATTTTAGGAGAGTCTTCTAATGAGATTGCAGGCCACACCCACCCCACCATATACCTTCCCCAGATACAACAAATTAAATAAAACAACAAACCAGAAGTTTGTCAAAAATTTGTCGTGGCACTTTTATTGCTTTTAAGCAATAACAGCCTTTATAACTCTATTATTATCAACAAATAACAGCATAAATTCAAAGAAACAATATTTTTTTCTTGCTCAGTTTTCAGAACTCGAGCAACAGTACCACCTATTTACATAGAAGTAACCCGTGACCCTACCACATAACAGTGATCGCCACTGGGGCGGGAGGAAGAGAGCTTTTTCCTTCTTGCTCTGGCCACCGGGAAAGGGGGGAAGCCCCTTTCCAGCTGCCCTTGTATAGCCTATCCTGGTCTTCCAGAATATTCCCAGTATTTTAATTGGTTTCTACAGGATCTCCTAGTCTCCATTCTTAAAGAGACAGTATCCCCTAAATGCCTGTTCCCACTAAATCTGGAGGGCCATAGTTTGGAGACCCCTGCACTAAATGCTAATTAATGCTGCATTCGAAATAACATGGGATAGGGTGGTCACATTCTCAGGAAAGTGGGCCCACATTGTGTCCCCTTTTTTCATTCTGAGACAGGTTAGCTTGTAGCAGAGAGGCAGAGCCGGTGCTACCACTAGACAAACTCCCGAATGAATGGAAGCAAGCAAATATTCATTGATGGGCACTGGTAGGCTGCATTTGATGGGCACTGATGAGGCTGCATTTGATGGGTGCTGTTGAGGTTGCATTTGATGGGTGCTGCTAGGCTCCATTGATGGGAGCGCTGGTAGGCTCCATTGATGGGTGCTGGTGAGACTGCACTTGATGGGCGCTGGTGAGGCTGCATTAATTGGCGCTGGTAGGCTGCATTGATGGGCGCTGGTGGGCTGCATTTGGTGGGCACTTCCTTAAAAAGGTGGGGTATACATGGGCATAGCAAAGGGGGTGGAGCCAAGTAGTAGGGGCAGCAAAATTAGGTTTTTGCCTAGAGTTTAAAAAAATCCTTGCACCAGCCCTGCAGAGAGGAAGAGTGTTAAGGTGGCCAGTAGAATTTTGTTTTCAATTCTATGTTCAGTTTTGGGATGAACATACACATTACAATAAATACATTTTTCCCCTAAACAAAATGTACATTCAAAGTTAGAATTTTTTTTGTTCAGGAAAAGTATCCCATTCTTTTCCTTGATTTTCTTTGTCACTATGATTGAAATCAATTATCAATTTCACCCTATGAACTATTAAGAAATCAAACGAGCATTCCGAAAATAAATTTTTTCGAAAGGAATTCTACTGGTGCATGGCCAGGCTTTTAGGCTGGATTCACACCTATGCAGTTTTAGTGCTTTTTGCATTTTGCAGATTTGCACTACAGTCCATTCACCATGGTTTCCTATGGAACACGTTCTGTAGTGCAAATATGCAAAATGCAAAAAGCACTAAAAATGCACAAAAAAAAAGCACAAAAAAAGTGTGAATCCAGCCTTAGCCAGGAGGAATGCAGGAGAAGAATGGAAGACAAAGAGCAGTCAGTGGTGTCTTTTTAGTACAGTAAAACCTTGGTTTGAGTAACTTGATTTGAGTGTGTTTTGCAAGACAAGCTAAATTTTCCAATAAATTTTGACTTGATATACAAGCAAAAAAGAGAAGAGATGTGCCTCTAAGTGTAGCAATATGGTTACATTTAATGAAGGTACAACAGTTAGCAATTCACATGGTTGATGAAAAAAAACAGGCACAACTAAATATGCAGACATCTGTGGTAAAGATGTCCACATAGACCGTCCTCCGCACTGCCATCAGTGTCATCACTGCCGCGAAGCGCTCCTTGAGCGCTTCAAATCTCACTTTCAGGGTAGTCTTCACGGTCATGATTGCAGACTGACCGCAGTGAAAGCCAGCGGTGCAGAGGACAGTCTATGTGGACAGCTTTACCCCAGATGCCTGCATACTTAGATGTGCCTCTTTTAATCAACCATGTGAGTTTCTAAATGTTGTACCTTCATTAAATGTAACCATATTGCTACACTTAGAGGCGCCTCTCTTCTCTTTTATACTCTGGAGCTCCTGCGGGATTTTGCTTTTAATCCCCTTCTGGAGGCTTCCATTTGTAGATGGACATTTTATAGTTACACAACCCAAATTGCTATAATCTTTTTATATGGACTATAAACTGAAAGACCCTTTGAATAAATGGTTGTGGAACGCATCATCTGAGTTTCCATTAGTTTTTATGGGGAAATTCGATTTGATATACAAGTGCTTTGGATTACAAGCATATTTACGGAATGAATTATGCTCGCAATCCAAGGTTTTACTGTATATCCTCTATACTAGAGGATATACTATTCTATAACAAGAACAGCCAACATCTAAATGTTCAAATGTATTGGGTGAGTGTGGGAAATCTAGACAGTTCTTGCTTTGGTACATATGGCATACAGTAATATTTTCTTCTTCGCATGTGGATGCTGATCATTGCCTTGTCTCATCTTGTAGACGCATACTGTTGACCATCAAACCAAGCTGAAGGTGTTTAGCTTGACACCTGGGGAGAACTATGTGGTCCAGGTCCGATGCAAGGCTGACAGCAAGCACTGGAGTGAATGGAGTGAGGAAAACTATATTAAGATTCCTGGAGGTAATGATCTAATCTATGTGACTCATCACATCATCTGACAAAGCTCTTACAGTAAATATTACTGACATAAACAAAGAAAATTGACTAGATAACCCCTCGTTCACATTGGGAGAAGGGATCTCACCGCTCCAGAAGCACACATGCAGGCTGTAAACTAGCAACAGACGAAAAACAAGCTCTGGACTGCCACACTCTTCAGAAGACGTTTCGCAATAGCTGTAGTGCTTATTCATAACCAATAATAAGCACTACAGCTAGTGCGAAACGTCAGCAATTTTTCCTTGTTTGCTGTGTTTGTTGAGCTGTGATGTGATTTTCCAATAAAAGAAAGTGGTCTTCTGAAGAGTACGGCAGTCCAGAGCTTGTTTTTCATCTGTCCCTCGTTCACCTTGACTGCAGCTTTGAAATCGTGCGACTTCATCGGACTTGGAAGACATCTGTGTAGCTTCATGCACAGATGTCTATGCAAGTCGCACCCGAAATCGTCAAAAGTAGTGCAGGAACTACATTTTCAAATTGGTGCGGAACTGCAATGTTGGCATCGCACCGATTTGTACAGTGCGACAGCTAGCAATAGGGTGCGATGTGCCATGTGATTTGACCTGTCACATCACATGACAAGTCGCTCCAATGTGAACGAGGGTTAACACTTTTTTAACATCATTGTTTTAACAGCTTTAAAGTACACTTCCATGCAAAAAATAATAATTACATTTTTATGTTAAAAAATAACGGCAAACGACTAAATTGCCACACAAACCAGAATTAGGCCCCTTTCAAACTGTTGGACACTTGAGGTCCGCCGTCAAAACTGACATGAACGGGCGCTCCATGCTAGTCTATGGAGCAACGGATGTCAGCGGTGACATGTCCGCTGACATCCGATCCGGTCCGATCCGCTAAAAGCAGACGGATGGCCCTACGTTCAGATCCATCGCTGGCAGATCGGATGAGATTTGATGAAAACGGACATGATGTCCGCTTTCATCCGATCTCTCCATAGAAACCAGCGGCCCTCGACAAGCCCCTCCCCACTCAATGAGCAGAGAGGGACCTGTCATCCGCCGGTTAAGTGGAGAGATCTCCCGCTGAGCTTGCTGACAGAGGCGGACTCCGTGGAAGCGGATCCGCCTAGTGTGAATGAGGCCTTAAGCCTTGTTGGCAGCTTGAAGTGCTGAGCTGCACCAGATTTTGCAGTTTTCCAGTTTTTAGTAAATCAACCCCAGAGTTTCTATTAAAGTGTATGAAAAGCCAAAACCTTTGTACTAGTTTTGTACAGAGTGGAGAAGGTTAGATAGAGCCCCTGTTGGGATTTTTCTTGCTTTGGAGACTTAAAAAAAACAAGTTTTGTTGGGGCATACACATAAATTGTATTTCTTCACTTTATCTGAATGACAGTGCCCCTTTCATAAATTGAATATTATGTCTGTTTCTAACCCATTAACAACTTATTCTGTGCACTCAAGGTCCAAGGAAAAGAGACATGACACTGTGGATATCAGTTGCTGTGCTGTCTGTTGTGATTTGTCTCACAATGATTTGGACAATGGCATTAAAAGGATGCAGGTAAGTCTTTTAGTTGTAGAGTAACTAAAGTGTATCCATAGCTAAAAAGTGGTCTCCAAACTGCTGCCCAGGGGCTGAATGCGGCTTGTCTTTATTTGGTCCATGGGATACTATTCCTCCCACTGATACAGGGCATTATTACTCCCACTGACACCAACAATGGGGTAATAATTGCTGCACTGACACCAACAATGGAGGACTATTCCACCCACTGAGACAAATGATCGGGCACTATTCCTTCGACTAACATTAATGATGGAGCACATTTCCTTCCACTGAAGCCAATAACGGGTCACTAATCCTCCCACTAACACAAACGATGGGGCACTATTCCTCCCACTGACACCAATGATCGGGCACTATTCCTTCCACTGACATCAATGATGTGGCACATTTCCTTCCACTGACACCAATAGTGGGGCACTAATCCTCCCACTAACACAAACGATGGGGCACTATTCCTGCCACTGACACCAATGATGGGGCACTATTCCTCCCAATGACACCAATGATGGGGCATTATTCCTCCCACTGATACCACCAATGGGGCTCTATGGGTCACTATTCCCCCACTAACACCAACGATAGGGCATTAATAATTCCCCTAATACCAAACATGGGACATTATTTACTCCTTCTGACCCCAGGATATTTTCTACTACCACTGGCCATGGTCCGACCCCCCTAAACTCTGAACCACAGTAAATTAGCTCTTTGTTTAGAAAGTTTGTAGACCTCTGGTGTAGGGAATCGTTAGAACCCAGTCACTTTTTTGAAGCAGGGAAGATTTCCCTTCACTCCTGTATCAGGACAACAATAGGAGA
This sequence comes from Lithobates pipiens, assembly GCF_037356315.1. NCBI lineage: Eukaryota > Metazoa > Chordata > Amphibia > Anura > Ranidae > Lithobates > Lithobates pipiens. The sequence continues at coordinate 230,234,483 of NW_027507790.1, forward strand.
TAAGAGGATTTCTCCAAAGTGAAAAAAATGTGGAGTTCATGGGTAACTTCACATTTTGCAATGTTGGAATGCACGTAAAAGTGCAAGAGTTCTCGCAGTGCACAAAAATCTGCTTTTTGCATTCGCACTGCTGTGCTATTATTTCTTAATGTCATCCCAACACACCTTGCTAACACACGCCAAAACACATGGTACCAGAAATTTGTATTTTCCATCATTTTCTATCGGGACAGTGGCTACCAGGTCAGGTAGAGAGGGTGAGATAGACAGCAATATTAACATGATTAGGGTTCTAACTCTTCCATTCTCTAATCACATTCTAGTCACTAGATGGCGTGGATGGTTAGAGGAAATAAATATGTAAATTAATATCGGTAGTTACTATCTGATGATCTTCAGCAACATCAAGTGGCCATAATGCAGTACTTTCCTGAACTATTCTGTTTTTGTAACATCCAACCTATAGAGAGGATTGCCTGAGAACATATGATTTTGCTCTGTTGCATAAAAACAAATGTACCAGCTATGCAACTTTTTTTTTTTTATTATTTATTATTATTTTTATAACTATAGATGTGTGTATATACAGTATAGAGAGACTGAGCACTGAGTATTTCGGAATTTTTATTTTAATCCCAGTAATGGGAAGTCTGATCACAATGCCAAAAAAAAAGAATTTAGAGATTTGAACGATGCTGACAGCAATAGAAGGGACTTTTTAAAGTTAAGAATACATACTCTGCTAAACTTTACTAAACATTCCTACTTTTCAAAAAAAAAAAAATATATATATATATATATATATATATATATACTATATGTTATATATATTTTTTTTTTTGCTGGAAATGGAAAACTTGTTTTCTTGACACCCTCCCAGGAGTTCCTGACACAGTGCCAGACATCTAGGAAATTACTCATGAAGGTGGATTGGACAAGGGAAATATTTTTATTATAGGTTATTACCACATAATCCTATAGAATTTCAGCTAAAAGCAATTGAGTCGATGGCACCAGCATTGCTTTCATGCAGTGTTGGTGTCCCGGGATGTAATGGAAATTTTCAGCTAGAAATGTTTATATTCTTTCCATGTTAAGTGGGTTTCCTCTATGCACTCCAGTATTTTTTCAAGGGCGTAAAAAAAAATATTCAAATAGGTTTCTGTCTAAAAATGGGCCCTGTGTGTTTTGCTTGCGTTGCTGCCACTCGAACATCAGTTTTTTAGCACATCAGAAGCAGAAGTTGAGCAGTGAAATGCCCCCCAGTGAAAGTACCATTGAATATATGAATAGCCTAATGTGGACACCCCTCAGAATGACTGAGATCAGATGTTTTCAGGTGAAGTGTTCTGTCATAGCGGAATTCTAGGGCAAATAGAAATCCTCCCTTGCAATGGGTCTGTCCCTGCACTGCAAGGGTTAAATGTTGTTTAGGTCTAGGGAACCAGAAAAACACTTTTACTTATCCAATGCTCCGTCCCCCGTAGGTTCCTATGAGTTGTAAGGCCAGTCCCCGTAGCCTCTTCTCCCCTATGCCCCAGCACCTTAATGCCCTCTGATGTTATCCATTTCAATGCAGAGCCCATAGACCTGCGTGGATGCTGAAAGAAAGTCCACTGCCAGAGCATAGGGGAGGGCAAGTGGAGGATTGGCTAAGCAAAAATGCTGTTAGAGGTTCCCTAGACCTAAATCAGCCTTTAACCCATGCAGCGTTTTTGTTCTTCCCAGAGATGGGCTTTAATGCATCATCATTCAAAGACATTTTACATAGTCATGCACTTTCAACAATTTGGGGAAGCGCCTTCCCTGTTCCAGAATAACTGGCTGTGCCCATGTACCCCAAGCCAACTCCATACAAAAATGGTTTGGTGTGGAGAACTGGAGTGGCCTGCACAGAGCCCTGGCCTCAATCTTACTGGACATCTTTAGGCTGAATTAGAAGACTGATTGTGAGCCAGGTCTTTTCCATCCATCATAAGTATTTAACCTTACCAATGCTCTTTTGGCTGAATTGGCACCAATTTAAATAGACACACTCCAAAATCTTGTGGAAAGTATACCCAGATGGGTGGTAGCTGTGATAGCTGCAAAGGAATATCTCCCATGGTTTTGAAATTGGATGCCCAGCAAGCTCATATAGTAGAGATGGAAAGATATTTACTGACTTTTGACTATGTAATAGCAGATATTAGCTTTATACAGTTAGTGAATAATCACTAAATAGGTTAAACATACTTCAGTTTTGGTTGATCTGGTTGGTTTGTCAGAGTTTCATTTCAATTTTCTTTTCTACCATTTTTCTTCCAGTTGGATGTCCTGTATATGTCCTCCTGTTCCTGGACCAAAAATAATGGGATTTGATACCCAGCTCCTCAAGGTAACAGTTTTTTTCCAAGCTTTAACCACTATGTTATTGTACATGTAAGTAGTAGTACTAACCAGATTTCTGCCACGTACACACGACCGGACTTTTCGACATCAAAAGTCAGACAGAACGAATCCGGACAATTCGATGGTGTGTGGGCTCCATCAGACCTTTGCTGTCCAAAAATCTGACGGACTTTAGAAATAGAACATGTTTCAAATTTTTCTGCCGGAACCCAGTTCCTATTGAGAAATCCGTTCATGTGTATGCTAGTCCGACTGACAAAAACCTATGCTAGGGCAGCTATTGGCTACTGGCTAAGAACTTCCTTATTCTAGTCCGGTCCTACCTCATCACGTTCAAATCCATTGGACTTTGGTGTGATTGTGTTTGGCCAAGTTCGTTCATTTGGAAAGTCCATCAGAACTCTGCCGAAAGTCCGTTGGGAAGACCGTCGGACCTAGTCAGTCGAAAAGTCCAGTCGTGTGTACGTGGCATTAGACTGCCATAGGATATACATTTCTATATTGTGGATTGACACATAGGGGTTTATTTACTAAAGGCAAATCCACTTTGAACTACAAGTGCCTTTAATAAATCAACCCCATATTGTTACAGAAATAACTTGACAAATATTGAATTAAAAAAAAAAACTTTTTATAGTGTTCACCACACAAGTTTAAAATTACTTCACATACTTTATCTTTTGTGGGTTGCTAGAAGTGCAGAGGACTGTTTATGGTTTTGGTCAACTCAATCTGCTCTGAACTTCTGATGGAACTTCAACCAAATTCTTTTTCAGTTTTGGATAGAGCAGGTATGGTTAAAACCTTTGTTAGGTTTTCTGTAGCTGTCAGGGAGAGGTGTCCTCACCTCCTGTCTATGGGACACAACAATAAATAAATAAAAATGTCCCCATTGGGAAACCAAACAGGGTTGCACAATTTTACCCCTATATCCAAAAAAAGTACACCCCTACACCTTGCTATTTGCATTAACTTGTTGATTAAGCCTGTATTGTGGCTTAAAGTGGAACTTCACCCAAAAAGAGGAAGCTCCACTCTCCCCCCCCCCCCCCCCACTTCCGGCTGGATCATTGTGGTGATCTGAGCGGAAGTTTGGCTCTCCCTCCTTACCCCGCAGCCCTCTGGGACACATCACCGGTCCCAGAAGACTGCAGGACCAATCACAAAGTGCCGTGTGGGTCGCGCATGAGTAGATGGAAACAGGCTGGGAAGCCACAAGGCTTCACTGCCGGTTTCCATTAGCCAAGATGCTGGTACCAGTCTGTGCATCACACACCAAGGATCCGTTTCTAATTTTTGGTCCAAGTGAGGAAGTATAATGTAGGGCTGTCTTACTGAGCAGGCACCCCTGGGCACTGCCTGTGTACATGTACATGTGTGTCTGTGTACATGTATGTGTACATGTATGTGTCTGTATGTGTCTGTGTACATGTGTGTGTGTGTGTCTGTTTACATGTGTGTCTGTGTACATGTGTGTGCCTGTGTACATGTGTGTGTGTGCCTGTGTACATGTGTGTGTGCCTGTGTATGTGTGTGTGTGTGTGTCTGTGTACATGTGTGTGTGTCTGTGTACATGTGTGTGTGCCTGTGTACATGTGTGTGTGTCTGTGTACATATGTGTGTGTTTTGTGTATGTGTGTGTGTCTGTGTACATGTGTGTGCCTTTGTCAGTGTACGTGTGTGTGTCTGTGTGCATGTGTGTGTGTACATGTGCATGTGTGTCTGTGTACGTGTGTGTGTCATATATACACATGTGAGGGGGGATGAGACCGTTTAGGCATTAGGGGGGGCGGAAAGAGCATACAGATGTGAGGGAGGCTACAAGTGTACAGGTATTAGGGGGGCCACAAGTGCATGGGTGTGAAGGGGGGCTGCGAGCGTACAGATGAGAGGGGGGCTGAGAGAGTACAACTCTCTCAGGGATTTTCTATACCAAAGACATGTAGCAGAATACATTTTGGCCTACATTTATGAAGACATGTTTTACATTTTTGTAATTTGATATGTTTCATAGCAGGAAGTAGAAAATATTGTACTTTAATTCTTAGGAGTAGGTGCGTAAATTGGGCAGGCTTGTAGGGGCCCCATAGCATTACTTTGCCCAGGGGCCCATGATGCTATTAAGATGGCCCTGGTATTATGCATGAGTGCAGAGGGCTGCTTATGGAATTGGTCTTTTAAATCTGCTCTGAACTTCTAAAGGAACTTTAATCAAATACTTTTTTCAGTTTTGGATAGAGCCGGTATGGTTAAAATCTTTGTTAAGTTTTCTGTAGCTGTCAGGGAGAAACATCCTTCTCTGATGGAACTTTGTCCTTGACAACTACAGAAAACTTAACAAAGGTTTTAAGCATTTTCTTAAATTTCTTCTGTGTTACGAGTAAAATTACAATGGTAACTATTGAAATAGTGAAGCAATGACCATTATCTGGATATGTTAATCTTCATCAAGCCTTAACATAGGTTTCGTAGTGCATTCTGTCATCATTTTATTAACATTGACTGCTCAAGCCCTGAAGAATGCATTGGCTGTAATTGATGCTCTTATCCATTAATTGTTTCAAAAAGTCTTTAAAGTGAGAAGAACTTTTGTACCAACCAAGTGCTCCTCAGTACACATCCAATAATTCACCCCTATGCAGGGCAGACTTTACAAGTGGGAGCAGTCTCTTTAGTGAGTTGTGGGCAGGTGAAGCCCAAGGCAAAGGTACTACCGAGAAGTTTCAGAAGGAACTTGCCCCATGGCAGGAGTACATGAGAGTGTGAATTAATTTTACACTTGCCCAGAGATCCACTTTCACGTAATTTTCCTTGTACTGTATTCCTGCCAAAATTGAAGGCAATGCTTTTGGCCCTAAACCAGGCCTAAGGAACCAGTGACTTAACCTGAACCCCTGTGCTGATCTTTGCTAGGCTTTACACTGATTTGATCCTTTATAAACCAATCACAAAGCAGAAATAGCAATCCAGAGCAGAACATTTCCATTATAAGGCGATTTTGTTTGCTCTCTGCACACACAGCTCAGGTCGGCCCACTATGAAAGATATAGTCATGGGAGCTACAAGAATACCGATGTAGAATTTATGTGTAAGTATGTGCTAACTACTCATTACTTTCCAAGGTACTGTGTAATCCCATACTCCTTGGGCTTTTGTGCACTGGCCTCTTGTCTAGTATATTGCTTTACGTTATTGGTTATTAAATCTTAAAAGGGAACTGCTAATAAACAATTATAGATAGTTGAAACATGTAGTTTTAGCTTCTAAAATACTTGTGATTTTTTTTAGCCAGTCATGTGATTCACACATCAGTTCCAGGTCAATGTAGTCTGCATGTGACTACCCCTATTGGAATCCCCATCTTCCAAAAAATTGGTAGGCCTGCCTGATTGGATACAAATTAAATGGTTTGGTCAGGTATGCTTACATTTTAGTGATGCTAAAAATGATTGTACAGAGATTGCACAATCGGACTACATTGTTTATGACTAAGGGTGACACCCCTATTTAAAGCCTGTAGCTCTACAGCTTTCTGGATCACCTCCTTGCCCCTATTCTCTAGCACAGTGGTTTACAAACTGCGACCCTTTGCTTGCCTTTATCTGACCCTTGGGGCGCTACCCCTTCTACTGATATGAAACACTACTGACAACCAATAGTGGAGCACCATCTCTCCCACTGACACGAATATTGGGGCACTATTCCTCCCAATGATACCAATGATGGGACACTATTCCTCCCCTCAACACCAAATGTGTCAATGTTTACATTGATGCCAGAAAAAATTCCACTTCCACTGGCCATAGTCCAGCCCCCCTAAAGTCTGATGGACAATAAACTGGCTTTTTGTTTGGAAAGTTTGGAGACCCCTGCTCTAGCGCATAGCTGCTGCAGCCTATTGGGAGAATCGTGTTACACATAGAGAAGCATTGAGATATTCTATGACATAAAGCCTATTCATTCTAAATTGTTCTTACTGTCATAGAGTCTTAAATCACTCCTCTGAAAATTTCTTGTTAATCTGCAAAAAGAAGTCAGTTACAAAACTTTTGAGTAGACATACTTTGTGGCAATTCCTTTTGGAAAAAAAGAGCTATTTGCCATCACTCAAACTTTACGACAAATATAGATTTAGTGTAAAATACCATTATCTAATAAAGCCTTTTTGATAATCCTGTATGTGCAACAGCCCGAATCTATATACCTATTTAAGAATAAATTGCTGATATAAAAACTGGTGCACACAAGCCCATACATGGAGTGTAGTTATCTGTGTTTTGCTGTCTTGTTGTTCAATCGCATGCTAATAGTTTTTTTCTTTTATTTCTTGCCAGAGCGGGAAATCTGAAGAACTGTTGAGTGCTTTTGGCTGTCAAGGATTTCCTCCAACCTCTGACTGTGAAGACCTCTTGGTGGAGTTTTTAGAGGTGGATGACAGCAAGGAGCACCTCATGTCCACTCCAGAAAGGGACCCACAAAGCCACCATATTAAAGTTTCCCCTGTGGACACAGACAATGACTCAGGAAGAGGAAGCTGTGACAGTCCATTTGTTCCCTCTGAAGGAAAGAAGGACCAAAGGGTCATCTCCCAGGGTTTCAAGAGTGCTGAAAACAGTACTAATGAGCCTTCTGCAACTACATGCCCGTGGCCTCTACAAAATAAGCTAGACGCCTCATTTTCAAATTACAGTGATAACACTTCTTTTAACTGGCCTAATGGCACTGCAACGGATAACCCGTCTCCAAAGTCATCATACCACAACATCACAGATGTTTGCAAGTTAGCCCTTGGCGCAATGAATGTCAATATGCCAGCATTTCTGATGCCAAATGAAGAAAACAGCCAGCAGAGATTCTTTAGAACAATAGACACCATTGGTGAGGAGAGCCAAAACAAGCAGATTGACTTGGCAGATTTGCATTCCAAGGGTGTGGACCCTGATATGCTACTTTTACTGGCCAACCAGAAGACTTCTTTCATGGTTCCTCGAGCCATGGACTATGTGGAAGTTCATAAAGTTAACCAAAATGACGCCCTAGCATTAATACCAAAACACAAGGAAAACAGAGGCAAAACGGACCAATATTCAGTACTAGTTGCAAATAGGGAATATTCAAAAGTGGAAGGGGTAGAGGGAAACAATGTTTTAGTGTTAATGCCAAATCCGGAGGTTCAAGTCAGCCCTTCCAGTAGTGAAGCTATGAAGGAGTTTGCTCAAAAGGCCCAACAGAGCCAAGCTGTTGGCTTCATCAGACCAGCTCAAAATGAAGGCGATATGCACTCTGCTGGGATGGGGTATTTTGATCCCTCAAGTTTTATGCCTTGATCTTGTTTAATGGGCAGCTGCACAGTGATATGTTAAGTCGGACCAATAGAGCAGGGTGGCAGTGAGTGTACTGCGTAGACTGCACTCACCTTGGTGTCCCCAGTGCTGTGATCTGCCACTTCAAAGCGCCAGTTTGAGTGACTTCCAGTTCCTGTGACTTACTCATAAAATCCCAACCCCAGCCAAAACTTATATTACTTTAAATACGATTAAAAATAAATATTGTCATGATTTTATTGCTGTCTGTGACCCCATTGGGGAATGTTTTACTGTAATTGCTGTCCCTGTGACAGTCTGTGACAGCAGGGTAATAAATTAAGGGATGGGTTATCACCAGCAAATTACAAATAATAAGAATAGCCTGACAGAGGTTATAACCATTCCCCTTTTTATTTAAACAAAATGAAAAATCTTTGTTGCAGTCTGTGTCCTTGCTGGACAGATTTCTAATAACCTCCTGTCCCAACGGAAAGTGAGGGGGAGCTCCACAATGGGGAAACAGCAAAAAAAAAAAACATCAAAATGTTATGCTTTTCAGGCCCAAAAAAGTTTTGGCCGGAGTTGCGATTTACTCTAAGAGTGTTTGATCTTTCTCAGGTCTGGTGAAGACAGAGATATAGGCACTGGTTAAGAAAACGCTTTAGACCAGGTTTTTAAGCAGTGGGTCAGTAACCAATCCTTTCAACCTTTTATCCCACGCACTCCTCTCACCCCTGCCTGGTAGATTAGTGTGGGCTTCCTCTTTAAAGTAGAACTGTAGCCATGCTAAAGACATTCAATGGTGTACATATTCTTAACAAGTAATAAATTAGCTTTACCACAAGCACTAATTGACCTATGTAGCTACAGGTGCTGTGGAGTACTGCATCCTCAAATTTCACAGCAGAAGTCCTTCAAATTTCACAGTAGAAGTCCTTCGAGTCCAGCCTCAGTACTGTTTTTTTGTTTTTCTTCCCTTGCTCCTGCTCTGTGTTAACCTTAGTGATTAGAAGGCACTGTTCACCCCCAGGGGGAGCTGAGCTGCTGTATCACAGCTGTGAGTGTGGACTTGGAGCAGGGGAAGCTGAGCTGCTGTGTCATTGCTAGGAGAGGGGAGAAGGAGAAGCTGAGCAATTAAATCACCATTGGGATGGGGGAGGGGGGGGGGCAGGGGCCAAAAGACAGTGAAAATGTTCTGCTATAAACTTTGATGAATTGTTCCATATTGTCTTCAGCTGCAAAGATCAGTGGGGGATTTTGTTCAAATCTTATTTACTGTTTGTTAAGAATATGTCAGTATTCGGAGGTCCATAGCTTGACCACAGACCTACTTTAAAGTTTATTGCTCAACGTCTCACAGCCAGGCCGGAGCAAATCTGCAGCTGTACATAACAGCCAATCAGGTTTCATCTTTGTAATTAAATGGGCAATATGTTTTCTGTGAACACATTTATTTGCTCCAGTTTTTGAAAACCAGCCCTGGCAAATACAGTTTTTATTTTGTGTGACAAATTAATATTTCTCTTAGCCGTTTAGTCCTAGCTAATGATGTAACTTAGGTTTGTGGCACCTGAGGCCTTAATTATTTTTTTGTAAATTATCAGAATCCAATCTTATGATCAATGTGTGATATTACAAAATGGCTGCTTTTCTGTCCAAGCAGATGGGTCCGCTGTGAACTGCATTCATGTTTCATGGTTGCATTTTCAGGTAAAGTTGCACAATAAGGACAATCCAGGTCTGGGTGTGTAGATCTGCTGTTAATTTTTTTCTTCATTGTTTTTACTTTTTTACAATACTTTCGCCATCTAGTTAACCAACTCCAGCCCAAACTTTTTAATGTTTAGAATAGAGCGAGGCAGGGTGATAACTTTTACTATAGTGTTATTTCTGTGTGGGTCCCTGTTAGGAGATTTCCTTCACTTCCATAGGGACACCAAGTGTGACAGGGTGGGGTAGCAACAAATCCTGACAAAAAACAAAACAAAAAAACTTTTTTTTTTTCATCATGGACAGAACAAGGTTTTTATTGCCTTCTGTGCCATTGTTGAGAAAATGTTTGCGATTTACGCGGAGACACAAAAAAAATTGAAAAAAAAACCATATGTTTAAGTCTCTGGAAAGGTTAGAACTTCTGCCATTGTTTCAATGCCTTTCACATGACAACTGCATGCCCCATTTCTTGAACATGTATCACACAGAAGTGGGGTAAAGTCTCTATGATAAGATCGCAAACAGAAATGATGATTCTTCCCTTCTCTATGCAAAATTGAAAATAAAAAGATTGGCTGGAGTTAGGGCTTAAAGCGGAACTAAACCCTCCTGTCATTTTTTAGCCATGGAAGCTACCATCTTGGCCTCTGTTTTAACTTCAACTGCCATGATGCTACCCATGTGATCAGTGACACAAGCCATTTGATGGTTTGACATTTTGGTTGACAGCACAATCAACGTAACAGTTACATTCCTGGCACATTCCGGTAATGTAACTGTTTTTTGAAAATGTTAAATCGATGGGTTTAGTTCCGTGGAAGGCATGCTTCACCGTACAATGATTACATGCTCTTGTTAGCCACCAACTGAAATTTTAGCACTTGAATAGCTGATGTCATAGCTAATCACATGTGGGGCTCCATGGCAACTGCAGATCTAAATGGAGTCCAAGATAGCACCATAGGATAGCAGATTTTTATTTCAGCTTTAATAGCTAAGCTACACAGGTGGATCTTGTGCAAAGTGACCCAGAATCTCCTGTGAGCAGGAAGTATCAGATTGATTTGGTGAAGGAAGAGTTATGGTACTTTATAACCATCATTTAATTTTTGGAAGCTGTGATGAAACAATTATGTACATTGTTCATAGATGCCAACTGTGCCAGATTTGCAAGGACAGTCCCGCATCCCGGTCCCGTATGCCACTGATGTCCTAGGTTGTGTCCTGGAATCACAGCATCGCTCTTATTTGGGTCACTGAGCATACGCAGTAACCTAATAAAGGGTATTACCTCCACTTGCAGCCACAAGTGGAGGGTTCCAACATAATTAGGGGTGGGACCACTCAGAAAATGTTTGGGATCTGAGCGAGACCACCCACAGAAAGTGGGTGTGATCTGGATGGGGCAACCCTGAATCATGTGTGGGGGAGGGGTGACAAGGTCCCAGGGACTGGGACAAATATGTTAGTTTGAATGTTGTGAGATGTGCATTGTCAGTCAGGACCTATCTACCGTGCATCAGAAGCTGCATTTGTTGAGCATATAGCAACTTTTGTCAATACAAACCCGGGTTATGGAAGCCTGAATGTCTGTGTAGCTTAACCCTATATTTATCTCTAATAGTCCCAGGCAGAACAAATCTATTTTTTATGAATTATTTTTATTTTTCTGTCTTTTAAGTTTACTACCTTGTACTCTTGTCACTTTATATACAACTTCATAAACACTAAAAGGCTTATCTTATGTTCTGCGAAGCAGTGGTATGCCCTGGGGCCGCTCGTCGAGGCTTTGCTTTCATTTTTCTTTTTTTGCTTTAGGCCATTGAAAGCTTTTTTTTGCTCAGTTGCAATAGTTTACCATTCTTCACCTTAGCACACTGCTGCATGTTTAAGCCTTCATATGAAAGCTAAACTGGTAATGCATAAAAGGGATGGTAGAAAGTTTCTTGAAATGCACTTGAAGCAAAAGCCATGGGCTGACGTTTAAAGCCATGAAGAGCACCTGTCTCAAACCCTAGCCTATGTGCACTCTATGGGGTTGATTTACTAAGAGTGCAAAATCTTGTGCAGCTCTGCATTCTCACCAATCAGCTTCTAACTTCAGTTTGTTCAATTAAGCTGAGTTTCTATGTAGTTTCTATGTAGAGCTGCACCACATTTTGCACTCTCCAGTTTTACCAAATCATCCCCTATGTATTCATGTCATTGACTTCTTAGGTTTATTTTCCAGTCATGGTTGTCTAGGTCACAATACAGCTATCTTATTTGACTATAGATGACAGGTGCTCTGCTCAGAGCATAAGAAATTACATTTACAATTTACATGTTCATTTTATGACACTACAGCCTTATTGTCAGCATATTATAAAGGTCGGGGAAGGGGAGAGATGTTTCTGAATATTTTACTAAAGTGATTTTGAGTCTTGGTTGGTACTGTGATATTTTTTCAGGTTTCTTCCTACTACAGAGAGGTTCCTAGCCATCTTCTTTCTAAATATGGAGAAGCTGCGTAATGGTCCCATACTGTTTATTCCTGTGCCCCCCTTAAAGTACCCAGCCTGTCAAGCCTGTCCATGATTGGGATGGGTCAAAGCTTGATAAAGGGGCAGGTATTTTTTGTCAAATGTAGTCCACGTTTTTAGGCTACAAGTGGCATTTTTCAGAAGATGACTCCTGGTTGGAAAACGTAACATATACACTCACACCTAGTGCATGGCCTGATGGACGTTTCCTGATCACAGAATGTTAACATGTTTCCCACTGCCATCTAGAAATAGGCACCCATTGTTTCCTCAACAGTGGAGAAATAGCCTGTCAAACTATCAAAGAATACCGTTGCTATTGGAAGACATGCTTGGAGGATAGATTATGTTTTTGAGACCTTAAATGCATATGTTAATCCGTGTATCAGACTACGCTTAGGGCCCATAGATTTCTTAGACATCAGCCAGCCAGGAGTGGTAAACATAATTGTCTAAAGCAGTCTTTTTCCCCAGAGGAACCCTTTAAATGGTTTTCAGGTCTCAGAGAACCCCTGCTAAAACTAATTCAGTGGAGGTCAATGGGAAAAAAGCCCCCTGTAATGGTGGCCAGTAGGAAGAATGCAATTCATCCTCTGACCAGTGGTGGTCAGAATGCTTCCCTTACAAACAGATCACTAGTGCCATCAGGTTGGCTCTGACAAGTGGTGTTGACTTTCGAACTATGCAGGCATCATTAAATGGGAGGTCAGTGAGCCATAGCTAAGGGAACCCCTGGCAAACTGTGGAGGAACCCTATAGTTCCACAGAACCCTGTTTGAGAATGGCTGGTCTAAATTTTTTCTGTGCTGCTATGTGGCAGCAAATCGAGGACATAGCCTTAAAATTAAGGCAATGGACCTCATATTGCTGAAAACAAGGATACCTTAGCAGGCACTTTGAACAAAGTCTTAGCACATGCAGCAGTAAAATTAAATTAACAAATTAATTATATTTTATTAGATACGTCATTTAAGCGTCTCTTCATTTAGACCTGTTTTTTTTTATTTCCAAGTGTATTGCATCTGAAATTACTTTACCTCCTTAGCAATTGGCCTCAATGCTGGCAGAAGTTTTTTTTTCATTTTGTAATTGGCTGTCTCAGCATCTACTGTTGCTATATCATAAATACCACAGGTCAGCTTGCAGTTTTTCCAGGAACATCTTAGATTGAGCCTAGGGAAATCTATAGTTAAGAGGAGACAGACTTTTTCTATTAACAGTGACACATTAGATATATGGCAAATGTGGATCTGCTCTTAATGGTGCCATGAGGCTTGCTTGAGGTCCAATGAATCGGCAGTGCCATCTTCTGGTTATACTAAGTCATTACAGTGCATTTGTTGCTTCTGCCGGGGGAAGAATATGACGCGGAGTGGCCAGCACAGCTTTGCTTTCAGGCGGTGTGATGTTTTTATGTACTTTTATGATGTTTGGTAGGGGTATTAGAATGACCGCTTAATTGACTGTATGCACTTTAAATCCTTTGTTTCTTTAAGCCATTCTTTCACACGCATCACAGATTTCAAAAAGGAGCAAAGATATTAAAAGCAAAAATAAAACTATAAACTGGAGCCATAGGACTCATCCATGCCCAATGCGAGGGCCATGTTTACCCACATGGGGATACAACAACATGGGGCATGGGTGCATATGCCCCGCATACAAGAGGCCAATGAATGGAAAAAGAGTACCTTACAGCAGTTTTAAATTTGATGGGATAGTAATTTTATTTGCTGTGAATTTTGCCTGGTAGCTGTTAAAGTACAGTCTTGTTTTCTAGCAATCTATAAGAAATGCAGAATTGCAAACTGTATGTATATATTCATTCTGTTGTATCCAACTCTCTGTGATTCTATGGCCCAGCTGTCTGGATATCAAGGCTCTTAGGAGCTTTTTTTCATAGAATTTTCTTGCCAAACTTTTTTACGAGGTAGGCTTCTAGGTCTTAGGAGGAAACCTAGGTACCCAGAGGAAACCCAAGCAAGCACAGGGGGAACGTATAAACTCCATGCAGTTAGTGTCCTGGCTGAGATTTAAACCAGGGACCCCACTGCTGCAAAGTATGCAAAGTGCTAACCACTATACCACCTTTATCTTTTATCTTTAATTGTCAGTCATTTTAAAGGCTAAATATATAGGTAATGAAACCTTTGAGCAGCTATTTTTGGCAAGGGTTGCCACCTCATCCCTTTAAACCCAAACACAAATGAATTACACAGGTTCTGAGGCTAATTAAATGCAGATAAGGCACCAAGTGACTTTAATGACCACCTTATCAGCCACAGAACCTGTGTAATTAGCATGTGTCAGGGTTTAAAGGGATGAGGTGCAGTGGTGGCTGGTGGGTTCTTCTTTTGGGGGGGTGGCAAACAAGCAACACCCTGTGGCACGACACTGAAACAGCACCCCCCTAGTTGTCAGTCTGGCACTTACCTGCTCGTGTGGCGGGACTGTGGTGTCCTCTCCTCCTCTCCTGGAGTGTGGGCTGCATGTCTCCTCTCCTGCCAAGGTGCTAGGCATCCAATAAGATCGTCTGACGCTTTGGCCAATTGGGAAACAGGTCTCACAGACCTGCCTTCTGATCGGTGGGGAGGAACTTTCGTGTGATAATAGTGAAAAAAAAAATCGTTATGGTCACACAACTGGGTGGGCTTGGTGCGCAATGCTCTGCGTTCCAAGCCCACCCTTTTTTGAAGCTTATTGGAGCTTCTTGCTCTAATCAGGTACTTCAAAAAACACCCACCCCACATTGGAATCCATGGTTCAACACCACTGGTATGTAGATCAATGGGCCGGACGCATGGATGGGGAGGCGGCGCCCATGAGCCCTCTATGGACGGGTCAACACTGATTGAGGTGGCAACCCTACTTTTGGCTGAGAAGAGGCTTCTGAAAGTGTCCTTTGATGAGAAACACATGTGCAGGGAAACCCTTTCTAATAGGTTCCTGAAAATATTTTTTTATGTGACTGGTACAGCAGAGCAGCCAGCAGACTTTTTTGCTTCTTTACAGTCCTCTGGGGTTGGTTTATAAAAGGGGAGGTGTAATCCGGACTAGCCAATCAGACTCCAGCTGTCTTTTTTCTGGTGCAGGTTAGAAAGTGAAACAATGTTATTTTGTTTAGAATTTTAGCTATAGATAATGAATCTATTGTGTCTTATATGAGTGTACATGCCAGAGTGTGAAGCTGAGTTTATGCTTCTTCTAAATACCGTTTAGTCTTTTGTATTGACTGGTTTCTTTTTTTATACGGGCAATCCCTGTCCAATAGTAAACACTAATAAATGATGGCCTTATTGTAATGAAGATTACATTTTAAACTCAGATTGAAAACATCATATTTCGAACCTCAGACCATCAGAGCCATTCACATATATCTGGTCTGTCACAGTTATTCCACACATTTTATTTCAGTAGGTTACCAACACACCAATGGGCCAAAAATTGGACATGCACCGTTTTTTCCAATGCAAAACTCCACAAGACACGTAGCGTGTTGCCGTGTGCTGTACGGCAGGTGGGTTCCTTTAGTGCATTGGGCTACCATTAAAAAATGAGTGATACTACAATGCATAGGTGTGAATATACCAAAACACCTATGTTCTTGGAGTATATTGAATGCAGTTATTTCCTGATTCATGGACAGTCCAGTGGACATGGAAAACAAGCCACCTGCCGATCCAGTATGCAGGGGTGCTTCCATCAGAGCCTTCTCACATGTGTGCTTTTCTTTATGACACAAACTGTACAATTTACAGCTTTGTACCCTCCTCACTAACATTAAATTTGGCAGTAGAAGTACAGACCTCAGTGCAAATATAGTAATTATTGCCCAGAGTCATAGCAGTGTTTTAATGTCCTCTAAAATGAAACACATGCTGAGCCAGGAGGACAATTGCCATTACCTACTGGGCCAGCCAATGAGAACTTAGATCTGTACGCAACTGAAATTTACTCTTCTGTTCCAAATTTAATGACAGCTGTGTAGACAAAATACTATTTTTATTTTTTATTTTATTTTTAGGGGCACTTGCACTTTAAAGAGACCCTGTCACCAACTGCAAGTAAAGACACAGAAAAATCAAGTCCTTTAAAAACCTTTTTTGATTTGTATTAACTTGCAATGTGCCTCTGAGCTTACTAGAAAATGTTACCAGACAGTCCCTTAGCACAGCCCCTCCTTCCTTGCATGTCCTAGCCCCCTCCTATTCTGGGAGTGTATATTTAACCTTCTGTGCTGGCCCAGCTACTCCGCCCCCCATCTCTCTACATAACCTTTTATGTATCTGCCAGGGGAGAAGCAAAGAGGGACACTATGGAGCAGCATTTTTAATGTGGAGTAACCCTTGGAATTACTTTCCAATCTCAAGAAAATCCTGCTAATAAATACTATATCTACAGCTCATAATATATTAGCGCTTGATGGTCATTGAGAAGAATTCTCTTTATATCAATGCAAAGAACCCCCATCTCCCCTAAAGTGGTTGTAAACCCTCTCATATACCCAGTGAAATGATTACCCATAGATGATACACAGAGATGAAACAAATCTCCCTATATAGGTTTTACCTGTATATCTGCTGTCTTCCCCTTTCTACACTCTTTGGAAAGTACAGATCATGTTAGAAATCCCTTTTCCTCTTTCAGCAGTACATAGGGGTGGGTGGGGATACTGGATTTACACTGTGTGAGAGCTGATTGGAGGAAGGGGACCCTCCACATAGGCAGAGGAACAAAGGAGCATGCAGAGCTGTAGTTTGAATGGACAAGCTCCCTGCTAATCTCCCTCTAAGCTCCCTCCCTGACAAAAAACTTCAGCTACTGTTATCTTATGTGTCGGAGAACTTTCCAGAAGTAACTCGTGCTGATAACAGAGGAACGAAGCACCAGAGTGAAACGGCACTTAGAACTTTGAAGAGAGATAAGTAAACACTACAGATATATGTGCTTAGTTCAACATTTATAAATGGGATTTACAAGCACTTTAAGATAGCTAGAAATATAATTGAGGTCAGTGGTTACTTATCTGAGAGGTAAAAATTGCTTATTGCTCAAGTAACCTCTAGAAACATCCGGAGGAACCCTAGGAACACTGGCTGAGAAAGTCTGCTAGTAGCTACTGTATTTACAGCTCATGGTATGTTAGTGGGATGGTCATTGGGAAGAATTCTCGTTTCATTTGAGGTTAGTAGGAAAAATTACCCCCTTACAGATAGCTAAAAAGATTGTTGGTGTCAGTGGTTATTTATCTGAGAGGCAGAAATTCTTCATAGCTCAAGGAACCCCTAGCAACATCTAGATCAGGGTTTATCAACCAGGGTTCCATGGAACCATACGGTTTCTGCAGATGTTGTTAGGGGTTCCTTAAGCAATCCAAAATTTCTGCCTCTCATATAAGTTCCCACTGACACCATTGATCTTTTTATCTATCTGTAAGGGGTTAATACTTTGCAATGACTACAAGTGTAAGGAGCATTCTTCTCACCGGTTATCAAGCTAATGTCTTGTAGATATAGCAAGTTTTAGCAGGGGTTCCCTGAAACCAGAAAGTTATTTCAAGGGTTTCTCTGTGTTAAAAAGGAGGAACCTTAGGGTTCCATTTAACCCTGGTTGAGAAAGGCTGCTATAGAGTGTCTCTTGAGTGACAGCGTTGAATCTGCTGGGGCTGCTGACATCACATCCACGATGACATCACTCAGAAGTCTCAGGACTATTGATTGTTTACAAAAGTGTAGGCTAACAAAAATGCAAGAAATATGAAGATTTATGTTGAAATGAATGGTTTGGCAAAAGGATCTCTTTGATTATACACAGTAAAGGTAGAGAGTAAGAGTACTGACTAAGAATGGTACAGACATTTTTGTTCTGACTGTGCACTTTTTAGAAATCAATACATTTTGTTAATGTAATAATATACAGAGTTCACATGTATCAACACTTACTTTTGGACCCAAAGTTCAGTTTTGCTATTCAGTTGAACAGCGTTAGTATTTAAACTTGACTTGTAAGACCTGGAGTACACATTGACATTGCTTATGTCAACCAATCAGGTTTCATTGTGCATTTCTAAAGCTGCACAGGGTTAATTGAATAGGAAGATGACCTCTGCAGCTGCCTTCCTGCGCTTGTTATCACAAATAAGCCTCAATGATTCATTTTTTGGACAACAGTTCCAGCTGTGCTCCAGCTTTCATTTACTTGCACACAATAACTTTCTTCACTGGTCACTATCCCTGTGCAAAGTGTATGCTACTATACTGACCGAGAGAGATTAAAGTGTATTTCCACCTTTGCAATCAAAAATATGACAACCCCCCCGCTATGTTTGTTATGGGTCTTCATTCACACAGCATACCTAAAAATAATTTAATAAAAACTCTTATCTTTCTATTTCTTAGGGCCGGGTTTATACCCAGGACTTGAATTGTCCAGAATATCATGCAATGTGCAATTAGGGGAAAAGCTGAAAAACAGGTTTTTTAAAGTGCATTATCATACAATGTACAACCCAAGCCTTGAGACTTTTACCTCTTTGTTAGAGCAGACAGTGTGCACATCTAATTTACAACTGAAAAGGAGATCAGCCAGCATAGTACAGACAGGTTAATTAAGGTAACTCCCCAGCCGTCAAAACATAACACAGGATATATATATATATATATATATATATATATATATATATATATCCTGTATTATGTTTTGATGGCCGGGGAGACATCTATCTATAGATATATATTTATTCAAGGTGGAACACCTCTGCTATGTCTTTCACTTCCTTTAGAGCTTCACATCCGATGTGGGGTGGGGGAATCTTTCCAGATATATAACAAAAAATTGGAGATGCAATCCCACTTTCTGTTCGAAAGAATTTTACTTCAATCTTTATGCATATACAAGACTGTACCATTTTGGACAGGAACTCTATCCTTTATCAAGTTGCATGTGTAGCGTTCAACATACTGATCAACTTTTATTGGTTAATACGTGTAAGCCACCCGGGAGAGCACACAGGTGTGTCCCTTCACCAATCTCCCCATTAACCATTTCATACATTATACCGCTCACATATCATCTGCACAATATATAAACATACTTCCTAATATGAAAAGTAACAAAAGAAAATCAAATATAAATGCAAGAAAAATAAATGCAAGAAAATACAAAAAAGTGCAAAAAAAATGCAAAAAAAATAAATAAAGTTCAAATCCCAAATACTTATTCACACCTAACTAAGAAAAATGGATCTCCCCAGAGAGTTCCTGCCCAAAGCTGGGCAGTCTTGTATATGCATGAAAATTGAAGTCAATTTTTTTTATTAAATATATAAATTTAACTCAGCAAATTAAATGATACCAATACAATGTAATACATTATTTAGAGTAGAGTTTCGTGTGAAATAATTTTATTTTGCATCAAATTCTTATAATGAAAAAAATAATAAAATTATTAATTTTAATTAGGATTATTTTAAGATAATATTATTAATTATTATTAATTTTATTTAATAAATTAAAAGTTCACAGTAGTGCGATTTCAGATGCGATTTGATTTGCACAGAATCACGTGACAATGGAAGTCACATTGTTTGCAATGGTGCCTGTCAGTAGCAATGAGACCCGATTTTGGAAAAGGTTCCTGAACTACTTACTATTTTAGTGCAATCTTGGCCCCATAGAATATGCAAACCACTTCCAAATAGCATTACATAAGCGTACTGAAACTTGGATCAAAATCGCAGCAGTATGAACCTAGCCTTAAACCATTCTGTATTATGAATTGAATAGAATATAAAGTAATATATCAAAATAAAAACATAGATAAAGATGATTATGTCTTGCTTACGCTGGCCATAGATGGCACAAGATGTGGCCAATTGCTGAATGACCCTGCAAGTACCACCTGTATTTGCAAAAGTAGATGTAAAAATTGACTGAACTGGGTGGAAAAATATTGACTGGAAGTGACTGCACCCTATCAGATGCAGTCACTGTTCATCAGCCACCTGAATACAATACTCAGGAGTGGAGATTACGTCCTCCTCGCTGTTGGCATGGGTGGGAGAATCTTTTGGTTTTATCTCAGTCGGACCTTGTATGGCTTCATGAAGAACAAGCTCAGTTTCAGCAGCAGTCATGTTTTTGTATGCCTCTGCAGCTTGAAATGACTATAATGACTGGTATTGTCTACATGCTCTGCTGCTTGTAAGATTGCCCCTAGTAGGCACTGTTAGAAGACAGGCTGCTCACTCAACCCATTACAGAGCTTCTCCAAACAGTGCCATCTAATGGCAGAGGCAAGGGACTTCCAAGGCTGCAGTCTGCTAAACTCAGTGCTGTTTTCAAGACATGCCTCCCTTGCACTGCAAATTGGAACTAACCTTTTTTATACCATGTTAAGACCTTCTCAGAGGAATGGGATCACCATACAATTGATTTTTCTTTGGGAAAAGCAATATAGATTTTCTAAAATGAGAATAGGGTAATATTATATGGTTATTTACAAAACAAATATAGTTTAGTGGGGTTCAAGTCCATTTTGTATCAGGAATATTGAATTCAGGATACTAGTCTGCAGCATTAATATTTTACTACTTCTAAACTGATGTGTTCTGCCATTCGTGCCTCCAGATCATATATTTTTTATTTTAGAAATATTATATTACAGAAAGTTATATTAACATAAATATATATTTTATATATCACCTGCTGTACAATGGAGATCTATAGATATTTATATTGAACCAGCCAGGTGGACACAGATTCTAATAGAAATCTACCCAAATATGGCCATTTCTGCTTTGGCTGGAACAAAGTATTGATTGATCTCCCGCCAGGCCATTACAGCTCTTGCAATGCCAATAGTATGATTCCCAATGAAAGTGGCTGACTGCTTATTCTGGCCATAGGCAGCATTGCACAGTTCAATGTGCCATCCATGTGACAAAATTTGTTATCACATACCCAAGATTTCATGGCACTATGGTGGTTGGATTATGGAAATGGAGTGGTCTTACATATTTTCACTCCATCCGTCTATTTTCACTCCATCTGCTAAAGGATGGGTGACATTTCTGTTTCCCGCACACTCCAGTGGTTTCTGCTAAAAAAAAATATTTAGCGAACTCAAGTTAGCTTGTGACACAAGGTAGTTTGGCAGAAAAGCTGACACTGAAAGGGGCAATCTTAATATTGAGTGTCCAGAGAGCTGTAAAGATCTGAATTTTCCCATTCCTTCCGAATAAGAAAGGTCTATTTTGGGTATGTTACGTTTTAAGCAATTTGCACATATTTTTTTTTTGCCTCTCATTAGGTTTCAGGAATAGAAGATGCAGGTCGAGTATATTTTTCTTTTTTTCTGTAACAATTTTAGGAATTGAGGTTTAGGACCTCAAAGGTCACCTAAGCATGCAGGACCATTCTGACAACTGGGGAAAGATTGGGCACCTGTACAAAACAGCACCTCTGGAGGTCAGCTTAATGTGTTTTATAGTTGTATACAGTGGTGTGAAAAAGTGTTTGCCCCCTTCCTCATTTCCTGTTCCTTTGCATGTTTGTCACACTTAAGTGTTTCGGAACATCAAACCAATTTAAACAATAGTCAAGGACAACACAAGTAAACACAAAATGCAATTTGTAAATGAAGGTGTTTATTATTAAAGGTGAAAAAAAATCCAAACCATCATGGCCCTGTGTGAAAAAGTGATTGCCCCCCTTGTTAAAACATACTATAACTGTGGTTGTCCACACCTGAGTTAAATTT
Source organism: Lithobates pipiens (assembly GCF_037356315.1). Taxonomy (NCBI): domain Eukaryota; kingdom Metazoa; phylum Chordata; class Amphibia; order Anura; family Ranidae; genus Lithobates; species Lithobates pipiens. Next base: position 230,256,174 of record NW_027507790.1, read on the forward strand.
CTCTAGCCACACCCAGGCCTGATTATTGCCACACCTGTTCACAATCAAGGCATCACTTAAATAGGAGCTGCTTGACATAGTAAGGTCCACCAGAAGATCCTTAAAAGCTACACATCATGCCGAGACCCAAAGAAATTCAGGAACAATTGAGAAAGAAAGTAATTGAGATCTATCAGTCTGGAAAGGGTTATAAAGCCATTTCCAAAGCTTTGGGAATCCAGCGAACCACAGTGAGAGCCATTATCCACAAATGGCGAAGACATGGAACAGTGGTGAACCTTCCCAGGAGTGGCCGGCCGCCCAAAATTACCCCAAGAGCGCAGCGACGACTCATCCAAGAGGTCTCAAAAGACCCCACAACAACGTCCAAGGAACTGCAGGCCTCACTTGCCTCAGTTAAGGTCAGCGTTCATGCCTCCACCATCAGGAAAAGACTGGGCAAAAATGGCCTGCATGGCAGAGTTCCAAGGAGAAAACCACTGCTGAGCAAAAAGAACATCAAAGCTCGTCTCAATTTCTCCACAACACATCTTGATGATCCCCAAGACTTTTGGGACAACATTCTGTGGACCGATGAGACAAAAGTGGAACTCTTTGGAAGGTGTGTGTCCAAGTATATCTGGCGTAGAAGGAACACTGCATTTTATAAAAAGTACATTATACCAACAGTAAAATATGGTGGTGGTAGTGTGATGGTCTGGGGCTGTTTTGCTGCTTCAGGACCTGGAAGACTTGCCGTGATAAAAGGAACTATGAATTCTGCTGTCTACCAAGAGATCCTGAAGGAGAATGTCCGACCATCTGTTCGTGTACTCAAGCTGAAACGAACTTGGGTTCTGCAGCAGGACAATGATCCTAAACACACCAGCAAGTCCACCACCGAATGGCTGAAGAAAAACAAAATGAAGACTTTGGAGTGGCCTAGCCAAAGTCCTGACCTGAATCCTATTGAGATGTTGTGGTATGACCTTAAAAAGGCCGTTCATGCTCGAAAACCCTCTAATGTAACTGAATTAGGACAATTCTGCAAAGATGAGTGGGCCAAAATTCCTCCAGGACGCTGTAAAAGCCTCATTGCACGTTATCGCAAACGCTTGGTTGCAGTTGTTGCTGCTAAGGGTGGCCCAACCAGTTATTAGGTTTAGGGGGCAATCACTTTTTCACACAGGGCCATGATGGTTTGGATTTTTTTTCACCTTTAATAATAAACACCTTCATTTACAAATTGCATTTTGTGTTTACTTGTGTTGTCCTTGACTATTGTTTAAATTGGTTTGATGTTCCGAAACACTTAAGTGTGGCAAACATGCAAAGGAACAGGAAATGAGGAAGGGGGCAAACACTTTTTCACACCACTGTATATGATTATGTAATAGTCTGAGGTTATATTAACATTCAGGTTGAGAAAAAAATATATATGTTCTTTGAGTATAAAATGTATAGAGGGCTTCTTAGAAGTTCGGAAATTGAACTTCAGCTTTGTAAACATACAGTCGATGGGTCCCCACAGCTCCCTACCAAGCAGCTGTGGAACCTCAATTCTGCTCTTGTTTAAATTGCTTGACAGACCACAAAATACAATCATATTTATGTAGAAAAAGATTGTATTTTGTGGTAAAACCTGATTTTCCAGCAGTTGACACTGCAGGTGAAGTTTATGATTGTAGTAATGGGAAGCCTTCTTCTTTTGTAGCCATAACTTGCCTTACCACTCTCTCATAGGTATAATATGTTGCAGAATATTTGCGCAAACTGAAATACATGTCCCCACTTAATCTTTGAATGTTGTTTTTATGTTTGTTTTTTTGGCTAGTTCTGCTCATTTTGTTTTAGAATGTCTTATGTAGCCATCTTCAACTAAAAAAAATCTTTCACTACAGTCTCTGTACAGAAAACATAGCTATTTAATTAAGAGTGTATAGTATAAATTTATATATATGACTTTCACCAATTGTATGGTTTCATTTGTATCTGTCCGATGTTAATGAAAATAAAAGAAAATGCAGACACTTTAATGCAGTACTATGAATGTCAACCTTTTAAATTTGCTATATGAAAAAAAATATACGTTTTACTTGTAATATAATATATACCTTATAACTTATTTTCAAAAATGCTGCCAAAGTTTTCATATAGTCCTAGTATCCATTATATAATTCCACTCAAAACTAGTTTCACTGCTTAGAATGGAGTGAGACACACAGTAGTTTTCTCCCCCAATGTAGATCATCACCATTGTGAAACCCCTGACAGGAGACCTTCCATTGCACCCCGCACAGCTGTCAGGCTAAACTCTTAATTTTCAGCTATTTTTGTCACTGGCTTCATTAAGTTTGCATAGAGTCTACATTAAAGGGGAAATTATACAGATTAGGATTTCCTATAGCAGTGATGGCGAACCTTGGCACTCCAGATGTTTTGGAACTACATTTCCCATGATGCTCATGCACTCTGCAGTGTAGTTGAGCATCATAGGAAATGTAGTTTCAAAACATCTGGAGTTCACCATCACTGATCTATAGCAATATATGAAAGAGGTAGCCTGATTATTTGGGCAGAGCTGTAAAGGAAGATTTCCTTGCAGAGTCCAAGACTGCTATAGACTTGGCAGAAGGCTGCTCCTGCTTCCATCCACCCAAACAACAGAGACTCCTTTGGGCAGAGTTACTCTTTAAAAAACTGATCTGTCCCAAACTAAAATTTCAGTTTTAGATGATTGCTGGGAAACTGCTTACATTTATGGTCATCTCCAGTGGCAAGATCTCTTCCCGATAGCTTTCCCAACTCTCCCCTACCTAGACCACCCTTACAACAAATTTAAGCCATGGTGTCCAGCTCCCTCTGCTTGAATAAATGAGGTCCTGTGAGAGTGGAGTATTCCCTAGTGGTGGCTTTGGTAGAGGGACAGAGATATACCACAGAGAGCTTACCATCAGTCACCAAAAAATAAAATGTTGGCAGGTGATGAATTCCTCTGCTACCCATGTAAAGCTGAAATCTCAGTTTCAAGTGAAGCCGAAGTATGTATTCAAGATTTTTTTATTTTAGAATGTCTAATGGTTTGTATGAGTAAAATGGATTTACTGAGATCTCTGTAAATTTTCAGTTGTCGGCCTTATTGCATGCGTCATGGCGAGAAGTCATGGTATGATCTGCTTGGATATTGGATGAATGAGTTTCTCTGTTCTTGTTTTCAAGAAAATGACACGATTATTCTTCATTTGTAAAAAATAAAATAAGGTTCTAAAATGAATCTGTTGTCTCAGCTAATCTTTTATTAGCTTACAATGTGCTTTTAATTTTGATTTATATTTGTAACCTTTAACTCTGCAGGAAACCTGTGGGCCAGTTTTATTTAACATTTTGTTTTGAAGTGTAAATTCAGCCGAAACTTCTTTTTAATGCAGCACTATGAATGTCAACCTTTTCATTTTGCTATATGAAACATTATGTTTTACTGGTAATATCCTGTAGTATATACATTATAAGTTTTTTGTTTTTTTAAAGCTGCCAAAGTTTTAATATAGTTGTAATAACACTTACAGTACATTCGGAAAGTATTCACAGCGTCTTCACTTTTTACACATTTTGTTATGTTACAGCCTTATTCCAAAACTGATTCATTTCATTATTTTTCTCAAAATTCTACAAACAATACCCCATAATGACAACGTGAATGTTTGTTTGAAATTTTTGCAAATGTATTTTTTTTAAAAATCCTATGTACATAAGTATTCAAAGCCTTTTCTCAATACTTTGTTGAAGCACCTTTGACACCAATTACAGCCTCAAGTCTTTTTGAGTATGATGCTACAAGCTTTGCACACCTATTTTTGGGCAGTTTCTCCCATCCTTCTTTGCAGGACCTCTCAAGCTCCATCAGGTTGAATGAGGAGCATCGGTGCACAGCCAATTTCAGATCTCTGCAGAGATGTTCAGTCGGGTTCAAGTCTGGGCTCTGGCTGGGTCACTCAAGAAAATTATAGACAAAAAAATTATTGTGCAGGTATACAGACTAAATATAAAAGTACAATGTGCTGGCAACAGCACAACAGGACTAATCGTGATAAACGTGAAACAATAGGAAATGTTGCCACGCTAAACATAGATAATAAATAAACAAGTGTCCTTAAAGTCTGAACAACTAGTACTGTTCTAAAAAGTGCAGATAAATTCCTTGATGAATATTCTGACTCTGATTGTTGTAAAGCGACTATCCCTTGTGAGACCTCTATGCCTGGCCTATATAAGATATAATCACTGAGGACAATCCTGATCAGATAGTTTGAACTCATCAAATACCGATTCCATCCACAAGAGCTTTCATTCTGAACATCAGGTTACAGCAGGTGACAGGATACAAAACAGATGAATAGGTTGTAGTATTTATGCAGTCAAAAGATTACATGTGCCCTGCTACATGTTGCTTGTTGCTGCATCCATGACACAGTAAGTAAAAACACAGGAAGAAGGGTGGAGGATTACATATAAAGGAAGTGTGTCATAACATAAGGGAAAATGAACATGTGAAAACAAGTGCATTACCACAAAAGGTTACTAGATGGCAGCATGTGAACTAAATATAAACGCCCATAGAAAATGGTTAGGAAAACAGTCTATATTAATTCTATGCCCCGTTGGTGCAGCACACTCCCCGTCTGGCATGGTAAATGTCACTATATACATCAGAACGGTAGTTATGCAACTGCAAATAACAAACAGTGTAATTTGCTAGAGGTCTTAAAGACCTGAAAGACATAAAAAGAACATGCATATAATGCAATAAAAATAACTCTTAATTCAAGGCTTCAAGTTATATCAATTAAAGTTCAAGACACTTTCTTCTTGAAGTCACAGGTAGGATCCAGCAGCATAGGCAAACAAGTTCACTGTAAAAAAGGGTAAGGGCAGAATAAGTTCCGTGATAGGTCTGATGAAAGTCTTTACAGTCCCTTGTCTTGAAACCTTCACCTCCACCTTACATACCTTACCATCATCACTAGGAACGCTCTTTACAATAAGTCCCATGAGCCATTTGATTCTTTCAGTTTGCTGGTCCTTAAGCAGCAAAAAAAATAAAAATAAAATGAAAAATAAAAAAACCTTGTTAATTTAGTTAAATAGACTTATTATTAAAATGTACCATCATCCAAAATTATGAAGAATATAAACCGGAAGGTCTGGTTCCCATATCAGGCCTACCGAAGACAAGAGCGAGCTAACGGACTATTGCGGTACATAATAAACCAGTGAACTAAAGATAATTGAACCAAAGTTAAAATACAAATACAGTTTATTTAGATGATAAAAAAATTTAACAAAGCACAAACAGGTACAGGTGGTGACATGCTTCTACTAGTTTCGCTCAAAATGAGCTTCTTCAGGAAACATATGCATCTGTAAAAAAATATAATTATAACAACATATCAGCACAAAATCATTATAAACAAAAATGCATGGGAAAAGTTAACAACAGAAAACGCGTCTAAGGTTCTTACCCCACTCAGTGTGCCAACTGCAGTGCCAAGGAAACCCCAGGAGAGCCTCCCCCGGTGACTGGGGGAGGTGTAAGAATAGACAGGCTGGAATCTAGGTAAGGAGTAATTATATTAAATTATATTGATAATAAGTGGTTGCATCGTACCCAATGAAACATTTGGCACGATAAAACGATCAAAACCACAGCATGAAAAATAACCATACACAACCCAAAGTGAACACATACAAGTGATAAGTGATAAAGTCCTATAAAGTGTCATTATGCGACATTTGGTGAGCAAACATGCAGGGGGGGGGGAGTGCAGTGGGGCAGATGTACACCCAACATGTGTGCGGAGAGTATAATAGAATGGGGATGAGAACGAAAAGGAGGTGGCAAAAAGGGGGCAAGGGCTGGTGGAAAAATGAGGGCAAGGGAAGAATAAGAAAGAGGGGAAGAGCAAAGCGTGAACAACAAACACAAAAAGGAGGAAAAACACAAAAAGGAAAGACGTGGGAGGGGGTTGGGAGAGAGAAAAGAGGGTCCTTAAGCAGAACAAGATCTCTGACTTGTATGTTAGGGTTCAGCCGTTGCCATTTCCTGCATCCTTACAGAGTAGAAAGATACTCCATCTTCCAATGATTCCAGAAGCAGTTGGCGAGGTGTTGTACTCGCTTCCACTGGTCAAAGCACAGATTTCCTGCTTTAAAGTTTCCAGGTGGAACAGGAACAGACCCAAGCTTCTGGGTAAGATGAATAGCTGGGGTAAGGATAGTTGGGGTCTTTAGATCTTTGGACACTGGAACAAGTGGTCTTTAATTGATTATGGCAGATCTCTCTGCCAGGAAGGTAGTTAGAATCTCGTGGCAAAGTCTTGTGGTGTTAAAGTCCATAAGCATAGAGTCCAATATTTTACGTGTGATGCCTATCATTCTCTCCCATGAGCCACCCATGTGGGAGGAATGAGGAGGATTGAAAATCCATGTACAGCCTTTTTCAGCTAAAAAGTCCTGGATTGGCCTAGAATTGAGCTGTAACTCTCGACAGGCTCAAACAAAATTAGTTCCAGTCATATCATAGTGTCTTGACTGGTCCTCTGATATCTAGGAATCCTCTTAGAGCATTGATGAAACTTGAGGCATCCATAGATTCTATTACTTCAATGTGTACTGCACACACATTCATGGAAGTGAACAGCACTGCCCATTGTTTTCTATTTGCTTGGCCACCTCGAGTTCTGCGGGCTGTTACCATCCATGGCCCAAAAACAACAAAACCAACATAAGTGAAAGGTGGGTCAGTACTTAACCTGTCAGTTGGCAAATCTGACATTTGCTGGTGCTGGTGTTTCCCTCTCAGTTTGCGGCACTGAACACAGCTGTGCTCTTATGGCATCCTCTGTAAAGTGTCTACCTTGGTGCTTAACCCCTTCATGGTAGTGCCGTATGAGCAAAGTGGTGATGTGATGGCGGGCATGTATAATGAGAGGATTCTGTTCTTGCTCACTTAACTCAGCCTTGTTTAAACGTTCACCAACCCTTAGCATACCATTATTGTCATTAATGGATTCAGGTTGGCAATTGGGCTATTTTTAAAATGTCCCTTGTGTCACGGATACATTTAATTTCTGAGCCAAAGACACTCTGTTGTACACTGTGTATTATGATCAGTTCACCTTCAGCAATGTCTTTTGCAGAAAGAAGCTTTTGGCACACGTGCCAACCTTGACAGTGAGCACCTGTGGGCTTTTGTGTGGAAGCAATCTGCAAAATGAACTAACCTTGCGATGGTGCGTACAAGCCTTCTCCACTTGGAGAAACGTTCAAAGCATTGACAGCCCAAGACGAGTCTTTGTTCAGTTCTGGTGACGAGTATTTTGACTTCAGGATGAATCTCTGAATCTTTGTCAGGTACTATAAGACTGAAGACTTCAGCTGTGGTTTCTTCTGGATGATCCCGTAGGAATTCAGGAACTGTTAACCAAGAATTTGCAAAGACACTTGCAGGCACTGGCCTGGTGGCATGATCTGCAGGGTTAATTTCAGATGGAACATAATGCCATTGTTCAGGTTTAGATAATTTCCTAATCCTGTCTACACAGTTGCTGACATAGACATAGAAATGTTTAGTCTGGTTATATATGTAGCCCAGAACAACTTTGCTGTCTGTGTAGAATCTGACATCATCTATCTGAATGTCTAGCTCACACAGTATGAAATCTGCTATTTCTTCAGCTAGCACAGTTCCACAAAGTTCAAGCCTGGGAATCGTGTGTTCAGGCTTAGGTGTTAACTTAGCTTTCCCAAACAGAAACCCTATGTGGGCTTGATTAGAAGAATCTCTTACCTTGAGGTAAGTGACAGCTGCTATAGCTTCAATAGATGCATCTGAGAAGATGTGAAGCTCTTTCCTCTGACTTGTGGCAAGAGAGGCAGAAATGTAACAGCGTAGTATACGGATTCCATTCCAAGGCAGGTTTGTTACGATTGTTACCAGGACACCCACTTTGAAAGCTGATCTATTGGTAGTGGAGCATCCCAATCTTTAATAGTCTCTGAGAACTGTCTAAGGATTTACCTTGTATGGTGATGGGAGCTACGAATCGCACTGGATCATATTTACCACTGCCAGAACACCACGTTTGGTAAATGGCTCGTCTGCACAGCTGACTTGAAAACCAAAGGTGTCTCTTAAGAAGTCCCACCGTAGGCCCAGACTTTTCTGTACGGGTGGTATGTCCATTATTTTGATGTACTCTCTGTCTTCGACTGACAAGGCTATTTTGTTGTCATCAGTTGTAGTACAAAACATTGTACATCAGGTACTTGGATGATGTCAAGAGATTTCTCTTTTACTTCATAATGGCGAGGGCACTGTTTGAGGTGGGATGCACGTTCCTAACATGTACGTTTTGAGGGAGTGGATCTCGGGGGGCGTATGCATTCTATCCAAGCATATGTTGCCCACGATTACCCAGCCTAGATCAAGTTTTTGTGCATAAGGGACATCATGAGGTCCATTGCACTGCTTGCGTACTTTGTGTACTCTGAGAATGTTTCTTCCTAGCAAGATCAAAATTTCAGCATTCATGTCCATTCATGTCCATTGCAGGAATTTCATTAACAAAGTGCCTCAAGTGAGGATGGTGATATGCTGCCTCTGGAGTAGGAATTTATTCCCTTTCGTCTGGCATCTGGTCACACTCAACTAATGTTCTCCCTTATAGATATGAGAGACCATCAAACCATCATCCCTTCACGACCAGAACAGGTTCTGAGAGTATACGGTGATGTGTGTCCCTCTATCCCAAAGATCTCAAAGAATTTAGGATTAACCAGGGATCTGTTGCTCTGTTCAGCTATTATGGCATACATCCTAATAGCTTCCTGGGGTTGACCCTTTGGGTATATCTTGACTAGGCATATCTTAGCATAGCATTTGTGATCTAAGCCTTCTCCACAGACTTCTGTGCATGAAGAAGAAACGTTAGCTGTGGCTGGAGCATGACCTTGTTGCTCCCCGCTATGACTTGAGACAGGGCTGGAGGTAGGGGGCTGTTGTGAATTGTCTGAGGGTGGGCCCGGATGCATAGCTGTAACATGTCTCTCGCTACTGCATTCTGTGCATTTGATGACAACTTTACAGTCTTTAGCAAAATGTCCATAACAAGCACAGCACCTGTAGCATATTCCAAGTTTCTGAAGAATCTCCCTGCGCTCTTTGCCCTAAGCCCATGACATTTCTTTAGGGGTGAGGCTTCTTGTGAATAGGGCACCGACGATTAGGGTCTTTATCTCTGTCACCCGAATTGCTCTGGTGAGTGGGAGAGGATACGGGTGGTGAGATGTCTGTCCTTTTAACAGATATTGCTCTATTAAAGTCTCTACATTTTGCTGCTATGTTATCATACCTTGATGAAGACGATGAAACAGGCAAGTTGGGTTCACTGAAGCTGAAGCTGGGATCATTTCTCGTCCAGGCTTGATCACTGATGAACCTGCAAAAACATGCAAATGGAGGAAAAAAAGATACGTCATAGTCTCTTTTGTATCTTGAGCACTGTTGTGCCCATTTCTCTTGCAGGCCGTATGGCAGTTTAGACACCACTGTATTGACACCATGAGCAATGTACAGGAAGCTTAGTCCAGGTAGTCTTTGCCAACTCCAGCTCCATGAGAAGATCACTCAGATCTTGGACTTTAGCAATAGTCTTTGTTCCCTATTTTTGGGATGTTTTGCAGTCTCTTGAATAGAGCGCTTTCTATGGCTTCGAAACTACCATAGGCTTGCTCAAGTCTTGCCCATGCAGCAACAAGACCTGCATCTGGGTGGTCAATGTGCACTGTTCTCTTTTAAAACAATCTGCAGATTCTGGCCCCAGCCACTTTATGAGCAAATCAAGTTCCTTCTTGGTAGTAAGGTTGAGATCAGCAATGGAAGCTTGAAGGTTGATCTCCCGGTCCTGTAGCCCTCCGGACAGTTGTCAAACCTTGAGAGGGTAGTGTTAATGAGCTCCTGGCATACCATATATCTGGCAAAGTTATTCAAGTCTGATCTCTCACTCTTAGGTGCCAAAGTAACTTGTGGAACCCCTCGGGTGTGAAAGTTCTCTGGTGAATTAGGATGAGGTTTACCAGGATGAAATGATGTCGCAAGAGTGTTTAACTGTGGTGTAGTCCCTAAGGCTTGTGCTGGCTGTGGCTTGTCCCTGGAAGTCACCTTGTTGTCAGCAAGAGGTGATGCGGTTTGTTGCATAGATGCACTTGTGTTATAGACTTGAAGAGGTTCAGGCATTTGGAGCTGAGAGGTCTCTGCATTTAGAGTCAGAACAGTGTTGTTAGTAAGACGTACAGGCGATAACTCTGTATCATTGCAAGTATTATGCTTTAGTACATATTTACTGGAGCGTTCAACTGGGTCTTGCAGTTCCGCTGGGATGGGCCCGTCTGAGTTAGCACTTTCTCCCATTGCTTGTTTGAGAACTCTCAGCCTTGCTAGGGCAGCTGCTTCTTCCTTTTCCATTTGCAGAATCTTTAATTAGGAATCTACCTCTGCTTGTTGAGCTTTCATCTTTGCCCTTTATTCTGCTTGTTGAGCTTTCATCTTTGCCTTTTGTTCTGCTTGTTGAGCTTTCATCTTTGCCTCTATTTCTGCTTGTTGAGTTTTCATCTTTGCTTCCTTTCTGGTAAAGGAGCTTTGCCCTTTATTTGCTTCCAGACTTGCACGGGCCTCTATTAGCTTGTTGCTTCATGTTGAACTTCTAGAGTGAGAGGATCTAGAACAGGGATATGCAATTAGCGGACCTCCAGCTGTTGCAGAACTACAATTCCCATGAGGCATAGCAAGACTCTGACAGCCACAAGTATGACACCCAGAGGCAGAGGCATGATGGGACTTGTAGTTTTGCAACAGCTGGAGGTCCGCTAATTGCATATCCCTGATCTAGAAGAACGTGCAGTGTGCTTGGTTGATGTGGATCTGGTCTCCTGCAGTTGAGCTGCGCCTTACACTGGGCATTTTGCATTAGAGATCTGTTTGTTGGTTTAGTGCATCAGCCCTGGTCAGTTCTGCTGAAGAGTCCTCTATATTACAGTCCTGCAAGAAAGCTGTGTATTTTGCAAACAGCCACTGGTAGCTTCATACGTGGCAGATAAGCGATCTATAGAGTCTCTTAGTTCAGCTGGTTGATCATTTAAGTGTCACAAAACTGACATGCAGTGTGAAGTTCTGTCCCATAAGTCTGAGAGATTGCTGGAGAACTCATCTCTAGTGGCTTCATAGTTTTCTCTGAGTTTCTGTGTAGGTTTTATTGTACGTTTGGGTCTTACACTCTGCTCGGCAATATCTGCAAAATCTGCTTGCTGTACATCTGCGGGTTCAGAGGCATGATGAATCTGCATTGGTTCAGCCACAAAAGGGTGCTCAAAATCTTGTCTAGACATTTTTCACATTTTTGCAAGAAATGGTACGGTCTCTTTAAAAAGGTGGACAGCAGCTTAGACAGGTGGGGCAACGCAGTTCAATGCAGAGAAACAGTTTTTAACGTTCACATGAGGTGCAGTAAACTCGTCCGACCATGTGCTTCACAAGATGGCGGGTGGCACTGGGCTTGATTGCAGATCAGGCGCACACATATACACAGCAGGCTGTGGGAATTCTATCATCTTTTGACTATTCTGACTCCGATTGTTGTGAAGTGAATATTAGGGTGACATTTCCAAACTGGCATTTGGGGACAATTTTGCCAAGGACCAGGGGGGTCACGCGCAAATGTAGTCTCAGGGTTGACAGCGGATGCAGAAGTGGGGGGGGATTTGTTGGGTGAATAGATGGTGCTACCACTGAAATCATTCTGACACCAGGCTTAGTATGGTGTCAGGATGATCAAATCACATTATTTCTATTACTACATTGTAATATAAAATGAAATAGTTCAACTCACCATAACGCAGAGGGAACCCTGAGCTTGCCATTTGCCACTAGATGCCGCTTGTCACTTGCCACTGTCTCCTGCCACCAGATGCCACTTGCCACTGTCTCCTGCCACCAGATGCCACTTGCCACTGTCTCCTGCCACCAGATGCCGCTTGCCACTGTCTCCTGCCACCAGATGACATGTGTCACTTGCCACCATCACCTGCCACCAGGTGAAGCATGTCACTTGTCACCTGCTGCCAGAGAGAGGGTAGGGAGAGAGAGAGAGCGAGAGAGCGAGAGAGAGACAGAGGGGGGGACAGGCAGATAGAGACAGAGGGGGGGACAGGCAGATAGAGACAGAGGGGGGACAGGCAGATAGAGACAGAGGGGGATAGGGAGAGAGAGACAGAGTGGGACAGGGAGAGAGAGACAGAGGGGGACAGGGAGAGAGAAGGGGGGACAGGGAGAGAGAAGGGGGAGACAGGGAGAGAGAAGGGGGGGACAGGGAGAGAGAGGGGGCAGGGAGAGAGAGGGGGACAGGGAGAGAGAGGGGGGGACAGGGAGAGAGAGGGGGGACAGGGAGAGAGAGGGAGGAGAGTGATGGTGACAGGCAGAGAGAGGGGGGACAGGCAGACAGAGGGGGGACAGGCAGACAGAGGGGGACAGGCAAACAGAGGGGGGACAGAGAGACAGAGGGGGGACAGGGAGACAGAGGGGGGCAGGGAGACAGGGAGACAGAGGGGGCAGGGAGACAGAGGGGGAGAAGAGAGAGAGAGGGAGAGAGAGAGGGAGAGAGAGGGAGAGGGGGGAACAGGGAGACAGAGGGGGACAGGCAGAGAGAGGGGAGAAAGGCAGAGAGAGGGGAGACAGGCAGAGAGAGGGGAGACAGGCAGAGAGAGAACAGGCAGACAGAGGGGCAGACAGGCAGACAGAGGGGGGGCAGGCAGACAGAGGGGGGACAGGCAGAGATTGAACAGGGAGACAGATGGGCGACAGGGAGAGAGGGGACAGGGAGAGGGGGGAGAGTGATGGTGACAGGGAGAGGGAAGGAAGACAGGGAGACAGAGGGTGGACAGGGAGACAGAGGGTGGACAGGGAGAGAGAGGGAGACAGGGAGAGAGAGAGGGAGACAGGGAGAGAGGGAGACAGGGAGAGAGGGGGGACAGGGAGAGAGGGGGGACAGGGAGACAGGGAGAGAGAGGGGGGACAGGGAGACAGAGGGGGTAGGTAGAGAGAGGGAGGGGGGCAGGGAGAGAGATAGGAAGGAGGGCAGAGACGGCGGTCAGGGTCTGGTTAGCTACAGACAGTGCTCAGCTCACTCACTTGGATGGTCCAGGGGGGCTCACAGTCAGCGGCTTCCCGGTGAGTGTCACAAGCTTGCCCAGGCAGGCATGCTGGATGGAATAGTGTGCGGATCTCCCCTCGGAGGATGGAACGGCAGTGGCCGTCGGAGGACTTCTGTCCCCGCCCACCACCAGCGTGACCTATCAGCCACCTATCACAGTAGCCAAAGAAAGTGCTCCAAGGCTTTGTGCTACAGGTGGTGAGTGGGCCAGCAACAGTAAGAAGCCACCCTCAGGACTCAGGAGGAGGAGATACAGAAGACGCTCTCTGGCTTCTCTCTCGCTCTCCCTGCTGCTGCGGCCGGAGGCGGAGGTGGGTGGACTCAGAGCGCTGTTGCTAGGCAATGTTTATTGCCGCGGCTGTGTGTCCTTAGTTCATTCCGGGACACTGTATTGTCCCGGAATGAAGGTGCCCGGGACACGGGACACAGATATAAATTAAGGGACAATCCTGGGCAATATGGGACACGTGGGCACCCTAGTGAATATCCCTTGTGAGGCCTCTATGCCTGGCCTATATAAGATATAATCACTGAGGACAATCCTCATCAGATAGTTTGAACTCACCAAATACCGATTCCAACCACAAGAGCTGCTTTTATTCTGAACATCAGGTTACAGCAGATGACAGGATACAAAACAGATGAATAAGTTGTAGTAGTTATGCGGTCAAAAGATGATATTGTCTGTAGCTTACAATGCAGAATACATGTGCCCTGCTACATGTGGCTTGTTGCTGCATCCATGACACAGGAATTTTAGAGATGTTACAGAGGTGAATTCTACAAACTTTTGGCAACGATTGGACTTGAGGATGAAATGACAAGTTAGGGTCTAGGATTACACCTAGTACCCTGGCATGAGGGGAGGTCCTGATGGTTGCATTGTTGATTTTGATAGAAAAGTCAGGGAGGGGGGCACAGGCGGGGGGTGGATATTATTACCTCAATTTTAGAGAGATTTATTTAAAGGAAGTGGTGCGACATCCATGCTGATATGTCAGTTAGTAAGTTAGTAATGCAAGAGAAGACTGAAGGAGTGAGGTGAGGAGTAGACAAATAGATTTGGGTGTCATCTGCATATAAGTGGTATTGGAAGCCGTGGGTAGTTACCAGGTGGCCAAGAGAGGAGGTATAGATAGAGAAGAGAAGGGGTCCAAGAACAGAGTCTTGGGGGACCCCCACAAAAATGGGCAATGAAGAGGAGGAGACAAAGTTGTAGGTAACACTGACGGAGCGCTGTGATAGATAGGCAGAGAACAAGGATAGAGTAGAATCTTGGAGGCCAAGGGAATGGAGTTTATCGAGAAGGAGCAGGTGATCAACAGTATCAGAGAGGTCAAGTAGTAGAAGTATGTAATACTGGCTGTTGGTTTTAGCAGTTAGTAAATCGTTAATGAGTTTTAGTAAGGCAGTTTCTGTGGAGTGCTGTGAGTGAAAGCCAAAGAGTAAGGGGTCAAGAAAGTTATTTTCAATGGGGTAAGAGCTAAGACAGTTATAGACTAAGTGTTCTAGAAGTTTAGAGGTGAATGGGAGCAATGAGATTGGTATTAGGTTGTTCAAGTTGGTGGGGTCCAGTGAGGGCTTTTTAAGTATGGGAGTGATCTGCGCATGTTTTAGAGGGGAAGGTGCCACTAGAGAGGGAGAAACTGAAGATGTGAGTAAGGGAGCATAGGATAGAAGAAGAGGGTGACCGCAGTAGTTGTGAGGGAACGGGATCCAAGGGACAATTGGTTAGGTGGGCACCTGAGAAAAGTTTTGTAAGCTCAGTGGTAGCCAATTCAAAAGAGGGGAGTGTTGAATGTGCTGTTAGGCAAGGTATGTTGGGTGGGGAAGATGTATGCACAGTGGAGGTATAGTCATGAATTGCATAAATCTTGTCTTTGAAGCGACTGGCACTCTCTTGGGCAGTGAGTGAGTTAGTGGGTAGAGGGGGCAGGGGACGAAGCAGAGAGTTAAAGGTTGAGAAGAGCCAGCAGGGACTGGATGACAAGGTATTACTGAGGCCGCGTACACACGGGCGGACTGTCTGCCCAACTTAGTCCGCTGAACAGTGTTTCAGCGGACAATCCGCTCGTGTGTGGGCTTCAGCGGACTTTTTCAGCGGACAGTCTGACGAACAAAGTCTTACGGAATTTCCGTAAGACAGTCCGTTCAAACTTGGTTTTGCCCGTCCAAACTTGGTTTCAGCGGACAGTCTGCTCGTGTGTAGGCAAGTTGGACGGACTAAGTATGGCGCATGCTCAGAAAGGGTTTACACGGCCGAAGGTTGCATTGCAGTGTATAGGACATCGTTTTTCTAGTCCCGTCGTACGTGCTGTACACGTCATCACGCACGCTTTCAGCGGACTGTCTGCTCATCGTGTGTGGTCAAGTCCGTTCATGCTAATTTTGAACGGACTGTCTGTCGGATTGTCTGCCGAACTTAGTTGGGCAGACAATCCGCCCGTGTGTACGCGGCCTAAGAGAGACAAAGTAGGCTTGTTTGGCAGCATGGAGCAGGAATTGTATTTTAGAAGGGCAGATTTATATAGGGTTAAGGCTTGCATGCATTTGGTCGTTCAAGAGCACAGCAATGTCTCTTGAGATTTCTAGTGTTGTCAATTTGCTAGGGTTGTAACAGTTGGGGCCTGATTCGGCATGTGGTTAGAGGAGCAAGTGCATCTACTGATGAGAGTGAACTGTTGTAGACAGAGGTGGCCAGGTCAGGACAGGACAGGGGAGAGATTATGTCATATAGGTGGTCAGCAGCAAAAGAGAGGAGAATGGTTAAAGTGGCAAATGTTCCTACAAGTAATTGTTTGCTGCTTGGAGGGATGGGTGGTTGGAGGTAAGGGTACAGTGAAACTGATGAGGTTGTGATCAGAGAGAGGAAAGGGGGTGTTGGTGAGGTTGCCAGGATTGCACAGATGGGAGAATACAAGGTCAAGTTTATTACCATTGGAGTGAGTGGAAGTATGTGTCTATTGGGCTAAGTCAAAAGATGAGGTTAAGTTGAGAAGTTGAGCTGTAGTTGGGCTGTTAACATTGACAGGAATGTTGAAGTCACCAAGAATGATAGTGGGTATTTCAGAGAAGAGAAAGTAGGGTAGCCAGGCAGCAAAGTCATCAAGAAAGCGCAATACCAGTCCAGGAGGCCGATAAATTGCTGCAATCCTCAGAGAAATAGAACAGACGAATACAGTGCATTTCAAAAGACGAGAGGGATACAGAGGGAGGGATAGGAAGGACTTGGAAGGTGCTTTGTTGGGATAAAAGGAATCCAACGCCGCCTCCTTTGTGTCTGTTGGGTCTGGGGGAGTGCATCCAATGGAGACCACCATGGGAGAGGGTAGCAGGAGAAGTTGAGTCAAAATTTTGATGGCAAGTATGTTAAAGCCATGAAAGATGAAGATGTCATGTACAGATGTTAGCTTGTTACAGATGGAGAGGGCTTTCCAAAGCGCACATGAGATAGGTGTGCTGCTTTGAAGAAGCAGGGGGATAAAAATTAAACTGAGTGGATTGCGGTGGCTGTCAGAGGAGGAGAGGTATTGAATATATGGCTTGCAGTTGGAAAATGGCATACCCAGATTAGGAGAAATGTCACCTGAGACTAGGAGAAGGAGGAGGGCAAGGAAGGCAAGATGGGAGTGGGATGTGCATGAGCGCACATGTCTAATGGCCCTGGAGTTTATGTCAGCATGTGGGTGCAGTAAATGCAGAAGATGATGCACTACTACTGCATAGGGAGAGGGTAGGAGTGAGGGTGATACAGTATGTGCATGCTGCGGGGTAGAGAGGATGGGGTAGAGCATAGGCGTGCCCACGTGGTGTGCCAGGTGTCCCCAGGCACACCTTAATCATCCCTGTGCTCTGTCGTTGTTTCACACCTTTTGTTATTGCTGACTGCCTGCAAAATGTTTGTCCTGTCCCTGTGTAACTCAGTCACCACCACTGGGGTAGGGTCCGGCCAGCAAAAACAGCTGTGCTGCGAGTGGGAGGTGTAACCCAGACGCTTTTGCTAATGCAGCTTCTATAGTTCTGGCTGCAAGTCTCACAGGCACCGGCGGAGTGATCTACATCTGCACTCTGGCCTCTCTCTCCCTTAGAAGCAGCAAACTAGCGGAGCCTGGAGAGTGGCAGATGAGCATCTGCAGCCTGCTAGATTGAGGTGAGTGAGACAGCACTGAGAAGGGCACCTGGGCAAGCAATGGGCAGCTGGTGTTTCGGTGCTGGTGTCTAAATATTTTTGTGTATGCTGTACACATCTCTGGGGTTGAGAATTAATTGGCTGACTCGCTCTCTCGTTTTCAGTGGGACAAATTCAGGGAGCTGGTGCCGGGTTTGCAGGAGTCGGGGGCTCCTTGCCCCGCGTGGATGTGGGAGCTGCTTTTGGATTTGCCCATAGGCTGGATCCAGAGGTCTTTAAACTAGGCTACCTGGGCGGCCTACTCGAAGGTGTGGACGGAGTGGTTGGAGTTGGTTCAGGAGGCTGGGGTAAGTGGTCGGGGCTCCGATCAGCGTTGGTTGGTGTTGTACCTGGTGGCTAGGAATATTGAACTGGGTTTGGCGCCCACATCCATTGACTGTAAGTTAGCGGGGCTGGCTTTTTTGTTTAAGTTAGGGGGTGAGGTGGATGGGACAAAAGACTTCTGGGTGCTGCAGACATTGAAAGGGAATAGGAGGCAGCAAAAAAGGCAGGACGCGAGGAGGCTGGTCACGTTTGCAAATCTGGTGGCGATTTGTGGTCGGCTCGGATCGGTCTGCGCTTCCAGCTACGAAGCGGTGCTGTTCACAGCGGCGTTTTCGTTGGCTTTCTATGGGGCGTTTAGGATTGGGGAGTTGGTGAGTCCATCCAAAAGGTTAGCCGGAGGCCTGTTGGATCAAGACCTGCAGGTGGGTGCTGACCGGGTGAGTATCAGGTTGCGGAGGTCCAAAACTGACCAGCAAGGCAGGGTGGTGTCACTTTTTGCCTTATTGGATTCTGCTGTGTGTCCGGTGGTGGCAGTGCGAGAGTTTCGAACAGTACGGCCGGGAGGGGCGGGGCTGTTCCTGCAGCACGAGGACTCCTTCCGCATCAGGGCGGTCACGGAGGCTACCAGATGTGGATTGGACGAGGCGATCGTACGCCAGATTGGGCACTGGGAATCTAGGAGATTCCGTTCTTATATCCGGCCACAGTTGGCGTTGGAGTGACGGGGAGTGTGTGGGGGTGTTGGGGGCAGGTTGGTATGGATTGGATGTGCTTGCTCTGTACTTGTGGTTGAGTTTGTTGTTTGTTATTTGTTGTGTTTTTTCGTTCAAGATTTCGTTCCAGATGGAGGTTCAGCACGCCTCGTTTGGATCCTAGGGCACTCCTACGTGTGTTGGGGGGCCAGAAAAGGTGATGCAAGGCCAGCGGGTAGACAACTGGGGATTTCCAGGCGGGAGGCTTGTTTGTGGTGGCTGGGATTCCCCGGATGCAGTGGGAGAGAGTAATGAGGGAGGTTGAGCGATTTGCGTTGAGCGACAGGCCCCCGGATGTACTGGTAATTCATGCGGGGGAATGATCTGGAGGTACAAAAAAGTGAAGGATATATTGGCGGATGTAAAAGCAGATGTTCTGCATCTGCGAGTTCGTTTCCCGGACAACATTTTGCTTTGGTCGGACATTGTGGCCAGAACAGTGTGGAGATGGGCTGGGTCCATTGATAGCATCAACAAGACCAGGATCAGGATTAATAAGGGGGTAGGTTTGTGGTGAAGAATGGTGGGATCGTCGTTCGGCATCTGGAGCTGGAGGTTAACATGGGGCTCTATTTGCGGAGGGATGGCGTTTATCTCTCTGATGTGGGCATAGACTTATGGTCCTTGGGTTTGCAGGAAGGCATACAGAAGGCTCTGCGGGTGTGGGGTTGCCCTCAAGGTTGAGGTAGTCCCCCTTTTGGGCTGTGGCAGTGTTTCTGGTGGTTTCTGATGGTAGACATTTACTCTGAAGTGATCTGAAGGTGTGGGGGGCTCATCGAAAGATCGGCCCCTCTGGTGTATTCCAGAACGGTGGATGGAATACGGTTATGTTCACTGCTGGAAGTTGTCTCCGACCGGTCACAGGTGGAGACATGTGTACTGCAGTGATTTTGGTGTTTTGGTATAAGTGTGGGTCACCACAGGAAGGGCAAGGTATCTGGTGAGAGGTATAGGAGGGGGAGAACTTTCAGGCTGCACTGAACAATAGAAGCACGGAATGAGGACTGGAAGGACTAGGGGAGTGCTGGACATGACAGGGTGACTGAGGGATGGACAAGGTTAAAGGATTGAGAAGGTGGAGCAGAGCTGGAAAGGTGGTAGTGAAAAGAACTTTTGTGAGGAAGGGGAGGAGTCTTATAAAAGGAGGGGAGGAGCAAACAAGGCCATTCGGAGTTAGGAAGTGACAGCGGAGGCATTTTTTCCCACCCTCCCTCCCTAGTTTTGGTGTGCTTTGTTTGGTGGTTGGTGTTTTGTTGTTGTTTTTATTCTTTTTCAGGTTTCGGTCCCAGGTCGTCACGACAGCGGAAGGATTCTGGAGGATTGGGGCAGTGTTTCTGGTGGTTTCTGACGGTAGACGTTTACTCAGAAGTGATCTGAAGGTGTGGGGGCTCATTGAAATATCGGCCCCTCTGGTGTATTCCAGAACGGTGGATGGAATACGGTTATGTTCACTGCTGGAAGTTGTCTCCGACCGGTCACAGGTGGAGGCCTTGGGAAAAGTTAGACATGTGTACCGCAGTGATTTTGGTGTTTTGGTATAAGTGTGGGTCACCGTCAGAGATCACCAGACTGGGCATGTTATGTTGTTGATGTTACGGGTTGTTTATATATATTTATATATTTATTATATATATATTTTGTTGGAGTGAGTTTTAATTTGTGTTAATAAAGGCTGTTGTGGCCAGTTTTACTCCAATTAAAAGGTGTGGTCTCATCTTTAAGAGGGGTAGGTAAAAGGGGAAGGGCAAGGTATCTGGTGAGAGATATAGGAGGGGGAGAACATTCAGGCTACACTGGTCATGACAGTGACAATTCTGCAGCTGAGAAAATTTCAGTGTTTTTGATTTGATTACATTATTGAATAATTTGTATTATTGTTATATTATTATTTGGTATAATTATTTATAGTTATTTATTATATTATAATTTATGATTTCATTTTTCAAACTTTATCATACCCGGGATGTCTGCTAGACTCTGGTTTGGACAGATTTTTAGTGAGTTATTCCTAAGAATTACAGGACTACAATATAAAACGCCAAATTTTCATGCAAAATAATTGTACCGCTCTCAGCACCTAAAATCTGAAGTAATCATACCGCCAGGGAGGTTAATATTGAAATTTAATATTTTTGAAAACGAGGTTTTAATATTGAATTTTTTTAATCAGCTGTGCATTTTATCTTGTGATTTTTGTGTACCATAGTACCAAAGTTACTAGAGGAGATCGGAATACCGAACAGGTGCTGTAATTGTAACTTTCACTTTGCAGGTGATATTTCCATAATAAAAGGTGACTTATGAACAGGTCACGTCATTTCAAATAAACCTCAGCAAAAATTTAGGATACACTAGTGAGAATAATACATAGAATTCATATGATTTCTTCCCTGCACAGTCCTCCTGTATATGTGGATTGGTTTTACCTTATTAAATGCAGCCAGTCATCCGATCCGAGTGCATTTAAATTGTCAGCTATACAAATCGTTCTGTTCTGGGGACAGAGGCAAGCACCTGTCGCAGCATTTCAGAGCGTCCAAATTACCCAACTCAGAGTAATGTTAACCCTACACATACTTTACAGGTTAAACCTAAAGTCCACATGCTGTAGTAAGGTTCAATGTATATCGGGGGTGTTGTCACCATCATCCAATCAGATTTCACTTTTATTTTACTTGAGAAAGGTGGAAAAAGTGCTGTGTTAGAACAAATGGTATAGGTGTGTTTTAAGAACATTGAAAGACTATTCAAGGCTTTCTTAATGCAACGCATGTGAATATTGTAACTGCATGAAGTTGATTTATTATATTAATTAATTTTTCCTATTTTACAGTGCAGCAGAAATTACATTATAGTTGCCACTGGTTGGGTTGGCGTTGTCATGGGAGGAAGGAGAGCAAAACTGTTGCTGGTATAAAGTACAGCTCCTCGGGGTACACATACCTGCAGCAGCCATCCCAACCTCATGCCCTGCATCTGACTGTTTTGAAAGGGATCATTTTGATGCCTCCTTATAGTTCTAAAGCTTCTCAGCTTTTTCCTTCTATGCACTTCTTTTGACACTTTCATATAGTAGTTCTAAAAGTTGGCCACTTTTCTACTCTTTTTTTCTTAATCAAGAAATGTTTTATTAACCACTTGCCAACCATCCTATAACAGTTTTACTGCTACAGGGCGTCCACTGTGCACAGGATCACGTATGTATATATAGCGGGGACACTTTGGACAAAGTGTCTGTCATGTACAAATTTAGTTTTTTACCTCAGAACAGTAAAGGGGTTCTGAGGGCTGATTGTGTAGGGTTAACTTTGACATCAGTTTGGCTGGGCTGTGTTAGAGTTCTGCCTGGTCATGTGTACAGTTAGGTCAGAACCAGGCCTGGTTGGACGCTTTGGGTATCAGCATTCTCCGGAACCAATCAGTGGGTGCGTCTGGCCCCGCTGAGGAGTCTGGGGAAGGGTACTTAAGATGTTGAAGTCACATGTTCAGAGTTAGTTTGTGAGGCCATAGCTGCCTGTTCCTGATTCTGGACCGGGGTAGCCCCGCGTGGGGTCCCAGTCACGGGAGCGCGAGTCGCTCCGCAATATTCTTCGGTTGACTAACCCCAATAGACCTGCCTAGTCTGGGGTAGGGATCCGTCTGTTCCCGAGTCCCCGAACTGGCTGGTCCAAGGCGCAGTAACTGAGGGAGGATTGAAGGCGTCCGGGTGTGCTCTTGGCTTGGAGGGACACCGCAGCTCGTGTAAGTGACCAGGGGAGGACTCTTCAGAGGAGGGCCAACAAGCTGGCATCCCGAGAAGTGCCTGGTTGCTGGCTTGTGAAGGACACTGACGAATCCATGCTTTTCCAAGTGCCAAGGAGACAGAACATTTGCAGGTACTGAGGAAAAGGTTCCTTGTCACGTACCTGGTGGTAGAGCCCAACCTGCAGGAAGAGACCTCTCTTGCGGCTCCAACTCGAGGGCCCTGGTAGAGTATACAGGTAGTACAAGAATCTGGAGTGGCACGAGTGCCTGGCAGGATCAACAGCAGCAGAGGGGTCTGGAGCCCAGGAAGAACTTGTAGCAGGACCCCCAGCTGGATCAGGAGACGGCTGGGACCAGGAAGGAACAGGATCAGCAGGCAGGTGCAGCAAGCTGGAGCAGAGCAGCAGGTGGGTAGCTGGACCTGGAACACCGATGCAGGACTTCAGGTAGGAGCTGGAATCACAACTGGAGGTAGAGCATCAGATGGGCACCAGGAACAGGATGCTGACAGCAGAGCAGTCAGACAAGCCGGATCGGCGGTCAGGCGGTCAGCGAAGGTACCAAGGATCAAGCAGGTGGATAGTCGGACAAGCCGGGTCGATAAACAGGCAGGCAGCAGAAGTACCGAAGGATTAAGCAGAGGGGTATTCAGACAGGCCAGGATCAGGTGCAGGCGGATAGCAGGAGTGGTAGGTAAACAAGCCGGGTCAACAAGTCACAGAAGGCAGGTTCTCAGAATCAGGATACTCGCACGCTGTAGATCCGACAGCAAGAACTGGATGTGACAGACTGAGTTAAATAGCCCGCCTGGCGCAAACAGGCGCACGCACGCGTGCACGCACCCGCGCACACCTGCGTGCACAGGCACGCACATGCAAACGCGCGGCGGAAGGTGCAGACTGATTCCCACTGGCAGGATCTTCCTGACATTTCCCCCCCACAAGGGGCAGCCTCCGGATGCCCAACCGGGCCCATCTTTCAGGGTGAGATCTCTTGAAAGCTTGGATTAAACTCTTTGCATGGATATTCTCCTCAGACTCCCAAGAATTCTCTTCCGGGCCATAGCCTTTCCATTTGATTAAAAATTGGGCTTGATTATTCCTTTTCCTACAATCAAAGATAGCTTCAACTTCAAATTCTTCCTCGCCATCCACTATTACAGGGTCCGGAGGATTCACATTCCGGTCCGGAAAAGGATTGGGGACAAAGGGTTTCAACAGGGAGACGTGAAAAATAGGATGGATCTTGAGTGAATCCGGGAGCTCTAGCTCATAAGCCACCTCGTTAATTCTCCTTTTTACAGGAAAAGGGCCTAAGAATTTGGGGCCCAATTTCCTGGAGGGACAAGTCAATTTAAGGTTTGCAGAGGGCAACCATACACGGTTACCCGGTTCGAGCACCAATTCACCCCATCACCCCGCTTCTTCCTGTCGAACACTTTCTTATTTTGCTCCTGGGATCTTGCCATGGTCTTCTGTAATAATTGATTGTTCGAGGAGAAAAAATTTATAGTTTCTAGAACCGCTGGCACAGAACATTCAGGAATGAAATTAGGAAGGAAATCTGGATGGAAACCGTAATTAGCAAAAAAACGGGCTTTGCTTTGTAGTAGAATGCATTGAGTTATTATAAGCAAATTCGGCCAATGGAAGCAGTGTGCCCCAGTCATCTTGAGAAAAGGATGAAAAACAACGCAGGTATCGCTCGAGGGTCTGATTGGTCCTCTCGGTCTGACCATTCGTCTGAGGATGGTAAGCGGTGGAGAATGATAGTGCAATTCCCAGGGCTTTACACAGCGCTCTCCAAAACCGCAAGGTAAATTGCACTCCGCGGTCAGAAACTATATTGGCCGGGATTCCATGAAGTCTAATTATTTCCCTGATGAACATTTGGGCTGTTTCAGAAGCCTAAGGAGTACCCTTCATCGGAATGAAATGGGCCATTTTAGACAGCCGATATACCACCACAAAGATGGCAGTATGCCCAGCCGCCGGGGATAGGTCGACAATGAAGTCCATAGACAACATCTTCCAAGGCCTGTCCGGAATGGGCAAAGGATTCAATAATCCCCAGGCTCTGGACTTACAGGTCTTGTTCCGAGCACAGGTGGTGCAGGACTCCACGTAACTCCTACAGTCCTTAAGTACTTGGGGCCACCAGAAAGTGCGCTGGACAAGATCAGCAGTCTTGGAGACTTTGCTCCCGTACCAAAACAGTCCATCCCTGGCCTGTAACTCTGTTCCAACAGTGGGTGCTGATCCAATTGAAGCTTGCTTCAACCACGAAAGCAGATTTTCCTGTAGCAGGAGGAAGTTCCCTGGGGCCAGGATAGTGTCAGGGGGAGAAGTTTCCTCGGATTTGTGGAACATCCTAGAGAGGGCATCGGGTTTCGTGTTTTTAGAGCCCGGCCGATAAGTAACATGGAACGAGAACCTGGAAAAGAACAGGGCCCTCCTGGCTTTTCGCGGTCTCAGCCTCTTTGTGGAATTCAGGTATTCCAGGTTCTTGTGATCTGTGTAGATCAGGATAGGATGAGCGGCTCCTTCTAACCGGTATCGCCATTCTTCCAGGGCAGATTTTATGGCCAGCAATTTCCGATCACCTACATCATAATTCTTCACTGCGGGGGACAGTTTTCGGGAAAAGAAGGCAACTGGGAACAGCGAGGCTTTGGTACCTTGTAGTTGGGAGAGGACAGCTCCAACGGCGATTTCTGAGGCATCTACCTCCAGGAAAAATGGCAGAGAAGAATCAGGATGTTTCAAGACATCAGCGGAGGTGAACAGTGTCTTGAGGGACTCGAAGGCGGCTTGAGCTTCTGGGGACCAATGAAAACGCACCCCTTGCTTGGTTAGTTGCGTGATTGGGCAGATGATAGCGGAGAACCCCTTGATAAATTTTCTGTAAAAATTGGCGAAGCCAACAAAACGTTGGACCCCTTTCTTGTCTGTGGGAGCTGGCCAGTCAAGAATTGCAGAAATTTTTTGTGGATCCATCCTTATTCCTTCTATAAAAAAATAACTAGGCCCAAAAATGAGATACTTTCTTGTTCAAAGGCACATTTTTCAGCCTTGGCGTACAGTCCATGTTGTCGGAGCCGGTCTAGGACACATTTAAGAGTTGAGAGTCCAGAGAAGAGGAAAAAATGAGGATATCGTCTAAGTAGACTATGACGAACAAGTCCAAATAGTCCCGGAAGACATAATTTATGAAATACTGAAAGGTAGTGGGGGCATTACACAATCCGAAGGGCATCACCAGGTATTCAAAATGCCCAAAGCGGGTACGAAAAGCTGTCTTCCACTCATCCCCACTTCTGATACGGACCAGATTGTAGGCCCCTCTGAGGTCCAGTTTAGTGAAGGTAGAGGCAGTTCCCAATCTCTGAAATAACTCTGGTACCAGAGGAAGCGGGTATCGATTTTTAACTGTTATTTTATTTAACTCTCTTAGGGATGAGCTTCGTGTTAGAGTCGAACATACGTTCGACTCGAACATCGGCTGTTCGCCTGGCGAATACCGAACGTTACCAAATTCGTGTGGCGCTCACGGCCCACAATGCACTGCGCCATCGCAGTGCATTGCTGGCTCATGATTGGCCAAGCATGTACTGTAACCCCGCATGCTTGGCCAATCACAGCTCCGGCAGCGAGGAGAGCCATGATTGGCCATAGGCAGGATGCCTGTGGCCAATCATAGCTCAGGCTGTGTAGTACACGCCCCACACTATATAAGGCCGCCAGCGCGGCGGCCTTGTGTAGTGTGTTGGGGTCTGTAGGAGTTAGTGGGTGTTCTCTGTGTACCTTCAACACAGTATACACCATTCATTATCGGCCGATTTTGCGTTCTTGCTCTTCTGTAATTGAGCTGTTAGCAATCTGTAGGAGTTTGTGCCTGTTGTCTGCATGCCCTGACTGCAGTATACACCGTTATATCCACCTACATAGCTAGCTATATTGTTCTTTTGTAATAGAGTTTGCAGTCAGTTGTAGGAGATTGTGCCTGTTGTCTGCGTGCCCTGACCGCAGTATACATCGTTATATCCACCTACATAGCTAGCTATATTGCTCTTTTGTAATAGAGCTTGCAGTCAGTTATAGGAGATTGTGCTTGTTGTCTGCGTGCCCTGACTGCAGTATACACCGTTATATCCACCTACATAGCTAGCTATATTGCTCTTTTGTAATAGAGCTTGCAGTCAGTTGTAGGAGATTGTGCGTGCTGTCTGCGTGCCCTGACCGCAGTATAAACCGTTATATCCACCTACATAGCTAGCTATATTGCTCTTTTGTAATAGAGCTTGCAGTCACCGCAGTATACACCGTTATACACTGTTATATCCACCTATATAGCTCTTCTCTTCTCTTTAGAGCCATCTGCCATCTGCAGGAGTTAGTGGGTGTTGTGTGCCTCCAGCACAATATACACTACCCAATTGCTGGTTTTCCCATCTCCCTTCAGGCCATTACCATGTCTGGAAGGCCAACAAGGAGAGGCAGACAGGTGCGAGCCGATAAAAGATTGCAAGCAGGCTCTGTGTCTAGAGACAACAGTGCTGGTCGTGGACGCGGTGCATCGTTATCATCAGCACGTGGCCATGGGACATGCTTGTCCTTCTTTTTGGCAGCTGGACATGTTGAGCCGCATCATGCCGGAGACTTGGTACACCAAAGAACAAAGCGGACCTCTCCTTGCTCCTCATCAGCTGGGATCTCCAACCCCACTAGACCTTCAGTCCTCTCTGAAACCTGCTCTGAGAGGAATGAAGGTGTAGAATTAGGTGTGTCACAGCCAAGTGCTTCCGGGCACTCTGCTAGCAGTACACCCATGTCCGATTATAGCAGGCAAATTTCCCTGCCCCAGCTGCTGGACCGTCAAAAGAAGTTCACTCCCAGCCATCCACATGCCCAGTGGTTTAATGCTAGCTTGGCTAAATTGCTAGCACTTCAACTGCTGCCTTTTCAGTTGGTAGACTCGGCCCCCTTCCGTGAGTTTGTACAATGTACGGTTCCTCAGTGGCAGGTCCCCAAACGCCACTTTTTCTCACAGAAGGCGATTCCGGCTCTCTACCAGCATGTGGAAGGCAATGTCCTTGCCTCGCTGGACAGGGCGGTCAGCGGTAAGGTGCATATTACCACTGACTCATGGTCCAGCAGGCATGGACAGGGACGTTACCTGTCTTTCACGGCCCATTGGGTCACTCTTCTGGCAGCTGGGAAGGATGCAAGACAAGGTGCAGTAGTTTTGGAGGTTGTTCCGCCATTTTGCCTCCAAAATGCTACTATTGGTTGTGACACACCTCTCTCCTCCACCCCCTCCTCTTCTTCTTCCTTCATGGCCTCTTCCAGTGCTCTGTCCTCAGAACCAGCGGTGCTCCGTAGGCGTTCAAGGGGATACGCAAGTACGCAGGCAAAACGATGCCATGATGTTGTGATTAAAATGGTATTTCTATATACCTGACAAAGACCAGCTAGGTGTAACTAACGCAATTACAATACTCACGAAACCCTTTATACTAATGCTGCAGCATTAGGAGACAACACGAAAAAACAGACCAGCACATTTACAGCTTAGCAGTTGTCTAATTTATTGTGGGAGGGGCTGCACGTTATATGCACCCTTATCAGCCAATTATTGCATAGAACATGGGTGTGGTTAATACATAGGCGTACACTACACACCATCGTTACATATCATTACATATCATTACATATCATTACTCATGTCATCTGCTTCTGAATCATAGTCATGGGATATGTGGCCCAGACATATTGTGACACAAACTCTTTATTTAGACAGCATAGAACGAGACTGCCTATGCAAGCTATATTTCCTTATGTGCATGTTTACAGAAAAACTGCTACAGTCTGCAGATACAGAATCTAAGCCAGCTAGTAAAGTTAACCAGGTTAATCCTATATGAACTTACAAAGATGGAGTCACTCTGGTTCAGCCATATTACTACAATCCCCTCTAAGTCATGACAAACCACGAACATGACTTACTTCTTCTCACTGTGACATACTCATCCCGGTGGCCATAGTAAAAGTTAAGATATATTCTATTAGCTGCAGCTGGGTTGGAAGGTCAAGCACCTCAGAAACCATGCACATAATAAACCTGAAGCAGGCACATAAAAGCAATACCATAAGCAAAATTAGTACAACCCAGATTGCAATATCCCCAATTCAGGATTAATCCAGGATTCAGCATTGAGACCAAACCCCCTATGTTACCCAGGGGGCTCCCAAGCAATTATTTAGCTTTTTCATCATGTCAATAACCCCTCAGGCTCCTGAGAGGAACCATGCCCAGGTCATGTTCTTTTCCAGAAACAATGACCCAGCATAACGGTGTTTGAGGGGGCATCCAGGATGAACACTAGCCTTGAGCAAGTGACGTTCCTCACTGTCCCTGAGAATAACCACTATCAGAACCAATGAGGCCAAGTAACACCATCCCCTGGAATCATTCAGAATCCATGGATGGCATGGTCTTCCACAACAAATGTACGCGCTGTTGTCCAAGGCCAGTGGCTGTCCACTTAAGGACCTGTTGGGCACCCTCAGAGAATCCTGCAAAAGCAAGCTGTGAAAGTAGCTTGGCCATCTCAGTATGGGGGCCAGAGGCATGCATGAAGTGTGACGTAGGGCACGATCTAAGGTGTCAAGCACTGTGGAGTTCCTGTAGACTCTGAATGCACATTCCCTCTATGTCCAATAAGTGTGTTTATAGTGATTTTATCAGGTAGGCCACATATAACCTAGAACACAGAGGCTGGTAGATGACACGTGAACCAATACATATACAATACAGTGCCTATGCCAGCATCTCTTCAAACAGTATACACTGAAATGGTTGAGCATGTACTGGACACACTACAACAACAATCCCAATATTACCCCCTGACCCTCACCTGGATCACCTTCTAAACATACAAAAATATGAAACAAACATGTAATCTCAGCTGCATAGCAATTGTCCATGGAATGCAAAAGGGAGGAAGGGGCATGACAGTCCATAAAAACAAGTGGGAGGGGCATGATAGCCTTTAGGCCAAATAAAAATAGTCCCAAAGAAAACACTCAAAAAGAAAAGTCTCTTGGATGGCTTCTGAATGTCCATTCGATTTGCAGAAAAGGAAGGAAAAGGAAATGTCCACATTATAACTCTCATTCTGCTCAACTTTTTCCAAAACCTTTTAGTTCAATTCTGTGATCACTCATATGTACAGACATGAATTCTCTACCCCAAAACACTGCCTCTTTGTAAGGACAGAACTTGATATCCACAGACAGACTGGAACTGATGCGTTGGGCGAGACCGGGGACTTTCGGCTGGCACATCTGGATCTTTTTCATGTGGTGCTCACAGGAATTTTGTACCCCAGGTTTGCGTCATGTGGCTCCCCCTTGAGGTATCATTCGCAGGAACAGTTTCCAGCCAGAGTCCGCCTTTAGTCATCTGAGCACCTCCTATGGTATTTGAACAACAAAGATGAACAACAAAGATTTCCTTGTTAAAGCTGTAGTCATCACTTCATTAGGATAGGATATAGGGCAGGGTATGGATGGGGTGTAGGGTATGACTGGGGTGGGCATTTCTTCATGTGAATAGGGCTGTGGGTGAATGCAGGCTGGCTGGGGCAGATACTCCTCATCTGACATGAGTAGTCACAGAATCTATCTGATCAATTCAGGCCTTAACCATTGGAGATATTAAAAATAATATTCTTAATTGACTCAAACATAAGTAAAACATGCAGGAATAAAAATGTTTCTCAGCAAGGGTTTTCATTATATAGCTTCAATATATTTAACTAAACATTTTTCCAAATCCAGTATTATAGCAGAACTTCAACAAAACTTAAACCTCTTTAGTTTCTTCTATTCCCGGGATCCAAGTGGACCCAAGGGACTTAGGCCAGAACATTTTACCCAAACACATATTCTGACTCAGAAGTCTCCCAACTTTGCAAATATGTCTGATCATCAGCAACAAACAAAACATTGATGGATAAACAACATTTCATCACCAACACTCTATGACTGACACCCTGGTAATTCAGAAGGTAAATATCCAGAATAGTCATTCTGATTGCTTATTTCAAATAAATCCTTCCCATCACATTTTAGTACCCCATGGACTCAATATATGCAGCAATGTATCTTGATTACAGTCATTTAATTTCTTCAAACATTTTTTCTAATTTTCACCCTTCCTTTACCAAAATCCCTTTATCAATTCTTTTAATTTAATTTAACCCCAAACTTTTAGGGAAAGTATAACATGGGCCTAAACACAATGTGAGACACCTTGTTGTGCACATTCCAGACACACATACAACAACTCTCTCTCATCCCACATTCATCTGGCCATTCCATTCTTTCTTAATTTCATTCAAAACACCTTCAAACCTTAATATTTTTCTCTCTAGTGTCCAGAATTACACAACACAGTTACTTCTCTTTTTCTTTACCAACCACAATTCCTCTGGCGTAGCGCCTGGAATATACAACTTCCCTTTTATTTACTTTCGAATTCTGGATTTCTTAATTATAATATTCTCAACCCTGTCACGATCAATATTTCAAATAAATCATTGTTAATACAGCTTAAACACTATTAACACAATTTGCACAAATATAGCACATTTGCTGTTATCAGAAAAAAACACACTTTAACTCTAATAATGTAAGGATAGGCAACCACACCCAAAATAGTCTTAAAGTCAGACTCTAAAAATTTGCATCTGATCAGATTCCTTAAAAAAAAAAATTGATAATTTTATGAGGGACATGTCACATTCCCCTTTTAATGTTCCCAATTTACTATGGAGTAAATATCGGCTTAGTATATGCCCAACACATTTCATGAATAGACTGACACTAGTTGCAACATTTTAACAATAAACATGTACCTTTTATAGATAACTTTTCTGAATCAGATCCTTCTTTAACATTCATTTTCCACTTCAGCAAGTCCCTGACTCGCTGACTATGGAATACAAATATAAAAATATACTCCCCACAAAACCCGTAGTGAAAATATAATTGAAGTTTACTCCCCTCTTCCACCCGAAACAAAATAGCAGATCTCTGCGAGCGGATATGTACCTCCGTGCATTGTGCTAAACAGTACTTTGGACAGGAGGGATCACTCAAATAGTAATCTGTCTTTGTCCAAATCCACGATTCAATCCTCTTAAAGCACCACACACAGATGAGTACCCTACTCTGTCCCTTTTACCTGCCCACTTTAGCAACGCTCTCTGTCTTAGCAGGATCGTAGGACATATATCAACCACAAAACCATTTATCTGAATTCAGAAAACAAAAACAATCTTATACTCTAAATTGGAATTCCAAGACAAGACAAAAATTCACATACACATAAAATTAAGCATTTCTCTCCATTAACCAGTTCCCTCTACCCATGTGTCCATCTTATAAAACTGCGAACAGGGCGACCCAAGGACTGCCACTAACCACAGTCCACAAACAGTCCATGAAGCAGAGACAGTCGTGGGAGAAGTGTTTAAACATGTTCTCCCTCCGACAGAAACAGTCAGTCCATAAAACTGCGACCCTTTTGCCTCACCGGAGATCCATGTCAGAATTCACACCCCCAAACCCACCAGCCCAGAGGTGGAGAATCGGAGAGCGATGAGGGAATCTGGGGGAATCCGAGGGGGGAACCAGGAAGATTCATATTCTCCCTCTACCTCAGACCCCCCAAAACAGTAACCATGTCCCCCTGTCAGTGCATCCAGCAGCAATTTAATCACTTCCCAATAAACCAACATTTTGATAGCTCTATGAATCTCTGGTACCGTAATCCCGCAAAAGTCTCACAAGACCCCAGCACCAGGGCTGCTCGTTTCACGAGGTGGGGTGCTTTCAACAAGGGCTCTAGCCTCCCCACCAGCTCTCTCTCTTTTTACCCTTGGTTGAACCTTTTTCCCATGCCCGTTGCCAAACAGTGATCTGCACTGATCTGCACATCCCACCAACCCACCTGTACCGACTCATTATAACTTCAGCAAACAACAATAAACAAATAATCAACGAACAGACACACAAATACACTAAAACATCCCCAGTTTAACAACACCTTTTATCTGATAATCCAAATAAAATCCTTATTTTAAACAAAACTCTCTCTGTGTTAATTTCCTTACCTGCCCAAAACCTCCCATCCCGGCTGTCCTTTAAAATCATTTCCTCAACGCAAATAGAATGTCCCCTTTAACTCTCAAAACAAGCTCTGCTAACTTCCTGTTTTTATATGTAACTTTCCTTCACTTTTTTTTTCTTTCTTCTATGTCAGTTCTAAAATGGCTTTGAAACCCGGCTTGTATATAAAAAGAACAATGCTTGTATATAAAAAGAAAAACCTTGCAAAATGCACACCTTCCTTTAATAAATAACTCAAATCTCTCCTTTACCTTCTAACTTCACTTACTTTACCCTCAACAAATGTAGGATATTCTTAATTAACATCTTACTCACTTACTTAAATCTCATCACTCCTGGGCATTCTTCCAAAATACCCACCTGTCTTCAACCCCCTTCCACCTAACACATACATTTTACAACCTGCAAAAAATACCATTCCGATACCCTTCCAAGAGTTACCAAAACACATGTTAAACATGTGCAAACAAATTATGCACTTCTCAAGCAGAATCAAGCACCTATAACTTCAGAGTTCTATAGCCAACATACTAGCAACCAACATACTTAAAAGGGGAGAAGTCATATTATTCATATACTTGTCTCTTTAAAGAATACCTTAGCAAACTTATATGAACATGCATATAACAGTAATCACCCTTCCCACGATACAGTACCTAAATTTAACAAGGGAACTTTACTTCACTCTTATCTAATTTTCCCCTTTTGGGACATCATATAACAGTGAAAAACAGGGCTGTCTTACCTTCCAACCATGTTTCACACAACACATATCTTATTACTTTAATGCAAATGCGATAGACAAGAAAAGCCAGATAGAGCAAAAGTTTGTAGCAGTTTTGTGGGTTCCGGTAGTAATTGGTAATTGCCCCATTACCCTTTTTTTCCTTTTCTCCTTCCCTAAAGGAGCCTAATATTAGGTTTTTAAACAGAGTCCCACCAAGGACATAGGCTTCTCATAAGCCACTTCTTAACAGCCTGGTCCGTCTCACAATTCTCTTAACTAAAATTTATCTGGCCAGGGTTGTGTGTGTCAAAGCTTCAACGCTTGACCACACCCTGCCAAGTCCTAAATTCCTAAATTCGAAAATCTCAGCGAGTGCCTCCATTCTGTTGTGATTAAAATGGTATTTCTATATACCTGACAAAGACCAGCTAGGTGTAACTAACGCAATTACAATACTCACAAAACCCTTTATACTAATGCTGCAGCATTAGGAGACAACACGAAAAAACAGACCAGCACATTTACAGCTTAGCAGTTGTTTAATTTATTGTGGGAGGGGCTGCACGTTATTTGCACCCTTATCAGCCAATCATTGCATAGAACATGGGTGTGGTTAATACATAGGCGTACACTACACACCATCATTACATATCATTACATATCATTACATATCATTACTCATGTCATCTGCTTCTGAATCATAGTCATGGGATATGTGGCCCAGACATATTGTGACACAAACTCTTTATTTAGACAGCAAAGAACGAGCCTGCCTATGCAAGCTATATTTCCTTATGTGCATGTTTACAGAAAAACTGCTACAGTCTGCAGATACAGAATCTAAGCCAGCTAGTAAAGTTAACCAGGTTAATCCTATATGAACTTACAAAGATGGAGTCACTCTGGTTCAGCCATATTACTACACATGCCGTGCTTGCGCTGGTTTGTTTGGGGGACAGGAGCCACACTGCGGCAGATATTTTGTCAGCTCTGCAGGGGCAGGCCGAGAGGTGGTTGACGCCATGCCAGCTTAAGCCAGGAATGGAGGTTTGCGACAATGGCACCAACCTCCTCTCCGCCCTCCGACAGGGACAACTGACCCATGTGCCCTGTGTGCCTCACGTCCTTAACCTGGTGGTGCAGCGGTTCTTGGGCAGGTACCCGGGCTTACAGGATGTCCTGAAGCAGGCCAGGAAAGTCTGTGTGCATTTCCGCCAATCATTTAATGCCTGTGCTCGGCTGGCTGAGCTCCAAAAGGAGTTGAACCTGCCCAAGAACCGCCTTATATGTGACATGCCCACCAGGTGGAACTCAACGTTGGCCATGCTGCAGCGGCTGCACACGCAGCAGAGGGCCATCAATGAGTACCTGTGCGGCTACGGCACCAGGACAGGGTCAGGGGAGCTCGGTTTTTTCTCACCACGCCAGTGGGGCATGATCAGGGATGCATGCACTGTCCTGTCACCGTTTGAGGAGGCCACAAGGATGGTGAGCAGTGACAGTGCATGCATCAGTGACACTGTACCTCTTGTCCACCTCTTGGAGCATACGCTGCATGGAATAATGGACAGGGCACTTGAGGCAGAACAGAGACAGGAAGAGGAGGACTTCCTTGCCTCTCAAGGCCCCCTTTATCCAGACAGTGTTCCTGCTGTCCCACCCATCACACAGGAAGAGGACGAGGAGGAGGAGGAGGAGGAGGAGGAGGATGATTGTGTCAGCATGGAGGTGGAGGCTGGCACTCAGCATCAGCAGCAGCAGCAGTCTTTTAGGGATGATTTACAGTCCCAAGAAACCCGTGGACTTGTACGTGGCTGGGAGGAGGTAGCTGCGGATCATGTTGTCCTTAGTGACCCAGAGGACTCCGGACCGAATGCCTCAGCTAACCTACGCTGCATGGCCACCCTGATCCTGCAAAGCGGAAGGATCCTCGTATTCTTCGGATCAAGGAGAGGGACCATTACTGGCTGGCCACTCTCCTTGATCCACGGTACAAGGGTAAGGTTGCCGACCTTATCTTGCCATCGCAGAGGGAGCAGAGGATGAGACATCTCTGGGAGGCCTTGCAGAAAGGTCTGTGCAACGCGTTCCCAGAGACTGGGAGGTTACAAACTCCTGGTCAGAAGGAGCGGTGGAGAAGGTGGCCGTCTGACCGATGCGTTCAGACAATTTTTTAGTCCGCAGCCCCAAGGTATGATCGGTTCCAGCAACCATCGCCAGCGTCTGATTTGCATGGTGCAGGAATACCTAGGGGCAAGGTCAGA
Source organism: Lithobates pipiens (assembly GCF_037356315.1). Taxonomy (NCBI): domain Eukaryota; kingdom Metazoa; phylum Chordata; class Amphibia; order Anura; family Ranidae; genus Lithobates; species Lithobates pipiens. Next base: position 230,291,551 of record NW_027507790.1, read on the forward strand.
CTTGGACACCTTTCCCACCAAAAATCCTCTGGCTTACTGGGTCTTGAGGATGGATCACTGGCCAGAGCTTGCACAGTATGCAATTGAGCTACTGGCCTGTCCTGCATCCAGTGTTCTTTCGGAACGCACCTTCAGTGCTGCTGGTGGCTTTGTTACCGATCACAGGGTGCGCCTGTCCACCGACTCGGTTGATCGACTGACCTTCATCAAGATGAATCAGTCTTGGATCACCCACAGCTACCAAGCACCTGAAGCTGATGTAACCAAATAATTTTTTTTGAAATATCACATCCCTTCAAGACTGCCTATGCTTATGCTGAGTGACTGTCCTGTTATGTTGATTGTCTATCCTCTTCCTCCTCCGCTGATATGTTGGAAGAACATTTTTGGTTCTGGGTGATGCCACCAGCCCAATTTTTCTGCCCCTGTTTAACAGGGGCGTTTAATATAAATTTTCAATAAAAAACGGGCGACATTCAGCCCAAGTGTAGGGCTGCCAATCAAACAGAAGCCGGACATTTGCTTCTGTTGGGCAAGCATGCTGGAAAATCAGCAGCCGACTTGCTCCCGATCAGCGCTCTTCACCAATGGCGGAGATCGCTGATTGGAGTGTTCTGGCGGAGGCCCCCCCCAGTCAGAACACAATAGCTTAGCGGGGTAGATCTCTGTACTAATTCCGCTGGGTTGAACTGGAAAAAAGTAATAGTGGACAGTGTCAGTAGGGCAGAGGTTTTGTCAGTAGGGCAGTGGATGGTGTCAGTAGGGCAGTGGATGGTGTCAGTAGGGCAGTGGACGGTGTCAGTAGGGCAGTGGACGGTGTCAGTAGGGCAGTGGACGGTGTCAGTAGGGCAGTGGACGGTGTCAGTAGAGCAGTGGACGGTGTCGGTAGAGCAGTGGACGGTGTCGGTAGAGCAGCGGACGGTGTCGGTAGAGCAGTGGACGGTGTCGGTAGGGCAGTGGACGGTGTCGGTAGAGCAGTGGATGGTGTCAGTGGAGCAGTGAACGGTGTCAGTAGGGCAGTGGATGGTGTCAGTAGAGCAGTGAATGGTGTCAGTAGAGCAGTGGACGGTGTCAGTAGAGCAGTGGAAGGTGTAAGTAGGGCAGTGGACGTTGTCAGTAGAGCAGTGAATGGCCTCAGTAGAGCAGTGGACGGTGTCAGTAGAGCAGTGGATGGTGTCAGTAGAGCAGTGAACGGTGTCAGTAAAGCAGTGGACGTGGTCAGTAGAGCAGTGGACGTGGTCAGTAGAGCATTATTTTTTACAATTACAATTACATTATCGTATGCGCTGGTTTTAGCGTGAAACGCGTCAGAATTTGGTTTTATGTTTTTTCCCTTTGCTGTGATGTTTCGTGTGATATGGAGTTTTTTCACTTGAAGAAATAAAGGCATTTTCATTTTTCACCTAATCCGGAGTGCGGCTGTCCAGAGTTTGGTTTGTTTCCTGAATACTTAGAGCAGTGGACAGTGTCAGTAGGACAGTGGATGGTGTCAGTAGAGCAGTGAATGGTGTCAGTAGAGCAGTGGACGGTGTCAGTAGAGCAGTGGACAGTGTCAGTAGAGCAGTGGACAGTGTCAGTAGAGCAGTGGACGTTGTCAGTAGAGCAGTGGACGTTGTCAGTAGAGCAGTGAATGGCCTCAGTAGAGCAGTGGACGGTGTCAGTAGAGCAGTGAATGGTGTCAGTAGAGCAGTGGACGTGGTCAGTAGAGCATTATTTTTACAATATTATTATAATATTATTTTTTACAAAGATTTTTTTTTTTTTTTAGGAGCCATGTTGGGGGGCTTTGGTGACATTTACTAGAACCATAGTCCAGTCTGAATAATGTGTCCAGGTTTCAGGTGGACTGAAACTCAAACACATGATTCAAAACCCTCGACAGTTCAGGTGAATCCTGGACACGTGGCAGCCCTAGGCACCAGGATAACTATAGAGTATGAATCTCTTGGGGGGCGCAATGAAAATCCTCCCTACTCTATCCAGAACTAAACAAGGAAAGTTTTCCTTTAACCTGAAAGTGAGAAATACAGCACGTTATCTAATTGCTTGGACACCATCTCCTTACTGTTAGGCAGGGTCTTCTTTAAGGCAGGACAAAAGGGGAAGCTGCCCTGGGCCCATTGTTGTTTGCAGATGACTCACCTGTAGACCCTGTGTTTACATGTAAATAACCTGCATTAATATGTAAATAGCGGTGGCATTAATATTTATATCATGCCCCCCTGAGGTCATATTCACCATCACTTCTGTTGAATGTTGCCCACTGGGGAGGTAAAGAGGTATGCTGGAAAGTTTTGCCTCCAACTGTGTTCATTAAGCCTAACATCAGCCTGTTCTGCAAAGGGAAGTAAATTGGAGGTGGAACTCTTTTACAAAAAAACATGATGCCACAGCACCATCAGGAAATCGATTTTGCATGTATTCCCAATACACACAAATACAAACGCAGGCTAAATGTCTCAGTTATATTGGTGGTCAATGTAAATCTTCTCATTACACTGGGGCTCGGTGGACAATCCTTTCATTTACACTAGTTGCCAGTACATTGCTGGTCAGTGTAAGTCCCTCCTTACATTAGTGGTTACTGTGAATGCTCCTATTACATTATTGGTCAGTGTAAATCCCAATTGCATGGGTGGTCAGTGTAGAAATTCCTCTTTATATTGGTAATCAGTAAAAAAAAAAATCAAACTTGTATTTGTGGTCAGTTTCCAATCCTCCCTTACATTGGTGGTGAATGGAGAAGCCCCCATTATATTGATGGCCAGTGTAGAAATCCCTCTTTATTTTTTTTATGTAAAATCCCCCATTACATTGGTTGTCAGTGTAAATTCTTCATTACATTGGTGATCAGTGTACATTTCCCTTTACATTGGTGGAAAGTGCAGAATTGCCCTTACACTGGTGGTCAGTGTAAATCTCCCCTAGCATTGGTGGTTGGTGTAAAAGTGTCACCTTACATTGGTGGTCCGTACAAATCTCCTCAACAATGGTTTTCGGTGTAAATTCCCTCTTACATGGAGGGCATTGCATATTCCCCCTTACATTGGTGATTGGTGTAAATGCTCCTATTACATTGGTGTCCATGTAGAAATCCCTCTATTGATGGGTGGCGTAAAATCCCCCGTTACAAGGTGGACAGTGCAAATTACCCCTTACATTGGTGGTCAGTGTAAATCCCCCCTCACATTTGGTGGTCATTGTTAATTCCCCCCTCACATTTGGTGGTGAGTGTAAATCCCCCCTCACATTTGGTGCTCAGTGTAAATTTCCCATTACATTGGTGGCCAGTGTAGAATCCCCCACTATATACTTGCCAAAGAGTCCAGCTTTGCTCTACAAGTTTCATAATTTTCCACAGTGTACTGCCTCCTAACTAATCCCACCCCCCACCACTGCCACTGATCACCCCCCCCCCCCCCCCCCAGCATTGCCACTGATCCCAGGAGTCTAGGATCCCTAGGACTTTTCTGTCTATTGATGGATTCCCTCACCTCCTCAGTCCATGGTGTGCAGGCAGTAAGGAGATGATGTGCTGTAACCTTTACCAACCAATCAGGGAGAAGTAATAATGTGCACTAACCTCTTACAACCAATCATTAAGCGGTAAGGATATGCATTAACCTCTACCAACCAATCAGTGAGCAGTATTGATGTACAGTAATCTCCAGCAACCAATCAACAAGTTGGCATCATTTACTGTGACCTCTAGCAAATAATCAGTGAGTCATAATGTGTGCTGTAACCTCTAGCAGCCAGTCAGTGAGTGGTAATGATACACTGTAACTTCTGGCAACCCATTGCAATTGCTGCCTGATCAGATTCAGTAAACTGATTTTGCATCTAGCTGCTATTTATTGTATGTCTGAGAGCAGGTGGAGAGCGAAATTGCATGGAAGAGGGGGCCCAAGAAAAACAAAGGCCTGGGAGCAGGTGGACTGTAAGGGAGCTAGCAAAAGGCCGGCATGAGAGGGTGATAAGGGACAGCAAGGGTTAAGTGGGAGAAAATTAGTAGTGTGGGCATTGGTCAGTGAGTCAGTTAGGGGAGTGGTGTAGTTTATTTATTTAGGGGCAGCAGGGGAGTTTTCCCGGGCAGGCAGAGCAGCATGAGAGTTGAGGTAGGAAGTTTCCCACCCTTCCTCCCTAATTTATATGATTGTTGAATGTTTATTTATTTGCAGGTGCGAGATTGTAAACTTTGTCATGGCAGCAGTGACGTGGCGGTGGTGGTGGTCTTTGAGGGTAGTAACTAACCCATGGAGATGGAAGTGTGGGGGACTCGTAGGTGGTATGGGCCCCCCTTTTGGTGTACAGTTAACGTAAATGGTATGGTGACACTGCGGGTAAGAGTTGTCTTCGGGCTGGTTTATCACGGCCGTAGGCCTAGTATGGTAAAAGGCCCCCAGTGTGGGATATGGATCTAAGTTTATTGGGGAAGTGCCTTCAAAGACCACCGGGGGGAGAAACTGAGATTTGTGTTTGTTGTTGGTTATAATGTTATATATATTTTATATTTGTGAATAAAATGGCTGCTGTGGCCCGGTTTATACTCCAATAAAGTGTGGCCTCGTTATTATAATTTAAGTTAGAAGGGTTCTAGTTGGAGTATATTGGGCGGCAGCCTTGGTTAAAAGGGATGTACATCTTATCTACACCGGTCATGTTTGCCCAGGGTCCAATCAATATTAAAGATGGCACTGCTGTTAGGAGAACCACATTCCAGTATCTTTCAAACATTAAACTGGTCATGTAAAACACGCCTTTGCGGTGGACCTTGAGTTGAAATCTAGGAAAGGTTAACAATTATTGACGACAAGTAAAGATTAAAATGCCAAATGTGTCCTGACACTATTTGCATGTTGTCAGAACTTTGGAACCCTTAGTAGATTTGGCAGCCTGAGGGCTCTGGTGGGCAAATGCCAAAGAGGAGCGCAGATCGCATGTTGCTTCAGGTCACAGGTGTGCCAAATGTTTCCTCACCTCTAGTATACACTGGAATTTGGATTCACTCAAAGAACCACTATTGTGATAAATGTAATGATAGTAGTCCGGGTATAGTGTACATTTCGTTTTCATTTGCACCCCTTTATGTATATACAGGGCAAGCTGCAATGCAAAACACTGACATAATTACATACCTGCTAAACAAAGAGGCATCATGCTTAAGTGCTATTAAAGCGGTTCTGCACCTAAAATAAAAATATTAAAAGCCAGCAGCTACTAATATTGCAGCTGCTGACTTTTAATAAAATCACACTTACCTGTCCCAGGGTCCAGCGATGTCGGTGGCAGATGACGAGCGATCGCTCGTCTCGCTGCTGCCCCCGCCGCCATCCTCTGTCAGGGAATCGGAAAGTGAAGCATTACAGCTTCACTGCCCGGTTCCCTACTGTATGCGCGAGTCACGCTGCGCGTCTCCTATGGTCCCCCGCTGTGTCTCTGGGAACTGTGTGTTTCCCAGAGCACAACGGGGGGCGGGGCGTCTGCGGAGGTCTGCGGCGGTCTGCCCGGAAGTGGGTGCAGATACCTGGATTATCCAGGTAACTGCACCCCCCTCCCCCCTGAAAGGTGCCGATTGTGGCACCGGAGGGGGGGGGATCAGATTAGCGGAACTTCCCCTTTAGGGTGAAGAACCGCTTTAAACACAAAAAATGTCATAGATTTCAGCTTATTAATCATGACTATGGTATTAACCATGGCTTGTTACCTGCTATGCCAATAAACCCACCCCCTTTCCTTTAATGGCCACACCACACATAACTGGGGTAAAATTGTCTGTAGCAGCCGTTTTATTAACCAAATATATAAATATCCGACCCCACTCTTCTGAACATATGATCCCTTTACTCTACCCGTCCATTATTCTCCCCAGCCATTTCCTTCCATAGGACCCCAGAGTCCACGATAGACCATACAGCAATTTAAGACTCGGCTCACACCAACCTTGGCGGAGTAATACTACTAGTTTTCCGAAAGCTGCAGATAACGTTTTCCCCATAAACAAATTTGCGCATGGACCAGGGGGTGTCTTATATGTGTTTGAGAGTGTGACTGAATGTAAACTCCTTGACTCTGCATTATAATGGTATGTTAACAAAGTCTACTAACCTTCCTTAAGACAGTCCCCTGAACCGAGCCTAAAATTCTAAGAAATTACATTTACACCTGGGTCCGAACTGTACAAAACATGCTCGTTTGTGATAAATATGGCTATGTTGACCGGTTTTTGATGTTTTTTGTTTATTTTTCTTCTTTGTTTTGCCAATGATTTCTCGCTGTTTACATTCGGAAGAGATTTGTCTGTACTTATCTTTTTTTCTCCTGTACTGAAATAAACTTCAATAAAATTTTCTTTAAAAAATAAATAAATATCCAATAATTAACAAATCAATAACCCTTTAGCCCTTGTACACACACACTCGGACATTCCGACCACAAAATCCGTCTGATTTTTTTCCCCGACGGATTTTGTCCAAAACTGGTGTTGCATACACACAGTCGGACAAAGTTACGGAAAATTCGATCATTCGGAACGTGATGACGTTCGTGCTTTACGAGGGGACTACGTTCAGGCTAGAAGCCAATAGCTTTGGTCTCGTAATTTGATCTCAGCATGCGTGGCACTTTGTCAGATCGGAATTCCCTGCAAATGATTGGACAAAGTCTGATCGGATCATGTTGTCGGAAAATTTCATATCCAGCTCTCAAACTTCGTTGGTCGGACATTCCAACGGAAAAAGTCTGATGGAGCCCACACATGGTCGGATTATCCGTCAACGCGGTCCGATCGTGTGTACAGGGGCTTAAACATAACATACAGTTCATTAACGATAATGGAGCCCAAGGTCCCAATAGGCATAAACCAGAACTGTGACAGCTTATGACGATTTCCACAATTGGGTGACTTTGCTTGACAAATCCCACCACTGAGTGAAGTGTGCGCTTACCAGCTATAAAAACTTTGATGGCCGTGGCTATTGCCCAGCCGGGGCCTTTTCCTCAGTTGGTTTCGCCAGACGATCTGGTCATCACCTCTTCTGGAAGGGTCCCCCGGTCCAGTGCAATCCTCTACTAACACCAAGTAGTATTGCAAAAGAATGATGTAGGTGCGCTCAAAAGAAGAGAAATGAAGCAGCCATCGGTAAAACCCACAGGGTATCTATTTATAAAAGCAAACACGCCGAAGCGTATAACAACAAGAACACTCCAAGTAAAATATTGCGGCCGGCCGGCTGCAGTACACATGCCGTGCTTGCAAACAACGGACGTAGCGCGCGGTGATGTCAGCACGTCGCTCCTCCCAGGGATTCACGGATTTTGGACACTTTTGTTATTTTATTATGAACAATTTTTTCCACAGGAAACATTTTCTTTTTACAGGAATTTGTTAACGTAGTCATAAGATATGCGATTGTATTGTATGAGACTTATTCTTTGCTCATAATACGCATTTATTCATCTTTAGGTAATTTAGGAGCGCAACGTTTTTGATTTTGTTATTTGTGTGTATCTCACGTGGTGTTGCTGCTATTTAGTTGAGTTTTTTATCCAGCACAGTATTTTTCTTGCTATAAACCAGAACTGTACCTGCTAGTCACTTCTAATGCCGCGCACACACGACCGTTTTTTCTGTCAGAATAAACTCTGAAGGTCTTTCCGACGGAGTTCCGCTGAAACGGACTTGCCTACACACGATCACACCAAAGTCCGTTCGTTTAGAACGTGATGACGGGACTAGAAAAAGGAAGTTCAGTAGCCAATAGCTGCCCTTGCGTTGTTTTTGGTCCGTATAGCATACAGACGAGTGGTTTTCCCGATAGGAATTGATTCCGTCAGAAAGATTTAAAACATGTTCTATTTCTAGGTCCGTCAGAATTTTTGAAAAGTCAGATGAAGCCCACACATGATCGGAATATCAGAAGAAATGATTCCGTCTGACTTTTTCTGCCGGAAAGTCCGACCGTGTGTACACAGCATAAGGCCTCCAGTCGCAAAACCACGACAACTAGCAGGTACCCGTACCAACAGGGAGCCGTACCTCAGACGGGTCACTACACCATACCTTTTAAGTGCCCATAAGACCTAAAAGGACCTTGCACCCCACCACTTTTTTTTTTTTAAGTGACCTTCAGTCCCCAAAACCAAACAGTAAAATAACCACAACATATAGGGCGGGGAGAGTGGGAAGCCGGTCCTCTCTCTTCCCCTGTAGACTGAGGCCGCCCCCATTCCTTGTCCTACGTCACTTCCCCCCAGGGCTCACATCCATCACCCACTACACTCCGCCTGCTTCCCTAACCTCAGGTATCTAACGCCCCATTAACCCGTCATGCCTGCCCCCCGTTCTGCTCTGGGTTGTACTCTGGGCCTCTCTTTAGATGTAGCAGCTGCATTTTATTTTTTTAGTCTTTTCCCCCCTTTGTTTACCTGATGATCTGGCCAGTAATACACCTCCTGTATTAGGGATTGGGACTCTGGATGAAGGAGCACTAGAAATGCCTTTGGACAGCAGCATTGTCAATCTGGGCGAAGGGGAGTGTTAGATGCACTAGCAGATTTAGATACACTAACAAATTGAAGGGAAACTCTAGTTAACACTTTTTAAGCAGTCACAGCAACAGTTTTGCTTCTTATTGGGATAAAGGATTCGGCTCAGTTCACAGTATATGCAAATTGGATGTGAGTTTTGATCTGCATCCGATTCGCATGACATGTAAAATTACATTGATTTCCATTGAAGCTGATCAGGTATATGCGGTGTTCCTGAGGTACTAATTTATAAAGAGTCCTGTGTTTTCTGAGCACAGCGGTGCGCGCAGGTGTAAATTCCAGGCTCATTGAGTTCTATGGGAATGCTACTGAATCGCATGTGTTCAGTTGTGTTCAGGGTTCTGTTCAGGATTTCAGCACAGAGTGCTCTCCTACTACATCAGGGATCCTCAAACTATGGCCCTCAAGCTGTTGCAGAACTACACATCCTATGAGGCATTCACAGACATGACTAGGCATGATGGGGATTGTAGTTCTCGAACAACTGGAGGGCCATATTTTGAAGACTCCTGCACTACAGGAGTTGACACCCTTTAGCTACTACAGTATATATAATCCAGCACTGAAATCACAGCTGTGACGAAAATCCGGTCCTGAGCCTAACAAATTCCAGAAAAAACCCCCGACCCATCTCCATGAAACTACTAAACTATGGTGACAAAGGTGACATTCTGAGATTGACTGGAGATTGGTGACTTCACTATCAACACAAAACTCTTTTATCCTGGAAGTACAAAAACAGAGTCAAGTTTCTGTATGTGAAAAAAGCAGACAGGTATTTGCATATTCATTATTTCATGCTATACACTTCTAAACTCAAGGAAGTAGCCTCGTTTTGCTTTATTCTACTCCTGCTGCCTCATCATGGCTGGATTATCATGAATGCAGCCAGCCAATAGCACACCCATGGCTGACCACTATCCTGCATTGACTGTTCTAACTTACTGGTACCTAACCCTTTAAGTCTGTAGGCAGGTGCAGTTTGTCCTCCACCCTTGTAGGTGATGCTGTGCATTACTGGGCACTGGTCAGGCTGCATTACTGGGCGTTGGTTAGGCTGCATTACTGGGCCCAGGTCAGGCTGCACTAATGGGCACTAGTCAGGGTGCGTTACTGGGCACTGGTCAGGGTGCAATTCTGGGCACAGGTCAGGCTGCATTACTGGGCACTGGTCAGGCTGCATTACTGGGCACAGGTCAGGCTGCATTACTGGGCACTGGTCAGGCTGCATTAGTGGGCACAGTTCAGGCTGCGTAGATGGGTACTGGTAAGGTTGCATTGCTCGGCACTGGTGAGGCTGCATTGCTGGGCATTGATTGGGCTGCGTTGCTGCACACTGGTAGGGCTGCATTGCTTGGCACTGGTCAGGCTGCATAGATGGGCACAGGTCAGGCTGCATAGATGGGCACAGGTCCGGCTGCATAGATGGGTACTGGTAAGGTTGCTTGCTCGGCACTGGTGAGGCTGCATTGCTGGGCATTGATTGGGCTGCATAGATGGGCACTGGTCAGGCTGCATTGCTGGGCACTGGTCGGGCTGCATTGCTTGGCACTGGTTAGGCTGCATAGATGGGCACTGGTAAGGCTGCATAGATGGGCACTGGTAAGGCTGCATAGATGGGCACTGGTAAGGCTGCATTACTGGGCACAGGTCAGGCTGCATAGCTGGGCACTGGTCGGGCTGCATTGCTGGGCACTGGTCGGGCTGCATTGCTGGGCACTGGTCGGGCTGCATTGCTGGCCACAGGTCAGGCTGCATTGCTGGGCACCGGTCAGGCTGCATAGATGGGCACTGGTAAGGCTGCATAGATGGGCACTGGTCTGGCTGCATTGCTGGGCACGGGTCGGGCTGCATTGCTGGGCACTGGTAAGGCTGCATAGATGGGCACTGGTCGGGCTGCATTGCTGGGCACTGGCCGGGCTGCATTGCTGGGCACTGGTCGGGCTGCATTGCTGGGCACTGGTCGGGCTGCATTGCTGGGCACTAGTGAGGCTGAATTGCTGGGCACTGGAGAGGCTGGCTGTTCTGCTGGGGACTGGTCAGGCTGCATTGCTGGGCACTGGTTAGGCTGTGTTGCTGGGCACTGGAGAGGCTGGGTGGGCACCGGTGAGGCTGCGCTGCTGGGCACTGGTGAGGCTGCATTAATCCAGCCCCCCAACAGTCTGAGGGACAGTGAACTGGTCCCCTGTTTAAAAAGTTTGAGGACCCCTGTATAAGAGGATGGTATTCAGCGCCTACACTTTGCACATATGCATTCATGGACAGCTGAGGTTTCTGTGCTAAGCGTGTTATAGACAGCTCCCAGTCTCTGCCCCCACGCATAAAGAGCCTATTAAAGGGACACCTGGGCAGTATGGGGTTACATAGATAAATAACCATGGGGAAATGTATGACGTACAATATGTGTTTTTTTTTTTTTTTTACATTTGCCTTGACATACATTTTAACTGATCTTATCAGACTTATGCGTGGCTTCAAATCACATTCTCTCATATGAGAATAATCCTAGGGAAATAGAGAAATCACATGATGGAAGAGCAAGCAAGTGAAGATTCAGGCAAAACCGGCTTTTATGCAAATGTTGCAATGAATTAGAAAGTGTACTATTTAATTCCCCTTGAAAATACTGTATATGCATAATATAAAATAAAATGATAGAAAAAGATACAGATAAAGATGAATAAAAAAACTTGAAGGATGGAGGGGCTTAGCTACACATTAAAACATACACAATCTTTACAGTCAAACTCTGAGAGATCTGGAGGTATTCTTATTACTGTCATCATAGAGGTATCTGTATATAGAGTATAATCTCCATTTATGTTCCAGTATCACAGCAGTTTACAGAACTCTTCATTTGTGATTTCTGATTAGAATTTCTTTTCATTGCTCTCATACTTGACTCTATTCCTCGGGTAATCATCTCTCTCCATAGCAACGTACTGCCAGGCAGTGCACCAAGAACTTGGTTCACCAGTCATATAGTGCAGTGGGGGAACAAAGAGCCATATTCCTTCCAGGGAATGTTGAATGTCGATACTAGTACTGCATCCAGAGCGAATTCATTTTTACTAATTTCTTTTTATAAAGTATAACCCATGTTTTACAACCCTCCCAGAAATGTTTTTTTTTTTTTGTGGCCAGACGCAAAACTTCATTCTTTTCTTGAATCCTTATTTGTTTCCTCTATTCCTTCTTTCCGTTTCCTTCCTTTTCTTTCTTCCTTCCTCTACTTATTTTTCTCTCCTTTCTTTTATGTTTCTTTCTTCTCTTCCTTCTCTCCTTCCTTCCCCCATTTGCTTTCTGCCTTTCTTTCGCCTTCCTTATTTTCTCCAATTTATTTTATTTATCTTCTTCCACCCCCCCCCCCCCACACACACACACACACTTCCTATCTGCATCTACTTTGCTTTTTTCCTTCTTTTCTTTAATTTCTTCATTTATTTTTCTTCTTTCCGTTTTCTACCTTCCTTCCTCTATTACCTATCTAACATTATTTTCCTTCCTTTTTTCTAATTTCTTCTCTTTTTCTTCTTTTCTTTTTCCTACTTTCTTCCTTCTTTCCTAACTTCATTCCCTTCTTCCCCCTACTACCTTTTTGCTTCTTTTTTGCCTTGCTTCCTTTTTTTCATATTCTTCTTTCTTTTTTCTTCTTTCTTCCTTCCATTCTGTTTCCCCTACTTCCTTTTTGCCCTCCCGTTGCCTTTCTCTTATGTCTACTATTTTTCTTCCAGCTCACTTCTCTGCCTTCCCTTTGTCTTCCTTCTTTTTCTCACCTTTTTTTTTTCCTCTTTCTTCTTTTCTGCCCTCCTTCTCTCCTTCTTCCCCCTATTACCTTTCTGCTTCTCTTTTGCCTTCCTTCCTCTCTTTTCATTATTCTTCTTTTCTTTTTCTTCCTTTCCTCCTTCCATTTCTTCCCCCTACTACCTCCCACTACTTATTTTCTGCCTCTCCTTTGCCTGTCTTCTTTTTTCTAATTTCTTTTATTTTTATTTTTTCCTCCCTTCCTCCCCTACTTCCTTTTTGCCTGTCCTTTCCCTTCCCTCTTTTCTCTCCTTTCGTTTACTTTTATGTTCCTTCCTTCCATTACCTTTCTATCATTACATTTCCTTCCTTTTTTACTACTCACTTTTACTTTTCTTCTTTGTCCTTCTTTCTTACTTCTTTTCTTCCCTCCTTGCCTTCTTCTTCCCCCTACTACCTTTCTGCTTCTCTTTTGTCTTACTTCCTTTTTTTTCATATTCTTCTTTCTTTTTTCTCCTTTCTTCCATCCATTCTTCTTCCCCTGCTTCCTTTTTGCCTTCCCCTTGCCGTTCTCTTATGTCTACTATTTTTCTTCCAGCTCACTTCTCTGCCTTTCCTTTGTCTTCCTTCTTTTTCTCTTCTTTTTTTTTTTTCTTTCATTTTTTGTGCCCTTCTTCTCTCCTTCCTCCCCCTACTTCCTTTCTTCCTCTCCTTTTCCTTCCTTCTTTTCTCACCTTTCTTTTATTCTTCTTCTTTCCTCCCCTACATTCTTTATGTCTCTCCCTTGCCTTCCTTCTTTTCTCTCCTTTCTTTTCCTTCTATTTTCCTTCCCTCCCTGAATTGATTTGTGCTCCATCTTGATATGCGTGATAATAAACAATCTATTCATCATCAATTAAAATATTGAATGATGCAGCACATATAGAGGTTGATTTACTAAAGGAGAATAGACTGTGCACTTTCCAAAGTGCAGTTGTACTCTGCAAGAGCAGTTGCTCCAGAGCTTATTAAATGAGGGAAAGCTCTGCTGACTTCCATCATCCAATCATGTGCAAGCAAAAATTCCGTTTTTTTTTCCCTTGCACGTGATTGGATATTCTTTGCAAAGTGAATCTTCACCTCTTTTACTCAGCTCTGGAGCAACTGCACTTGCAGAGTGCACAGTCTATGGGGGTTATTTACGAAAGGCAGATTCACGTTGCACTACAAGTGCACTTTCAAGTGCGGTTGCTGTAGATCCGAGGGGGACATGCAAGGAAAATAAAAAAACTGAATTTTAGCTTGCACATGATTGGATGATAAAATCAGCAGAGCTTCCCTTCATTTCAGATCTTCCCCTCAGATCTACAGTGACTGCACTTCAAAGTGCACTTGTAGTGCAAAGTGGATTTGCCTTTCGTAAATAACCCCCTATATGCCTTTAGTAAATCAAAACCCAATGTATTGATGGGGTAACATGGGCTATCACATAGCTCCCAACTGTCCCTGATTTCAAGGGACTGTCCCTGATTTGGAGAAATGTCCCTCTGTCCCTCTGTCCCTCTTCCCCCCTCATTTGTCCCTCATTTTGGTCTGATCTATATGGTGTTACAAGTAATTTTGCGCTACCTTAAAAAATAGCAACTAACACAGAAAATTAGATAAATGGCAATACAAAAGAAAACAAATAGTGTAGCGCTTAGTTATACATGTCAAGCCACATTTTTCATAACAAAAGGTTCTATACCTAAATAAACACCACTGAAAATTCGAGAGACATATACAAAAATGTTGAACACTGTAACTAGTGATAAATATCAAAAGAAAAAGTCCAAGTAACAAAATATTCCAAATGTGGTTCAAAGTTCCATGTGAAATAGGAATTTATTAAAAACTTCATGTGAATATCCCAACCATGAACAGTATATGTAGCTGAAGTGAGAGGTACCACCACCAAAAAATAGAAGGCTTACCGGAACGTTTGAACCCACAAGAGCATATGTTCTGTGAGTCAAATGGGCTTGTATAATGTAAACAACCAACGGAATGAGCACTGGAATCCTTAGATTTCTGGAATAGGAACGCCCGGCTATCCTCAAAGTGGTAGATGACTATGTAGGTGTATTTCATAGAGGACAAAGGTTCGAATATCTATAGATGTAGTGAATAGAACGGGTATAACAAAAAAGGGCCACATAGCGTAATTCCATTTGGGTACACAATAAATTTAATGAAGTTAGAAAACTTACATTTAGCAGGTTAAAATCAGCGCTTTTTCTAAAAACAAATGGCGGCAGTGGAGTCCTTTCCGACGCGTTTCGTCTCCAAGGACATCGTCTGGGGTCCACATTCCTGTGTCACTTCAACTGTGATTGTTCACTTTATAGCGCAACTTATTTTATTACTGTTTACCAGTGCTAAACCTTTCATCCAAATTATAAATTGCTGCATTTGTACATTTTAAAAGCCAATATAAAGGAATAGTAGTGGTAAAAAAAAAACATTCTGGATTTTATTAACTTTTTTTGGTTAATTCTCCTTTAAGGGGGTGTGGCAGGGGGCGTGCCCTATTCCTACATAGGTTTGTTAGTAGGTGTCCCTCATTCCCATCTCAAAATGTTAGGAGATATGGCTATCAGAAACAATAAATTGCAAACGATTGTTTAATTGATCAGTATTATGTCATCAGATGTACTTAGATATTTGTTTGATCCATCAGAAACAAATGATACATTTCCACATTGGCTAGCCAGCATCTAAATCAATTGAAAACTTACTAAAGCAAATGTAGAGTCTATGATTTACACATCATATTCAATTCATTTTAGGTGCATCGAATGATCAATCGAATGATCGTATCGAGTCATGTGTGGTCGTTTCTAGTGTTAGTGCTGCCAACATTGCATAATGTTTGGCAGAGGATCAGTTCTTAGAAATAATGTATAGCATAGGGTGAAGGGTTGACAGCCTCCCTCTTCTCCTCCTCCTCCTCCTCCTCTCTCCCAATCTCGGCTGTGTGTGTAACTCTACACAAGCAGAGCTGATCCCCTTCCCCAGCACATTACTGTCTGCTTGCTGACATGAGGCTTCCTGGAACCATGGCAGCTACAATAATGAAGGGGAACCATAAACTGTTAAAACTCCGCCACTGCACAGGTAAGTCACTCTCAATGCAAACAAATCTGCTGATTACTCAAACAGAATATAGACAAGCTGACTGATGGAACACTTATGGCTTAAAGTGTATGTCCAGCCTGAACTTTTTTTTATAATTTTGGGTAGAGTGAGGAAGGATTAGAACCCCTGAGGGTTTTTATTGATATGAGAGGCTCATTAGAGAGATTTCCTCTCACTTACTGAATGTGCGGACAGGAAATGAGGAGAACTCTACGGACCCGTTCACACCAGAACGCAGAACATGGGTTTTCTGTACCACTTTCAAAACGCACTGCACTTGCAATCTGCAGCAGGTGGCAATGCAATGCTCACAATACCTCAAAACGCAGGTGTTTGCCTGCATTGGATCGCATGGTACAGAAGTGCCATACAATACAGTTGCAGTGCATTTTCAAAAGTTGTGCATGTTCTACTTTTAGGCTTGGTTCACACTGATATGGTGCACTTTGAGGCTGGGTTCACACCATAGCGATGCGGGAACGCCGCGAATCCGCGGCGTTTTCCCGCATCGCATGCCTCCCGCCAGCAGTTCACACTGCCCTATGCGGACTGCTGGGAGCGTCAATGAAATGTTAATGACACCCCCAGATCCGTCCGCATATCGCAGTGCGATCTGCACACTCGCACAGGAATCGGATCGCATGGTGTGAACACCCATGCGATCCGATTCTGCTACGGACCAAAAAAAGGGTCCCGTGCGAGTTTGCGGCGGGAGCGATGCGAATTCAGCCATACTATCTGTATGGCTGAACTCGCATCGCTATGGAGATCGGATGTGATTTGCACTGCAGTGCGGTGCGAATCACATCCGGATCTCTCACCCGCAGCGGTGTGAACCGGACCTCAATCAGCTTTCTAGTGCGCTTTCAAGGAGCGTGTCCAGTGCGAGTTAATGTGGTTCAAATGCGCTTCCAATACTTTATCTATTCTCTTTCTCCGTCTCTCTCTTTATCTCTCTCCGCCATTCAAATCTATGGAGAAGAAACCGCAAATTTGAAATAACACTCCTAAAGCCACATTCTTATAAACTTGATTGGAGGAGAGAAAGGGTAAGGGGCCACAGGGCCCTAATTCGGTCTTTACAGCCAAGATGGACAATGATATAGTGCAAAAATATATTTTATTAACAATAAGTCATATCAGACAGGTCAAGTAAAAAAGAATTAAAAATATACGACATGCATATGATAGTAACAAGTATCTAGTGTAAAAAAGAAAGTTGACACCAAATAAACGGTAGTGAGCCCTTGTGCGTCAATGCGTTTCGCTGTTTTTCTTCGTGAGTACACACTTGGGGGTATTTGGAAGGAACAGGTCTCACTTGTCAGCATAGAAATATCTCCACATGGAGAGCTCACAGATGATCACCCAGGAATCATTGTATGAAAAGCAGTTTCTTACTAATACCAGCGACCGTGTATAAGGCTGATGGCTTAAAGGTACATAGATATGAATATAAACTCATACGGTTCACCGGGGGAGGAAGGAGATACACCATAAGTATCCAGATAATTAAACGGGGAGAGTAATAGAGAGGAGAAGGGTAGAACAAACACCCTTTCACCTGTTTTCAGTCCATAGAAACAGGGGATTCAACAATAATCCATATGGACAGATATATATGTAGCGCCGGGCTCCTGAAGAACACGCGCTATGTTTTGTCAATTTAAAAGTTCCCAAGACCATAGTTGGGTTTTAGGGTTAATTGTGGTAAATTATGGTCTCAGTATCAGTTTGGCTGAACTGTATTATGTTCTGCCTGGACATGGGTGTGTGTGTGTGTCACCTTTGGCAAGCATTGGAACGCAGTCTGGTTAAACGCATTGGGTACCAATCTCTCTCTCGGAGCCAATCAGTGAGTGCCTTGTCTCGCTTTGCATTCCGGGAGAGGGTACTTAAGGTGCTGAGGTCACGGGGTTCGAGTTTCCAGTCCAGAAGTATGTTCTGAATCCTTGGTCCTGGTCCTCCTGACCAGCCCCAAGAGGCCCTCGTGGCCTGGGGTGCGGATCCATCCATTTCCGAGTCTCAGGGCTGGCTAGCCCGAGGCACAGTAACTGGAAGGAGGGTTCCAAGGTGGTCCGCTGCCATCGGTTTTGAGAGGCACAGCGGCTGAGAACGCAACCGGGGGGGGGGGGGGACTTTTCGGGAGAGGGCCACGCACAGGGCTGGCTGCTCGGTAAGAGCCTGGAGGCTAAGCTGGAAAGGACACCAGGTGAATCCACACTCTTACGGTATCGCCGGACCGGCTGCGTGATACTGGTACCATATGAAAGTTCCTAGTTTCATCCTTCTGTCTGTGGTAGAGACTATGTTTATTTGAATCACATGTCAGTTGCTAAATCCACAAAAAGGGGATTTATCCGATAGCTGTAACATACAAAGACTGAAAAAGACTATTCCCTGGATTGCATAGAGAGAGACATTCAAGTGTCAGCAGTTTCAAGAGTACCTGAGGTTTACCCTCTATTCCTTACTGAGAGACTGTGTTCTGTTCAACGTTTTGCAAATAAAAATCCCTAATGTGGATTCAAGTGTCGGTCTCTACAGTTTATTGGGTCAGCAACCTCAGGAAACCCCTAGACGCACACGAGGTGGAGAAGGTGACAGTAAGCCCAACAAAAATAATCAGCCGCTCCTTCGGGGATCAGTGCTACATATAATTCTTCCAAACTGGATATATCGAACTCTCCTATACCTGCCCAGAGTCAGTATAACTATATAGGCTCCATAGGTATATTTAAACAGGCCATAGTAGTATGAGGTTCAGTGTCTCCCCCAGGATCAAACAAACCACCCACCACTGCCGTTTATTTGGTGTCAACTTTCTTGTTTACACTAGATACTCATTACTATCATATGCCATCATATACCACATCATATCGTATGCTTTTAATTCTTTTTTACTTGACCTGTTTGATATGGCTTGTTGTTAATAAAATATATTTTTGCACTATATTATTGTCCAACTTGCCTGTAAAGTCCGAATTAGAGCCCTGTGGCCCTTTACCCTTTCTCTCCTCCTATGGAGGAGAAGAAAATCGCATCGCACCACTCTAAACACGCATAGGACCCTTTTTAAAAACGTATCCCATATACAGTATGTGAACAGGCTCCATAGAAAATCATTATTTCACTTGTCCTACAATTCCATGCATTCTGGAATGCATCTGTAATCTGATCAGTGTGAACCAGGACTAAATACAGTGCAGTGCATTGAAATGGATGGCCTGAAAACGCATTGCCTTCATATCGCACAAGAACGCAAGCACATTCCTGGGGTGAATCGGCCCTTCAACAGAAATCAAAAGATCTTATCTGGTAAAGAAAAACTAGAACCCCTGTCAGATGTTTATCTCTGTTTATTTAGCTGTTGCAAATTTCTCCTACTATCCTGTGAAATTGTTCTCCTTGGGACAGCAAGGCTCACTCGCATGTATGGCTGAGGGGGGTAAAAATAAGCAGTTGAACTGATCCATTCACACTTGTGCATTGCAGCTACACAGACTAAAATGCATGTGTTAGTACACATGGCTATGATGTATGCTAACACACCTGCTCAATGCATGGACAATCCAGGGCTATTCATTGTGAATGCCACCCCAATGCACTCTACAGGAAAGTGCAACGCATGTCACATACTGTAGCAACACACCAACACACATACTTTATTGCACTTTAAAAAAAGGGTAATGTGTGTTCTATTATGTGTTGCGGTGCATTGGCAGTCCATTGAACGCATGTTAATGCATGCAATTATACTCACACGTTAACATACTGCACTTGGAACACTTTAGTATGAATTATTATTATTATTATTTTTATGCACGATATGCGCCTACACGGTTTACGAGATATTTTCAAAAAGACAGGCGCCGCTATCTACGGCACAATGCACCATAGATAGCAGCACGCAGGCGCAATGAGCACGCTGCTGCTAACGGCGATATGCCGTTACTGGTGGCTCCCATGCACATGCGCGGGAGTGACGGCATTGCGGTTCCGGCCAATCACAGCACCGGAGCCACGATGCCCGGAAAGAAGATGGACGAGGACATGGAAGAGGGGACAGAGGTGACACCGCTGGCTCCTGTGTCAGGTAAGTGACACATAATGGGCTACTATGTGATGCATAGTAGCCCATTATGCTTTACCTTTGCAGGGAAACAAAGAGGAAGTAAACCCATCAGGGTTTACTTCCTCTTTAAGGTCTGGGGACTGGCTAGGCCACTCCATGACCTTAATGTGCTTCTTCTTGAGCCACTCCTTTGTTTTGAAACCTGGCAATATGCTGTGGGTCATTGTCATACTGAAAGACCCATCCACAACCCATCTTAAGTGTTCTGGCTGGTTCTCATCCAAGATTATACAAAACATGGCCCCATCCATTGGCCCTTCAATGCAGCAAAGTCGGCATGCACCTTTAGCAGAGAAACATCCCCAGAGCATAAAGTTTCCACCTCTGTGCTTGACTGTAGGGATGGTGTTGTTAGGGTCATAGTCAGCATTTTTCTTCCTCCAAACACGACAAATCGAATTAATTCAAACTCGAACAGTTCACCACACAAATAATATAAATAGCAAAAAGTATAAATGAAAAAATTATATTTAAAACCTCAGCCCCATTGTATCTGCTGTATAATTTTTGCCTTCAGCAGATACAATGGGGCTGAGGTTTTAAGTATCATTTTTTAATTTATACTTTTTGCTATTTATATTATTTGTGTGGTGAACTGTTTGAGTTTAAGTTTCTTTTCCCATATTCAAGATGGCGGAAGTGGAGCTTATGGATCTATGGGAGTAGGCTTATGGATAGACCCTTAATTTTTTTGTAAGTGGGCAAACTTACAAAATCTGCAGGGGATCAATTCATTATTTTCCCCACTGTATATACTGAAATTTTTTCATTTATTTTTTATTTACTTTACGGGAACCAGTG
Organism: Lithobates pipiens; assembly: GCF_037356315.1. Classification (NCBI taxonomy): domain Eukaryota; kingdom Metazoa; phylum Chordata; class Amphibia; order Anura; family Ranidae; genus Lithobates; species Lithobates pipiens. The sequence goes on from NW_027507790.1 coordinate 230,311,937, forward strand.
ACACTAATACAGTGATCCGTGCTTGGGTGCCTCGGCTCCTGCCAGTATGTCCTTTGGTGGCACTGTGGGATCTTTTTTATTGTCCGAACAGGTGTCATCACCGGGGGATCAGTCAACTGCGCAGGTGAATGAACTTGGATAGGCTGAAGCCTAAGAAATCCAAGAAGGAGGATGAGGAGAAGTGTAGTTTCCGGTTGATCCCATGCACTTTTAGTAATTGGCTGCAGGCCTTCACAATCTTGGCCAACGTGATAGGGGAGAAGCACCCCAAGCACTGTTTAGCTCTTTTTGTTATTTGGATGCCATTGGAGAGGCCCACAGGGTGTTGGGGGGGTGGCATGGCTGCTTTATGTCAAGTGGTTTCGCCAATGCAAGGTCACCTGCCCTTATTTTCGCTGGGATCATAAAGACATCAGCTTATGGATGAAGCTGATGACATTGGCGCAGGCTTTTTCATCATTGTTACCAAGCAGGGCCAGTGCCCACACTCTCTCTCGATGCTTCAAGCACGGTCAGGGCCGTACCTATGAAGCTTCGAGTGAAAAGGGTGACGCCAGTGAGGGTGGAAAGGATGCGGCCTTTCCTAAATATATATCCAGATCGGGTGGCTGCCCGGTTGTTATTGACCAGTGTGAATCCAGAGGTGGTTTCGGAAAAGCTTGCAAATGAAGTGGAGTTAGGGAGCATGGCCCGACCTTTCGCTCCCCCCCCACCTTTGATAATTTAGTTGTCACCCAATTGGGCTTGATTCCTATAAAGAAACCTAATAAGTATCATTTGATCCATCATCTGTCTTTCCCCAAGGGTGGTTCAGTCATTGACACAATCGACCCTGAGGCCTGCATGATGTCTTACACCTCGATCAATGCTGCCATCTTTTGGGTGCACCATTATGGGAAAGGTTTCCTCATGGCCAAGAAGGACATAGAGGCGGCTTTTCGGTTGCTGCCCGTGCATCCACAGAGCCTTCATCTATTGGGTTGCAGGTAGATATGTGCATTCGTTTTTGGCCAAATGCAATCTGAAAACCGAAAGATCCGACATAAACAAATGCTTTATTTTTGTTTTCGTTGTGACAAAGGTTCAATATAGATAGGAGATTCGACATGATGCTGACAATAGCAATCTGTGTCTATTGAACCTGTGGTCGAATGTGCCTAACATTAGCTCTATTAGTCCAAGATTATTCTACATAGAGAGAAAAGATTCAACATAGAGAGAGAAGATTCGACATTATAGAGCCAATAGCAAAAAAGGTCGAATGTGCCTAACCTAACTCTATTAGTCCAAGATTATCCGATATAGAGAGAAATTGAGATGATTCTTATATTAGGGATAGTGATCAATTCTCTTGCCATGGAATGTCGTCTGCCTGATGACAAGCTGCTAGCCCTTAAAGCCGAGATTCGTCTGGTAGTAGGTAAGCATAAAATTCAACTTGCTGCAGTTGCAGTTCTTTCTCAAGCAAGCTTAACTTTCTGTCGAATTCTTCTGATGAGCAGAATTTTAGCCGCCAACTATCGGTGGCCACCGCAGGGCTTTTTGTGACTTCATCATGGTGACTTCTGATCATAGAGAGATTTACAAGTTTGGCATGCCTTTTTGGAAACCTTTAATGGCCATTCCCTTTGGCTGCAAGGCCCCATCAGCAATTTTGATATGGAGCAATACACAGATGCTGCGGGTTCTAACGGCTATGGAGCGTTCGTGGGTGGCCAGTGGAGTGCGGAGCGTTGGCCGGTTGAGTGGCAGGAGGACGATTTCTTGCAGAACCTGGTCCTTTCGGAACTCTTTCTGGTAAATGTAGCTGTGGAACTGTGGGGGGATTCTTTTTGTAATATGAAAGTTTGTTTCAACTGTGACAATATGGGGGTGGTGCAGGTTGTCAACCAGCTTTTTGCCTCCTCGGAACCAGTTGTCAGGCTGCTGCATCACCTGGTTTTGCGTTGCTTACAGTTGAATGTATTTTTATATACCATGCACCTTCTGGGGGCTACTAACACAATGGCTGATTCTTTGTCTCGGTTTCAGCTAGACAAGTTCTGGGAGTTGGCACTGGATGCAGAGCAACAAGGAGTGCCTTGTCCTCAGAAACTATGGCAAATTGTGTTGGAGTTGCCGCAGGCATTCTAAGGAACTCCTTGAGTGGTTCCACCTGCGTCTAGTACTCCAAGGTATGGCAAGAATGGAAAGCTCTTCTGTTGCGATCTGGAGTTGGGATGGTCAGTATGGAAATTCACACTCTTGTTATATTTCATCTGTTTAAATTTTGAACAAGGTGTGCCTGTATCGGCTAAAAATCGTAAGTTGGCAGGTTTTGCCACCTTGTTCAAATTATTGGGTGTGCAGGAATTCTCAAAAGACTGTTGTGAAGCAGGCCTTGCAGGGTTATAGGAACGGTTTCCGGAGGCAGGATGGACATCATCCGGTTACTTTTGGCATGCTGCAGGAGTTGTTGGTTCAGGCGAGTTCGGTATGTGCCTCCTGTTGGCTGCGGGTTATGATTCCAAAAGTTACTTTTTACACTCCTTCTGCATCGCGGTGGCTACTGAGACTGCCCCGTGGGGCTTGGAAGAATCTGTTTTGAAGCACAGAGGCAGGTGGGAATCTGATTGCTTTAAACTGTATGTACGTTCGCGTTTGGTACAGTATTGGTTTTATCTGTCATTTTGATTATCCCTGTTTGTTTGTATGTTTGTTGCCATTTTTTTCTGTTTGCTGTATTTCTTTTTCAGACACTGCTGCCTGCCTCGTGTGTTTCCTGTGGCTCTCTTTTGTGTTTTAGGGAGCTAAGCGGACTGAGGTTAGACCTAATGGGCAGTTTGGGTTTTCCTAGGTCAGTTGCCACAGTTAGGTGGATAGGTGTCCTGGGTTTGATATGATGCAGGGTCCTGCCAGAGGTGCACCGTTTTTCCCGGCTTGACGGCACCGGGTGTTTGGGGCTACACGCAGGTGATAACGACCTGAGTTTTCGGACCATGCGTCATTTCATCTGGGATATCAAGTTTGATTTTCTCAGATTGCGCACTGCCTTCCGGCCATGATGGTGGTTTGGTCAGAGGTGGTTGTCGGCCGCAATTTTTGTGCGGCCGTTATGGTTGCTTTGTCGAGTGCAATGGGGGTTTTTGTAGTGTGGCACCACAATCTGGAGGTGGATACCTGATGGAATCTGCGGAGCGATGGGGTCCACTTGAATGCTAAAGGAACAAATGTATTGTTTATTTGCCTTCGAGATGGAGTTCAGAGGGCTTTAAGTTTGTGGAGGGGCCCACAGGTGTAAGGTGTGACACCTGTCAGCTGTGGAGGTCAGGGTCTTTGGAGGCTTTAAAATTTGTTAAAAAGTTCAGAGTGTGACCCATCCAAGGTATGGCATCCTCTGTTGGATTCCAGGTAGTGGTGGATTCATTGGGAAGTGGTAACAGTAAGGTATCTGTGGAGAATTGTGTTTGTCCCAGAGCCAGTGTTGTGCGGCTGGGGATCATTATCTAGTAACGCAGATACATAATCTAGTCTAGTAACGAAGATTACGGGTATTCGATTATATATATTGTTTCTGTTTTAAGGAATGTTATATTTGTTTATTTTGTTAATAAATGGCCAACCTGGCCAAATTTTCTCCAGCTTGTTGTCGGTCATCATTTGCTCAGTTATAGGTGGGGGAGGTATATGTGGGAACTATGTACAGGATTGTTGACATCTGGGGATCCATAATCATGGTAAACAAGGCAAATAGAGAGGGTAAATGTCCCTAACAGGGGCACAGACAGCAATAAAATCTGAAAGATGTTTTAATCCCTCTCCACCCCATGCAAAATGAAAAAGTTTAATTTTGTTATACTTTAAGCAAATTGTCGTTTTTCTTTTTTACTACTACTATGTTTTATATCTTCTTTCAGTATTTTTTGTATATTACTCTCATGCTGACACTGATTATAGTCAATAGTTTCTTTCAGGTGTTTATCAAGCAACGAAAAACCAAAAATGCCCCCATGTGATTTTATACCAGAGGAGTACAAGGTAAGGTTAAGATGATCTAGGTATCACTGATAACATTAGATGGCTGTGTATGGTAGTATGGCGGTTAATATTCCTGCCTTGTAGAGGTTGGGTCTTGAGTATAATTCTCACTAAGGATACCCATTTGCATGGAGTTTGCATGTTCTTGTATTTGTGTGGATTTTCTTTAGGTTTATACTCACAGTCCAAAAACATTCTTGGACTTTAATAGACATTGGAATATATTTATATTTGAAAGCATCAGAAAAGTAGAGAGTGTTTTTCTAATTTATGTTAAAGGGTCTGGAAGCAGCTTGTGTTCCTACCAGCAACAAATGAGAGTTCTCCTTTTATTCTATCATACTAGAAACAGATTCTGAATGGTTGATACAGACAACATAGACTGTATGAGACAGGTCTTCCTTCAGACACTTTGAAAATTGAGACCCAGTGTTTATCCACCAACCACAGTATGAAAATTGTTAAGAGGGTCCTGAATATGGTGGCCACCTGTGGGTGGGTACAGCATGGTGCGCTGGCAATAACTCACACAGCCTGGGTATAAATGGTAGAACTTGTATTAAAGCAAACAGTTCACAACAAACATGTATGGGAGGAAGCCCGACTGGGGAACACTCACAGAGACCAACAGCGTATAGTGAAGCAGGCTTCAGCCGAACTGACAGCATCTGTCTGGAGGGGCATAATACGGCCTGGCCACTCCGAGCACAAACGGGAAGGTGTCCAAGAAGAGTGCAGAGCCCTAAACTTTCTCTACTTGTTTGGAACCTTTCCCTGCCATAATATTGTCCCTGACAGACGGGTGACCTGTCCCTACACTACCCACATGCGAATGTGCACCAAATCCAGGGGCCAGGGCCCTGCCAGGCCCGATAGGGGGGTTTATGCTCCCACTTGTGTTTGCTGTCTTTTTTATTTTTGGTATTTTTCACCAACACTTGGTCCAAGTGTTGGACATGATCCTCAAAAGTCTTGGAGAAAAGGATGATATCATCCCGGTGGACTAGCACAGTCTCAAAGTTGAAGTCTGCCAGGCACCTTTCCATCAAGCGTTGGAAGGTGCTAGGGGCATTGCTCAGCTCAAAGGGCATATGGTTAATCTCAAACAGTCCCAAGGAGATGATAAAGGCAGTCTTTTCATGATGCTAATCTCTTACTGAACTTGCCGCTACCCAAACCAAGGATAGAAAAGTACTTGGCCTGCCCCATTGCCATCAGTGATTCCTCTACCTGAGGTAATGGATAGTCGTCCCTGAGGGTGCAGGCATTCAACTTGTGATAGTCCACAGAGAACTGTAGGCGTCCATCCTTCTTTATCATCAGGACCCAAGGGTTGTGGATCTCCTGGATTACCCCGCTTTGTGGCATATTGTGAAAGAAGTTCTTGGCCTTCTGGTACAGCCGGGGGAATGTTACGGTATCACTCAAGGATTGGTGGAATTGGGTGGTCAATGGCCTCTGAGTACCTGTAGTCCTCCGAGCTGGCAGCGAAGACCTCTACCCCAGGCTGCATTTTTGAGATGCACCATGTACAGGTCTGCAAAAGGTCCATGGTTGGGGAAGGAATTTAGGGTGGTCCCCAGGTTGAATAGTTATACCAGGACCTTCCCCTTGTGAACCTTAGACAAGGTGAGTGCAGCCAGCCATTCACCAGGCGCTACTGGGTCTTTGAATAGTTCTATCATCATGGTCGTCTCTTGCAGTCTCTTGTGGGTCCCTGTGTGGAGGAACCAGACTATTTCCTCGAAGAGAATCAGTCACTGCTTCTATTTAGGAGGTGTACGGACAATACTGACTTGCTCAGGCTGCTTCCTGGATGCCCCCTGTGGAGCTTCACAAGCTCGGATACTGTTGTGCCATACCGCTCATAGACCACAGCCCTACGACTGCTGGTCAGAATGTTAAAACTTGGCAAGCAAGCGGGGTAAGTCCAAGTCCTTTAACATGTTCCTGCCCAGAACAATGGGCATTGAGGAGCAGACTGGGCCACAAGTCACTACCACTCCTACCAAATACACAACTTGGTCGTCAATCTGGATCTTCAACCAGGTGATGCCTACCACCAGGATGAGCAAGTTATTGGCTGCCTTAACGGATAGCCAGGAAGGGTTCAGTTCTTCTCACGTTCTGAACCGATAAATAGAGAAATCATACTCTAAGATTCTGACTTCTGACCCGGTGTCAATAAGGCATGGGACCTTCAGTCTATTGACAATGTCAGACATCACTGAGCTTTGGGCAACCATAGTCTGTGGTTGACTGGGTCCTTGTGTGGCTGATACCAGGTCCCTGTGCCGCCAATTTATATTACAAAGTACAAAATTATGAACCCAATTTTTTTTATTTATAATCACATTAAACAAAAATATGCTCACCAAGGCAGGACCATCTGGCACCAACTGGGGTTAAAGGGGGGGGGGGGGGGCACAAAAGTATAGTCAGAGGCGTGTGTTAACTCTCCCTAAGGCGGCAGCGGGCCAGTTATCCTGCTACAAAAAGTATAGATTTTGCACCCTGTAGCTTAGGCAGGGAGCGCCTTACAAATGTACTTGCCAGGAGTAGTTATCCTGGTTGATTGATAGATAGAGATCCATTGATTTCTCCCTAAGTTTGGCCTTGTTGCACTTTGCTCTTCTACCACTAGGTTGCCGGTTGCTTGGTGGTATTAGATATGAGAAGGGCAGCCGAAGGTCAGGTTATGGGTATATGGGGTATCTCAGCCAATGGCCAGGCTGAATCCCTTGGCCTACTTTGAGCCCCTATATATTTGGGTAGAGTCAGGTGATCTATGTTCTGTGCCACCTGGGCAGCTGTCTGGGTGGACGTGTGTCATACGCCCCGGGCTGCTAGGCCGGAGATTGGGCCTATCCCGGGGGCATCTGGCTGCCAGTCTGTGTGAGGGCCTATCCAGAAGTAAGAGGGCAGAGCAGGGCTGGGAGTGGGGCTCACAGTCCAACCAGAAGTGATGGTTCTGCCGGCCAGAGAACCTGTCTTGGTCAGAGGTAGAAGGGGAACTGTCACTAGGGATGGCCGAACTGTTCACCCGGCGGTCGTTTCGCGGCGAATTTTGCGTGTTCGCGATTCGCCCGATCGGTGGACTATTGACGCTGTTCGCCCGGTGGACATATGTGTTTACAGTGTGAAAGAACTTTGACCCATGATGACACATCCATCATGGGGTACAGAACAGCCAATTGAGACATTTCAGCACATGGACAATTGGACATTCCCCCTACCTTATAAATAGACCTGATATGGCGGCCATTTTACATTCTGTCTTATGCCATTGTAGGAAGAGGTTGCTGTGTGCAGCAGGGAGAGACTGTAGTGACACAAATCACTAGCTATTAGGTCCACAAAAGTCCTTTTAAGGACTGGTATAGGTGTAGTATAGTATATAGGGTTCAGTGCACTGCTGTGCTGGTGATTGCAGCAGCCTGACTTTTGTCAGTGTAGGGACAGGACGCTGTGTGCAGCAGGGACAGTCAGTTTAATCACTAGCTAGCTATTACTATTAGGTCCACAAAGGTCCTTTTAAGGACTGGTATAGGTGTACAGTATATAAGGTTCTGGTGCACTGCTGTGCTGGTGATTGCTGAGTGCACTGCTGACTGATTCTGCAGCTGTCTTTTGTCAGTGTAGGGACAGAACGTTGTGTGGAGCAGAGACGGTCAGTTTAATCACTAGCTATTACTATTAGGTCCACAAAGGTCCTTTTAAGGACTGGTATAGGTGTACAGTATATAGGGTTGTACACGTATAATATACTTTCTTTCAAATATAGAAAGAATATTATACTTGACTGTTGCCCGATTCTGCAGCTATCTTTTATCAGTGTAGGGACTGAGGGACAGTCTGCAAATCACTAGCTACTAGGTCCACAAAGGTCCTTTTAAGGACTGGTATAGGTGTACAGTATATAAGGTTGTGGTGCACTGCTGCTGACTGCTGTGCTGCTGATTGCTGCCTGATTCTGCAGCTGTCTTTTTAGCGTAGGGACTGAGGGACAGTCTGCAAATCACTAGCTACTAGGTCCACAAAGGTCCTTGTAAGGACTGGTATAGGTGTACAATATACAGGGTGCTGGGGCAGGGCTGTGCTGCAGATTACTGCCCTATTCTGCAGCAGTCCTTTATCAGTGTAGGGACTGAGGGACAGTCTGCAAATCACTAGCTACTAGGTCCACAAAGGTCCTTGTAAGGACTGGTATAGGTGTACAATATACAAGGTGCTGGGGCAGGGCTGTGCTGCAGATTACTGCCCTATTCTGCAGCAGTCCTTTATCAGTGTAGGGACTGAGGGACAGTGTGCAAATCACAAGCTACTAGGTACACAAAGGTCCTTGTAAGGACTGGTATAGGTGTACAATATATAGGGTGCTGGTGCACTGCTGCTGACTGCTGCCCTATTCTGCAGCAGTGTTTTATCAGTGTAGGGACTGAGGTACAGTCTGCAAATCACTAGCTACTAGGTCCACAAAGGTCCTTGTAAGCACTGGTATAGGTGCATGGGCGTCCGCAGCAGGGGGCAAGGGGGGGTCAAATGCCCCCCCTGGAATCCCCAAGGTGTTGCCGGCGGCTGCATCCTCTGCTCTCTCCTCTGGATCACAGAGCTGGCTGCCTCTGTGTTCGGCGGCCGCTCTGTAACATGGCACCGCCCCCCCAGACCTGCTTGTGTGATAGTAGAGAGAATCAACGTCCCGCCTACCACACGAGCCGGTCTGGGGGGGCGGGGCCATGTTACAGAGCGTATACAGCCAGCCAGCGCTTTTATCCATAGGAGGAGATGCTGCAGATAGAGCCTGGGGATAGGAGGATGGGGGGGGGGGGGGCTGCAGGGGGCCCCTCTGCCAATTCTCCTATCCAACTTATATTACTGTCCCCAGTTCACCTTGTGCTCCCTGCCCCCCCCCCCCCCAGTGCTCTCCACCACACTCTCCTGCCCCCCCCCCCCATTGCTCTCCTCCAACACCACACTCTCCTGCCCCCCCAGTGCTCTCCTCCACTACCACACTCTCCTGCCCCCCCCCCCCAGTGCTCTCCTCCATCACCACACTCTCCTGCCCCCCCCCAGTGCTCTCCTCCACCACCAAACTCTCCTGCCACCCCCCCATTGCTCTCCTCCACCACCACACTCTCCTGCCCCCCCATTGCTCTCCTCCACCACCACACTCTCCTGCCCCCCCAGTGCTCTCCTCCACAACCACACTCTCCTGCCCCCCCCAGTGCTCTCCTCCACCACCACACTCTCCTGCCCCCCCCCAGTGCTCTCCTCCATCACCACACTCTCCTGCCCCCCCCCAGTGCTCTCCTCCACCACCACACTCTCCTGCCCCCCCCCCCATTGCTCTCCTCCACCACCACACTCTCCTGCCCCCCCCCGTGCTCTCCTCCACCACCACACTCTCCAGCCCCCCCCGTGCTCTCCTGCACCACCACACTCTCCTGCCCCCCCCAGTGCTCTCCTCCACCACCACACTCTCCTGCCCCCCCCAGTGCTCTCCTCCACCACCACACTCTCCTGCCCCCCCAGTGCTCTCCTCCACCACCACACTCTCCTGCCCCCCCCCAGTGCTCTCCTCCACCACCACACTCTCCTGCCCCCCCCCCCAGTGCTCTCCTCCACAACCACACTCTCCTGCCCTCCCCCAGTGCTCTCCTCCACCACCACACTCTCCTGCCCCCCCCCCCAGTGCTCTCCTCCACCACCACACTCTCCTGCCCCCCCCAGTGCTCTCCTCCACCACCACACTCTCCTGCCCTCCCCCAGTGCTCTCCTCCACCACCACACTCTCCTGCCCCCGCCCCAGTGCTCTCCTCCACCACCACACTCTCCTCCCCCCCATTGCTCTCCTCCACCACCACACTCTCCTGCCCCCCCCATTGCTCTCCTCCACCACCACACTCTCCTGCCCCCCCCAGTGCTCTCCTCCACCACCACACTCTCCTGCCCCCCCCCGTGCTCTCCTCCACCACCACACTCTCCTGCCCCCCCCAGTGCTCTCCTCCACTACCACACTCTCCTGCCCCCCCCCCAGTGCTCTCCTCCACCACCACACTCTCCTGCCCCCCCCAGTGCTCTCCTCCACCACCACACTCTCCTGCCCTCCCCCAGTGCTCTCCTCCACCACCACACTCTCCTGCCCTCCCCCAGTGCTCTCCTCCACCACCACACTCTCCTGCCCCCCAGTGCTCTCCTCCACCACCACACTCTCCTGCCCCCCCCAGTGCTCTCCTCCACCACCACACTCTCCTGCCCCCCCCCCAGTGCTCTCCTCCACCACCACACTCTCCTGCCCCCCCCCCAGTGCTCTCCTCCACCACCACACTCTCCTGCCCCCCCCCCCCGTGCTCTCCTCCACCACCACACTCTCCTGCCCCCCCCCCAGTGCTCTCCTCCACCACCACACTCTCCTACCCCTCCCAGTGCGCTCCTCCACCACCACACTCTCCTGCCCCCCCCAGTGCTCTCCTCCACCACCACACTCTCCTGCCCTCCCCCAGTGCTCTCCTCCACCACCACACTCTCCTGCCCCCCCCCCAGTGCTCTCCTCCACCACCACACTCTCCTGCCCCCCCTCAGTGCTCTCCTCCACCACCACACTCTCCTGCCCCCCCCCCCCAGTGTTCTCCTCCACCACCACACTCTCCTGCCCCCCCCCAGTGCTCTCCTCCACCACCACACTCTCCTGCCCCCCCCAGTGCTCTCCTCCACCACCACACTCTCCTGCCCTCCCCCAGTGCTCTCCTCCACCACCACACTCTTCTGCCCCCCCCCCCAGTGCTCTTCACCACCCCACACTCTTTGCCTCCCCAGTGCTCTCAGCCTACCGTGCTCTCTACCCCTGTTCTTATTGGCCCCCCCAGTGCTCTCAAGTTCCCCCCCAGCGCTCTCTGCTCCCCACCCCTGTGATCTCCACTCCCCCTCGCTCTTTGCCCCCACCCATGTGTTCTCCAACCCCGCCAGTACTCTTTGCTCCTCCTTCTCTTCAACTCCCACCCAGTGCTCTCCACTTCCCCAGGACCAGAGGACAGGCTGACTGGGGCTGGAAAATGAGGACGGCTGAAGGTCCAGGTGGCCAGGGACCACTCCATCTAACAGCAGACAGATCCTCTGGAAGGAGCACCGTCCCCATCCAAAAACGAGAACAGACCCTGCCTGCTGCTGGCCATCATGTATATCCTGCTGGCATGCAAGGTACCGTACCGAGCATCAACAACACACCTTCCCACAGACAGGGACTGCAGACTGGGACATGGGGCACAGGAGGGGCTGCAATGATGGGCACAGTGAGACTGCATTCACGGCACAGTAAAGCTACATTTGATGGACACAGTGAGGCTGCATTTGATGGACACAGTGAGGCTGCAGTTGATGGACACAGTGAGGCTGCAGTTGATGGACACAGTGAGGCTGCAGTTGATGGACACAGTGAGGCTGCAGTTGATGGACACAGTGAGGCTGCAGTTGATGGACACAGTGAGGCTGCATTTGATGGGCACTGGTGAGGCTGCATTGAGCTCTTGCATCAAGTTTGCAGTCTCTGACCATCTCCTGTAGCATGTCTGCAGCCTCTGAGGGAGTCTGGAGAGGAGTCAAGAGTGGGAGCACCGCCAGGATGGGGGTCATGGGAAAAGTCAGACTTGTGTGGACTGTGGACAGGAGACTATAGGATAAAACCAGAGCCACCAAGCTGGAGCCGACTGACTGAGCCCTGCACAGTGCACCTGAGAGGAGGTCAGTAAAAGCACCGCCAGGCCAGTCGGGGGAGGTCACTGATGTAAGGGGGGAGTGAATACGATAATGTAAGGGGCACTGATATAAAGGGTTTCCTCCTTATATTAGTAACCCACCCCCTTACCTTAGAGTATTCTTTCTGCAGAAGGTGGTCACCCCCCATGTTCTGAGTTCCTGGGGTCCCCCTTGATGATTGATCACTTACCACTATTAACTGGTAAAATGTATGGTTTTCCCTTTCATGAACAAGAAAATAATGACGTTATGCTGTTGAGCTGGTATAATAATGCTGTGAGGCAGGTATGAAATTTTTTCCAGGGCTGGTTTTTGAAAGCATGGGCGTCCGCAAGGTTACTCAGGTGGCTGCGTACCATGCCCATATAGCCTAGAGAATGTACATCTTTTTACATTGCAATACATCTGTTGTTGCCATATTTTTATCTTTATGAAAACAGCCTATACAGTGACAGTTTGAGATCAAAATATGGCCACAACAGATGTATTGCAATATAAAAAGATGTACATTCTCTAGGCTATATGGGCATGGAACACAGCCGCCAGAGTAACTTCCAATACAAAGTGAAGATGAATTATCTGTTATATAACACATATGTATTACCAATGGAAAGATTTTCATGAGATTGACGAAAAGGGGTGAAGCATGAGCGGCCTTAAAATGACCCCCCCCCCCCTTGGAAAAAGTTCTGCGGACGCCCATGTATAGGTGTACAATATATAGGGTGCTGGTGCTGGTGCACTGCTGCTGACTGCTGCCCTATTCTGCAGCAGTCTTTTATCAGTGTAGGGACTGAGGTACAGTCTGCAAATCACTAGCTACTAGGTCCACAAAGGTCCTTGTAAGGACTGGTATAGGTGTACAATATATAGGGTGCTGGTGCAGGGCTGTGCTGCAGATTACTGCTGGTTTCTGCAGCAGTATTTTATCAGTGTAGGGACTGAGGTACAGTCTGCAAATCACTAGCTACTAGGTCCACAAAGGTCCTTGTAAGGACTGGTATAGGTGTACTATTTGGTGTGCAGTATATAGGTGTGTAATACACGTATAAAATACTTGCACATATAGAAAGCATAGTATAGTGCAATTCCACTGTGCAGCATTGTGACTGCTGAGCGGTTCTGCAGCGATACTGCAAAGAGTGACAAACGCAATTAAACTGGTGTGATAGACCAGTGGCCCCCAAAATGACAGATTGAAGCGGGGTGTTATATACCTTCTTCCACATACATACTGCACTTCTCTAGAGACTTTTGTCACAGGGTCATTTAAAAAATGACAGGCAGAGGAAGAGGCAGGCCCTTCCGCAGGGGTGGTAGGGGTAGGGCAGGAGCAACAGGCTTGAGCCAAAGTGGCAAATTGCAGAAGGTGCGTGCAATTACGTCAAAGGACGCACCAGACTTGGTTGAGTGGCTCACTCAGCCTTACTCTTCTGCACCCTCCTCATCCTCTCGATCTGCACCCTCTTCTTCACTCTCTGCTATGTGTACCCCCAAACACACTACCACCAACACCACCACCACCATATACCTTCCGCTTGAGTCACAGGAATTATTTTCCGATCCATATCAAGACATTTCCAATGCACAGCCACTCTTGGCATTGGATCAGGAAGAGGAGGTAGCAACAACTGCCACTCAGCAGTCTGACGACAGTACCCAGGTCAGCCCAAGGAGGAGGTTGGTCCCCGCTGTTGCTGCCTACTCCGAGATCTCTAATTATAGTGGTGGGGAAGGTGACATTGATGATGACGTGTCTAGTGATGTCACGTGGGTGCCCACAAGAGAGGAAGAGGAGGGGAGTTCAGAGGGAGATATGGACCAGCAGATAGGGAGGAGAAGCAGGAAGAACTTGCACAGGAGGGACAAAGCAGACTGCAAATGTATCAGGAGCGAGGCATCAACCATGTACAGTCACATCTGGCGCTCCCAGAAACGCCGACACATGGCTCCGCAGTATGGGCTTTTTTTAACATGTCCGCTGCTGACAATAGTGTTGCCAACTGCAATCTTTGCAGTCAACGCATAAGTCGCGGTAAGCCCAACACTCACCTAGGGACTACCGCCTTAAGAAGGCACATGAGCTGCCATCACCGGGCCCAGTGGGAACAACGGAACCCACAAAGCCACACTCCAGGCTCTCACCATACAGCCTTGTCTTCTACTTCTCCCTCTCCTCTCTCCTCACAATTGTCCTCCACTCCACCTTCCATCACGCCATCCTCACGTTTTTCTGCAAAAAAGCAGGCTTCCGTGGGCCAAATGTTTGAGCGTAAAAAAATGATAACCCTCTTGCCCAGCGGTTGACGGCTGGCTTGTCAGAACTGATAGCCCGCCAACTACTGCCATATAAACTGGTGGACTCTGAAGCCTTTCGAAAATTTGTGGCCATTGGAACACCACAATGGAAGGTCCCAGGAAGGAAGTATTTCTCACAGAAGGGCATCCCAGAACTATATGGCCATGTTCAGCGGCAAGTGAATGTATCTCTGGCACACAGTGTCGGTTTCAAGATACATCTGACCACAGACACGTGGTCTAGCAAACACGGGCAGGGAAGGTATATCACTTTTACTGCCCACTGGGTGAACCTTCTGACGGCCGTCAAGCATGTAACCCATGGCACCCCGTGTAGATTTGGTTTTACCGCCACGGATTGCATGCCTGACTCTTCTTCTCCTCCTCCTACTCCATCCTCCTCCCTCTCCTCCTCGGCTGACTCCTCCTTTTCTGCTGCTAGCGTCTCTTCCGCTGCGCCGCCCAAGCTCCCCAGAACCTATTCGACATGCCAGGTGAGACATGCTGTGCTGCGTCTGTTGTGCCTGGAATCCAAGAGCCACACTGGTCCTGCACTCCTTTCAGCTTTGTGTTCACAGGCAGATCAGTGGCTAACACCGCTCAATTTGACAGTTGGTAAAGTGGTGTGACAACGGTGCCAATCTGCTTAGCGCATTGAAACAAGGCAAAATTACGCACGTGCCATGCATGGCACACGTCTTAAACTTGGTCGTGCAGCGATTCATTGTCAAATACCCTGGGGTCAAGGACATCTTGCGGCAGGCAAGGAAAATCTCGGCCCATTTCAGAAGATCTTACACGGCCATGGCTCGCCTTGCTGACATTCAGCGGTGACACAAGTCTTATTTGCGATTGCCCGACGCGATTGAACTCAACCTTCTATATGCTTGACAGGCTGCTCCAGCAGAAACGTGCAGTTAACGTCTACCTGTATGAACTTTGCGGCAGAACAGGTTCTGGGGAGCTGTTTTTTTTTCCACCACGCATGCAGACTTCTGCGGCCATTTGATGAGATCACCAAACTGGTCAGTCGCAGCCATGGCGCCATCAGTGACATAGTACCTTATGCCTTCTTTATGGAGCGTGCATTGCGTCGTGTCATTGATCAAGCCATGGAGGAGCAGGAGCGGGAAGATGAGGAAGTCGCAATGCTGGATGAATTCCCAGGGGGGGCTACTCTGAGACAATTCAACAACAGGAGTCTGAAGAGGAGTCAGAGGAGGATGGTGCCGGGGCGGATGAGGAGGAGCAAGAAGAGCATGCTTTAAACCTTTCTGGGATCTCTGTTCTGCGTGGATGGGGAGAGGAGAACAAGGAGGGCGACATTATCCTGTATGATGAGCAGGAGCCAGGCCACCACACCACTTCCAGTTTAGTGCAAATGGGGGCCTTCATGCTCCAGTGTTTTAACAGGGACCCCCGTATAAAAAGCATAAGGGTTAAGGGCCAGTACTGGGTGGCAACGTACTTAGACCCCAGGTACAAACACAAAATGGTGGAAATGTTACCACCGTCACAGAGGGCTGTCAGAATGGAGCACTTCCAGGCCTTGCTTCGAGAAATGCTGCATTCTGCTTTTGCGTGCGCTGGCAGAGGAGCAATTCCCACTCCCAGAGAAAGAGTTGCGGGTACCAATCCAACAGCGCCTGCAAGAAGAGGACGGTTTGAAGATGTGTTGGTGACTTCTGATATGAGGTCATTCTTTCAGCCGACCCATCGACAGGTGTCATCCGGATCCAGCATCAGGGAACGCCTAGACCGACAGGTGTCCGACTACATTGGGTTAACGGTGGGCAGGCTTCACCTCTGGCCAGAGCTTGCCCAATTTGCAATGGAACTGTTGGCTTGCCCCTCGTCCAGTGTCCTGTCCGAAAGGACGTTCAGCGCAGCAGGGGGGATCGTGACCGATAAGCGCACTCGCCTAGCTCACGACAGGGTTGACTACCTCACATTTATAAAAATGAACGAGGCATGGATCTCAGAGGAATTCAACACATGTGACCAGTAGACCATGTATATCTCTATAAACGATTTATTTAATCGAGCACACAGACCTTTTTTCTACATTTGGCTCACTTCCTTGTACAAAAAAAGCACACCGTACTATATGCCCGTACTGTCCTGTTTGAAGAGGTTGAGCGGTGTCATATTTTTGGGGCCCAGCAGCGAGTTGCTGGTTTCAGTGGTGCTGTCAGTGCACTCTATCACGGTGCTGGTGTCAGTGCTCTATATCACGGTGCTGGTGTCAGTGCTCTATATATCACGGTGCTGGTGTCAGTGCTCTATATATCACGGTGCTGGTGTCAGTGCTCTATATATCACGGTGCTGGTGTCAGTGCTCTATATATCACGGTGCTGGTGTCAGTGCTCTATATATCACGGTGCTGGTGTCAGTGCTCTATATTTCACGGTGCTGGTGATCATCTCCTGCACCCTCTTCATAGCCTACCCTGACCTTTCCTCTCCTCCATTGCCTTCATGGGCTCCTGAGTCCTAAATTGTTAAAATTTCACATATAAAAAAAAAGAATGCTTGTAGTTGTCGATCCCAGATTCACTTCATACATGTGTTATGTCAGTGGCCATGTGGTGGGACTACGTGTGCACAGCTAGTAATTATTTTGTGGCTGAAAATATGAGCTGTAGGTTTTTAAAGTTCGCCTGCCATTGAAGTCAATGGGGCCCGCCATGAACTTTGCGGTTCGCAAACTTTCGGCCTCGTTCGCGGTTTGCGAAACATCCCGACAGAAGTTCATCCATCTCTAGCTGTCACCACTAAGGGACCAACCCCCTTTACCAGGGACCACAGTAAGTAACTGAAGCAAGTACTGGAGCAGTATTCTCACTGAACGGGCACGGTGGAGAATGGGGCAACTTCAGTCGGTGATCAAGTCATAGACCCAACCAGCAGAGGTGACGCTTGTAGAGAAGCCTTGTGTGTCAAGCCAGGGAGCGAACCGGTCAGCAGGAGTGAAGCTTGAGAAGTATCAGGAGTGCCAAGCTAGGGACCCAGCAGGGAAGCATGGTGACTTCCCATACTATTCTAATGTTAAAACTTATTCATACAATACATCGCTATCTATGGACAATATGTCACTATCTACTATGCAAACTTAAATTGCTAAAATTATAATATAACATACTATCAAATACTCCAGGAACCGATTAATTATTTCTAATGACTACAAACTTCTCATTATAACAACATTAAAATTATTACAATCAATGACCATCCGCATATTATCTGCATAAAATCGCACTAAAATCGCATTCAAAGAAATAGTACGCAAGAATTGCATAAAATCGCATTCAAAGAGATAGTATGCATAAATCACATTCAAAGAAAAAGTACACCTATATCCCTTCCAAATGAATTGCCATCTAAAAAATCTGATAAATATGAGGATAATCATCGATAAAGAAATGTTTCTACTATATAAACACACACAATTATTAATTAACCATTATAAATGAAGCAGTTTAGATCAAAATCTACATTAAGCCCCCTAGGCGCTAAAACCTGGGTTTCATATATCCAGGCTGACCCGCATTGGCTCAATTGCCTAATAAAATTGCCCCCCCCCCCCCTCCAATGATGTTTCACCTTTTCGATCACCTAAAATGTTTGGAAACACAATATTCCTTTCTCCCTTTTTCAATATTGTTAATGTGCTTTCAAGCTCTAACCAGTAAAGCTCTAGATGTCTTACTTACATACAGTACTGGAGTTTACAAGAACACTCCAGCATGTATACAACCCCCTCTGAAGAGCAAGTGAAAAAATCTTTGATTTTATGAGTCCTTCCTGACGCTGTAGCTATAAAATCCGTTTTATTTTTTACATTATTCCCTTTAGTGGTTCTACAAGGAAAACATCTCCCACAAGCATAAAAACCAGTAAGAAAAGGGGTCAGGTTTCCTACATTGTTACCTTTATTGGGGAAGGGGGTCCAAAACTCCTGGGGCTAGAATGTCTTTCAAATTGGGTGCTTTTTTATATACAAATGAAGGACAACGGGGGAGAGCCTCGCATAAAACTTTATCCTTCAATAATACATTCCAGTGTTTTCTAATGATATTTTCTATCTTATTCTTCTGAACATTATAGCTCAACACCTTCCTGTATTCATCACCATCTTTCTTTTCTACCTTTTCTTTGTTTTTTAATCGATCTTTTCTGTCCATATATTTTCACTTCCCCTAATTGTTTATTAACCAGCTTGACATCATAACCTTTTTGAATAAACTTCTCACCAAAGTTCACTGTCTGTTCCTCAAATTCCTCATTCGTGGTGCAGTTCCTTCTTAATCGGACAAACTGTCCTTTGGGAATATTAAGTAGCCACGGTTTATGGTGGCAACTATATATGGCTATGTAGCCATTCCTATCCGTGGGCTTGCAGTAATTTCTAGTGAAAATCTCCCCTCCTTGGACACTAATTTCCACGTCTAAAAACACTATTTTGTGTCTGTCATATTGCCATGTTAATATCATGTTCTTGTTATTTAGATTTAACCTATCCATGAAGGGCAGGAGACTGGCCTCATCTCCCCTCCACAACATGAACAGGTCATCTATAAATCTATAGTAACTGACCAACTCCTCAACTGGTCTATCTTGAAATACAACTTCTGACTCCCAGTGGGCCAAAAATAAATTGGCCACACTGGGAGCAGAGCAAGCTCCCACGGCTACTCCGGTCTTCTGTAGGTAGTATTCACCATCATACCAGAAGTAGTTATGTACTAATCCAAATTCTAGACATTGCAAAAGATACTTGCTTTGTCTTCTATCTACAGACGTGTTTTTTAATGCCCATTTCACCGCTTGTCTAGCATCTGAACGTTCTATTATAGTATATAACGAACCAACATCAGCGGTTACCAAAAACAGGGAGGAATCATCAATAACAATGTGTTCTAGGCTCTGCAGTAAAGCAGTAAATGCTTGGTATCCTTCAAATAAGCTGGAATGGTAGTAACTAATGACTATAAGCCCTTGTACACACGGTCGGACATTGCGACAACAAAATCCGTCGGATTTTGTCCGACTGATTTTGTCCGAAACTTGTGTTGCATACACACGGTCGGACAAAGTTGTCGGAAAATCCGATCGTACGCAACGCGATGACGTTATTTCGTTACGACGGGATTTTGGGAAGGAAGTATATAACTGGAGTGCGACAAGATGAGGGTTTTAAATATTCAGCTTCCTTCTGGCTTAAAATATTTTTCTTTACTCCCTTACTTATCAACACTGAAAGTTCATCTCTATATATTTTAACATGATTGGAAAGCAGTAATAAGTATGTATTGGTATCTCCTAATAACCTTTCTATTGATTCTTTATAATAGGCTCGAGACATTAAAACAATACCCCCCCTGTCTGCTGGTCTTATGACTACCTCTTTTTTTTCTTCCAAAGAGCGAATCCCTTTCTTTTCAAATGTTTTTATTGAGATTTTTAGCAGAGTTAGTTACAACAAGGGTTACAAAACAAAAAAAATATATAGTAATAAAAGTAACATAACACAGTATAATGTAGTGACAGGGTTTTCTCAGCACAATATAGCATAGAAACAAATAGTCCACAATAAAGAATAAAGTAGTATTCCCAAGTATCTAATATTCATAGTCATAAAGGGACTCGAACAAGAGTAAGTCTCTTAGAACTTGTATAATAAAGTCCGTAATATAATTATTGTAAGATTTATAAATAGCGATATGGATAATGGCCACTTCTGGACCCCAAGACACCCCTCACAGGGATCCATCTGTGTCTTGGAGTACCTAGGCCAACATCCTAAAGGAAATTCAAACACAGTAGTTATCTTTTATGAAGGAAAATAAAGATCTATTCTTACTCCGCAGCTCAATCCAGATAAACAGACATGTGATATATTTGTCACTTTGTTATGAAATTATTTTTAAAGCCATCCAAAAAATATTAAAAACTCACAGGAGTTCTTTCTTCTATATGATTAAATAATCAGCATTATCTAAATTGTGGAAGTATAATTTTTGTACCATGTACTCCAAGGTTCCCATAGTTGTTGTTCCTTAATATATAGGGATTTGTCATTAGGAAATAACAATTCGTAGGAGTGGTGGAGTTGGGTTAATTCTATAACTTCTGTCATAGTAGGAAGAGAGTCAGTTTTCCATTTTCTAGTTATGGATAGTCTCGCAGCTAAAAGTATATGTGTTACTACTTTACGATATTGTTTGAGAATCGTATGTAAATTCATATTCAGAATGGCTAGTTCTGGTGAAAGTTGAAGGACAATACCTGTTACGGAAGTGAGTAAATGGGAGATTGCCTGCCAGTAGTTATGTAAGCTTGGGCAGTCCCACATAATATGAAATAGGGTCCCCAATTGGGTACAATTTCTCCAGCAATTAGGTGACGAGTTCCCCTTGAATTTTGCTAGGATATGTGGAGTCAGGTATTGTCTTTGAACAATTTTTTGTGCCAATTCCCATAGTGTAACACATGCAGTGGCCCTATATATGCTTCGTAGGGAAGCCATCCATTGTTTAATTGAAAAGTCGTGCCCCAAATCTTGTTCCCATTTAAGGAAGGAAGGTAGTTTGCTGGGTATGTTTTTTTCCCCTAGAATTGGGTATATTGTAGCTACTCCTTTCTGTGAGGTGGCATGGTTATTAAGGAAAGACCATATTTTAACCGGGATTGAAGCTCTGAGTTGTGGATTGTGTAGCAGACACTTTTCTATTTGAATATATGTAGATCGCTCAGAATTCGGAAGCTGTAATTCATTACTTAACTGAGAAAAAGACTTTAATGAGCCCTGTTGGAAGAAGGAACCAAGTTTGGTATCCCGACCCAAATTCCAGTCGTGTATTTGTACGCCAGGAATTAATGTTGGTATGATTGTTAGAGGAGGGTTTAACACCGTGATTGGAGTTTTATCCCATTTGTATGTGATGATTCTCTGCCAAGAGTGTAGCGTCGCTTTCACCGTTGGTCGGTATTTCCTACTAAGTAACCAGAATTGCATATTAGGCTGTCGTGTGATGTCTTTCTCAATTTGTCCCCATAAAGTTTTAGGAGTAGGCAAGAACCATTCTTGCAATTGGGTCAAAAGAGTTGCGTCATAATAATCCTGTAGATCAGGTACGGTCGCACCACCTATATTTCTATGTTTAATTAGTATATGGTATGCGCAACGGGATTTTTTGCCATTCCATAGATATTTTCCCAAACTGCTTTGTAAGGATTTAAAGTAGTATTTAGGGATACATATTGGAAGGGACCTGAGTTGATATAATAATTTTGGTAAGGTCATCATTTTGAAAGCTGCCAGGCGACCAGCCCATGTAAATTCGAATTTACTAAGTGTTGTCAGATCTGTTTCAAAATGTTTCTTAAATGGTAAAAAGTTTGTTTTAAATAACTGTTTTGTTTTGTTAGTGAGAGTGATTCCTAAGTAAGAAATCCCCTCGTCTTTCCAGTGGTAGGGGTATTTATTAGACAATAACTGCCTGGTTGTGTTAACTAATCCTAGGTCTTAAATATGGGACTTGGTTTCATTGATTTTACAATATGATGCTGCTCCAAATGTCGTTAGTATATTTTGGAGATTCGGGAGAGATGAAATAGGATCAGACACTATAAGCACTATGTCATCTGCGAACAGACTTATTTTATTATCTATTTGCCCAATTTTTATACCAGATAGTTTTGCGTCAGATCGTATACGTTCTGCTAGAGGTTCGATGGCTAAATTAAATATTAAAGAAGATAAGGGGCAACCTTGTTGTGTTCCATTCGAGATGCCAAAGGGCCTAGACATCATATCATTTGTGTATACTCTCGCTGAGAGGCCCTTATACAGTGCAAAAATTGCCGATAAAATATTTCCATGAAAGCCGAATTTTAAAAGCACTGACTGTAAATAGCCCCAATGGACCCTATCAAACGCCTTCTCTGCATCCAAAGAAAGGAGCAGAGAAGGCGTTTGATGTCTCTCAGTGAAGTGTATAATATCAATCAGACGTCTTGTTGCATCTGAAGATTGTCGACTTTTAGTAAAGCCAGATTGATCTTTGTGAATGAGGTCTGGTATGTAGTTCATCAGTCGATTCGCTATTGCTTTGGCATATATTTTGATGTCAATGTTCAATAATGAAATCGGTCTGAAATTTTGGGGAGCATTGGGATCTTTGCCTGGTTTCGGCAGTGTTATGATCAAGGCCTGAAGCATCTCAGCCAGAAATTCTGATTTGGATGCCGCTTCGTTAAAAAGTGAGCATAAGTGGGGAGCCAGTATATCTCGAAGTAATTTATAGTATTCTCCTATCATTCCGTCTGGACCCGGAGATTTATTGTTGGGCAGGGAGTCTATAGTTCTAGCAATTTCTTCCACTGAATATGGGACGTTAAGATCAGAGATTTGATCAGTAGTTAATGATTGGAGACTAATAGTATCTAAGAAATCACTTATTATCTTTGGGGTAGGTGTGGGAGTTTGAGAATCATCTTTAAGATTGTAAAGGGAGCTATAATAACAGCTAAATGCATTCGCTATGTCTTGGGGGTCTTGCAATTTTTCTCTAGTAATAGGGTGGTATAGATATGGAATCTTTGATTTGGAATATCTGCCTTTGATCTGAAGTGCCATGTTTTTTCCTGCTTTGTTGCTAGTATGGTAATATTTAGCTTTAAGTTTTCTAGTATGTTTTTCAAATGTATCCAATAAAGTCGTTCTGAGTTCCTGTCGTAATATTTGTAGTTTAGTTTTCAGTTGTTGTGATGGGTGACATTGGTTTTCGGAATCTAATGTTTTAATGTCAGCAGTAAGTTTCTCAATGAGTTTCGTTTTATTTTTCCTGAATTGAGCATTCAGTTGCATTAGGATTCCCCTACTAAATGCTTTATGAGCACCCCATAGGGTGGCGGAGTCTGACACCGATCCCACATTATATTTAAAGAATTCAGTTATCTGGTTTTGTATAGCTGTAGCATAGGTAGGCATTTTGATAAGATATGCATTTGTTCTCCATAGAAAATGGGTCGAGTGTTTAGGTAGAATAGTCATACTAATTGGGGCATGATCAGTCCAAGTGATGGGTGCAATGTCAGACTCCCTCACCCGCTGCAATAACCACTTATCCGTAAAAATATAATCGATACGAGTATAGGTATTATGTACCAGGGAATGATATGTGTATTCACGATCTCCAGGATGATGGCATCTCCATACATCATAGAGATCGCTTTTATTCAAAAAAAATTTAAGTGCACAGTTGGTTCTGGTTTGGGGATTAGAAGTGTCTAGTTCTTGTTCATGTATTGTGTTGAAGTCTCCACAAATTATTAAGGCACCTTTTCGGCATTTACCTATTTTTCTCATCAGGCCATTCAGAAAATGGGATTGCCTTTTATTAGGCACATACACATTTACCAATGTAGTAAGTGTATTATCAATGGTACATATTAATATGAGGTATCGTCCATTGGTATCTACAATAGATTCATGTAATTGAAAATTAACTGAATGATGTATGGCAATAAGTACTCCTCTTTTTTTCTGTTGGCCTGATGCTGTAAATATGTGAGGAAAGTTCTTATGGGTGCAAGTGGGAATAGCGCCTGTTTTGAAATGGGTTTCTTGTATACACAATATTTGACATCGCTGGGTGTTAGCCATTTGCCACATCGACGCTCTTTTTGCTGGATGGTTAAGACCATTAGTATTTAAAGATAATAACTTTATACTCATAAAAGGATATTAATAAGATGGAAAAAGTAAGTACATACTAGCCTGATAATAGCTTTAAATTCTACTTCCATGTGAACAATCTGTAGTCTGAAATGACTATGAATGTCCAAAAATTTAGTGACTGAAAAGTTTTGATTCAAATTTTGTAGGTTCACAACATACCTGTCCCTTTGAATGCTATGAGTTGTGTATAGGATACTGTGAAGAAAAAAATAAAAGTAAAAGCACAAACAAAAATATAACCAAACATTAAACTTAACTTGCAGTGGTAAACATTTCAATGTATACTGCAACATTAGAATGGGGAATTAGTTCAATGGTCAGCTGTTCCAAAGATTTAGTATCGCACGACACGGCGGGCAAGCTGATAGATCGGTTTCCTATAGATAGGATTGTATTTTGACCGGATCTAGTCAATGAAAGCTAATGCCATTGTGGCGTAAGTTTCTCCGAATTCTTCTTATCTCCGATAGGTGGAGTTGGTTCGGGGATAATACCCCATGTGTGAAGTAACTTAATGCCTTGTTCCACAGAAGTGATTGTATGGTAGGTGTCGTTCTTCTGTATCAGTAGTTTAGATGGTTGTTTCCAACGGTATTCAGTTTTATGATTACGCAGAGCTTTTGTAATCCTGGAAAGTTGTCTTCTCATATCTAGAGTATGTTTAGACAAGTCAGCATAAATCTGGATTGTATTATATGGTTGTGGAAGTTGTCCTAGATGTCGCACTTTATATAGGATTTGTTCTTTAACATGGTAGAAGTGTACTCTAAGTAGTACATCACGTGGTATCTGTGGAGGGAGAAATGACGGTTTCGGAATCCGATGGATACGATCAATTGTGAGCTCTAAGGCTGGTATAGCTGGCAGCAAGTTGGAGAATAAGTCAGTGGCATATTTTTTAAGATCAGACTGCTGTATATTTTCAGGGATACCCCTGATTTTGAGATTGTTCTTCCTTGAGCGGTCTTCTAAATCTGCGATTTTAAATGTAAGCCACTCTTTTTCAGCTTTATTTTCTTCATGAGCATCTATTAAGTCATTAATAGTATTGGTCATGTCTCCCAAAGGCCGCGTACACACGGGCGGACTGTTCGCCCAACTTAGTTTGTCAAACAATCTGACAAACAGTCCGCTCAAAATTTGCATGAGCGGACTTGACCACACACGATGAACGAACAGTCCGCTGAAACCGTGCGCGATGACATGAACGGCACGTACGACAGGTCGAAAAATACGACGTCCAATACACTGCAATGCAACCTTCGCCGTGTAAATCCTTTCTGAGCATGCGCGACACTTAGTTTGTCGAACAAGCCTACACACGAGCGGACTGTCCGCTCAAACCAAGTTTCAGCGGACTGTCTTACGGGAATTCCGAAAAACTTTGTTCGTCAGACTGTCCGCTGAAACTGTCCGCTGAAGCCCACACACGAGCGGACTGTCCGCTGAAACACTGTTCAGCGGACAAAGTTGGGCGAACAGTCCGCCCGTGTGTACGCGGCCATAGAGTTCTCAATAGTGTGTACTCTTTCACCTAAGGAGTTCACTGCTTTGGAGAATTGATTTGTGTGTTGTAAAATATCCGTATGAAGCGAAGTATGTAAAGTTAATTGCATTTCTTTTAATTGGGTGTCCAAAATAGGCTGGTTATTAGTGGGGAATGCGGCTATAGGCGAAGCTATAGGAGTTATGACTGTGTTATCTTGACTAATATGAGGTATTTTATGGCTTACCTCCTGGCCTGTGAAATCCAGTTTGATACGAGTTTTAGCCGGGCTGCGACATGTAGGGCTGAGGCAGTCTTCCTCATGAGGAGATTCCAGATGTGTTTTGTGAGGTGATTCTTCTAGAGCAGCATCAGGCATGTCAGTGTAGTGCGCTCTCCCTGAGAAGGCCATTGCTGGTACAGCAGCTGTGAGAGGATCTGTGCCATCTTTTTTTCTCCCTACCGCTGACTGAGAGGAGAATGTCGTTAGTTTTTTCATTTTCCGTTCGTCTTTCCGCTTTTTTGACATCACCTTCGGATTCAGGAACTCTTCCGTCGTCTGTTCGTATCTTTTTTACCGATATTCGCTGTGAATTGTCGCTAATATGCCCGTTCGTGTCACAGAGCTCTCTCACAGAGCTTCCATTCAGCTCGTGCGCTGGCCACGCCCCCCGCGAATCCCTTTCTTAATGTATTCTGGATCATGCCCCTTTCTGATTTTCAACTGTTCAAAGTCATGTACAACAACAGATATTCTCTTTTTCTTGTCCTTAACCTCTTTTTCTATTTTTCCAATATTCAGTTTAAGTTCTCATGAAAGTCTAATAAACTCATGTTCCTCTTTTAATGGTTCAACAGTGTCCCTTAATAATTTAATTTGAGCATCCAAATTCCTAATTTCGGTTTGTTTCCATTTATAAAGAAATCTAAGGAGTTCAACTCCCTTAGTGTTAAAGAACGAGAACCACTCCTTAGTAGATTCTTTGCCCATTAACCCATCATTGGGCAGAACATCCCATCTTAAAGGGTGTGGTACCATATCTTTTTCAATATATCTTTCAAGGGTTACCATATCCCACCAGGCTCTGCTCTTTTTTTCAAAGAGGCTATTTAATCTCCTAAAGGAGTGTTTCAAATCACCTGTTTGATTACCATTGGTATTATCTGAAAATATCTCATCTAAATCAATTTCCCTGTGTTCTAATAAATTAAAAACATCCATTGCGTCTGCTAATTGGATAGTGAAAAAACGAATATAAATTGTGAAAAACAATCAGAGCAAAAATAAATGACTTTCTCTTATAACAGGGTAAATGTGTGAAATCACCAATATATGGGACTGATTATCCGCATATTTAGCAGATTTTTTAGATGGCAATTCATTTAAAAGGGATATAGGTGTACTATCTCTTTGAAAGCGATTTTATGCGATTTATGTGTACTATCTTTTTAAATGCGATTTTATGCAATTTACGCATACTCTTTGAATGCAATTTTCTGCGATCTTCTGCAGATAATATGCGGATGGTCATTGATTGTAATATTGTTGTTATAATGAGACGTTTGTAGTCATTAGAAATAATTAATTGGTCCCTGATGTATTTGATAGTATGTATTATTATATTTTTAGCAATTTAACCACTTAAGGACCTAGCCTCTGTTTCAGATTCGGTGTTTACATGTTTAAAACAATTTTTTTTGCTATAATATTACTTAGAACCCCCAAACATTATATATTTTTTTCTAACACCCTAGAGAATAAAATCACACTTTTTTTGGAAAATATTAAATTTTTGAATAAAAAAAATAAGACAACAGTAAAATTAGCCCAATTTTTTTTTAGATTGTGAAAGACAATGTTATGCCGAGTAAATTGATACCCAACATGTCCCACTTCAAAATTGCGCCCGCTCGTGAAATGGCGTCAAACTTTTACCCTCAAAAATCTCCATAAGCGACATGTAAAAAATTCTACAGGTTCGATGTTTCGCGTTACAGAGGAGGTCTTTCAGTCCTGGCACGAATTGGCCTCTCAGAATGTGGCCTATATCCGAGATTTCTGCACAGCCATGTGCATCCTTTTCTAGCTGTTTCCAGAGGTCCTGGAGCGCCACACCAAAGTGTGTAATGCTCAAATCCTATTGTTGTCTCATGCCGCGTACACACGATCGGAATTCTCGTCGGAATAAGTTCTGATGGTTTTCCCGACGGAATTCCGATGGAATTCGGCTCAAGCTGTCTTGCCTACACACGGTTACATCAAATTCCAATCATTTATAATGCGTTGACGTACAACACGTACGACGTAACTAGAAAAAGGAACTTCAATAGCCAGTAGCCAATAGCTTCTGTCCCGTAGTTGAATCTGAGCATGCGTGATTTTTGGCGTGTCGGAATTGCATACACACGATTGGAATTACCGATAGAAAGTTTTTACGTCGGGAAAATTGAGAACATGCTATCAATTTTTGGCTTGGGGAAATTCGGACAGCTAAATTCCGATGGAGCATACACACGGTCTCATTTTCCAATGGGAAGCTCTCATCAGTCTATTTCTGGCCGGAATTCCGATCGTGTGTACGCAGCATAAGGACAAAAAATCTGTGCCTCAGTTCTGAGACCATCATGTTTTCTCTGAACAGACCCTGCATGTGCATCACAATTTGTTCCAGTGTGGCTGCCTGGAGAGCCACTACCGCTTGTCGTGTGTCATCCTCCAAGGAGTTAAAGATTCGTTTCTGGGATCAGCCGGGCGGGAACCTGGTACATGGCAGCATGCAGCACTCTCTAGTCTCTCCTCCAACTCCGACAGTGGCATATTGGAGCCATTAAACTTAAGGGTTAGGGCTAATCCTAACGGTGTCATGAAGTTGCCTGCCCCCACTTCTGCACCTGCTTCAAAAAAAGACAAATGTGGGTGGGTGCAGCGGTAACACATACAGTCCAAATGCAAATGGTAGAACTTGTATTTAAGTAAAGGCAAATAGTTTGCAACAACCCAGTGGGAGGACGAACTGGGAACACTCATAGAGACCAACATTGTGTAGTCGCGTAGGCTTCAGCCGAACTGACAGCGTCTTTCTGGAGGGGCGGAATGTGGTCTGGCCGTTCTAAGACCTAAACGGGAAGGTGTCCAAGGAGAATGCGGAGCCCGAAGCTTTCCCTGGTGCTAATTTTGTCCCAGACAGATGGGTGACCTGTCCCTACACAACTCACAACTCACATTGAAATGCACATCAAATGTTTTTCAGATATGTTTCACACATTTCAGATATTTATTTGTAAAAAAAAAATTAAAACCGTTTATCATTTTCCTTCCACTTCACAATTATGTGCCATTTTGTGTTAGTCTATCACATAAAATCCCAATAAAATACATTTATGTTTTTGATTGTAACATGACAAAATTTGGAAAATTTCAAGGGATATGAATACTATTTTAAGGCACTGTAGGGCCCCTGTCAAGTAAGTCACATTCAACTAGACTTGTTCTATAATGTTAAAGAGGTTTTGTAGAAATGATACAAAACTTCCTCAACATTACAGAACAAGTTTAGTTGAATGTGACTTACTACTACTTGTTAGACCCTTGTCAGGATTTTTTTTTCTGTCTAAGTCTAAGCAAACTTTTTGTATATATACTGTTTTGATGGTAACTTGTATTTGATGTTTTTCGATGAGCTTGTGTTGTATAGCTTTCAATATCTACTACCTGCGTACCAAATGGACATTTTGTTATTATTATGTTGTAATACCTGAGCAATGTTTGCTCACTACTTTTCTTTTTATTTTGTACTTGCTTATTTTATGTACAATAATATTACTTTTAATTTAAAAACTTAATTCTTTGGGCCAAACACATCAGAGAGTGAGGATGTTGGTGGGCTTCATAATCTGTCTGATATAAAAAACCTTGATTGAGACTTTTGAGATCTCCATGTGTGGCTACATTCAGAATTTTAATGCGTCCTTGAAACCCCCCAGTAAGTGAATGGGAATCTTTCCAAAACAAGCGGAAATCAGTTTTCACTGAAACAGGCGTTCCCATCGGTAGGCTCCTTTTCTAGAGGCCATAACATTTTGGATTTTCCATCAATTTCTGACCAAGAGATATGCGTTACCTGTACAAATAGAGAGGGCGAATCTTGCTTGGACATAGCCATAAAAACCTATCAATAAGAACATAAAAGTACCTTTCTACACCTCCAACTTAAGTTTCCATCTGTGGTTGGTAGTATAACTCCTGAGCTTGTCTCTACTCTGAATTTTAAATTCTAAAAAAATTTGCAGCTGCCGTGCACCAAAATTCAGTGTTAACAGTCTATTTTAATAAACCAGATGATAACAGATTCTTTTGCTCCTTTTATTGGATATTAAGCAATAAAAACCTTACAGGAGTTTTATCTGTTCCCTACTTTGTCCAAAACAAACATAGCTTTCCATAGCTGTTTTGCAATTCTTTTGCATAGAATACTATAGTGTGAGTTTACTCTGAAAAGACCTTTGAACTTTACATATGTGCAGCCAGTTTCCTCAGATATATATTGGACTCCAGTTGGCTAATTTTTGACCAGTTCTGTATAGGAATGCTCTGGATGCTGTATACTTTCATTTTTAAGCTCATGATAACTATACATTTATACTCGTGTATAAGCTGACTTTTTCAGTACATTTTTTATGCTAAAAAGGCCCTCTTATACTTGAGTAAGGGCAGGGCTGGACTGGCCTACTGGGATACCAGGCATTAGGCCGCTTGCCTTGGGGCCACTTTGAACTGTGGCTGCAGCGCTCCCCTCTCTCCCTCCCTTACACAGCGGGAGACTGCTGTGTCTCGGGTCTGACTCTGAAATTTTCGGCCGTGCTGTGACAAAAGTCCTGCCCTCCTCCTAGATCAGCTCGTGTGATAGACAGAACACTGCATCTATCACACAAGCTGGTCTGGGAGGAGGGCGGGACTTTTGTCACAGCGCGGTAGAAACATTTCAGACTGATCTCCGAGATACAGTGGGAGATGCCCGCTGTGCAATCCAGGTACTGACTACTGAGACTGCATGAATGGGCACAGTCACTACTAGTGAGGCTGCAATGATGAGCACGATGAGGTGGCAATGATGGGCGTGAGACTACAATGATGGGCACAGTGAGGCTGCGGTGATGGGCACAATGAGGCTACAATAATGGGCACGGTAAGGCTACAAAGATGGGCATGGTGAGGCTGCAGTGATTGCACAGTGAGGCTACAATGATGGGCACAGTAAGGCTGCAATGATGGGCATGGCGAGCCTGCAATTATGGACAGTAAGATTGCATTGATGGGCACAGTGATGCCGGCAGCCTCTGTGTTGTCCGTGCCAAACCGCATCCTGAAAATTCCCACCCTAGGCTTATACTCGAGTCAATACGTTTTCCCAGTTTTTTGTGGTAAAATTAGGTGCCTCAACTTACATTCAGGTCGGCTTATATACGGTATACTAAAAAATACAGAAATTAGAAATATAATGTAGTCATAGAAAACCATGACTCAGAATAAGTTTGCCTCAAACCCAGGGATACACACACACACACACACACACACACACACTAAATAAACAAATCAAATACATATATGCAAGCTGTTTAACCTGCCAAAGATTTTTATTTGTCAATCCAGTTCTAACACTTACACAACTTTGCCACACAGCACAGCCTGATCTGGCTGAAAAGAAACCTGATTTTTCTATGCTGAAGGTAATGTAGCCAAGAGCTGGCTATTACCTGCATTCAGGTATTTATTCATTCTGCTCTCTACTCTTCCATGATAGTTGCCTCGTTGGGGTTGTACCTCACCCTCACTTTTTCTCTGCTCTATTCTGCACCCAAGTCACATCACTGACCTCATTATCACCATCGCCTCCATCCTCATTACCACTGGAGACAGCGTCAGCCACAAGGAGCAAGTGGCTGACGCTGTGTTCAAATAACTCAAACTTGCATTAAAACACAGAAATATACTGCGTTAAACTTGCAGTAATGCAGTGAACTATACTGCGTTAAATGGAAGGTAACGTACTGAAATATACGGCATTAAACTTACAGTAATGCACTGAAATATACGGCGTTATGCTTGCAGTAACGCACTGAAATACACAGCGTTATATGTGTCCTAACGCACAGAAATATACTACGTTAAGGGGCATGTAACGCACTGAAATATACGGCGTTAAACGGAAGGTAAGGCACTGAAATATACGGCGTTAAACTTGCAGTAATGCACTGAAATGCACTAGCGCACGTAAGGCACCGAAATATACAGCGTTAAACTTGCAGTAATGCACTGAAGATAACTGCGTTAACCGACACAACGCACTGAAACATACGGCGTTAAACTTGCAGTAACGCACTGAAATATACAGCCTTAAACTTGCAGTAACGCACTGAAATATACTGTGTTAACCACTTTCAGACCGGACCATTTTGCTGGTAAATGACCAGAGGTCTTTTTACACTTTGGCACTGCGCTGCTTTAACTGGTAATTGCGCGGTCATGCAATGTTGTACCCAAACGAAATTTGCGTCCTTTTCTTCCCACAAATAGAGCTTTCTTTTAAAGGTATTTGACTGACTCTGCGATTTTTATTTTTTGCGATATAAATGTAAAAAGACCGCAAATTTTGAAAAAAAATGATATTTTCTACTTTTTGTTATTAGAAAAATCCAATAAACTCAATTTTAGTCATACATTTAGGCCAAAATGTATTCAGCCACATGTCTTTGGTAAAAAAAAAGTCAATAACTGTATATTTATTGGTTTGCGCAAAAGTTGTCACATCTACAAACTAAGGTACGTTTTCTGGAATTTGCGCAGCTTTTAGTTTACGACTGCCTATCTCATTTCTTGAGGTGCTAAAATGGCAGGGCAGTACAAAACCCCCCCAAATGACCCCATTTTGGAAAGTAGACCCCCTAAGGAAATTGATAAGTGGCATGTTGAGCCCATTGAATATTTTATTTTTTTGCCTCAAGCGATTGAATAATGACAAAAAAAATATTTATTTATTTTTTTACACAAAGTTGTCATTAAATTATATATTGCTCACACATGCTATGGGCATATGTGAAATGACACCCCAAAATAAATTCTGCTGCTTCTCCTGAGTACGGGGATACCACATATGTGGTACTTTTTGGGAGCCTAGCCGCGTACGGGGCCCCGAAAACCAAGCACCGCCTTCAGGCTTTCTAAGGGCGTAAATTTTTGATTTCACTTCTCACTACCTATTACAGTTTTGAAGGCCATAAAATGCCAAGATGGCACAAAACCCCCACAAATGACCCCATTTTAGAAAGTAGACACCCCAAGTTATTTGCTGAGAGGCATGTTGAGTCCATGGAATATTTTATATTTTGCCACAAGTTGCGGGAAAATTACAAACTTTTTTATTTTATTTTATTTTTTCACAAAGTTGTCACTAATTGATATATTGCTCACGCATGCCATGGGCATATGTGAAATGACACCCCAAAATAAATTCTGCTGCTTCTCCTGAGTATGGGGATACCACATATGTGGGACTTTTTGGGAGCCTAGCCACGTACGGGGCCCCGAAAACCAAGCACCGCCTTCAGGCTTTCTAAGGGCGTTACAGTTTTGAAGGCCATAAAATGCCAAGATGGCACAAACCCCCCCAAATGACCCCATTTTGGAAAGTAGACACCCCTAAATTTACGGGTACACTAGTGAGACTAGGTAATAAATGGCGGGTGCCCTGAAACTATAAAAAAATAACTAACCAACCAGCGTCACCTGTAACAGTTATATGGTGATCACTGGTGAAAGGGTTAACTAGGGGGCAATCAGGGGGCTTTATGCGGTAGTATATGGGGGTCCCTGGCGCTATAAAAAGCTGCGGTGAACCTAAATACCTACCTGCCTAACTAGCGTCACCTGTGACACTAATACAGCCATCAGAAAAACGATCGCTTATTAGGCTGGGTTCACACTGGAGCGATGCGGGAACGCCACGAATCCGCGGCGGGTTCCCGCATCGCATGCCTCCCGGTGGCAGTTCACACTGCCCTATGCGAACTGCTGGGAGTGTCAGTGAAATGTTAATGACACCCCCAGATCAGTTCGCATATCGCAGTGCGATCTGCAAACTCGGATCGCATGGTGTGAACACCCATGCGATCCGATTCTGCTGCGGGCCAAAAAAAGGGTCCCGTGCGAATTTGCGGCGGGTGCGGCGGGTGCGGCGGGTGCGGCGAATGGCTGAACTCGAATTGCAGAGATCGGATGTGATTTGCACTGCAGTGGGGTGCGAATCACATCCGTTCTCATAAACCGCTGCAATGTGAACCCAGCCTTAGTGACACTGGCGAGGGGGGGTGATCACGGGGTTAAACCTTTATTGGAGGGGGGTACATTAGAACTAAAGGGGGCTAATCCTAACTGCCCTAACAGTTATTACAGTCACAAATGACACCAATGCAAAAAAAAATAAAAAAAATGCATTGGTGTCACTGTGACTGGGGGGGCAGGGGTAATTGGGGGGGTGATCGGGGGGTAAAGGGGGGGTGTGAGTGTGTCTGGCATGTTCTACTGTGAAGTGTCGTGTTGGTGCAACTCACCGATCCGGAACGAAAAATACCGACACGGAGGAGAGATTACATCACTTCCTCTCCTGTGTTTACATTACAGGAGAGGAAGTGATATCACGAAGGATTTCCATTCGTCGGGAGCGATCGCGAGGAGGTGGCCATGAATGAATGGCCGCCCCCTCATCCCGGATCGCTCCCGAACGAATACCGACCGCCGCAGGCACCGGGGGGGGGGGGCGATCGGGCCCCCCACCCGCGGGAAGGCAGGGACGTACAGGTACGCCCATATGCCTGCCCGTGCCATTCTGTCGACGTACATCGTCGTGCGTTGGTCGGCAAGTGGTTAAACAGTCACTACACTCACACTGACTGAACTATCACTAGATTCACACTAATGTAAAGCTGAATGGTGGTCACTACACTCACACTGACTGATCTATCAATAGATTCACACTAAACTGATATTCTACACTGACAATAGAATCAGAATAGCACACTATAGCACACTAACTGTCTAGTAGCACTGAACAGAGCCCTGTTCTATCTCCACGCTGATATCACACCAAAAATGGCCACTATTGAAAAAAAACTTTTATAGTGTGGGGTGGGACTAAGAGCAATGAGAAATGATTGGATAGAGTCATCATCACAGCGTCCAATCATAGCTTTGACAGTGCTCTGTGCCCTGGTTAGGAAAAGCTTTCATTGCTTCAGCCAATCAGGGACGAACAAGCGGATGAATGGCTGATAATTTGGACGTTCATCAAACATGCAAACAGCCAATGTTCAGCCCGAACTCATGCTTGGGCCGAACCGTTCGCCCATCCCTAGAAGCTACAATGTACATCTTATGTCAATAACACAGGCACACTTTGCACCCCCTGCCTGCTAGGATCAGTCTAAGTTGCTTTACTTTGCTATTCAGGACACCTTCAACAAAAATTTGCTGAGGGAGTGGGTTTAAAGTGCCTTGAAAAAGTATATATACCCCATTGAAAGTTTACACATTTTGTCATATTATAACCAAAAATGTAAATGTATTTTATTGGGATTTTATGTGATAGACCAACGCAAAGTGGCACATCATTGTGAAGTGGAAGGAAAATGATAAATGGTTTTGCACATTTTTTAGAAATAAATATGTGAAAAGTGTTGTGTGCATTTGTATTCAGCCCCCCAAGTCAATACATAGTAGAACCACCTTTGCTGCAATTACAGCTGCAAGCCTTTTTGGGGTCTCTACCAGCTTTGCACATCCAGAGAGTGAAATTTTTGCCCATTCTTCTGTACAAAATAGCTTAAGCTCTGTCAGATTGCATGGAGAGTGTCTGTGAATAGCAATTTTCAAGTCTTGCCACAGATTCTCAATCGGATTCAGGTCTGGACTTTGACTGGGCCATTCTAACACATGAATATGCTTTGATCTAAACGATTCCATTGTAGCTCTGGCTGTATGTTTAGGGTCATTGTCCTGCTGGATGGTGAACCTCCTCCCCTACCTCAAGTCTTTTGCACACTAAGATTGCTCTGTATTTAGCTCCATCCGTCTTCCCATTAACTCTGACCAGATTTCCTATCCTTGCTGAAGAAAAACATCTACACAACATGATGCTGCCATCATCATTTCACAGTGGGGATGGTGTGTTCAGGGTGATGTGCAGTTTTCCACCACATGTAGAGTTTTGAGGCCAAAAAGTAAAATGTTGGTCTCATTTGACCAGAGCACCTTCTTCCACATGTTTGCTGTCCCCCACATGTGTCCCCCACATGGCTTCTCGCAAAATGCAAATGGGACTTCTTATGGCTTTCTTTCAATAATGGCTTTCTTCTTGCCAGTCTTCCATAAAAGGCCAGATTATTGGAGTGCATGACTAATAGTTGTCATGTGGACAGATTCTCCCACCTGAGCTGTGGATCTCTGCTTTAAATTTCTCCACAACTTTATTCTTGAGCTGTATGGTGTGTTCCTTGTACATTGTTTTGTTTTCCACCCACATAGCATTTTGCTTTTAGGCCAAAAAGTTAAATTTTGGTCTTATCTGACCAGGGTACCTTCTTGAACATGTTTGTTGTCTCCCCCACATGGCAAACTGCAAAGGGACTGCTTATGGCTTTTTAACAATGGCTTTCTTTCTTCTTGCCATTCTTACATAATGGCCAGATTTGTGGAGTTCATGACTAATAGTTGTCCTGTGGACAGATTCTCCCACCTGAGCTGTGGATCTCTGCAGCCACACCAGAGTTACCATGGGACTCTTGACTGTTTCTCTGATTAATGCTCTCCTTGTCCGGCCTGACAGTTTAAGTGGACGGCCATGTCTTAGTAGGTGTACCATACTCTTTCCATTTTCAAATGATGGATCGAACAGTGCTCCGAGAGATGTTCAAAGCTTGGAATATTTTTTTATAACCTAACCCTGCATTAACCACTTGCCGACCGCCGCACGACGATATACGTCGGCAGAATGGCACGGGCAGGCATATGGGCGTATATATAAGTCCCTGCCTGCCCGCGGGTGGGGGGCCCGATCGGGCCCCCCCCCGGTGCCTGCGGCGGTCGGCATTCCGTCGAGAGCGATCCGGGATGAGGGGGCGGCCATTCATTCATGGCCACCCCCTCGCGATCGCTCTCGACGAATGGAAATCCCCGGTGACATCACTTCCTCTCCTGTAATGTAAACACAGGAGAGGAAGTGATGTATTCTCTCCTCCGTGTCGGTATTTTTCGTTCCGACACGGAGGAGAGCGGATCGGTGAGTTGCACCAACACTCTACACACACAGTAGAACATGCCAGGCACACTCACACCCCCCCTTTACCCCCCGATCACCCCCCCAATTACCCCTGCCCCCCAGTCACAGTGACACCAATGTCATTTTTTTTTTTTTTTTTTTTTTTTTTTGCATTGGTGTCATTTGTGACTGTAATAACTGTTAGGGCAGTTAGAGTTAGCCCCCTTTAGTTCTAATGTGCCCCCCTAACCCCCCCAATAAAGGTTTAACCCCGTGATCACCCCCCGTCGCCAGTGTCACTAAGGCTGGGTTCACATTGCAGCGGTTTATGAGAACGAATGTGATTCGCACCGCACTGCAGTGCAAATCACATCCGATCTCTGTGCGATTCGAGTTCAGCCATTCGCCGCACCCGCCGCACCCGCCACACCCGCCGCACCCGCCGCAAATTCGCACGGGACCCTTTTTTTGGCCCGCAGCAGAATCGGATCGCATGGGTGTTCACACCATGCGATCCGAGTTTGCAGATCGCACTGCGATATGCGAACTGATCTGGGGGTGTCAGTAACATTTCACTGACACTCCCAGCAGTTCGCATAGGGCAGTGTGAACTGCCGCCGGGAGGCATGCGATGCGGGAACCCGCCGCGGATTCGCGGCGTTTCCGCATCGCTCCAGTGTGAACCCAGCCTAATAAGCGATCATTTTTCTGATCGCCGTATTAGTGTCACAGGTGACGCTAGTTAGGCAGGTAGGTATTTAGGTTCGCCGCAGCTTTTTATAGCGCCAGGGACCCCCATATACTACCGCATAAAGCCCCCTGATTGCCCCCTAGTTAACCCTTTCACCTGTGATCACCATATAACTGTTACAGGTGACGCTGGTTGGTTAGTTATTTTTTTATAGTTTCAGGGCACCCGCCATTTATTACCTAATAAAGGTTTAACCCCCTGATCACCCGGCGGGTGTCATTTGTGACTAATAACTGTTAGGGCAGTTAGGGTTAGCCCCCTTTAGTTCTAAGGTACCCCCCTAACCCCCCCAATAAAGGTTTAACCCCGTGATCACCCCCCGTCGCCAGTGTCACTAAGGCTGGGTTCACATTGCAGCGGTTTGAGAACGGATGTGATTCGCACCGCACTGCAGTGCAAATCACATCCGATCTCTGTGCGATTCGAGTTCAGCCATTCGCCGCACCCGCCGCACCCGCCGCACCCGCCGCAAATTCGCACGGGACCCTTTTTTTGGCCCGCAGCAGAATCGGATCGCATGGGTGTTCACACCATGCGATCCGAGTTTGCAGATCGCACTGCGATATGCGAACTGATCTGGGGGTGTCAGTAACATTTCACTGACACTCCCAGCAGTTCGCATAGGGCAGTGTGAACTGCCGCCGGGAGGCATGCGATGCGGGAACCCGCCGCGCATTCGTGGCGTTCCCGCATCGCTCCAGTGTGAACCCAGCCTAATAAGCGATCGTTTTTCTGATCGCTGTATTAGTGTCACAGGTGACGCTAGTTAGGCAGGTAGGTATTTAGGTTCGCCGCAGCTTTTTATAGCGCCAGGGACCCCCATATACTACCGCATAAAGCCCCCTGATTGCCCCCTAGTTAACCCTTTCACCAGTGATCACCATATAACTGTTACAGGTGACGCTGGTTGGTTAGTTATTTTTTTATAGTTTCAGGGCACCCGCCATTTATTACCTAGTCTCACTAGTGTACCCCTAAATTTAGGGGTGTCTACTTTCCAAAATGGGGTCATTTGGGGGGGGTTTGTGCCATCTTGGCATTTTATGGCCTTCAAAACTGTAACGCCCTTAGAAAGCCTGAAGGCGGTGCATGGTTTTCGGGGCCCCGTACGCGGCTAGGCTCCCAAAAAGTCCCACATATGTGGTATCCCCGTACTCAGGAGAAGCAGCAGAATTTATTTTGGGGTGTCATTTCACATATGCCCATGGCATGCGTGAGCAATATATCATTTAGTGACAACTTTGTGAAAAAAAAAAAAAAAAAAAAAGTTTGTAATTTTCCCGCAACTTGTGGCAAAATATAAAATATTCCATGGACTCAACATGCCTCTCAGCAAATAGCTTGGGGTGTCTACTTTCTAAAATGGGGTCATTTGTGGGGGTTTTGTGCCATCTTGGCATTTTATGGCCTTCAAAACTGTAATAGGTAGTGAGAAGTGAACTCAAAAATTTATGCCCTTAGAAAGCCTGAAGGCGGTGCTTGGTTTTCGGGGCCCCGTACGCGGCTAGGCTCCCAAAAAGTCCCACATATGTGGTATCCCCGTACTCAGGAGAAGCAGCAGAATTTATTTTGGGGTGTCATTTCACATATGCCCATGGCATGTGTGAGCAATATATCATTTAGTGACAACTTTGTGAAAAAAAAAAAAAAAAGTTTGTAATTTTCCCGCAACTTGTGGCAAAATATAAAATATTCCATGAACTCAACATGCCTCTCAGCAAATAGCTTGGGGTGTCTACTTTCTAAAATGGGGTCATTTGTGGGGGTTTTGTGCCATCTTGGCATTTTATGGCCTTCAAAACTGTGATAGGTAGTGAGAAGTGAACTCAAAAATTTACGCCCTTAGAAAGCCTGAAGGCGGTGCTTGGTTTTCGGGGCCCCGTACGCGGCTAGGCTCCCAAAAAGTCCCACATATGTGGTATCCCCGTACTCAGGAGAAGCAGCAGAATTTATTTTGGGGTGTCATTTCACATACGCCCATAGCATGTGTGAGCAATATATCATTTAGTGACAACTTTGTGTAAAAAAAAAAAAAAAAAAATTTTTTTGTCATTATTCAATCGCTTGAGGCAAAAAAATAAAATATTCAATGGGCTCAACATGCCTCTTATCAATTTCCTTAGGGGGTCTACTTTCCAAAATGGGGTCATTTGGGGGGGTTTTGTACTGCCCTGCCATTTTAGCACCTCAAGAAATGAGATAGGCAGTCGTAAACTAAAAGCTGCGTAAATTCCAGAAAACGTACCTTAGTTTGTAGATGTGACAACTTTTGCGCAAACCAATAAATATACAATTATTGACTTTTTTTTTACCAAAGACATGTGGCTGAATACATTTTGGCCTAAATGTATGACTAAAATTGAGTTTATTGGATTTTTCTAATAACAAAAAGTAGAAAATATCATTTTTTTTCAAAATTTGCGGTCTTTTTACGTTTATATCGCAAAAAATAAAAATCGCAGAGGCAATCAAATACCATCAAAAGAAAGCTCTATTTGTGGGAAGAAAAGGACGCAAATTTTGTTTGGGTACAACATTGCATGACCGCGCAATTACCAGTTAAAGCAGCGCAGTGCCAAAGTGTAAAAAGACCTCTGGTCATTTACCAGCAAAATGGTCCGGTCTGAAAGTGGTTAAACTTCTCCACAACTTTATCCCTGACCTGGTGTGTTCCTTGGCCTTCATGATGCTGTTTGTTCACCAATGTTCTCTAACAAACCTCTGAGGGCTTCACAGAACAGCTGCATTCATACGGAGATTAAATTACACCCAGGTGAACTCTATTTACTAATTAGGTGACTTCTGAAGGCAATTGGTTCCTCTAGATTTGAGTTAGCGGTATCAGAGTAAAGGGGGCTGAATACAAATGCACGCCCTACTTTTCAGATATTTATTTGTAAAAAGTAGGAAAACCATTTATCATTTTCCTTCCACTATCACATAAAATCTCAATAAAATACATTTACGTTTTTGGTTGTAACATGACAAAATGTGGAAGATTTGAAAGCGTATGAATACTTTTTAAAGGCACTGTATGTATTTAAGAGTTAATAATTCTATTGATGTAAGGATATTGTTGTATGTTGCTACTTCATTTGGCCTGTGGTGTTGAGGCCTAGAAATGAGACAACAGAGCGGTCACCCCACTGCCTCCTTATATCTATTCGCATAGGATTCAGTTTGAATAGAGTGTTGCTCAAAAAAACCTTTAGATTCTATCAGTTGATGCTTCAGTGTCATTGTTTTATATCATTGCTGCTATTGTTGCTATTGTGAAACTTCCTCAGAGCCCATTCACACAGGGGCAACTCCTGATCCGACTTCAGGTCGCCCCTAGTCGCCTCAGGTCGCCTCAGGTCGGACAACATTTAAAAAGTAATGTAAGTGAATGAGAGCCGTCTTAATGCACACTACTGAAGTCGCTCCGACTTCAGAAAAGGTTCCTGTACTACTTCTATCCGACTTGTAGGCGACCGGTACCCATTGATTTCAATGGAGATCGCCTCCAAGTCGGATCTCCGTTTATACGGAGGCGACTTTGACAGAATTATCAGCTCTCAAGGGGGAACTCCACGGCAAATTTCTGAAAAAAATTTGGCGTGGGTTCCCCCTCCGAGAGCATACCAGGCCCTTAGGTCTGGTATGGATTCCAAGGGGAACCCCCTACGCCGAAAAAACGGCGTGGGGGTCCCCCCCAGATCCACACCAGACCCTTATCCGAGCACGCTACCCGGCCGGCCAGGAAAGGGGGTGGGGACGAGCGGGCGCCCCCCCCCCTCCTGAGCCGTACCAGGCCGCGTGCCCTCAACATGGGGTGGTGCCTTGGGGGAGGGGGGGGCGTGCGGCCCCCCCACCCCAAAGCACCTTGTCCCCATGTCGATGAGGACAAGGGCCTCTTCCCGACAACCCTGGCCGTTGGTTGTCGGGGTCTGCGGGCGGGGGGCTTATCGGAATCCGGGAGCCCCCTTTAATAAGGGGGCCCCCGGATACCGGCCCCCCACCCTATGTGAATGAGTATGGGGTACAATGTACCCCTACCCATTCACCTGTGGAAAAAAAGTACAAAAAAAAAACACAACACAGGGAAAAAATATTTTATTGCACAGCTCCGGGGGTCTTCCGTCTTCGGGGGTCTTCTCGCCGGACTCCTCCGCTATCTTCTTGTAGCTCTTTTACTAGCGGAGGAGTCCGGCTTTCTTCCTCCCCGCCGCCGGCCTCTTCTCCCGACTTCGGGGGTCTTGTCCCCCTCTTCGGTTCTTCTGCCGGGCCACCGCGCCTTCTTATAGCTCTTTTACAGGCGGTGGCCCGGTCTTCTGTCTTCGCCGCCGCCGCCGCCGCCGCCGCCTTCCGTTCTTCTTCTTCTTCTTCTCCAGGAGATGTTGACACGACGCTCTCTCCGGCCGGAATGCCAGAGCCGCCCTGCGCTGCCACTTATATAGGGACAATGTCACATGGGTTGATGTCACATGGGTTGGTCACATGGGTTGATGTCACATGGTAAGGGTGTGACCAACCCATGTGACATCAACCCATGTGACACCGCCCCATTGTCCCTATATAAGTGGCAGCGCAGGGCGGCTCTGGCATTCCGGCCGGAGAGAGCGTCGTGTCAACATCTCCTGGAGAAGAAGAAGAAGAAGAACGGAAGGCGGCGGCGGCGGCGGCGGCGAAGACAGAAGACCGGGCCACCGCCTGTAAAAGAGCTATAAGAAGGCGCGGTGGCCCGGCAGAAGAACCGAAGAGGGGGACAAGACCCCCGAAGTCGGGAGAAGAGGCCGGCGGCGGGAAGGAAGAAAGCCGGACTCCTCCGCTAGTAAAAGAGCTACAAGAAGATAGCGGAGGAGTCCGGCGAGAAGACCCCCGAAGACGGAAGACCCCCGGAGCTGTGCAATAAAATATTTTTTCCCTGTGTTGTGTTTTTTTTTTGTACTTTTTTTCCACAGGTGAATGGGTAGGGGTACATTGTACCCCATACTCATTCACATAGGGTGGGGGCCGGTATCCGGGGGCCCCCTTATTAAAGGGGGCTCCCGGATTCCGATAAGCCCCCCGCCCGCAGACCCCGACAACCAACGGCCAGGGTTGTCGGGAAGAGGCCCTTGTCCTCATCGACATGGGGACAAGGTGCTTTGGGGTGGGGGGGCCGCACGCCCCCCCCTCCCCCAAGGCACCCCCCCATGTTGAGGGCACGCGGCCTGGTACGGCTCAGGAGGGGGGGGCCGCCCGCTCGTCCCCACCCCCTTTCCTGGCCGGCCGGGTAGCGTGCTCGGATAAGGGTCTGGTGTGGATCTGGGGGGGACCCCCACGCCGTTTTTTCGGCGTAGGGGGTTCCCCTTGGAATCCATACCAGACCTAAGGGCCTGGTATGCTCTCGGAGGGGGAACCCACGCCAAATTTTTTTCAGAAATTTGCCGTGGAGTTCCCCCTTGAGCTCATTCTCTGCTTGGCCTCGGCAAAAGTCGCCTGGCCTGGGGCGACTTGTAAGTCGTCCCAAGTCGGGCTTGAAGTCATCACAAGTCGTTTTGAAGTCGTCCCAAGTCGCGCTGTGATCTTAACTCAAGTCGTGTCCAAGTTGCCTGACTCAAGTCGCCTACAAGTCGTGTTGCCCCTGTGTGAATGGGCTCTCAGGGGTCAAGTTTATACCAATAGCAAAAGCTATTTATGCTCATAGCTTTTCAGTAAACATTATTAAACCTTTTCACCTACAGTGCCTTGCGAAAGTATTCGGCCCCCTTGAACTTTTCAACCTTTTGCCACATTTCAGGCTTCAAACATAAAGATATAAAATTTTTATTTTTTGTGAAGAATCACCAACAAGTGGGACACAATTGTGAAGTGGAACGAAATCTATTGGATTTTTGAAACTTTTTTAACTAATAAAAAAATTAAAAGTGGGGCGTGCAAAATTATTCGGCCCCCTTGCGTTAATACTTTGTAGAGCCACCTTTTGCTGCGATTACAGCTGCAAGTCGCTTGGGGTATGTCTCTATCAGTTTTGCACATCGAGAGACTGAAATTCTTGCCCATTCTTCCTTGCAAAACAGCTCGAGCTCAGTGAGGTTGGATGGAAAGCGTTTGTGAACAGCAGTTTTCAGCTCTTTCCACAGATTCTCGATTGGATTCACGTCTGTACTTTGACTTGGCCATTCTAACACCTGGATACGTTTATTTGTTAACCAATCCTTTGTAGATTTTGCTGTATGTTTGGGATCATTGTCTTGTTGGAAGATAAATCTCCGTCC
This sequence comes from Lithobates pipiens, assembly GCF_037356315.1. Lineage (NCBI taxonomy): Eukaryota > Metazoa > Chordata > Amphibia > Anura > Ranidae > Lithobates > Lithobates pipiens. Next base: position 230,355,537 of record NW_027507790.1, read on the forward strand.
CAGTTTCAGGTCTTTTGCAGACTCCAACAGGTTTTCATCCAGAATGGTCCAGTATTTGGCTGCATCCATCTTCCCCTCAATTTTAACCATCTTCCCTGTCCCTGCTGAAGAAAAGCAGGCCCAAACCATGATGCTGCCACCACCATGTTTGACAGTGGGGATGGTGTGTTGAGGGTGATGAGCTGTGTTGCTTTTACGCCAAACATATCGTTTTGCATTGTGGGCAAAAAGTTCGATTTTGGTTTCATCTGACCAGAGCACCTTCTTCCACATGTTTGGTGTGTCTCCCAGGTGGCTTGTGGCAAACTTTAGATGAGACTTTTTATGGATATCTTTGAGAAATGGCTTTCTTCTTGCCACTCTTCCATAAAGGCCAGATTTGTGCAGTGTACGACTGATTGTTGTCCTATGGACAGACTCTCCCACCTCAGCTGTAGTTCTCTGCAGTTCATCCAGAGTGATCATGGGCCTCTTGGCTGCATCTCTGATCAGTCTTCTCCTTGTCTGAGCTGAAAGTTTAGAGGGACGGCCAGGTCTTGGTAGATTTGCAGTGGTCTGATACTCCTTCCATTTCAAAATGATCGCTTGCACAGTGCTCCTTGGGATGTTTAAAGCTTGGGAAATCTTTTTGTATCCAAATCCGGCTTTAAACTTCTCCAACAGTATTACGGACCTGCCTGGTGTGTTCCTTGGTCTTCCTGATGCTCTCTGCGCTTTCAACAGAACCCTGAGTCTATCACAGAGCAGGTGAATTTATACAGAGACTTGATTACACACAGGTGGATTCTATTTATCACCATCAGTGATTTAGGACAACATTGGATCATTCAGAGATCCTCGCTGAACTTCTGGAGTGAGTTTGCTGCACTGAAAGTAAAGGGGCCGAATAATTTTGCACGCACCACTTTTCAGTTTTTTATTTTCTAAAAAAGTTTAAAATATCCAATAGATTTTGTTCCACTTCACAATTGTGTCCCACTTGTTGGTGATTCTTCACAAAAAATTTTAATTTTATATCTTTATGTGGCAAAAGGTTGAAAAGTTCAAGGGGGCCGAATACTTTCGCAAGGTACTGTAAAATGTGGGCGTCTTTGACTCTTTGATTATCACTAAATAACAATGTCTGAACCCAGGATGTCAGAGGTGTTGGAGGAGTTGCATGGTCCAACCATTGTGGTACAGATTCAGCTAGCTGCCCTCATGCTACAGTAACATGAAGGTTTTTTTCTCCCTTCCCCAGCCTACGATTGGACAGTAAAAGAGAAGCAGAAGATTGATGAGCTCATCCCTCAGTCACTCTGCTCTCCCTTTCTGTTTGCATGAACCTTGAGTGCAGCACAACTGGTTTGCTCAATGTGCTGCTTCTCCCTTCCTCAGTCTGAGTTCTGCTGTACAAAGGTTGCCTGAGGCTGATACCAAATCAGATCTAGGTACTTACACTGCTTGCATTCAAAAATACCCTTATGGTAATAATATTTGAATACAGAATAGCATTCATTTTTATATCTGCCTGGAGTTCAGAAGTAAAGCGGTTGCATAGTTACATTTTGACCTATAATAAGGCTTACCTGTAGGTAAAAAGAATATCTCCTAAAGCTGTACAGTTTAACAGATATTCCCCTTGCAATGAGCCGCTGACTTCAGCGGCGCATACGCACCAGGGATTCTCGGCTGAAAGTCCGACGGACGCCAGACTCTGCTGGGAAGAAAACTGTGTGTGAGTGATGACATCGCAACAAAGTTAAAAATTTAACTATACGGCCACTCACAGCGCCAGAGCCACGATAACCGGAAGACACGCTGATGCAACATGTCAGCTCCCTCGGCATGGACCGAGTGAGATGCTGGCGCCTCGTTCTAAGGTAAGTATTTCATAATGAGCTAGTATGTGGTGCATACTAGCTCATTATGCCTTTTCCCTTACAGGTGTAAAAAAATAAAATAAAAAAAAAGTCAGTGGGTTTACTCCCGCTTTAAGGAACTGGACTCTAAAAATGTTGCCCAGAAAAGGGGTAGACAGAGGGCAAAGCACTAGTCAAAGCACTAGTCACAGGTATTATCTGTTGTCTCCCTGCATCGGATTCTCCATTACTTTTATATTTCAAAAGGAATTTAAGACGAAAGATAAATCTTTCAGGGTAGTGTTTAGGTACAGGTAACACTTCTAGATGCTCCCTATAACAGTCACTTTTTTAGTTTTTTTTTAAAGCAACAGGCTTCACCTTTTTGGGCAGAATTTCACTTTTTATAATAAATAGAAGTGTTTTCCAACGCCATTTCTGGGCCAACCATCCCAATGTGCTTTTCTCTCACCTATAGAAAAAGGGGGGGGGGGGCAAACAAGATATAAATGAAGTCTGATGTTTTTCAAATGCCCCAGCAGCTAGTAGGAAAAAAGCACCAGGGCTGGTGCCAAGCAGACCAATTGTTTAATCAAGAAAGTTCAGCGCTAGGGGGTATACGTATGTGATGTAGACTAGCAGCCCTCAGTCCCAGAAGTTCCAAAAGTAGTGACTGTGCCACAGTTTGTATGTCAGTGATGGCGAACCTTGGCACCCCAGATATTTTGGAACTACATTTCCCATGATGCTCCACTACACTGCAGAGTGCATGAGCATCATGGGAAATGTAGTTCCAAAACATCTGGAGTGCCAAGGTTTGCCATCACTGTTGTATGTAAACATAAAATAATTTATTAAAAGATAAAAGGAACAGTCATTGTTACAAAATACAAAGATGATTCAAGCGTTACAGCCCATGTGGTGATAGCTGGATGCGCTCATATATAACAGTTACCAATGCTGCAAAAAGCTTACTGTTTCTGGTAACCAGGGTCTGGTGTTACAGTAAACGAGAGCCTCCACCCAGGTGGCTCAAGAATGCAGGTCTCCGTGGTTAGGGATGATGGTGTGGCAGTGCAGAGAGGCCCACTGCTTGTAGCAGGGCAACGGACAACAAGCAATCGGTGACAGTGAGCAGCATGGATGTGACGTCATATATCCGGGAAAGTCACTTAGCCCATAAGCGGTTGGAGGGAGAGGTTGAAAGACTCTCCAAGTTGATGGCTAAGTCTTGCTCACAGTTGATGCTGGCTTGCATGTAGATAGAATTTGTAATTTGTGGAGAGTTAAAAACCAGGAGTTAAAACAGGAATCTTCCACCCTCTCCCCCCAACCGCTTACTGCAGATAGTATATGTGCAACTGAGGTACATTAATGGTATATTGGTACATAGGAGAGCTGGATTTGAGGGGGAAAAAAAAAGGTGAACTTAGCTTTTACTCTCCCTTGCAGTGTTAATTTTTGTCGGCAAAAATATTTCCATCTTAATGTTTTTCTCAGTTTTTTTTCCCTTTTGTTAGCGGCATTTTCCTTTTCATTAGCGCCATTTTTCCAGTAACGAAAATTCTAAATTTCGTCATTTGATGAAAACTATGACAAAAATATATTACAATTTTTGTCAACTAATGAAAACGTAACGAAAATGTGAGGGAGGGACGTTTTACTTAAAAAGACCTTGTATAATGGCTAAATCTGTGTCTGTGTACTTTATTCAAACCTTAATACCATAAATAATAACATATTATTCGATTTTTTTTACTCCAGAAGTATATAATGAATTTTGAAATTTTAGAAAAATGCTTGAATAATACATTGCAATTAAACTAATTAGAATTTAGTTGACTAAAATGATTTTAGTTGACTAAAATGTAGGATTTTTTAGTTGACTAAAATGAAGGATATTTAGTTGACTATGTTACTAATATTGGCACCAATGGGACTATTTAAACTGCAGAAGTTCTATTAGTCAGTGCTGTCTGATCTACAGCTATTATCTGTATCCCTGCATCTGCTCCTGTGTTACTTCTGTGACTGACCCAGCTTGCCCTGATCTCGCTTTAACACTACCTGCCCTGACCTTGGTCTGTCTCTGCATTTGCTCTGCCTTGATTCCATGTTGCTGTTTTCTGCTTGTATCCTGACCATTCTCTGCCTGCAATTTACGCCTGTATATGACCGTCTGTTGCTGACCTGCCTCATCTGACCATGCATCCAGTTATCCATCCGCCCTGCTCTGCATGCTAGCTTCTCCCTGCTGCTTCTGCATCTGCTATCTGCCAGCCGCCTGTCAAGCGCCTGCTGCCTGCCCAATGCGGGATCTGCTGCCTCTGTCTTGGGTAATGAATAAGCGCAGCGTTTCTGTGTGAAATGTGTCTACCTGTACCTGTTTGTCTGTCCTGTGGTGTTATCCATGTTATAGATTTTACAATAAAGGAAAGCCCGGAGCGAAAAATAAATAAAATTAAGAAATCGCATCTCTCAGTTGCTGAAAAAACGCATGTAGTCTTTGAAGCAAAGGATAAGATAAAGTGACTAGCGCAATTATATTCCTTTAACACTGAGTGGCGCACCGGAGAGGAATGTTCCCAACCTTCCTGCACTAGTCACTTTATCTTATCCTTTGCTTCAAAGACTACATGCGTTTTTTCAGCAACTGAGAGATGCGATTTTGAAAAAATTTCTTTGGATATTGAAGGACTTTTTCTTGCTATTTATATGATCACTTTGTATTGTCACTTTTGGAACTTGCAGTTATAGAATATTGCCTTTAGATCACTAAATATTTTGTTTTATTTCTATTTATTTTTATTTTTTGTACATTTGTAGCTCACATTTTTTGGCTGTTCATTTTTGGGTATTTCACAACATATATATATTATCACGGAGTTGCAAGGAGTACGCATACAGATATTTGATAAATACCACCATACGGAGGACACAAGAAGATTACACATTTTATCTTGGTTTATATTATTTATTACTTATTTTTTTGGCTAATATACACATTTTTGGTTGTCACACACAATAACAAAATACATAAAGGCTAGATAATAGCAACACTGAATAGATTATATAATAAAATAAATACATTTACTTTTGCACTTAGGTGTACGTTATGAAGGGTTCTAGCGCCAAAGCTTAATTTATATTCTATACCTCTGGCCTACTCCTTTACCCAAAGAAGTAGTATCTAAGCATAGGCAGCTTTAACCCCTTGAGTCTTATTTTACTTTTATTTTCTTTCATCCATCTTTTCAGTTAGTAATCTTTACAGAATTTGTCCATAGCGCAATCTTAACGATTCATCTATGGGAATGTTTGACCATTCTTCCAGAAGCGCATTTGTGAGGTCAGGCACTGATGTGGGACAAGGAGGCCTGGCTTCTAGTCTTCGCTCCAATTCATCTCAAAGGTGTTCTATTGGGTTAAGGTCAGAACTCTATGAAGGCCAGTCAAGTCATTTATGTCTTTATGGACCTTGCTTTGTGCACCGGTCCAAATACTTTGGTGGCCAGGGGATTATGGTGTGGGGTTATTTTTCCTCTTCAACCTCTGCAGCAATGCTGGCAGCACTCATACGTCTATTTCCAAAAGACAACCTCTGGATATCACGCTGAGCATGTGCACTCAACTTCTTTGGTCGACCATGGCAAGGCCTGTTCTGAGTGGAACCTGTCCTGTTAAACCGCTGTGTGGTCTTTGCCACCATGCTGCAGCTCAGTTTCAGGGTCTTGGCAATCTTCTTATAGCCTAGGCCATCTTTATGTAGAGCAACAATTTTTTTGTACAGATCCTCATAGAGTTCTTTGCCATGAGGTGCCATGTTGAACTTCCAGTGACTAGTATGAGAGCGTGAGAGCGATAACACCACATTTACCACACCTGTTCCCAATTCACACCTGAGACCTTGTAACACTAACAAGTCACATGACACCAGGGAGGGAAAATAGCTAACTAGGCCCAATTTGGACATTTTCACTTAGGGGTGTACTCACGTTTGTTGCCAGAGGTTTAGACATTAATGGCTGTGTGTTGAGTTATTTTGAGGGGACAGCAAATGTACACTGATATACAATATGTACACTCACTACTTTACAAAGTAGCAAAGTGTAATTTCTTCAGTGTTGTCACGTGAAAATATATAATAAAATCTTTACAAAAACGTGAGGGGTGTACTCACTTTTGTGAGATACTGTGTGTATGTGTGTATGTGTATGTGTGTATATGTGTGTGTGTATGTGTGTGTGTATGTGTGTGTGTATGTGTGTGTGTGTATGTGTGTGTGTGTATGTGTGTGTGTATGTGTGTGTGTATGTATGTGTGTGTGTGTGTGTATGTGCACACACATACACATACACATACATTTCCAGGGGTCAAATTTACAGATGCAAAGGATTAACCCCCTGCCTACAATGATATGATGCAACAAAGTGGCTTTGGCTTTAATATATATTATTTTCCATGCAGGGTATTCCATATGAAGACATCTTAAATATCCGCAAGACAAAGTTGTCTGCAATGTTGACCTATTACAAGAAGCCCCTCTTGGCACACCAGGGACACATGCAGTGGCTGTTCGATCACGAGGGGAAGCGTTACTTGGATCTCTTTGGAGGGATTGTCACTGTCAGTGTTGGACACTGCCACCCGTATGTATATGTGTAAAACCTGCCATTAGTCAGGACCAGCTTATCTCTGGTATGTCTATCATACAGATACATGCCTATCATACACAAAGGGGGTGATTTACTAAAGACCTGCGCCTATGGGGCAGTGGATAAATTGGAGCAATTGCATAAAAAACGGGACTCAAGACATTTATCAAAAATGATGGTGCACTCACATGCGCCAAACCATATTTACATAGGAAGCGCTATTGCGCACTTGAGCCTACTATTAGCAAGCGCAGCCAATGTAATCTTCTACATTTTTGTCTGAATACTTTGGATAACTTTACTACAGTTTCCCGTGTTCTATTACCAGGCTAAAATTTATGTATACAATCTTGTTTAAATGCACAAATTCTGTCCAGAACATGTAGATCTGTCTTACAACTAATCAGCCTTTTTACACCTTTCTTTCAGCTTACTCAACTGCACATGCGCATTGACAAAGCACACCCTTTCATCCTCGCCTGACAGGGCGCACACATTTTAGCATATTAAATATGTGTGTTGCGCACGGGCGCATCTGCGTTCTCCAAAGTGCACAACTGCTTATACATTGGGCACTTGCTCACTGTAATGCTGATCATGTTAATGAGCTTTTCCTTATCACATGGAGAATATTGCTTCCAGTTTTATTCCATTCATTTATTTCTTTTTGAAACAACTCAATATTCATTCTAGAGAACTTGCTCCAATCAACAACTGTGCGGATGTTTCCTGGACTTGGATGTGAAATGTCATAATTGTCAAAATGTAATTGTAGTGTATAACATTTCACATCCAAGTCCAGGAAACATCCGCACAGTTGTTGATTGGAGCAAGTTCTCTAGAATGAATATTGAGTTGTTTCAAAAAGAAATGAATGAATGGAATAAAACTGGAAGCAATATTCTCCATGTGATAAGGAAAAGCTCATTAACATGATCAGCATTACAATGAGCAAGTGCCTGATGTCTGTTCTGTATTTAAGAATGTGTCTGCACCAATGCGCACAACGATTCCGCACATCCGGCGCAAGTCACCAGTATGTGCCAGGTCACAATAACTATTCCTGTGCACGCAAATGCGCCAACCTGTTCATAAATCAGCCCCATTGTGTTAGTCTTTAACCTCTCCCTTTCTTTAACCACTTGACCACTGGGCACTTAAACACCCTTAATAACCAGACCAATTTTCAGCTTTTGGTGCTCTCACATTTTGAATGACAATTACTCAGTCATGCAACACTGGACCTATATGAAATTTTTGTCCTTTTTTTCACACAAATAGAGCTTTCTTTTGGTGGTATTTAATCACCTCTCAGTATTTTATTTTTTGTGCTATAAAAGAAAAAAGACCGAAAATTCTGCGAAAAAATTAATTTTTCTTCGTTTCTGTTATAAAATTTAGCAGATTAGTAATTTTTTCTTCATAAATTTTGGCCAAAATTTATACTACTACATATCTTTGGTAAAAATAAGTACAATTTGGTGGATATCATTTGGTCTTTGTGAAAGTTATAGAGTCCACAAGCTATGGTGCCAATATCTGAAAATTGATCACACCTGAAGGACTGAAGGCCTATTTCAATTCTTGAGACCCTAACATGCCAGAAAAGTACAAATACCCCCCAAATGACCCCTTTTTGGAAAGAAGACATTCCAATGCATTTAGTAAGAGGCATGATGAGTTTTTTGAAGTTGTAATTTTTTCCCACAATTCTTTGCAAATCAAGATTTTTTTTCCTTTTTTTTTTTTTTTTCCACAAAATTGTCATATTATCGGGTTATTTCTCACACACAGCATATGGATACCACAAATTACACCCCAAAACACATTCTGCTATTACTCCCAAGTACGGCGATACCACATGTGTGAGACTTTTACACAGTGTGGCCACATACAGAGGTCCATCATGCAGGGAGCGCCATCAGGCGTTCTGGAGCACCCAGGACAATTCTGACATTTCTCTCCTACATGTAAAAATCATCATTTATTTGCTAGAAAATTACAGAGAACCCCAAAACATTATATATTTTTTTTTAGCAAAGACCCTGGAGAATACAATGGTGGTCGTTGCAAATTTTTATCTCACACGGTATTTGCGCAGCAATTTTTCGAACGCGTTTTTTTGGGGGAAAAAACAGTTTTGTGCTTAAAAAAAACAGTAAAGTTAGCCCAATTTTTGCATAAAGTGAAAGATGAAGTTATGCTGAGTAAATAGATATCGAACATGTCACTCTTCAAAATTGCACAGGCCCGTGGAATGGCGCCAAACGTCGCTACTTAAAAAATCCCCATAGGCGACGCTTTAAAAATTTTTTACTGGTTACATGTTTTGAGTTACAGAGGAGGTCTAGGGCTAGAATTATTGCTCTCGCTCTAACGTTCGCGGCGATACCTCACATGTGTGGTTTGAACACCGTTTTCATATGTGGGCGGGGCTAACGTATGCGTTCATTTCTGCATGCGAGCACATGGGGACATTTTGCTTTATTTTAGTTTGACATTTTTTTCCCCAAAAATAAATTTTTGATCACTTTTATTCCTATTACAAGGAATGTAAACATCCCTTGTAATAGGAATATGGGGTGACAGGTCCTCTTTACAGTGAAATCTGGGGGTCAATATGACCCCACATCTCACCTCTAGGCTGGGAAGCCTGAAATAAAAAAAAAAAAAAAAAAAGATTCTGGCTTTGATCGTACTGGCGAGTTGGTAGAAGCACCGGAGGGCAGTGAGGGGTGGGGGGGCGTCTATGGCTGGGTGTTGCAGGGTATCACCGAGTATGGCAATTTATGGCAGGGTATTGCAGAGTATTGGTGGGGTATTGCAGAGTATTGGGGGGTACTGCAGAGTAATGGCAGGGTACTGCAGAGTATTGGGGGGTACTGCAGAGTATTGGGGGGTACTGCAGAGTATTGGGGGGTACTGCAGAGTAATGGCAGGGTACTGAAGAGTAATGGCGGGTACTGCAGAGTAATGGCGGGGTACTGCAGAGTAATGGCGGGGTACTGCAGAGTAATGGCGGGGTACTGCAGAGTATTGGGGGGTACTGCAGAGTAATGGGGGGGTACTGCAGAGTAATGGGGGGGTACTGCAGAGTAATGGCAGGGTACTGCAGAGTATTGCAGGGTATTGGCAGGGAATTGAGGGGTTAAATTCGGTGAGCAGCGATGTGGGCACTGCAGATGCAGCCCACATCGCTGCTGACACCGATCTCTTTCCCCTCCGCTGTACCGATCGGTACAGAGAGGGGGAGGGAGGAACCGGCGTCATAAGATGACGCCGGTTTGTTTACAAGTGATCACTCCGTCATTTGACGGAGCGATCACGTGGTAAACGGCCGCGACGAGCGGCCATTTACCGTGATCCGTGATGCGCCGGGTCCAGTGGACCCGGCGGTCACAGATGATCTCGTGTGCGCGCCCCAGGGGGCGCGCGAGAGCAGAATTCTGGGAGGCCGTTAATTAACGGCCTCTCACAGTTAAACAACCTCCCTGAAGCCGTTAATCGGCAATGGGCGGTTGTTAAGTGGTTAACATTAATTTTTAACCTACTCCTAACCACTTATCTAACCCTGAACATTAAAGTGGTTGTAAACCCTTACAAACCACTTTGACCTACAGGTAAGCCTAGATTAAAGCGGAGGTCCACCCTAAAGTGGACCTTCCGCTCATCGGAACCCTCCCCCCCTCCGGCGCCACAATTGGCACCTTTCAGGGGGGAGGGGGGTGCAGATACCTGTACAGTACAGGTATCTGCACCCACTTCCGGGATAGCTCTCTGCGGAAAGGGGCGGTTTAGGAGATATTTGCCAAAACACAGGCACCGCTGTGGCGCGCAGGGGCACTGAGCGCGCCGCTGTCAACGGCGATATGCCGCGAGTGGTGGCTCCCGTGCGCATGTGCGGGAGTGACATCATCGCAGCTTCATCGAATGACAGCGCCGGAGCAGCGAGACCCACCGAGAAGATGGATGCTCCGGACTGCAGGGGACAGTGGTGACTTTGCTGACTCCTGTGTCAGGTAAGTGACACATAATGGGCTACTATGCGATGCATAGTAGTCCATTATGCTTTACCTTTGCAGGGAATCAAAAAGGAAGAAAACCCATCAGGGTTTACTTATTCTTTAAACAATAATACTGTTTTAACCTGGCTAAACACTTAGCCTTTAAAAATAACACCCGACTCTTGACCTAATACTTAAAATAATATATAGTACATACATAAACCGAACCTAGAATATAAACAAAAAAAGTCAGTGCTGCTACCCATACATCACATAGAAAGCAGATCTCCCGGGTGCTCGATCCACAGTCGTTGGCTGAGTAGAGAAATTAAGAAAAGATGATTCTGCACTCCGGTGATTGCTTAAATAATGTTGTATTTATTAACAAGCCACAGTGACCAAACGCAAATACCAAAGGTTAACCTTTGGTTGCGTTTGGTTACTGTGGCTTGTTAATAAATACAAAATTTTTTAAGAGCAATCACCGGAGTGCGGATCATCTTTTCTTCATAACCTGAACCTAACCTTAAAGTCATTGTAAACCTTGTTTTTTTTTTTTTTTTAAATAACATACTTACCTTCACTGTGCAGTTTATTATGCACAGTGTGGCCCCCGAACCTCGTCTTCTGGGGTCCCCCGGCGGCGCTCGTGGCTCTTCCTCGCATCGGTAAACCTCCTGGGAGAAACGCTCTTCCTGGGGGTTACCTTGCAGGCGCGCTTCCGAGTCCAGCATTTGCATGCATATACACAGAATGTCAGATGCGGCCCCACTCCCCTGGCGCCCGTGTCATTGGATTTGATTGACAACAGCAGGAGCCAATGGCTGTGCTGCTATCAATCTACCCAATCAAGAGCCAAGAACCCGGGGCAGAGAAGGTGAGCGAGTCTCCGTTGAGGAAACAAACAGGCTCAGGTGAGTAAAACGGGGGGCTGGGGTGCCGGTCAGTGTCAGAAGTTTTATCACCTTAATGCACAGGATGCATTAAGGTGAAAAAACACAAGAAAAAAAAAATCAAAATTAAGAAATTGGACTTTAAGGGCACACTGGTAAACCATATAAAAATAATTAGATTGGTTTATTTGGTAAGAAACATAATTGCATATAAATACATATAAAATTCTATAAAGCTAGTGAATATACACAAGTACATAAGTATACAACCTCTGACACCATATTACATAGTATCAAAATACATATCTATATCCAAGAGATGGTATATTAAAATTCCCGTAATAATTTTTCCAATTAAGGATGTGAGTATAAGGTAGCTGTGAGTCAGGATGTGAATTCGGGCGCAGGATATGCATTTAGTCGCTCAAAAGAGTTTTGAGTTTTTTCTATGCCTATTATTGGGACGTTGGCACACTACTATGTACTCACAGTGTCACCCTGTGAAAGTACATATTAAAACCTAAAATCCTTTTCTGAAAAAACACAAGAATTTACAACCCCTTTAAAATCTGAGAAACGAGGTTTGTGAATTAGGTAAGCCATGGTTCAGTGCGAGCCATAGTTCAGATCAAGGCTTAGCTATTATGTGTGCTATTTAAGAGGGTGACGCAGCTCACCACCCGTGCCCCTGAATTACATCTCTGATGAAACACATAGTACGGAGCAATGCGCTGACATCACCTATCCTCTCGTGTCCCGGAAGGAAGGGTTTGTTTGGTTGCGCGATGGCCGACACACCAAACTTAAGGCTTTTATCCATTTCCATTGCTGTAAGTGCATTACTTTACATCTTAAACTTTGTCCCATTTGAATCAGCATAAAAAACCCTAATGAACACTGCTTGTAGATATCTCCTTACTTGCTTAGTATTGTTGTAATCCTTTTTGTTGTTTAGAATGACTTCACTGAGCATGCCCAGATCTCCCATGATTTACGGCACACTCTGTGTGCTTGTCTATCTATTATCAAGACTTCCTATGGCACACCACTGAAATCACACGAAACTGCATAATCACTCAGAGCTTCCTACTACACACCATGAGACATCACATGGAGTGGAAAAAAAGGCATCAGACAGCATTACTGCAGTCTTATCACCTGAAGCTGATAAGACTGACATAGGCAAACACTTGATAATCGGCACAAGTGAATACTTTGAAATAAAACAAGTCAGCTATGAGCAGGGAAGCAGGGTTGTCATAGAAACATTGGATTGAGAAGGAGGCTTGGTTAACAGTACAGGAAGTGCTCAATGTAAGGGCGGAAATACAGTCTACTGTGGACTCAGGAAACAATACTTAAGATGGCGCTGCCTTATCCCTGGAAACAAGTTTTTTAAAGTTTCTTACACGGTAAGTCATTTGCGATTTGGGCTAGATTACAGTGGCTATGGTTTGATAATTACCTATTATAATGGACTAAATGAAAAGAAGCATCAGAGTGGGAAAGTTTACTTCCTCTTTAATACATATTTAAAAGGTTTTATGCTATATGGAGCCTTTTGTTGTTTTTGGTACACTACTCATCCATCTGAAAGAGTGATGTCCCATAGGATGCATTAAGGTGAAAAAAAACATTGAACTTCATTGAACTTCATTGAATGTTGAAAAGTTGAACTCCGGTTACTATGATCTTTATTGCATACTTACACTGGTCCAGTGCAGAGAAACAGAAATATATTGCAACTGAAGCTTGGCAATACAAAACAGGCCCAGCGAGAAGGCAACCTGACCAGTGGCACTCAAAGCATATAACAGCATACTTTCCAAAAGTCACGATTTTCCCTGGACAGTCCAGATTTTTGGACCCTTGTGCGGATCTGAGGCCACCCTGATCAAAATCCCGGGTGGCCACCGTGAGATCTCTTTCCGGCTAGCAGGTTCTTTCCCCTTGTGTTCAGTGGAGAGGGGAGGGGCCTCCGATCCGTGCAGCCAATCGGCTTCTCTCTTCAGTGTACAAGCAGACAATTCTCTTGAACACTGAAGCCAGTTTGTCAGGTACTCACCAAAGCCGAAGTGCTGAGAGCGGCTTCCCTTGCAGCTGGGTGCACAGTACCCCTGAGGGTGGAACAGTGGGTACAGGGCACGGAGAGGCACGGGTTGCCAGCAGGTGACTTGTATGCAGCAGGTCTTCTGAAGGAAGAGATGCCCTTGCAGAAGATCTTGGAACTGGTAGAAGTAAACGCCTGCCAGGGGTTCCAACACCTGGAGTGAAGGCCGAGGGTCAAACACAGGTACAGTCCGTGAGATAAAGAATATTCCAGAGGCAGGCCGAGGGTCAAGCACAGGTATCCGTCCGTAAGCCAGCAAGGCTAAGTGCAGAAAGTCAGTTTAAACAAGCCAGGGGTCAGATCAGGAGAGAATCAGAGTAGTCTTCAAACAAGCCGGGTCACAACAGGAAGTAGTCAACAGGAAACAGGAACCAGGAACACAGGTGAGCTGAGGAGACAAACCAGCAAATACACAGAGCACATTGATGCCTTTTATAGGACTGTCAGGCCAATCAGGTAAGGCCCATAGCCGTGTGCATAGGTTTGCACATGCGTGTACGACATTGTATCGTACGACGCATATGCATGCGTCGTTGTGCAGCTCTTCCCCGCAGGCGCACGGGGAAATGCCGACGTTGAAGTCTGGTGATTCTCTGACAGTGCCCCCCCCCAAGGGGCAGCCTCCGGATGCCCAATCTGGCTGGTAGCTTGGGGTGTCTCCGGTAGAAATCCCGTATCAGGCGAGGAGCGTGGATGTTACTGGAGGGTTCCCAAGAACTGTCTTCAGGGGGATACCCTTTCCATTTTACCAGATATTGGGTCTGTCTTCCCCTTCTTCGACAGTCCATTATGGCTTCCACCTCGAATTCTTCCTCACCTTCGACTTTGACGGGTGGAGGTGGTGCCACTTGTCTTCCGGTGAAGGAGCTTGGAATCATTGGTTTTAATAGGGATGCATGGAACACCGGGTGAATTTTGTATGAACTAGGTAGCGCCAGTTCAAAAGCTACTGGGTTTACCACCCTTTTGATTTCAAAGGGGCCAATGAACTTGGGACCGAGCTTCCGAGACGGGTATGGCAATCTCAGGTTGGCAGAAGATAACCAAACCTTATCCCCGATCTTGAAACTTGGGCAACTCCTTCTTCCTCTATTATAGTACACCTCATAGTCTCTTTGAGCCTTCTTCATGGCCTCCTGAATCTGTAGGAAATTGTCCTGAATTGACTTTACCCGTTCTTGGACTGCAGGAGCGGAGACTTCAGGGACAGAATCTGGCAAGAAAGAAGGGTGGTAGCCATAGTTCGCCCAAAATGGAGTTTGGTTGGTAGCGGAATGTACAGAGTTATTATAAGCAAATTCCGCGCAGGGCAGGAGAGAAGACCAATCGTCTTGGGAGCAGGAGCAAAAGCAGCGGAGGTATTGCTCTAACGTTTGATTCGTCCTTTCTGTTTGCCCATTGCTTTGCGGATGGTATGCGGAAGATAGAGAGGTCTTGATCTCCAGTGCCTTGCAGAGATTCTTCCAAAATTTGGAGGTGAATTGAATTCCTCTATCAGACACGATATTGGAGGGGACACCATGTAGCCTCACAACTTCCTTGATGAAAATATTTGCTGTAGCCGCAGCAGAGGGAGTGCCACACATGGGTAGGAAGTGTGCCATCTTCGAGAGGCGATCTACTACTACTAGGATCGTGGTAAACTTGTCTGAAGATGGCAGATCCACAATAAAATCCATAGAGATCTCTCTCCAGGGACGTTCGGGAACAGGTAAGGATCTCAAAAGTCCCCATGCTTTGGTGTTAGCCCCCTTATTTCGTTGGCAGGTAATACAAGACTGGACATAGTTCCTGCAATCCTTCCTCCAACCTGGCCACCAGAAAGAACGATAGATCAGATCAGCAGTCTTCTGGACCCCAAAATGTCCTGCCATCTTATGATCGTGAAAGGTCTGCAAAATCCGGAGCCTTACAGAGGGAGGAATGAATATCTTGTTGTGTGCCCATAGTAAACCCACTTTCTTTTCTAGGGAGGATGCTGTCGTTTCGGAAATTTGACCGGTGGCTTGTTTAATGGCTGATTCTAGGTCTGGCTGAATGATTTGGAGGAAGTTGTGTGGAGACAGAATAGTTGCAGGTTCAGATGGCTCTTCTGCTTCTGGAAACATTCGGGAGAGTGCGTCCGCTTTTCCATTTTTGGAACCGGGGCGGTAGGTGATGTGGAAATTAAACCTGGAGAAAAAGAGGGCCCAGCGTGCTTGTCGGGGTCTGAGGCGTTTGGCAGCTCTAAGGTACTCCAGGTTCCTGTGGTCTGTGAAGATCATGATGGGTTGAGACGCACCCTCCAATAGATACCTCCACTCTTCCAGGGCGAATTTTATAGCGAGAAGTTCTCGGTCCCCGACATCGTAATTCCTCTCTGGAGGACTGAGTTTCCGGGAGGCGAAGGCAACTGGGTGAAGGAGGGCCTTCGGGCCACTCCTTTGGGAAAGAATCGCCCCTGCTGCGGATTCGGAGGCGTCTACCTCCAATACATAAGAAAGACTTGGGTCGGGATGCCGGAGGATAGGTGCTGATGTGGAAAGTCTCTTTAGTTCATCAAAAGCTTCCTGAGCTTGCTGAGACCACTGGAATTTAACTTGCTGACGGGTTAGTTGAGTAATAGGGGAAATGATCGTGGAGAATCCCTGAATAAACCTGCGATAAAAGTTGGCGAAGCCAACAAATCGCTGAACAGATCTCTTGTCTGTGGGTGCTGGCCATTCTTGGATAGCTTTGACCTTTTGTGGGTCCATTGATATTCCCCCTGTGGTGATGATGAACCCGAGGAATTGGATAGTGTCTCTTTCAAACTCACATTTCTCTCCTTTTAGGTAGAGCCCGTGCTCTCTGAGGATGAGGAGGATCTTCCTGACGTGTGTTCGGTGTGTTTCTAGTGAGTTGGAGAAAATCAAAATATCGTCAAGATACACAATTACAAAGTTGTCTAGATACTCACGGAAAATATCGTTGACGAGGTGTTGGAATGTGGCCGGGGCATTCCAGAGCCCGAAGGGCATCACTAGGTATTCAAAGTGTCCGAATCTAGACCTGAAAGCCGTTTTCCACTCATCTCCATCGCGGATTCGGACTAAATTATATGCTCCCCGCAGGTCTAGTTTAGTGAATACCTTAGCAGTTCTTAGGCGTTGGAAGAGTTCAGGGATGAGGGGAAGTGGATACCGATTCTTAATAGTAATTTTATTAAGTTCCCTGTAGTCCACACAGGGCCTGAGTGAACCATCCTTTTTCTCAACTAAAAAGATGCCTGCGCCAGCTGGAGAAGAGGATGGTCGGATAAATCCTTTTTCTAGGTTTTCATCAATGTAAGAACGCAGAGCTTCCAATTCGGTTTCCGATAATGGGAAGATCCGCCCGAATGGTATTTCGGAACCGGGTAGCAGATCAATCGGGCAGTCATAGGGCCGATGGGGCGGCAGAGTATCAGCTTTCTTTTTGTCAAAAATGTCCAAAAAGTCATGATAAGCTGAGGGGACATGCGGGAGATTATCAAGACTAGTCTGTATTGTCAAGCAAGAGGTGGACTTGTGGGAGGTTGGCCGGAGACAGTGCTGTGAACAGTAGGGAGAAGAAAAGCGTACTTCCTTCTTATTCCATTTAATCAGTGGGTCGTGGGCTTGTAACCAAGGAAACCCGAGGATGATCGGAAACATCGGAGAATGGATAATGTCGAAGCGAAGAAATTCGCGATGGCCAGAATCAGTGGATGTCAAGATTGGTACCGTTTCTTGGGTCACGGGACCAGAGCAGGGTAGGGAGCCGTCAGCCAGGTGGATTTGAAGATGTTGTTTCTTAGTGCAGAGAGGGATGTGCAGTTTCCGAGCTAAAGTTAAGTCCATGAAACAACTGCAGGCTCCTGAGTCAATGATGGCCCCCAGCCGAACCTCCTCTTCCGCCACCTGTAATGAAATCGGGAGGACAAGATGAGATTGGGTGAAACCTGAAATTTGAGAATTCACCGCAGCATGAGGTCGGCACTTACTGGGCCTTACAGGACAGCTGCGCAGAAAATGGCCCGATTCACCACAGTACAGACAAAGATTGGCTTGACGCGGACGGAGTCTCTCATCAGGGGTGAGTGGAGCCCGGACTAGGCCCAGCTGCATGGGTTCACTGTCAGCAGAGGAGGAAGGGACTGGAGCAGGTATAGGCAAGGGGGGTACCCGGGGTAGCATCCACGTGGGTTTAGATGATTGAAAGCGCTCAGAGCGACGCTCCCGTAAACGTCGGTCAAGCTTGGTAGCCAACTGGACCAGGTCTTCTAAAGATGCAGGGGTATCTACCCGGGCCAGTTCGTCCTTTAGGGTCTCAGAGAGGCCTAGGCGGAATTGATATTTAAGGGCAGCCTCGTTCCAGTCAGTGTCCCCAGAGCATTTGCGAAATTCTACGATATAGTCCTCTACTGGTCTTTTTCCCTGGGTTAGGGAGTGCAGGATGGCTTCGGCCGTAGCGGTGCGTTGAGGGTCATCATACAATTGTGACATGGCTACAAAAAAGGACTCTACTGAATCGAGAAGGGAGCTCTTCTGCTCCAGGAGGTTATGGGCCCAGGACTGTGGTTCATCGGAAAGCAGGGAGATGATGAACCCCACCTTCACTGATTCAGAGTGGAAAGTCCGGGGCCGCAGGGCCAGGTACAGGAGGCATGCGTTTTTGAACGCCCTAAACTTCTTTCGGTTGCCTGAAAAACGCTCAGGAGTAGGGACCCTGGGTTCCGGAAAGTTCATGACTACTGCAGGTGTAGCACTGCCTTGAATCTGCGAAGCGGAAGAGCTGCTGGCTGTAGAAGGCAAAGGATCCGATGGATTGGGAGAGATCGCCAGGTGCTGTAGCCGGCCTTCAATCTGAAAGTAGCCATCCTGGAGTCGCTGCACTGCCTGAGTGAGGGCTGCAACCTGCTGGCAGAGAGCCTCAAGAGGTGAGCCAGCTCTGTCGGCTTCTGACATTTGGCTGGTTTGTACTGTCAGGTACTCACCAAAGCCGAAGTGCTGAGAGCGGCTTCCCTTGCAGCTGGGTGCACAGTACCCCTGAGGGTGGAACAGTGGGTACAGGGCACGGAGAGGCACGGGTTGCCAGCAGGTGACTTGTATGCAGCAGGTCTTCTGAAGGAAGAGATGCCCGTGCAGAAGATCTTGGAACTGGTAGAAGTAAACGCCTGCCAGGGGTTCCAACACCTGGAGTGAAGGCCGAGGGTCAAACACAGGTACAGTCCGTGAGATAAAGAATATTCCAGAGGCAGGCCGAGGGTCAAGCACAGGTATCCGTCCGTAAGCCAGCAAGGCTAAGTGCAGAAAGTCCGTTTAAACAAGCCAGGGGTCAGATCAGGAGAGAATCAGAGTAGTCTTCAAACAAGCCGGGTCACAACAGGAAGTAGTCAACAGGAAACAGGAAACAGGAACCAGGAACCAGGAACCAGCAACCAGGAACCAGGAACCAGGAACCAGGAACCAGGAACCAGGAACCAGGAACCAGGAACCAGGAACCAGGAACCAGGAACCAGGAACCAGGAACCAGGAACACAGGTGAGCTGAGGAGACAAACCAGCAAATACACAGAGCACATTGATGCCTTTTATAGGACTGTCAGGCCAATCAGGTAAGGCCCATAGCCGTGTGCATAGGTTTGCACATGCGTGTACGACATTGTATCGTACGACGCATATGCATGCGTCGTTGTGCAGCTCTTCCCCGCAGGCGCACGGGGAAATGCCGACGTTGAAGTCTGGTGATTCTCTGACACAGTTAGCTGCATGGATCGGAGGCCCCTCTCCTCTCCACTAAACACAGGGAAACAAGACCTGCCTATACAAATGGAGCTGCCACCAACCCTTTGCCCCGTGGCCTGCTGCGCTGGGGGACACCTGATCTAAGGAGGCACTCCGCTGGGGGACACCTGATCTAAGGAGGGACTCCGCTGGGAGACACCTGATCTAAGGAGGGACTCCACTGGGAGACACCTGATCTTAGGAGGGACTCCGCTGGGAGACATCTGATCTAAGGAGGGACTCCGCAGGGGGACACCTGATCTAAGGAGGGACTCCGCAGGGGGACACCTGATCTAAGGAGGGACTCCGCAGGGGGACACCTGATCTAAGGAGGGACTCCGCAGGGGGACACCTGATCTAAGGAGGGACTCCGCAGGGGGACACCTGATCTAAGGAGGGACTCCGCAGGGGGGCACCTGATCTAAGGAGGGACTCCGCAGGGGGACACCTGATCTAAGGAGGGACTCCGCAGGGGGACACCTGATCTAAGGAGGGACTCCGCAGGGGGACACCTGATCTAAGGAGGGACTCCGCAGGGGGACACCTGATCTAAGGAGGGACTCCGCAGGGGGACACCTGATCTAAGGAGGGAGGGACTCCGCTGGGGGACACCTGATCTAAGGAGGGAGGGACTCCGCTGGGGGACACCTGATGTAAGGAGGGACTCTTCTGGGGATGTCTGATGTAAATAGGGACTCTGCTGAGGACACCTGATGGCAGGCGATGTGGCAAGTTACACTCTCAGGGCTCCCACTGATTATGCATTATGGTGAGTTGAACTATTTCATTTTATATTACAATGTAATATATGAAATAATGCACTTCAATCATCATGACACCATACCAACCATGGTGTTGTGATGATTGAAGTGCTAACACCAGATGTTTGGAGTATCTTTATCTGCTGATTGTTAAACTTTCTGGAATACACATATTTCTATTGTGGTGCAGGATCTGTGCCTGCTGTCCCTCCATCCATGGGCGTAGCATAAGGGGTTGCAGGAGTCACAATCGCAACCACGCCCCTAGCTCCAGGGGGCCCCTGCAGCCTCCCTGTCATTATCACATCATCCACAAAATCCAGCTCGGATCTGCTCTAGGGCTCCACAGCCATGCTCCAGTACTGGGCTTCTACTTTAACTTCCACAGTCCACACCCCTCTGTTCCCATTGGCTGGGGAGAAGCTGTGAGCAATTTCCTGAATGGAGAGGAGCACGAGGTGAGAACAGCCCCAGATGGTGAAGTGTCTGTGCTGTGTGCTGGCAACATGGAATGGTAACCAAGCTCAGCGTGGCAAGAGGAGGAGAGTGCCGTCCTGTAGCCACAATGGGACTGATATCACTGGCGAGGTATGACACTGCCCAGTGTCTCCTAGTTACCAGCTGAGATTCTCTGTACCCCCCATTTTGGGATGTCACTTCCCTGGCAACTGGGGAAAAGACACACACCTCTTGGAGGTGACCTTCCCCCAACACCTGTCAACACTGACAGAGAAACGTTCAGAAATTGCTAAAACAAATCTCTTAACACCCCCTCGCGGGGCCCCTGAAGGGCTGCAGGCTCCAGATTTTGTGTCACATGGCTTTGCCCTCCCAGATCTAAGCCCCCCCCCCCCCCCAAAGCACCCTGACCACCTCCACACTTCATGCTTTGCCCAGCTGCTGAGCTCCTTTCCCATTACAGCACTCTATACTGTTTCTCCTCCGCAGGACTGAAATCACATTCCTTTACAACATAGCCAGTTAGCCATAATCTGCACAGGGTGTATCTGCCTACTGCAACTACACTGCCGTTCCGACCAGAGAATTTCACAGGTCAGAAGGGCAACATAAAAGCCAGATACACCCTGTGAAGACTGACAGACTGTGTGTAAAGGAATGTGATTTGAGCCCTGTGTAGTGTGTGTGTGTGTGTGTGGGGGGCTGTATACAGTGCTGGGATGGGAAAGGAGCTCTGCCAAGGGACCTGCCAGGGGTCCCTGTGCTCTGATGCTCCAGCGGTAATCCCCGTCTTCTGACGCTCCAGCGGTAATCCCCGTCTTCTGACGCTCCAGCGGTAATCCCCGTCTTCTGACGCTCCATCGGTAATCCCTGTTTTCTGATGTAAAGAGTAACTCTGGGAACTAAAAACTCTTAAGCCACTTTGAGTAATTTAACATGCGGTGGATGTATCTGCAAATAGTGGGGGGGGGGGCTAGGTCATCTTTTGTATCTGGGCCCACAAGCTTCAAGCTACGCCTCTGCCTCCATCCCTCTTTCTTTCCTTCTTTTTCTCTCCTTCCCTCCCTATTTCTTTCTTTCTCCCTCCATCCCTTGTTCATCTCAGACTCTGACCACACCCCTTTGAGCCATGCCCCTTTAAGCCACGCACACTATTTAGTTTAACCTCCCTGGCGGTAATCCCGAGTCTGGCTCGGGCTGGGATTTCAGCACCATAAGCGGTAACCCCAAACCAGACTCGGGATCGCATCGCTGGATACAGGGAGGACACAGGGAGAGTTACTTACCTTGTCCCCTGGATCCAGCGATGTCCTCCCTGCTGTGTGATCGAGCTGTCCTCCGCTCGATTCACACAGTGCCCGAGTGCCGCCAAGCTCGGTTCCCTGCGACGTTACGACGCACGGGAGCGGAGATCGGCACCAAATTCAAAAAAGTAAAAACACACACAGTACTGTAATCTTACAGATTACAGTACTGTATAAAAACATTACACACCCCCTTTGTCCCTAGTGGTCTGTGCAGTGCCCTGCATGCACTTTTATATTATAAATACTGTTTTTTTTTCTGCCTGGAATTTGGAGATTGTCCATAGCAACCAAAAAGTGTCCCTTTATGTCAAAAGTGATTTTAGACCAACTAGAAAACAGCGATAATAAATTATAATCACTTGCAGAATTGAGCAATAGCGATTTGTGGGGAAATTCGTCATCAAACACTAAATCTAATGACAGCGACAATTCTGCAAATGAGCAAATTTCAGTGTTTTTGGATTTGATTACATTATTGAATAATTTTTATTATTATTTATTATATTATAAACTTTATCATACCCGGGATGTCTGCTAGACTCTGGTTTGAACAGATTTAAGAGAGTTATTCCTAAGAATTACAGGACTACAATATAAAACGCCAAATTTCCATGCACAATAATTGTACCGCTTTCAGCACCTAAAACCAGAACTAATCATACCACCAGGGAGGTTAAAACACTCCAATTTTTCGCCACAGCGCGATTTGCACGCTGCATTTTCCTCCCCCCCTACACTACGGCTAAAACTGAATGCCCCACACCCTATTTATAATAAGACTCCACCTACAGACAAAAAAGTGTCCCTATAAATTTTTTTACAATTCTGGCAACTATGTAACAGCAATATTTCAGTAGAATTAGGCCATTAGGCCTCCACCTACAGACAAAAAAGTGTCCCTATACATTTTTTTACAATTCTGGCAACTATGTAACAGCAATATTTCAGTAGAATTAGGCCTCAGGCATGCCATCAGCATCTGTCTCAAGGGGTCGCAATGTGGTTCGACCAGCCCGTACCCAAGTAGAAGACTGCCAGATAGGGTGGCGTGTCCCTGCACTTTACCTACTCCTCCAGAACCTCTCCCTGACTCTAAGCACTTTCACCGTCAGACAGGTTGACGTGACCCTACTGCATTAGAAAGATTTTCTCTCACTCTTCAGGTGAGAACATTTTTACCAGAAAAGAAGAAAGGGAAAATCTCCAACTGTGGTCCCTGAGACAATAAGTGGAAATATCTCTGACTGAATTATGAAATCCCATTAGATGTTCTAATCCTTCCCCACATTCTAGACTAAATAAAAAAAGTTTTGGTAAAAGATACACTTTAACCATTAATCTGAGTTTTTTTTGTTTTATGATCCACTGCAGCCAGATTCTACAGGAGTTTCACTGTGCTTCTTGTCAAGACTGCTGCATATATTTCTATAGAACTATGATTCTCAAAGTTCTGTAGACCGTAATGACAGATAATAGTGACCCGCAGGGCAGGACTTAGGGTGGTGGGGGCCCCTGGGCTTGAGTCACTTTTGGGCCCTACCTTCTATACATTACCGTATTTATGGGCATATAACATGCACCCAAAGTTTTAAACGCCCATCAATGCAGCCTTGTCCAGTGTCATTTGCAGCCTTGTCATTGCAGTCTTGAAGTTTAAAAATGGCGCCACCAAGATACAGAGTCCTGTGTATCTTGGTGGCTCTCCTGTCCTCTTGGCGGCTCTTAGCGGCTCTCGGGTCCTCTTGGTGGCTCTCGGGTCCTCTTGGCGGCTCTCGGGTCCTCTCACAGTCCCGAGCGGAGTTGAGAGTAGCCGAGTGTACTCGGCTCGGCTCACAGTTACGCCCATTCCCTTTGTTATGTCCATCATAGGGTGGGACTGGGTGTGACTGTGAGCGGAGCCGAGTACACTCGGCTATGTTTCTCGGCGGGGTCCCCTATTGGGCGGGGCCCATGGGCTTGAGCCCAGTCAAGCCCAATGGTAAGTCCTGCCCTGGTGACCCGTGTCCACATCTTACCCTTTAAAACTCATCACTTTAGGACAGATGTGATTTTATCTCATCTTGTACCCTGGTTCCTTCATTGTATTTTTGTCCTTCTATACCCCTTTTCAGACCACCCTGCCACATTGTTAATCAACTATCCCTCTCTCAAAATGTTCACCCTCCTCTGGGCCAGGGACCTCCTGCTGTAGACAGATAGGTCCTTATTTCTTGTGTTATGTGTCGCTGAAGTAAACTGAACACAACTGAATCTGGGCATGATTTACTGAAATTTCAGGTGGGACAAAGTGAGCCTGTAGGCAGGTGCACTGTACTCCCTATTGCAGGTTAACTGAACTGACAATGCAGAAGGGAAGGAAGTTGTGAGGAATTTGGTACCACTATGACTTTCTGCAGTCACAAGGAGACAGCTGTCCGGTTGAATGCTGTCGCCCCGCGTGACTTCTTCGGCCATCTTGGGTCAGGCAGAGTCTATTTAAGAAAAATGAGGAAAAAAAACTGCGCTATAGGAAATCAAAACAAAACAAAAATCAAGCAGCAATTGTTCTGTATGACATAATTACAGTATAGCAATAGTATAAAAAATAAAATTGCGCTAATGATCATAATAAAATAAATAAAAAAAATAAATAAATAAATTGATGAATTCATTAAAGTGGAAATCCAAACAATCCATGTAAGAGTCCACCAGTGATTCAGATAGTGAGTCTTGATTATCCCTGATGATAAATCCACCATCAACCACCTCGTGTAAACAGTGCTGATCCCCCCATTACAAGGGATCAAACAGCGCCTATGGCTTATAACCTAGCCTGGGCCTGTCTCCTGGTAATACAGTTCTTCTGTACCCAGGACATCACTCTTTCAGATGGATGAGTAGTGTAGCAACACAAAAGGCTCCACATAGCATAAAACCTTTTAAATATGTACTAAGATGTAAAGTAATGCACTTACAGCAATGGAAATGGATAAAAGCCTTGAGTTTGGTGTGCCGGCCGGCACATAGCCAAACAAACCCATCCTTCTGGGACATGAGGGGGATAGGTGATGTCAGCGCTTCGCTCCATCCTACGGGTTTCATCAGAGATGGCGTCGTCCAGGGACACGGGCGGCACGCAGCATCACCCTTTCAAATAGCATACATAATAAGCCTCGATCTGAACCATGGGTCGCACTGAACCGTGGCTTATCTAATGCACAAACCTTGTTTCTCAGATTTTAAAGGGGTTGCAAACTCTTGTGTTTTTTCACCTTAATGCATCCTAAACATCAAGGTGAAAAAACTTCTGACACTGACCGCCAGCTCCCCATTTTACACACCTGAGCCCGTTTGTTCCCTTGGCGGAGACGTGCTGTACCTCTCTGCCCTGGGTTCTCGGCTCATGATTGGATAGATTAATAGCAGCACAGACATTGGCTCCTGCTGCTGTCAATTAAATCCAATGACCTGGGGGGCGGGGCCGAGGCTGGTATTCTGTGTCTATGCACACAAATGCTGGACTCGGAGAGTGCTTCTCCTAAGGGGTTTACCGATGTGAGGAGGAGCCACAAGCGCAGTTGTGGGACCCCAGAAGAGGAGGATTGGGGCCACACTGTGCAAAACGAACTGCACAATAGAGGCAAGTATGACATGTTATTTAAAAAAAAAAAAAACACAGGAAATATCAAAGCTTGTACAAACCCTAAGCTTCAGCAGAGTGACACCTAGTGGCCAATAATAAGTTTGTCACTCCTTCAAACAATCAATTCTAAAATTAAGGTAAAAAAAATATCAAAAATCAACCCCAAATATAGAAGAGCACCATTGAATATTAAAAATTTGAAATTCCTTATCCAATTTCTAATTATTAAGCATAAGCAATTTGAGGCCCAAATCGAAGTGCACACAAGAATATATCACAATGATTGAGCATACAAAAAAGATAATCTCCATAAAATTTAAAAGAGACATAATTGGTTACCCAAAATTTAGTCAATAGTAACACAACCATAAAAACTAACCAATAAAATATCTCTCTCACCAGGGAAATTCCTCTCCAATGGGGCCTGAACTTATCAATACCCAAAAAAAGAGTATTACAGGGGTCCCTGTTGTGCATCATATCATAATGCCTAGATACTGAATGATTTTTCAAATGTCCAAGAGGTGCTTGTTGAGACAAAGCCAACAATCTTCCTATCCCTTATGGGGCTGGGAGCAAGACAGGATGGGGAGAGGGTAACAGGAGTCAGGCAGAGAAGACGGAGGGGGATCAGGCTTCAGGGCAGGGGTCCAGGATCACAGGAAACAGGATATCAAGGTAGCAAACACAGGTCAGGGCACAAGGAAACAATACCAAGGCAGTGTGTGCAAGCAACTGCCGGGTATAAGTACACCTCTTGCAATCAGGTGTTTCCTGATTGCAGGAGATGATGTCGGCTCCAGACTGACGGGAGACCCCCGCTGGTGGATACCGGAACTGTGGCCCATAGATCTGGGAGTGATAGTGCCACCAGCAGGTGAAACCTTTCCTGACAGTAACCCCCCCCCCCTCGAAGGAGCAACTGCCACATCAAGCCGGGCAGCGGGTAGGGGCACATCAAGCTGGGCAGCGGGCACAGAATCAGCAGGTTGGGCATCAGGAACTGGATCATCATTCTGGGTATCAGACTGGATGTCAGGCAAAGGCACTGGAACATAAGGCCAGGCAGAGGGAACTGGAACATCAGGCCAGACAGAGGGTACTGGAACATCAGGCCAGACAGCAGGTACTGGAACATGAGGCCAGACAGCGGGAACTGGATCATCAAGCTGGACATCGGGCATCGGATCATCAGACTATACAGCAGGCACTGGAACATCAGGCTGGGCAGCGGGCACTGGAACATCAGGCTGGACAAAGGGCACTGGAACATCAAGCCAGACAATGGGGACTAGGGCACCAGGCTGGGTATCAGGAACTGGATCATCAATCTGGACATCGGGTATTGGATCATCAGGTTGGACAGCAGGCACTGGAACATCAGGCCGGGTAGCAGGCACTCAAACATCCGTCCAGACAGCGGGCAGTGGAACATCGGACTGGCTTTCAGGAACTAGATCATCAAGCTGGGCATCGGGCAAGTCCAGTCATTATCATCCTATGAAATGAACAGATGGTCTTGTATTTGATTTACACTGGGTCAGAAGTACCCGTCATGGACTATGAGTTCTACTCCCAGCAGATCTGGACTCTGAACCAGTTGGAACCCTCCTGACTGTCCCTGAAAGCCAATAATCTACCCATCATGATGGAAGGAGTTACCTGGATATGGATAAAGAAAGATGACCAAGTAGTGGAGCGGGTCGGGGTCGATTTTCCCAGGAAGCCTCCCTTTTGGGTGTGGAATGGCCAGGCAGCATTCTGCTCCTTGTGGCAAATCCTGTCTGCATCTTTCAAGTCTACATGCCACTGTTACTGTTCGTAAGTTGTCTCCAAATGGTCATTGCTTCCTGCCGGGCCAAGCTGCTTTGTGTTGGACCTTTCTACAATATATTGCTATTATTATACTACTATATACTACTATACTGCTATTACCCAACTTGGACTCTGTGTGTTTACTGCCCCGCCACACCATTCTGCACCTTGCTTACAAGCCATGTTCATTTCAAATATCCAATCATGTGCACACGTTTTTTCTTGAAATCATTCGAACACATGTCCACTGCAGCACATATCATGCTTTAGGAAATTAAGCCTAGCTTCACATAATTTTACCTCACTTTTCCCTATGTCACTTTTAGTAAATCAGGCCCATAGTAATAAGTTCTTCCCTAATGTTAAGCATGACAGGGCTGGTGGAAATGTGGAAGGAAATGTGCTCTATTTTCAGCAGAGCAGATAAAGAGAGACCTCAAGACACATGTTTACATAAAATCACAATCTGAGAAACACTGCTTTAGAACAAATCTTGTAAAAAATTGGATAGAAGCCAATCAATATTTATTTCAGAAGAGGATGACTCCTGAGTTATATGTATATGGGGCACATCAGGCCTCATCAGTTCATCGCCCCCTGTCTCTCCTACAGTGTGGAACCATACAGGAAGTAAAGAGGGCAGGAGCGGCCGGTCCTTTAGGGGTGCAGGGTGCCACCCCTCTGCATGGCGCCAGATTCATAGCTTTTTTTTTATGAGTTTTTTTTTTTTTTTTTCAAGTGCATGATTAGAGCCTGAGGCTCTAATTGGCTTGAAAAAGGTTGGACTCGGGCGCAGAGTACTGTGCTCCGAACCCACCCACTTGTGACACTAGCAAATTATTATTTGAGATTGTCTTCCGGCTTCTCCTCCCGGCCAATCACGACAGGAGGTGGATCGTGGTGGTCGGGAGAAGAAGCCGAGGAAGGCATTAAGGGGTGAGTGCGGGGAGACCATCACCATGAGGGGTGAGTGCTTGGGGACCGTCACCATGGAGGGGCTGAGTGTGGGGGGACCGTCACCGTGGAGGGGCTGAGTGCAGGGGGACCGTCACCGTGGAGGGGCTGAGTGCAGGGGGACCGTCACCATGGAGGGGCTAAGTGCGGGGGGACCTCCATCACTGTGGAGGAGCTGAGTGAGGAAGGGCTGTCACCATGGAGAGGCTAAGTGCAGACAGAGCACCACTGAAAGAGGGATTATTTAAAAGAAAACATGAATAGCTACACCACAGATACTAATATTACTGTTCTTTGTAATTGTAGGAAAGTTGTAGAAGCAGCAAAAAGACAGATTGACCGTCTCTGGCACACAACCAATATTTACCTGCATTCGCCAATCCATGAATACGTTGAGAAGCTGACAAGTCGGATGCCTGAGAAACTAAAGGTATTAAACACTTATGCATAAGCAATGGCTATTTTTTTTTAAATATCAGCTATAATCAAACTAGATCTCTGTTTTGAGTGGAGTAGACCGGGGCTGGCATATCCATCAGACCGTCCTTAATTTTAAGTAGCCTGGTGGGGAGAGGTCCACAATGCGGTTATAACAAGTGCTGAGTTTGCTGGGAGCTGGGCTGCATTTTGCCTTCAGTCTTGGTGTTCTCTACATATTTCCTAATAGAATACACCACAGGTGGCTACACATGCCTTCACTGGTCACCTAGACACCATGGAATGCGTGGCTCAAATGTCAACAATCTTCTTTAGCATGGTTTCTCAAACCAGTGGCCCTTAAAACTAAAGGCAAAACTTAATTTTGGTTAGCATAAGAGAGGGTTATAATCCCTGTATAGTTTTTCTGCTATAAGTGTTCAATTGGGAAGATTTCTCTTCACTTCCTGTCCCATGGCTAAAATTGGAAATGTGAGGTGATCCCTCCAAAGTGAGTCAATCCCTGTTTGTCACCAGAATTTGTGTCCCCATTGGAAGATTTCCACTCTATTCCTTTTTTAGTGACAACCCAAAATTTGGGATTTCACTTGTGATAACAGTAAACAGGACAAATATAGAGCGTGAATCTCCCAAACACAGACAGCAATAAAAACCTGATAGGTGTTCTAATCCCTGCCCCCACTATCTCCCACATCCTGTTGGCTGAAAACGGGTCACAGGAGTGCAGAAAGAACTGCACTCCTGTGATTCATAGGAGAAGTACAGCCTGTGATGAACTGCCTGGCATTCCGCCTGGGTGTCTCCGCCAAGATGCAGCTTCCTCCACTCTGGAACCAGGAACCAGGTATTATAGCTGAGAACTGCACTCAAGAAATAGACAACACTAGCTTATGAAACTCAAATCTGGTGCCAAAGAAAGTCACCAATGGTGAACATAACAAAGACTCTAGCAGACACTAGCTTATGTGCAAACTGGAACTCTTTATTGAAAATTCACACAGACTTCATACCATACAAAAGCAAGAGCTTGATCACATTATCCTAAACAATGAAAACTTTAAACAGTAATATTATCAGTACACCTAACAATGCATCTAATGAACAGCTAACATAAATGCATAAATATACCACAATAGTTCGGTAACGAGGTAAAGTGGAGGAGGTATCTGTCACAGTAGAGCCAAGGAGAGCTGCAGAGTTGGAGGGGGCTGGATGAGGGTGGAGATAACAGGAGATTACAGAGATCCATGTGTATTCATTGAGAGAGGAGAAATGTGCAGGCAAGCAGTGGTGTGAGTGTGTGTGTGTTAAAATCCAGGAAGTGAACAGGCAGCAACTTCAGCTGCCCAAAGTTAAAATGGCTGCAACCAGACTTAGTGGAGGGAGATTTCTGCAGCATAAAAAATCACAGTATATATAAAATAATATGCATATAAGTGGTTGGAGGGAAGCTTCAGAATGGCAAAGATGTTTTTTATTACAAATTGTGTGAGCAGACAGTAGTTCCTCTTTAATAAACAGATTCATAAAAAGCAGTAGGAGACACCAGAATCAGGTTG
Organism: Lithobates pipiens; assembly: GCF_037356315.1. Classification (NCBI taxonomy): domain Eukaryota; kingdom Metazoa; phylum Chordata; class Amphibia; order Anura; family Ranidae; genus Lithobates; species Lithobates pipiens. Next base: position 230,385,719 of record NW_027507790.1, read on the forward strand.
TTTGAAGTGATTATATTCTGCTGTGAGTCTCTCAGTCTAGGAGGGGGTTGAAGCAGTCAAGACTGGCTTTGGCTGCTGATTCCATACCCCAACAAAACACAGAGGCCCCAAGGAATAGGAGGAGCCCCCTCAAAAGCCAGAGCCCATAGTCAGTAGGCAAGCAGGGGCTTTTGGAGGCTACCCTGCAGTCCCCTCCAAAAGCCTGGTTAGGTCTGTCACACAGCCAAAATAGCTTTGGTCATACTTTTTTTTTTCCTGTTACAATGTTTTTATTGACACATAAAGGGAAACTAGATGCCAAATTCCCATGCAAGGTATATAAACATGAAACATACTGTAATACAGAGATTAATGCTAAACACAAAGAAAAATGTGCTATAAGATATAGATTATAGACTAACAGTGGCCCTCAGGCCTGGGCCAAGGGTCAATGCGGAATGCCTGAGCCTGCAAACTCAGGGGCTGAGTTGGGCAAGGGGAGCAGAACTGTCCGCAATAATGGGGAGAATAAACGCAAACTAAGCACAGGACAAACAAAAAAAAAAAAGGAAACCCCCCACAGCGGGGGGAGAAAGGGAGGGGAATAGCAGAACGGCAGGAAAGAGGCCCAGAAATAGAAAAGGGTAGGAGGAGAGGCAAAGAGGAATTTTGAGGAAACTTTGAGGAGTTTTGTATGGAAGTAGTGGAGGATACTGGTCATTTTTTCATGGATCATGTGGGTCGGTCATACTTCTCCTTTAAGTAGAAGTAGCTTCCCATGATGCACCACAGAGTTTTCCAATGGGAAGAGGAAATTCCAGTATACTTGTCATCCTGCTATGTAATGGGGTCTAGTGCTGAGTGGGTATACTAAGTATGTAAGAGGAGGGGTAGGCAGGTAAATGGTGAAAACTTCCTCCATGTTTCCCATTAACTCATTGGGCGCCAAGTACTGGGTCACATGAGAGGACCACCCCTGGGGTGGGTTCTTCTAGACTACGCTAGGCACCTGTATTAGGGTCACTGCTATACACATGGGGTACCTTTTTTTGAGCCACACTCACGATCCCGTAGATGACAAACATGAACAAACTCTCTTGATGTATTGAGCATCACCATGATCACTTATGCAATTACCTTTGCGTAGGATGAGAACCTCAGTGGCGTGAGTTTGCTTCCATTGCTATGGGAGGCTGACCACTTGAGGAAGGAGTACAGAACACACCTCCCTCACTGCTAGAGGATGTCCAACCTGACATAGGTACGCACTACTGAGACTGCTTTAACCGACTGTAAACTTCCATTGCCCATGGCAACCAAATGTAGTACTGTAATAGGATGTCTCTTTAAGTACTGTCCCCATACCCCAATGTGCCTAGTGATCCAAAGCTGGAGACTGTGTGTGCCAGTTACTTGCATTACACTCCTTTCAATAATTTCAGATTGGGCACGAGGCAAAGTTTTACTTTTTACTTTACTTAGAAAAAGGTGCAAATGTGACACATGCACAAGAAATTTTTTTTTTCCTACATCCCTAACTCAGGCATGTTCGCTGCCCCACCATACCTTAGCTGGTGTCGTTCAGGGGACTACAGGTCTCAGCAGCCCCAGGCATGTTGGCAGGCTCCTCTCTGCAGACAGGGTTTAAGAACTTTGACTGTGTTTAAATAGATTCAGGTGAGAAGGTAATAAATTAATCTGCACTGTGATTTACTGCTTGGAACAGTAATGGGGTAATCTGCTCTCCTGAAACTTTTCCAATATGTATGGCTGGGTGATCAGGTTTTTTTTGCCCCTTTGCACAGGTATAATAAAACAATTTTAATGGTGTATTTAACAGACAAAAAGGGAGCAAAGAGAAATGTATAGTTCACGAACACGTTAATGTTTTTTAGCAGCAGTGTTGTCAACTGCCCATATTTTTACGGGCAGCCCATAAAAACAAGACATTTCTCCCTGCCTGTAAATGTCCATAATAGGACAAGACACCTTTCTCCCTGCCCGTAAATGTCCATAATAGGACAAGACACCTTTCTCCCTGCCCGTAAATGTCCATAATAGGACAAAAGTGCCCGTAAAAATAGCCGTGACCAGTTCGGCTTGAAACTGCGTATGCGCAATTCCAGGGAGCTGCCCGAACTGATCCTGTATTCGGCCAGCACCGGCAGGTGGGGCCGCCCGGGGGCTGGATTTGATAGAGGCTGTGTGGCACGCTACTGGTGAGGCAAGTGATGTCATGGCGCATCACCCGCCAGGCATGCCAGCCTTTAAGAACAGTCACCAGGAGCTGAGCAGGTGGAATGGAGGAGCCTTCGTGGTGCCGGTGGTCTGTCCAGACAATCCAGATTCCACAGGGACAGAGTGATAGCCCGGCAGCTGCCCAGGCATCCACAGCACAAACGGACTAGCGCAGGGCAAGCTTGCGTTCTCAGACTTTATTACCTTAAGGTATGGTTGCAGGAGGGTGATGGTGGCAGGAGGGTGATGGTTGCTGGTGACAGGAGGTGATGTGGGTAGGAGATGATTGAGGGATGGTGTGATGGAGACAGGAGGTGATGAAGGGATGGCGACAGGAGGGATGGTGTGATGGAGGGATGAAAACAGGAGGTCTTTCGAATTGGGGACATCAATTTTGGTGATCCCCTCAGTTTTTGTGGTGGTTATGGAACAGATATTAAGAGGAAATCTCTCCATTTGGACAAAAGTAACAAAAACTGATGGACTATTATTATATTGATGCAGCAAAGTCACGGGCCTCTTTTGACCTAATAGTTACCTCCAGAGTTATGGAGAGCTGACATCCTTCAGTGTAGAGTGAGTTACAAGGCATGGTTAAAAGGCATGGTGGATGTAATTCAAGACGAACAGGTGGACGCCAGACACTTTTTGAATGCAAAGAGATTTGTTGTCTCTTAAACAGAACTGTGGGAGAGAGGGTTAGGGCCAGGACACCCTTGAGTAGATGCAAAGATAATTAGCAGACTCCGAGATTTCTATAGATAGACAGCTATACAGGTGAAGGCCTCCAGCCGGACACCAATTCTGTGTAGGTAGGGCCACTGTCCTCTATGGCAACAATCTTGTAGCTATTACTATCGGTAAAGGCATTCAACTATCTGCAACATGAACAGTTCTCTTTACCCCTCACTCACTCACTGTGGGTCTTCACTCAACGAGCTCCCAGTCTTTCTCACTAGACTTCAGATCCACTAGCCACTGGATCCCCTGTAGCACTCAGTATCTTCCTCAAGCGTCACCCCCACTTCCCTGCTGGGTCCCTGGCTTGGCATGCACAAATACTCTTCAAGCTTCACCCCTGCTGGCACGTTAAGTCCCTGGCTTGGTACTCCACAAGCGTCACCTCTGCTGTCCCGCAGGGTCCCTGACTTGGCACTTGATGAAGTTTTCCCACTTCTTCACCGTCCACGGCTGGCGGGAAGTCTGCTTTGGTACTGGCTTCAGCTTATTCACAATGGTCTCTGGTAGCAAGGTGGATGGTCCCTTAGTAGCGACAACTTTCCTTCTACCTCCGACCATGACTGGTTCTCCGGCCGGTGGAACCATTACTTCTGGTTGGGCTACAAGCCCGCAGTCCCCGCCCTACACAGCTTTCCTGATTCTGGATAGGGCCTCAGACAGCCTAGCAGCCAGATGCCACCCAGGATAGGCATTAGGTTCCTGGCCTAGCAGCCTGGGGCAATACAACACACATCCACCCAGACAGCCATACAGGTGGCACAGAACCCCGATCACCTGACCTCATCCAAATAAATAGGTTCTCCCAGCAGGCCAAGGGCTGAGACACCCCATTCATTCCTAATCTGTCCTTGTCCTTGTCCTATCTCATGTCACCAGATACCCAGCCATCTAGCGACAGAAGAGAGAAGTGCAGCAATTCCAGAATTAGGGTGAAATCAATTGACCTCCTGACAATTGGCTAAGGCAACTATCGCTTGACAAATAAACTTAATAGCAACCCTGCCTAAACATCAGGATGCTACATCGAGATAACAGAAATATGTTTTTTTTCATTAATTGAAATCACATTGCTATTTGCATAGTGTACTTGTTTGTAGCCTAAATACTGAAATGTGCACTTAAAACTGTAAACTTGGCTGTGTAAGTAAATTTCAATCTGGTAGGTTGGCAACACTGCTCAGCAGTAGCCAATCCCAGCAGTATGATTATGTAGATGCTGAGGGGTCAATTTACTAAAACTGGAGAGAGCAAAATCTGGTGCACTCGTGCATAGAAACCAATCAGCTTCCATTTTATTTATTTATTTTTTATCAAAGCTAATTGAACAAGCTGAAGTTAGAAGCTGATTGGCTACCATGCACAGCTGCACCATATTTTGCACTCTCCAGTTTTAGTAAATCAACCCCTGCATGATTAAGAAAATACTGAATATACTACACAAGCATATATGTATTTTTCTATTCACCCCACACTTAGCTATATTGATGTTTCCCAGCACAAAGCAGGATTCCTTGAGACAACATCAATCCTGCTGTGAAATTGCACAGGCACAAAAATGCATTATTTAGATATATAACAAATCAACTGAAGCAGGTAACACCACAGTCACAGCAAGCAGAACTTCCCATATGTAATATTCTGCAGTGAATGAGAACAAAAACCAGTTCCACATAAAAGGGGTTGTAAACCTTTACAACCACTTTAACCTACAGGTACGCCTAGATTAAGGCTTAGGAGATATTTGCAAGAATAACGGCACCGCTGTCTACGGCACATGCGCCGTAGACATGGGGCGCAGGTGCACCGAACGTGCTGTTTCTAACGGCGATCATGCCATTAGTGGCGACACCAGCGCGCATGCTCGGAAGTGACATCAACGGCTCCGGCCAGTCACAGTGTCAGAGCCGCGATACCCGGAAGTCACTCTGAGTATCGTGGCGGTGACGGAGGTGGTGACTGAGGACCGCTGCTTCGATCTCAGGTAAGTCATTCATAATGAGCTAGTATGTTATGCATACTAGCTCATTATGCCTTTGCCTTGCAGGGTGTCTTTATTTTTTTCTTAAGAGGCTTTACTTCCTCTTTAATAGTAATATCTGCTACATCCTGTATATAGATGAAACATGTATACTGAATCACACCAAACTTTAAAAACAAAGTTCAGCTTCACTGCTTGCCCCTACTAGCACAGGAGCCTGCTCTCTCCAATCCCAATTCCTGCACATGTGCGCTCCTCTTGCCTGTGGCAGTAGCTCCTAACTCAGCACTGCTGCATTGGAGGAAACAGTAAACTGTGCGTGTGCAGGGAAATTTCGGCAAGACTTTGGGAGGTACGTAAATATCCTACACCTACAGCAGGGCTGCTATTCAACTTTCAACAAAGCTGCACAATTTGTTTTCATCTACAGGCTCTCATTATCTGCAAAGGCATTTGTTTGGGAAAGGTGAATAAATCCTTTAAAAGAAAAATACTTTTTGCCAAATTTTACATGGACAAGCATCTCACAAAATAATGTGCCGCATGCTGCAGTTCGCGTTCTGAATTTAAAAAGTTGGGGAGGAGTAACAATAGAACAATGTTTAACCACAAGATAAAAAAGGTGAATGTATGTACAAAATGTTTTTGTGGATGCACGAAGATATACATATTTTTATTTAAGTATTGTATGTATCTATTTTATTGTCCTTCACATGCAGATTGTGTACCTGACTAACAGTGGTTCAGAGGCCAATGACGTGGCAATGTTTATGGCAAGACAATATACGGGAAACTTTGATATAATTAGTTTAAGGTAAGCTTGGGAAATATCTGGGTGCTGGCTGGCAATGTGACAACTCTGGACAATGCCTGAAAGCCTGTTGTGTCAGAGAGTTTGTGGATTGAACTGAACTCCATGTCCCCAGCCTCTGTCCTGTACCAGGTCCCCAGCCTCTGTCCTGTACCAGGTCCCCAGCCTCTGTCCTGTACCAGGTCCCCAGCCTCTGTCCTGTACCAGGTCCCCAGCCTCTGTCCTGTACCAGGTCCTCAGCCTCTGTCCTGTACCAAGTCCCCAGCCTCTGTCCTGTACCATGGCCCCAGCCTCTGTCCTGTACCATGGCCCCAGCCTCTGTCCTGTACCATGGCCCCAGCCTCTGTCCTGTACCATGGCCCCAGCCTCTGTCCTGTACCATGGCCCCAGCCTCTGTCCTGTACCAAGTCCCCAGCCATTAGTAGAAATATAAAAATCTCAAGTGAGATATATTCTGTAAATATATATCTCAATCAATAACGAACCATGGGATACCCACTCAGATATGTAACTATATATATATATATATATATATATATATATATATATATATATATATATATATATATATATATATATATATATAAAAACACGTATATTATAAACATGTGTATGCCTGCCCAAGCGTATGATTTTCTTTACTTCGTTGCTATGGGCTCTAGCCCCAGATCTTTTGTAGACTTAGCAACGCTCTGCTGTCCATACTCCTTGCTACCCTCCTATGTGCCTCTTGCGTTCTCTCCACAATAAATTGCCAGGATTGTTTTCATGAGCAAGAAATAAAAATTATTGTATTTAGTGGTCAGTTCCGCTATCATTTCCCCTCCTTAGACCAGCCTTTCCTCTCTCGTTGCCATTTATGAGCAAACTGACAGGTTTTCTTGACACTAGCTGTTGCATTATGCTATTTTTTGTTTTTATCTATTTGTTATTTCACAGAAGTGGCTATCATGGGGCCAATCCATACTCACTAGGATTAACAGCGCACTCTAGTTACAAGCCTGGAGTGGCCAATGGATTTGGTTGTCACACGGTAAGATTCGATACTCAAGTTTGGATGTGTAGTTTATTCAAGTTCAGAGTCCATACAAATTTATGAGCATGCAGATTTGGGCTCAGGAAATCGCATATCGCTACAGTGGGTTCAGTGGGTGCAGCTGTGATGGGGCCAACAATAACTACAGCTTAGTTGTGGTAGCTCTATATCCACGTTACAACCACATACCTAGCATATTCTATCTGCTCATTGAGGCTGTAGGCTTAGGAGGCCTTTTAAGTATGTTCACAGTTTCTTTCATCTATAATGTGCTCAAGGTTCCTGCTAAACTACATGTGAAGGCAAATCTTTTTTTTTGGTAAGAATTGTATAGAGTAGTGAGGGTTTAGAACTTATTCCAACTAGGGATGAGAACAACAACAGTATATACTCACCAACAGTTCTTTCATATAGATGCACAGCCCTTTTTAGAGCAATAATCTTTAAACAACCTGGCAGACTAAAGTTAAACCAATTCCCCCATCCACACATTCAAGGTGGATGGAGGAACCCTCCCCGCTGTGTCATTGTATTCCGACAGCAGGACTCCTCCATTGCCGAATACACTGATCAGGGCTGCAGCCACTTGGCTGACTGCGCTGATTGAAGCAAAATTTTCCAACAAGCTTGTGCATGAGAACGATTGACTTCTCATGAGCAGGAATGGCCATAGATAGATCAAAAAATCTCTGGTCCCTGCTGAACCATCCATCATCTATGGTCATCTTAATACTTCTGGTAACAGTACAAAAACTTGAGCTCTCTAGCAATATTTTCTATATCTATAACCAAAAAATGTGAAAAGAAATTACAATTTCATAAGTACAAGTACATAGGCAGTATACATTTTACCCTATAACTTGTCCCATTTAAATTGACACTAAAATTATGTTTCTGGTGCAAAGCATGGCAAAGTTATTTACAAATGAAGAAAAGGCTTTTTTTCCCACAATTTTGAACTTTTTTACAACACTGAAACAATCAATAATGAATGAATAATAAAAAAAAACAAAAAAACAATAGCAGTAAAATAATAGCTAATTAGAGAACAGTAGGAAGGAATTATTTGGAGCTGATTTGGTTAACTAAAGGTTAAAGGTTAACCACTTGATGGAAAGTTTTACCCCCTTTAAGATCAGGGCATTTTTTGCTATTCAGCACTGTGCTACTTTAAAGCGGAGTTCCAGACGTTTTTGTGTTTATTAACCACTTCAGCTCCGGACCAATAAATACCTTAAGGACCAGAGGTGTTTTTGCAATTTCGCACTGCGCTGCTTTAACTGGTAATTGCGCGGTCATGCAATATTGCACCCAAACGAAATTTGCGTCCTTTTCTTCCCACAAATAGAGCTTTCTTTTGATGGTATTTGATTGCCTCTGCGATTTTTATTTTTTGCGATATAAATGGAAAAAGAGCGAAAATTTTGAAAAAAAATGATATTTTCTTCTTTTTGTTATAAGAAAAATCGAATAAACTAAATTTTAGTCATACATTGAGGGCAAAATTTATTCAGCCACATGTCTTTAGTAAAAAAAATGTCAATAAGCGTATATTTTTTGGTTTGCGCAAAAGTTATAGCGTCTACAAACTAGAGTACATTTTCTGGAATTTACACAGCTTTTAATTTATGACTGCCTATCTCATTTCTTGAGGTGCTAAAATGGCAGGGCAGTACAAACCCCCCCAAATGACCCCATTTTGGAAAGTAGACACCCCAAGGAAACTGCTGACGGGTATGTTGAGCCCATTGAATATTTATTTTTTTTGTCCTAAGGGATTGAATAATGACAAAAAAAAAAAAAAGTACAAAAAGTTGTCACTAAATGATATATTGCTCACACATGCCATGGTTATATGTGGAATTGCACCCCAAAATATATTCCGCTACTTCTCCCGAGTACGGGGATACCACATGTGTGGGACTTTTTGGGAGTCTAGTCGCGCACGGCATCCCGAAAACCAATCACCACCTTCAGGATTTCTAAGGGTGCAAATTTTTGATTTCACCCCTCACTACCTATCACAGTTTCGAAGGCCATAAAAAGCCAAAATAGCACAAAACCCCCCAAAATGACCCCATTTTGGAAAGTAGACACCCCAAGCTATTTACTGAGAGGCATGTTGAGTCCATGGAATATTTTATATTTTGCCACAAGTTGCGGGAATATTACAAACTTTTTTTTTTTTGTACAAAGTTGTCACTAAATGATATATTGCTCACACATGCTATGGGCATATGTGAAATGACACCCCAAAATAGATTCTGCTGCTTCTCCTGAGTACAGGGATACCACATGTGTGGGACTTTTTGGGAGCCTAGCCGCGTACGGGACCCCGAAATCCAAGCACCGCCTTCAGGATTTCTAAGGGCATAATTTTTTTATTTTACTCCTCACTACCTATCACTACCTATCACAGTTTTGACGGCCATAAAATGCCAAGATGGCACAAAACCCCCCCAAATGACCCCATTTTGGAAAGTAGACACCCCAAGGAAACTGCTGATGGGTATGTTGAGCCCATTGAATATTTATTTTTTTTGTCCTAAGGGATTGAATAATGACTAAAAAAAAAAAAAATGTACAAAAAGTTGTCACTAAATGATATATTGCTCACACATGCCATGGTTATATGTGGAATTGCACCCCAAAATATATTCCGCTACTTCTCCCGAGTACGGGGATACCACATGTGTGGGACTTTTTGGGAGTATAGTCGCGCACGGCATCCCGAAAACCAATCACCACCTTCAGGATTTCTAAGGGTGCAAATTTTTGATTTCACCCCTCACTACCTATCACAGTTTCGAAGGCCATAAAAAGCCAAAATAGCACAAAACCCCCCAAAATGACCCCATTTTGGAAAGTAGACACCCCAAGCTATTTACTGAGAGGCATATTGAGTCCATGGAATATTTTATATTTTGCCACAAGTTGCGGGAATATTACAAACTTTTTTTTTTTTGCACAAAGTTGTCACTAAATGATATATTGCTCACACATGCTATGGGCATATGTGAAATGACACCCCAAAATACATTCTGCTGCTTCTCCTGAGTACAGGGATACCACATGTGTGGGACTTTTTGGGAGCCTAGCCGCGTACGGGACCCCGAAATCCAAGCACCGCCTTCAGGATTTCTAAGGGCATAATTTTTTTATTTTACTCCTCACTACCTATCACTACCTATCACAGTTTTGACAGCCATAAAATGCCAAGATGGCACAAAACCCCCCCAAATGACCCCATTTTGGAAAGTAGACACCCCAAGGAAACTGCTGATGGGTATGTTGAGCCCATTGAATATTTATTTTTTTTGTCCTAAGGGATTGAATAATGACTAAAAAAAAAAAAAAAAAAAAATGTACAAAAAGTTGTCACTAAATGATATATTGCTCACACATGCCATGGTTATATGTGGAATTGCACCCCAAAATATATTCCGCTACTTCTCCCGAGTACGGGGATACCACATGTGTGGGACTTTTTGGGAGTATAGTCGCGCACGGCATCCCGAAAACCAATCACCACCTTCAGGATTTCTAAGGGTGCAAATTTTTGATTTCACCCCTCACTACCTATCACAGTTTCGAAGGCCATAAAAAGCCAAAATAGCACAAAACCCCCCAAAATGACCCCATTTTGGAAAGTAGACACCCCAAGCTATTTACTGAGAGGCATGTTGAGTCCATGGAATATTTTATATTTTGCCACAAGTTGCGGGAATATTACAAACTTTTTTTTTTTTGCACAAAGTTGTCACTAAATGATATATTGCTCACACATGCTATGGGCATATGTGAAATGACACCCCAAAATACATTCTGCTGCTTCTCCTGAGTACAGGGATACCACATGTGTGGGACTTTTTGGGAGCCTAGCCGCGTACGGGACCCCAAAATCCAAGCACCGCCATCAGGATTTCTAAGGGCATAATTTTTTTATTTTACTCCTCACTACCTATCACTACCTATCACAGTTTTGACGGCCATAAAATGCCAAGATGGCACAAAACCCCCCCAAATGACCCCATTTTGGAAAGTAGACACCCCAAGGAAACTGCTGATGGGTATGTTGAGCCCATTGAATATTTATTTTTTTTGTCCTAAGGGATTGAATAATGACTAAAAAAAAAAAAAAAAAAAAAATGTACAAAAAGTTGTCACTAAATGATATATTGCTCACACATGCCATGGTTATATGTGGAATTGCACCCCAAAATATATTCAGCTACTTCTCCCGAGTATGGGGATACCACATGTGTGGGACTTTTTGGGAGTCTAGTCGCGTACGGCACCCCGAAAACCAATCACCACCTTCAGGATTTCTAAGGGTGCAAAGGCCATAAAATGCCAAAATAGCACAAAACCCCCCCAAATTACCCCATTTTGGAAAGTAGACACCCCAAGCTATTAACTGAGAGTCATGTTGTCTGAACGAAAAAAAAGAGATTGATCGGTGGGTATGCCCACCATTAGATACCTCCCTTCATCCACCCACTTCTAATGATGGACATACATGCACCATTTATATATGCCGAAGCATGGGGGCATCCTCCCGCAAAAAAGTTATGCCGCGTACATACGTTCAAACTTTTCCATGGGCAAGCCCCCTGTCGGAATTTTGACCGTATGTACGCGGCATTAGGAGCAAAATCACTCCTCCACCCCTTATGCCCCCATGCTTCGGCATATATGCTCTTTTTTAACTGTGGTGGTGAAATCACCGCCTACAGCACTGGAGTCACGGCTTTATGTATCGTGGGAGCAAACGCTGTTGCTGTCAAGATAAATAAATCCGCGCTGCAGCTGAATGGCGTACCTGCTAAGCAAATTATGGTTAACGTTAAAACAAAGTAACATCCCAGTAAAACCTTACCATACCATACCTGCAAAGCAATTGCCAAAAAAAAACTGTAAAAAATAAAACATTTTTTAACACAACCTGTGCCTAAAATATATATATGCCGAAGCATGGGGGCATCCTCCCGCAAAAAAGTTATGCTGCGTACATACGTTCAAACTTTTCCACGGGCAAGCCCTCCGTCGGAATTTTGACCGTATGTACGCGGCATTAGGAGCAAAATCACTCCTCCACCCCTTATGCCCCCATGCTTCGGCATATATGCTCTTTTTTAACTGTGGTGGTGAAATCACCGCCTACAGCACTGGAGTCACGGCTTTATGTATCGTGGGAGCAAACGCTGTTGCTGTCAAGATAAATAAATCCGCGCTGCAGCTGAATGGCGTACCTGCTAAGCAAATTATGGTTAACGTTAAAACAAAGTAACATCCCAGTAAAACCTTACCATACCATACCTGCAAAGCAATTGCCAAAAAAAACAGTAAAAAAAAAAACATTTTTTAACACAACCTGTGCCTAAAATATATATATGCCGAAGCATGGGGGCATCCTCCCGCAAAAAGTTATGCTGCGTACATACGTTCAAACTTTTCCACGGGCAAGCCCTCCGTCGGAATTTTGACCGTATGTACGCGGCATTAGGAGCAAAATCGCTCCTCCACCCCTTATGCCCCCATGCTTCGGCATATATGCTCTTTTTTAACTGTGGTGGTGAAATCACCTCCTACAGCACTGGAGTCGCAGCTTTATGTATCGTGGGAGCAAACGCTGTTGCTGTCAAGATAAATAAATCCACGCTGCAGCTGAATGGCGTACCTGAAAACATGAAAAATGGTTAACAATAACACAGTAAACAGTAAAGTATAAAAAATTTGAGAGAAGAGAGAGAGAGAGAGAGAGAGAGAGAGAGAGAACAATAAAACGACAACTATTTTTGGTTTTTATATTTTATATTTTTTTTGTTTTTTTTATTTTACATTTTTTTTTTTTTTTTTTTATACACTTTTTTTTGAACTGTAAACTGTAACTGTAACGGTTCGGGTCTCTCAAAATGCGATGGCATCTTGGGAGACCCTGTGTAAGTGTGCCTAGCCTGTGAAATGCTGTACCCTACGCTAATACTTCACTAGTGTGTGGTAGCGTTCAAAACACTCACCCTGACAAAGACCAGGATTGCCAGGACAGCGTGGACAATAAGAACGGGTGTCACGCCTATATCCGCGCTTGCTACAGACACGACATCTTTTTTGGGGGGCTCGTTGGGTAGGGGTACTCGGGAGGACATAAGAAAAATGCCTCTCATGCAGCCGGCTTACTGCATTTGGTTGGGAATGGTGAGGTACAGAACCGTCTGGAAACAGAAGCTCTGTGACAACCTCTCTTTGGAAGAAAAGAAAGGTTAATGTTCCGCCTGAAGTTTTGTATAGCACAAAAGCATTCAGCAAAGCCAATTGAAATAAGTAAGCAGACACTTTTTTGTACCAGCGTCTGGTCTTACGGGAAGTTAGATACGGCGCCAACATCTGGTCATTGAGGTCCACCCCTCCCATATTTTTGTTATATTCGTGGACACAGAGGGGTTTCTCCACAATACCAGTCGCCGTAGAAATTTGGACCGTCGTGTCTGCATGAAGGGAGGTAAGAACGAAAACATTCTTATTATCCCTCCACTTCATAGCGAGCAAATTATTACACCGATAGCAGGCTCTCTCCCCCAGCCTAAGACGGGACTCTACAAGCCGCTGGGGAAAGCCCCGGCGATTAGGTCGCACGGTGCCACATGCTCCAATCTGATTATCAAATAAATGACTAAACAGTGGCACGCTGGTGTAATAGTTGTCCACGTACAAGTGGTACCCCTTTCCGAATAAGGGTGACACCAATTTCCACACTATCTTGCCAGCGCTTCCTATGTAATCAGGGCAGTTCTCCGGCTCTACGTAACTATCTTTACCCTCATAAACCATAAAGCTCCATGCATAGCCTGTGGCCCTGTCACAGCACTTATAGAGCTTGACCCCGTATCTGGTACGCTTGTTGGGAATGTACTGTTTGAATGACAAGCGACCAGTAAACTTAACCAGGGACTCATCAACGCAGACAACTTTTTGGGGAGTAAACAAGTCTGCAAAACGTTGGTTGAAGTGGTTTATGAGGGGCCGAATTTTGTAGAGCCGATCGTATTCAGGGTCTCCACGTGGACGACAAAGTTCATTGTCACTGAAGTGCAAGAACCGCAAGATCTGCTCGTATCGTTTCCTGGACATGGAGTTAGAGAACACGGGCATGTGGTCAGCCGGATGCGTGGACCAATAAGCCCGCATCCGCATAAATTTGTGTGTGCCCATGTTGAGGGAAAGGCCCAAAAACGTCTTAAATTCGGAAACCGTAACTGGTTTCCAATCTCTGGCAAGAGACGGCAACTGGGGATTAGCGGCGATGCGTTGACCAGCATATAAATTGGTTTGGTCCACAATAGATCTATAGAGATCTTCCGTGAGATACAGAGAATAAAAATCGAGTGGCGTAAAATCATCTGTATCCACCTGAATACCGGGTTGGGCAGTGAATGGGGGAAGTACGGGTTCTGCAGAAGTGGTGGGCACCCAATCAGGATTGGCGAATTCTGCAGGAAGGGCACTATGGGTACGACGGGCCTGTCTTTGTCTTCTTCTTGGTGGCAGCGGGACACTACTTGTGCTTGCCACCTCGCCAGCTTGAACTGCACTTATGGGACTCGCCACGTCACCACGTGATACTGCAGTGCTGGATGTACGTCCAGGGTGTACTAGGCCGCTGGTGCTTGCCAGTTCACCAAAAGGATGAGCGGCGCTAGTACTGGCTCTATACTCCATACGAGGGACTTGCGGTTCCTGCACCTCAACAACATCAGAAAATCGGGGTCGGGTACGCCTGACAATAGCAGGGACCTCTTCTTCGTCGTCAGAGCTATCTGACATGGAGGCGCTGTCCTCTACAGGTTCGTATTCTGAGCCTGAATCTGACAGATCAGTGTCTTCCTCTTCACTATCTGTCATGCTCAGAAACGTGTAGGCCTCTTCACTAGTGTACCTTCGCTTTGCCATTTTGGGCTCTAAATTTAGGGGTACAGTAGTGAGACTCACAGGTAAAAAAGCACCTAGCCTGTCAGCGACTGTATAAAACGCTACCAAAAAAAACTGTTAGCGATCGCAGGGATCAGGCCTGACTCTGCGAACGCTGCAGTTATGTGTGTTGTGTTTTGTAAGTGACAGTGATCGATCGATACTGCACTTGGGTGGGCTGGGCTGGGCTGGGCTGGGCAGAGGGGCAAAACGCAGGTGCTAGCAGGTATCTGGGCTGATCCCGCTAACAATGCGTTTTTTTAGAACCCTAAATTGCTGGGCACGCTAGTATAGATCTGATCAGATCAGATATTGATCTGTTCGGATACTATACCACTAAGGGAGGTGTATGCTTTGCGCGTGTGTGTTAGCGGTGCTGGCACTAACCTAGCACTGCCTGGGGCGACGCAGACCCTTTCTGACCCTAAAACCAAATTTATATCACCCGCCGGGTGATCAGGGGTTAAAACCTTTATTGGGTATTTATATGGGGGTACCTGAAGCTTTATAAAAAGCTGACGGGGAACCTAAATAACTAAATAACTAACTGGCTAACCAGCGTCACCAGTGACACTTATGCAGCGATCGCTGGTGAAAGGGTTAACTCTAGGGGCAATCAAAGGGTTAAAACCTTTATTATGTTATATATCGGGGTACCTAACGGTATAAAAACCTGGCGTTGAACCTAAAAAAAAACTAGCTTCCTAGCGGGACCAGTGACACTATTGCAGCGATCAGAAAAACGATCGCTTAGTGACACTGGTAAAAGAGGGTGAAAGGGTTAACTGGGAGGGCAATCAAGGGGTTAAACCTTTATTAGGGGGGGGTAGGGGGCTACCCTGGACCTAAAGGGGCCTAACACTAGCTGCCCTTACACTTTTTACAGTCACAACTGACACTAAATGTAGTGATCAATAAATAAATGAACACTGCATTAGTGACACTGTGACTGGGGGGGGGCGGGGGGCCGATCGGGGGGGTGATCGGGGGGTGACTGGGGTGAAATGTGTGCCTGTGTGTACCTATGTGTCAGTGGACTGTTGGTGCACTTACTTGCGTCTTCACTCCTCGCTGTCCGGTTCAAAAAGACCGCCACGAGGAGTGTGACATCACTTCCTCCTCCTGTGTTTACATTTTCACAGGGGAGGAAGTTCGTCACTGGCCAGGAGTGATCGAGAGGGGATGGGCGGAAACCAACGGCCATCCCCTCATCGCCGATCGCTCCGGCACCGAAAGGGACCGCCGTATCTAGCGGGAGGGGGTCCGATCGGACCCCCCACCCGCTAGAAGGCAATCACGTACATTTACGTGATTGTGCCTGCCCGTGCCATTGTGTTGACGTACATTGGCAATACGGCGGTCCACAAGTGGTTAAGCGCTTGCCGACCGCCTCACGCTGATATACGTTCCCAGAAGGGCTCATACAGGCAGAATCACATACCTGTATGTGGCCCTTTAAGAGGCGGGCAGCGGGTGCACGGCAAGCTCCATGAGTCGGGTTGTGGGCCCCGTGGACTCGATTGCTGCTGGGATCCCCGCAATCGCCTCACGGGGAGGAAGAACGGGGAGATGCTAATGTAAACAAGCATCTCCCCTTTCTGCCTAGTGACAGTGTCACTGATCTCTGCTCCCTGTGAGCACTGGTCAGTGACGTGTCACACGTAGCCACGCCCCCCCCAGTTAGAAACACACCCCAGGACTCACTGAACCCCTACACTGCCCCCTAGTGGTTAACCCCTTCACTGCCAGAGTCATTTACACAGGAATTAGTGCATTTGTATAGCACTGATTGCTGTATAAATGACAATGATCCCAAAAATGTGTCAAAAATGTCCGATGTGTCCGATCGCCCTCATTACTAGTAAAAATAAAAATAAAATGAATAAAAATGCCATAAAACTATCCCCTATTTTGTAAATTATATAAATTTTGCACAAACCAATCAATAAACGCTTATTGCAATTATTTTACCAAAATATGTGTAAGAATAAGTATCGGCCTAATCTGAGGAAAACAAATTTTTTTTATATATTTTTGGGGGATATTTATAGCAAAATGTAAAAAATAATCTTCGCTCTTTTTTGTTTATAGCGCAAAAAATAAAAACCGCAGGGGTGATCAAATACCACCAAAAGAAATCTCTATTTGTGGGAAAAATAGGACGTAAATTTTGTTTGGGAGCCACGTCGCACAGCCACGCAATTGTCAGTTAAATCGACGCAGTGCCAAATCGCAAAAAGTGCTCTGTTCAGGAAGGGGGTAAATTTTTCGGGTGCTGAAGTAGTTAAAAGTTAGCAGCTACCAAAAGTATAGCTGCTGACTTTAAATACACACTCACCTGTCCCACAATCCAGCGATATGGCCACCTGAACCCTCAATTCTCTCTCTCGCCTCTCCCTGGCATCACAAGTTTGGTCACCCGGCTGTGACAGCTTGCGGCTCCACAGCCGAGTGCGCACTGCACATGCGTGAGTTGCGCTGCGCCTCCTCCACGGCCAGACAATCTTCTGGGACCTGTGACATGTCCTGGAATATTGCAGGGAGGGAGGGGGAGAGGAGAACTTGAGCTCAGCTCCCTTAGGTAGAAGTGGGAACAGGTACCTGTCAAAACTAGGTACTCGCTCCCCCCAGTCCTTAAAGAGGAACTTCCACTTTTGCTTGGTCATGCAACACTGTACACAAATGAAATTTATATCATTTTTTCACACAAATTGAACTTTCTTTTGATGGTATTTGATCACCGCTTTTTTTTTTTTTGCTACTATAGATAAATTTAAAAATACTGAAAATGTTGACACGTTTTTCTTAACTTCTTAATCTTTCTTCATACATTTAGGCCAAAATATATTCTGTACATTTCTTTGGTAAAAAAAATAACCCAAATCAGTGTATATTATTTAGTCTGTGTGAAAGTTATAGAGTCTACAAACCATGATATATAGTCATGGCCAAAAATATTGGCACACTTGCCAATATTTCTTTATAAAGCCCAAATTATTTTTGAATTAGAAATAGAATTTATTACACCATTTAACTTTTGCTTCCCTCTTCCTTTTCATAATTTTTTGCATTATGTTTTACTATTGTGATGACTTCCATTTTTTATCATCCTTATTGTAGACGATGTGTCCGGATGTATTTCGGGGTATATGGGGTGGAAGTCATTGCAGAGATTCCCCAGTGCAGACCACACGAACCTGTTCATGTTCTCCTGGTAAAAGCTGATTCATCATTGTTTGTTGTTGTTTTTTTTGATCTAGTAAAGATATACCTGTATAGACACATAGGACGTGGATTCAGAATGCTATTCATGGAGTGGCTCTAGAGGGTAAACTCTTGTGCGTGGGTGTCTCTGGATGTCTCTGTACTCAGAATTTGAATAATTAATTTTATAAACAAACAGGGCCCATGTCTGCCTATCCATTACAGGCACATGCGTTTGCATGTGTTACCACAACATATTGCAATGCACATCTTGTGTCATACAGGGTTATTTACAAAAGGCAAATCCACTTTGTACTGTTGCTTATGGAAGTGCAGTCACTGTAAATCTAAGGGGTAGATCTGAAATGAGGGAAGGCTCTGCTGATTTTATCATCCAATCATGTACAAGCAAAAATGCTGTTTTTAATTTTCCTTGCATGTCCCCTTCTGATCTACAGTGACTGCACTTACAGTGCAGCTGTGGATTTGTCTTTAGTAAATAACCCCCATAGCATCATTCCTTTTAAGTAGCACATCAATCTACCAGAAGATAACGCCCTAGAAAATGTTGTGCATGTACCTGGTCTGCTGATATACGTTTAAAAATCTGATGTGCAGACAGGCGGTTACCCTTAGCTGAGAAAGCCCCTCCTAGCCTCCTCCAGATGATGGAAAAAAATGCCCATGAAGACTCCTGGGGTGTATGATAACATTTTGGCCTAGGCCAGAAACCAGGAAGCAACTGAAGAAATGTAAAAACAAAAAGTTTAAAACAAGTACTTTCCTATCTATTTAACAGTGGTGGTCCGTCCATAGGGGGCGCACAGGTCAGAGGCTCTAATAGACTTCAAAAAGGGGTGACAATGAATGAATATGCGCTATTGTAACACTAATTCTCCTCCTGGCCAATCAGGAAGTGGGTCTTGAGACCCGTCACCTGATTGACGGAAAGTAAATCTGATCAGATTGGTCCACCAGGAGGAGGAGGGAGGAGATGCAGGGGAAGCGAGGAAGCAGCCACTTGCAGCCCAGAGAGAAGCCGCCTCTGCTCGGAGCACTGCCCACGAGATGGGGGTAAGTGTGGGGCCCCAACTATTGACTGAGTGCAGCCCCCCCCCCATAAAAGAAACACACCAGCACCACTGCTATTTACTAAGGTTAGCAGAATAAGGCTTAACAATAATTAATTAATAACAAAATCTAAATAAATAAAAATAAAGATAAAACAAAACCATAGATTAGTCACATTAGGTGAGCGCATTGATAGCACTATCACAATTCTCATGTGAATGAACCATGCAATGTACCAGCCATGTGAAACGCAAGCATGGGTGCTCCACTGCTGTCATCTCAAAGCAACAAACCGCCCATCTAACTAGCGTGATGACGTGGCTAAGTCCCAACCTACATATTTCATCTCCTCTGAATGTTTTGGTCAAAGAGATGTAGATATGGACCGTAATATTCATCTCTCCAGTGCCCAAACACTTGTTTAGTCTGGTAGGTGATCCATGTAACAATTGATCTGTCATCTGCAGAATCTCACCCTTTACAATAAACCCAGAGCTGACTGCAATGGCGGTATGGAGAGCGGTTGGAATTATTTTAGGGATTACTTTATAAAGCTTTATTTGAACAGTTTCCCCCAATCTGAGGTTATATGGAATGCGGTTCAATGTTTCTTTTATGATGAATTAAAGGCAGCCTCATCACCTCTGTTTTCTCAGGTTCCTGCAATGCCAAAGACAAGTATATTGAGCAGCTTATAGAAACTCTGGATACCAGCGCTGCAAAGAAAGTGGCTGCATTCATCGCTGAACCCATGATGGTAAGTCAACAACATTACTTAGAATAGAAGATCCGGCCTATTACTACTTTTCACCTAAGAGAGCAATGTCCTAAGGACACCATAACGAAATTCAGAAATTAGAGGTTATAGTGTGTGTTCAGTTTTCAAGAACAAACTGAGATTTTTAAACCGTACACCCACATCTATACACAACAGATAAAGGAGTATCATTTTTATTTCACACGTTTGGTCAAATGATCACACTGCATGTAATCAGTTATAGCATAAAACGGACACATTGTTCCTGTCTCTAAACATCACTTATTAGTAGGACAATGACAAAGTAGATCCATTATTTTTCCACTTCCTGTATTAGGGTGACAATGTGTGTTCTGTAGTGAGTTCAAACAGCAGTGTTGTCACCATGTGAAAATTGGATGAAAAATGAGCAATAATATGATAATCTGATAGTTAGCGGACAGCTTTCATCCGAAATTATCCAAAGGGACAAATACAAATATTTTTCTCGTACGATACTAGATTGTACGATTTTCGTTTAATTAGTACAGTTTTAGTCCGAAAATGCAATAGAATACATTACATCACTTCCAAATTTTTATTCTATCCTACAAGAATTTTTATAATTTATTAACCACTTCTTTTTTGATATGGATACTAGCATGCAAAAAAACGCACGGTTATTCATCCGATGATCTCATTGTGTGTACCAGGCTTTAGTCTTTGCACTTTTCTTAAAGCAGAATTATGGCACTGAAGATACCAAGTGCCCTTGTACTAATGGCAGTGCTGCCAATTTACTGACACAACGCCCACAATGTACTGTCACAGCCAAGTTTTTACTGCCATTTCCAAAAGTGAAAAAAAGTTTCATCAGTGCCACCTTAGTGCAGCCTCATCAGTGCCCATCAGTGCAGCCTCATCAGTGCAGCATACCAGTGCTGTCTTATCAGTGCAGTCTCATCAGTGCAGCTTATCCGTGCCCACCAGTGCAGCTCCACCAGTGCAGCCTCATCAGTGTCCATAAGTGCAGCCTCATCAGTGCCCATCAGTGCAGCCGGGATCGTTAGTACAGAAGGGATCATTAGGAGAATCCGGGCTAATGGCACAGACTGAGGATCTCCAGCTGTGACAGATCGTGTAGGTGAAACTCCGGACGCTGTAAAGTCCTGCCTCCTGGACCAGCTCCTGTGATAGACAGCACACTGGTCCAATGCTGGTCCAGGAGGTGGGACTTTACAGCAGCCAGAGTTTGACCTACAAGATCTGTCACAGCAGGAGATCCCGTCTCTGTGTCATCAGGCTGGCTCTCCTAACGATCCCCATTAAGCAGTGAAAGGTGGATGGCTGGCAGGCAGGGTGTTGGGGGCGGTGATATGGAGTGCTGGCAGGATGCAGGGGAGGAGGAGAACACCATCTCCATGAGTGGCACAGACAGGGGGTCTGTGAGACCCCTCCGACCACTACAGCAAGCGGAGATGGAAGTACATCTCTGCTTGGTGTAGATAGGACTACAAATGGGAAGTGCCAAGACCGGTGGCTGAGGGTACAGGAGGAATAGCAGCCATTGGTCTTACAGACAGGAAATCAGGGCAGATTAATGTTTTTTCTACAAAATCATCACGCTATTACAGACTAACTACTGAGCTCAGAAGAAGATGGATGTCATAGTTGGTGAAGGTAGGAGATCAGCAAAAAGGACATAGAAAAAAGTTTTTGCCCGGAGTTCTCCTTTAAGGGCACTGGGGAACATTACTTGTAGCCTTGTACAACACCATATTGTAAAGAATATTTAAACGCACAGACAAAAATATAATATTGCAGCTTACCTATCCTTTGATGCAGTGGCTGCATTCCTTTTCTTTTTTTTCAGGCTAGGAACATTTTCAGATACAGAAAATACTTGTTGAACTTGCCATGAATGCAGTGTCCTTGTCACTTCCTATAAGCTTAACAGAAAGCATAATAACCTAATCTTACTACAGTAAAACCTTGGATTATGAGTAATGTGGTCTGCGAGTGTTATGCAAGACAAGCAAAATTTTTACAGTATATAAATGTCAGGCTAATAGTAGATAACAGGCAACAATTCAGGAGTGAGTCTTTAGTCGGGCTAATACCGACATTTTCTTGACATGTTGGGTCACTTCATGCTTGTATATTTAGACGATATTTTGATATACTCTCCCAATCTTGAAACACATCAGAAGCATATTAGCCCGATACAAAGAGTTCACAGAACAAGAGCATATACCATGAGCAGGTCTAAGCAGAGCACGTCAGCTGGGACTTGTAGTTCACTGCTGCAGATGAAGGTAGATGTTAGCTGGACCTTGTAGTTCACTGCTGCAGATGAAGGTAGATGTTAGCTGGACCTTGTAGTTCACTGCTGCAGATGAAGGTACTACAGTAGAATCAGGCAAAGCGTAATCTAGGCAAGCTGGGTCATACACAGGTAGATCAGAGTCCAAAACGGTACCGAATCAGAAGCGAGCAAGCAGGGTCAAACAAGCCGGGTCATACACAAAATACACAGAGCAGATATCAGCTGGATCAAACACAAGTGTAAACTCTAACACGAGCACTGACTGAATGCTGATACAGGTGATTTAAAGGTGAGCTGGCCAATCACTGTTGTTTCCCAGGCAAAGGCTGTGTCAGGTGAGTTGTGCTGGGTCCTAAAAGGGATCCTAGTACTGACAATAAATTTGGACTTAATAGATGAGCGATATCTTGATATACAAGTAATGTCTAGTCACAACGGAGTAAAAAATAGAATGCCTCTGATGCCCTATAACACTATCAGATTTTTTGCTGATTTTTTCCTTCAGATTTACCAAAACCATGTAATACAAGGGCTTGCATGATTGCATACAGATTGAAACTCCTAAGGTTTGACCTCATATTATATGGTTTTGGTAAATCTGAAGGAAAAACTCAGCAGAAAAACTGATAGTGTGTATGAGGTTTAAGTGTAGCAATATGGTTACATTAATGAAGGTACAACATTTAACAACTCACATGGTTGATGATTAAAACAAGCACATCTAAGTATGCAGGCATCCAGGGTAAAGCTGTCCACTTAGACCGTCCTCCACACCGCCATCAACATCATCCCTTCCACGCTGCGCTCCATGAGCTGTTCAAACCTCGCTTTCAGATCGCTCTACTGCAGGGTAGTCTTCCCGGTCATGTTTGCAGACTGGCAGCGGTGAGAGACAGCAGTGTGGTAGACAGCTTTACCCTGGATACTTAGATGTGCCTATTTTAATCATCAACCATCTGAGTTGCTAAATGTTGTACCTTCATTAAATGTAACCATATTGCTACACTTAGAGGCGTCTCTCTTCTCTTTTATACTCTGTAGCTCCTGCTGGATTTTGCTTCTTTTCCCGGCGGCCATTTGTGGATGGAAATTTTATGGTTCCACATTTCTATATCACATTGCTATAATCTTTTTATATGGACTATAAACTGAAGGACGTATGAATAAATGCTTGTGGAACAAATCATCTGAGTTTCCATTATATGTTATGGGGAAATTTGCTTTGATGTATGAGTGCTTTGGATTACAAGCATGTTAGCGTAACGAATTATGCTCATCCAAGGTTTTACTGTATAATGGAAGTGAACAAAGGCGGGACATATTAGTAGTCCAGTCTATGTGAAAACCATGGCTCATCCATAGATACAGTGGAGGAGTGAGTTTAGCTACCCTAGGGCTGAAAGTGTGTATTTAACGGGATTACCAGGCGAAGATAAAGGAAACAAAAATGTGGAGAAATTAAAACTAATGCAGCCACCACATATAAGAACAAGTATGCTGCAATATATTACATTTTTATATAGATACACTTAAAACAAGGTATTTTTATATATATATATATATATATATATATATATATATATATATATATATATATATATATATATATATATATATATTGCAGTGCTGCATATACCAATACACAAACAAAGTGTCTGAATTTATTTTGCAGGGAGTTGGAGGAGTCATTCAGTATCCCAAGAATTTTTTAAAGGAGGCCTATGAAATTATACGTGGCAAAGGAGGCGTGTGCATCGCAGATGAAGTAAGTGATGTAGCATCCTGATGTTTAGGCAGGGTTGCTATTAAATTTATTTGCCAAGCGATAGTTGCCTTGGCCAATTGTTAGGAGGTCAATTGATTTTGCCCTAATTCTGGAATTGTTGCACTTCTCTTCTGTCGCTAGATGGCTGGGTATCTGGTGACATTAGATAAGGCAAGAGCATTGCAAGGACAGATTAGGAATGAACGGGGTGTCTCAGCCAATGGGCAGGGATTTTCTTGGGTCCCTTGGCCTGCTGGGAGAACCTATTAATTTTGGTGGAGTCAGGTGATCGGGGTTCTGTGGCACCTGGACGGCTGTCTGGGTGGACGTGTGTTATGCTTCCCCCGGGCTGCTAGGCCAGAAACCTAAGGTCTATCCCAGGGACATCTGGCTACTAGGTTGTTTGAGGGTCTATCCAGAAGTAAGAAAGCAGCGTGAGGTTGGGACTGCGGGCTTGTTCCCCCCCCCCCCTTCCTGGCCTGCCAGGCTGCTTGCTCGGGTAATGGTCTGGTGTGGATTTTAGGGGGACCCCATGCCAATTTTTTTTTTTTAAATTAACGTGGAGTTCCCCTTAAAATCGAAACCAGACCAAAACCCATGCTGTTCTGTTTTTTTCTTAATTCTGACGTAGGGTTCCCCTTAACCACTTCAATACACTGTATTATATACTGACTGCACTATATACAGTGGTGTGAAAAAGTGTTTGCCCCCTTCTTCATTTCCTGTTCCTTTGCATGTTTGTCACACTTAAGTGTTTCGGAACATCAAACCAATTTAAACAATAGTCAAGGACAACACAAGTAAACACAAAATGCAATTTGTAAATTAAGGTGTTTATTATTAAAGGTGAAAAAAAATCCAAACCATCATGGCCCTGTGTGAAAAAGTGATTGCCCCCCTTGTTAAAACATACTATAACTGTGGTTGTCCACACCTGAGTTCAATTTCTCTAGCCACACCCAGGCCTGATTATTGCCACACCTGTTCACAATCAAGGCATCACTTAAATAGGAGCTGCTTGACACAGTAAGGTCCACCAGAAGATCCTTAAAAGCTACACATCATGCCGAGACCCAAAGAAATTCAGGAACAATTGAGAAAGAAAGTAATTGAGATCTATCAGTCTGGAAAGGGTTATAAAGCCATTTCCAAAGCTTTGGGAATCCAGCGAACCACAGTGAGAGCCATTATCCACAAATGGCGAAGACATGGAACAGTGGTGAACCTTCCCAGGAGTGGCCGGCCGCCCAAAATTACCCCAAGAGCGCAGCGACGACTCATCCAAGAGGTCACAAAAGACCCCACAACAACGTCCAAGGAACTGCAGGCCTCACTTGCCTCAGTTAAGGTCAGCGTTCATGCCTCCACCATCAGGAAAAGACTGGGCAAAAATGGCCTGCATGGCAGAGTTCCAAGGAGAAAACCACTGCTGAGCAAAAAGAACATCAAAGCTCGTCTCAATTTCTCCACAACACATCTTGATGATCCCCAAGACTTTTGGGACAACATTCTGTGGACCGATGAGACAAAAGTGGAACTCTGGAACTCTTTGGATGGTGTGTGTCCAAGTATATCTGGCGTAGAAGGAACACTGCATTTCATAAAAAGAACATTATACCAACAGTAAAATATGGTGGTGGTAGTGTGATGGTCTGGGGCTGTTTTGCTGCTTCAGGACCTGGAAGACTTGCCGTGATAAAAGGAACTATGAATTCTGCTGTCTACCAAGAGATCCTGAAGTAGAATGTCCGACCATCTGTTCGTGTACTCAAGCTGAAACGAACTTGGGTTCTGCAGCAGGACAATGATCCTAAACACACCAGCAAGTCCACCACCGAATGGCTGAAGAAAAACAAAATGAAGACTTTGGAGTGGCCTAGCCAAAGTCCTGACCTGAATCCTATTGAGATGTTGTGGTATGACCTTAAAAAGGCCGTTCATGCTCGAAAACCCTCTAATGTAACTGAATTAGGACAATTCTGCAAAGATGAGTGGGCCAAAATTGCTGCAGGACGCTGTAAAAGCCTCATTGCACGTTATCGCAAACGCTTGGTTGCAGTTGTTGCTGCTAAGGGTGGCCCAACCAGTTATTAGGTTTAGGGGCAATCACTTTTTCACACAGGGCCATGATGGTTTGGATTTTTTTTCACCTTTAATAATAAACACCTTCATTTACAAATTGCATTTTGTGTTTACTTGTGTTGTCCTTGACTATTGTTTAAATTGGTTTGATGTTCCGAAACACTTAAGTGTGACAAACATGCAAAGGAACAGGAAATTAGGAAGGGGGCAAACACTTTTTCACACCACTGTATATATATATATATATATATATATATATATATATATATATATCCTACAATACAAGATGATCCTGGGAAGAACAGGATCATCTTGTAATGCATATAAGGTGCACCTGCAGAAATAAAGACCTCTACCCAAGGTTGAAAGGAGTTGTAAAGTCAGAAGGTTTTTTTTATCTGAAAGCATACTATGCATTCAGATAAAAAGCCATCGGTGTGTAGCAGCCCCCCTCAGCCCCCTTAATACTTACCTGAGCCCCATCTCCATCCAGCGATGTCCACGAGTCCCTCGGCCATCTGGAACTTTCCCTCCTGATTGGCTGAGACACAGCAGCGGCCCCATTGGCTCCCATGGCTGTCAATCAAAATCAGTTATCCAATCAGGAGGGGGGGGGGGGTCGAACAGCAGCTCCGTGTCTGAATGGCTGCTTGCTGTCTTGCTGTGGGTACACTCGACAAGAGGGAGGGGCTAGGAGCAGTAAAGAGGGACTCGAGAAGAGGAGGATCCGGGCTGCTCTGTGCAAAACCACTGCACAGCGGAAGTAAGTATAACATGTTTGTTATTTTTTTATTTTTTTAAATAACACTTTACAATCACTTTGAGGTGTCAGTGGGAAACCACTATGTAAACAAAAATCCAAATGCTGTAAATGTAACTGACCTCAGCAATAGATTATTATTCGTTTTTTTTTACCAGAAAGCAAGTAGTTGTACGAGAAGACCTGGCTTGCATTCTGGGCTCTAGATGATCCCAAAAGTGTTCAGTAGGGTTGAGGTCAGGCCTCTGTAGAGGTAATTTGAGCTCCTTAACACCCAACTCATGAAACCATGCATTTATGAGGCTGGCTTTCTGCACAGGAGTACAGCCACACTGGAGGAGAAATGGAGCCTTCCCCAAACTGTTACAATAAGGTTAGAAGAGAAGCTCTACTATTAAGCCCTTAGCAGATACTGAAACGCGAGGAGGCATGGGTGGAGTGTCCTCATTTCTGTCAGATCAATAAAGTTTTTTTGAGATACTTGAATTTGCAGTGTGAGGCTTCACATTTGTACAAGTGAGAGTTTTGTGGGGAGCGATGGATCCCAAAGCCATCTGCACCTGCAGCTGAGGTGGATGAAGTACGGGACCTATGAGTGGCACCATGGGATTGTGAAGATAGTTGTCTAATCAAATATCTTTGTATGCTGCAACATGTGCGTCAGCAAACTTTGGTTATATAGTGTAGGTGTGATGGTCAGGTGCCCACAAACTTTTTGCTATATAGTGTTTATACACATATACTTTTTGTTTTGCAAATAAACATGACATTTTAAACATCAAAAAAAGAATACATGACACATGATTCTGGGAATGTGGGTTTTGTAAGGCAAGAACAGCATTAGCCGGTACTTTTCCAACACTCTTATTCAAACATCCAATGATGCCCCCAAGCCTGACCCACTCTCCTGATTCATTCCCGTGTGGGCGCAACACACAAAAATTGCATGCAACAGAATTTTTCCAGCAGGTAAAAGAAGAGGCAGTAAACCTGATGGAAAGGAGCTGAGAGCTCCACCTGCTGGCTGAGACCATAATTGCAAAAAAATTGTATTAGATATTTCAGGAATAATGGACAAACAAAAAATAGTTTTGAGGATTTACTGTCTTATTCCTGACCAAAATAAAGAAAATATGTGCAACCCACTGTAATGAGTCTTTAATAAAAATGGTGATGTTTCTCCTGTAGGTTCAGACTGGCTTTGGCAGGACCGGGGGCCATTATTGGGGGTTTCAGACTCATGATGTCATACCTGATATTGTAACAATGGCAAAGGGTATTGGCAACGGATTTCCGATGGCTGCCGTTATCACCACAGAAGGTTAGAGCATCAAAATTGTACTACAAAGAATTGCAATAGCTTATCACGGCTATCACAGGTGTCCGCTCACAAAACGCAATCATTTCTCCTGCTTTCTGTGGCCTTCCGACAAAAACTCGATTTTCAGTTCACAAGTGTCCTCACAAAGGTTTATTGTTTCTTTTTCTTGTCGTATTGTTCTATGTACCGTATGTAAAAGTCTATTAACACACATTAGATCTTTTTTTTCTGCACTCGTGTGGGGTTATCATACCCAATACCAAAAAAAGTTGGGCTAGTATGGCGAGAGTGAGACTTTGATTAGCTTGTGTATGGATTTGTATGGAGTGGGCATCGTCTTGAAGATTTTAGTCCTTCGTTTAATATACATAGACATTGCATATGACTGGTGTGTTTGATCTACTCCTGGGGAAATTTATCTTGATAGCATAAAATAGGCCCGGGCATTCTAAGCTGAGCAGCCCATTAAAAAAAAAAAAAAACTAATTATAAATAATGGCAACCGGTTTCTCAATTTATTTTGGGGCCCCCCAACCGCTCTTAGACATTTAACATATAGCAGTAAGACTCAAAATCAGTTTACTGCAGAAGATCAGGCAGCAATTGCAATTGGTTGCCAGAGGATACAGCATATTATTACTGATCACTGACTGGTTGTTAAAGGTTACAACACATAATTTCTGCTTCCTCATTCATTGATAGAGGATACTGCACATTATTACTGCTCACTGAGAAAAGTACGACAGGAGATGACCAGAGACTGCGGATCTAATACAGGAGATGACCAGAGACTGCGGATCTAATACAAGAGATGACCAGAGACTGCGGATCTAATACAGGAGATGACCAGAGACTGCGGATCTAATACAAGAGATGACCAGAGACTGCGGATCTAATACAGGAGATGACCAGAGACTGCGGATCTATTACAGGAGATGACCAGAGACTGCGGATTTAATACAAGAGATGACCAGAGACTGCGGATCTAATACAGGAGATGACCAGAGACTGCGGATCTATTACAGGAGATGACCAGAGACTGCAAATCTAATACAAGAGATGACCAGAGACTGCGGATCTATTACAGGAGATGACCAGAGACTGCGGATCTATTACAGGAGATGACCAGAGACTGCGGATCTAATACAGGAGATGACCAGTGTGAAAGGGATCTCTAAGAGAGACTGACCACTTTTATTTTTTATTAAGATCAGTTTTAGGCTGGGTTCGCACTGCTGCGGCTACGAGAACCGGATGTGATTCGCACCGCACTGCAGTGCAAATCACATCCGATTTCTGTGCGATGCGAGTTCAGCCATACAGATAGTATGGCTGAATTCGCATCGCACCCGCCCCAAACTCGCACAGGACCCTTTTTTTGGTCCGCAGCAGAATCGGATCGCATGGGTGTTCACACCATGCGATCTGATTCCTGTCAGAGTTCGCAGATCGCACTGCGATATGCGAACTGATCTGGGGGTGTCATTAACGTTTCACTGACACTCCCAGCAGTTCGCATAGGGCAGTGTGAACTGCCGCCGGGAGGCATGCGATGCGGGAACCCGCCGCGGATTCGTGGTGTTCCCGCATCGCTGCAGTGTGAACCCAGCCTAAAGCATTGCCAGGCATGAAAAAAAAAAAAAAAACACTATCAGCTAAGATACAAAAAACACATTGGAAGGCATGATAAAAAAAAAAAAAAAAAAACATTGGCAGGCATGAAAAAAAAAAAATTGGCACAGGCATGATAAAAAAAAAACACATTGGCACAGGCATGATAAAAAAAAAAAAAAAAACACATTGGCAGGCATGGAAAAAAATAAAACACATTATCAGCAAAGATGCATAAAAAAATATACATATGAGGCAGGCAATAGTGTCACTTACCTTTCTAGTTGCAGGTCCTTTTACGACACTAAGCAGATGAGGTCTCCTCCAACTCCTCCCCCTTCAGTCACATGACCTCTTCTTCATTTCCTCCTAAGGTGAAAGGCTGGCTGGATGGCCGCGGAGGTGGCCGAGGAGATGGCTGTGGTGAGCGGCGCTGGCACAAGGAGCAGTCCAGCCCGCAGCCCAGCCCAGCCCGCAGCCTTTGACTCAGTCTCTGGCAGAAATAAATGCGGCCGTCTCCGCGGAGTCGGCCGTGGAGCTTATGGCAGGACCAGCTTCGCAGTGACATGCGGCCCGGCGGTCCGCAGCCCACCGGGCAAATGCCCGGTGTGCCCTATGGCCAGTCCAGGCCTGCTTGATAGCAATAAAGGAAATAAGAAATTAGAGCTTCTATTGCTGACCTCCTTTTACAAATTCTAGCCTAGCCTGGCTGTCATGGCGAACCTCTGATTTCAGTTCTTTGAGTCACTGACCTGGAACATATATTTGGATATATATTTGTGACTCTTCCTGACTTCCATAACGCTGGCATGCACGGCTCAAATTTCAGCCAATTCCTGCTGAATCAGACAAAATTCAAGCCGTGAGTGGCCCTGTTGTCATCACCCAGCTCAACAAACTCCAAATGAAAAATCAAAGGAGCTCTGTACTGGAATGAGTTCATTTCTTTACTGGTTTGTAAATTTCGCCATACTGTACAAACAATACATTTTAAGCAGAAAAAAAAAATATCAAGGAGGCGAGAGGATTATTCTAAGCTGAACAGTTAGTGTGTCCAATTAGATGCAATTGCTGTTTGGGTATTCAGACAGCTTTGGGTACCGCCTTTAAGAATACAGTATACAGCAGGGGGGATTCCCTGATCCATGATGTTTTGTCTATTATATCTCTCTCGTTCAGCCTGTGGGCTGAACAAGTGAAAAATATAGGAAAATGGCTAGCCTTAATCAGTTGACAGCAGTAGTTGTCACCTTCTGAAAAATAGGGGACTCAACTCCGTCCCTAAAAACACCAAAGGACTGCACATAAAATTCAGTATGTGTAATGTTCCAGAAGACTGTTATGCTGTGTACACATGACCGTACTTTTCGACGGACAAGGTCCAACAGACTTTCGGCAGAGGTCTGACGAACTTTCTGAACAAACAGACTTGGCCATTCATTTTGAACGTGATGACGTAAACGGGACTAAATACAGAAGTTCGATAGCCAGTAGCCAATAGCGTCGTATTTGGTCCGTCGGACTAGCACACAAACTAACGGTTTTCCCGATTTTTAGTCCGTCAGATAGATTTTTTATTTCTAGGTCCGTCTGACTTTTGGGGAAAAAAAGTCCGCTGGAACCCACACATGATTGAATTGTTCAACGGATTCCGGCCCACCGGATCAAGTCTGCCTGAAAGTCTGATCGTGTGTATGTGGCATTAGACATAGCTCTCAACTGTCCCTGATTTCGAAGGACTGTCCCTAATTTGGAACAAGGTCCCTCTTTCCTTCTCATTTGTCCCTCATTTTGGTCAGATCTACAGTATAGAGTTGTATATAAAATGCACTTTTTAGCTTTCAAAAAGTGTTTCCCAGTAACCTTTTATCCAGTTTCTAAATTGCTGCTTTTGTAAATTTCAATAGCCAGTATAAAGGAATAGTAGTGGTAAAAGAGCACTTGTGAGGTTAAGCAATCATTTTTTTTGTATAATTCTCCTTTAACCACTTCAGCCCCAGAAGGATTTGCCCCTTTCCTGACCAGGCCATTTTTTGCGATACGGCACCGTGTCTCTTTAACTGACAAATGCACGGTCCTGCGACATTGTACACAAACAATTTTTTTTTTTTTTGCACTATAAACAAAAAAAGAGTACCAATTTTTGAAAAAAAAAAAACACAATATTTTGTACTTTGCTACAATAAAAATCCAAAAAAAAATGAAAAAAAAAAAAATTTTCTTCATTAGTTTAGGCCGATATGTATTGTTCTACATATTTTTGGTAAAAAAAAAATCGCAATAAGCGTATATTGATTGGTTTGCACAAAAGTTATAGCGTATAAAAAATTGAAAGTTTTACCGTATATACTCGAGTATAAGCCGAGATTTTCAGCCTCTTTTTTGAGGCTGAAAGTGCCCCCCTCGGCTTATACTCGAGTCATCGCCGTCTGACTGCTCGATCAGCGTATCGAGCAGACAGACGGCGGACATACTACAATTTGAAAGCCGCGCCTCCTTCTCCGCCTCCGCCTGTGATAGGCGGAACACTGAATTTCCCAGCAGCCTGTGTTCCGCCTATCACGGACATCGTCTCATCCTCGTCCGTAGTACGAGGATGAGACGATATCGGTGATAGGCGGAACACAGGCTGCTGGGAAATTCAGTGTTCCGCCTATCACAGGCGGAGGCGGAGGCGGGGCTTTTGAATTTTAGAATGGCCGCCGAGGCGATCCTGGCAAGGCACGGGACGGAGGCAAGGCAAGGCACGGCACGGCACGGGACGGGACGGAGGCAAGGCACGACACGACACGGGACGGAGGCAAGGAGGCAAGGCACGGCACGGGACGGAGGCAAGGAGGCAAGGCACGGCACGGGACGGAGGCAAGGCACGGGACGGAGGCTCGGGACACAGGTAGGCTGGACACACACACACACACACACACACACACACACACGGATGGAGACACACACACACAGGGATGGATGGAGACACACACACACAGGGATGGATGGATGGAGACACACACACACAGGGATGGATGGATGGATGGACACACACACACACACAGGGATGGATGGATGGATGGACACACACACACACAGGGATGGATGGATGGATGGACACACACACACACAGGGATGGATGGATGGATGGACACACACACACACAGGGATGGACGGACACACAGGGACGGACACACACACAGGGATGGACAGGCATGTCTCACCCTCGGCTTATACACGAGTCAATAAGTTTGCCAGTTTTTTTGGGGGTAAATTGGGGGCCTCGGCTTATATTCGGGTCGGCCTATACTCGAGTATATACGGTATGTCATTTTTTTCTTTTTTTTTTCTAGTTTACACACACAGATCGTGGTTCTTGTTCTGTCAGAAGCGATCGCGGGTGCCCGGTGGACATTGTGCACACTGGGCACGCTCATTGGCTCCGGGGACACGCTGCGGGCACACGCACACTCGCTATAGTGTCTTAGAGAGCCAACGTACAGCAATTTGCGCAGCTGTGCCAACCTGCCACAGTTAAGAAGGCGTGCCAGGGGGTGTGTTCTATGCCTACATACTTTTGCTAATGTGTGTCAATGAACATGTATAGTTCAGAATCAAACAAACCAGGAATAGTCTTCATATATATCTTGAGAGATATTTTGATAAATATTACTGTCCCGTTTGAAGTTATTCAAACCACATTCTCGGTGTCCATTGAGAAGTTGTTCATCATTTTCTCGATCATCCTGTGCCCCTAATAGACACAGGCTTACTTACACATAAGATGGGCCTGGGAAGTTGAACAGGAGTTTCCTAACCTCTCTAGGGTAAGTTGGGTTCCATGCCCCCCCCCCCTCCACCACCCAAAGTGACTCCCCTCTATGCTTGCTATCCTTTAGTTGTAACTCAACATCTTTTCTGTGTATGATGCTTGGGGTAAAAGGGCTGGTATTAGCTCTCAGTCTGCTGGAAGGGTTTGGAGGGCAGGAAGCACTGTTTGGTGGAAGCACCCAAGCGGAGTGCCAAGTGATCCCTTACAAGCACCTTCCACAACAAAGTCTCTCATGATCCATTGCTCTTTCCTCAGTAATCCCTGCAAGAATATGGTCCCCGTGAAAACCTTTACAGATGTATACTGGTTCAAAATACAGTATAGTATGTGCAGCAGTGATGGAGGCCCTCAAACCTATTATTTACAAGTTCTCATTCACTAGCCCTCCCCCTTCTAGTCAGCCATTGGCTATGTGGCTTTGATGTCAGAGGGCCCCTTGTGTAGGGCCATACTTGCCAATAGACCACAGTCTAGGGTTCTGTTGCTGAGCCCAAAATTACTAAGGGACCATTCACACCTGTCTGCTCCAGTGGGTTACTTTAATGCATGTGGAGGCCACCCATTCCTACACTGTCTAGTAGCACCGAGCATTGATCAAAATTGGCTTTATGGGGTTCTTAATCCATATTATGCCAGGAGGGAAACACCTTCTTTGATGGTACATGTTAGGCCTAGTGGTCTTATAGCCCCAGAAATCAGATTTTCATAGTTTGACTGAAAAAGTCCACCTGTGTGCAGAAACCCTGGCCATCTTATAGCCCAACTGAATCAGAAGTATCTTCAATTATGGAATAGATCTACATCTCTGCAGTTGATTGAAACAGTTATATATAAGCCCTTTTTCCACTCTGGACACAGGTTTATCATTCTACAGCTGTCTGTTCTCCTCAAACTTATATTTCAGTCAGCACATTTGCACCACTCTGTCAGTAATGGTCAGTATGTATCTAGCTCAATACGTGTGCCCAAGTGAGCCATCATTTACTATACAGTAGCTGTAGCCACCACATGTACACTGAATGCAATACAGGCTTGAGAAGAACAAGATCTCAGAAGATGAAAATGATCTCTGGAAATGGATTACATCTGAATCTACATATGAATTTTACACATTTGTATTCAGAAGGGACCATAGTGGCTTAAACTGCCACTATACACTCTTCATTGTAGGTAAGACGAAAACATGAACTGTTGGTTAGCCTTGGCTATGGGAAAGTGAAGTGGGAAATTGTACTTCTTGATATATATACCAAATTCTGATGTGTTCACTAATAGAGAGAGTAGGAGTTATTTCAATCATATTGGCCCACTGACCATCTCTTTCTTTTACAGAGATTGCAAGATCTTTTACCCAGGCTGTCTACTTCAACACCTTTGGTGGCAATCCTATGGCATGTTCTGTGGGCTCTGCTGTACTGGACGTAAGCTTGCTGCTCATGTCATTAGATATATTTGTGAGAAATAAAAATTGTTTAATTGTAGTTCAGTGTGGCATGTGCAGTGCAGGATGAGCACATGTTATTTATCATTGATGGATTACCATTATAGCCATGTACTGTCTGCCAGGCCCATTGTCGATCTGGCTGTTGGTGGTGGGGTGATATTGCAGCACCAGATACAGTACATGTATGCAATAGCTGGGGATCATGGAAAAAATATGCAGATGAAGCCATAATAGCTCAGCAGCTTCATTCTACTGTAGGATAGTGATGTGATTACACATATGTTTGCCATAGCAGGGGAGTATGGGGGAAGAATGAAGAGGTATAAACCATTTCGGCTGAGTAGTTTACCGTAATTCCCCCACACGTTCAAGGCTGTGATTGTTTCCAACAACAGTGAATGTCTACATGAAGCCACTAAACTTGTTTCTCTCATTAGAATTGAAGAAGTGGCTTAGACAAACATCTTCAGAATTACAAAATAAGTTGAATATGATTAACTACTACTACATACCATGACCTGGATAAATGAGAACCTTCAAAGACATATGCTGGTACAATATAGAGTATAGTATTTGCAGGACTGGTGGTGTTCCTCAGACCTATTCATTGCAAGTTCTCATTTTCTAGCTCTCCCCCTCTTCTAGTTAGCTGGTGACTATAGGGCTTTGAGGTCAGAGAGCCAGATTTTCCAATAGACCATAGTCTAGGATTTCATAGAAGGAGACGTTGGGGGGGGCACCAAGTCCTGGATTTCTAAGGAATCATTTACAACTGTCTGCATAAGTGTGTTACATCAATGGCAGCCCATTCTTTCACAATGTTATAGCACCAAGCACTCCTCCAAATGGGCAATATTGGGAGGCACCGGATATAAATGTCTCCCTAGTACACAGCTGTGCAGCCTCACACAGACCTCCCACCAGAATGGGTGCCTTCTGGGGAAGGCAACTGTTCCTCTTTCTTCCTCCTCTGTCATTGGACATGTTATAAGAAAGAAGGGGGGAGTTTCACTTCCCATCAGGCACTCATTCTGGCAAGAGGTCTAAAGGTGTGTGTGTGTTGGGGGGTGGGGGGTAGGATATATATATATTTTTAAAAAGCTTCATTGCTTATATACTGTGTACATAATTAAAAGGGAACTTAAGCCAGCTTGGTTAGTGGGCTCTTACTATAATGTTTAAGTATTCATAACATACTTGCACATACCTACAAGTGTGCCTTTCTACAGAGTCTGGTAGGGTTCAGGCTGCTGACTCCACTCTGTCCCCTGCCACCATCATCTGCCCTGCTGCTACTTCCAGGCCCAGCATTGCTCCTCTGCAGAGAGAGAGGCAGCCCTGTGTGAGCACCAAGTTTCTCTAGCTGGGGCTTTTGCGGGACTAGAGGCCTCTCAGGGAGGGCAGTGAGTCGCATGTTCTTCAACACCTGGAAGTTCAAGATATTTTTCCTTGCTGCCAACAGTTAAACAGAGTGGTGGGGGAGCAAAGGAAATATAAAGAAAGGTACTGCTAGACAACCAGGCATTAAAATGAATCTGTTGATGTGCCCTACAATATTGTTTTAAGCCTCTGTAGTTAGTATAAGCAATATTTAGGTGTTTCCTGTATATTTTTAAAGGACACTGACACCTTGCCTATTCAGGATATAGTGACAATGTCTGGGCCCCCCAACCCACTAATACCCAGTGCTTCTGAATATGGGGGACCATGTAAAAATGCCTGGATTTAGCAGCCAGTCTCATGACAGGGAGAGTGACGTTATCCCTTCCATCACCACACTTCTGCTGGCACCAGACACCAGCTGACCCAGGAGATTATGGTGCCAGCTGCGATGGTGGAAGGAGCAGCAGGGGAAGTGCTGGTAAAATGAGTATCAGTAATATAACTCTCTCACATTGCATCACATTCTGTGAATAGAAAAGGAGCAGTTGAAAGACAGCATCTCCACTGCCCAATCGAAGAATGCAATGCATTGTGGGAGAAAAGTAATATGTAAAAATATGAATGGTAGACAGGACAAAAAGGAGAAGGTGAGTACCCCAATTATTCTCAGGAGCTGTGATGGCTGCTAACTGTCAGTGCTGGAATACAGATGCTCGGAGCAATAGCCAACAATTCTGGAGGAGGCACTTAATGGAAGATTTTAATCAACAGCAGCAGTTTTATAATTTGTTTGGGGCTGTACACCCCCCAAAAAAATATATTTTTTTTAAATCTAAGGTTGAGCTTTACAGATGGCCATTTTAAAGCTGTTTTTTTTTTCCGTTCAGCTAGCGTGCTGAATGACAAAAACTGAACTGAATTCCCCACTCACACAGGTGGAAGTTGGAGTCTTCCCCACTGCTGACAATGGGGAGACTCCCCTGCTGTCAGAATACACAGATCAGCACTGAAGCTGCAACCAACAGGGAAGTTGAGCCGAAGTTGATTGGTGGATTGAAGTTTGATCCATCTATGGCCACCATAAGCAATGTTACCGTGTTACATAGAAAATAACCCCTTTGCTTTGCATTATCCAGGCTATTGACGAGGGTGGCCTGCAGAATAATTGTGCTGTGGTTGGAACCCATTTGTTACTGGAGCTGGCAAAACTACGGGAGAAGTTTGAAATTGTTGGAGATGTTCGTGGAAAAGGACTGATGGTCGGAGTGGAGATGGTAAAGGACAAGGTAGAAGCTATATCATCTTGTATGATCCTATGTTTTATGTGTAAGATAACATTTTAAGTAGTTGATTAAAGAATATGCTGCAATCATCACTCCCTTTTTGCCACACCATAGAATACACATTTATTTACTTGGTTATGAAAGGCTGAATTAAAAATTGTAACTTGTGATTTTCTCTGAAAAGGAGCAGAAAGAAAGAGGGAATGTATAGGAACATACATGGAAAAGTACTGCCCTTTAACCAAAGAAAATGGGGGCTTAGCTATAGTGAAATCTAAGAGAAGCAAACACAAAATGAACAGCACACCGATATTATTATACTACACCTGCTTACATACTGTGTGACATTACCAAGACCCAGGTCTCATGCTGTAGTAAATTAAATAAAGTTTATCTAATAAGAATTATCACAGCAGTAATAGTTCCTATTAAGCTGTAAAATAAGTGGATTAATTACTAGTATAAATTAGAGGCTGTATAGCTATGGTGGAGAGAGTGTCAGGGATGTGCTGGTCATAGAGCAGCTGATGCGCAAAGGCAGACACAAATGCGTATGTGCAGGCACGATCCAACAATAGGGATGAGCCGAACACCCACCAGTTCGGTTCGCAGCAGAACATGCAAACAGGCAAAAAAATTGTTGTAACACCGTTAAAGTCTACGGGACACGAACATGAATAATCAAAAGAAAGAGAAGAGGATCCCCTAGGTGGTGGACTTTTAAGGCACGAATTTGTCTAAATAGGTTTAAATGACATATATTAGTAATGGTAAAGTATTTATTTAGAATAACAGAAAAAAAATATATATATATATATATATATATATATATATATATATACACACACCTACCTAACATGAAATGTTAGAACATCTATTAAAACTAGAATATCATTAAACATATAAATATAGAATGCAATTATTAGGTTTCTCACACCCGATGCGTTTTGGAGTTTATAGTTTCCTCGTTCAAGGGTGAGAACAGGGAGAAACCCTATTTACTGTAGATGTTCAAGAGATGATGTATGTTGAACACTTCAATAGTTAGAACGTTAACAACATGTGTATGGATACAGGTATCTCTCAGATCTTCACCCTAGGGGTCCTCAGTAGCATGAACGTGCACAGATGATTAATGGTTTGCAGCTGAGGATGCTCTCCATTTCATGGCTGGATGATGAGACAAGCGGCCGTAATAAGATCAATGCTGATTCAGAGTTGCGGCTACACATTGCTCTATTCGTTCGGTGCAGGTAGTAGATCAATAATAACAGGGCTTTTTCTCTTTCCTGACCCCAGTGTGCCCCCAGGTTCTCCCCATCTGTCAGTCTGCTAACAACCCTCCCCTGGGTGGAGGAGGGGGGTCTGTTTTTTGGGTCTATGACAGGGCTTCCATTTTGATGACAGCTGCAAACCATTAATCACCTGTGCACGTTCATGCTACCGGGGAACCCTTGGGTGAAGATCTGAGAGATACCTGTACCCATACACATGCTTTTCAAGTTCTAACTATTGAAGTGTTCAACATACATTTCTTGAACATCTGAATAGGGTTTCTCCCTGTTCTCACCCTTGAAGAAGGAGGAAACTATAAACTCAGAAATGCGTCGGGTGAGAAACCTAATAATTGCATTGTATATTTATATGTATAATGATATACTAGTTCTAATAGATGTTCCAACATTTCATGTTTTTATATATATACTATTTTCTTCTAAATAAATACTTTAACATTACTCATATATGTCGTATAAACCTTTTTAGACTAATTTGTGCCTTCGAATTCCACCACATAGGGGATCCTCTTCTCTTTCTTCTAATATTGGATGTGGCATAACCCCCCTTTTTGCACAACAGTACTGGCCTAAAAAACATTTCTTCATGAATAATCAAAAATGCTAATTTTAAAGGCTAACATGCAAGTTATTGTCATAAAACGTGTTTGGGGACCTGGGTCTTGCCCCAGGGGGGCATGTATCAATGCAAAAAAAAAGTTTTAAAAACAGCCGTTTTTCTGGGTCCAGTGATTTTAATAATGATTAAAGTGAAACAATAAAAGTGAAATATTCCTTTAAATTTCATACCTGGGGGGTGTCTATAGTATGCCTGTAAAGTGGCGCATGTTTCCTGTGTTTAGAACAGTCCGAGAGCAGAATGAAATTTCGAAAGGAAAAAAAGTAATTTAAAAGTACTCGCGGCTATAATGAATTGTCGGTCCCGGCAATACACATAAAAGTCATTGAAAAAACGGCATGGGATTTCCCCACAGTAAATTACCAGAACCTTCGGGTCTGGTATGAATATTAAGGGGAACCCCCGAATTAAAATTAAAAAAAAATTACGTGGGGGTCCCATCCATACCAGACCTGAAGGGTCTGGTATGGACTTTAAGGGGAACCCCGCACCACAATTTTTTTAAAAATGGCGTGGTGGTCCCTCCAAAAATCCATACCAGACCCTTATCCGAGCATGCAACCTGGCAGGCCGGAAAAGGGGGGGACGAGAGAGCGCCCCCCCTGACCCTTACCAGGCCACATAACCTCAACATGGGGAAGGTGCTTTGGGGAGCCCCCCAAAACACCTTGTCCCCATGTTAATGGGGACAAGGGCCTCATCCCACAACCCTTGCCCGGTGGTTGTGGGGGGTCTGCGGGCAGGGGGCTTATTGGAATCTGGAAGCCCCCTTTAACAAGGGGACCCCCAGACCACGGCTTCCCCCTGTGTGAAATGGTAACGGGTACAAATGTACCCCTACCATTTCACAAAAAAGTGTGAAAAGGGTAAAAAAAAAAAAAAAAGACTCTGGAAAGATTCTCAGGAGAAAATTCAGAGCCTTCCGTAACGCATGTCAGTTGTACTTCACCCTGCACCCTCGAACTTTCTCCCTGGAATCCACCAAAGTGGGATTCCTTATCTCACTACTTCAAGGCGAGCCACAGTCTTGGGCACACCAGATGCTGGAATAAAATATCGTACAGCTACAAACCATGCCTACCTTCATTGAGGCAATGGCCCAGTTGTATGACAACACACAACGGACCACAGCAGAAGCTGCCCTCCATGCACTCCAGCATGTCATGGACTTCAGACGCTGCAGTGCAGATACACAGTGGAATGATGCAGCATGGCGACACCAGTTTCTCCTATGCCTGTCAGAAGGCCTAATGGATGAATTGGCGCGAGTCAGAGTACCAAACACCCTGGAGACCTTAATCACATCAAATCAAATTGACCAATGGCTCCGTGAGCAACAGTCAAAAAGGTCTTCCCAGCAGCCTTGTCTGGTCAAGGCCAAAAGTTTGTAGACGCCTGACCATCCCGTTCCAAAATCATGGGCATTACTACTATAACAGCCTCCACTCTTATGGGAAGGTTTTTCACAAGAGTGTGTTATGCCCCGTACACACGAGCGGACTTTTCGACATCCAAACTCCGACGGACTGAGTCCGGCGGACTATCCGATCGTGTGTGGGCTGCAACGGACTTTAGAAATGAAGCATGCTTTAAATTTTCCCGACGGAACTCCGCCGGACCCGGTCCCCTTTGAAAAATCCGCTCGTGTGTGTGCTACTCCGACGGACTAAAACCGACGCTAGGGCAGCTATTGGCTACTGTCTAGGAACTTCCTACGTCGAATCCAGTCGTACGTCATCACGTTCGACTCCGTCGGAGTTTGGTGTGATGGTGTGTGGTCAAGTCCGTTCGGTCGAAAAGTCCGCCAGAACTCCGTCGGAACTCCGGCGGAACTCCTTTGGAGGTCTGTCAGACTTAATCCCTCTCGTGTGTACGGGGCATTAGTGGGAATGTGTGCCTTTTCAGCCATAAAGGGATTTGTGAGGTCAAGTACTGATGTTGAACAAGAAGACCTGGTTTACAATTGACATTCCAATTCATTCCAAGGGTGACCACCACTGTTGAGCTCAGGGCTCTGTGCATGCCACTTTAGTTCTTCCACATCAAACACTCTACATCATATCTACATGGAACAGGCTTTTTTGCACAAGGGACAGTTTACAATATCCTAAATGACACAATACAGTTTACAATATCCTAAAATAAAACTAAAGTACAGTTATATATACTATACTAAGGTCTAGTTCTGATGAGTGATCTGTGGATTTCTTATAGGTTTGTTAGGCATGTGTTCACAAACGTTCCCTTAGTTTAGTCTACAAAATCCCCAAATTTCTATCAATGCCTTGGTAATCTGGGTTTCTTGTATTTAGAAAACGCTCCAGCCACTGCCAGCAGAAGAAATGAACCTCATCTGGGAAGAATGCAAAGACAACGGGGTCCTGCTTGGCAAAGGAGGACTATACAGTAATGTAGGAGGATAACCTTTAATTAAGGCTTTACAAGCCAGAGATTCTGCTATATTGTCCTATGATAACCACACTTAATTTGCATTATCTTCCCTCTGCAGGTATTTCGGGTGAAACCTCCAATGTGCATCACAAAGGAAGATGCTGATTTTGCTGTAGCCGTCCTTGAGAGAGCACTAATTAAACACAAGGAGACAATATCAAGATGATCTATAATATATAATAACTGTAATAAATAAATAATTAGAAAGTATCTCATTCAGGTTAATCCAGGTCTCATTCAATACATCTAAAGTCAGCAATATAAGATTCAAACCAGCACTGAAAAATACCAATTATACAATAAAGCTTTTAATATAATTATGTGGTGTTTGGCAATTCAATACTATTTAAATACTATAGTTATTGTTTTACTTTGTGTGATATGCCCTTTTTACATTTAGAAAGTATGACCCTATCATTAAAAGTTTAGTCTCCTTGAATGGTGTCAGCCATGATTCCCAATTCTGTTCCTGCCCACCTTTGTGTGGTCCAGTTATTCACTATGAAAAAAAAAAACATCCATCAGGGTGAGTGTGAAAACCTCATAATAGCCACAGTAGGTCTGTAGTCCTAGAAACTCAGAGAGCTCTCCAATAAAGTCCCCAAAACACTGGTAATTAACCCACTCCTGTACACAATGACCCAGATTGAGGTTACATTGCACTGCAGTTTGATAGTGACACTGTGTTTCTGTTTAATACTGAAATTATCAGACACAATTACAGTAAACAATAAAAATTACTGAAAATAAAAGAAATATGTTTTCCATTTTTGTCAGTCTAAAATTGTCTAGGTATAGAAGTTCCTCTTTAGCCAACACCTAAGACATTACTATATCTGACCTGGGCTTCTTTGACATTCAAACAAAAATTCTCAGTACATTCAATGACTTGACTTCCAAACATCATTTAAAACAATACAAAAACAGGTGGATACCCGCGCTACTAAGCAGTCCTAATGATCTAAGCAGCCACCACAATTTGTTGATAAGCAAATAAAAACGTATAAAAAAGTCCAAATGCGGCACTGAAATTTAGCAAACAGTCTTTCAAAGGGAGGGAGAGATGAAATCCCTTCACCAGTTTCAGTGTATAAAGAAAGTCACACCACACCAGTGTTAAATCTCCTTACCAGAGGGAAATGTAAAGCAAGCATGTATGGCCACTCTGCAATGGTTCCAGCTTCTCTCTCTTCTCACTGGCCTGATGATATGGTATGACTCAATCACAAACACCAACTTGCATCAATCACTGCTCTCATGAATCTAGATAGCCAGGACCTCCAGCAGCCAGGTAAATCCTACAGGCGTTTTCCTCCCAAGCATATAGATTACATTACAAATAAAGCAGGATACAGTGAAGCCTGTACAGTGTATAAAGCAGATTTATTTCTAATAACTTACATCAAGGTACAGGAAAACGAACATCAGAACTTAAAATCAGCTGCGGCTCTCAGCGGACTTGTGTCTCTGCCCATCTAGTTTGATTTCATTTGAAACAACTTCAACATTATGTTTGCTTTTAACATTCAATTTTGCAATGAATGGAAGTTCCCAAACCAAAACCATATACGCTGTTAGAAATTCATTTGTTAAAAAAAAAAGAAATCCATCCTGCTCCTTCAAATTTTCTTACCATTGCAGTCAAAAACAAACATTGATGTGACCCGACTAATGATTAGAATATTAAATCAATGTTCATAAAATGAAACATTTTCAAACAAAATTTTACTGCTGTATGGCCATCTTAAATTCAGGCAAAATGTAATAGAGTGGGGAAGAATTAGAACCTGTGCTGGGTTTTTATTGCTCTGGCTGGAGCTTCCTAAGCTTTATACACACGATGAGAAAAGCAGAAAAATTCAGCACAGTTTTCGTCCAAAAATACAATACAAAAACATTACAGCACTTCTGAATTTTTTGCCTGTCGTAGGAGAATTTACGTACTTTAGTAACCTATTCATATTTGATATGGAGACACCTTCCTACTGTCCAGATGACAAGTTTTAGCAGACAGCAACTCTAACTGGGACATAGACAGGCATTGAAAGAAATTAAAAGCTATTTAATGCAGTTAAAGTGTGTACTCCTCTGAAGTGAAAGGATGTTACCACCTTCCACATTACTGTGGCTAAACAAAGTAGAGAAAATTAGGAAGGCCTCTCATATGAGGGTAAGCCCCTGTTAGGTATGTCTTCTTGAGGTCAGGTTCATCACCAGACAGTTGAAGGCCCAGATGAGGCTCTTTTCCACTTGTGGGAACCTTGTAAACCTTGTGGACAGCCTTCCCATAAGAATTGAAGTTGTTATAGCTGCAAAGGGTGGGCCAACTCAATATTGAACCCTAAGGACTAAGACTGGGATGCCATTAAAGTTCATGTACATGTAAAGGCAGGCATCCCAATACTTTTGAGAATATAGTGTATGTTCTAACACTGAGGACAGAGTCAGAGAAGTCAAGCTACTAGTTACAGATTATGTACAGAGTATCCCAAGACCAGGTCTAT
Organism: Lithobates pipiens; assembly: GCF_037356315.1. Taxonomy (NCBI): domain Eukaryota; kingdom Metazoa; phylum Chordata; class Amphibia; order Anura; family Ranidae; genus Lithobates; species Lithobates pipiens. The sequence goes on from NW_027507790.1 coordinate 230,430,142, forward strand.
ACAGATAACAGGTTGTAGCTCTACCCCCGTAGGAGCCACTGTAGTTGACACAGGTTCTTCCCAAGAAAGCAAAGGGGTTCTGGGACTATTAATGAGGTGCATGATAACATGCACCTTTATCCCTAAATCAGAAAAAAAGGGTTTTTTGGAACTTTGAGTGAGGTACAAGACACGGGGTAGGAGAAATTGTTTAATTGGCATATAAACAAAGCATACCTCATAAACCGGTGATACATGGTTGAACATGAGTATTTTTGTCTATATACTAGGCGAGCATCGGAAATCGCATAGCATCCCATGGAAGTAACTAGTAAAAAAAGCCAAATGCTTATTGAGTAATGGATACAAATTGGTTATAGGATACAAATAAAGAAAAACAAACAGTTCCCCTTCCTCCAAGGGAAGAACAAAAGTTTCTGGCCTCCAGGCTATTTACTTGCCTCCCACCCGCCATCTGGAAAAATCTGCCCCGGGGGTCTGGCTGGGGTAGGGCAAACGTCCGGCGTGAGGATTTGCATTACCCACACTGAGCTCTGCAAAGTTCCTCAACAGAACCAGGGGTAAGTAATTTCTTCCTTTTGTAAACAAATCCTGAGACCTTTATCGTGAATATGTGGATAGTTGGATAGTTAAATAATTGTATAGTGGGATTTAAAGGGTAGATCCAGCTTTATCAGAACTCCCAGACACACCCTACACCCTCTGATATGTTATACAGTAAAATCTTAATTAAAACCACACAAGGGTATTTGCCGAAAGGGATGATTACACTGTCTAGACTAGAGTGCCCTGAGATGGCACAGTATTTTCTTGCTCTGCAGGGTTCTCTGAAATCTGATACATGTCTGACCACAGAGAAAAATAAATTCCCAGCACATGCAAGTAGCAAAAAGAAAAGGCCAAAAACGCGTCTATACAGAGACAAATGGGAATGCCAGAGGAGAACACTGTGTCAGCCAGGCCAAGCCAAGCAGCCGTACTCTTTCATGAGCAAAGATCACTAAAGCCTAGAGGCCCAGACCAAATTTAGCTGCAAGGCTATGACTAATTTGCCTACATAATATAATTTTTATTTTTTTTAAATAAATGAGAGTTATTTAGTATACCGTTTTACTAACTACCTGGCAAATGGGTAAACATTTAAATAACTATAGATTTCTCAACTTTTTTTTTTTTTATTGTAATTGTATGTGATAATTACCATATTGAAAAGGGTACAGTAAGCCTTCATCAAGCTGAAATGGAAATGGCCTCTGTAGGCTGAAGAGGTCTGAAATGGCATCAAGCTAGCATCTGCCCGGGTGATTGCATGATCAGGAATCAAGCTGGGTGGATGGCAATCATTAGTAAGTCCCTCATCGGTGAGCATTGTTATCTATAAAATTAACAATATATAACAATGTTCATTTAACAATGGGACCCATGGTTAACCTACAGATTAGAGATGGGCTCAGGCTTGTTCGGTATCCTAGTCCTAACCCACCTGCCCGATCCCGCCAGGAAGCCAACACTGCACACTGCTAATCACAGGCATTGAGGCATTTCCCGATCTGTGCAGGTGCGGACCGGGAAATGCCTCACTGCCTGTGATTAGCAGTGTGCAGTGTCGGCTTCCTGGTGGGAGCAAGCAGGTGGGTTGGGACTGAGATCCCAAACATACCTGAGCCCAACTCTATTATGATTGAAGCTGTTCAGCAATAAAATTCTGCTTCCTGCAAGTGTCTGGTATGTGGTTCCATTTCAAAATTTGCTCTGCAGATGATGCGGTGTGAAATTCAGAATGTTGTACTAAAGGTACATTTACCCTTTAAAGAGGAATGGACATTGCTATTCCTGCAATGGAAACATGGTTGTAACACACATGATGGAACGCTACCCGTGTAGGAGCTGCTGATTAGGATGGGTCCTCTGTTCTTTCCCTCAACCATTTCCAAAAATTTCAGCCCCTCTAAAACATCAGGCAGAGTGTAAAAACATACAGCAGCACAGGAAATCACTGAAGGCAATACTTAGTATCTAGTAGTAGTGTTATATCAAGGAAAACAGGCACCAAATCAGATAGTAAAGGCAAACTTGATATATTGTCACCCAATATGGTTGGTAACTAGGCAAGCATAACATGGATTAACAATGGTAATAAAACTATTTAGCTTTAATGATTAATAGCGATGGGCTCGGGCGTGTTCGGATCAAACCCACCAGGAAGCCATCACTGCACATCGCCAATCATAGGCAGTGCAGCATTTCCTGACTGGCAGCTGCACACATACACGCTGACTATGATTGGCGGTGTGCAGTGCCAGCCTCCTGGCAGGTTTGATCCGAACACGCCCAAGCCCATCACTAGTGATTAACAGTAAGGAATAGACAAACCATTTAGCAGCCACATCAGCATAAACCGTAGCAAGGTTCTTCCTTTCTTCTTCTTCTTCCTTCCTATTGATTTGTGCTTGATCTAGATACGAGGGATAATAAACACACTATTCATCATCAATTTAAATACTGAACAATGCAACACATTTAGTATTGATGGATAACATGAGCTATCAGAAAAAATCAATTCCAAATGATAATTTAAGTGAGCTTTTTACAATTGGCCATTAGACACACCTAGATACACTATTGTTAAAAGTATTGGGATGCCTGCCTTTACATGCACATGAACTTTAATGGCATCCCTGTCTTAGTCCATAGGGTTCAATATTAAGTTTGCCCACCCTTTGCAGCTATAACAGCTTCAGCTCCTCTGGGAAGGCTGTCCACAAGGTTTAGGAGTGTGTCTATGGGAATGTTTGACCATTCTTCCAGAAGTCCATTTGGGAGGTCAGGCACTGATGTTGGTCGAGAAGGCCTGACTTGTACTCTCTGCTCTAGTAGATCTCACAGGTGCCGTGACCTGTAGTTCTTCACTAGTGGGGGGGGGGGGGGGTGGACATGGGGTGACACATTCTGAGCTCTGAGGAGTTCATGCTGGGACATGTAGTCCTTCACTTTTGGGGTGTCACATCCCCAAAAGTAAAGGATTACAAGTCCCAGCATGAACCCCCGGCTGAAATCTAAGTATGTGACCTCCTTCTCTGCTGCCAGCTCATGATTAGATGACACACATGATCCACGTTACACATATGTTCTAATTCATTCACTGCTCCTGACCTCAGTTCAGGCAGGTTGACTCTGGAGAGGTGCTTCTGGCACAGCCAGTCAGTGACAGTTCCCTTAAGATGGAGGGAGGAGGTGGGTGGAGTCAAATAGTAATAGGTGTGGAGGAGAAGGAAGATCCTACTCCGCTCTGAGTTCTGGAGCCTTGGCCTCGCTTTCCTCCTCAGGACTATGATGTCACTGGTTGCTAGACACTAGGCGATCCTAGCAACCAATGCAGACAATAGAGGCCAGCAGTGGAACAAACGGGTCTCGGCCAGCCGGGTCACTCTGTAAGTAAAGCTATGCCACACAGTGAGAGACACAGCTCCACATTTCCCTGCACAGAGAGAGACACCGCTCCACATTTCCCTGCACAGAAAGAAACACCGCTCCACATTTCCCTGCACAGAAAGAAACACCGCCCCACATTTCCCTGCACAGACACAGAGACACCGCCCCACATTTCCTGCACACAGAGAGAGATCGCCCCACATTTCCCTGCACAGAGAGAGAGATACCCATCCACATTTCCCTGCACAGAGAGGGACGCCGCTCCACATTTACCTGCACAGAGTGAAACACTGCTCCACTTTTCCCTGTACAGAGAGAGAGAGACACTGCTTCACAATTTCCCTGCACAGAGAGACACCGCTCCACATTTGTCAGGGCTGGGCTCAGCCTCTCCTTCTCAAAGCTCAGCTGTCGGGTAATTGCCAGCTCCTATCTCTCCACAGCGACTCACCCGTTGATGATATCCTGCTCGTCAGTACTGCCTACTTAAGCCGTCCAGTCCAGATGATCTCTGCCTTCTCCTTGGTCACATGTCTAGAGACGCTCTCCTGTGTTCCTGTTAAAGTGGAGGTCCGGCTGTTTTTTGTTTTTTAAAGTCAGAAACTACAAACACTGTAGCTGCTGACTTTTAATAAGGGCACTTACCTGTTCAGCGAGCCTGTGATGTTGCCCCTCCCCCCCGAGGCCGATCCGTCCACCGGATCAGGTGCTTCCAACCTAACGATGATAAACTGGTAGTGAAGCCTTGCAGCTTCACTGCCCATTTCCTGTCACGCAGCGCTTTGTGAATGGACGCCTGTCTACTGGGACACACACATTCCAGAAGACATCGTGACCCATCTCCCAGGAGACAAAGCGAGAGAGGACAAGAACTGCGGAGTAGGAAGTGGCAGATCAGGATGATCTGCCTAGCAACAGCCATTTATGGTAAGTAAAAAAAAAGTAAATTTTTTCAAATGTTTTTTTTATTTATTTTAATGAGCGTGTTTATGTATTTTTTTTTTTTTTTTTTTTTTTTAGGTTGGACCTCCGCTTTAAAGACTTGCTTGGCTGACATTCATTCTGGCTCCAGACTCTGTTCTACTACGCTCATCTCTGGCTCCCTGACGTTTTAGCTTGTTCCGGCTCCTGAACTCTGGCTATGTTTTGACAAAAGTTTATTCTGTTTACCCCTTTTTTATTATTATTAAACAAGTGTGATTTAACTGTACTTCTGTCTGTCCGATTCATGGTTTCTGACAGTAGACGAAGGCCATGAATTCAGAAGATGCAGTCAATCCACTTGTTGGTAATATTATTTCCAGATTGGATCAGCAGGATCACCACATGGATCAGTTTGCCATGGCGTTACAAATGCACCTGAGTCGCATGGCTCACCTGGAATCTCCCACTGTGGCTGCTCTAGTCTCTGTGTAGGCAATCCATTTTGATTGGCTTCGTGCTGAGGTTCTTTCCTGGTCACCACAATGCAGTAAGACATGCACCTCTTCACTCAACTCCCTCCCAGAGGAGTAACACAATTTTAGTGATGTCTTTGACAAAAATCAAGCCGGTAGCTTGCCTCCACACTGGTCATATGGTTGCGCAATTGACCTTCAACATGGTACTATACCCCCTTGTGGCCGGGTTTACTCTTTGTTGGTCTTGGAGAATAAGGCCATGGAGGAGTTTGTTGCAGACGCACGTTCTTGAGGTTTCATTTGTAAATCCTCGTGGAAAACTGCGTTTAATACCAGAACAGGCCATTATGAGTACCTCGTAATGTCTTTTGGCCTTTGTAACACCCTGGCAGTTTTCCAGGAATTAATGATGTCCTCCAGGATTTGTTGCAGTTATGTGTGGTGGTTTATCTTGACGATATCCTCGACGCTGAGGCTAGTTGTGCAACACTGACGTCATATCCTGCCTACAAACCGTGCTGATACTGAGGCTTGAACCGCTCGCTGGTTCCCTGCACACAGAATGGCCATCACAGGCCATTACTGGAACTCTGGATAGACTCAGTGCAGGTCTAAGGCACACATACCTGCGAGTGTAAACTTTTTAAAGGATCTTATTTAAAATAAATTTGGAATTTGGCACACTGATGACAGTTTTGTATTCTATGAGCATTTAAGAGTCACATTGGAGAAATCTAAGAGAATTACTCTGTAGCTGGTGGAAATGTAGCTGATCAGTTGTTAAAGGCATATACACAGGCTTTTTTGTCACCGATTTCTGGTAGGAGCATAAATTGGATGGTGGTGGTAAATCACGAATCATGTTGTTTTCTGGATGCACAATTGATTCAGCACGGTGGATAAATATATGAAGAACACAATTGTTGGGACTTTTATACTATATTATGTTTTTGATTTTTTGGATACAAATGGATAAGAGTATTGCATCAGATAGCAATTGATGGTACACACATATTGTATTGGTGGCACAATTTTGATTTATATTGGTGGAAACTGTTTAACACTTTTTATTTTTTTTAAACAATATAAGCGCGAGTGCAACTACCTAAAGGGGCCTGGTCTGACCATGTGATGGAGTCAATCTCTGTCTTAGAAATATGTTGTAGCGGGAGCTTGTCGACAAGGAACAGATCAAGTCTCGTGTCTCTGTGGTTTGGAATATAGTCCTTTTCACTGCCATGTAGTCATCTCTAAGAGTGATAGAGGTTTGTGTTAGTGATAAATGTGGACAGTGAAGGTGTTCTTTTGCAAGCCCAGTCAGAAGAGTCTATTATGGTATTTGGGGTATCATTAAAGTCGCCGCAGATTATAAGGTGACCTTGGGCTTTTTGTTTTGTTTTTGGTCAGAATTTCCCCCCCCCCCCCCAAAAAAAAAAGAGCGTTGGTGAGTGTTAGGTGTGTAGAGGTTAATAGTGTTAATCTGGGTGTTGTCTATATTGGCTTGTAGTATAATGAAACGGCCAGCTGGGTCAGAGTAGGAGTCATGAATTTGAAACTGTTTGGAATGTTTTATAGCTATCATGACTCCTTTGGATTTAATGTCAGCATTTGCGAAAAAGTATTGTGTTAAATCCTTGTGTTTGAAAGTGGGAGGGTTGGATTGATTAAAGTGTGTCTCTTGGAGGGAGAGGATGTCAGTGTGGAGACAGGCAGCTTCTTTCCAGAGGACAGACTTTTTATAGGGGGTATTGAGGCCCTTGCACTAATGGAGGTTATTTTGGCCATTGGGCGGTATGGATAGTCTTGGAAATGTCTGGAATGGAGCTAAAACACGATGCATACAAGGTTAGTAAGTAAACATTTTACATTTTAGCAAGTTACATTTCGGTACCTTATCTAGATTGAGTAAAAAAATTCAGAAAGTAACAGGACACATAAAACTGAACAATTGTTCATTAACTGTAATGGCATAGGGACAATGTGAAGTCTCCTTAGGGGGGTGTAGATTATCACCCAAGTCAGGGAAGTACAAGACACTTTCCTCTCATCTAGAAAATGGTTAACAGAGTAAGAGTCAGGTCACCTTGAGGCGAGGTGACAGATGCACACCGTAGGGATCAGGAGTGCACCGCAAGATTGTGGGCCCTACGGCTGACTGCTGCGGATGGGAGAAAGGTCCCACCAGGGTTAGAGCATAAGATTCCCTGGGGCGCGGAGTCCAAGAGCCAGCAGGTGTTCACCAGAGCCTCGAGTGGTGAGGATGGACTTGGCTGCAACTGGCTCCAGGTCATGACCCCCAGGGTCCCCCAGCTCACACCCACAGTAGGCAACAGGAGGATAGGGATGGTGAGGGACAAAGCCAAGGTCGGGGCCACAAGCAGACAGGAATAGTCAAGGACACACCAAAAGGTCAGGATCACAGGCAAACAGGGATAGTCAAAGACACGCCAAAGTCGGTAACGGAACAACAGAAGAGCACACGGCAGGTAACAGGAAGCTAAACACACAAAGGAATACACAATGATTGATCAGTACTGTTGGCTTGCAGTGCACAGGTTAATATAAGGTTCCCTGATAGGGCCTAGGGTGGAGCCATGCTTAGAGGAGAGGTTATAAAAACAAGCAGGTGGAAGTGGCTGGCCTTAGTCTGAACACATGAGGGGGAGGTAAGCAAACAGGAAGATCACTGCATAACCATGACAGTACCCTCCCTCTTATGAGGCCTCCCCCTCCACCGCCTGGGTCCAGGCTTAAAGGGAAACGCCAGATGGAACCTCCTCAACAGACGAGGAGCAAAGACCTCAGATGCAGTGATCCAAGACCTCTCCTCAGGGCCCAACCCTTTCCAAAGTACGAGGTACTGAAGAATGCTTTTACGGAGCCGGGAATCCAAAACTTTACTAACTTCGTATTTTAGATTATCCTCAGAGACCGAAACCAATTTAGGGAGAGGACGAGAGGACTAAAGGCTTTTTAGGAATGGGTAAGGGCATGAGAAGATGCAGTTTCCCAATCCATGAAATTGGCAGCGGCTCTGGAATCCAGATGTGCTGAGACCGAACGAGAGGAAGCACCGACATGAAGCAACACAGAAAGGAGAAGACGAGAAGGTGAAGGTGATATTTCAGGGTCTAATACTCCACCTTCCAGATGTATTAGCCCTGAGCGTTTTTCCGGACGAAGAGAACAAGTGTCACGGAAATGACCTTTGGCCTCACAATAGAGACATAGGCCCAGAGTTCTGCGCCTAGCACGTTCTTCGGGAGATAACTTAGTCCAGCCAAACTGCATAGGTTCCTCGGTAGGCAGGGGGTGCTCCTCGGATTGAACAGAAGGGACTGGGGGCTCAGGCTGCCTAAAGAACGGGGAGTGCTGGCGTCTTTTTTCCAGGGCCCTCTCCTGAAAGCGAATACCGATCTGGTTACACAAGGTGATGACACTGTCCAGATCAGCAGGAAGGGATCTTCCTGCTAATTCATCCTACACTCTATCAGAAAGGCCATGTAAAAAGGTTGCAACTAGAGCCTCATTATTCCAGCTCAATTCAGCTGTGAGGATACGGAACTGAAGAGCATACTGTCCCACAGACGCGGACTCTTGACGGAGATGTAAAAGAGCGCTAGCCGCTGAGGAGACACGACCCGGTTCCTCGAAGATATTCCGAAAAAGTTTCAAGAAATCAGACAGGCTAAAAACCACTGGATCATTCAGTTCCCACAGAGGGGCAGCCCAAGCTAACGCTTCGCCGGACAGGAGGGATATGATGTATGCAACTTTTGCCCGATCGGACAGAAAGTTTTGGGGCTGAAGTTCAAAATGAATTGTGCACTGGCTAAGGAACCCCCTGCAAGCCTTGGAATCCCCAGAGGAACGGGCCGGATCTGGTAGTTGTAATGAATGTGTGGCTGCGACTGATGCGATAGGTGCAGCGGCAGATAGCGGTTGTTGAACCGGGGGTCCTAATGAGGCCTGAACTTGTTCAACACGGGATGCCAAATCCTGAAGGAATCGCATCACCTGGGTCTGATGCGATTCTTGGGTCTCAAGTCTGCGAACTAAGCTCTGCAATGGATCATCTGCAGGAAGCAACACGTCAGCCGGGTCCACCTTGAGGCGAGGTGACAGATGTAGGTGTTCACCAGAGCCTTGAGTGGTGAGGATGGACTTGGCTGCAACTGGCTCCAGGTCGCGACCCCCAGAGTCCCCCAGCTCACACCCACAGTAGGCAACAGGAGGATAGGGATGGTGAGGGACAAAGCCAAGGTCGGGGCCACAAGCAGACAGGAATAGTCAGGGACACGCCAAAAGGTCAGGATCATAGGCAAACAGGGATAGTCAAAGACACGCCAAAATCGGTAATGGAACAACAAAAGAGCACACGGCAGGTAACAGCAAGCTAAACACACAAAGGAATACACAATGGTTGATCAGCACTGTTGGCTTGCAGTGCACAGGTTAATATAAGGTTCCCTGATAGGGCCTGGGGTGGAGCCATGCTTAGAGGAGAGGTTATAAAAACCACCAGGTGGAAGTGGCTGGCCTCTTAATCTGAACACGAGGGGAGGTAAGCAAACAGGAAGATCGCTGCATAACCATGACAGTAAGAGCCGACCGACTACCAGGTTAGTTGCCCATGATAGGCTGGGATCAAGATGGTGGCGTAGTTTCCCAATCTTTTGACAGATGCCGAGTTGTATGCTTCTTCATGTTGGATGGAAGATGTTGCTTGGTACCCCCATGGTGAGAGATATTTGAAGCCATCGTTCGGTGTCATTATGGGGGACTACTTTGTCCTGGTATATTATCAGGAGTTTTGTGGGATGTCCCCAGCTATATTTGATTTGTTGAGCTCGTAAGGTTTCCGTTATAGGTCTGAATTTCCACCGTCTAACTGCGGTGGCTTGGGATATGCCTGCATAAATTGCGAATCGAGAGAATGGGTCAGGTAGGAATTTTAGTTTCCTGTCAGTGGCCATGAGCATATCTTAGATATGAAAAAAATGTATACGTATGATTACATTGCATTGTACGGAGTCTGGAAGGAAGCTAAGTTTAACAAGGCAGTGTGCCCGATCAATGAGTAGATCCTGTTTGGAGACTGATGGTAGGATCTTTTTGAACAATGCTTGTAGGTAGCCAATGAGCTCTGGCTGCGTCATAGATTCAGGTATACCCCTGATTTTAACATTGTTTCTTCTGGATCTGTCCTCTAGGTCTGCCACCTTGTCTTTAAAGTGGAAGTAAACCCATGGATTTAAACAGTTAAAAAAAAAAAGGCATGCCGGGAATGCTAACTGCACATTGGATGTGCTCTCAGCCAAACTATCAAACCATCCAATGGCTGAATTCATAACGAATCACATGTGCAGCACCATAGCAGTTGAAGATTAAACAGAGGCAAAGATGGCAGAAAACGATAGGGGAGTTTACTTCCACTTTAAGTCACTGTAGTTCCTGTGATGGATCCTGGTAGGTATCCACCAAGATATTGTGAGCTGATACTACTTCCCCAACTTTTGATTCTAGGTCACCCGTTTGTTCAGCGATGTGGGTGATCTGTGTCTGTGTGGCTGATTGCTCACACCCATGTATAGTGACTGCAGCATATGTTTGAGCTCTGATGCAGTGGCAGGTGCCTGGTTGGACACAGTAGCAGCAGGTGCCTAGTTGGACAGCATTGCGCTATGTAGCTCTGAGAGGCTGTGGAGCGTCAGAGCTCCCCGCTCAAGCTGTCATTTGGCTCCACAGGTAGGACACTCCCTCCTGTTTTTGTACCATACTTTATTCATGGCTGTGTTCCTAAGCAAAACTGTGAGTGAGCCCACTCACTTGGGTGAGAAGCAACCCCACACATGAATGATTTCAGCATACTTTACTGTTGGCATGACACAGGACTGATGGTAGCGCTTACTTTTTCTGCTCCGGACAAGGTTTTTTCCAGATACCCCAAACAATTGGAAAGGGGATTCAAAGAAAATTACTTTACCACAGTCCTTAGGATTCTAATCCCTGTACATTATGCAGAATATCAGTCTGTGCCTGATGTTTTTTGTGGAGATAGCTTCTTTTCTGCCCTTCTTGACACCAGGCCATCCTCCAAAAAATAGGATTTTTTTTTTTTACTCACCGTAAAATCCTTTTCTCTTAAATACATTGACGGACACAGCAGCTCTTCTTGACCTTAGGAGAGGACTAGGCAGAAAGTGTTAAAAACAGCAACACTTGCACAATACAGCCCAGGGGCGGTGCTACTGGCTGTAACCCCTCACACTACCTTCAGCAGCTCAGTTTGTCAAAAGCAGTACAAACAGAAACAGGAGTGGTGGGTGCTGTGTCAGTCAATGAACTTCAGAGAAAAGGATTTTACGGGGAGTACAAAAATCCTTTTTTCTCTATCTTTCATTGACGGACAAAGCAGCTCTTCTTGACCTTAGGGATGTCCACAAGCAGTGTCAAAGAAACAAGGGGTTGGAACAGCAAACAACAATAACTCCACCCATAACAACCTCCTCAACGGAGGAGTTGCAACCTTAAACAGCCGCCTGCAAAACCTTGCGGCCGATGCAAGCATCCAAAGATGCGCTCACATCAACCTTGTAAAATTTAGTGAAAGTGTGAATGGACGACCAGATCGCCACCTTACACACCTGGGAAACAGACGCTTGATGTCAGAAAGCCCAAACGGCACCAATTGCCCTGGTTGAATGTGACATGACAGGAAAGGGGGGCACCCGTCCCCTTATGGCATAAACCTGAACTACAATCTGTCTGATCCACCGAGAGATGGTGGCCGATGAGACCGCCAGTCCCTTCTTCGGACCAGCCACTGACACAAACAGCGAGTCTGACCTCCGAAAAGGAGCCGTAGCAGACAGATACACCCGGAGAGCCCGGCCACTGCCAAGGAATGCAAAGGAAGAAACAAAGGCTGTGGACGCAGCACCGCCTTATCCTTGTGGAGGATCAAGTAGAGAGACTTGCAAGACAAGGCCGCCAACTCAGAAACCCTCCTGGCAGATGTAATGGCCACTAGAAATACTACTTTCTGAGAGAGTGTCAACATGGGAATCTCCCTAATGTTTTCAAACGGTGGTTTCTGAAGCACCGAGAGCACCAAATTCAAATCCTACGGAGGTAGCGGTGGTCGAACCAGAGGGGCCACATGTCGAACCCACTAAACAAATGTACTCACCAAATGAATAAGTCGCCAAGGGACGCTGAAAAAAAAAAAAACAGCCAACGCTGATATGTGCCCCTTGATGGTACTTAATGCAAGTTTCTGAACCACTCCTTGCTGCAAAAACAGCAGGATACTAGAAACGGAATACGTATGTGGATGCCACCCCATCTCCTCACCCCTGAAGATGTAGGCCCTCCACCTACGATGATAAATCTTCCAAGAAGATGACTTCCGTGCCCTCACCATAGTGGATATTACCGATTTCGACAGACCTCGGTCCCTTAGCACCTGGCTTTCAACAGCCATAACGTTAAAGCCAGTAAAGCAGGATAAAGTATTGGACCTTGTGACAGAAGGTCCTCTCGCATCGGTAGTCGCCAAGGAACATCCACCACCATTTGTACTATGTCGGCATACCATGGACGCCAAGGCCAATCTGGGTTAATCAGGATTACCGGAATCCGCTCGACCCCCACTCTGCGAAGCAGACGTTTGAATGGGGGAAAAGCATAAATCAGTCGATAATGCCCCCATGGAGCAACCAGCGTGTCTGCCGTGTCCGCCCAGGGATTCTTTGACCTGGCCACAAACCTCTGTACCTTCCGACTGAGTCGAGAAGTCAGGAGGAGAGCCACATCTGGCGTGCCCCACCTTAGGCAAAGGTGCCGAAATACATCCGGATATAGAAACCATTCCCCTTGGTCCAGCATCTGACGACTTAGGTAGTCCGCTTGCCAGTTTTCTACACCAGGAATGTACATGGCCGACGGGGGCCGGCGTGCGCCACTCTGCCCACCGCAGGATTTGAGCGACCGAGTGCTGCAGCCAAGCTCCTTGTTACTCCTTGATGGTTGACATACGCCACCGCTGTGGCGTTGTCCGACTGGATTCGGACCGGACACCCCTGCAGCCTCTGTGACCATGTGGAGAGGCACTGCCTGATTGCCCGAAGTTCCAGCACATTGATCGGCAGGCGGGATTCTTCCTGGGTCCACTCACCCTGGGCTGACTGTACACCCCAAACTCCACACCAACCAGCCAGGCTGGTGTACGTTGTGATCACCGCCCAATGAAGAGGAAGGAACGACTTCCTGGACTGAAGAGCCGGCGACCTCAGCCACCAGAGTAGAGAGTCCCTGACTAGCTGGCTCACTCGGATTTGACAAGCCAGGGTTAATGGACATTTGTCCCATCTTAACAGGATCTCCTTCTGCAAGACTTGAGTGTAGAATTGAGCATACCATACCGCCTCGAAAGTGGCTACCATGAGACCCAGGACTCGCATGCAAAAAGGCAGCAATGAACTTCACCGCAGCTTGAAGAGTTTGCAGCTTGTCCGAAGGAAGAAAGACTCTCGCCTCCGAGGAGTCCAAAAGCAGGCCCGGGTACTCCAGGCGTTGAGTCGGCACCAACACCGACTTCTGTCGGTTCAGTACCCAAATTCCCAAAGAGTTTGAATGGTGATTGCTACATCCTCCCTTAATTCTGAGGCGGATGCTGCCCTCAGAAAGAGGTCATCCAGGTAACCCACGATTGCAATCCCTCGCTGCCTTAGCAAAGCAAAAATTGGGGCTAGCACCTTGCTGAAGGCCCTCTGTGCTGATGCCAGGCCAAAAGGGAGAGCTACAAATTGGTAGTGCTTGTCCCTGACCGCAAATCGCAGAAACTTCTGATGCTTGATGCATATGGGGACAAGTATGAGTCCTTGGTGTCCAGGGATGCCAGAAAATCCCCCTGATGAAGTGCAGCGACCACTGAGGAAACTGATTCCATCCGGAACCTTTTTTACTTTCACAAAGCTGTTGAGAGCCTTTAGTTCCTGGACCGGACAGACCCATTCCTTCTTTGGGAATACAAACAGATTGGAGTACAATCCCTGAAACCTTTCCGGCATTGGTACAGGTACCATCACCCCACGCAGCAACAGGTCCTGTACTGCCCCAAACAGGGCCTGCCGCCGAGCCGGAAGAAGATGAAGGTTGGAGGGAAAAGAATCTGTTTGGCAGACAAGAAAGAAACTCTATCTTGTACCCTGAGGAAACAAATTCGCAGACCCATTGGTCGGAAAGTAGGGAAATCCACCGCGCCAAAGATGACCCTCCATCCGAGAGTCAGGCGGGGGCAAACCTTCATACGGGAACAGATTTGCTTGCGAAACCAGGGATGCTTTTGTCCCTCAGCAGGCACCTTGACGGACTGGGAACGATTACCTGTCAACCTGGGCGGACGAAAATTCCGCTTCTGAGCAGAAAAGGACGGCCCTTGCCTACGTTGTGGCTCCGTCCCTTTTCTGGACTGTGGGAGTAACGTACTCTTACCCCAGTAACAATTCTTAATAATGTCATCCAGCAAGGCTCCAAATTGCCACTCACTCTGGAAGGGTATGTTCGCCAGTGCTTTCTTAGATGCCTGGTCCGCAGACCGGCATTTCAGCCAAATCAGGCGATGTAGTACTCCTACTGATACTGAGGCTCTAGAGAGCAAGGCCGCAGCCCAGACATACTTAAGGCCCTGCACTAACTGGTCTGCAAGCTCCACGCAGACCAGGGAAGCCTGTTGCTTCTCCAATTCACGGTGCAACAATTTATCCCATTCAGTAAGCGTCTGCGACACCAGGGCCGTGGCTAACACTGGCCGCAATGCTGACCCCACCACCGTAAACATGGACCGGGCAACCGCCTCAGCCCTTCTGTTGGCAGGGTCCTTGAAAGCAGGAGTCCCTTCCACTGGAATTGTGGTTACCTTATTTAACCTGGATACCGGGGGGTCAACAATCAGAGCAGGTGTCCATTTTTTCAGGACTGAAAAGGCCCGCTGCGGTTTTCCCCACTCCTTGTAAATAAACGTATCAAAATAAGGTGGGTAAGGAAACACCTTAGCCGTGTGAGCCGGCTTGTGGGACCTGAAAGGGACTGACACCTCTGTAGATGCCCCCGCTGTATCCTCCATTTTTAGGGTATCCCGCACTGCTGTAATAAGTGCTCCTACAAGCGCCTTTTCCTGTGCTGACCTGAGTCATCCTCATTATCTGAACGGTCCTGGTCCGCATCCTCTGATACATTAGAACAGTGGCTGCCTGGAACAGCGGAGCCCGAGCCTGAATAAGAGCTTTCCCCAGAAAACGGTGGGGGGAGGGGGCTTTTTTACCCCCCTTGCGTCCACACGCCACTTCTACCCTGGCAACAAAGGCCTCCACGACAGCCGACAGAGCGCCCATAGGCACCGCAGGTGCAAGGGAACCAGTTGGAATAACAGGGATGTCTAGGGAAGAAGAGTCAGCTTCTGATGCCATGATGGAACCCACACTCACCTGTCACCACATAAGGACCCCTCCTAGCTGCCAGAGAATGAGGGCCCCCCCGCAGGACTCATCACCCTGACCCAGGTACTGCGCTGCTGCTGTCCGCTCTCCCCTGTGTCATCCACGAGGTGTGTGTGTTAAGCATGCTGTTCCAGAAGGAAATAAGCACCCAGCGCTAGAGGCAAAAGTACCTGAGGCTACTAGAAAATGGCCGCCTCAGCAAGAATGTCTGAGGGCGACAAGAAAATGTCTGAAAGGCAAAAAAAACTGTCTGTGGCTACAAATAAATAGCCGCGGCCCCACGAAAATGGCAGCCTCCCCACATGTCTCACACAACACAAACACCCCACTGTGGCCCAGAAACAGGGAAAGGGATGAGTGGAACGCCCAACACCCAGCGCAGCCCCCTGCCAGGACCCAGAGCCCCCCCTTGGAGGACCCCTGGCTAGGTATGTACACCGCACCCCCATTTTCCCAGTCAAACAAACAGAGGCCAATAGCATGGGGAGGAGGGAAGGGAGAGAAGAAAGGGAGAGTGATAGACCCCCCCTAGTGGACCTCCCGGGAAATGCCCAGCTGCTCCATCCTGCAGAGACAGGTGGAACCATACTTGCCCTTCCTGCAGGGATTACTGGATGCATTCCACAGACAGACCCATTACCCGAGCAGTACGGGGTGGCTGCCGGCCACGGCACACTGTGACACAGACAGCAGTAGCTCGGTCATATGTGTGCCCCGGAGCATATAGCTTACCGGCCGCCCCTGGATTTGACGGGGCATGTCGTGGCCGACCCATCGTGTAGCTACGGTCTGCTTACACTCGATGGCCAGGCTGAGGAGACTACAAGGATCTATATGATCCAGCCTGACTGTTGATTGTAGATCAGAGGAATCAAAAATGCATAAAAAATAAAAAATTCACAGGACCAATGGTCCCATCGGGAGCCAGGTCCTTCTACACTAGGCAGAAAAAAAACTGAGCTGCTGGATGCAATGTGAGGGGTTATAGCCAGTAGGACCGGCCTCTGGGTGGTACTGTGCAAGTGTTGCTGTTTTTAACACTTTCTGGCTCGTTCTCTTCTAAAGGGGCGATATAACCCTAAAGGTCAAGAAGAGCTGCTGTGTCCTTCACTTAACGATAGAGAAAAGTCTTCACCTCAGTGTGTGCAGATGCACTCACCCCTGCCTGCTGCCATTCCTGAGCAAGCTCTGCACTGGTGGTGCCCCAATCCCACAGCTGAATCAACTGTAGGAGACGGTCCAAATCATCTGATCACTCTTCATAACATTCTGGAGTACCGTATTTATCTGCGTATAACACGCACCTTTTCCCCTTAAAATCGGGAGTGCTTGTTATACGCCGATTGTGAGCCTGTGGGCCCAAAAGGTGGGCGAATGCAGGACATCCGGCTCTGTATCTCGGCGACGCCGTTTTTAAATGGCAAAGCTGAAAAGGACACTGACAAGGCTGCGGGTGGACACTGACAAGGCTGCATTGATGGGCATTTAAATGTAAGGGCTTTTTTCCTTAAAATTCCCTCCTAAACTTGGGGTGCATGTTATACGGTGATAAATACGGTATATACAAATTGCCATCATAAAAATTGGGGCTGCATAATTTTTCTGTCACTCAACTTTTGCCCATGGCTGTATTTGTAGCTCTTGAACTTACCCAAGACAGCAGTAAAATACAACAGGAGTTCTCAACCCCCTTTTTTTTACTCTGTCCAGAAAAAAACTCTGAATGCGATTTCAAGAGACACTAAAAGATATCCTTATGCTCCAAAAATAATCCAAGTACATTTATTACTTGATGGCCTTGTAAACTGGTTGTCATTAAAATGTTTTACTGTTTTTTTCCCTCCTTGTAACATCCTCTGTGAGCTCTCAAATCTTTTAATTTTCCTCCTCCCTTCCGTTTGTTTAGAATAAGCATTGCAGTCACGTACACTATTCTATGCACCCTACAAATCCCATAGTCCATTTCAGAAGCAAGCAACAGAGGTTGGCTACATATAGTAGGAATATGGAGAACAAACGTAGTGAACCTCTAACCGGAATTCAGATCACAGCAGCAAAATAAAAAAATAAAATAAAAAAGGAAGCAGTTGGAGAAGGTGGAGACCAATGGAAGGTACTTTTTGCCATTACGAATACATACTGTTAATCCATTTTCTGGCTGCACTATGCATAATTCTCCTCCGACATTGTCACAAATCCCAGTGTGCAAGTTACTATTGGTAACTATTTTATTGCTCTGCAATGCTGCAACCTGCATAGGTGTGAATCAGGCCTAAGCCCTTGTACACACGGGCGGAGATTCCAACAACCAAATCAGTCTGTGTAATTCTGACGGATTCATTCCGGAAGAGGTCGGAAGTGATGTTGCATACACACGGTCGGACAAAGTTGTCGGAAAATCCGATTGTACATAACGTGATGACATTATTTCGTTACGACGGGACTAGGTTTAGGCTAGTAGCCAATAGCTTTGGTCTAGGAATTTGATCTGAGCATGCGTGGCACTTTGTCCGTCGGAGTAGGCTACACATGATCGGAGTATGTCCGATCGGAGCATTTTGTTGGAAAATTTTACCGGCAAGTTGGAAAAGTTGGTCCGTCGGATATTCCGACGGAAACAGTCCGATGGAGACCACACACAGTCGGACTATCCGACAAAACGGTCCGATAGGACACATTCCATCGGAATCTCTTAGAGTGCAGGTACCCTGCTGATTGTACAAGTTAAATGGAGCATTGGGGCACGCCAGACTTATGTAGAGAGATCACACAGTGAAAGGGTCCTTCTCCGAAGCATGCTGGCAGGGGACATGTTTTTTAAGTCAACCAATCAGCTGCTTTTCAAACAAAGCAAAAAACTTGGAGACTTTAGAGGAACATTCATCAAGCAAATTAGCAAAAAATGTAGAAGCAAATCAGGCTGTCTGTCAGCAGTCTATACATCTGTTTCTCTGTGTATCTGCAACCTCTGTACCTTAAAGGGGTTGTAAAGTTTGTTATTTAAACCTCCACCGTGCAGCTCGTTTTGCACAGAGTTTTCGGCTTCCCCCCGCAAGTACTTCTCACGTTCATGCGAGCTTCCTTGCATGGTGAGAAGCACTTGCGGGCGCGCTCCCGTGATACAGCCGGCGGCTATAGCCGCTCACTGTATCACTCGGACCCAACCCCCTGCCGCATTATTGGATGTGATTGACAGCAGCACGAGCCAATGGCTGCACTGCTTTCAATTCATCCACTCTAGCCAATCAACGACCAGGCTGAACAGCTAAGAGTATGTCGGAGGCAAGCGCAGGACTTTCGAGGGGGTTAGGTAAGTAAAACGGGGGAGCCGGCGCTGTCCGATGTTTTTTCACCTTAATGCATAGAAGGCATTAAGGTAAAAAAAATATTTACCTTTACAACCCCTTTAATCCTGGGCAGCAAAAGGTGATAGATTTTCACTCAAAACAGATGAACAATTAAGGGGTCAGGTTTTAGTTTGTCCCTTTGCCATTTTAAAGCAGCGGATAAGGAATTTAAGACCACTACATAATTGTAATAAATCTGTTTTAGGGCTGAGTCATAACTCCTGCTTAGCATTGTCTGGCTTTGCAACAGACTTGACACTGACACACACACACACACACACACACACACACACTTTTTTTGTTTTAATGCACCTAGAATGTATTTAGCAATTTTAACTGAAAGCTTGAATTGGGCTTTAACTCATGTTAAAAACATTATGACGTGTGAATGAGCCTCAACATTATCCGAGTTTCGAGCTCCAAAAGCAGAGCAAAATTTCATTTACACAATATATAAATTCTCATATTAGGACATGGGACTGTGTGTTACATTAGGCGCAATTCACAAAGCTAACACATCAGGATCCTTATTTGCAAAATAAAAAGTTATTTTCAGTCCAATGAGATTTGAAAAAAATTACAGTCTCATGCCCAAGATAATTGTTATCTTTGGGATAAAGCTTTGTGAATTGTGCCTATTTTATGCATAATTTTCCTTTTGAGATAATGCAAACATTTTATAAACACTGATTTAGAGCACCAAGGCTTCAGTTATCTTTAACCAATTCTGTGTTAATAAATATTTCCAATGTTTTTACATGCATGCTCCATGCAAAAAAAATAAAATAAATAAAAATAAAAAAAAAATAAAAAGCTGGACGAAAGCTGCTCTCAATCGCATTTTTTGTGCCAGCTTTTAGCAGCACTTAGGAGCAGCCAGCATTTTTTTTTTTTACTGCTTCCAAAAACTTTTTGATGCTTTTTTTTTCTGATCCTAGAAGCTGAAGCTTCAAAATCACTCCTACACCAAAATAGTCTGAATGGACAGAGACTAACACTACTTGCTTCTAGAAGCAGAAACCAAAAATTCTCAAAAGCTGCTGCGAGGAGCATTTTTTTTTTTTTTTTAAGCTAGTGTGCATGGAGCCTCAAACTGAAAATCTCTTTTAAGTAAAATAATGAGCCAGCAAAGCAGATGTCATGCAGGGCTCGGGAAGACAGTCTGTTGTAAGCTGTCTGCTCTTACAGGCAGGAAGTCGCACACTGTCCGGAAGAGACCATGAATTACCTAGAGCGCTCAACGACACCCCAGTAGTTTATTGAGAATTACAAGCCGACAGCCACAGTTCACAGAACACTGAAAATGAATGATGTGGCTGGGTGGGCGGAGCCCGACACAGCTGCATTTTTTTTTTTTTTTTAATAATGACAGCGAAGTAGGGGGGAGAAGATCAGCAAACATTTGACCAGTGTGATTAGCCATCACATAATAGGGAGCTGGTCCAGCCAGCTATTACTTGTTAGTGGGGATCAGCTCGGTCTCTGTGCTGGACATGTGCCATCAGCACAGGAACATCAGCCACCCAGTGATGAATATGTGCAGATTGTGGGTGTTAAAGTCCACTTTTTGCTATCACACATGGGGGCAACAGGTCAAAACCACAAGCCAAGTAGTGCACGATTATATGTATAAATAAAAAAAATAAAAAAAAACCCTCATCTCTGTGCCCGGGAGACCTGGGAGCTTTTTGGAGCTATTCCCCAAACTCACTTACTGTCCCACTATACACCACAGTGATCAATAATGGCACTCTTTTTGGATAGTGGGACATTGGCTAACACTGAGGACAGAGTTCATTTCTCAAGGCAGAGAAGTCATGCTACTAGTTACAGATTAGGTACAGAGTTCCCCAGCAAAGGTTGATGTAATGGACCTACTCTAAAAAGGTGGCCATACACAGTTACTTTTTTTCCCATTCAGTCAGCGGGGCTGAATATAAAGAGAAAAAAAAAAAAAAAAAAAAAAGAAGAAGCACCACAACCCAAGATGAGATGGATAGAGGAATCACACCAATCCCCCCCCCCCCCCCCCCCCCACCATTGTATTCGGACACCACTGATCAGCAGCTGCAATTGCTGATCCAGGAAAATTTCCCTTTCATGGAAGTTGATCAAATGGAGAGAGATAAAAATGTGGAATTTTGATCAATGTATGGCCAGCTTTGGGACTAACTTTGGATATTTATAGAATTATACTGTGAAATTTAAAAGGGCAGAACCACCTTTATCACAACTCTTCAGACTCACCCCACACCCTCCGCCATGTTATATAGCACAATTCTAATTGGAACCACACAAGAGGAATTTGCAGAAAGCAAAGTTTAGAGTGCCCTGAGATGGCACTGAATTTTACACTGCAAGGTTCTCTAAATCTGATACATGTTTGACTACGGATGAAAAAATAAATAAAAATATAATTTCCCAGCACAAATGCTGAACAAAAAAGGAGAACACTGTGCCAGCAGCCTTAAGGAGGAGGTCCAGCCTCCTTCAGAAAAAATGAAAAGTCAGCATCTACAAATACTGTAGCTGCCGACTTTAAATATTAGAATACTTACCTGTCCAGGGATCCCAAGCTGTCTTCACCCCTGCTGATTTTTCCAGCGGATCTCAGGTGCTACCGCCATTGCTTGTAAGAGAAACAGGCAGTGAAGCCTTGCAGCTTCACAGCCAGTTCCCTAATGCGTGAAGCGCACTGTGCTTTGTGAAGATCACCCAGAAGTGGGAACAGGTACAGGAGTCAG
This sequence comes from Lithobates pipiens, assembly GCF_037356315.1. Classification (NCBI taxonomy): domain Eukaryota; kingdom Metazoa; phylum Chordata; class Amphibia; order Anura; family Ranidae; genus Lithobates; species Lithobates pipiens. The sequence goes on from NW_027507790.1 coordinate 230,451,567, forward strand.
ATAAGCGGAGCTTCCACTTATGAGTGGAACTCTGCTTTAACCTTTCATGAACAAAGATCACTAAAGCCTAGAGGCCCAGACCAAATTTAGCAGTGTCAGCAAGGCTATGAATAGTTTGTCTACATAAATACATTTTCATTTCTTTTACAGACAGAAGGCTCATTTAGTATACTGTTTTAATAACTACCTGTTAGAAGGGTAAACTGAATAAAAATAGATTTCTCAGCTATTCGTTTTTTATATTGTAATTGTATCTGATAATTACCATATTAAACAGAGGACCGTAAGCCTTCTTCAAGCTCAAGTGGCCTCTGCAGGCCAAAGTAGTTTGAAGTGGCCATTTCAGGCTGGCCTCTGATCTGATGATCAGGAACAATGCTGAGTGGATGCCAATAATTAGTAGAGACCCTTGCCTGTGAGCATTCCTACCTATCAAATTAAGTAAATAAAAACAACATTCTCTCAGCAATGGGACACATGGTTAACCTACAGATTGCGGATGCCTAGGTAATTACTCAGCTTCTTGCAAATCTCAGGTATGTGGTTCCATTTCAAAATTAACAAGATCGGGGGGTGTGTGAAGTACAGATTGCTGTGATAAAGGTGCATTTATAACTTTTAAAAGGGGAACGAACATTGCGAAGGAAGTATGGTTGTAACACATGACCTGAAAAATCTGCCCATGTGACCAGAACACAATTGCACGTGTAGAAGGATCAGTGTGGCAGAAATGATTACAGCGTTTTTTTTTTAAAGCAGAAGCTGACAGAGTTTAGCTGAAAGGTCACGAACAGCTGTAGCCCAAATTGACTGCTTCTAATGGCTTAGCAGGCATTCCCCTCAGTGGATGGTCATCAGTCCTTAAATAAATAGGGGACAACAGCTTGTGCATCTCCAGCAGAAACCCAGACTGTAGAGACTAGGAGAACCTGGAGGCGGTTTGCTCCTATTATACAGCCTGACGGGCTGTAGTGATTAGCAAATCCAGTTCAGTACCATTATAAGAGGTCATTTATTTTTCCGTTTGTCTTTTTTAGGCTTGGGAGCTGCTGCATTTACTGGTGGGTTACCAGTGGCCAGTGCGTGTCCTGTAGACTTAATGTGACTAAACAGTTTATTCCGTGTTGGAAACTCAGAAGTGCAGGTGTTGCATCGAAGCGGGGCAAAAGTCTGTAAGATGAAAAAAGAAAATGCAGGCAGTTACTCGATATATGAAACAAGTGAACATTCAAGGTGGCTAAAGAGTACATATTTCTATTGTGGCTGATCATATTGATGCTGTGAATTAAGAAAGCTTCATATCAATGCATGCATTGATTTTTTTTTCTAACAGAAACAAGCATGAAACAAATAGCCTGAAAGCAGCTTTATGCAGTCAGCTTAACATAAAAAGCGCCTCTAAAAATCTACCATTATGCCAAAATAAAAAAAAAATAACTTAACTGCATTTACAAGAATGTGCGGCTGGCATTTCTGATGCAACGCAGACTGTCTGTGCAGACACTTCCAAAGAAATGTCATGTTTTTATTGTATGACAAGGTCATGCATTATTATGACATAAGAATGCTCTAGTAAAAGGTCAGATTACCTACTTTAAAAATTTTCCCCAAACATTCACTACAGGTGTATTTCCCTGGTGCATGTGTTTTTAAATGACTGTGATTGATTCACTGTCAGCGAATGTTTGGGGAATGTCCCATTTACTGTTTTATGCCCCCTACGAGTATTGTGTATCGTTTCCTGTAAATGTCGTAACTCATTTGATTTTCTACTCACGCTGCCTTGTCTGTATATTAGCTGTAATGTAAATTGCATTCTGCATCCACCATGCTTAAAGTGGTTGTAAACACCTACAGACCACTTTGTGCTACAGGTAAGCATATAATAAAGTCTTACCTGTAGCTAACCAGTATATCTCCTAAACCTGCGCGGTTTCGGAGATTTCCCCTGTATTTGTATGTGCCAATGTCGTCGGCACATGCGCACTGACACAAACTGAAGCAATGGTACGCATGTGCTGTTGCAGCACGCGTGCATGGGAGTGATGTCATCGCAGCTCTGGCCAATCAAAGCACCGGAGCCGCGATACCCGGAAGTAACCCCCGGAGCGGTGTATGGGCACAGCAGCGAGGGCTTCGATCTCAGGTGAGTATTACATAATGAGGTAGTGTGCTATGCTTACTACCTCATTACGCCTTTGTCTTGTGGGTGTTAGTTTTTTTAAGTGGGTTTACACCCACTTTAACCCTTTGGCACCAGAGCCTTCTGACCCTTTAAGGATTTTCAGATGCTGGGAGCAGGGTCTATGATCATGAGACCTCCATGATTGGTGGCCACGTTAGTCACACGATTGGAAAGCTTCTGATGGTGACTTTTTGTTAGTTGCTGGTAACTGTCAGGAGTGTGCAGGGGGATCGCTCTTGGCAAAGCCGATTTTGCATTGCATATGCGGCTGCTTGGCTGCATATTTGCATCCCCTTGGTGCCAACAGGTTAAAACATATTTCAAAGTATAGTTTACCTTTTGCAAAAATGTAATACATGCACCAATTTATTAAAATAAAAAAATAAAAGTGCATTTATTCAATTTTTGCATTCAAACATACAGTTCATTGCAACCACAATCAGTGTATCTTGGGTACCAACTACAGGCACCTGTATAGTTTACCCCCAGCCTTGTAAAGGAAGAACAGGCCCTCTGTTATGGGGCTGGAGAAATCAATGAAGTACAAGTGTGGTGTGACAGATGGGACTTAGTGGTGTCAGCAGCAATTAACACTTGCTTGATTTTTGATTGGAAGAGGGATATAAATTATTGTAGTTAGGATTTGGTCTTCCCATTCATTCATGGCACTCAATGGCATTGCCATGCTAAACCATGTTAAATTTAAACAAAAATAGACATCTGCACCTTGCAATTCAGGTAAAATGTTTAGATTAACGCCAAAGAGTAACTCCATTTTGGTTTAAAAGAAAAACATAAAAAGAATACAATAACTCACAAGCTTCGCTTTAAAACACAAGTTCACCTTTGCACAAAAAATTAAACAGTGAACACCACCATCCCCACCCCCATGCAGCACTTACCTCTGTGGGCGATTAGCTATCACTACCCATGTAGCCAGTGTAGCAGTCTGGGGATTTGCAAACCTCAATCTTCTTCCCCTTCATTCCTTAGGACAGTGAGGGTGAACCTTGGCACCCCAGGTGTTTTGGAACTACATTTCCCATGATATTCAACTACACTGTAGAGTGCATGAGCATCATGGGAAATGTAGTTCCAAAACATCTGGGGTGCCTTAGCATCTCCGGCGATTCTGTGACCACTTTGACCAACTGGAACCACCTTGATCTGTTTCAAAAGCCATAAGGAAAGAAGAGGAAGACCACGGCTTTTAAATCCCCAGAGTGCTAACATCAGCTAATCAGCCACAGAGGTAAATGCAGCAGGCAGGGGGGGAATGGTGCTGGCCACTGTAAGGTGTTAGCTCACCTTTTCATTTTTTGTGACCTTCTACACAGGCTTCCCCTAGAAAAATGTAAATTCCAGCTCATTTGAATGGTTCAAAGATGTTCTTGCTGGTATGGTATTCTTGCTATAGTGACAGCAAGAAGACCATACTAGTGAGCAGTCAGGAGGTAGGAAGTGACTGCAGCAAAAAATTATAGGTTTAGGTTGTGCTCACAGTCGATAAAATCTTGCAATACTAAAAACACACAGCTGGGTGCTACGGTAGAAATCAGTTATGCCAGTCATATGACTGGTGTACCAGAAAATCCACCATTACTGATAAGAGTCATCATATCAATTTGACCCGTCAAGGTTAAAACTAGCAACAATCAGTGGGCACATCCATGTTTTACACTAGAAATTTACATTGGTAATGATCTTTACACTTTAATCTGCAAAACAGAGCACATCATGGATTAAACTGCTGAATGTCAGCTTTGTCTGTATTAACTACTTCAAATAATTACCTGTTCTTCCTTTTCCTGTACGACTGCAATTTTGGCAGCTTTCTTAATTTCCTTTGCCTTCTTTCCCTTGAGTTTTTGTGCTCTGTAATACACAGAAAACAGACCTGAGCTCATCCTATGGCCTAAATGTAGGATTACTCAGACATTAACTATTGTGGTAACTTACGGTTTTTCTTCATTCATCTCAGGAGCCATCACGGTTTCTGTATCTTGGATGAGGTTGTCTTCGGCCTCTACATTGTTCGGAACAGTGTTCAGGATAGCGTCATCCTCTTTAGGTTGTATGGTTTCATTTTTTGCATTGCTCTCCCCATCATTTCCTAACAGCATGTCATCCTCTTGCATCTGTGACAAAAAAAAAAACTAAAAAATTAAAAATTGAGAGCAGAGACAGTTCAACACAAGGGTATAAATACCCAACCCTCCCATCTGACAGGTAATACCTTCTTCTTTGTTTAGACAGGAAAATGGCTAATTAGCTTTTAACTAAAGTGTATCTAAACCCAGAAAAAGAAATTTAATATTGCAGCTTACTGGTCCTTAAATGCGCCAAATCGCATTCCAAATCGGCCCAATGTGAACGTGGGCTAAATACAAATGCACGCCACACTTTTCAGATATTTATTTGTAAAAAAAAGAAAAAAAATAAAAAAAATTGAAAAAAAATTGAACCCCATTTATCATTTTCCTTCTACTTCACAATATGTGCCACTTTGTGTTGGTCTATCACATAAAATACATTTACGGTTTTGATATGACATGACAAAATGTGGAACATTTAAAGGAAGTATGAATATTTTTTCAAGGCACTTTATATATAGTTGGCCAGCCTTGTCAGTGCAGCAATAGGCCCATTTTAGTGGTCAGAGCAGCAGCTGTGAAACTCCAGCCAAAAAAATTATATTGCCTGTTACATAACACAAGTGTAAAAAAAAAAAAAAAAAAAAAAAAAAAACACGTTCTACTTATCTGCTCTGTGCAACCTCAATCCTCCTCTAGGGTCCCCCCCACCCCCCGCTGAGTGCCCCCCCATAGCAAGGTGCTTGTTATGGAGGCATTTGTGCGTGCTTGCTCCTGAGCCTCCTCAGAAATCTGGGCTAAAACTGAATAAGTGGACCTTGCATTTTTTGTTTTTGTTTTTTTATCAGAAAAACGTTTATTGAGCATGTAAACTAGAGAATACAAACACATGTGTGCGGTGCAACATGCACCATATACAAGGAGAATACATCTGATAAAGAAAATTGGTACATAATACAAACAGCGGGGAAGGGCGGGCATGGTCCCCCCAGGGGCCCGGCCAAAGAGTACCCCAGGGCGGTCCCAAAAGGGGACACTCAGCCAAAGATAGCAAAGTCGGGCATGGCAGCTGCAGGGTCAGGGGTATCGGCCGTTGAGGCTCAGCTCTGGAAAACAGCCGAGTAGACCTTGCATTTTAGTGCAAGGTCTACTTTAAGGACGAGTCATAAATATCTGACCCAAACATTCGCCAAACAAAACACTTGATCAGACATTGCCTGCTGCTCTCCATTTACTTTATTTTGTAATCACGTCAATTTCACGCACTTTACATCTGATGAAGAATAACATGTGGTACTTAAGCACTCACCTTACAGCCTTTCTGTTTTTTCTTTTTTTGCTTTTTGTTTGCTCTGAAGAAAGAAGACAAAAAGATCTCAATTGCAAACCACCATTTGAAGAAACACTATAGTGAGAAGAATACGTGGACTATAGATACAACGCCTTCCTGTATGCACCCATCTCCTGTTGCCAGTTTTAAATGAATCAGCGTGCATGCCATTGTTGCTTTTTGGATTGGACACAGACATACAATGCAAGTCCTCAGCGGTCTTGTAAAAGGCGATGTCCAGGCTTCTAGTGTGTTTTTGTATCTTTATGGAAGATAGGGCTGTGTGCAGGTGAGCCTGCCCTCAGGTTTATACATTCTTAAAGGTGCCCCATAGTTAGGAACTTCAATAGTTTTGAATTAGGGAACACACTATAGAGTGCCTTGGCGCGCTAGTAAGGCTTCAACATGTATTTGCAAACATACGCAATTAAAACCTCTGTTTTTAACCAACCTGGGTAGCTTGGGTAAGCTGGGTAGCCAATTTGTTAATTTTTTCTGGCTACCTTGAAACTGTGCTTGGAAGCCCCTCTGTACTGTGCTACTACTGCCAAAAAAAAAAAAAAATAGCTACTTACCTGCCTTTTCTGTCCACAATACTTTATGACCAAGTTAGAACAAGCATGCTGCTTACTTGCATACTTGGAGACAAAAAGTACTGATGTTTTTGGATCAACAGCCAGGCAACTAGCATTTTCAACAGGAGTAGTAAAAAAAAAAAATGGCAGCTTATGTATGCATTTAGTGCAGGTTTCATTTGGTACTAGGCACAAATTAATCACTAAATTTACATCATGGCTTACTTTGGTTTTGGTGTCTCCTCAGGTTCCTGGTCTTCAGACAGCACCGTCCCTTCTCCATCCAGGACATTGTTGTCTTCCCCGACAGCAGCACTGTACTCCACCTCTTCAGCCTGCAGCTGCTGCCGCAGGAGAGCCACCATCTCCCGATGCTTTTTGGACTTCTCGTGATTCCTCATTCTGAATTACAACAGGATAATCAAACTATAAGCTGTATAGTTACAGTATACAGACCACAGCATACATAGGTAGGGTGAGAATACAGATCACACTACAGAAGGCAGCTAATAGAAAAAGATAAACTGGTGACAAGGATAAAATACTGCAATAGAGAAAGATTGCCTGAGGTTTGATCAGCTGCTTTACTACCCAGTACACAGAAACCGGAAGTGACAAAATCCTTGTCTCTCTGGTGTATGAATCCTTGTTTCATACACCAGAGACAAAATGCAAGTTCCTCCATCGTCTATGGTCAGCTTATGTGATCGACAGTAATAGCGCCAGGCTCCCCAGTGGGATATGAGAGCCCAGAAACTACGACACATGGCAGTGGGCTAAGGAATGGCCAGCTTGGACCAAATCAATTATCTGTATGCCAGAACAGACCAGCTGACGCTTCGGATGTAATATACTGTAGTAGTTTGTGCTATGTACAGCATGTAGCTCTGTATTCTGGCAGCAATGCAAAACACTTCCCTTTAATGATGGATCCAATAAGAGGAAGTCTTAGTGCACCTCCGCCATTCAGGAGAAGTCTTGAATTTCTGCAATGAAAAAAAGTCTTCCTTTGATTTGTGGAGAGGTAGGTGGATGATGTCACAACCATACTTTTTTTTTTCCTTGGGCTGTTTTATGAATGAGGTTGATTGGATTTTGAGGGATTCAGGTTGCATGCTGTGGATAATGGTTAGACTCACGCTTTATCAGTCTTAAAGTTCTTGTCACAAGCGGGGCAGTAGAGGTCGTCGTAAAATTCCTCCTCTCCATCATCGCTGGCTTTGCCTAATGATTCAGAGAACACAATTCCTGTGACACTGCGATTTATTGCACATGTATGAATCTAATTCAAGTAGAGCTGACCACACACACACAATACAAATGGGATTCTACATTTAACATGCAATGAAATGTAATGCAATAAGAGGAGAGATCTAAAAACAATCTATTCAATTGGTATCCAATCATCCAGGCCCTAAAGCTCCCCACAAATTACAATCTGATTTAACAATCTCCTTTACATCTACCAACTACATAATGTAAGGGCCTGCCTCAGTTGCTTAAATAGATTAGGTAGGTCCCAATATTACACACAGTATTTCACAAAAGTGAGTACACCCCTCACATTTTTGAAAATATTTTATTATATCTTTTCATGTGACAACACTGAAGAAATGACACTTTGCTACAATGCAAGTAGTGAGTGTACAGCTTGTATAACAGTGTAAATTTGCTGTCCCCTAAAAAGAACAACACACAGCCATTAAAGGGGTTGTAAAGTAAAAAAATTTATTTTTTTAAAATAACAAACATGTCATACTTACCTCCACTGTGCAGCTCGTTTTGCACAGAGTGGCCCCGAACCTGCTCTTCTGGGATCCCTCGGCGGCTGTCTCTGCTTCCTAACGCAGGTGCTTCTCACGTTAATGCGCGCTCCCTCGCATTGGTGAGAAGCACTGCGGGCGCGCTCCCGTGATACAGCGAGCGGCTATAGCCGCCGGCTCTATCACAAGGCCCCGCCCCCCGGCGCGCTGCGTCATTGGATGTGATTGACAGCAGCGCGAGCCAATGGCTGCGCTGCTTTCAATCCATCCACTCCAGCCAATCAGCGGCCAGGCTGAGCGGCGAAGAGGACGGCGGGGGCGAGTGCGGGATTTTCGAGGGGTCAGGTAAGTAAAAACGGGGGGGACTGGGGGCGCCGGCAGTGTGAGATGTTTTTTCACCTTAATGCATAGAATGCATTAAGGTGAAAAAACATTTACCTTTACAACCCCTTTAAGGTCTAAACTGCTGGCAACAAAATTGAGCACACCGCTAAGTGAAAATGTCCAAATGGGCCCAATTAGCCAATTTTCCCTCCCCAGTGTCATGTGACTTGTTAGTGCCTCAGGTGTGAATGGGGAGCAAAAGTGTTAAATTTGATGTTATCGCTCTCACTCTCTCATACTGCTCACTGGAAGATAAACATGGCACCACATGGCAAAGAACTCAAGGATCTGAAAAAAAAAAAAAAAAAGAAGAATTGTTGCTCTACATAAAGATGGCCTAGGCTATAAGAAGATTGCCAAGACCCTTAAACTGAGCTGTACCACGGTGGCCATAGACCATGCAGCGGTTTAACAGGACAGGTTCCACTCAGAACAGGCCTCGCCATGGTCAACCAAAAAAGTTGAGTGCACGCGCTCAGCGTCATATCCAGAGGCTGTCTTTTGGAAATAGACAGAGGAGTGCTGCCCCAGCATTGCTGCAGAGGTTGAAGGGGTGGGGGAGTCATCCTGTCACTGCTCAGACCATACGCCACACACTGCATCAAATTGGTCTGCATGGCTGTCGTCAGAAGCCTCTTCTAAAGATGATGCACAAGAAACCCCTCAGACAGTTTACTGAAGACAAGCAGACTAAGAACATGGATTACTAGAACCATGTCCTGTGGTCTGATGAGACCAAGATAAACTTATTTGGTTCAGATGGTGTCCAGCGTGTATGGCGGCAACCAGGTGAAAAGTACAAAGACAAGTGTGTCTTGCCTACAGTCAGTCAAACATGGTGGTGGGAGTGCCATGGTCTGGAGGTTCATGAGTGCTGCCGGCACTGAAGAGCTACAGTTCATTGAGGGAACCATGAATGCCAACATGTACTGTGACATACTGAAGCAGAGCATGATCCCCTCCCTTCGGAGACTGGCCACAGAGCAGTATTCCAACATGATAAAGACCCCAAACACTCCAAGACAAACACTGCCTTGCTAAAGAAGCTGAGGGTAAAGGTGATGGGACTGGCCAAGCATGTCTCCAGACCTAAACCCTATTGAGCATCTATGGGGCATCCTCAAATGGAAGGTGGAGGAGCGCAAGGTCTCTAACATCCACCAGCTCCGTGATGTCATCATGGAAGAGGACTCCAGTGGCAACCTGTGAAGCTCTGGTAAACTCCATGCGCAAGAGGGTTAAGAGAGTGCTGGAAAATAATGGCGACCACACAAAATATTGACACTTTGGGCCCAATTTGGACATTTTCACTTAGGGGTGTACTCAATTTCAAAAAGTCACACTCCACAGCATTGCATGTGATTTGCACAAGAATGCGGTGCAATTCCTGTGCCATGTGCATACGGTTCCCAATGTGAACCTAGGCATAGTGTTGCAACCTCTACATTCCACGTAGAATGTAGCAAAACACCTGTGCCAAGACCAAAGCCAACCCAACATCCACAAACCAATCAGTGGTATTACTAAGGCCCGAAAGGATGGAAACACATCAGTGTTAGTTTGTGTGTTGGATCCTTTGATATCCCTATGTTTATGAAATAAAGATTTTATGTGCACACCCGGGCCCTGACCTTTTGATTTGTGGATATAAAATAGAGCTGCCAATTACATGACTTTTATACCCAAAATGAAGTGCTGTGAGATCTCCCCTCCATTTTATTACTCACTAACCATTCTGCTGTTCGTCTACTTCCTCTTCATAATCTTCCATCCCATCTCCAAACTCCTTTTCATACTGAGCTTCCATTTGCTGCAGCTCCTTCTCCATCTCAGACATGGCCATCCAGCTCTGCTCCTTGTACTGCTCTGCCAGCCTGTGGGAAATGAAAACCAAAAAAAACTTAACTACCATACGAAACTCTGTATAAAAAAATAAAATAAAAGGGAAGACTGTAGAAAATGCAAACACGATTCTAAGTTTCTAAGTAAGCTTTTGCCTTTGTGTCAATTACAAATTATACAAAATTTTGGAAATTTAAAAAAAATTTGGTAGCAGACTGCTTTTATATAGTTAGTGAAAACCTAAACCACAATCATCAGTCTCCGGAGTACAAGTATACCACAGAACCAGGATTATAAATTAATGCAGAAAAGCAGTGAACCCGGACAGCCAAAGTTGCCCTTTGAATGTTAGGGTACAGTGCATTGAAAAAAGTATTCATACCCCTTGAAATTTTCTACATTTTGTCATGTTACAACCAAAAACGTAAATATATTTTATTGGGATTTTATGCGATAGACCAACACAAAGTGATAAATAATTGTGAAGTGGAAGGAAAATGATAAATGGTTGTCAACATTTTTTACAAATATGGGAAAAGTGTGGCGTGCATTCAGCCCCTTTACTCTGATACCCCTAACTAAAATCTAGTGGAACCAATTGCCTTCAGAAGTCACCTAATTAGAGTCCACCTGTGTGTAATTTAATCTCAGTATAAATATAGCTGTCCAGTGTCCTGCATGCACTTTTATATTATAAATACTGTTTTTTCTGCCTGGAATTTGGAGATTGTCCATAGCAACCAAAAACTGTCACTTTATGTCAAAAGTGATTTTAGACCAACTAGAAAACAGCGATAAGAAATTATAATCACTTGCAGAATTGAGCGATAGCGATTTGTGGGGAAATTCGTCATCAAACACTAAATCTAATGACAGCGACAATTCTGCAAATTTCAGTGTTTTTGGATTTGATTACATTATTGAATAATTTTTATTATTATTATAAACTTTATCATACCCGGGATGTCTGCTAGACTCTGGTTTGAACAGATTTAAGAGAGTTATTCCTAAGAAGAGCAGGCCTACAATATAAAACGCCAAATTTCCATGCAAAATAATTGTACCACTTTCAGCACCTAAAATCAGAACTAATCATACCGCCAGGGAGGTTAATCAAATGCCGCGTACACACGGGACCGGACTTTCCAGCAGAAAAGGTCCGATGGATATTGCGATCGTGTGTGGGCATCATCTGACTTTTTTTTTCAAAAATTTTGAAGGGCCTAGAAATAGAACATGTTTTAAATCTTTCCAACTGAATCAATTCCTATTGGGAAAACCGTTCGTCTGTATGCTGTTCCGATGGACCAAATACGACGCAATGGCAGCTATTGGCTACAGGCTATTGAATTTCCTTTTCTAGTCCCGTCATAGACCATCGCATTCTAAATGAACGGACTTTGGCGTGATCGTGTGTAGGCAAGTCCATTCCAGCGGAACTCCATCGGAAAGACCGTCAGTTTATTCAGCAGGAAATTCCAGCCGTGTGCATGTAGTATAATGGGTATATCTGAAATTAATGGAAGCTCTGTTGATTTTATCATCCAATCATGTGCAAGCTAAAATGCTGTTTATTTTCCATGGACGTCCCCCTCGGATCTACAGCGACTTTACTTCCAAGTGCACTTGCAGTGTAAAGTGGATTTTCCTTTAGTAAAAACCCCCTAAGGGTCCTTGTGCTGAGCCTTCAGTGATCTATGCAGAAAGCAAAGAGGCCCTAAAAGTCAGATCTGAGTAGTAGTATTGGTACAATGGCACCATCTGCACAGCTCTGCAATAGTAAGAAGGCTGACAGATGTTGTACAAGCATGCTCACTTAATAAGCAAAAATGTAAATTGAATGTCCACTAGATTCCAGTGAAATCAGGGATATGGAAATTAACGGAGAATGTTCATATTTAAATGATTACATCAAGAAATGGGGGTAAATCAAGTTAAGGGGGGGGGGGGGGGGATCTGCCCCTCCCCATGAGGTGATCCGTTCTTTAATTCTACTCACTTGGCATTCTGTATCTTCTGTTGTCTCCGCAGTTCCTCCACTTTTTTGGCTTTCTCCGCATTCTGCTCCTCCACCAGCTTCCGATGGGTCTGAACTCTCTTGTCCCTTTTTCTGACAAATGCCACCAGCTCACGTACCAGCTCGTTCCTCTCTTTGCGGGCCTTGTCCCGGGTTTTCTTGTTTTCCTTTTCCATGGCCCGTTTTTCCCAGCGATTGGAGGCCTGCCGGGTGTCATACTCCTCTTTCCAGGCAAAGTTCTTTACAGTGCAGAAGCTCTGCCAGTAAGCATAAAAGGGGTGCACTACCTGCAGAGGAAAAAAGTTTGAATGAATTAAAGGACTGGTTTCTTTTTTTGTTTACAAACTATTTTTATTATTAGGTACAAAAATACACCATATATGGCAGAATACTCATAATATTAGCAATTTGTACATATGGGAAATTAGAAAAATAGTATACAATAAAGTAAATATATTTTGCTATAGTTTGTGATCAGCGTAAATAAAAATTTTTTAGCTTGTGAACTATAAAACATATAAGATAAATGTGTCTCTTGTGATTAATAAATCTCAAACTGGATTAAAAAAATAAAACGTGGAATGTTTAACCCAGGGGTCCCATTTTTAAATCACATAACTGAATGGAATTCTGTATTGTATGGAATATTTTTTCCATAAAATATTATTGATTCTGGTTTTAAATGCATTAGAGGAATTAAAGGGGATTTCCAGTGGAATGCTATTAACCAATGAATTGCTACATCGATTGTATTAATCTCGTATTATGTGTGGGAAGTCCATTGATGGGCAAATAAGGAAATTGTGTAAAGTTAGGTTTATATTACTATTTGAGATTACAGAGGTTAAATTTTCCAGCAGTTTCCAAATTTGTGTAACCTTATTACAATCCCAGAAAATGTGTGAATATGAGCCTATGGACTGGTTTCTAAACAAAATCTCAAGTTCTGAAGCTGAACTTGTAACCAATGTGTGGTTTCTTTAATATAGCCAGGCAGATCAAACTAAGTTCAACATTTAGTCATGTCCCTTGATCTAGCTATTCCCTAAGTCCTCTGGAATGCTTAGTGTTTTACCAATTCAGAAATTCCTGATGACAGTTTCTCTGGCCAGTTCCTACCCTTCTCTGCAAACCTGCTCACTTTCATTATCCACTCATGTACAAGAAAATTGTGTTTTTATGGGTATTTTGTGCAAAGTGAAATTGAACCACATTCACTAAGCTCTGGGGAAAATGTCCTAACAAAGTGAACAGACTTTATATCTGACACAGATGGACAACTACAGACTCAGGGGATCACTGGCTTTAGATACTATGCAAGGATGAACATTGGTGTGCAAAGGATTAATTCAGAATTTTCACTGTCACATATACACCGATCTGCTTTATGGCCACTGATAGATTAATAACAATAACATCTGAAATAGGTGAGCGATATTAGGCAGCAGTAAACATGCTGTCCCTGAAGTTGATGTGCTGAAAAGCAAACAAAAAAAATAAATTATTTGCACAGCAGAGCTGGGACAACTTTGACACAATTGGCCACCTTGAATGTGTATTACAATACATGTGAAACAAGAATCCCTGTTTCTTGCAAAGTTTTCTAGAAATATGTAAGAATGTATAGTGTTGTGCAAAGGGATCATTTGAAAAAAAAAAAAAATGAATGTGTGGTCACACCCCTGATGCATTTCATACATAAGATGTTTGAATTTGAGCACAGATATCAGTTTCTATCGGTCAATTACTGCTTTAGGAAAGTGAACAAGGAATAATAGAAACATTGTACCGTGTCATAATCACTCTGGGAGTCTCCAAATGGTGGGTATTCCTCTTCTTCATCCTGACTGATCTTACTTTCCATCTCCTCCTTCACAATCATCTCGAAGATTCTCCGGTATACAGCATAGAAGCCCTGGGAAGAGAAGGCATTACATTGTTACCTGCTGTCATATAGGACATACATTATGGCAAAAACAATAGCCGCATCTTCCATCTTAATTACAAACGTGTGACTGCAGAAGGCTGAACAAGAATGTCCCGACTCTATAGAAAGGATCTGAGTTTTATTTACTGTATTTTAGAAGTTGCTCAAATTTTAGCTATTAATGGCACATGTGAAAAAGAATATATCATCCATAAATAGAAAACATCCGAAAGGCAGAATAATAATTACATAAAAAAAACAATAACACAGTAATAATACCAACAACAGTGATAATAAATGTATTATTATTCAGCATCACTGTTATTTCATCATCATCATTATGAAAAATGCTGACTATGACCCTAAGAACACCATCCCTATAGTGAGACATGGAGGTGGAAAACATTATACTTTGGTGCTTTCTCTCTGCTAAAGGTACATGCAGATTTTGCCCCCATTGAGGGGCCAATGGACGGCTCATGTATTGTAAAATCTTGGATGAGAACCTTCTGCCCACAGCCAGAACACTGAAGAAGGGTCGTGGATGCGTCTTCCAGCATGACAATGACCCAAAACATGCCACCAAGATAACAAAGGGGTGGCTCAATTAGAAGCACATTAAGGTAGTGAAGTGGCCTAGCCAGTCTCCAGACCTTAATCCTATAGAAAATGTATGGAGAGAGCTGAAACTTAGAGTTGTCAAGAGACCTTAAGGATTTAGAGAAGATCTGTAAAGAGTGGACCAAAATCCCTCCTGAGATGTGCAGACCTGGTCACCAACTACAAGAAACATCTTACCTCTCTGCTTACCAACATTGGTTTCTCCACCAAGTACTTAGTCATGTTTTGCTTAACCACTTCCCGACCAGCGCACGACGATGTACGTCGACAGAATGGCACGGGCAGGCATATTGGCGTACATGTACGTCCAATATTCGTTGCCGCCGTGCCATCGGGAGCGCGCCGCCGGTGGCGCGCTCCCGCGCTGGTCGGGACCCCCGTGAGTCCGGTCGCGGGACCCGCGGACTCGATCGCCGCGGGCATCCCCGCGATCGTCTCACGGAGCGGCCGAATGGAGGAAATGCTGTATAAACAACATTTTTCCATTCTGCCTAGCAACTAGTGACGCTGATCTCTGCTCCATGTGATTGGAGCAGAGATCAGTGTACACTAAATGAAAGCCCAACCCCCCCACAGTTAGTAACACACCCCTAGGAACACTTAACCCCTACACTGCCACCCACTGGTTAACCCTTTCACTGCCAGTGTCATTTACACAGGAATCACTGCATTTATATAGCAGTGATTACTGTATAAATGACAATGGTCCCAAAAATGTCCGATGGGTCCCCCACAATGTCGCAGTCACAATAAAAATCGCAGATCGCCGCCATTACTAGTAAAAAAAAAAAATAATAAAAAATTATTAATAAAAATGCTATAAAACTATCCCTATTTTGTAAACGCTATAACTTTTGCGCAAACCAATCAATAATCGCTTATTGCGATTTTTTTTACCAAAAATATGTAGAAGAATACGTATCGGCCTAAACTGAGGGAAAAAAATGTTTTTTTATATATTTTTGGGGGATATTTATTATTACAAAAAGTAAAAAATAATGCGTTTTTTTCAAAATTATCGCTCTATTTTTGTTTATAGCGCAAAAAATAAAAACCCCAGGGGTGATCAAATACCACCAAAAGAAAGCTCTATTTGTGGGAAAAAAAGGACGTTAATTTTGTTTGGGAGCCACGTCGCACGACCGCGCAATTGTCAGTTAAAGCGACGCAGTGCCGAATCGCAAAAAGTGGTCTGGTCTTTGACCAGCAAATTGGTCCGGTCTGAAAGTGGTTAAGGATCAAATACTTATTTTACTCACTGAACTGCAAGGAATCTCTCTTAAAGCAGAGTTCCACCTGGGGAAAAAAAATAAAAAAAAATAAAAGTCAGCAACAAATACTGCAGCTGCTGACTTTTAATACAAGTATACTTACCTGGCCAGTGAGCCTGCAATGTCCTCACCCGAAGCCAACCTGTCCCTCGACTCCAGGTGCAGGCGCCGACATATTTACCAAGGGAAACAAAAAGTGAAGTCTTTTCCGGCTTCACAGCCTGGTTTCCTACTGTGCATGCGCGAGTTGCACTGCACGATCTGAATGGTCCTTGCTGTCTTCTGGAACCTGTGCGTCTCCCAGAAGACAGCGGGGGGGGGGGGGGGGGGGGGGGGGCAGGCGGACATTGTGTAGTTCACAGCAAAGTGTGGTGATCTATGCCCGGAAGTGGGAGCAGATACCTGAATTTGAGAGGAGGAGGAATCCGATCAGCAGGTTTCATTTCTGGGTGGAACTCTGCTTTAATGTGCACTGCTTGGGAGATATTCACCATTTCTGCAGCCGGTGATGTCACCGGTGAACGTGCACTGTCCCCTCTAGGGATGGCATACTAAGTATACTGTCCCTTCAGAGTGCTGTGCTGCAATCGTGGCTCCTGTGTGCATGAGGGAGACTGATGTCATTGTGGCTCGGTCATTCAAACGACCAGAGCCAGCAACACCGAAACGAAAACCAGGTGAAGACAAACTGTCAGTGGCGACAGCGCACAGCCCAAGGTCTTCATTTTCAAGCAAAGTACCACTTTAAGGTGTAAACCTGCAAATAAAAAAGGAAACCCCATTAACAGCTTACCCTCTTTTGCATGCACTGAGGGACTTGTTGTAATGTAGACTGTCTTTGCAAGTCAACTTGTTAATCCAGACAGGTAGGCACTTCCTGCACTAGGGTGACAACACTCTTACTGTGGTACCTGAGCCGATGCAGTGTTGTCACCCTAAAAGCTTGCTCCCACTGGGACTACATGACATGCACTGCACACCTGTACTTACAAGCAGTCTGCTTGTAGCTTTTTAATTAACAATTTTTTTTTTTTGTCGGCAAAAAACACCCCCCACCCCTTATCCACATGCACAGAAGCAGTTTAATTCCACTGACGAAATGTGCATGGCACTGAAACATTAATAAAAATTTAAAGAGGCAGAAAACATGCAGAAGTAATTATAGTGTATTTTTTTTTTTAATTATTATTTAGTGTTACTTTAAAGGGTGGGAAGTTAAAATGAACTTCCATCTTGTAGCACACATAGGGACCCCACAAAGCCCTGGTCAGTCTGGTATGGAATCACCAACAAGCTTCTATACTTGGAGCTCTGCCTCATCCCCTCCTTTTAGGTGTTGCTTTCATTTAGTGATGGGCCAATAGTAAAGCACAAAAGGCAGATGCAGGCTACACTGAACCAACAAGCACTGAAGCTGGTCACTTGCCTCCTAACAGAGGGACCTGGATTCCTTTGATGCTCTGCAACAGAGGAATAGTTTGAGGTGCCCACTACCTCCAATAAGTGATATGGACGGCCCAGGTTGGCCCAAAGCTTTCACTTATGTCAGACTGAACCAAGTACAAGCTAGTTACCTTCTCATCATCGCTATATCCGGAGTAGCAGGTCACAGTAAAATACTGAACGAGGTCTAGACTATCGTCTTGATATTCTCCATCAACACCTCCTTTTAGCAGAGCGTCCCTGTGGTTATCATACCTAGAAAACAAGTACAACATAAGAAAGGGAATCTGTAAAAAAAAAAAAAAAAAAATCCCCCTAAGGCCTCTTTCACATGGAGGGTTCAACCAGGTCTTCCTATCAATTTTTATTTAGGCAGACCTTATCGGACGGTCCATTCACCCCTATTGACAGGCAGGTGTAAACAAACTTGTGTACGTTTACACCCTTCTACCTCCGGTCTGATCCAGTTCGCTAAAAAAGGAGCATAAGGGGATCCATTCTCCGTCTTGGCGATTCTCAACTCCTGTCCTCAGGACCCACTAACACACTGACGGGAACTACCAACAGCACCCTGGTAGTTGATTGAGAACTAGAAGCCGACAGATGCAAAGGATGTTGGTACTTGTAGTTCTCCCATTTACAGAACTCTGAATAAATGGCATAGCCAGGTTGGCGGCTGCATTAAAAAAAATTAAAAATTAAAAATTGTGACAGCAAGTGGGAGGAAAAGATCCCTGCTCACTGTCACAATGGGAGAAAGGGGGCCGTTGCTACAAAAACATGTTACGAAAGGTTAACTTGGAAGATGATTGGTTACTACGCACAGCTGCACCGGTTTTAGTAATTCTCCCCTTAGTGTCTAATCAGCAGTGGCTACACATTTGTGATATTGACAGGCTAGCACTGAGCTGCAGCCAATAAGATTGATTTATGGTGTCCACTGGATGCATGCAAACGTTGCACAAGATCACGTTTTGGAGCAAGGTCATACTACCAGCAAGATCCTCCATAAACAGTATATACCTGTGTACACGATCCCCTATTAAAAATAAAATGAATGGAGAAGAGAGTCATGAATCTGTCACTTTTACCAGACATGTTCTGGGAAGTTTATTATGGCTACTGTACCCATACACAGTGGGGCACTTTAATAAGTGTTGATTCAGAGATAAAATAAACTGCAACCATCTTAATGAGTATCCCAGCCTATAAAAGGGGGTTATCAGTAAACAAACTTCCACTTTCAGATCTAAAATAGAAGCTCTGACATGCCCTGACTTATGTGGCTTTGAT
This sequence comes from Lithobates pipiens, assembly GCF_037356315.1. Lineage (NCBI taxonomy): Eukaryota > Metazoa > Chordata > Amphibia > Anura > Ranidae > Lithobates > Lithobates pipiens. The sequence goes on from NW_027507790.1 coordinate 230,470,311, forward strand.
TTCAGAGGATCACAGCTATGCATTGAGGGATGGAAGAGTGAGGACGGACATAGCTCCTACTTTAGATGCCAAAGGGTGCCATTTGTAAGACAGATGACCTGACACTGGAAAGAAAAGATAGTCACCTCTGAGGTCCTGCTTTGCTATTACAGTGTCATCTTTAAGAGTTGTTTTACAAGGACTTCAGCTTGTACAAGAGCCGTATGAACAGCAAACTTTCACAAAACATTTGCAGAGCGTTCAGTAAGCATTGTTAAAGCTTTTTAAAAGTACATTATGTTGCACCTACCTGCAAACGAAGCCTATGATGTACCAGGAGTTCCTGCTGGTGGCTGCGTCCATCTTCACCCCACTTCCTTCCAGGGCCGTGGACTCCAGCTCTGCGAGTGGCCGGACTCGCCGGGCGCGCAAGACTCGCCGGAGCTGACGGCCAATGAGTGAACCCTTTAGAAACAGCATGATGGTGCCCTTTCTTCAATGCGCATGCACCAAAGACGTTGGTGCAATCGTATATGGGTAAATATCTCCTAAACCGTGTAGGTTTAGGAGATATTTCCAGTACCTGTTAGCAGTTGATCTTAAACTGCCGTGGTGCTGCACTTGTGATCAGTTACGACACCAGTCATTTGATGGTTTGACAGTTTGGTTGAGAGCAAGTGTGACAGTTAGTAATCCCAGCATGCCTTGAATGCAACCAATTAGTTTTTTTTTTTTTTTTTGTTAGGCCTCATTCACACAATGGTGCAGATATCAGTTTTTCTGCACGCGCTCAACAAAACAATGGTTCTCCATGTGCCCTGTTCACATCACAACGTGCAGATTTTTTTTTCTACTGCAACGTGTATGCTGTTTTCTGCATGGTAAAAAAAAAACTAACATGACATCAACATTGGTGTGAATAGGGCACATAACTGACGCACAAGGAAACAGATGTCAACGTGCATAAAAACGGATGTAAACTGATGGCTCTGCAAGTGAAATCTGAAGTTTTCATGCACGTATGGTGTGAACGAGCCCTAAAGGGCAAATTCATACAAACCTGCAAACCGCAGAGCAGCCAGAGCGGTCGTCGCTCCTCCTGCTCTGCACATCACACTGTTTTTTTTTTTGTTTTGTACAAGCTTTATATTTGAAGTGTACAAAACATACACTAAATTCACTGTAATGTTGGGAGGTGCGCTGTACTGCATTGTCTGTCATTGCAGTGCGATTTAGGATGGTTTGCGGCAATAAAATTGAGTGCAGTGCTATGCTGGAGTGTGTATGGGACACATAGGAAACAACTGTTTCCTGGACCCTGCGGTAAAACATCTGACAAAGGAATAGTGGTGCGCTGTACATACAAATAAATACTAAAGCAGTAACAATAAAATATAACGTATAGTTCTTTGGGCCTTCTGTGATACTTCTAGATCACTACCTGCTGTATACATTATATTTTATTGTGACCGTTTTAGTATTTATTTGTATGTACAGCGCACCACTATTCCTTTGGGTTCAGATATTTCCCTCGGTGGGTGCAGCAGTACGCTAGCTATTAACATTTGAGTTGATGCAGGAATACCTCTTTCTATTAAAACATCTGACACTACACATAGTGTGAGCTGGCCCCAAATCGATGGGTTCAGCTCTGCTTTAAGCAGAAATCCCATTCTTTGCTACGTGTCTGGTTCACATCCATGTGCTGCAGTTGGGTGAACAAGGAAAACGAATGGGGCCAATTACAGGAACGGAAGTGGTGTGACTCCAGCCGTACAGGTGACTTGCAGTCCTGATAACTCACCATGCTCTCTCCTGGGGGTCGCTGAGGACATCATATGCTGCCTGGATCAATTTAAACTGCTCCGCAGCCTCCTCTGAATTGTCCAAGTTCTTATCTATAGCAAAAAAAAAAAAAAAAAAGGAGTACAATCATGGCATGTTCGTGAAAGGGTGGGGGGGTATAGAAGAAGACAGGAAACTGGCAGAGACTGCAGAATGAGGAGGAAGGAGGACTCATCAATGGATAAGGAGAAAAGGATCAGCATTTGGGAATTTATCTACTGCAGTCCATGGAATATTGTCTATGTTATCTCACCACAGTACTGTATGCCAACTACACAACACATGTAAGAGAAGAGCTCTCGTTGGATATACATAGAAAAACTGCATGTTCAGATACCTGACTGTGTCTGTGGAATGATCAGATGATATCTCCCCGCTTCTCTGTCCCACTTTCTGGCCATTACTAGGGCAGATCTCAGCTGACAATACCCCTTGTTATACAGATCAGGTGTAACGATGGAATGTGTATAGACAGCATCTCACAAAAGTGAGTACACCCCTAAGTGAAAATGTCCAAATTGGGCCCAAAGTGTCAATATTTTGTGTGGTCACCAATTTTTTCCAGCACTGCCTTAAAGTGGAGTTCCGGCTTCCAAAAAAATAAAGTCAGCAGCTACAAATACTGCAGCTGCTGACTTTTAAAACAAGGACACTTACCTGTCCATGACACCCGCGATGTAATCGCCTTTGGCTCTGGGTGGAGGCGCCAGCATCTTCAGTAAGGGAATCAGGAAGTGAACCCTTGTGGCTTCACAGCCTGTTTCCTACTGCGCATGCACAAGTCGCACTGCTCGTTCTGAATGGTCCCTGCCGTCTTCTGGGACCTGCGTGTCTACCAGAAGACTGTTGGGGGGCAGGCGAGGGGCCAGACATGGCGTAGTTTGCATCGGATTCTGTGGCTCTCTTTCTAGGTGGAACTCCACTTTAACCCACTTAGGCATGGTGTTCACCACAGCATCACAGGTTGTCACTGGAGTCCTCTTCCATGATGACATCACAGAGCTGGTGGATGTTAGAGACCTTGCACTCCTCCACCTTCCATTTGAGGATGCCCCACAGATACTCAAAAGGGTTTAGGTCTGGTGACATGCTTGGGCAGTCCATCACCTTTACCCTCAGCTTCTTTAGCAAGGCAGTGGTCATCTTGGAGGAATGTTTGGGGTTGCCACTTCATCTCTTTAAACCCGAACACATATGAATTACACGGGTTCTGAAGCTAATTTAGTGCTGATAAGGCAGCAAGTGAGTTTAACTACCACCTTAAAGTGGTTGTAAACCTGTTACAACCACTTTTACCTACAGGTAAGCCTAGATTAAAGCGGGAGTAAATCCGCTGACATATTAATTTATTTATTTTTTTACAGACCTGTAAGGCAAAAGGCATAATGAGCTAGTATGCGCCGCATACTAGCTCATTATGAAATACTTACCTTAGAACGAGGCCCCAAAATCTTACCCGATCCATGCAGAGGGAGCCGACAGGTTCCCTTGGCATATCTTCTGGATATCGCGGCTCCGGCGCTACGAGTGGCCAGAGTTGCGATGTTGTCACTCCAGCGCATGCGCGTGGGAGATTTCTTTGCGGCGCGGTCCAGCGTCTGCTGGGCGTTCAGCCGAGAATCCCCTGTGCACATGCGCCACCGCATTAAAGGTTTAGGAGATTTTTTTTACCTACAGGTAATCCTTATTATAGGCTTACCTGTAGGTACAAGTTTAAATTTTGACTATACAACCACTTTAAAGAGGAAGTAAACCCTGATGAGTTTACTTCCTCTTTCATTCCCTGCAAAGGTAAAGCATAATGGACTACTATGCATCGCATAGTAGCCCATTATGTGTCACTTACCTGACACAGGAGCCAGCGAAGTCACCGCTGTCCCCTGTAGTCCGGAGCATCCATCTTCTCGGTGGGTCTCGCTGCTCTGCCGCTGTCATTCGGCGAAGCCGCGATGACGTCATTCCCGCGCATGCGCACGGGAGCCGCCACTCACGGCATATCACCGTTGACCGCGGCGCGCTCAGTGCGCCGCTGTCTACGGCGCATGTGCCGTAGACAGCGGTGCCTGTCTTTCGGCAAATATCTCCTAAACTGTGTAGGTTTAGGAGATATTCTTTGGACCTACAGGTAAGCCTTAATCTAGGCTTACCTGTAGGTTAAAGTGTGTTGTAAGGGTTTACAACCACTTTAAGTCTTACCTGTAGGTGCTCAAAATATCTCCCAAACCTCCACAGTTTAGGAGAGATTTAGAAATGAGACGAGCGCCGATGTCTGCGGCTCATGCGCACTTTAGACTCTTTTAGAAATGGCGAGCTTGCCGTTTCTAAAGCAGATTGCACCATGATTGGCGGCTCCTGCGCACATGCGTGGTAGTGACATCATCACGGCTCTCGCCAATCACAGCGCCGGAGCCGCAATACCCAGAAGGAAGATGGACGCTTCATGGAAGACGGGACCGCGGCGACATCGCAGGCTTCGGTTTCAGGTAAGTGACACATAATACTATGTGGTGCGATGTATAGTAGTCCGTTATGTGTTACCTTTACAGGGAGACAGAGGAAGTAACACCCACCAGGGTTCTCCTCCTCTTCTTTATTCAGCCACAGAACCTGTGTCATTATATGTGTTGGGGTTTAAAGGGATGAGGTGGTCCCTCTATAGGAGAGAGATAGATTGCTGTACTCGGTAGATGTATATAGTTGGGGTGTTGTGATGACGTTTCCTGTACTCAGTAATGAAGACAGAGGATGAACATGACAGGCGGGTAGTTGAGAAGAAGGTGAGTAATGTCACCTCCCTTCCCCTCCCCCATTACTACATCAGTGTCGGTCCTCCCAGCCTCTCACCTGGGTGCCATTTCAGCGCCAGCTTCCGGTAGGCCTTCTTCAGGTCATCGTCCGTACAGTCCCTCCTCACCCCGAGCTCCTCGTAGTGACACCGCATCCTTCCCCCTTCACCGACCGGCTAACCCCACTACACACACGTGTATCCTCCGACCCGGAACAGGAAACAACCGGTATTCCCCCCTCCTCCTCTTCTGTTACCTAGACAACCGCACAGCTATACCCCCTCCTCCTCCTCCTCAGACCAACTATGTCTCTCCGACAAGGGGTGTCAGTGACGTCTTGGACTGAGGTTCAAGAGGACCGTGTCTGTGTGTGATCATTGTCTCCGGTATGGATGCCATGTTTGCTGTGGTTTTCCTATTCTTGTCATTCAATGATGACTACAGAAACATGGCGGCTCCGCCATTTTACAATAAAGAAACGCAGACGTGTTTTATTTCAAGTTGTCAGTCTCTTGTAAAATAAAGTAGAGGGACTGGTGGTGCGGACTGCATGGCGGGTGTCCGTTGATGAGGTAGGTGGGGGGGATGGTGATAGAATGTACACATTGGGGGCACTCAGCATCTCTGCCCATGGGGGGGGGGGGTCTTCTAATAAAGAGACCCGATCTACAGACTACGTCATAGCCCTCTCCACTGCCCATGCTGGCCCAGCTCCTCCCCCCCCCTCTTTACATGTCATAGTCCTCTCCACTGTCCATACTGGCCCAACTCCCCCCCCCCCCCCCCTTACATGTCATAGTGCTCACTACTCCACGCTGGCCCATCTCCTCCCCCCTCATGTCATAGTGCTCTCCTCACCAGTGAGTGTAATAACTGTCTGTGCTGGCCCAGCTCCACTCACTCTATTTATCCCGTTACTATTATCAGAGTGAAAATGAAAGAAAATCCCAAAGTTTGGGTTGTCTTTAGAGCAGGAATAGAGGTGAAATCTTCCAATCAGGACAGCAGTTCTGGTGACAACCGGGGATCCCCTCACTTGGGAGGCATGGGATGTGGGCGTTCCTGGGAAAACCTTCCTGCGGCTCTCCAGCGTCTTTCAGATCATTTCTTGGACGATCCGGCAGAAACAATAAAACCTGACGGTGCGGGGCGGCTGCTCCCGGAGGTGATCAAAGTCTATGTGCTCTATGATCACCTCTATGGCCTTGGAGGACAGGAGGGACCTCATAGTGTCACTTCTGGTCCAGGCTGGAAGTATTTTTTTATTTATTTTTTACAGCAAAAGATCAAAAAAAAATGTTTTTTGATCTTTTGCTGTAAAAAAAATAAAAATCAAGGTAAAGAAAAGATTTGGGGTCTTGTTGACCCCAGATCTCTATATAAAGAGGACCTGTCACCCTTATTTCTATTACAAGAGATGTTTATATTCCTTGTAATAGGAATAAAAGTGATCAAAATATAAACAAAGGGACAGTGTAAAAAAAAAGAAAGAAAGTAAAATATAAAAAAATAAAATGAAAGCATCGCCGTACTTCCATGCTCACGTACAGAAGTGAATGTAAGTCGCCCACACGTATGTAAATGGTATTCGCACCACACATGTGAGGTATCACTGAGAGCATTGGAGTGAGAGCAATAATTCTAGCACTAGACCTCTGTAACTCTAAACTGATATCCTCTAAAAGGACAGAGAAATATACGTTTTTTTTTAACTTTAATGCAAGGAATGCTTTTAAATGGATGCAAACCGGATTATGTAAATTTGAGCTGGGCACATCTATCTGCAGTGTTTTCTTAGCTCTCGTCAAAGCCCTAAGTCCTGTGGCTTTCTCCTGCTCCGTTCTTCTGTTATCAGCCTGATAACTTCTGACAAGTTCTCTGACAACCAAGATAAAACCAGCCTGAATTTTGTGTCGGTGCGGGTGCTATAAATAGATTAGCAGAGAGCTGCTCTACTCACAGCACAGATCTGAAAGTCTCTGTCTGTGTGGAGAGGGGGTGTGTACCTTTCCTCCAATCAGTTGTCTCCCAATGTAGTCCAATACTACACTGCTACTGCTGAATGAGGAAGGGAAAAATCTGTAATGCGATCTGAACTTTCTAAACAGTATATGAAGATGAAGACAGCAGATATACAAGTAAAACTTATGTAGGGAGATTTGTTTCATCTCTGTGTATTATCTGAGGCTGTTCACTTGACTGGTAATAGGAGAAGGTTTACATCCACTTTTTAAGGTAAAAAGCGTTTTTAGCTTTAGTATCATGTTAAACCCGATGTGCATTTTTCATGTGTTCCCGGGAACATGTATGAAACATCTGCTTCATGTAGCTGTGAATGAAGACTAAAAGGGTCAGTACACCGGAGGACTGGGGAGGATCAGTGATCAGAATACACAACATTCATACACACTTGGGCAGCCAATGTGCCCACGAGTGGATGTGATCTGATATGTCATTGGATCAAAGTTACAATCTACAGAGCCAATCACAGTGACTCTGTACCTTTCGAACGCTGTGAACCAATCACAGCCATCACAAGTGTAAACACTAGTAGTGTCTGCAATTATTCAGCACTCCCCTTCCTGTGTTGTGAATCGGCGCAGGGCTGGTTTTTACACCACAAAAATAAACTGCAGATCCGTTCCAGGTGAGTTTGTGGATGTGCGTTTTCAACATGTTTTTGATGCTTTTCAGTGCGTTTTTAACATGTTCTTGATGCGTTTTTGAATGTATACCAGCTGTGTTTTTTTCTTAATTTTCCTGTTTCCCCCCCCCCCCCCCCCCCACTGTACTAGGGTACCATGCATTTTTGATACACTCCAGTGCATTTCAGTTTTTTTTTATGCGTTTTACTGCGATACAATACAGTCCAGTGCAGGAAAAATGCAGCATGTTCTGTTTTTTTTTTTCTGGAACTGGAAAGCCCTGGAAGTGTCCGCACTGGTGTGAACTATGCCATTGGAAAACATGTAACTCACTTTCCATGTGTTTTTGATGCAGAAAAAAAACACACTGGACGGTATGTGGTGTGAACTGGCCCTTAGGAGCGCTTCACACCAAAAAAAATGCAATCCAGCTCCGTTGCAGATGTGTTTTTTGTATGTGCGTTTGTAACGTGCTCTGGTGTTTGTTTATTTTTTGATGCGTTTCCAATGCATTCCAGATGCTTTTTTTCCAGTTTTGTTCTGCTCTGTACTGGGGTCTGGTGCATTTTTGATACATTCCAGTGCATACCGGTGCGTTTTTAATGTGTTTTGCTGCGTTCCAGGACAGTTCAGTGCAGGAAAAATGCAGCATGTTCTACTTTTTTTTTTTTTTGGCAAATGGAAAGCTGACTGCACTGGTGTGAACTATGCCAGTGGAAACCATATAATCTACTTTACATGCGTTTTTGATGCAGAAAAAAATGGACTGCATGTGGTGTGAACTGGCCCTTAATGTTTACACAGCAGGACCCAAGGTTACAGCATAAAAATGCACTCCAGATCCATTCTGGATTAGTTTCTGCATGCGCGTTTTTAGCTTGTTCTGGTGTGTTTTAGATGCATTTCTAGATGCTTTCTTATTCTTTTTTTCAGTTTTTTTTCACTGTACTGGGGTCCTGTGCGTTTTTGATGCGTTTTTTATACCTTTTACCACGCTCCAGTACAATCCAGTGCACTGGTTTCCAGTTCCATTTTTTTTTCTTCAACTGGAAAGCCCTGGAACTGACTGCACTGGTGTGAACTATGCCTTTGGAAACCATGTAACTCACTTTCCAATGCATTTTTGATGCAGGAAAAAAAAATGCACTGGACCGCATGTGGTGTAAACAGGCCCCAAGTGATTGTAATCCAAAAGAAAAAAAAAAGATACTGTTCCTTTAACCACTTGCCACCCGCCCTATAGGCAAATGACAACTGCAAAGTGGTTTCAAAATCCTGACCAGACGTCATAGGACGTCCGCAGAATTTTGAGCCGCCGGTGGCGCGCATCGCAGCGATCGTTGTTTCGGGGTGTCAGTCTGACCCCCCACAACTATGATCTCGGTAAAGAGTCTCCGACAGAGACTCTTTACCACGTGATCACCAATCACGGCTGCTCACAGTGTAAATAGGAAGAGCCGGTGATTGGCTTTTCCTCACTCGCGTCTGTCAGACACGAGTAGAGGAGAGCCGATCGGCTGCTCCTCCGACAGGGGGGGTCTGTGCTGATCGATTATTCCCCCCCCCCCCCCCCCCGAGGATGCCCACACTGGACCACCAGGGACACCACCAAACCACCAGGGATGCCCAGCACCAGGTATGCCACCCTAGACCACCAGGGATGCCAGTCAGTGCCCACAATGGATGCCAATCAGTGCCCACAATGGGCATCACTGATTGGCATGCATTATTGTTTGGCACTGATTGGCATCCATCAGTACAAAACAATACAACACAATGCCACCTATCAGTGCCCATCTGTGCCGCCTATCCATGCCCATTCATGCCGCCTATCCATGCCAATCTGTGCCAGCTATCAGTGCCAATTTGTGCCACCTATCAGTGTCCATCAGTGCCGCCTATCAGTGCCACATATCAGTGCCATTTCATTGGTGCCACCTCATCAGTGCCGCCTTATCAGTGCCCGTCAGTGCCCATTAGTGAAGGAGAAAACTTACTTATTTACAAAGTTTTGAAACTGAAACAAAAAAAAAAACATATTTTTTTTCAAAATTTTCGGTCTTTTTGTATTTGTTTAGCAAAAAATAAAAACTGCAGAGGTGATCAAATACCACCGAAATAAAGCTCTATTTGTGGGGAAAAGATGATAAAAATGTCATTTGGGTACAGTGTAGCATGACCGCGCAATTGTCATTCAAAGTGTGACATCGCTCAAAATTGGTCTGGGCAGGAAGATGTTTAAGTGCCTGGTATTGAGGTGGTTAAGGCATGATCTACATGATGACAGTGATGATGACAGTGCTTGTGCTGTGTAATTTGTCCCTTTCTGTGTTCCCAAGTCTCCCTGTGTGTGCTGACCACTGTAATCATGGCTGTTGTTCCATGATGCCGTGGTCAGTTTACGTGCCTCTGTCACCCCGCTCTCTGCTGTTAGTCTCTCCCCCTCCCTCCCTGCCTGTCGTTGTGAGAGCGGCTCTCCTCCCTGCCCCTCCCACCGCTATTCTGCTGCAATATGCAGTAATAATACTTGTATTATGCAGTCATTAACTACAGAGTATGTGTTTTTTTTTTTTTCTAAATGATAGTGCTAAATACCCTTTTTCATACTGCCGCTGTGCGGTCACGTGACTTCCCTCAGCTGGGCGACGTCACAGGGGAATCCCAGCCCCTCCCACTTCTCTCCATAGATCAGGAAGGAGATTGGAGGGGATCATGTGACCACACAGCTGTGGTGTGATAAAAGGTATTTAGCCTTTTCATTAAAAAAAAAAAACACACACACACACACACACACACACACACTGTAGTTAATAACTGTATAAACCAGAGGGGATACCAACACTTTAAAGCGGCATGCCACCCACATTTTTCACTCCTCACCATGCAGTACTAATGTGCATCCTTAAAATTAATTGGCAATTTATTCTTGTTTTTCTGTACACTTACCTGGTTTATGCCTATATCCTTTAGCGACTGCGTACGTCATTTCCGGTTTTGCATTGCCTCCTGGGAGATCTTAGCCAGCTTGGCATGGCACTGCTCCCGTAACATTTAACATTGGCATCTATGGAAATTCTTGGTCAGCTTGTCATGGCACGGCTCCAGTAACATTTAACATTGACGCCTATGGAAAATCTTGGTCGGCTTGACGTGGCAAGCTGACCAAGATTGCACTGTGCTGCTCAAGCGCTCCATCGGCAGGTGCATGCTGGGTAGCCAGCATGCAAAGAATCCAGGAAGAAGGACACTGTGGCTTCCAATGGCCGCGCTGTGCAGGAACTTCACAAAGTAAGAAAACAATGCTGCACAAATAGAAACGTGGGCATAGTTTACAGCATACCTTTGTTGCATTGCACGAGGCATGAGTATTCTAAGGGTATTTTTTATCTTAAAAGTCATATTTCGTCTGGAACTCCGCTTTAAGGTGAGAGTTGTTAAAATGCCACTGACCACCAGTATTTTTTGGAGTTTTTTTTTGGTGGGGGGGGGGGATTTCCCAACAGTGGTATTATCTTTTTAACGACTTGCTTACTGGCCACTCAAACCCCCCTCCTGCCCAGACCAATTTTCAGCTTTCAGCGCTGATGCACTTTGAATGACAATTGCGTGGTCATACAACACTGTACCCAAATTAAATTTTAATTATTTTTTTCCCCCTAAATAGAGCTTTCTTTTGGTGGTATTTAATCACAGCTGGGATTTTTATTTTTTGTTAAACAAACAAAAAAAGATGGAAAATTTTGGAGAAAAAAAAATCATGTTTAATAGTTTGTTATAAAATTTTGCAAACAGGTAATTTTTCTGCTTCATTGATATGTGCTGATGAGGCGGCACTGATAGGCTGCACTGATGGGCACTAATAGGCACAGTTAAGGCGGCACTGATAGGCACAGAAAAGGTGGCACTAATGGGCACAGATAAGTCAGTACTGATGGCCACTAATAAGATGGCACTGATGGGCCCTGATGGGTGGCACTGATAGGTATGACTGATAGATGGCACCGATGGGCACTGATAGATGGTACTGGTAGGTGACACTGGGCACTGATGTGCAGCACTGTCCAGGCACTGATTGTGGGCACTGACAGGTGGCACTGTGAGCACTGACAGGTGGCACTGTAGGCACTGACAGGTGGGCACTGGTAGGCAGCACTTTTAGGAGGCACAGGTGGGCACTGAGGATCTGAGCACATCACTGCCGGCTGTGTTCACATCACGTGATCAGCTATCATTGGCTGACAGCTGATCACGTGGTAAGGGGTCGGGATCGACCCCTTAGTCTGATCTGTGATACAGCGAGTCTCATAGACTCGCTGATCACAGAGAGCGCCATGCCTGCCCTTCAGGGGCCGCGCAGGCCGCTCGTGCACAGGATGACGTCAATAGACGTAGTCCCGGCAATGCAGGGCCGTGCTGTAGCCGTCATTTGGCTATAGCGTGGATCCCTAAAGGTAAAGAAATGGAAAGTGAATGTAAGCAATCCGCTTATACAGTACAAACATAAATAAATACATACCATCAAGAAAATTTAGCTCTATCTGTCTCCAAAAAATTGGGTGCAGTGTTACATAACTGAGTAATTGTCAGTCAAACTATCACACCACGGAAGATGGCCTGGTAATGAGGTTGTGTATACAGACTGGTACTCAAGTGTTTAAAATGATGTCTCTTTGCAATAGCGTCATTCCTCACCATGGCCTTCCTGTCGCAGTCGGAAGCGGAGGACGACCAGTACGTATTTACCTGCAGCCTTGACAACGCCCGCAACTTGTCCAACATCCTGAAGGCCATTAACTTCAAGGACCACGCCGCTTGTTTTGCCACCAGCAACGGACTTAAATTCACAGTGGAAAATGCCAAATGTCTCCAAGCCAACGCCTTCATTCAGGTGGGGGATGCGTCCAGCATCAGCGATCTCTGCTTCCTTCTTACTTTGTATTCACCTCACGGTGGCGTCTCTCTTTACAGGCCGGGATCTTTCAAGAATTCAGCATTCAAGAGGAATCTGTGATCTTCCGAATTAATCTCACCGTCCTTCTGGATTGCTTGACCATATTTGGTGCAAGTGCCGTGCCAGGTATTGGGGGAGGGGACTATGAGGGGGGTTGTAGTACACTGGGATAAATGGGAGGAAAACCAATAAACATTAATTCGCTGATCTCCCCTGCCTAGTAAGAACCCTGAACCCATAAAATGTCACTTCTGGCTTCTGCTGTCACTTTCCCTGATCTCCGTGGCCAGGGAGGAGGCTAATGCAGTGTGATCTGCAGTCCATTAGCTTTAATGTAAGGCAGGTGGGACCCCTGATTTCCCAATAAAGAGAACCTGTCATGCCAATATGGTTTGTGACCTCAAGTTCAAGTGCACTTGGATTATGCAGCAGGACAATCATCCAAAACACACCAGAAAGTCCACCTCTGAAAGGCTGAAAACAAAATGAAGCTTTTGGAGTGACCTAGTCAAAGTCCAGACTTAAAGAGGAGTTCAGCCTGGGGGAAAAAATAATTAAATATCAGCAGCTCCTAATACTGTAGCTGCTGACTTTTAATATAAAGACACTTACCTGTCCAGGGATCCTGCGATGTCAGCACCCCGAGCCGATTTATCAATCGGCTTCGGGTGCAGGAGCCAGCATTGCAAGTAAGGGAAACCGGCAGTGACGTTTCCTACTGCGCATGCACGAGTCATGTTGTGCTTTCTGAATGGTCCCGTCGTCTTTTGGGACATGTGTGTTTCCCAGAAGACAGCGAGGGGAGGAGGAGGGTCCAGAAATGCTCAGAGATCTCTGCGGCAATCTTACCCGGAAGTGGTAGCTGGTACCTGGCAAAACCAGCTACCCCCCCCCCCCCCCCCCCCCCTCCAAAGTGGAAAATGTGGCAGTGGAGGGGGGGGCTGCGAACAAGCAAAGCTTTCCCTTTTGGATGGAGCTCCGATTAAGATTCCGTGGCATGACCTTAACCCCCTCCCTTCCACCGTATTGTCAAGTGACAGGCGGGCGGCAGTGACGGCTCTCTCGTTCTGGGATGGCATCATATGACATCCCATTCTCACCCCGCTTGTGTTCTCCCGGGGACGTGTGATACAGCAATCAGTGGCGCACTCTGTCCCTGAGAAACCACACATCACCGATCCTGGTAAAGAGCCAATGAGAAGGCTCTTTACCCATGTGATCAGCTGTGTCAAATCATAGCTGATCACATGTAAACAAGGAAATGCTGGTTATCAGCAATCCTCTCCTCACTCACACTGACAGCGTGTGAGGAAAGGAGAGACAATCAGTGGCATTTCCTCACAGAGGAGATCTCCACAGATAATCAGTGCCAGCCCATCAGTGCTCTTCAGTGCCATCTCACCAGTGTTGCATATTAGTGCCCATCAGTGCTTCATATTAGTGCCTCCTCATTATTGCCACCTCATCAGTGCCCTTCAGTGAAGGAGAAAATGTACTTATTTACAAAATGTTATAACAGAAACTAAGAAGAAAGTTTTTGTTTTTTTCCCCACAATTTACGTTTGTTTCGCCTTTTTTAGCAAAAACTTAAAAAACCCAGTGGTGATTAAATGCCACCAAAAGAAAGCTCTATCTGTCTCAAAAAATTATAAAAAGATTGCTTGGGTACAGTGTTGCATGGCCGCGCAATTGTCATTCCAAGTGCGACAGCGCTGAATGTTGAAAATTGGCCTGGGCAGAAAGGGAGTAAAAGGCAAGTAGTTAAATAGGCCGTTCATGCCGGAAAACCCTCCAATGTGGCTGAATTAAAACATTTCTGCAAAGCAGAGTGGGACAAAATTCCTCCACAGCGATGTGAAAGACTCATTGCCAGTTATCCCAAATGCTTGATTGCAGTTGTTGCCGCCAAGGGTGGCACAGCCAGGTATTAGGTTTAGGGGACAATAACTTTTTTTTGTACATAGGGAAGGTTTGGACAGCTTTTTTCTCTTAAAAAATGAAATCATTTTTTAACCACTTGACAACTGGGCACTTAAACCCCCCTCGTGACCAGACCAATTTTCAGCTTTCAGTGCTCTCACACTTTGAATGACAATTACTCAGTCATGTAATACTGTACCCAAATGAATTTTGTGTCTTTTTTTTCCCACAAATAGAGATTTTTTTTGGTGGTATTTGATCACCTCTGCGGTTTTTAATTTTGAAAAAAAAATCATTTTTCTTTGTTTCTGTGATAAAATTTTGCAAATTATTAATTTTTCTTCATAAATTTTGGCCACAATTTATACTGTGACATATCTTTGGTAAAAATAACCCAAATTAGTGGATATTATTTGGTGTTTGTGAAAGTAATGCCCCGTACACACGTTCCGATTATCGGACCACAAAAGTCGCTTTCGGACAGATCGTTCGATAATCTGATCGTTAGTACGCAGCTTTCGACAGCCGATCACGACAGTCCGTCCAACTAAATCCGAAGGAACAAACAGGAAAACTTTGGTCGGATGACAGCCCATCGTACCACAGTCGTGTAGTCAGTACAGTATGCGTCCGATAAAAGTCATTAGACAAACACCACGCATGATCGGAAACATGAAAATAAACCAGAAGGACACACAGGTCACACGTTTTTGACATCATTTAAAATACGTAGCTACGCACGACGGAAGATTTTTCCAGAATCGTACGACAAAAGTCTTACACACATTTTGCACTGTTGTATTCAATCTTAGTTGTATACAACAAAATGTGAACGATCGGTCTTACGATAATCGGAACGTGTGTACGGGGCATTAGAGAGTCTACAAGCTGTGGTGCAAATCATACAAAATTGATCACACCTGATGTACTGGTTACTTATCTAATTTCTTGAGACCCGAACAAGCCAGGAAAGTACAAATACCCCCCAAATGACCCCTTTTTTGAAAGTAGACATTCCAAAGTATTTAGAAAGAGGCATGGTGAAGTTTTTGATGTAATTTGTAATTTTTTTCCCACAATTCTTTGCAAAATGAAGATTTTTTTTTTTTTTAACAAAATTGTCATTGTAATAGGTTATTTCTCTCACATGGCATGTGTATACCACAAATTACACCCCAAAATAAATTCTGCTACTCCTCCTGAGTATTACAATACCATGTGTGGGACTTTTCCAGAGCCTGGCCATACAGAGAGGCCCAACATGCAGGGAACACCATCACGTGTTCTAGGAGCATAAATTACACATCTAACTTGACTACCTATTACACTTTTGAAGGCCCTTGGAGCACCAAGACAATGACACGTGACACTGATGACAGATGGCACTTATACATGGCACTAATATGTGGCACTGATGACAGATGGCACTGATACGTGGCATTGATGACAGATGGCACTAATATGTGGCACTGATGACATGTGGCACTAATGTGACTCTGATGACAGATGGCACTTATACGTGGCACTGGGGACAGGTGGCAGTGGAGACAGGTGGCAGTGACATTGTGGGCACTTTATTTTCCGTGTTTTTTTTTTCTACTCATGGCCGCTGCAGCCGTTCATCTCTCCCTCCTCACATGCTGCCTCTGTGTGAGGAGGGAAAGCCGGAGATGAGAGATGATCTCATATGTTTACATATGAGATCATCTCTCATTAGACATGCCGATCGCGCTGTAAACGGCCGCTGTGATTGGCCATTTTTAGCGATCTGTGACTGGCTGTGTCCAAGGGACACTGCCAGCACAGAACTTCCCCGATGCACGCTCGCGGGAGTGCGCATTGCGGAAGTAAACAGGAGGACGTCCAGGGACGGCCTCCCGGCAATTGGCGTCTGCGCTGCAGCCGTCTTTCGGTTATAGTGCGGACACCTAGTGGTTAAAAACTGCATTTTTATTTACTCTTGTTATCTTTTGTAATATTAAAATGTGATTAATGATTCGAATCATTTTAGTGTGGAAAATATGCAAAAAATTTTTTAAAAAATCAGAAAGGGGGCAAATACTTTTTCACAGCACTGTATTGTGTTTATGTGCCCTAAAATTAACTTTAGTGTATTTTGTTAATGAAATGTTGTGTTTGAGCTAATATTGTGTGGTAAAGAAAGAGCTGGAACTACTACCATTTTATTCTCCAGGGTGTCTGCATTCAAAAAATACATAATGCTTTTTAGGGTTTTACGTAATCTTCAGGCCTAAAATGATTTTTTAAATGTGTGCAAGTAATAAAAGAACAGTTCTGGCAACGAGAGCTAAAAGGAACAAATGAGAGGTTTTCATACATCTAACCATTATAGCTCTTCCAGATTAGATGGATTTGCCTTCATTATAGTCAGCAGCTATGGAATACATTGCATGCTTTGGACATGGGTAGTCTTTTTTGTTTTGTTGATTCGTTTTTGCTGTTCTCTCCATTCACAGCCACTCCGACGGCTCTGAAGATGTGTTACAGCGGCTATGGGCACCCCCTCATGCTGTTCCTGGAGGAAGGAGGGGTGATGACCGTGTGTAAAATCAACACTCAGGAACCTGAGGAGACGTTGGACTTTGACTTCTGTAGCACCAATGTGGTCAATAAAATCATTCTGCAGTCCGAGGGGCTGAAAGAGGCGTTCTCCGAGCTGGACATGACCAGTGACTTCCTGCAGATCACAATGTCCCCCACTAAGCCATACTTCAGGTGTGTGTGCCCATAGGGAGGTCCCTTATCTCTGCTTCCTAACCCAAAGGAAAATGTTTTTCTTAAGCTGGCCTTTCATGGATCACAATTCGGTTGATTCAGCAGGCACCGGACAAATTTCAGTCTATATATTGGCTAGCTGGTCTGTCGATTGACTTGTGTACATCCAGCCTGTTGAGGTTTTTCTTGAATGATCAGTGCCACTGGCTATAGCCAGCAACACTAATCATTGTATGCTGCCGGCAGGGAAGGCCTATCACCAGCAGAATACAATAACAATTCCCCCATCCACATCGAACGTGTGTATGGTGGGATTGTTAATTTGTTTTAGGATTACGTAACACCCTCTATTTGAGGTGTTTTGTAGTCCACAGAGATAGCAGAGAACAATACTAACTGATAACAGTTGCGGGGCAGAGAGAACAGGAAGTTATCAGCTGGATCAACAGCAAATTATTATTTGTTTTCTCTAGCACTTGTGAAGCAGATCTGATAATACACTCTCTGCCATTTTTTTAACAGACCAAAGGGGAACAAATAAGGGAAATGTATTGTTAGCGTTTACATACACTTTAAAGTTTAGGTGTAATAAAATGATATAAAGGCTTATATTGGTGTTGTATCCCATTTTTGTGTATTGAAGTATGATCATTATTAATGAAAAGCTTGCTATCATGTCTATAACACAGGTTGTCAACATTTGGCAATGCAGGAAGTGCTCACCTGGACTACCCTAAGGATTCGGATCTGATAGAAGCCTTCCACTGTACAGAGACTCAGACAAACAGGTGAGATGACACGACTTTCAGCATCGCCTTATACTCCATGCGGGGGCCGTCATAATGAGTGCTAACGCTGCCTGGGACGTCTGGCTCCAGAGTTCCCCCGTGCCAGACACATGACCTGAGAACTTCAAGGAAACAAAGGCCAGCTTGTGTGATATGACTGACATGTCCTGGCTGCACTCTCTAAAGGTGACCATACATTTTTCAATAAAAGATCCATTTTCTTTTGTGATCGATCTCTCCCAATCAGAATAATCAATCTATGGTTGACAAACTCAATCAATCTATATGCTGGATTTCAACAGATCGTTAAAGCGGAGGTCCGCCGTTTTTTTTTTTTTTTTCAAAGTCAGCAGCTACAAATACTGCAGCTGCTGACTTTTAAAATGAGCACACTTACCTGTCCCGGGTGCCTGTGATGTTGGCACCCAAAGCTGTTCTATCCCTCGGCTGTCGGGTACTGCCGCCACCATCTTCGGTAAGGGAATCAGCAAGTGAAGCCTAGTGGCTTCACCTCCTGGTTCCCTACTGCGCATGCGTGACTCGTTCTGTGCTATCCCACTGGTCTCTGTTGTCTTCTGGGACCTGTGTGTCTCCCAGAAGACAGCGGAGACAACGTCAGAGAAGGCGCCAGAAGTGGCGTAGATACCCGCAGGTGGCTCGGGTAATCTATGCCCGGAAGTAATGTATTAGACAGGTATCTGCTCCCCCCTGAAAGGTGCCAAATGTGACATCGGAGGGGGGAGGGGGGGACCGGAAAAGCAGAAGTTCCATTTTTGGGTGGAACTCCTCTTTAAGATACAATCAGAATTTCTGATCGTAAATTATCGATCACATCTCGGTTTCCACCATGTAATCTAATAATCTGATCAATTTAAAGTGTAACTCCACTTTTTTAGAGATAAAAAAACATTCCCCTCTGGGTGATCTATGTACATTACAAGGATTTTAACAAACTTTGTTGCAGATTCCTACCTTTTGTTATTCTGAAGAAATCACCTGTGTGTTTATCTGTTCCCCTGTGCTGAGTCTAATGGGAGTGGTTTTATAATTCTCAATCAGCTGTGTATCTGCAGGGCTCTAAAGAGGAAAACTGCAGGGTCTGCATCCCTTTAGCTGTGATTTCCTATTGAAAGTATCTCTCCAAAAATTAAATTTTTTGTTGCAGGGGATGCCTGAAATCTGACTTGTATTTAGTGCAGACTTCTGGGCCAATCACACAAGCAGGAAATGACATTTCTGGGTGGTGTTCTGTATACATTCTGTGTACAGAACACCTCCAGGTAGCCATATTGCTTTGCATTTACAGAAAATTAGAGCAGCTGCAGATTGAAAAGGAAAGGTCATTTTTAATAACATTCAATCACAATATGATTTGTGTCTCAATTTTTCCCCCACGAAGGTGGAGTTACCCTTTGAGTACAGCCATATTTATGAACAGCTGATTCATAAATTTCCGCCCTGATACAATCTGAAACAGGTCTAAAAGAATCAGAAGTGAAGTTATGTTTATTTGGTAGTTTGCAGATTTGATCGTTTTGATTGAATTGTACATTGATCAGATAATAAAATTGAAGTGTGTATTAGCACCATGAGTGGAGGAGCTGAAATTTCAGATTGAATATTGTGTTAGCACAGCACCAGGGGTGTGTATTTTTATTATAAATACACACACAGTATATCATTTCTTTGATTTTATATCGCCATTGACAATTGTATCTGTGCTGCAGAGAAACAAGAACAATCGGCCAGAAAATTATTTTAGGGTAGCTGGTAAAGGAGCCAATCACTGTAATTTAAACCACATGCAGCAGAAAAATACATCTGCAATGTTTTGAGAATATCGCTTTATAAATATACTCCATACACTTTAGTTTTGACCACTTTTGTATGTCAGTACATCTAAAAATGGCGTAGTGGTGGGCAGTTATTTATCTAGTGCTGTTTATAAATGGCACTGCATAAAGCACTGTCAGGTGGCCACTGCACCCATTAAAGGGATTGTAAAGTTAAAATTTTTATTTTTTTAAAATAACAAATATGTTATACTTACCTCCACTGTGCAGCTCGTTTTGCACAGAGTGGCCCCAAACCTGGTCTTCTGGGGTCCCTCTGCGGCTGTCTCGGCTTCCTCCCGCAGGTGCTTCTCACGTTCATGCGAGCTCCCACACATGGTGAGAAGTACCTGCAGGCGCGCTTCCGTGATTCAGCCGGCGGCTATAGCCTCTCGCTGTATCACACGGCCCCGCCCTCCGCGTCAGTGGATGTGATTGACAGCAGCGCGAGCCAATGGCTGCACTGCTTTCCATCCATCCACTCCAGCCAATCAGCGGCCAGGCTGCGTGGTGAAGAGGAAGTCGAGGACGAGCGTGGGACTTTCGAGGGGTGAGGTAAGTAAAACGGGGGGACTGGGGGGGGCGGCACTGTCAGATGTTTTTTCACCTTAATGCATAGAATGCATTAAGGTGAAAAAACATTTACCTTTACAACCCCTTTAATGCCTTTGAACTGAGCCGTCCTTAGACCACTTTGTGCACAGAGCTGATCTGAGCGTCTCTGTGCCTTGGAATTGCTGTGAGTCATCATAGAAAGACCAATCTCAGCAGAGATGTCATTTAAAGTTTGTTCACAAGTGTGAGCCTGCCCTTATCTCTTATAATGGAGGAAAGAGGAACTAATAAATGACTGAATCATCTTCATCCTGTCTCTTTAGTGACCCGTATAATTAATCCTTTAAAACCTTAAAGTGTTTCTATTCCCAAGTTGTTAACTTTTACCTACAGGTAAGCCTATAATAAAGCCTACCTGTAGGTAAGGCATGGACCGGGTGAGATACCGACACCTCGTTCTAAGGTAAGTATTTCATAATGAGCTAGTATGCGCTGCATACTAGCTCATTATGCCCTTGCCTTACAGGTTTTTTTTTTTGTCCTGCGGGTATACAACCGCTTTAATCCTGCATATCTGCATATTAAATCTGTTGTATGCTTCTTTTTTTTTTTACTAAAATAAAAAAGCTGTCATACTGTCCTGCTCTGTGCATGGGTATTGCACAGAGTGGCCCCGAACCTCCTCTTTTGGGGTCTCCTGCTGGCACTTTTGGCTTCTCTTCTCAGTGTACCACCATAGGAAGCCGCTTCCAATGATGGCACATTGGATTTGACTGGCTCCTTCTGCTTTCAGCCAAGCCTGTGAGACAGGGGAGAGAAGACCTGCAGATGAGCACAGCACTGGATCACTACAGGACTTGGGAAAGTATTTTTATGGGGGGGGAACGTTACTGAAAGGTAGAATAGAAGGCAGAAAATAAAGCATGGAGACATGGATGGATGGATGGCTGAGCTTGCTTTGAATAATAAAAATTAATTAAATAACTCTTTTGGTTTATGGTGCTCAGATGCAGTGTTCTGCTTTTTGGTACTTAATACTTTCATAACATGTTGTGCCACTCGTTGTGCCACCAACATACAGTAAGCGGTTCATAGAAATAAGTTGAAGTAACTTGACTCTGGATTACTCTGGACAATGCTCTTTTCATTATCTCTTTCAGATATAAACTCTCCTTACTGAAGCCATCCACCAAAGCTCTGGCCTTGTCATGTAAGGTGTCCATCCGGACCGATAACCGAGGCTTCCTCTCCCTGCAGTACATGGTGAGGAATGAAGACGGACAGATCTGCTTTGTGGAGTATTATTGCTGTCCAGATGAAGACTTGCAGGATGCAGAATCCTAGAGACTTACCTGACTAATTTCCCTTCTGCTGCCTCAGAATATCAGATTGAATTAAAACCGCCCAACCCAGAATCCTTAGTGCTGGGTCTGGTCTGCGTTGGTACACTCCTTGGACTGTTATTCATCTAAATGGCTCCAGTAACAAGAGGCATGGAGGCTGATGTTAGAAACCACAGGGCCCCTCCCTCCAAATGACTACAGTTTACTTTGCTTCAGTTATGAATGAACACAGTGAGCCATCAGTACTGATCACTCATTGTGCTAATTCAGGAAAGGAAGGGGCTGATAAATATGACACAATTACTGAAACCTTCCCCCACTTTTTACCCTGGAGATTCCTACTGTATGCTAGCAGCTGCCAGCAGGAAGGAGAAGAGGGAAGCCGGTAGCACTGGTGGGGGGGTGAAGGGGAAATGTATGGTGCACAGAGAGAGTGATCAATGCAGTACAGTCCTTATCCATGGCCCTCCACACAGGGTCGTGGATAAGGGGGGTACCACCAGCCCTCCTGTATGGGGCACAGCCAGCAGGGTGATTCAGATGTGGGCAGGGAAGGTGGGGGGGGCAGTTACTGGAATTGATCCCTGTATGGCTCTCTCTGCAGCAGTTGAAAGCCAGCACGGGGTCCAAGGAGCAGGTTGAATCAGATGTGGGCAGGGAGGGTGGCGGGCAGTTACTGGAACCGATCCTCTCTATGGCTCTCTGTGCAGCAGTTGAAAGCCAGTGGGACGGAGAGGAAAAGACGCTGGCTTTCAATTGCTGCAGAGAGAGCCATACAGGGATCGGTTTCAATAAATGCCCCCCACCCTCCTTGCCCACATCTGATACACCTTGCGGCCTGAGCCCCGTGCCGGCTTTCAACTGCTGCAGAGAGAGCCATACAGGGATCGGTTCCAATAACTGCCCCCCACCCTCCTTGCCCACATCTGATACACCTTGCTGCCTGGGCCCTGTACAGGAGGACTGATGGTACCAACCTTATCCACGGCCCTGTGTGGAGGACCTGCCCCTTCTGCTACTTAATGGAGTATAATGTGATAGTCGATCTCCTCTCCATGACAGGCCTGATGTATTTCCTTTATTCCTCTTTGTTCTTGGGCTCTAAACATAGATAACGCTTGGCTCAGATTTGGATGTGTGCAAATGGAAGCTGATCCCACTGGTAGCATCTGATTGGCTGCTTGTTATAAAAAGTGGTCACATGATCACACATTATACACATCAATAAAATGACAGATATAAAAGGGTTGGTCCACCCAAAATGTATCTTTGTATCAAAAGTGGATGCTGTTGAGTTGTCACCCATTGGTTCCTTCTATTGCTTGCAAAAGTTTAGAATTTCTTTTTTTTTTTTTTTTAAGTGTAAGTTCACCTTTTCAGAAAAGGTCATGAAAAATTGAATAAGAAGTGTCGTTTGTTGGGGGGGGGGTATTTTTGTATTATTTTTGTATCATTGTGTATCATATTAAGTGTTGGCGAGAATGTTTCTCGGATTTTGTAAAATATGATATAATGAAAAGCAATAAAGAAATGGAAAAAAAAAAAAGAAGTGTCGCTCGTTTCCAGTGCTGTTTATTTTTTTTGTCACAGAATATACAGCTGATACGCTAAATATACATTTATATTTTATTTACTATCTTCAACACAATAAAAAATCTTTTCTGTAGAAAATCTGTGTTTCCGTCTCATCCATGCCTCCGTTTTCTTCTAGTGTCCTAGGAGGATGGACATCTTTTCTCCAGCTCTGCTGTCTTATACTAACCAATTGTTTTCTATCACTATTTTTATTCTTCAATTTTTTTGGTCAGTCAAGGCTTTATGGGGTTAATTCTACTAAAACTGGAGAGTGCAGCAAGAAAACTAAATTTTTTACTTTCTGCTATGAAACAACAAAAAAAAAAAGAAATCGAATTTCTTCATCAATTTAGGCCAATATGTATTCTGCTGCATATGATGCAGTTCTGCTTAGGAACCAATCAGCTTCCACGTTTCTTTTTCTTTTTGGTCAAAGCTTAACCACTTGCTGACCGGCCTCAGCACATAAACTGCAATAGGTCACTTCTACTGCACGAAACGACGTACCTGTACGTAATTTCGTGCAATAGCTAGCAGGGGAGCGTGCATGCTGATTGGCCAGAGGGGGAGCCAATCAGCGGGTCCCGTAGATCGCTCCCCAGAGAGATAGAATGGCGGTCTGCCGATGTAAACAAGGCAGATCGCCGTTCTTTCAGAGATGAACTTAGTGATTTTGTGTTCCTTCTAATCAGGAACCCGGATCTCTGTGTTCAACCAGCAAGCCCATCCCCTACACCAGGGGTGCCCAACCAGTGGCCCACGGAGCCCCCTGATGTGGCCTGCGGCCTCCTGCTCTGGGATAGAATAGAAAGAATACTGTTATTAAAGGTCAGTTTATTACTAAAATCACAGTGTATACCTTGGACCCCTTTCACACGGTCAGTCCGACAGTCCGACCAATTGGACCCTCCATTCACGTCTAAGACCCCTTTCACACCATACCGCCTATAGCGTCGGCGGTGCGGATTTGGGCGCATTTTGGCCGCAAGCGGGATGCTTTTACCCCCGCTAGCGACCAAGAAAGGGTTAAAACCGCCGGCAATACACCACAATAGCAGCGTTTTGCCAGCGGTATTACAGAGCTGCCCCATTGATTTCAATTGGGAGCAGCGGTGGAGGAGCACACCGCTCTTTCACCGCTCCAAAGAAGCTGCTGGCAGGACTTTTCCTGACGTCCTTGGGTGGTGTGTGGTGATTGTAGGGGTTTGTGGTGGGTGGTGAATGTAGGGGGTTCAGTGGAGGGTGGTGAATGTAGGTGGTTCGGTGGTGGTGAATGTAAAGGGGGTCAGTGGTGGGTGATGAATGTAAGGGGTTCGGTGGTGGGCGGTGAATGTAGGGGTCCGGTGGTGAATGTAGGGCTCCGGTGGTGGTTGGTGAATGTAGGGGGTTCAGTGTGGGCTGTGAATGTAGGGGTCCGGTGGTGGTTGGTGAATGTAGGGGGTTCAGTAGTGGGGGGTGAATGTAGGGGTCCCCTGGTGGGCGGTGAATGTAGGGGTCCGGCGGTGGGTGGTGAATGTAGGGGTCCCCTGGTGGGCGGTGAATGTAGGGGTCCGGCGGTGGGTGGTGAATGTAGGGGTCCCCTGGTGGGCGGTGAATGTAGGGGTCCGGCGGTGGGTGGTGAATGTAGGGGTCCCCTGCTGGGCGGCTGTCTGCTGTTCTTGATATTGTCACCTTTTAGGATGGTAAATTGTTATACTAAAATCTCCTGAGTCCTTCAGTATTTTTCTTCATCTGGTAGTTCATAATACTGAGGAATTCACGGCTCTTACTTCTCTATTTCTTCATCAATTTAGGCCATAATAAGTGTACATTGATTGGTTTATGTAAATGGAATGGCATCTACAAACTATGGGATATATATACTCTGGAATTTTATTTTTATTTTTTTATACTAGTAATGGCGTTGATCAGAGACTTATAGCAGAATGTAATATTGCGGTGCAAAATCAGACACTAACTGACACTTTGCAGGAACCATTGACGCTAATACAGTGATTTAAAAAATATGCACTGTCACTGTACTAATGATACTGACTGGGAAGGGGTTAAACATGGAGGGTGATCAAAGGATTAAATGTGTGCCTAGCCAGTGTTTGAGTTTCCTGTGTGAGGTGCTTTTACTAAGGGAAGTGATGGACTTGAGTCCTGAAATCCATCCCTTCCCTCCTGTCAGAACTCTGCCTTGTTTACATAGACAGAGCCTTGTTCTGAGTTTCTGCAGGTGTCGGTGGGCGTGGAGCGCCGGTATTCTGACACAAAGTGTCCGCCTATCAAATAGTGTCCGGGCCGTACTGTGCAGGCGCTTGGCCAGTACGGTGGACAAGGAGAAGCTGAACATCTCCAAAGAAGAACGGCGCCTGAGCACTGAGTCCAGGTTGAAGCCCCACCATCCAAGTCGACATAGGATTGGTCATAGTAAGAGGGCCCCTCTCTTTGCTCGCCGCGCTTCGGGCTCGTCCTCACTTCACTCTGCTATTTTATATTCTAACTCTATGTCCACTTGGATGGTGGGGATTGAACCTGGACTCTTCTTCTTCGGAGATGTTCGGCTTCTCCTTGTCCCCCATACTGTGCAAGCGCAGGGCGGACACTATGTGATGAGGACACTATCTGAACGGACATCGGCATTCGCAGATCAGCTTCTGCTATGAATAATCACAGCAGAAGCAGTGTGTGTGCTCCCCCTGCAGGCGGAAGTGCGGGATCACACACACACGTATATACATAACTGGTGCACAGCTGGCATCTTGTAGCACTGAAAGTACTATGAGGTGGTCAGCCAGTATTTAATACCAAAACCAACAATGTCACATATTGCTGCTTCCTGATCATTAGATGTGGCGGCTGCATTTGTTTTCTTTTCTTAGGCTTCTTTTCCCCTCTGTTTTCACCTGTTGATCTGGCCAATAACACACCTCCTCCTGTATTAGAGTGCCCCCAGTCTGGGCACAGGGGGCACCTTTGGACAGCAGCATTGCCAGCCTGGGGGGGGGGGGGTTGGATGTATTAGCAGATTTACATACACTAACAAATTGAAGCCAAACTCCAGCTCACATTATATAAGCAGCTACAGTAAAAAAAAAATCTTTTTTTGAGATAAATGTTTTACATAAATAAATAAAAGCTGATCATTGTAAGCACCCCCTGTCCTTGGTAAATGGTTTGTTCTTTTGCAAAACAACAGATTCACTAAGCAGATCCCCCAGATAAAATATAAGAAGGAAAGTGTACGCTCACAGACCCACGCACGCGGGGTCCCTACTTATTTTTTTTTATTTTTTTTACAGCTGCTGTACTGGATCAGAATGTGATGTAAGGTATAAGTTATGTCCTCCGGTGCTGCACTTCTATAACTTCTATAGAAGGAAAAAAAACAAATGCAGCCGTCACATGTAAGACTCGCTACACTGCAATGTAATAAGTGATTGCTTTTGGCTTTATTACCCCTTTGAGGTAAAAGCCTTGTCCTCGCTGTGCGAGATCACTGCCCACATTGAAGAATCACCCTCTGAGCTGCACCAGTGTTGCCAACCTCCCATACCATTTTTTTTTGGAAAAAACATGGACATTTACTGACGGAGCACATTTTTTCCCTGACAAAACATGGAAAATTTACTGACGGGGCACATTTTTATTCTTTACACAACATGGAAAATTTACTGACGGGGCACATTTTTATTTTTTACACAACATGGAAAATTTACTGACAGGGCACATTTTTTATTGGCAAACCATGGAAAATGTACTGCCAGAGCACATTTTTTCCCCTGACAAATCATGGGAAATTTACTGACAGGGCACATTTTTTATTGGCAAACCATGGAAAATGTACTGCCAGAGCACATTTTTTCCCCTGACAAATCATGGGAAATTTACTGACAGAGCACATTTTTTACTGGCAAACCATGGAACATTTACTGACAGCGCACATTTTTTAGTGACTATTTGAAAAATGACAGAGCTTCTATTAAAAGCTAAGACAATTAATATCTAAACAGTATAAAAACAATAACAACAATACACAGAAGTCATTTGCCTGGTTTACACTTTATCAGCTCCTAATATTTACAGACAGTTGTATAAATCTGAGATTTACTGACAGTTGGCAACAATGATCCGCACAGAACCTGCAATTAAAAATAAATACGTAAAAAAAAAAGAAAAGTGTTGTATAAAAGGTTTCTCAACCTGAATACCCAGATCAATATACAGTATTGCTGCCTGCCTTCTACGCTTGCTTGCTATAAACATTCTGCACGTGTCCCTCCAGCAGAGGGCGCTATGCTAAGCGTTCTGTGTTTTTTTCTCCAGCAGCCAGCAGATGGCGCTCTGCTAAGCGTTCTGTATGTGTTTTGTCCAGAAGCCGGCAGAGGGCGCTCTGCTAAGCGTTCTGTATGTGTTCTCTCCAGCAGACGGCAGAGGGCGCTCTGCTAAGCGTTCTGTATGTGTTCTCTCCAGTAGCCAGCAGAGGGCGCTCTTGTAACACAGCGCGGCAGTAGCGTGCTCGGTGCGCATGGGCTGTTGGGAACTTCCGGTGGAGAGAAAGATGGCGGCGTACAGGAGGAAACGTGGCTTAAATGCAGAGCTGGCCAAACCGAGCAAAAAGGCGAAATTGGGACCGAGTGAGGAGAATGTAGCGGCGGAGGAGTACAAGGTGCCGGCCCCGGTGTCGGAGGTGAGATTTATAGGAAGGGGATCCCGCAGAGTGACCATCCTGAGCTCTCCACATACATGTCTGTGTGATGAGGGGGATCAGACTGGAAAATTATTATTATACAGGATTTATATCGTGTTAACAGTTTGCTCAGCGCTTTACAACATGAGGGCAGACAGTACAAATATAATACAATACCGGAGGGATCAGAGGGCCCTGAACCTGAGAGCTTACAATCTAATGACTAATGTTCTAGTTACAGGAAAATGACTTCTTGTAAGATAAAAGACAAACAGCCGTATTACTGGGAAAATAAGATTTATTATGGCCATTGAATAGTGCAGAGCATTAGATCTGTGATCAGGGGGTGCAATGCTCTGCCTCCTGCAGACTATTCCTTCAGCCACAGGTCTGTGAGGAGGAACCGACCTTCTGTTCTGGTGGCGGATGGGATTTTTAGTTCTTTTCATTCGCAAACTTTGAATGGAGCCGTGTGGTTCAGGGCTGCAACTAACAATTATTTTCATAATCGATTAGTTGGCCGATTATCACTTTGATCGCTTAATAACCTTAAAAAAAAAAAAATTGCTGGAATGTGCTTTTTTTACATATTTTTTTTGGCCAATTTGTTGTTGGGCAGATTAAAAAACACAAATTGCCACAAAAACGCATTATTACATTGCTTCTCTGCAGCTTCTCCATTGAAGTATATTGAACCAAAAAAAAAACATAATAGCACAATTTTGCGTTACAAAAGAGTCCTGGTCTTTTCCAAATACGCAGCAGCTGAAAAAATCATAGATGTGAACGTGTCCCATAGGAAACCATGTAAATTAACTGTAGTGCGTTTCTGCAAAAAGTACCAAAAGACGCAGAGGTGTGACCCAGGCCTGAGATGTTTAGTAACATAATGGGGATAAAAAAACAAAAATTAGTACAAAAAGAGAAAATAATCCCTACTGTAAGGTGTTTATTTTTTACAGTGGGACAGTGAAAGTAATATTTACAGTAGCGATTTGCTCTTTTTGTACTATAAAGGGCTAATTTTTTTTTTAACCCCCTTGTTACTGGCTGATTGATTATGAAAATGGTAATTGATTAATTTCATAATCTATTGTTTTTGCCCTAATGTGGTTCATATCAGAGCAAAGAGACACCAGTGATTGTGGATGAGCTGGGCATGTATGGACCGCGGCCTGAACCCATGTAGTCCTCACTTCTGTGTGTGTGTGTATGTGTATATATATATATATATATCCACACACCATGTATACTTGTGGGTGCAGGGAATTTCCCAGTCACTGATTGGCCAGTACAGGTGACAGCTTCCTGATGCACTAACACGGGTTCATGTCCCGGTCCAGACATGTCTCTGCTCATTTGACTCCATGTCCCATTTCACACTGAGGCACTTTGCAGGCGCTACAGTGCAAAAAATGGCGCCAGCAAAGCGCCCTGAAACAGCCTCTCCTGTGTCTCCAGTGTGAAAGCCCTGAGGGCCTTCACACTGGAGCGGTGCGCGTGCAGGACAGTCAAAAAAGCCCTGCAAGCCGCATCTTTGGAGCGCTGTAGGAGCGGTGTATTTACCACTCCTAAACCGCCCCTTTCCATTGAAAACAATGGATCATCGCTACAAAGCACCACTGCAGCGGCACTTTGCGTGCAGTTTTAACCCTTTTTCGGCCACTAGCAGGAGTTAAAACCGCCCCGCTAGCGGCCGAATAGTGACGGTAAAGCGCCACTAAATATAGTGCCGCTTTACCGCCAACGCCTGTGACACTCATGTGTGAAAGTAGCCTAAATAACGAGTGTACAATAAAACCTGGTCTGAAAGATGGAGTTGGCTTTTATAGAGGACTCTTGTCCCTACACTATAAAATGTATAATGTAGGGAAGGGATCCTCTATAAAAAGCCAACTCCATCTTTCAGACCAGGTTTTTATTGTACAATCAGTAGGGGGAAATAACAGCCATACTTATCTTTTATTGAACTATTTCTGTGCTGCCTGGGTATCAGTTCCCACACCACTATTTTAAAGGGTAACTACAGGGGTCATGTGACCCAGCCTCACCCTCCAGGAGACCTGTGTGGCCCCCACTGTACACTTAGATAGGAGGGACTGCATATAAAGATTCTGCGGCTATCTATGTCCAGAAGTGGGTGGAAATACCTGTATTATACAGGTATCTGCACGCCCCTCCCCCCTGAAAGGCGCCACTTGTGGGGGGGGGGGGGAGGTTTCCAGTGAGCGGAAGTTCCACTTTAGGGTGGAGCTCAGCTTTAATGAATTTGAATGAGTTGATCCTTTATAAAAATCTAATAGTACATGCATTCTTTTTTTTTTTTTTTTCAGGGCAAATGGAAAAATAAGGAGAGGGTGTTGATATTTTCCTCACGAGGCATCAACTTCCGCACACGACATCTGATGCAAGACCTGAGAAAATTGATGCCACATTCTAAAGCGGGTGAGTGTTTTTGATAGAGGCAGATGGTTTGTTCCACTCTGTTTGCGATTTCCAGCGGTGTCATGACATCATGGATAAAATGATCATCACTCATTAAAGAGGAAGTAAACCCTGATGGGTTTACTTCCTCTTTTTTTCCCTGCAAAGGTAAAGCATAATGGACTACTATGCATCGCATAGTAGCTCATTATGTGTCACTTACCTGACACAGGAGCCAGCGAAGTCGCCGCTGATCCCTGTAGTCAGCCGCATCCATCTTGCTGGTGGCGTCTCGCAGCTCCGACCAATGACAGCGGCGAAGCCGCGATGACGTCACTCCCGCGCATGTGCACGGGAGTCGCGTCTCGCAGCTCCGCCTCTGCCATTCGGCGAAGCCGTGATGACGTCACTCCCGCGCATGCGCACGGGAGTCGACAAATTAGGCAAATCCATTCTTGGATTTGCCGCATTTAGTGCGCCTGCGCGCCGCTGTCTACGGCGCATGCGCCGTAGACAGCGGTGCCCATTTTCGGGCAAATATCTCCTAAACCATATAGGTTTAGGAGATATTGCTTGGACCTACAGGTAAGCCTTAATCTAGGCTTACCTGTAGGTCAAAGTGGTTTGAAGGGGTTTACTTCCTCTTTAAAGGGTATGTCCGCTCAGAAGTGATACATTCTCATGTCAGGGTGACCAGTCCCTTCACTGCCCCGTTGTAGTTCCAGGGCTCTTTAGCTTATGTCATTTTGTTAAAATGAATCGCACTGTGTAGGTCTATCCAGTCCCCGACCGGCTGGCAGTTATACTGCATCACAATGGCTCCCCTGGGCGGGCCGTCATAGCTGTATGTCAGCCCTTTAAGACATTGCAGGGGACGCGCACCCGCAGCATGATGACTGCTGGGCATCTGCGATCGCTCGTGACAGAGCGAGAACTGGGGTCTGTGTGTGTAAACACGCAAATCCCAGTTCTGAGGAGAGGCAGATTGTGTGTTCATACGAAGTATGAACAATGATCTTTCTCCTAGTCAGTCCCATCCCCCCCCTACAGTTAGAACACACAATGAAGGAACACAGTTAACCTCTTGATCGCCCCCTGGTGTTAACCCCTTCCCTGAGAGATTTATAAAGTAATCAGTGCATTTTCTCATATCGTCTTCCAGGACAGCCTTTGAGATATAGGGCTCCTCCCTCCGGGACAGGAAACACGTCAAGCCAATTAAATAAAAGGTGTGGTCCTCCAGGCCCTCCTCAGTTTTTGTGTTTCCTGCCGGACGGGAAGGAGCACGTCTTGGAACTGGTAAGGGGAGCTCCTTCTCAGGGGTTTTACCTGGGGAGAGTGCCTTGATGGACCTGGCCCTTAGCACCCCTCGGTCCGAACGAAGGGAGGAGAGGGTAGCTTTCAGTCCCCGCTGCCATTTAAACGTTCGGAGAGAACGGGACCCCGATACGCGGCAATCTCCCCCTCGGAGCGCTAACCGCTCGTACCTGTCGGTCGGAGGCGGCGGGAGACGTTCGCTCTACCGACCGGCGTTCGGGTACTGTGAGCGGTACGTTCGTAAGAACGCACGGCGTCGGGGCGGAGTTTTTGCGCTCTGGCGTACGGAAGTGGGAGAGACGCACTTCCGCCGGATTCGCGTCATCAGGGGGCGCCGCAGGACCCGTTCCAGTCCTTTGGGCGCGGCGGTGTGACTACAGGGTTGCCTGGAGCAGTGTGAAGGCTCAGAGAGACTGAGTGATACACAGGAACCATGGAGAGTGCGGTTGTGCAGGTGGACTCCGGTTCAACAGGCTCCAGTACCTCTCAGGTAAGCTTGGTGAGGGCAGACCAGGACTTACACTGGGGGGTGGGGGGTCACTCTGACCCGTAGCACCTTCCCGGGGTGGAGAACCTGCTGGTGAAGGAGGGCACTTCCTAAACAGACCCTAGAAGCACAGTGGTGTGGTCAGGGGTGGTATTTTAATGGGACCCTGTTTTTCTTTGTTTTTAGGTTAAACAGGACAGAGCCCAGATACCTTTACCCAGAAGGAAATGTGCCGTGTGTGGGGCTAAGTTAGGCACCGGTTGGGAGAAGCCGCTTTGCCCAGATTGTGTCAGTAGCCTGGTAAAAGAGGACTCGGTGGCAGCTTGTCACAATGTTTTAACATCCGTAAAGGATGAGATTGCATCCACCTTCCAATCTTTTAAAAACATGATGGATAGGATGCAGGGTCCTTCTGTCTCTTTACCCAGAGCCGTGAGTATGCCTTCCTTATCCGAACCAAGTCAGGAGGAGGAGGTGGATAGGGAGAGGTTATCCAGGTCATTAGCCTCCTCTAGGACAGAGTCTACTTCAGAATCTGAGGGGGAGGAAGAGGCCATTAGATCAGCCAGATACAAGCTGTCTTTGGATGATGTGGGTGACCTCCTCAAGGCTATATATGACACCTTAGAGATCAGAGAAGAACAGGTCCAGCTTTCAAAACACGACATGATGTATCAAGGGTCGAGTGTAATGAAAGACAGGGTATTCCCCGTCCATAAGTCGCTAGTGGAGGCGATTCTGCTGGAGTGGGAACAACCGGAAAAAAGGCCATTTTTTTCAGGTAGCCTTAGAAGGAGGTTCCCTTTTGAATCGGATGCGGTGCATCCCTGGAACAAGGTTCCCAAATTAGACGCTCCCTTGGCTAAGGTCTCTAAGAAGACAGATTTGGCCTTTGATGATATGGGTTCACTCAGGGACCCTATGGATAAGAGGGGAGATCTGCTGCTCAAGAGAGCCTGGGATGCCTCTTCCATCGGGCTTAAACCGGCCCTAGCAGCTACCTGTGTGGCCAGAAACTTGGAGTGTTGGCTTACACAGTTACAATCACATATTTCTGCAGGTACTTCTAGGCAACAGCTGTTGAAGTCCTTTCCGCTACTGTTTAAAGCGGTGGGCTTTTTAGCGGATGCCTCGGCAGAATCAGTCAAACTGGCTGCTAGATCAACAGCACTAGTGAACGCTGCCAGAAGGGCCGTTTGGCTTAAGACCTGGTCAGGAGACACAGCTTCAAAACTAAAGTTGTGTGGATTACCCTTTTCAGGGGACCATTTGTTTGGGCCCGGCCTGCAAGAGGCGTTAGAGCGCACGCAGGATAGGAAGAAAGCTTTCCCAGAAAGGAAAAAGAGACCTGAAGGGAAATGCCTTTTTCGAAGCCCCAGGCAGCAAAACCTGCAGGAAAGGGAGGTTCGCCCCAAAAAGCATTGGACGGGTCACAAGGGAAGAGGCAGAGGAGGTATCTTATTCAATCCTCCTCAACCCTCCCCTAAAACCCAGTGACTCCTGCGTCCCGGTGGGAGGAAGACTGGGGAAGTTCCTCCCACAGTGGGAAGCTTCAACCGAAAGTCCGTTCATTCGAGATCTTGTAAGGAACGGCTACAGGTTGGAGTTTGGTTCAGTTCCCCTCCCGAACTTTCAAGTAACAAGGTTACCAAGGGACCAAGAGAAAGCAGAGGCTTTGGCTCTTCTTCTGGGGGATCTGGTGGACCAAGAAGTAATGGTGCAGGTACCTCAGGAGGAGCGAGGCTTGGGGGTTTACTCCCACGTATTCGTGGTAAAGAAACCTTCGGGGAAGTTCAGGTTAATACTGAATCTCCGTCCCCTGAACAGATTTATAAAATACAAGCGGTTCCGGATGGAGTCAATCTTCTCGGTAACCAAATTCCTGTTTCAGGGCTGTCACATGGCCACAGTGGATCTCAGGGATGCATATTTGCATATCCCGATTCATCCGGAATCTCAGAGATTTCTCAGGTTGGCGGTGAGGTTGAACACGGGGGTGTTACACCTCCAGTTTCGAGCTCTCCCCTTCGGGCTTTCAGCCTCACCAAGAGTCTTTACAAAAGTTCTGGCAGAGGCACTGGCCCCATTAAGGCTCAAGGCTATAACAGTGATCCCATATCTGGACGATCTACTGTTCATAGCCCAGTCGGCCCAACAGCTGCAGAGGGACATACAGGAGGCCTTGGTTTTCCTGCGCTCACTGGGGTGGCTGATAAACCAGGAAAAATCCCAGCTGACCCCCTCACAGGAGGTCCTGTATTTAGGATACAGGATTTCTTCAGTGGAAATGAGAGTATTTCTTCCGGAGGAGAAGATCGGCAAGCTAGAGCAGGCGGTAGCCCAGCTTCAATCTGGTCGGGAAGCCCAGATCAGGGAGGTGATGAGAGTCCTAGGGTTGATGACATCATGCTTTCCAGCGGTGGCCTGGGCAAGACATCATCAGTGTCCTTTACAAAGACTCATGCTCCGTTATTGGGATGGCAGGCAGGAGAGCCTGGATCAGGTTATGCCCCTATCCTCGGCAGTCAGGAGGTCTCTTTGGTGGTGGCGGGCCCAGGTCAACCTAGACAGGGGTCTTCCCTGGTCCCCACAAGCTACGGTGGTGGTCACGACCGATGCCAGTGCGCTGGGTTGGGGTGCCCACCTAGAGGGAACCTTAGCCCAGGGTTCCTGGTCGAACCTAGAGACAGGTCGTTCCTCAAACCAGAAGGAACTTCTGGCAGTCTGGAAAGCTATAGAAACATTCCAGTCCCGGTTACATGGCAGGGATCTGCAAGTTCGCTCAGACAATGTGACAGCAGTAGCCTACCTGAACAAGCAAGGGGGAACCAGAAGCCCTGCACTGCAGGTAATTGCGGACAAAATCTTCTGCTGGGCAGAGAAGAATTTGTCCTCAATATCAGCCATTCACCTAAAGGGAACCCAGAATTTCCTGGCCGACTTTCTCAGTCGCCAGAAGATAGGTCAGGACGAGTGGGCCCTCAACAAGGAAGTGTTCGAGGAGATCGTGTCATGCTGGGGAAGGCCAGAAATAGACCTATTTGCAACAGAAGGCAACAGGAAGGTGACACAATTTTTTTCGGTTCACCCACAGGATCGGGCCAGGGGGATAGACGCCCTTGCCAATCCATGGATGTTTGGCCTGTGTTACGCCTTTCCTCCCGTAAGGATGGTGGCGGAGGTTCTGCAGAAGTTCCGTTTGGAAACTACGGACCTCATTTTAGTAGCTCCTTTTTGGCCAAGGAGACCCTGGTTTGCCAGCATAAAGAGATTGGCCGTACATCCTCCGCTGTTTCTACCAGTCAGGGAGGACTTACTTTCCCAGGGGCCGATCCTGTGCCCTCAGATAGAGAGGCTCAAGCTTGCGGCCTGGTATCTGAGGAACAAATCTTAAGGTCACAGGGTTTCTCAGAGAGAGTGATTAGGACCTTGTTAGAATGCCGTAAACCTGTTACTAGGGCAATTTACGCCAAGGTAGGAAAGAGGTTTAATTCCTGGTTGCGAGAACAGGGGATTGCAAGTCCCGGGGTCCCGGCAGTCCTAGATTTTCTACAGGCAGGGGTAGAACTGGGCCTATCTATCAGCACTCTAAAGGTACAGGTGGCGGCCTTAAGTGTTTTCCTTCAGTCCTCCCTTCAGCAGAATCCATTTGTCAGGAACTTCTTCAAGGCTCTATCTAGATCCAGGCCTGTGAGAATGAAGTCCTGTCCTACTTGGGATTTGGCCTTGGTTCTTAGAGCTCTGACCCAAGATCCATTTGAACCATTAGAGGGGGCTTCACTTAAGTGGATTGTACTAAAGACTGTATTTTTGATAGCGATCACGTCAGCTAGAAGGGTCAGTGATCTACAAGCGCTCTCGGTCAGAGAGCCATTTCTGTTAATCTTAGAGGACAGGGTAGTACTTAAGACTGATCCTAGTTTTCTTCCTAAAGTGGTGTCCACTTTTCATAGGACACAGGATATTATTTTGCCAACTTTTTTCTCAACCTCAGACAAGGATGAGGCGAGATCTTTAAGTTTGTTAGACGTCAGGAGAAGTCTATTGATTTTTTTAGAAGCCACTAAGGTCTTCAGGAAGTCAGACTCACTTTTTGTTAATTTTTCGGGCGCCCGCAAGGGCTGCAAGGCGTCCAAAGCGTCTATCGCCAGGTGGATACGAATGGCGATAGTTAAAGCCTATGAGTTAGAGGGGAAGCAGGCACCCTTAGTTAAGGCACACTCTACAAGGGCGGTTTCCGCATCATGGGCAGAGAGGGCTGGAGCCTCTCCGGAGGAGATCTGCAAAGCAGCAACGTGGTCCAGCTACTCAACGTTCGCAAGACATTACCGTCTGGATTTATGGTCTGATAAAGAGCAGACTTTTGGACGTAAGGTCCTCCAGGCAGTGGTCCCGCCCTGACAAGGTGAGCTCCTTGCTTATCATCTCAAAGGCTGTCCTGGAAGACGATATGAGAAAACCGGAGTTAGACTTACCGGTAACTCTTTTTCTAGGAGTCTTCCAGGACAGCCTGGCTTCCCACCCAAAGTTGTTTAAATTGGACTAAGTGGTGAGGATGTGTATTAACATGATTGTTAGTGTGTTATGTCTTTCAGAGCCTCCCGGCGGTTCTTGGAGTAAAACTGAGGAGGGCCTGGAGGACCACACCTTTTATTTAATTGGCTTGACGTGTTTCCTGTCCCGGAGGGAGGAGCCCTATATCTCAAAGGCTGTCCTGGAAGACTCCTAGAAAAAGAGTTACCGGTAAGTCTAACTCCGGTTTTTATAGCAGTGATCACTGTATAATTGTCAATGGGCCCAAAAATGTGTCAAAAGTGTCCTATTTGTCCGCCTCATTATCGCAGTCCCGATAAAAATCCCTGATCACTGCCATTACTAGTAAACAAAATAATAAAATGCCATAAATCTAGCCCCTATTTTGTAGATGCTATAACTTTTGCGCAAACCAATCAATATAGGCTTATTGCAATTTTTTTTCTTTTTTTTTTTTTTTCTTTCCCCAAAAATAAGTAGGATACATATTGACCTAAACTGATGAAGAAATGTAGTATTTTTTTTTTTTTGTTCCTGTCCTTAAGCTATGGAAATGGCTCTATTGTTATGCCACTTCTGATAGCCTCTCTCACTTAATCGTTTTGAGATGTTAGAACATTCTAGCTGAAAACTTTCCGGGGTGGAGCAGTTGCGCTTAGCTCTAATAAACTCACCCATCGGGGTGGAACGAATAGTATGGGGTGGATGACAGCTGGAGGCCAGAAGTAAGGAATTTCTGGCAGTAGGTTTGCAGAAGGTTCCAGTATTTATAAGTAGTATATTTATTACTGTTGCATGTGTTGGGACACATCGAGCCTGGGCACCTGTCAGTGGACCTGGTGTATGGATTGAGTTGTCCCTGGAGAGAGCGCTGTTACCGTTCTTTTTTTTTTTTTCATTGTTAGCATTGGCGGGTATTAGAATAGAATTGAATATTTGTTTAATGTATCTCAGAGTGGGGCTTTTAATATTTTGTTCCCATTTCAGATACCAAAATGGATCGCAAAGACAAGTTGTTTGTCATAAATGAGGTATGTGCCATTATGTTTTTCCAGTCTAGCTCCAGAACGACTCATTATGTGTGCTGTGCTGTGCTGGGTGCATTCAAATCACAGGGGTTGTGTGTAAGAAACGTTAACGGCTGATGATGTTGCAACAAAAGTGAAGTTGGTTTAGGACAGGGCATTGCTATTCCATGACAGACGATTTTGGCAGAAAGCAACACCCTATCCGAAGGAGTAGGGCAGTGATGGCGAACCTTGGCACAGATTATTCATATACAGATTGATTATACAATAAAGTGAATATTTCCTTTTACATAGACATTTTTTCTATGCAGGTCTGTGAAATGAAAAACTGCAATAAATGTATATATTTTGAAGCAAAGAAAAAACAGGACCTGTATATGTGGTAAGTTGGCACTCTTGGATTTGTACACAGCATTACTTTAAAACTCTATTTTTAGACATACATGAAGGGTTGGTATACCGTAGCAAAAAACAATTGAGGTTTTAGAGAACTTATTGGTTAGACAAATCATTTTGCTAAATTGCAGGTGGTTATGGGGTCTTCTGGGTCAGTGATGGACCAGGGCCCTGGATCTAACTACATGCCTTGCACAAAGTGCCAAGGTGAACACCCATGCAAAATCCAGTGCCCAAAGCAACATTACAGTCTGACCCCACGATGTGTGGTCTGGGAACAGTTCCAAAGGTTATATTGGGGTTGCATCAATCTGGATGCATTGCTTCTATTGTATTAGACAGTGAGGCGTTTCATGAAGTTGAAGGTGAAATAATAAACTAGTTAAGCTAAAAGTGATTACTCCATAAGGAAGATGAGGTCATCGCCTTGGTGCGCTAGTAAAAAAACAAAAAACTGAGGACTCATGGAGTGGCTATGTGGGGGTGGGGGAATGCCCAGGGGGCATGTCCTCAAGCTTGCCCATGTCCAATCACCTGAAGGTACCAGCCTATAACCCTGGGTCTATGAATACTTAGACTGTGTCCTGTATTGTACGATTAGTATAAAATGTTTTTAACACGTTAAATGCTTGTCCAATAAACAAGAAATTAAATAGTTAACACAATTTTTCTTTACTTTAGGGTAGCCAATTCCCCTGGGGGACCTTCTGCAAAGTTCCTGGTTCAAAACCGTGAGTGTTCTATGTGCTGATAATATATATAGCTCAAGAGTTTACAACCCTTTTATACATCTCATACTTCACCTCCACTGTGCAGTTTGTTTTCCCAGTCCTCCTCTTCTGGGGTCCCCCGGGGATGCTGGTAGCTCCTCCCTGCATCGCGTGCCCACGTTGCATAAGGCTCTCCTAAGGTGAACACCCGTGCAGGCGTGCTCCCGGGACCTGCTTCTGTGTACATTCACACAGAATGCCGGACTCGGCCCTCATCATTCGCTTTGATTGACAGCAGCGGGAGCCAATGGCTGCGCTGTTATCAATCTATCCAATCGAGAGCCGAGACAACGGGCAGAAAGGTACACCATGTCTCCACTGTGGGAATGAACTGGCTCAGGTGACTAAAATGGGGGGGGCTGGTCAGTGTCAGAAGTTTTTTCACCTTAATGCATAGGCTGTGTTAAGGTTAAAAAAAACAAAACAAAAAAAAAAAACACCCGGTTTTACAATCCCTTTAACCCTTTTGCTGCCAGAGCCATTTTTGCATTTATTTATTTTTTTTGCACACGTTTAAAAAATAATTTTAGGCCTGAAGATTACATAAAACCCCAAACATTTTATGTATAAACATATATTTTGTGAAAGCAGACACCCTAGAATAAAATTTGATGGTTTTAAAATTTTTATGTCACCGAAAAGGTCTCGGAAATGCAATATTTCAGTAAAAACAAAATAATGTAAATTTTAGGGCAAAGAAACAAACTACCCAAATTTTTTATATAAAAGATGAGGGTTGCACTGAGTAAATAGAAACCCAACATGTCAAATCTTAAATTTGCCTGCGCCTGTGACATGGGGACAAACCTTTAGTATTAGTTTTCTATAGGCAATGCTTCAGAAGCCCCCTATAAGGTCATCAGTTTAGTGTTACGGAGGTGGTCTGGTGGTAGAATTCTTGTTCTCACTCGCGTATCGCAATTGTTTTCATGCGTAGGCACCCCCAACCTGTGCTTTTACACTCACATATGGGGGGGTGGCACAAAACATTTTTGGGGTGGATTTTATGTGGGTGTAATTTTTAAACTGTTCTTAAAAAAAAAAAAAAAAAAAAAGTCCCCTATGTGATCATTTTTAGGTGACAAGTTCCCTTTAATGAGACATGTAGGGTCTGGGCTCCACTGAATGCATTGCGATTTACATTCCTTCCTGACTTTGCTAGCCAGGGAAAGTGACAGGCTGAACTGGAGGTGATGTCATACATGTCGGGGTCACAGCAAGAAGGGGAGAAGAGCAGATGTGGGTCTGCTCTTCTCCATCCTCTCCACCCACCATTTCAGTCCCAGGCCGGAAATGGGCAAGCGTAGCCCAGAATACATGGGTGGGTGGAGGCAATCTGGTCGCTGTCTGTTCATTTTACACACAATCCTGGTGCTGCAGCCACCAGATTGAGAGAAACTCCTTGCTGTCAGGTCCTTATGACGTATGGACCTGGCAGCAAGAGGGTTAAAAAAAAATATATATAATTTTTTAACATGGGGATTCCTACAACAGTATATCCTAAGGGTCCTTTATCTGGAGGCTGACCCACCAGTCCATGGAAACAAATTGATTATTAGTTTATAAGTCCAGCGAAGTCCTCTGTATTTCCCTGCATCCATTTTTTTTTTTTTTTTTTTTTTTTTTAAATACATATTGATTGGGCTCTTCCTACTGATTAGAAGTTGGTTTTATGCAGTATATTGGTAGAAATCCAGACAGGCTTCAGGAACCATGCCATATTGTTCACCTCGGTGCATTGATGTTTCCTAAAGACCAGCCTGACCATATTCTCATTGTTGTTTTATTGTTAGTTCACACACTGGCGGAGCTGAAAATGACTGGGAACTGCCTGAAAGGATCTCGTCCTTTGCTCTCATTCGATCCTGTGAGTATTTTAAGTCTGTATACTACATCGTATTCTTGGCTGTTTGATAATCCTGACGATCGGGGGTAGACGGTTCTCGGAAGGAAATCGGTCTGCAATAATTAAAGTGCAGACTTTTGGAGCCACTTTCATCGCAGTAAACAGAAATGTATCCCCTGGTTTTTGGCTTTGACTGGCAAACTTTGTTTCCCGCAGTACTTTGTCCATCACTGCCATGCCCTGTTGGTTTCCCGTTTTTTATCTATTTGAATCATTTTATTTTCCTGGCTTAATATTCATCCTTTCTTTATCATAAGCTGAATTCTTATTGGATATAATCTGTGGGGAGTCTTTCAACAAGTAGAGTCTCTTTTGTGTAAATCTTGTGCTTGTTATCAGCATGAGATTAGCATCAAAGAGCCCACTTTTATTTGGCAGTAGTAGAAATTCTTCCTTCACAGAAGGATATTTTCCAGCACTACACAAAAGGCAGCTTGGACATCTAAGCCATCTTGCTATCTTTCCCTCGGCTTTGTCTGCTCAAACCAGACGAGAGTTCTCTGGATCACGCTGCGGTACTAACTTTTACTGCAATAAAGTGATAAAGGTAAAAGTGCAGCGCTAAAACTTCAAGTGAACAAAGACCATTGGATATGTCTCACAATGACCAATACAAACAATGTGGAACTCTAATTGAATGAATACACAGTGATTTTGCATTAAAAAAAAAATTAGACAAAGTCTATGAGTGAAATGAAAAACCAAATGCGTGGTGAGACCAAATGACCCTGAAAGGGGCATACACCAAGTGTTCATAACATCATTTTGACATCAAAATAGTGGATAAATGGTGAAACGATATGTGAAGGTGAGTAATCCGCCACCAATAGAATGAAGGCTTACCAGCTCAAAAGGACGTACGTCCCATGAATCAAGCAAGCAAGCAAACGCCAAAGTTGGAAACATCAGATCTGGATACCTTTGACGAATAATCCAAGTCCTCAAGCAGTCCTTAAGGTAGTCTCTGTGGAAGGTATTTTCATAAAAAAAATAAATAGGTTCTCCCATATGTTCATGTGTATAGTTAGAGAGGAGAACAGAAAGCCACATAGCATAGTTCCGTATAAAATGTAATGAAAAAACTTACATTTTAGAAGAATAAACAGCGCTTTTGGTAATGTGTACGGCGGCAGTGGATTCCGTCCTGATGCGTTTCGTCTACATAGACATCAGATGAAAGGTGAACTTACCCTTTAAAGTGGTAGTAAACCCTTTACAACCACTTTAACCTACAGGCAATCCATATGAATGTTTTAAATTGCACCATAATGCATTTAATTACATCATTCTATTTTTTTCCACTATGGGTCATGTTGAAATAGGCTATTGTCCCCTTTTAAAAACATATCTCTCGCGACCAGCCCCTATTTAATCTCCATTGGTTGTCTTAGTCACATGACTTGAAAAAGCGATAACGCCCCTAAAAACACGTTGTCAGAATGACGGCTACCCACCTCTGCATCCTCTCCCTCGGCTTGCACTCCATCTACACTCTCTCGTGTACCAAGCCTCGTTTTGGATTTGTGTTTCCACGAGTGAATGACGTCATGCTCGGGCGCTTCCACCTGCCTGTTCACGTAGCTGCCGGTCAGCTCTTCCCTTCCAATCGGCAGTGTCGCCGTCCTTCATCGGTGTTCACAGGTCGGTTCCATCCACTCGGCTTGACACCCATCCTCTCCCCCTCAGTGCTTTGCGTTCATTTCACAAGAGTAACTTCTCTTGACCACTGCAGCACCGCTCCACAGGGCTGGTTTACAATTCATCGCTTGCCAAGGTACTTTCACAGTGTCATTTACGCTGGTCAGCATTCCTTCTGTGTGAGGAGAGTTTTGCATGTTGGGTTCTTATCAATTTTATATTATCGTTTCAATAAACTTGTGATTTCAACCACATTGGTACCATCAGACTGTTTTTGGTGACTCAGCGATCATTCGCTTCTTTTCATTAGGAGTTTCCATTCAGTGTTTCTGGTTGTGGCTGTTTTTTCGGAGTACCGCTCTTGTTTATTTCCGACACCACTCCTGGTGGGGAAGCTCCACACAGCTGCTTTTTGGTCTTCTTCAGGGCACCATATATTGATGTAAGGGGAACTTGTGTACTAGTCCCCTAGCGCCAGACTTATTGTTTTCTTACTGTTTTTTTAAGCCTATTTATAATGTCCTCTGTGGGCTCCTGAACCTTTCCTCCGCCCCCTCAAGTCTGCAACAGTGAATGTTGGTTGCAGTCGGGTGCACTTCTCCATGCATACTACAAATCCCATAGTTGCTAGTACATTTTGGGAGCACATGAGGGTGGCTATATTCCTATATACAGTGGGACCACGGGGAGAATGAACATAGCCATCCTCTTAGTAGAAGTAATATCTCAGCAAAAAACATTATTTGGAGGAGGCCAGGGGCAATAAGGTGGTACCTTTTTTTTTTTTTTTTTTCCCATGAATAATACCTACCTGAATAAACCTTCTCTCCCTTTTTTAATGGCAGAGTTTAGTGTCACTCTAATTTCCAACTTTACCCGGTGCTAACATTTGGTACTTCATGTCTGTATGAGACCCGATTTTTCTGTGGCTCAGTATGAAGCTAATGTTTTATTCTCCATCACTTTGCAGGCCTTTGATCGCGATCCGTACCTTACTCTGTTGAAAGAGCTCTTTATACAGGTAATATAATACATTTTTTCTTTTTCACATAAAATTTTTTATTTTTAGTCTGAATTCTCTCTAGATAATTTCACCTGAAAAGTAAAGTCTTGCTTAACCTCCTCCTACCCCCTCCTCTCCTCATTTGTAAATCTTTCTTCCTTCCTTCTCCTGTTGTGACAGGTACCTGCTCCTACATCTGCATGGCTCACCTAGGCTAGCTGAGCATAAG
The DNA here is from genome assembly GCF_037356315.1 of Lithobates pipiens. NCBI lineage: Eukaryota > Metazoa > Chordata > Amphibia > Anura > Ranidae > Lithobates > Lithobates pipiens. The sequence goes on from NW_027507790.1 coordinate 230,513,672, forward strand.
TTGGCACCCCCTTTCTTCCCCCTACAGCCTTCTGGGACTTGTCACAGGTCCTGGGAGGCTGCGGGACCATTCAGAAAGTGCAGCGCATCTCGCACATGCACAGTGGGGATCTGGCTGCGAGCCATTAGGAAGTCACTGCCAGCTTCCCACAGTCAACATAGTGGTGCCAGGGAACAAAAAAAGGCGAGAACTTGCCCAGGTGAAGATGGTGCTGTATCCCTGGCTTAGTGTTTTATTAAAAATTAGCTGTTACAGTATTTGTAGCTGCTGACTTTTTTGTTTTTTTGTTAAAGTATTCTAGGGCTGAACTCTCCATCTGAAAATGCTGAATCCCTGGATTTGTAAATCCAATGGTTGCAACACACGCTCTCACTATAGTCTGGATAAGTGAAGAGAAGGTCTCCCTAATCATTGCACATCCATACCATCCCTGAGCTGAGTGTGAATGATGACCTCAGCCTGGACTCCAATGTGGAGGTTGTCATTCACACTCCTCTCAGGGATGGTATGGATGTGCGGTCATTACGGAGACCTTCTCTTCACTTTGAGCCATTACAAGAGCTGGGATGAGCTCCCTCCCATACCTGCACTCCCAGCAGTGGACATTTAGGACTTGGACCCCTTCCAGAGAGCCTGAGCAGCTCACAATGCAGGTTTTTGGGTCACTAGTCTGGATAAAGTGTACAGATCAGCAAATCTGACTTCACTGGATGATACACTTGTTTTGTGTAAATTTTTCAGCAAGTATTAAGGCCAGGAAACGCCAGACACCAGCATTTTCAGAAGAAAGTCAGTAGCAGCTTTTATCGTATTCTCAGAACAAAAAAAGCCATTGCTGAAATCTTTGCTGCTTCACAAACTCTTCCTAGCACCCCATAATGCAGTGCAGGAGCCTCTACTTTGCCAGAACTTTGGAAAGAAAAATCAGTAGGAATGAGTCCTATGGAATGATTGCTATTCTGAGTGCTGATATATTAATAGGTTTGGGGATTATAATCAGTTTTGGTTTTATGCTCCTTTCTGAATGCAGATTTTTGGAACCCCAAGATACCACCCAAAGAGTCAGCCATTTGTGGACCATGTGTTCACGTTCTCTGTAGCAGACAAGAGGATCTGGTTTAGAAATTATCAGGTAAGTCTTCATTTAATTTTCACAGATAGAATTTGACTTCTGGGTACTCGCTCTATGTGGAGAGATGTAGCATGAACAGCAATGTATATAGCACTACAGGCTGAAGTTTAGACTATTCGCTTATTGGTGGTCCACCAGACAAAAAAAACAGTTTGTATTCTGTGACCAAACTCCTAGAATGTTGTTACATTGTAAATAATAGTACTTGGTTTATCACCAAAGGAGACAAATCTTTATCTGCTACATGACTATTTTATGCAAGTATCGCTGCATATACAGTGCTGTGAAAAAGTATTTGGACCCCCCCCCTCTTTTGCATATTTGTCCCACTTAAATGCTTCAGATCATCAAACTAATAATACACAAAGATAACCAGAGTAAATGCAAAATGCAGCTTTTAAATTATTTCATTTATTAAGGGAAAAAAAGCTTACCCCTCCCTCCCCCCCCCCCCCACTAAATCATGAACAAACTTTGATTAACCACATTTTTTGGAAAGCTGAGTTCAGTTTCACTTGCCACACCAGGCCTGATTACTGCCAGACCTGTTGAATCAAGAAATACCCTAAATAGAATTTGTCTGACACAGTGAAGCGCACTAAAAGATCTCCAAAAGCAACACGTTATGCCACGATCTAAAGAAATTCAAGAACAGATGAGAAACAAAGAAATTTACATGTATCAGTCCTGCAAAGGGTTTGAGAGTCGTTTCTAAGACTTTGGAACTCCAGTGAACCACACTGAGAGGAATTCTCCACAAATGGAGAAAACTTAGAACAGTGGTGAACCTTCCCAGGAGTGGCCGGGCCTACCAAAATTAATCCAAGCACGTCGGCAACTCATCCAGCAGGTCATAAAATAACCCAGAACTGCAGGCCTCACTTGCCTCACGTAAGGTCACTTTTCATGATTCAACAATAAGAAATAAGACAAAAGTTGAACTGTTTGGAAGGTGTGTGTCGTTACATCTGGCGTAAACCAACACCACACTTTATAAAAAGAGCATCATACCAACAGTCAGATGTGGTGGTGGTGGTGTGATGGTCTGGGGTTGCTTTGCAGCTTCAGGACCTGGACGTCTTGTCATAATTGATGGAACCATGAATTCTGAGCTCTACCAGAAAATCCTGAAGGAGAATGTCCAGCCACCAGTTCCTGACCTCAAGCGCACTTGTGCTGCAGGACAATGATCCAAAACACACCAGCAAGTCTACCTCTGAATGTGTCAGAAAAAACAAAATTAAGGTTTTGGAGTGGTCTTGCCAAAGTCCGGGTTTAAATTGTTACTAAACCCACAACCGTAAAATCGGTCTGTATATACAGTAAAGCATGCTTTGTTGTTCACTGTGGAATTTAAGGTTGGAGCCTGCCTTCTCTGATCCTCCCCTTCTTCCACTGTCCCTCCTGATTAGACGGCACCTTGGACAAGCTGCACATGCTCAGTTTGGTATGTATCAGCACAGGGCCAATCTGCACTGTCCAGACAGAGGGTCAGGGGTCATGCAGCCTCATAGGACAGTTGGACTAGAATGAAAACTCCTACAAGCTTTAACCTGTGCTCTGATGGACACTGATAGAAGTCACAAGACTGCTCTAACTGCTGATGACCAAAGGTATTAGCAGTTTATATTTACTAAAAACTATTGAATTTCCATTTTCTGTGTACTGTTGGAGACCAGATATAGTGAAAACAGTTTAATGAGTTTAGCAATACTTTAAATGCAATTAAGATGCTGTGGAATCACCTTAAAGCATTTTGTAAACCCAACACTTCATATCCCTGATTAAAAACTGACCACACTAAGCAGAAGAACATTCTATAGCTATGCTTGTCCTGACTATCCCCCAAAAGTTTACCCTTAAATGGAGTCAAGGACGCACATGACCCCTGTGCAAGCCGCCCCGGGGATATGAGAGCCAGGTGCACTCTCCTGTCATGCGGATTGGATGCAGGGGAAACCCGCATCCAATTTGCACTAGTGTGAACCCAGCCTAAATTTATTCCTCAGTTAAAAACTGCATTTTGTATTTTCTCTGGTTATCTTTTGTGTAATAGTAAAATTTAGTTTGATCTGAATAATTTAAAGTGGTTGTAAACCCTTACAAACCACTTTGACCTACAGGTAAGCCTAGATGAAGGCTTACCTCTAGGTCCAAGAAATATCTCCTAAACCTACACGGTTAAGGAGATATTTTACAAAAATAGGGAACCGCTGTCTACAGCACATGCGCGCCGTAGTCAACATCACAGGTGCACTGGGCGTGTCGCAAGTGAAGGCAAACATGCTGTCACGGCTCCCACATGCGTGCGCTGAAGTGGCGTCCTCGCTGCTCTGGCCACTCACACCTGGAAGAAGATGGACGCTCCGTACTACACGGGACAGCGGTGACATCGCTGGCTCCTGTGTCAGGTAAGTGACCCATAATGGGATACTATGTGATGCATAGTAGTCCATTATGCTTTGCAGAGAAACAGAGGAAGAAAACCCATCAGAGTTTACTTCCTCTTTAAGTGTGATAAATATGCAAAAAATGATTTAAAAAAAAAATCAGGAAGGGAGCAAATACTTTCACAGCACTGTAGCCGTAAAATCCTGTCTGTATACCTTTTTCACTTTCTCTGTTCATCTGTTATGATCTCCTGGGAATTGACATTAAATTACTTTTTGCTTTGGGAATAACTGAAGACAAACCTTTTTGTATTTGTGAAACAAATGAAATCGTTTTCCAACACCAAAGAATGCGTTGTAAAGATTTATTTGATTGTTGGGTCTTCTGTACTTTTTATGATAGAGTAGAAAGGTGTTGTTTTATTTATTTATTTATTTTTTTGAGAAGTAAAGATCATTCTTACCATTTAGATTATAGAAGAAGATGCATCTCTGGTAGAAATTGGACCTCGATTTGTACTGAATCTCATCAAGATTTTCCAGGGAAGTTTTGGAGGACCGACCTTGTATGAGAACCCTCACTACCAGTCTCCTAACATGGTAATTGTACTATTGTTTTGTCTTTTCCATGTTGCCGAGATATGTCGGTAAATATTTCTAGAATTTATCCAGAATATCAGCCTTGCAAGATTCCTACATCAACCTACTACTAGATAATTCTCAAATTCTCTGATAAACCTATGTAGACCATGCCAGCCCCCTGCACCCAACATAAATAGCTTTAACCACTTTGCGCCGGTAGGACGTCCAGGGACAGCCTCGGCTTTCGGTGGTTATATCTGAATGATGCCTGAGGCCACAGACATCATTAACCACTTTCAGACCGGACCATTTTGCTGGTAAATGACCAGAGGTCTTTTTACACTTTGGCACTGCGCTGCTTTAACTGGTAATTGCGCGGTCATGCAATGTTGTACCCAAACAAAATTTGCGTCCTTTTCTTCCCACAAATAGAGCTTTCTTTTGATGGTATTTGATTGCCTCTGCGATTTTTATTTTTTGCGATATAAACGTAAAAAGACCGCAAATTTTGAAAAAAAATGATATTTTCTACTTTTTGTTATTAGAAAAATCCAATAAACTCAATTTTAGTCATACATTTAGGCCAAAATGTATTCAGCCACATGTCTTTGGTAAAAAAAAAGTCAATAATTGTATATTTATTGGTTTGCGCAAAAGTTGTCACATCTACAAACTAAGGTACGTTTTCTGGAATTTACGCAGCTTTTAGTTTACGACTGCCTATCTCATTTCTTGAGGTGCTAAAATGGCAGGGCAGTACAAAACCCCCCCAAATGACCCCATTTTGGAAAGTAGACCCCCTAAGGAAATTGATAAGAGGCATGTTGAGCCCATTGAATATTTTATTTTTTTGCCTCAAGCGATTGAATAATGACAAAAAAAAAATTTTTTTTTTTTTTTTTACACTAAGTTGTCACTAAATGATATATTGCTCACACATGCTATGGGCGTATGTGAAATGACACCCCAAAATAAATTCTGCTGCTTCTCCTGAGTATGGGGATACCACATATGTGGGACTTTTTGGGAGCCTAGCCGTGTACGGGGCCCCGAAAACCAAGCACCGCCTTCAGGCTTTCTAAGGGCGTAATTTTTTGATTTCACTCCTCACTACCTATTACAGTTTTGAAGGCCATAAAATGCCAAGATGGCACAAAACCCCCACAAATGACCCCATTTTAGAAAGTAGACACCCCAAGCTATTTGCTGAGAGGCATGTTGAGTCCATGGAATATTTTATATTTTGCCACAAGTTGCGGGAAAATTACAAACTTTTTTTTTTTTTTTTTTTTTTTCACAAAGTTGTCACTAAATGATATATTGCTCACGCATGCCATGGGCATATGTGAAATGACACCCCAAAATAAATTCTGCTGCTTCTCCTGAGTATGGGGATACCACATATGTGGGACTTTTTGGGAGCCTAGCCGCGTACGGGGCCCCGAAAACCAAGCACCGCCTTCAGGCTTTCTAAGGGCGTTACAGTTTTGAAGGCCATAAAATGCCAAGATGGCACAAACCCCCCCCAAATGACCCCATTTTGGAAAGTAGACACCCCTAAATTTAGGGGTACACTAGTGAGACTAGGTAATAAATGGCGGGTGCCCTGAAACTATAAAAAAATAACTAACCAACCAGCGTCACCTGTAACAGTTATATGGTGATCACTGGTGAAAGGGTTAACTAGGGGGCAATTAGGGGGCTTTATGCGGTAGTATATGGGGGTCCCTGGCGCTATAAAAAGCTGCAGCGAACCTAAATACCTACCTGCCTAACTAGCGTCACCTGTGACACTAATACAGCGATCAGAAAAACGATCGCTTATTAGGCTGGGTTCACACTGGAGCGATGCGGGAACGCCACGAATGCGCGGCGGGTTCCCGCATCGCATGCCTCCCGGCGGCAGTTCACACTGCCCTATGCGAACTGCTGGGAGTGTCAGTGAAATGTTACTGACACCCCCAGATCAGTTCGCATATCGCAGTGCGATCTGCAAACTCGGATCGCATGGTGTGAACACCCATGCGATCCGATTCTGCTGCGGGCCAAAAAAAGGGTCCCGTGCGAATTTGCGGCGGGTGCGGCGGGTGCGGCGGGTGCGGCGAATGGCTGAACTCGAATTGCACAGAGATCGGATGTGATTTGCAGTGCGGTGCGAATCACATTCGTTCTCATAAACCGCTGCAATGTGAACCCAGCCTTAGTGACACTGGCGACGGGGGGTGATCACGGGGTTAAACCTTTATTGGGGGGGTTAGGGGGGTACATTAGAACTAAAGGGGGCTAACTCTAACTGCCCTAACAGTTATTACAGTCACAAATGACACCAATGCAAAAAAAAAAAAAAAAAAAAATGACATTGGTGTCACTGTGACTGGGGGGCAGGGGTAATTGGGGGGGTGATCGGGGGGTAAAGGGGGGGTGTGAGTGTGCCTGGCATGTTCTACTGTGTGTGTGAGTGTTGGTGCAACTTACTGATCCGCTCTCCTCCGTGTCGGAACGAAAAATACCGACACGGAGGAGAGAATACATCACTTCCTCTCCTGTGTTTACATTACAGGAGAGGAAGTGATGTCACCGGGGATTTCTATTCGTCGGGAGCGATCGCGAGGGGGTGGCCATGAATGAATGGCCGTCCCCTCGTCCGGGATCGCTCCCGCACGAATACCGACCGCCGCAGGCACCGGGCGGGGGCCCGATCGGGCCCCCGACCCGCGGGAGGCAAGGGACGTACATGTATGTCCTTATGCCTGCCCGTGCCATTGTACCGACGTACATCGGCGTGCGGCGGTCGGCAACTGGTTAAGATATCAGCGTTTTTCAGCCGGTGATTCCCTGCACCATGAGAACAATCACATCGGCTGTTCCGCCGCTTGATCGTTCCTCCGGTGCTTCTACCGACTCACCGCTTGCATCGGTGAGTCGGTCACAGGATCCGCCGGCCCCCGGATAATACCATAGAGATTTCCGGTGGACCAGATCGTCCCTGGAGTCTCTATGATCGTTCAGAGGCCCGGGCACGATGTTATGACGTCACGCCCGGCCTCTGCATTCAAAATAACGGCGCCGATTTGGCTAGGAAGCCAGGATCGGTTTCGTTTTTTTTATTTTAGGCTTCTCAGCCTAGAGGTGAGATATGGGGTCTTATTGACCCCATATCTCACTGTAAATAGGTCCGATCGTGCCATATTTCTATTACAAGGGATGTTTACATTCCTTGTAATAGGAATAAAAGTAATCAATTTATTTTTAATTTTTTTAAGTGTCAAGCTAAAAAAAGTAAAAGTAAAATTAACTATAAAAAAATAAAATAAAAATAAAATTAAAGCGCCCCTGTCCCCATGAGCTCGTACGCAGAAGCGAACGCATACGCAAGTTCCGCCCACATATATAAAAACGGTGTGCAAACCACACGTGGGGTATCACCGCGAACGTTAGAGCGAGAGCAATAATTCTAGCACTAGACCTCCTCTGTAACGCAAAACATGTAACCAGTAAAAAAAAATTTAAAGCGTCGCCTATGGGGATTTTTAAATACCAAAGTTTGGCGCCATTCCACGAGCGTGTGCAATTTGGCAGCGTGACATGTTGGGTATCTGTTTACTCGGCGTATCTTCATCGATCACATTAAGCAAAAAATTGGGTTAACTTTTTACAGTAGTTTTTATTTTTTTAGCATGAAACCTTATTTTTTTCTGAAAAAAAACGCGTTAGAAAAATTGCTGTGCAAATACCGTGCGAGATAAAAAGTTGCAACAACCGCCATTGTGTTCTCTAGGGTCTTTGCTAAAATAAACATATATAATGTTTGGGGGTTCTATGTAATTTTCTAGCAAAAAAATTATGCATTTTACATGTAGGAGAGAAATGTCAGAATTGGCCTGGATGCGAAGTGGTTAAAAAGAGTTTGTAAACAAACTGCGGAAAAAACAATTTGCCTTTAACCGCTTGGTGACCATATAACTTGCATATAAGGCAGCTCTGCTGCCCAGAATCGTATACCTAGTACGCGACCCAGCACTTCCAGGTCTGGGAAGCGTGCCGCCGCCGGCTCACTCCTGCTGTCATTAGACACAGCAGGGGCTGATTTACTGGTACAGTGGACTCTGTCAGCGCCTGCTTATGCTTTGGTACAGAGGGAGAATGGTGGTCTGTTAGTACAGAAGACATGGATCCTGTGTCTGCTAAGCAGGGGCACCAATCCATGCCTTCCCCCACAGTAGTAAAGCACTGGTCAAGCACCCCTATCATTAGTATAGTGACAGTTCATATATATTTTTTTTTTTTTTTTTTTTTTTTTTTTTTTTAGCACTGATCACTGTATTGGTGTCACTGGTTCCCAAAAGTGTCAGTGTCCCGACTGTCCATCCACAATATCGCTATGTCGCTGATTGCTGCCATTAATAAAAAAAATAAATAAAAAAAATTCATAGTTTGTAGACGCTATAACCTTTGCGCAAACCAATCAATATACCTTTTTTATTGGCATTTTTTTTAACCAAAAATATGTAGCAGAATACATATTGGCCTAAATTAATGAAGAAATTTGATTTTTATTTATTTTATTTTTTAAATATGTTTTTATAGCAGGTCTCTTTTTTTGTTTATAGCACAGAAAATAATTACAGAGGTAATCAAATACCACAGAAAGAAAGCTCTATTTGTGGGGAAAAAAGGACATACCGTATATACTCGAGTATAGGCCGACCCGAGTATAAGCCGAGGCCCCCAATTTACCCCCAAAAAACTGGAAAACTTATTGACTCGTGTATAAGCCGAGGGTGAGACATGGCTGTCCATCCCTGTGTGTCCGTCCATCCCTGTGTGTGTGTCCGTCCATCCATCCCTGTGTGTGTGTCCATCCATCCATCCATCCCTGTGTGTGTATCCATCCATCCCTGTGTGTGTGTGTGTGTGTGTGTGTGTGTGTGTGTGTATCCATCCATCCATCCATCCATCCCTGTGTGTGTGTGTGTGTGTGTGTATCCATCCATCCATCCGTGTGTGTGTGTGTGTGTGTGTGTGTGTGTGTGTGTGTGTGTGTGTGTGTGTGTGTGTGTGTCCGTGCAGCCTTGTGTGTGTGTCCAGCCTACCTGTGTCCCAAGCCTCCGTCCCGAGCCGCCGTCGTCCCGAGCCTCCTCCGTCCCGTGCCTCCTCCGTCCCGTGCCGTGCCTCCTCCGTCCCGTGCCGTGCCTCCTCCGTCCCGTGCCGTGCCTCCTCCGTCCCGTGCCGTGCCTCCTCCGTCCCGTGCCGTGCCTCCTCCGTCCCGTGTCTCCTCCGTCCCGTGCCGTGCCGTGCCTCCTCCGTCCCGTGCCGATGGATCGCCGCTCTTCTCGGCGGCCATTCTACAATTGAAAATTCCGCCTCCGCCTGTGATAGGCGGAACACTCAATTTCCCAGCAGCCTGTGTTCCGCCTATCACAGACATCCTCTCATACTCGTCCGTAGTATGAGAATGAGCGGATGTCCGTGATAGGCGGAACACTGCCTGCTGGGAAATTCAGTGTTCCGCCTATCACAGGCGGAGGCGGAGAAGGAGGCGCGGCTTTTGAAAATTAATGTCCGCCGTCTGTCTGCTCGATACGCTGATCGAGCAGTCAGACAGCGGCGACTCGAGTATAAGCCGAGGGGGCACTTTCAGCCTCAAAAAAGAGGCTGAAAATCTCGGCTTATACTCGAGTATATACGGTAAATGTTATTTGGGTACAGCTTCACGTGACCACGCAATTGTCAGTTAAAGTAACACAGTGCTGTATCGCAAAAAATGGCCTCTTCATGAAGGAGGGTAAATCTTCTGGAGGCCAAGGGGTTAAACCCCTTTTCAGATGGAGTGGATCCGTCCGCTTAGCAGGGGATCTCTCAGCTGATCTACATGGAGCTTGCAGGTACAGGTCGGTGTGCGCTCTGCTACGCAGAACGGACACAGCCCGCTCTCCTCTATGGTGTAGTTGGATGGAAACTGAGTGCATTTCCGTTTCCATCCGATCCACGGAATGGATGTCGAACCTATCGCCATCCATCTGATTTTAGCGGATCAGATGCCAGTGGGTGGCAGCCGCCACCCCATAGAGATCAGTTGGTGGCATGATAAATGGACAGGCGGACCCGATCGGTCCGCTGGTGTGAAAGGGGCCTTATGCTCACAAAAGTCGGATTTAATTTTACATTCTGTTGTCTCTGGGACAAGACGTGAGGAAATCTCCTGTAGGAACAAAGCAGTTCTATTTTAGGATGTATCTCCTGTAGTGGTTCTACACTTATTGTGTCCTAATAAATGCTTTTGTTTCAGCACCGGCGGATGATCCGGTTAGCCACAGCTGCTAAAGTCAAGGAAAGGCAGCAAGTGAAGGAGCTGCAGAAACTGAAAATGTTGGATAACAAGGAAACCATTTCAAAAGACCCCACGGAGGATGTCTTCCACATCCCAGCTGAGAAGAAGCCAGAAATCATTGAGACAGAAGCCCCTGTACCAAAACCACGTATTAAACGGAAGGACAAGCAGTTCAAACGGCAGAGGATGGCCAAGAAACGTGTCTGAACTCTGGGGTGGGGTACACTTTCTGTACAGGGCTTGTTTTATACATTAAAAAAAAAAGAGAAAATCTGTTCCAGACCCTCCATCTCACTAGATTTGGATACCACCCGGTAGAGGCTTTTGGAGCTGTTTTGGTTGAATTGAATATTTGCTTTGCTTTTGACAGGTGATGTCCAGAGCCAGTCACTTTCCCCTATACTGACACAGAGAACCCCCAAGGGTTGAGGCCAGACATAGCAATGCTACGTACCATCTCTGTGATATAATGCATGTTTACTTCAACCTGTTGTATTGGTAATCTCATATTTCAGTAAGATGGAGACTTAGTGTAATTCCACTTGAGAAAAAAAAACATTCCACTCTGTATATTACAAGGATTTTAACACTGTTGCAGATTCCTACCTTTTGAAACTCTGAAGAAATCCATGTGAGAACTTTTTAATGGTAGTGTTTTCATAATCATCAGTCAGCTGTGCACCTGCAGGGCTCTAATGAGCAAATCTGCTGGGCCTGCATCCCCTTAAGCTGTAATTTTCGAAAGCAGTAAAGCACCGCTAATATTGGTGGTGCTTTTCGGCTGCTAGTGGGTCACTTTTAATCTCTGCTAGTGGCTGAATAAAGGGTTAAAAGTGGCACTGCCGAAGCACATTGCAGGCGTATTTGATGTCGATGGGCAGGAGCGGTGTATACACCGCCTGAAAGATGCTGCTTTTTGGAGAACGTTTTCTAACGTCCTGCCAGTGCGCGGCTTTCACACTGGGGGTGCAGGGGAGGCATTTTTCAGTCACTTTTACAGTTGCCAATTTTTTTTTTTTTTAGCCCAGAAGCGCCTGAAAAAATACCCCAGTGTGAAAGGGACCTTAAAACCATAGAAAAGAGGGGAACAAAAAAGGGTTTCCACCTGCAAGGCAATATCATAATGTGCTAGTATGTGGTGCATACTAGCACATTATGAAGAAAAAGTTAACTTAAAATGAAGCCCTCTGGCGGCTGTCACTGCTGCAGATGCTTCTATCCTCACCCAGTCTTCCGTTCGGGGATGCCAGTAGGCGCAATGATGTCACTCCCACGCATGCACACAGTCTCAGCTGCGGCACACAGCTCTGAAGGAACAGCACGGGTATGTCGTTCCTTCATAGCGCATGCACCAGTGACGTCACCAGCTGCTGCTCACTAGAATATCTTCTAAACAGGGGCAGGTTTAGGAGATATTCATTTTACCTACAGATAAGTTTACCTGTAGGTAAAGTTTACTATCACTTTAAAATGGTTGTAAACCCTTACAGACCACTTTGACCTACAGGTAAGCCTAGATTAAGGCTTACCTGTAGGTCCAAGAAATATCTCCTAAACCTACACGGTTCATATTTTACAAAAAAGGGCAGCGCTGTCTATGGCGCATGCGCGCCATAGACACTGGTGTACTGGGCGCTCCGCAAGTGAAGGCAAACGTGTCGTCATTGACCGCTCCCGTGCATGCGCTAGAGTGACGGCATCGCGGTTCCGGCCAATCACAGCGCTGGAGCCGTGAGACCCGGAAGTCACTCCGGGATACATGGCAGCGGCGGAGATGAAGAACGAGGACCAATTTGGGGGCTTTGATCTCAGGTAAGTTATACATGATGAGCTCATTATACCTTTGCCTTGCAGGGTTTATTTTTATGTTTTATTTTTTCCCAGGTTAACTTCCTCTTTAAGGTGTAACTGCAGCCAAAGCATAATGAGGGTTAAAACATCTGTCAGATTTTTATTGCCAATTCTAGACACTTGTGAGGTGAAATTTCACTGTGAGCTGTCCTCTTTGAGAAATTTCTCTCCACACTCTAATTTTAGGATTGTGGGTGGAGCCATGCAAATTTTTTATTTTTTTTGCTACACTATAAACTGGCAATTTTTGGGATGTTTGGTTGGCGACCTACAGCCTAATATAGAGCCATTTATTCCAAATTGCATACAGCTGTTTCAGGCTAGTTGGCCCTCGTCAGTGCAGTGGATGGAAACCATGGCTTCTATAGGAAGGGGCTTATGGACCGACAAGACAGTTCAATCAGACCCGGTTATGGTGGGGTGGGCTAAAAGCAACCAAAATAATCACTGGAATCTGCAATGTTTTTTATCGTTTTTATTTTGTTCAGTATGTATTAAAGTCAACGTTTGTGTGAAATATTTGTTATAGTTCACATTTGCTAGGGATGTACCGATATATACCGTGCACAGAATATTATCGGGTGAAGATAGGGTTATCATCATTCTGCCAATATAACAAAGGTGCCGAAAACAAATTCATGTTAATGATATTTAAGTTGAAAATACAATTTTATATATAGAAAAAAATATGTATGTTTAAAAAAAAAAAAAAAAGCTGTCCAATTTGGGCCAAATGCATCCTGAATTTCGGTTTAGGTTCAGAATTTTCATTTTAGTGGGCCACGAACCTTTGAAGCTGTTGTGCTATCAATAGAGCTTAATACCAGACACCCCCTCTACAGCAGGGCTGCTGTTGTCTTAACCACTTCCCGACCAGCGCACGACGATGTACGTCAACAGAATGGCACGGGCAGGCATATTGGCGTACATGTACGTCCAGTCTTCAATGCCGCCCTGCCATCGGGAGCGCGCCGGCGCGTTCCTGTGCCGGTCGGGACCCTCGTGAGTCCGGTCGCGGGACCCGCGGACTCGATCGCCGATCGTCTCACGGGACGGCTGAATGGAGGAAATGCTGTGTAAACAGCATTTCTCCATTCTGCCTAGCAACTAGTGACGCTGATCTCTGCTCCATGTGATTGGAGCAGAGATCAGTGTTCACTAAATGAAAGCCCAACCCCCCCCCCCCCCCCCAGTTAGTAACACACCCCTAGGAACACTTAACCCCTACACTTCCACCCACTGGTTAACCCTTTCACTGCCAGTGTCATTTACACAGGAATCACTGCATTTATATAGCAGTGATTACTGTATAAATGACAATGGTCCCAAAAATGTCCGATAGGTCCCCCACAATGTCGCAGTCACAATAAAAATCGCTGATCGCCGCCATTACTAGTAAAAAAAAAAAAAATAATAAAAAATTTATTAATAAAAATGCTATAAAACTATCCCTATTTTGTAAACGCTATAACTTTTACGCAACCAATCAGTAATCGCTTTTTTTTTTTTTTTTTTTTTTATATACCAAAAATATGTAGAAGAATACGTATCGGCCTAAACTGAGGCAAAAAAATGTTTTTTTTATATATATATTTTTGGGGGATATTTATTATAACAAAAAGTAAAAAATGCGTTTTTTTTTTTCAAAATTGTCGCTCTATTTTTGTTTATAGCGCAAAAAATAAAAACCGCAGGGGTGATCAAATACCACCAAAAGAAAGCTCTATTTGTGGGGAAAAAAATTTGTTTGGGAGCCACGTCGCACGACCGCGCAATTGTCAGTTAAAACGACGCAGTGCCGAATTGCAAAAAGTGGTCTGGTCTTTGACCAGCAAAATGGTCCGGTCTGAAAGTGGTTAAAGCCAACATTTCCATAACAAAATATGGAGGCTGCCATTGCTGATCACCTGAAAATGCTAGCTGCCTGGGTGTAATGCTAAACATTTAGGCCAGGGGTGCCCAACCAGTGACCCGCGGAGCCCTCTGATGTGGCCCGCGACCTCCTTCTGTAGGATGGCAGATTGGCAAGCCCAGATCATGGGTTGCAGACCCGCCATCCCAGAGCATCTGCGTTGTGAATGAAGCCGGCAAAGCAAGTAGCTGTGGAGCAGAGCTGTATAAGCTGATGCTTCCTGTATAGTGCCATCTTTTGCCACAGGCGCAGTGATACCAAATGCCCTCTGCCGGGGACAGCAACAGCAGCCAATGCCTGAATGGAAGGCCCTTTTCACACAATCGGTCCAACTCAATCGAACCCTCCCTTCACCTCTATGAAATGATAGATGTAAACAGATTTGTGTCCTTTTACACCTGCCTACCTCTAATCTGATTTGCTAAAAAAAACAGAAGGGGATCAATCCCCTTCCATCAGGGAGGATCGGCTCTGAGGACCCGTAGAGTGGGCTGTGTCCGTGAGTGCTCTGCTCATTGTGGCCCGTGACCAGTTACCAAGTCGCTTAACTGGCCCTCGCTCTTCAAAAGGTTGGGCACCCCTGCATTAGGCCTTAGTACCCAAAGGTAAGCATACCAGGCACAAGTCCTCATTTGCACACTTACTCTGGAATAATGACTCAAAGGGGTTGATTTACTAAAACTGGAGAGGGCAAAATCTGGTGTAACTCTGCATAGAAACCATTCAGCTTCCTTTTTTTTTTATTTAATTAAATAAGCTGATTGGCTACTATGAACTGCTGCACCAGAGTTTGCACTCTCCAGTTTTAGTAAATCAACCCCACAGTAATGATATTGGAAGGTCCAGCATAAGAGCAAGTTAGCAGTGGCAGCCTTTGTTTCTCAACATACAAACTGCTGAACATTGCGCAGGCAGTGCTGGGCTTTCTTTTGTAAAGATGAACAGCTCAAGCTCCTTACAATTTCTTCTATATCTTTGGCTCTATACATCTGCTGTTTGAGTATCCAGGGCATAAAAGATGCCAGGGGCCAACTCCTCCAACTAGAACTAAGGAAGCAGCCAGGCAGTTTTCAGATTTGGAAGGTGGTGAGCAAGAATCTTAAAAAGTCTTGTGTATTTGTATTTGTTCAGAGCATCAGGATGTGAGCTTTTCATCTCCAGTCCAGCCGATTATATTAGTCCATACTGTTACACGCACTGATGATCTGTAATGATCAGTCCCTAACGGCTCCAGACCTGCAAGAAATAGATGAGGGTTAGAGTGTATTGCAATGACTCTTTGGTAAATATGGAATGAACTTTTAAGTGCTGCCATAAGAGAGAATCCGGAGAACAGCTTCATTTCATAGTGTGGTAAATAAAGTGATCAAACTTACTTCTGTAATGTGCTAAGCAGGTTCTGAGTTTCTCTGCTTTTGCTGTGCTGAGACCCGTATGCTGCCATCTGAATTTCTAAGCACTGCAAGAGAATGAAACTTGTGATAATTAGATTGTCATAACCCAGGAGCCTGTTCTCAACATTTTTGTTGAGCTGTGTTTTTCTGCACACCACCAAACATGTATGATGTCAACAATTGTTTTTCCATGTGCTCACCATATATTTGCTTTGGTCTGGCACAATCCTAAATCCGAGCTCTCCTCCCAGAATTACCTAGAAGTATGAGTTTTGGTAATTGTAGAATGGTAGTCTGTGCCAGCATGGTGTGTGTGTGTGTGTGTGTTTCTTCTGCAAAGAGACCACTGTGTTAACACACCACACTGCTGGCAGTTGACAGGCTTTTCTACTCGGGCTGTCAATGGAGCCTGTTGTTTCCCATCAGGTTTGCTCCACTTTTGATTGGTAACATGCAGTCGGCTGATCCTTAGCCAATAGACAGCCTGACTGCAAATATGCCACTCTGCTATACTGTGTAGAGGGACGGGCCCACTCTGCTGCAATGTGTACGGGGGCACAGAGAGTTGGTCTTAATTGCCTCCAGTTTTGTCAGCTATGAAGTGGAGGTAGTTACTTTTCAACTTGGTACAAAAATTGCCTGAATCCACCACAGGTGTTGGTAAAGTTGCTAAAACGTGAAGTATGGATTTTTTAATCTGGCGCTGGCTATTTTAAAGGACCCCAGTCCTAGAAAACTGTTGGTGAAATTTTTATTGAACTCCCCCAATTCTCTGCTCATATAACTATTATAGAGTAACAGGAATCGGCAAAGCTGGAGCCAGGAATAGTGGTATCAGCTGTGTGGCAGTGGTAGGGATGATAATGATGATTATATTGTACACATTTCTGTAATCTGAAATTCTTCTGGACTTTTAGATAAACATAAAGTTACCTTTTTCAGCAATCGGTAGCCCTTGGAAATCTTCCCATCAGCCAGACATATGCTTCCCATAATGCTCAGCATCTCGGCCACAGTTTCGTTGTACTCTACCTCTAAGCCTACTGCCTTATGTAGCAGCTTGTACGCCTCCTAGTGGGGAACAACACACAATGTAAGACACCAATCTGAGAAGGGTTCAGCATTGACTTCTAAACCAGCCATCAGACAATTAACAAGTCAGGGGACTAATCCAAGCATTCATAGCAATAATATAACCAGATAGCAATTCCAGAAAAGGAATATCAGTCTTTATATTGCTAGTGTTGTCCTGAAAGCATTATAACTGAGAAAGTTAAAGATGATTTCCAGGTATGGATATTTTATATATAGTTATATTGGTCCAGCTAAGAGCATTTTAACTATGCGTGTACCATACCTGGCCAATGATCCCCAAAAGTGATACGTTGACCAGGTGAGGTGAAGCCCTGTCCCCTGAGAACAGATACATACGGAGACCACTAGTCCTTGTATAGGGACTGAGAGAAAGAGACTTATTACCTCTTTCACACGGCCGTGCACATAGCGTCGGCGGTAAAACGCCGCTATTTTTAGTCGGATTTGCAGCGCATTTTGGCCGCTAGCGGGGTGCTTTCACCCTTCGCTAGTGGCCGAGAAAGGGTTAAATCCACCTGCCATAGCGTCGTTTTGCTGGCGGTATTACAGCGCTGCCCCATTGATTTCAATGGGGAGGAGCGGTAAACACACCGCTCCAAAGAAGCTGCTGGCAGGACTTTTCCTGATGTCCTGCCAGCGCACCGCTCCAGTGTGAAAGCCCGAGACAATGGTGCAGCAGTTTGAGGGCAGATTGCAGGCACTATTTCTAATGCTATAGCGCCTGAAAAACACCCTCGGTGTGAAAGGGGTCTTAAAAGACAGCAATTCATAAGAAACCTCACCAGCTGCTCAATGTTGTCATGGGGGGGGGGGGGGGGGGATTTACTAAAACTGGAGCACTCAGAATCTGGTGCACCTGCTCATGGTAGCTAATGAGTTTCTAACTTCACATTGTTAAAGCGGGAGTCTGTTTTTTTTTTTAAAAAGCCAGCAGCTACAAATACTGCAGCTGCTGACTTTTAAAATAATGACACTTACCCGCCCAGCGCGCCCGCGATGTCGGTACCCGAAGCCGATCTTTCGGCATCTTGGGTATGGGAATCAGGAAGTGGAGTCTTGCGGCTTCATTTCCCGGTTCCCTACTGCGCATGCGCGAGTCGCGCTGCGCAATAAGGATGGTCCCCGCTGTCTCTGGGATCCGTGTGTTTCCCAGCAGACAGCGGGGACCTTCGGAAAGGGGTGTACCTTCTGCAGATATCTATGCTGGAAGTGGGTGCAGATACCTGTACTTTACAGGTACCTGCACCCCCCTCCCCCCTGAAAGGTGCCAATTGGAAATGCCAATTGGCGCCGGAGGGGGGGAGGGTTCCAATGAGCTGAAGCTCCACTTTAAGTTGAGCTTTTGCAATAAAACCTAGAAGCTGATTGGTTGCTATGCAGAGCTGCACCAGATTTTGTACTCTCCAGTTTTAGTACATAACTCCCCCATGTGTACTATACTTCACTCCTTGCACTGGCTGCTGAATAAGATCATGATTGTATAGAGGGCTTAAACTGATCGTCAAGATTCTTCTAACAAGTTTAAGCCAATTAGATGGAAAAAAAGACACAAAACGAGGTCTTAGTAAAAAGAAATCTTCATGAAGAATTACACATGGCATTGTGAGTTTGTAAAGTATAAATCCTCCCTCATCTCTTACTTGTGTGTTTCCAGTTTGAATGAGCCATTTGCTAAACTCCACACAAGCGGTCAGTGTCTGCGGGTCATCGGGTCCCAGCACCGCCCGATATACATTGAGACTCTCCGTGAAATACTTCTCTGCCATTTCTACAAAGAGGAAAGGACATCAAAAGAACAAATTATCAGCCAGGATCAAATGTCTTACCACATTTTCCTAGTGCAGAAACCAGAAAGTGAGGAAACAAATATTCCATCTATCTCTCTGCTTTTGTTAAACCAAGTAGTTTACAGATCTGTCACTTGGGGCCCATTTACACTGATGTGTTTTACATGGGCTTCAGTTTGGACGAGCAGTGTGACAAAGCATCTGCAGAGCTTTCAGCAAGCTTTGTTGAAGCTTTTAAAGTGCCATTCAGCTTCAGTTTGTAAATATTGAACACAGATCCTAATGGGAGTGCTGATTGCCACTTTAAATAAGCTGCTGGCAGGATTCAGAATTTCTTGAAAACCAGCTAGCAACTTGCCTAAAGTGACAATCATCACTCCCATTAGGATTACCTGAGCCCCATCTCAATCCAGCAATGTATGAAAGCCACTAAGTCTGGGAACTCTTCCCTCCTCATTGGCTGAGACAGCAGTGGGGCGCCATTGGCTCCCGCTACTGTTAATCAAAGTCAGTGAGCCAATGAGGAGAGGTGGGGCTGAGCTGTGTCTGAATGGACAGAACAGCGGCTCGGGTGCCCCCTTAGCAAGCTGCTTGCTGTGAGGGCACTCTGAAGGGGCCAGGAGCGCTGGCGAGGGACCCACGAAGAGGAGGATCGGGGCGGCTCTGTGCAAAACCACTGCACAGGGCAGGTAAGTGTAAAAAAAAATTTTTATTTTTAAATGTAAAAAAACAAGCTTTTAGTGTCACTTTAATTGAACAAGCTAAAGTTGGAAGCTGATTGGCTACTATGCACTGTGTACAGAGTGCAAGGTTGAGGAGTATGCTACATACAGAGTGCAAGGTTGAGGCATGTGCTGCATACAGAGTGCAGGGTTGAGGCATGTACTACATACAGATTACAGGGTTGAGTGTGCTACATGCAGAGTGCAGGGTTGAGGCATTTTTACATACAGAGTGCAGGGTTGAGGCGTTTTTACATACAGAGTGCAGGGTTGAGGCGTTTCTACATACAGAGTGCAGGGTTGAGGAGTGTGCTACATACAGAGTGCAAGGTTGAGGAGTGTGTTACATACAGAGTGCAGGGTTTATCTTCCTTACATCTCGCCTACCCTGCCTGGCTCTAGTACCTCCTGCTTAAATAAAAAGCCCTGGATGTGAAGGCATCATGAAATGGCCCAATGGGTCGGATTTGGCCGGCAGGCCTTGTGTTTAACCACTTGCCCACCAGGCCAATTCTGTCATTTCTCTCCTACATGTAAAAATCATAATTTATTTGCTAGAAAATTACATAGAACCCCCGATTATTATATATGTTTTTTTTTAGCAGAGACCCTAGAGAATACAATGGTGGTCATTGCAACTTTTTATCTTGCACGGTATTTGCGCAGCAATTTTTCAAACACTTTTAAAAAAAAAAAATAAACAGTAGAGTTAGCTCAATTTTTTTGCAGAATATGAAAGATGAAGTTGCGCTGAGTAAATAGATACCTAACATGTCACTCTTCAAAATTGCACGCGCTCGTGGAATGGCGCCAAACTTCGGTACTTAAAAATCCCCATATGCGACACTTTCACATTTTTTACCGGTTACATGTTTTGAGATACAGAGGAGGTCTAGGGCTAGAATTATGTCTCTCGCTCTAATATTCACGGCGATACCTCACATGCGTGGTTTCAACACCGTTTTCATATGTGGGCAAGACTTAAGTATGCGTTCGCTTTTGTGTGCGAGCACACGGAGACAGGGGCACTTTAAAACTTTTTTTTTATTATTTATTGTTAATTTTACTTAAAATTATCAAATTTTACACTTTAAAAAAAAAATGTTTTGATCACTTTTATTCCTATTACAAGGAATGTAAACATCCCTTGTAATAGGAATAGGACATGACAGGTCCTCCTTACAGTGGGATATGGGGTCAATAAGACCCCACATCTCACCTCTAGGCTGGGAAGCCTAAAATATATATTTTTTTTAAAACTTCCCAGCGGAGGTGGAGCCGTTTTTTTGAATGCAGAGGCTGGGCGTGACGTCATAAAATTGCGCCCAGCCTCCGATGATCATAGAGACTCCAGCAACCATCTGGTCCACTGGAAATCTCTATGGTGGACATCTGGGGTCAGTGTTCTGCCGGGAAAGGTCCCCCCATCGGATCGTGTCCGCCCCGTACTGCGCAAGAGCAGCGCTTGCACTGTACGGAGGACAAGGAGACGCCGAAAGTCTTTGAAGTTGAATAGCTAACCATCAGCTGTACACGGCACCTGCAGACTTAATAGTCACCGCTATGCTCTGCATATTTTTATTCTAACTCTATGTCCACTTGGATGTTGGGGCTTCAACCTGAACTCAGGTGCCGTGTAGAGCTGATGATCAGCTGTTCACCTTCGGAGACTTTCGGCGTCTCCTTTGTCCTCTGTACTGCGCAAGCGCAGTATAGGGCGGACACTATCCGATGGGGAACAGTATTCGACAAGACACGGGCGGATCCATTCTCCGACTTACCGATCGCAGAGGTGAGTCGGTAGAAGCGGCGGGAGGGGGACGTCCCCTCTCGCCGCCCGTAAGAACGATCTAGCGGCTGAAAAGCCGCTATGATCATTCTTATGGTGTAGGAAAACGCAGATATCTGAATGATACCTGTAGCTTCAGGCATCATTCAGATATACCACCACAAAGCCCAGGACGTCCATGAACATTCAGCCGCTGGCAAGTGTTTAACACGTGCTGTAAGGTAAAAAGGTTGAGAAAGGCTGATCTGCATTAAGCTAAAATGTTTCTCTGGGTTTTCTTCTCAATATCTCAGTGAACAAGTCTAATAGTCCATATCATATATAAAACAGATCTCACCACTGTAGTCGGAGTCTCCCGGTGCTGCATATGCTTTAGCTAATAACAGACCAGTCTGCGCAGACTCCACACTGAGGGGTTTATATATTGCCTGGCATATAGAATGAGCCTGGAAGAAAGAAGAACCATGTCACTGCACAGAATTAATGTTGTTCTATCATTGCTTTTAGCCAACTCAATACTAGGCACTTTCTGCCCAGGCCAATTTTCGGGGGTGACACTTTGAATGACAATTTTACTGTCATGCTACACTGTACCCAAATAAAATTTTTAGCATTTTTTTCACACAAATAGAGCTTTCTTTTAGTAGTATTTAATTACAGGTGGGGTTTTTATTTTTTGCTAAACAAACAAAAAAAAAAAGATGGAAAATTTAAAAAAACATGTTTCATAGTTTGTTACAAAATTATGCAAACAGGTAATTTTTCTCCTTCATTGATATGTGATGAGGTGGCACTGGTGGGCACCGATAGGCACAGATAAGGTGGCACTGATGGGGACAGATACGGTGGTACTGATGGCCACTGATAAGATGGCACTGATAGGTACCACTGATAAATGGCACTGATGAGCAGAGCACTGGCAGGTGACGTTGATGGGCAGCACTGTTGATGAGGCACTGTAGGCACTGGTAAGTGGCGCTGGTGGGCACTAGTAGGCGGCACTGTTGTGCACTGGTAGGTGTCCACAGATGAGCTGGTGGCTACTCTCTGCGATTGGGACCAATGTCCCTCTGGGAGCCGCCGGTGATCGGCTTTTTTTTCTCTCCTCATGCTACCAGCACGAAGAGAAAAAATAGCTGATTACCGGCTCTGTTTACATCACATGATCAGCTGTCATTGGCTGACAGCTGATCATGTGGTAAGGGGTCGGGATCGACTCAGACTCGCTGATCACAGAGCGCGCTGCGAGCGCCCTGCAGGGGGTGCGCAGGCTGCTGGAGCACGGGAGGGCATCTGTTGATGTCTCCTGGCAAAGTAGTCATTGAGTTAAAAAGCAGGAGGAGCTTCTAGTTCTTAAGAAATATTCTTCCCACTGACCACCAATGTTTTTTTTTTTTTTTTTGAACATGTGACCAGCAGCAAAGAACTAGAAGCTCCTCCTGCTTATGTTTTCCTACAGACAGGCTGGGAAAGCTGGGTCATGTGACAGCTGGATTTTGATTAGGAAAAAGGAAATGGTTTGAAGATCAGGAAAGCAGCAGTAAGAGCAGGAGCCAACCGCTTCGAAAGTTTTTAACTCGATGACTACCCTCCGATTACCACCCATTTCTTTGGATCGGTCCTTTTAATGATTGCTTTGGAACAACCGTTTTGGGATTATCATCCAACCTGGTTTGTTGAAGATTGAAGAAGCGGTTGAAGACTTTCGAAGCGGTTGGCTCCTGCTCTTAGCCCTGCTTTCCTGATCTTCTGGTCTTCGCAGGAAAGCGTTAAAGTGGTTCCTTTTTCCTAATCGATATACAGCTGTCACATGACCCAGCTCTTTCCCAGCCTGTCTGCAGGAAAACATAAGCAGGAGGAGCTTCTAGTTCTTTGCTGCTGGTCACATGTTAAAAAAAAAAAAAAACATTGGTGGTCAGTGGGAAGAATATTTCTTAAGAACTAGAAGCTCCTCCTGCTTTTTAACTCGATGACTACCCTCCGATTACCACCCATTTCTTTGGATCGGTCCTTTTGCCGTTTGCTTTGGAACCACCGTCTTGGGACTATCATCCAACCTTTTATGGATTGGAGTCACAGTCATTGCATTACCATCCAGCTTGGCATCATCTCATCACCAGGAACCCAGCACTATAAGCCTATCAGACGCACTGCCGTAACCTGGTTTGTTGAAGATTGAAGAGAAAGTTTTCCATTCATTGGACACCATACATGTGGACATTTGGTCATTGGACTATTGTAGTT
Organism: Lithobates pipiens; assembly: GCF_037356315.1. Classification (NCBI taxonomy): domain Eukaryota; kingdom Metazoa; phylum Chordata; class Amphibia; order Anura; family Ranidae; genus Lithobates; species Lithobates pipiens. The sequence continues at coordinate 230,536,901 of NW_027507790.1, forward strand.
CATCACAACTATTTCATATCACTTTGGTGTATGTCCTTATGTCACATATATTTGTTTTTGTTTATAGGTTATTGAGATTCGTTTTAGTTGAACCTTAGCTTATTTGAGGAGGCCGTGTTGCCATTTTTCCCCTAGTCACATTTGTTCAGCGCTATACTATTTGTTTGATCCTTCCATTGATGTGCCTTTATTGTAAACCTACCTGCAGTAAGTGATGAATGGCCTGGTCATGTTTCTTCCTCTTCTGCTCCGTTTTGGCCATATCCCGGTAAATGGCGATAAGCTCAGAAGAGCTGTCCCCTTCACAAGACACAACGAGCTCCGCACTCCGTTCAAAGTAATTCATGGCGGAACTCCATTTCTTCTGGAGCAAGCAAGCCCTGCAATACAATGATTGAAAGAAACATAGCGAACGTTTCATAAAAGTCATACCAGAACAAACTAAAAGCTGAACATCTAAATGCATGGATGGGGCTGTTTTACCTGTCTAAAAATGTCTGTCCATCCAGTCCTGAGATTTACACAGCAGTACCACACAGTACAGTAAGTAAGTTCAAAGCTTTGGATATTTTGTTATAACCTAACCCTGCTTTAACCACTTGCTTACTGGGCACTTAAACCCCCCTCATGCCCAGACCAATTTTCAGTTTTCAGCGCTGATGCACTTTGAATGACAATTGCGCGACCATACAACACTGTACCCAAATTAAATTTTTATAATTATTTTTCCCACAAATAGAGCTTTCTTTTGGTGGTATTTAATTACAGCTGGGAGTTTTATTTTTTGCTAAACAAACCAAAAAAGATGCTTCGTTTGTTATAAAATTTTGCAAACAGGTCATTTTTCTCCTTCATTGAAGTGCGCTGATGAGGCGGCACTGGTGGGCACTGATAGGCTGCACTGGTGGGCACTGATAGGCACAGTTAAGGCGGCACTAATAGGCACAGATAAGGTGGCACCGATAGGCACAGATAAAGCAGTACTGATGGGCACAGATAAGGCGGCACTGGTGGGCTAAGATGGCACGGATGGGTGGCACGGATGGGTGGCACGGATGGGTGGCACTAAAGGGCACTGATAGGTACCACTGATAGATGGGACTGATGGGCACTGATAGGTGGCTCTGATAGGTGGCACTGATGGGCACTGGTAGATGACACTGATGGGCACAGATATGTGGCACTGGGGTGCAGCACTGTTGTTGAGGCAGATTTTGGGCACTGATAGGTGGCACTGTGGGCACTGATAGGTGGCACTGTGGGCACTAATGGGGAGCACTTTTTTATTAGTTAGGTGGCACTGGCAGGGGGCAGGTGGGCACTGATAAGCTGGCCGTGATCGAGACATCAGTCCCGATCACGGCCGCCGGTGATCGGCTTTTATTTTTTCTCCTTGCGCTGTCAGCGCGAGGAGGAAAAATAGCCGATTACCGGCTCTGTTGTGTCACATCATTGGCTGACAGCTGATCACGTGGTAAGGGGTCGGGATCGACCCCTTGCTCCGATCCGTGATCAAGCGAGTCTCATAGACTTGCTGATCACAGAGCGCGCCGCGCGCGCCCCTTAGGTCAGTAGACGTAGTCCCGGCAAAGCAGGTCCGCGCTGTAGCCGTCATTCGGCTATAGCGCAGATCCCTAGTGGTTAAACTTCTCCACAACTTTATCCCAGACCTGTCTGGTGTGTTCCTTGGCCTTCATGATGCTGTTTGTTCACTAAGGTTTTCTAATAAACCTCTGAGGGCTTCACAGAACAGCTGTGTTTATACTGCGATTAAATTACACACACAGGTGGACTCTATTTACTAATTAGCTGACTTCTGAAGACAATTGGCTCTACTAGATTTTAGTTAGGGGTATCAGAGTAAAGGGGGCTGAATACAAATCCACACCACACTTTTCACATATTCATTTGTAAAAAAAATTGGAAAACCATTTATCATTTTTCTTCCACTTCACAATTATGTGCCACTTTTGGTCTATCACATAAAATCCCAATAAAATAAATTTATGTTTTTGGTTGTAACATGACAAAATGTGGAAGATTTCAAGGGGTATGAATACTTTTTCAAGGCACTGTAAACAACTGACTTGGCTGAATTCATAGTGTGCTGTGACAGGCGTTTTATTGCATTGTCGAATGTTTGTGACTGCAAGGACACATAGAAAACAATTGTTTCCTATGTGTCCCATTCACACTGCAATGCAGCCTAAGACATGTCTGCATTTAATCACTGCGAATCGCATGGCACCGTCGGTGGCATTGTCCAGAATTGCATGGCACTGCACAGCACCATGAAGGAAGTGTACATTTTGTACATTTTAAATAAAGTTTATACAAAAAAAGTGAATATTCTCGTCTGAAAATTGATCCGTGTGGCCAGCATAAGGCTCGGTACACACCTATGCAGTTTGCTTTTTATGTGTTTCTGCCATGCTTTTTTCTGTGCGTTTAGATTTTTGCACACGTGATTTTGCTGCAATTTGCATTTTGCCATTTCTTTTGGCCAATTTGTTGTTGGGCAGATTAAAAAACACAACATGCTGCAAAAACGCATTTCTTGCAGCTTCTCCATTGAAGTATATTGATCCAAAAAAGCGCAGTTTTGCATTAAAAAGTCCCTGACCCTTTCCAAATACGCAGCGGCTGAAAAAAGCACAGATATGAACGTGTCCCATAGGAAACCATGTAAATGAACTGCAGTGCGTTTCTGCAAAAAGCACCAAAAAACTCAAAGATGTGAACCAGATCTATGACGTTTAGTAACATAATGGGCTTAAAAAAAAAAAAAAATTAGCCCTTTTATAGTACAAAAAAAAGGCAGATAATTGCTACTATAAAGGGGTTAATTTTTTTACTGTGGTACTGTAAAAGTAATATTTACAGTAGTGATTATTTGCTCTTTTTGTACTATAAAAGGCTAATTTTAATTTTTTTTAACCCCATTAAGTTAGTGGCCGATTAATAGTTTATGAAAATAGTAATCGATTAATTTCATAATCGATTCGTTGTCGATTAACCGGTTCCTGACTGGCTCCTGACTGGCTCCTGTACTCATATGTTGGCAGAATGGCACGGCTGGGCAAAGTAACATACCCGTACGTTACTTTGAATTTTCCACCGTGCCCGTGTGCGCACGCCTGCCGCAAGCTCCGTGACCGTGCCCGCGGGTCCCGCGGACTCGATCGCCTCGGGGATACCCACGATCGTGTCACAGAGCTCAAGAAAGCCTAATGGCAGCACATTGATCGTCTGCTCCCTGTCATCGGGAGCAGTGATCAGTGTGGTGTCACACACAGCCACGCCCCCAGACAGTTAGAAACACGCCCCTAGGATACACTTAACCCCTCCCCGCCCCCTAGTGGTTAACCCCTTCACGGCCAGTGACATTTTTACAGTAATCAATGCAATTTTATAGCATTGATCACTGTATTAATGGCAATCGTCCCAAAAATGTGTCAAAATTGTCCAATGTGTCCGCCATAATGTCGCAGTCACGATAAAAATCGCTGATCACCGTCATTACTAGTAAAAAAAAAATTATTAATAAAAATGCCATATAGCTATCCCCTATTTTGTAAACGCTATAACTTTTGCGCAAACCAATCAATACACACTTATTGAGATTTTTTTTTTTACCAAAAATATGTAGAAGAATACGTATCGGCCTAAACTGAGGAAAAAAAATGTATTTTATATATATTTGGGGGATAGTTATTATAGCAAAAAGTAAAAAATAATGCGTTTTTTTTCCCCAAAATTGTCGCTTTTTTTGTTTATAGCGCAAAAATAAAAACCGCAGCGGTGATCAAATACCACCAAAAGAAAGCTCTATTTGTGGGAAAAAAAGGACGTCAATTTTGTTTGGGAGCCACGTCGCACGACTGCGCAAGTGTCAGTTAAAACGACGCAGTGCCGAATCGCAAAAAGGGCTCCGGTCAGGAAGGGGGTAAATTCTTTCCGGGTCTGAAGTGGTTAAATGCCAGGGAATTTTACAAAAAAAAATGCATAAAATGAATAATGATCTTAATAACCTTCCTAATGCCAAGGCAATGTCTTTCTCCGATATTTTGGCAGTAACAGAGCTTTTCTCCTGAAGCTCTTCTAGCTCCTCCACGATTTTCTCCACCTTCTGTAAGCTGGTGTAGGCCTCGCCGCCAGTGTGACAGTTCAGGAAATAATCTTTAAATGCACAATAATTCCACACTCTCATTATAATATTATACAGAAATCAATGAAAATAACTAACTATCTCTTTAATAGGAACATTTTGTGAATTTCTAGTGAGTTATTATGGTGGCATTTAAATTGTGATTTAAAAAAAAAAAACGCTGAAATGGACTTTGATCAAGCAAGACAAAAAATTGCACAGCCGAGTGATAAGTGACAGATAGTGATGGTTTCAATTGACACAAATTGATCAGTCGTGGTAGAAAAAATTTATCGTACAGGATCAATCGATGGTCTTTTTTGCACCCTAAGCCCTTGTACACACGGTCGGAGATTCCGTCGGAATGTTTCCTATCGCACCGCTTTGTCGGATATTCCGACTGTGTGTGATCTGTATCGGACTGTTTCCGTCGGAATATCCGACGGACCAAGTTTTCCAACTTACCGGTAAAATTTTCCAAAAAAATGATCGATTAGAGCTTTTAGTCGGAAAATGCGACCGCGTGTATGCTCCATCGGACTTTTACTGGCCGAATTCACACCAGCAAAAGATTGAGAGCAGGTTCTCAATTTTTCGGTTGGAAAAAGTTCAGATCGGAAATTCCGATCGTCTGTACAATTTGCGAAGCGCAAAATCCGTACGCACGCTCGGAAACAATTTGACGCATGTTCGGAAGCACTAAACTTCATTTTCTTGGCTCGTTATAGTGTTGTACATCACCACGTTCTTGACGGTTGAAAGTTCAGCAAACTTTTGAGTGACCGTGTGTATGCAAGCCAAGCTTGAGCGGAATTCCATCAGAAAAACCATCCAAGATTTTTCCGACAGAAATTCTGCTCCTGTGTACGGGGCATAAGAGATTCACAAGGGCATGAAAAGCTTCGCCTCTGTCAATCAACCCCATACCATCGTTTTTTTCTGCCACAACTAACTTGACTCAACTAAACCTTATCTATCTGTCGCTCATCGCTCATCACTTGGTCATGCCGTTTTTTTGTCTTGCTTGATCGATATTCATTTTGACCATTTTGTGAATTGGATGTCAATTGTTCAGTTTTATTGCATCGTGTCTGACCACTACTACTTTGTTTATCTTATGGCTCTTTAATACCAGTGACCGTGTGTTATGTCACAAAGGGACAGTGTGATGCAGGCCAATCAAGTGCCTCCACCCCAAACTCATCCATGTCTTTATGGACCTTGGTGGTTATGACTAAGGCCTTATAGTCTGAAATGTGTCAACTGATTTAATCAGCGTTTGTTCACTGTGGCTATTCAATAAAATTAAGAAATTTTAAGAACAACAACCGGAGTTCGGATCATTTTTTCTGCATTAATCTACTCAGCCAGTGACTGTGGATGGAGCACCTGGGAGCTCTGCTATCTATGTGGTGTATGGGTAGTAGCACTGACTTTTCTGTTTATACTTTATGGACCTTGCTTTGTACACTGGTGCGCAGTCATGTTGGAACAGGAAGGGGCCATCCCCAAACTGTTCCCACAACGTTGGAAGCTTTAAATTGTCCAAAATGTATTGGTATGCCGACTCCTCAAGAGTTCCCGTTACTGGAACTAAAGAGCCAAACCCAACCCCTGAAAAACAACCCCACACCATAATCCCCCTCCACCAAATGATTTGGACCAGTGCACAAAGCCCAGAAAATGATGGATGAGCGAGTTTTGGGTGGAGGAACTTGACTGGCTTCACAGAGTCCTGACCTCAACCTGATAGAACACCTTTGGGATGAATTAGAGTGGAGACTGCGAGCCAGGCCTTCTCGTCCAACACCAGTGCCTGACCTCACAAATGTGCTTCTGGAAGAATGGTCAAACATTCCCATAGACACACTCCTAAACCATGTGGACAGCCTTCCCAGAAGAGTTGAAGCTGTTATAGCTGCAAAGGGTGGGCCAACCCAATATTCAACCCTATGGACTAAGACTGGGATGTCATTAAAGTTCATGTGCGTGTACAATACTTTTGACATTATAGTGTATATATATATATATATATATATATATATATATATATATATATATATATATGCAGTGGAACCTTGGTGTATGAGTAATGAGCATTTTGAAAGACGACCAACTTTTTTTTTTATTCTGACTCGGTTTGCGAGTGTTGTCTTGCAAAACAAGCAGAATTCAAGCTAATGGGCTGTGCAGTACCGCATTTGGCCATAGGCGCTGGGGCACCAGTGACATTCAGAAACACTTGCAAATACTCCATTCCTGCGTGTTTCCGTGTTCAGCTGAGCTGTCCCCGAGTATTTCCGAGGCTCTCTGCCAGCCCCACCCATCTCTGGCCACATGCGATATTACATGCAATAGAAGTCAATGCGGAACAAATTATATTCGTTTCCATTGACTTCTATGGGGAAACTCTCTTTGATATGCAAGTGCTTTGGATTACAAGCATTCTGGAACGGATTATGCTCATAATCCAAGGTTCCACAGTTTGTGTATGTAGCGATGACACTTTGGACAAAGTGTCTGTCAGGTACAAATTTCGTTTTTTGCCTCAGAACAGTAAAGGGGTTCTGAGGGCTGATTGTGTAGGTTTAACTTTGACATCAGTTTGGCTGGGCTGTGTTAGGGTTCTGCCTGGTCATGTGTACAGTGAGGTGCACATGACAGGCTCAGAACCAGGCCTGGTTGGACGCTTTAGGTATCAGCTTCCCCGGAACCAATCAGTGGGTGCGCCTGGCCCTGCTGAGGAGTCTGGGGAAGGGTACTTAAGATGTTGAGGTCACGTATTCAGGGTTCGGGGTAGCCCCGCGAAGGGTCCCGGTCAAGGGAGCGTGTGTCGCTCCGCAACATGCTTTGGTTGGCTAACCCCAATAGACCCGCCTGGTCTGGGGTAAGGATCCGTCTGTTCCCGAGTCTCGGAAGCTGCTGGTCCGAGGTGCTGTAACCGAAGGAGGATTCAAGGCGTCCGGGTGTGCTCTCGGCTTGGAGGGGCACCACAGCTCATGTAAGCGACTGGGGGAGGACTCTTTGGAGGAGGGCCAACAAGCTGGCATCCCGAGAAGTGCCTGGTTGCTGGGTTGTCAAGGACATCAGCGAATCCACGTTTTTCCAGTCCTGCCAAGGAGACAGAGAACATTCCAGGTACTGAGGAAAAGGTTCCTGTTCACTTCTGTTACAAATTACTCAAGGTCAAAGATTTCACAAGTTCTGGGTCAATCTCTGGCTAGAGATTTGTACAGCTTTGAGTCACCCAGCTGCGAGTGGCTACTCTCTGGGTTGCATTAGAGTCTTTCTGATAACTAGCAGTTCAAGGTGCCTGAGTTTCTTCACCCTTGCCCTCTGTTCCCACATGAGACTGTGTTTTTTGGATGTTACCCCTGTAAATAAAAACCTTTTCTAAAGGACTTTTATGGTGTTGTTGGGTACTAACCCTGGGAACCCCTAAAGAACCACCCAAGCGGAGGTAACCGGTAAGCCCAAAAGCCAAGGTCGCCCTGCCAAGGGTTATGGCTGCTACATGTATATACATATATATACATATACAAGGGTTCGTTTAAAGTCAAACTGGGACTTCAAAGAGTGGAAACTGCATTTATCTTTCCATTTACTCCCCTGCTACATCTATACACTTATCCCGGCATTTACCCAATGCCTGTAAAGCTTTGGCATAGAAAGATTTGTCAGTTCGCCTGAATCATCCAAGGAAAGCCTTCTTCACTTGTGTTCACCGTTCCCACATAAAGATTTGTCTCTTGTGCAATTTCATGACAGGTTATGTGTTGATTATCTAGGATTCGGCGTTCCACGTGCTGAGTGTTCATAGGAATGACTGCTGTGGGCTGGGAACCACCATGGCCAGGATTGTCACTGATGAACATACGACCATCTCTGAAATGTTTACACCCTCCAAATGCCTTATTGCAGCTGAGCATTTCATCACCGTACTATGCATGAAATCTGTAGATATCTGTGGGTTTTACGCCTTCGTTCACAAGAAACTCACCATACGTTCCATGCACGCACTAACACTGTTGTCTGACATCTTGATTAATGGTCTCTGGACTGGTCTGTGACATGTGCGCCGCCTATCAGTAATAGGATACACTTACCACTTACTACTGCATGTAGTACCACCATGCTAGCATCCCTTTTTATACATGTAAAATGAAACGTTCCGGTTTGACCTGAACGCCCCTCGTAATATCATCACACTTCTGATCTCTGTATAAAAGGATATTTGTTCTGCAGCAGGTTCGCCATGCCCAGTGTATAGTAAATAGTCACTAGAGTTCCCAAGATTCCTCTTTTTTCCTCCAAAGATTTAGTCATGTCAACGCCACCAAGCAAGATGTTTTTGGCTGATTCGGCATGTTGTTTGGCCTGAGCAGCTAGCCCTACAAAAAAAATGAAAAAAAATCAGACACAAAAGAGTTGCGGGTGAATTGATACCTCCAATTAGTGTAATGGGCAACATTTTAAAGAAAGACGGACACTGAAACATGGGTCAGCACTGAGGACGTATTCACACTATGCATTGTGTCATTGTAAGTTATGGAAGTCCATTTACTGGGTGTGTTGTGACGCTGGCGCATTGCTTACTACTGTAGTTGTGTGTCTAAATGGATAGTATGTTAGCATGTTTTAAACACTTGTGGACCGCCCACTGTACTGCGCCAAATCACGTACCGAGTACATGATCTGCCACTTCCGGGTCTGGGGCACGCGCTGCCGGTGACCCACTCGATCTGTGGGTACCGCAGACTCGATATCTGCCGGCACCCGCCGATCATTCGTTACACAGGCAGAACGGCAGTCTGCTTATGTAAATAAAGCAGATCTCCATTCTGTCAAAAGGGACGTTTTTAATCCTGTGTTCCTGTAAAGCAGGAACATGGATCAATGCCTTCCCCTAGTCAAAGCACCTCCCACACAGCGAGAAAGCACAGGCTAGACACACATTTAACCCTTTGATCGCCCCTGATGTTAACCCCTTCCCAGCCAGTGTCATTAGTACAGTGACAGTGCATAATTTTAGCACTGATCACTGTATTAGTGTCACTGGTCCCCAAAGTGTCAAAAGTGGCAGTTAGGTGTCCGATTTGTCTGCCGTAATATCGTAGTCCCGCTATCAGTAGCCAATCGATGCCATTACTAGTAAATCATTTTTAAAAAATCATAAAAATATCCCATCGTTTGTAGGCGCTATAACTTTTGCGCAAACCAAGCAATATGCGCTTATTTCATTCTTTTTTTTACCAAAAATATGTAGAAGAATACATATTGGCCTAAACTGATGAAGAAATTGGATTTTTACATTTTTTTTGTTGGATGTGTTTTATAGCAGAAAGTAAAAAATATTGTTATTTTTTTGTTTTGTTTGTTTTGGGGCAAAAAATAAAAACCGCAGAGGTGATCAAATACCACCAAAAAAAGCTCTATTTGTGAGAAAAAAAGGACAAAAAAGTTATTTGGGTACAGCGCTGCATGACCGCGCAATTGTATTTTTTTTGGGATAAACTACACTCCTGCAAAGCCCTGTGAGTATATATATATAATATATATATATATATATATATATATATATATATATATATATATATATATATATATATACACACACACACACACACACACACACACACACACTGTATATTGCCATTGGAGACACACACACATACATACAGTATATATATATATATATATATATATATATATATATATATATATATATATAATAACAATTAGGCTTCTGAACAGTGTTTTGCACTCTTGTTTAGAAGGTTTCTCTTGCACCGCTGTAATACAGACCTGGACCTGGCTGTCATTTTGACAGCTGGGATTTGCTGATGATAGGGGGAAGACAAGGTACAGAGAAGAACATGACAGCTAGTGTCACTAACCTGGGTTCTCATAAACAACCTCCCACCCTTCCCTACCACCACCCTCCCACACTTCAGCACCCTCTCCACCCCATATCATGCTGTGCCCAAGGCAGCTCCCTCACCTACCTATGGGTAAGCCCAGCCCCGTTGGTAAGCATAATAAAATATACAGCATTTACTAAAATGTAGTTTTACAATTTAGTTTAATAGATTACCTCTATAAGTAAGGTATCCATGAGCAAGGTTGGCGAAAGCCTCAGCAAGTCTCCAATGGCAGTCCCCATAGATAATTCTGCTCAATGCCACACATCTAATTAACTCTTTGTGGGCTGTAAGAAGCTATCAAAAAAGCTGTTAGTGTTATATGTAAGGCAATAGAAATCAAGACAAAAATTCAGACATTACTCAGGTTCACATATGTGTGGCCGCGGTTGCCAGCATGGGGTCCGGTGCATTTCTGTTCACCGTTTTTTGTCTGAATTCACACCTGAACCGGAACCCAAACACACACAGGACCCTTTTGGAATTCGCACCGTGGCCACCCCGGACATGTGTGAACCGGCTCCATCGAGTGCCCATTACACTCGCCTATCACGTGATTCGCACTTATCTGATCCTGGCCTAAAGAAAAAATATCATGAGAGAAAAGTGAGAGGTGCCATTGCTAACAATTATAGGTCCCTGGCTGTCATGCTGACTCTCTGGCTTCAATAGCCTATGGACAATTGCATATTCAGAAAACTCTAGTTTAACGCAAAGATACAGCACTGACAATGGCCAACAATCCTAAAGCAGGTCTATGCAGTTTGTAATATTTAGCAGTTGGGTCCCTTTTCAGAGGAATTAAGGAGGCGATATGTCAGCTAATATAATTATATTACTACTAGTATTATATTACTAACATATAATACAATTTAGAAAGTTTGTACTGAAAACACTCCGGTTGGACATCACACTGTTGCTAAATACTTGGGGTATATACAGTATATTCAAATACAACAAATGACTTCAGTTAGGGCTCATGAACACGCATGTAAGGCGCCTGTACAGCGTGCATGAGCGTCCAGAATCTGCATAAAACTTCCCCGGGACTCACATCTGCTGCACACAGCTGCCCATAGATAGAAATTACAAGACATGACTGTACATTGGAATGCGCCGATAATTGCATAGACGTATGCCCCATTCACAGACAGCTTACCCATACAGCATCTATACCCCCACCCTCTTCAGATGTGCTGCTTGATTTGTCTTTGGTTTGTTAGCTCTCATGAGTAGGGACCTCCTATCCCTTTTGTCTTGATATGCATTGTAACTCCACTGTCTCCCTTTACTTTGTAAAACTCTGAGCAAACTGTTGGTACTATAGAATTCTAACAATAATAATGCAAAAAGGACCAAAGAAAAATTTGGTAAATATGACTCTTTGTTCTTTGCCACCACTAGTAGGCGCCACCTGAGACAGAATTCCCAGTAGAAAAGGCTAGCATATGTATTGATTAGCCATAACTTTATAGCCAGCCATGGGCGACCGCAGGTAGGGGCAAGGGGGGGCAAGTGCGGAATCAGGGATCAGATCAGGAGTGATGACCCCCATCACCCCTCTCTGTCACCCCCCCGTCTCTCTGTCACACTCCTCTCTCTGTCAATCCCTCTGTCTCTTTCTGTCACCCCCCTCTCTCTGTCACCCACCTGTCTCTCTCTGTCACCCCCCACATGTATGCAGTTTCTGACAGTCTCTTGGGCCATGTATGCCATCGCTGACAGTCTCTTGGGCCATGTACACCATCTCTGATAGTCTCTTGTGCCATGTCCGCAGTATCTGACAGTATCTTGGGCCATGTCCGCAGTCTCTGACAATCTCTTGGGCCATGTCCGCAGTCTCTGACAGTCTCTTGGGCCATGTCTGCAGTCTCTGACAGTCTATTGGGCCATGTCCGTAGTTTCTGACAGTCTATTGGGCCATGTCTGCAGTCTCTGACAGTTTCTTGTGCCATGTCTGCAGTCTCTGACCATCACCTGTACTACGTCTGCAGTCTATGACCATGATAATGTGATAATGACATTGTTGAAAAGGGTCAGAGCATGGGTGAGCTGAAAATGATGCCCCCCCCCCCGAAAAAAGTTCTGCGGACGCTCATGTAGCCACCCACTTAATATTGAGTAGGCTCCCTTTATTCTGTCACTAGACCTCTGAGGGTCTGCTGTGGTATCTGGAAATAAGCCATCAGTAGCAGATCCTTTAAGTCCTGTAAGTTGTGAGGTGGGACCTCCATGCAGTGAGCTTTGTTTTTCCAGCACATACCACAGATGCTTGATTTGATCTGGAGAATTTAGAGGCCAAGTCAACACTTCAAACTCATTGTTGTGTTCCTCAAACCATTCTTGAATCATGTTTGCAGTGGGACGGGGCACATTATCCTGCTGAAAGATTGCAAGTGGTGAGTCGGCTATATTTGAGCATCGGGTTGTGCCACATCCAATAATATAGAAAAGAAACAAAATTCCCTTGTGGTGGACTTTTAAGGCACAGACATCATTTCAATAGTTGTGGTGACTGTGCTCTCTACAACAAATAACGTTTTTTGCACACTCAAGTGGTTCTTTACATTAGCGGTCTTTTTCCTTTTTGGCCCCAGCGGGTCCCCTGGCCTCCCCCCTCCGGTTCTGGTTTGTGTGTGAGGGAGTTGGGTTAGCTTTTCAGGGTAGGCAACCCTCTTTTTGAGGCACGCCACCTGTGTTGGGTCTCTGGCTCAAGCAAATCGGGAACATCTTTTTGCATTCATATGTTTTTAATCGACATGGTGTGAAAGGGTTGTCATCCCAATATATATAACACTTAGTATTCTCGCTTAATTATACCCCTAAGGAAGGAGATACACACATGTGCTCCGAAACGCGGCGGGTGCAAGAATTCCTGGTTCACTACTTGTGCTAGTTTGTGATGACAGCATTGTAAATTTGTTCTATTGTATCTTTTTTATGTGTTTTTTATATTTTGTACTTATCATAGTGAATAAACATTTTTCAAACTAGATACATTTTTCCCAAATGATTTCTGTGCCTTAAAAGTCCACCACAAGAGGATTTTGTTTCTTTTCTATCCTGCTGAAAGAGGCCACTGCCATTGGGGAATACCATTTCCATGGAGGCGTGTACTTATTCAGCGACAATGTTTAGGTAGGTGGTATTAGGGTTGCCACCTTTTCTTCAAGCCAAACCTGAAGACTTTACAGGGCACTTTTCTCCCCCGAAGTATACACTATAGGATTATAAAAGACCTTGGACACCTTTTGGGTGCCTCAATGAGAGTGGTAATGCAGCGTGCTGCGAGAACAGTGGGTGTGGCCAAGCTGCTCTTGCTCATATTATCACCCCCCCGCCCCCCATTGATGCCAAACTTGCCCCCAAACAGCAGCCTGCAGCTCCTGGATGGCAACAGATTTTTGTGTGACTATCTCAGTTACTTGGGGAGCCACAGCCCTGCCTAAATAATCTGTCCGGGTTTCAGGCAGACTGAAACCTGGACACAAGATTCCAAACCCGAACTGTCCAGGTGAATCCTGGACAGGTGGTAACACTAGGTGGTATGTGTCATCCAGATGAATGGCAGGCCCCAAAGTTTTTCAGCAGAACATTGCCCAAAGCATCACACTGCCTCTGCCAGCTTGCCTTCTTCCTATAGTGCATCCTGGTGCCATCTCTTCCCCAGGTAAGTGCCATACATGTAAAAGAAAATGTGATTCATCAGACCAGGCCAACTTCTTCCACTGCTCTGTGGTCCAGTTCTGATGCTGACATTCCCATTGTAGGTGCTTTTGGCTGTGGACACGGGTCAGCATAGGCATCCTTACCGGTCTGCGGCTACACAGCCTCATACGCAACAAACTGCGATTAACTTTTTTATGTTTTTAACACATAAACTTCAGGAACAACATGCTTTCTTGCTGCCTAACATATCCTACCCATTTCCAGATGCCATTGTAACATGATAATCAATGTTATCCACTTTTACCTGTCAGTGGTCATGAAGTTATGGCTGGTCAGTGTAAAGTACAAAAATACTGTAAGAGTCATAGAATACAATAAAAAACATGGGCACCTTCTCACCTCATTGTCTCTGATGAACTGCTCCACCCTCATTTTAGCCTTTGTTAATTTATTCACAGGGAATGACTGGCCTTTAGGTGGATGGGTGTCATTTCTGTCCTGGGATCGCTCCGTGAAGTCCAATACACTGTCTTCTGTCTCCTCTGCGTCCTGAGCCACGCTGGCCGTCTTTGAAGTTCTGTAGAAAATAGATAATACTCAATGAGAAACAGAAAAGTCCTGTATTTTTATGATTACTATTATTACTACCATCAACCATGTATCGTGACATATTCTGTGGCCAGGGCCGGATTAAGAGCATCATGGGCCTGGTGCTGAGGACTTTGGAGGGCCGTTTTTATGGTTAATAAATAAAATTAAAACGCAATCAAATTTTTATTAAAACAAATTAGGTATTTTGAACAAACTGCTCATTCACACTATGTGCAAGAGAACCCGTGTGAATGAGCCAGAATTTTCTGCATACTTTTTTTTTTATTTTTTTATTTTTTTTTTTATTATTTGTTGCAATCTTTTATTGTTTACATTCTTATTTTTGTTTTTTTTTATTTTGTTTTTTAACAATTTTACTTTTTTATTATTTGTTTTTCCAGTGGAGGGCAGTGGATGGTGTAAGTAGTGCAGTGGACGGTGTCAGCAGTTTTTTTTTTTTTTTTTTTTTTTTATAATTTATTTTTTACAATTCCTTTTTTTTATTTTATTTTTTTCAAAATGCATTTGGGGCTGGGTTTTTGGCAGTGGACAGCATCAGTAGGGCAATGGCAATGCCCAAATGGTCAGTCCAACCCTGCTGGGCCTATATTAAAGGTAGGGGCTTGGAGCTGCAGCTCTAATAGCCCCTACGTTAATCTGGCCCTGTCTGTGGCCCCAAATTACCTGTTTTCTAGGACCTGTGCAACCATAAAGACATAGGGGTCCATTTACTAAAACTAGAGAGTGTAAGATCTGGTTCAACTGTGCATGGCAGCCAATCAGCTTCTTACTTCAGCTTGTTCAATTAATCTTTGACAATAAAACCTTGAAGCTGATTGGTTGCTATGCAGAGTTGCAGCGGATTCTGCACTCTTTCGTATTAGTAAGTAACCCCCCATAGTTTGATGAGCGTGGAGTAACTCAAGAGGACTGAGCTTTGACCTTAACTCTATTAAACACCTTCGGTATGAGTTGGCACACCATTTGGCAGCCAGGTCTTCTCCTCCAGCATCAGTACCTGACCTTATACATGTTTTGGCTGAATGAGAAAATATTCCCACAGACATACTGCAAAGTCATGTAAAAGGCCTTCCCAGAAGAAGGGAGGTAGATCCAGTTTAACCACATGAAGACTTTTCTGACACTTTTTGTTTACATGTAACAATCAGTATTTTTTGCTAGAAAATTTCTCAGAAGCCCCAAACGGCTTCTGAAAAAGTCCCTAGAGAATAAAGTGATGGGTGTTGCAATTTTTTTAATTTCAATAGTTTTTTTTAATGAATTTTTCATGGAAAAGGTACAAAAGGATACGAGAATAAGAAAACATTGGTACCTTCTTTTATACATTAGGACATACAACGGAGAATTGCTAATATGAATACAATGACAAAACATGACTCATTTTTGAACTTTAACAGTGAATGCTATGCTGACGCTAAAGCCGCGTACACGCGATCAGATTTTCCGATGGGAAATGTGTGATGACCGGCGGTAAATCCGACCGTGTGTTTGCTCCATCGACAATTGTTGTCGGACTTTCCGCCAACAAATGTTGGATGGCAGGTTTTCACTTTTTTCACGGACAAATGTCTGTTGTCGGATTTTCCGAGCGTGTGTACACAAGTCTGTCAGACAAAAGTCCAAAGTGCAAACACGCATGCACGGAAGCAAGGACGAGCCAGAAGCAGTTGGTCTTGTAAACTAGCGTTCGTAATGGAGAATTAACATTCGTGACGTAGCAAATTATGAAATATCGAAATGCAGCGCACAATTCTCTTCTTCTTTAATGGGATAATAATGAAGCTGCTTTGCTGGTGATACTGATGGAGCTCTTGCAAACTAATTTTCAAAGGCTTTTTTTCTAGTGATATGAAGAATATAATATATATATACAGGTCCTTCTCAAAAAATTAGCATATTGTGATAAAGTTCATTATTTTCTGTAATGTACTGATAAACATTAGACTTTCATATATTTTAGATTCATTACACACAACTGAATTAGTTCAAGCCTTTTCTTGTTTTAATATTGATGATTTTGGCATACAGCAAAATTCCTATCTCAAAAAATTAGCATATTTCATCCGACCAATAAAAGAAAAGTGTTTTTAACCACTTGCCGCCCGCCCTATTACAAATTGACGGCGGCAAAGTGGTTTCATTATCCTAACCGGACGTCATATGACGTGATTAGGATAATGAGCCGCTGCGCGCCCCCGGGGGCGCGCATCGCGGCGATCGTTGTTGCGGGGTGTCAGTCTGACACCCGGCAACTACGATCTCGGTAAAGAGTCTCCGACGGAGACTCTTTACCATGTGATCAGCCGTGTCCAATCACGGCTGATCACAGTGTAAATGGGAAGAGCCGGTGATCGGCTTTCCCTCACTCGCGTCTGTCAGACGCGAGTAGAGGAGAGCCGATCGGCTGCTCCTCTGACAGGGGGGGTCTGTGCTGATCGATTATCAGCACAGCCCCCCCGAGGATGCCCACACTGGACCACCAGGGACACCACTAGACCACCAGGGAAAAGGTAATAAAAATCCATAATCCTCCCTAGACCACCAGGGTGCCAGTCAGCACAATGGGTGCCAATCAGTGCCCATAATGGATGCCAATCAGTGGCCACAATGGGCATCACTGATTGGCATGCATTATTGTTTGGCACTGATTGGCATCCATTACTATAACACCGATGCCGCCTATGAGTGCCCACCTGTGCCGCCTATGAGTGCCCACCTGTGCCGCCTGAGTGCCCACCTGTGCCGCCTGAGTGCCCACCTGTGCCGCCTATGAGTGCCCACCTGTGCCGCCTATGAGTGCCCACCTGTGCCGCCTATCTATGCCCATCTGTGCCGCCTATCTATGCCCACCTGTGCCGCCTATCCATGCCCACCT